>NC_090371.1:183169504-184379585 GCF_036365525.1 Heterodontus francisci
TTCCTTGAACTCGCCATGTTTAGCATTCATCTTGTCTGTTAGTGCCACCCAAATATATCACAAGTAAAAATAATTTTCAAATTGAAGCATATAAAGGCACTTTTTATAAATCAGCAGCTCCTCATTCACAGATCTCCTCCAGGTGCTCTAATTCAATAAATATTAGTTATTTCTTATTCCAACTCCAAACCACAATAGCCGAACGCGAAGACAAGTAAAACCTGGTTTTTATGATGCTCATTTTAAGAGCATTTTACTGGACAGAGAACAAAAAATGGGCACTGAGCAGGATGGAGAAGGGGGAGAGAAAGGGAGAGAACATACAGCTGAAGGCAAAATCTTTGAGAGGATTTGAAAGTGAGAAAAGTGGTGGTAATGACAGGGGGGTAGGGAGTAAAATTGTTTAGAGAGGAACGCCAGGGGAGTGAATGAACAGTCGACAGTGACAGTGAAGTAGTGAAAGCAATAAGGGGAGTGAAGTCACGTAAATAGGGGAATACAATGAAGTAGAAACAAAACAAAAATGCTGGAAATACTCAGCAGGTCTGACAGCATCAGTGGACAGAGAAGCAAAGTTAACGTTTCAGGTCTGGCAAAGGTTAGAAAATAATTAGGTTTTAAGCAAGTGATGGGGAGGGGTAGGGGAGAGAACAAAGAAGAAGGTGTTTAATAGGGCAGAGGGAGATTAAATAACAAAGCTGTCCTGGGACAAAGGCAAAGAGTGTGTAAATGCTTGTGATGAAAGACAAAGCATTAGTCCAGAGAGAGTGTTAATAGTGGAATAATGAGCAGCTCTGACTACATGAAAAGCAGACACAGGGTTCAAAAATAAAATATTAAAAAAAGGCCTGTCATGCTCTGAAGTTATTGAACTCAATGTTCGGTCTGCAAGGCTGTAGAGTGCCGAATCGAAAGATCAGCTGCTGCTCCTTGAGCTTGCGTTGATGTTCAGTGGAACACTGCAGCAGACCAAAGACAGAAATGTTGGCATGAGAGCAAGGGGGGAGTGTTGAAATGGCAAGCACCAGAAACTCAGAGTCATGCTTTTGACTGAGCAAAGGTGTTCAGCAAAGCGGTCACCCAATCTGCGTTTGGTCTCCCCAGTGTAGAGGAGACCGCACTGTGAGCAACGAATACAGTATACTAAATTGAAAGAAGTACAAGTAAATCGCTGCTTCACCTGAAAGGAGTGTTTGGGGCCTTGGATAGTGAGGAGAGAGGAGGTAAATGGGCAAGTATTACACCTCCTGCGATTGCATGGGAAGGTGCCGAGGGAAGGGGATGAGGTGTTGGGGGTAATGGAGGAGTGGACCAGGGTGTCGCCAAGGGAACGATCCCTTCGAAATGCTGACAGGGGAAGGGAGGGGAAGTTGCGTTTGGTGGTGGCATCATGCTGGAGGTGGCGGAAATGGCAGAGGATGATCCTCTGGATGTGGAGGTTAGTGGGGTGGAAAGTGAGGTCAAGGGGATCTCTGTCGCAGTTCTGGGAGGGAGGGGAAAGTGTGAGGGTAAAGGTGCGGGAAATGGGTCGGACACGGTTGAGGGCCCTGTCAACCATAGTGGAGGGGAATCCTCGGTTGAGGAAAGAGGAAGACATCTCAGAGGCGCTGTTGTGGAAGGTTGCATCATCAGAGCAGATGCATCGGAGACGGAGAAACTGGGAGAATGGAATGGAGTCCTTACAGGAGGCAGGGTGTGAAGAAGTGTAGTCGAGGTAGCTGTGGGAGTCGGTGGGCTTATAATGGATATTAGTGGACAGCCTATCACCAGAAACGGATACAGAGAAGTCAAGAAAGGGAAGGGAAGTGTCGGATATGGACCATGTAAAGGTGAGAGGAAGATGGAAAGTGGAAGCAAAGTTGATAAAGTTTCCAGTGCTGGGCGGGAGCAGGAAATGGCACCGATACAGTCAACAGTGTACCGGAAAAAGAGGTGGGGGAGGGGGCATGAGTAGAACTAGAACAAGGAATGTTCGACATATCCCACAAAAAGACAGGCATAACTAGGACCCATAGCAACACCTTTTACTTGAAGGAAGTGAGTGGAGTTGAAGAAGTTGTTCAATGTGAGAACAAGTTCAGCCAGGTGGAGGAGGGTGGTGGTGGATGGGGACTGGTTGGGCCTCTGTTCAAGGAAGAAGTGGAGAGCCCTCAAACCATCCTGGTGGGGGATGGAGATGTAGAGAGATTGGATATTCATAGCGAAGAGGAGGCAGTTAGGGCCAGGAAACCGTGTCTCTTCTGAAGCCCTACATCATTTTGACAAGAGGCACGGATGTAGGTGGGAAGAGACTGGACTAGGGGAGAAAAGATAGAGTCAAGATAGGAAGAAATAAGTTCAGTGGGGCAGGAACAGGCTGACACAATGGGTCTGCCGGGACAGTCCTGTTTGTGGATTTTAGGAAGGAGGTAGAAGTGGTCTGTCTGGGGTTGCGGGACAATAGTTTTGTGCAAAGCCATAGACAGATGTGAAGGTGAGCATTTTGAAATGAATTTAATGACTTCAATGGAAATGAAAATCGAGAGAGATGTATAATGGGCGGCTGAACTCATATTGCCCATATTACACTATCACTCAAAGTTAAAATGACCCTGAAGTCTGCTAGTCAACCATAGTTAAAACAACAGAGCAGGCCCACAGACATGTGACCTAATTGTATCTAGCAATACAGTGTTCTGTTATGTTTGCTCTTCAAAATTCTCTTGTATGTATTGTCTTTGCAGAAAAAATTACCATAAGTAGTTAACAGCTAAAGTTAGGGAGGCTGGGAAAATAAAACCCTTCCCTGCTACATGGAGGCCATTGTGATGTAACAGACAGAGAGTATTCGGGACTAAAGTTACTGAAGTATGTGGAGATAATAGTCTTGGTCTGCACAATGATAAACACCTATGTTTACTCTTGCAATTATTTTCACTGTCTAGTTAAAAGCAGTGTTTGTGCTCCACCACAAAACATAGCTTGTGTTGTAAATGCAGCAGCAATATTAGCATAACAATATTCGTATGCACATTAGATGCCATTTTGTTGTACAGAGAAACATATCTCAGCTATTAGTGAAGGAAATTGATAGCGGTTATCCACCCCATCTTCATGAATTAGAAAGATATATTTCAACTGTCAAATGATAACAGACAGGAGTGGAAGTGAGGTTAAGATCTGCCATGGTATCACATTCTCCCCTGAAGGTAAATGGCAGCCAGGCTAATGAGAGAATCAGAGCTACATCTGTTGGTGTATTTTATGTTGAAAGTGTATTTCTTAAAACGATTAGGTTGTAACAGCAATTTTAAAGGACTATTTAAGTAACATGCAAGGAGATTCACTATACCGAACAGAACATTTATAGAAGGAAATTCACTATAAAGAGACTCTTTAACAGACAGATCTTAATATAAGGAGATCCACTATCGATGACTTTTTTCTTGTACTTGCCTTCAAAATGTAAAAAACATCAATCTCTCACACACTTTAATTTATGTTTGAAATGCTAATACTTGGCATTATTATTATATTAAGTTAGAGAACCAATTGCACTTTTTGATAGGTGTAATTTTGTTCAAAATGGACTTGACATTATGAATTACATTGTTAATGCTACAGATCACCTTCAGTCTCTTTGACTCATCGACTGAGTTAGCATTTGGCTAATCCGGAAGGAAACATTGAGTCAAGCAAGACATTGCATAAAATCATTCAATTAGTTTGATTGTAATTTTTTAGTGATAAATTGCTAATTCCATACAGTATTAAAAAGCCAATTTCCTGAATAATCTTGCTGTGCCATTGAGGCCACCAATTACCAATGGTGCACATTAGGAAATTACAGATACCCTTGGCAGAGTTTCCTGTCAATGAAAATGAAATGGTAGCATGATGTGTCAGAACACTAGCATGCAATGCACTGTAAAGCTAAGATATGGATTTGCACCTTTAATTTCCCCCACCCCCTTAACAACATAAGAAAGTGCAATGAAGAGATTAAGATCACAAAATTCAGTGCTACAGGAGCCCAGGGATCAAAAAAATTAGTTGGGGTCCGCACCTCAGACTTTAGGCACAGCCTGCACTGATCATCATCTGAGGAAGGGCAATAGCGGAGATGTTCCAGATGTCTGCCGGAAGCATACGGAATGGGCAGGTCATGACACCAGTCAGCATCTAAAACTGATTTGGCACCCAATCTGCCATTTTGGACTTCACAGATCCTGTTAACATCCGCTCTTAAACCCCAAGCTGAACGTACGTTGAGCTGCATAGGGACCCCCACATGCAACTTGAACTATTTAAAAGGGATCAGCATGGGACTTTCAGGTGAGGTACTTGTGACTTTCTTTTGCTGCTGCAGAGTTAGTGGAAGGACTGTGTACTGTGTTGTTGGAGGAGCTTTTACAAGTTATTAGAGTGTGAAGGGAGCCATGCTAGATTTTTGCAAGGAGTCAAGTCATTTTTAAAGACCTTTGAGCAGAAAGCTTGTTCTCACTCATGGGAACTATAATTCCAGTCCCTCTTGAGTTACAGCACGACAGGGTTGTTGGGCACAGACAGCAAAGAGGAGAAGCTATGTGCAAATGGAGGAGGGCCCTCAAAGGAAGACCACACCCACCTGGATATTCAAAGAGCAGTCCTCCTACTTCCACCTCAGACATGAGCAGTATCTGAGACAGCTATGATTCACCATCTCCAACCGGAACTGCAGCTGCAGAGCAGGGTAAGGACAGCACTGCCAGTGGCCATCGAGGTAACTGTAGCCCTCAATTTCTATGCCTCAGGATCTTTCCAGGATTGCACCGGTGATATTGCCAACATCTCACCATTCGCCATGCATTGCTGCTTCAGGAAGGGATCCGAGGCCCTGTACACTAGGAGATGGGACATCATTGTCTTCCCTTAAAGCAGAGAGAAGTAGGAGGAACAGGCACATGGTTTTACCAGATTAGCAGGACTCCCAATGGTGCAGGGAACCATCAACTGCATGCATGTGGCTCTGCATGCATCAAATCTCAATGGGGAGAAGTACCAGAATCTCAACATGTAGTTGATGTGTGTCAATGCATGGTGCATCATGTTGGTGAATATCCACTATTCTGGCAGCTGCCACAACGCTTTTTCCTGCACCAGTCAGCCATTCCTGCCATCTTTGAGTTGTCACGGCAAACCAGAGTGTTATGTTTCATGCTGGGTTACTGGGTTTAGTTTGTAATATCTGATTTAATTCTGAGCAATGCAGATATCACACTTGTGTTAAATAACCAACCAGTTTATTTACAGCACATTAACTTAAAAAGTGTTACAGGGAGGCAGTGGCGTACTGGTATTGTCACTGGACTAGTAACCCAGAGACCCAGGTATTGCTCTGGGGACATGGGTTCAAATCCCACCACAGCAGAAGGTGGAATTTGAATTCAATTAATAAATCTGGAATTTAAAAGCTAGTCTAATGATCATGAAACCATTGTCAATTGTTGTAAAAACCCATCTGGTTCACGAATGTCCTTTAGGGAAGGAAATCTGCTGTCCTTACCTGGTCTGGCCTACATGTGACTCCAGATCCACAGCAAGGTGGTTGACTCTTACATGCCCTCGAAATGGCCGAGCAAGCCACTCAGTTCAAGGGCAATTAGGGATGGGCAATAAATGCTGGCCTGGCCTGCGACGCCCACATCCCATGACTGAATAAAAAAAAAGATTTCAGTATATGTCTTGAGAGCTGCCAGTATTCTGTGGAAGATCCAAGCAGTCTTCTGGAAGCTTCTGCAGTCTCTGGCCAGGAATTTCCCCTCAGCGGACAGGAGCTGTGCACCGACTGAAAAGTCGGTGGCGAACCCGCTTCCGCCTGGCCTGGGGATCCGACCCGCATTTTGCAGTTCCCCAGCCTTTAATTGTTCTGAGGCGGGACTTCCACCCACTTGAGGCAAGAAGTCCCGCCTAATAGAGCTGCTAGCCAATCAGCCGGACAGCAGCTTGGGCGGCACAGTGGCGCAGTGGTTAGCACTGCAGCCTCACAGCTCCAGGGACCCGGGTTCGATTCCGGGTACTGCCTGTGTGGAGTTTGCAAGTTCTCCCTGTGTGTGCGTGGGTTTTCTCCGGGTGCTCCGGTTTCCTCCCACAAGCCAAAAGACTTGCAGGTTGATAGGTTAATTGGCCATTATAAATTGTCACTAGTATAGGTAGGTGGTAGGGAAATATAGGAAGTGGTGGGGATGTTTGGTAGGAATAGGGGATTAGTGTAGGATTAGTATAAATGGGTGGTTGATGTTCGGCACAGACTTGGTGGGCCGAAGGGCCTGTTTCAGTGCTGTATCTCTAATCTAATCTAATCTAGTCCCAGTAGCGCCACTGGGTGGCGGTGGCAACTGCTGGGACTGCAGCCCAGCTTCGTGAAGCAGATGTCGGGGAACCCCGGAACGAAGGTAAGTTTTGTTGCCTCGCCGGGGGTGATCGATCGGGCCCCGGCAAGGCAACGGTGGTTGACGGTGGGGGGGGAAGGGGAGTGTGTTGGGTGTTGTGGGTGGTTGTGGCAGCGGGGGCGGCCCTCCATCAGGCATCAGGCTTTTGTCAGGCGGCTTCTCTCAGACCTGGGCTGCCCGACCAGCCACGAGTAAAATCCTCGTGCCGGCAGGCGGAGGCCCTTAAGTAGCCACTTAAGGGCCTTGTTGAGCCTGGGGCGGGCAGGCCATTTCCCGCCACCACCGCCATGTGTAAAGTGACGGTGGAGGTGGGAGCGGGTCAGGAAGGGCCCTCTGAGCTTCCCACTCCATTTTATGCACCCCCCACCACCTTCCAGTTTCACGTCTTCTCTCTAGCTCCACCTGGAGGCTTAAGCAATCAAACACAGTGAACACAGATAATGAATAGACCGACACAATCAAACACTGATCGATCAAACACTACATTTTCCCCCTTTTTGACTAAAGACATTATTTTCAAAATTAAAGTATTCTAGACATCAAACATATATACATCAAGTTATTCCTTAGCGTGCAACTTGTCTGTTTTATCTCAGTACGGAAATAGTCTTTGAGATAGGAAGGTCTCTTAGGTTACTCCCTTCAGTCGGTCCTCTGTATCAATTGTCAGGTCCAGAACCTGCTTCATCAACTGTTGAAACATCTGTGGCATGAGCTTGTTCAGGATGTTTCTCACTCGTCAGAATAATTCCTGTGTTTTTTGCATGACAGAGTCATCAGAAACAACATCATGTTTTCATATAGGTTTCCATGCATTCTCAGACTTCTTCAGCTGGATATCATCATTTACATTTATATTTTCAATAATCTTCCTTGGCTCTCTCCTTTGTCCGTGCTGTGACCTCCTTGGTCCAACAATTAGCACTGCTCCTGCTTCTGTGATAGTGCCTTCCAAAATCTGCATAGGATGGTGTGAGATCTGGGCCCTGGGACAGGATTCATGAGGGGTCCAAAGGTCTTGCAATTGGTTTAATCTGGTTAATCTTGTTAAGAAATACATAGAAACATAGAAAACAGAGAAAATAGGAGCAGGAGTAGGCCATTCAGCCCTTCGAGCCTGCTCCACCATTTATTATGATCACAGATGATCACCCAACTCAGTAACCTGTTCCCTCTTTCCCCCATATTCTTTGATCCCTTTCGCCCCAAAAGCTAATACATTGCTAATTTCTGGCAATCTATCTGGCTTCTGGGTACCAGCTGCTGTGAACTGGAACCCAAGGAGAAATTCCCGGTCATATCGCTTCTTGCCCTCTGGATTTAGCAATTTCCACTGCTCTTCTTTGAAGCCGAACACCATGCTGTCATCAGGGCTTTATTTGGTGCTGGTCTCCATGCTTTCACTTTCAGAAACAGACTCTGAATCATTCTGTTCAGGTTCTAGCTCCTGATCCCCATTTTCTACCGTGTTGGCTTTATCAACAACATTAATGTGTGATCCGGTGGGGTCAGCAAGTTTGAATCCAAACCTATCTAAAAGATTTATCCCCATAAGGCTTCGGCCTTTAGCTACATAGAACGTGACGCTGTCTAGGGTGATGTTTTTGTAGCATACTGGAACTGTGATCATTCCCGAACCTGGAACGATAGTGTTGTCATACGCTTGAAGAGTGTCTGTCACAGGAGTGAGAGAGGATTGTGAAAAATACTGATAGTAGAGTTTGTCACTCAAAATACATACTTCAGCGCCAACATCAATAAGAAATGACACTGAGATGCCTGCGATCTTGACTGAGCACTCCTTAAAGTGAACCGATGCTTTACTTTTCGCGATGGAGTATACATGTTGTAATTCACTCTCAAGAAGATGAAGTCTTTTCCTTTGACAACCTGCACATCTTTGCAAAATGGTTCCACTTTGAACATAAGTTATACTTTTTCCCTCAAGCTGGACATGGCATTGTGACTTGATGAGGATTTCCACAAATTGGGCACAGTTTTGCAGGTCCTCACTTTCCACCCCAACAGCCTCCATATCCAAAGGATCATCCTCCGCCATTTCCGCCACCTCCAGCATGATGCCACTACCAGTCGCATCTTCCCCTCCCTTCCCCTGTCAGCATTCCGAAGGGATCGTTCCCTCCGCGACGCCCTGGTCCACTCCTCCATTACCCCCACCACCTCATCCCCATCCCATGGCACCTTCCCCTGCAATCGCAGGAGGTGTAATACCTGCCCATTTACCTCCTCTCGCCTCACTATCCCAGGCCACAAACACTCCTTTCAGGTGAAGCAGCGATTTACTTGTACTTCTTTCAATGTGGTATACTATATTTGCTGCTCACAATGTGGTCTCCTCTACACTGGGGAGACCAAGCGCAGACTGGGTGACTGCTTTGCAGAACATCTCCGCTCAGTCCGCAAGCAGGACCCTGAGCTTCCGGTTGCTTGCCATTTCAACACTCCCCCCTGCTCTCATGCTCACATCTCTGTCCTGGGATTGCTGCAGTGTTCCAGTGAACATCAACGCAAGCTCGAGGAACAGCATCTCATTTACTGATTAGGCACACTGCAGCCTGCCGAACTGAACATTGAGTTCAATAATTTCAGAGCATGACAGCCCCCCATTTTACTTTCATTTTTAGTTATTTTTTCTTTTTTCTTTTTTATATTTTTTACAATATTTTTTTTTGCATTTATTTCATTTCATCTTAGTTTGTTCAGTTTGCTTACCCACTGTTTTTGTTTCAGGTTTGCACTTGCTGCTGTTCAATATTCAGTCGGTTAACACCTAATCTGTACTAATGCTTTGTCTTTCAACACACCATTAACATATTGTTTGCCTTTGCTCCGTGACCTTTTGGTCAGCTATGTGGCCAGGTCCAATCTGCACCTTCTCCTTTGTTATCTCTTGCCCCACCCCCACCTCACTTGCTTATAACCTGTGACTTTTCTAATATTTGTCAGTTCCGAAGAAGGGTCACTGGCCCGAAACGTTAACTCTGCTTCTCTTTTCACAGATGCTGCCAGACCTGCTGAGTGGTTCCAGCATTTCTTGTTTTTATTAGTTTTGCAGGTCATGATTGGGCACATTTTGATGAGGTTGCTGAGGTTTTCTTGTCCTTAACCTTTGAACTGAAGCTGGTTGGGCAAGCTGTATCTGCATCCTTGAGTCTAAGGGTGCATGTGTGTGTAACCTCTTCGAATCTAACATGGCAGATTCGATCTAGACTGCTAGGGTAATAGCATTTTCCAAGGTCAAATCATCATCCTTCATCAGAAGATGTTCCCTAATTCATTGAATTGAAGTCTTTCCAATTAATTAGTCATGAATCAATTCGTTGGTTAGTGTGTCAAATTTACATGTAGATGCCAATTACTGTAATGCTGTTACATATTGTTTAATGGACTCACCATGTCCCTGAGATCTCTGGCAGAATGTGTATCATTCTATCATCACGCTTTTTTTTGGCCTGAAGTATTTTTCGAGAGCGCTCACTGCCGCATCAAACGTAAACGTATCTTCTGTGAGTTGCTTGAAGATTTGCTGTCCTTCTGCTCCTAAACAATGTACGAGTATTGCTTTCTTATGGTTTGCTGCTATATCTGGGCTGTCCATCCCCGTAGCAAGCAAGTAGGTCTTGAACCCCGAAATCCATCACTCTCAACACAAAGGAGGATTTCCTAGGGTCAGAAGAAAGGGTTCTGGAACTGGTAACATTAGATTTTGTGGACTCATTTTTGTTGCCACTTTTTTGTTATGTTTCACTCTGGGTTTAGTTTCTAATATCTGATTTAACTCTGATTTGATTTAACTCTGAGCAATGCAGATATCACACTTCTGTTAAATAACCAACTGGTTTGTTTATAGCACTTTAACTTAAAAGGTCTTACAGATTTCAGCACATGTTTTGAGAGCTACCAGTATTCTGTGGAAGATTCAAGCAGTCTTCTGGAAGCTTCTGCAGGCTCTTAGGTTCACTTCTCTCTAGCTCCACCCAGAGGCTTAAACAATCAAACACAGTGAGCACAGATAATGAACAGACAGACACAATCAAACACTTATTGATCAAACACTACACAGAGGGTGCCTGCTTAAAGAACAGGACTACCTGCTGTATATGTGGCTCATGATTCCCCTCCACCACCTGACCACACATGGACAGCACTTGTACAATGACAGCCATGCTGCAACAAAGAACGTCATAGAGCAAACCATTGGCGTTCTTAAATAATGCTTTCACAGCCTGGACCATGCAGTGAGGAGCTGGCCGTTGGAGTTTATCTCCACATTCATGGTTGTTTGCTGCATCCTCCACAACCTGTCAATCATGAGGCACAGCCCATGCCATCAGGATTTCAGAAGACACTTCTGGAAGCGGAACAAGAAAAGGAGGAGGAGGAACGGAGAAAGCAGCGGGATGTAATCACTCTGAATGGGCTGTCCATGAGTGGCTCATCAGACTCCTGTTCCCCTGGAAACATAGCCACATCACTGTTGCTCCATAATGTTGCCTAGCACATCAGTGCGAAAGATAAGGCTGAAGCATTTGAAATAATCTTCAGCCAGAAGTGCCGAGTTGATTATCCATCTTAGCCTCCTCCTGAAGTCCCCAGCATCACAGATGCCAGACTTCAGCCAATTCGATTCACTCTGCATGATATCAAGAAATGACTGAAGGCACTGGATACTGCAAAGACTATGGGCCCTGACAATATTCCAGCAATAGTACTGAAGACCTGTGCTCCAGAACTTGCCACACCCCTAGCCAAGTTGTTTCAGTACAGCTAAAACAATGGCATCTACCCAGCAATGTGGAAAATTGCCCAGGTATGTCCTGTACACAAAAAGCAGGACAAGTCCAACCCGGCCAATTACTGCCCCATCAGTCTACTCTCAATCATCAGTAAAGTGATGGAAGGTGTCATCAACAGTGCCATCAAGCAGCACTTGCTTAGCAATAATCTGCTCAGTGACATGCAGTTTGGGTTCCGCCAGGGCCACTCAGTTCCTGACCTCATTACAGCCTTGGTTCAAACATGGACAAAAGAGCTGAACTCAAGAGGTGAGGTGAGAGTGACTGCCCTTGACATCAAGGCAGTATTTGACCAAGTATGGCATCAAGGACCCCTAGCAAAACTGAAGTCAATGGGAATCAGGGGGAAAACTCTCCGCTGGCTGGAGTCATACCTAGCACAAAGGAAGATGGTTGTGGTTGTTGGAGGTCAATCATCTGAGCTCCAGGACATCACAGCAAGAGTTCCTTGGGGTAGTGTCCTAGGCCCAACCATCCTCAGCTGCTTCATCAATGAGCTTCCTTCAATCATAAGGTCAGAAGTGGGGATGTTTGCTGATGATTGCACAATGTTCAGCACCATTTGTAACTCCTCAGATACTGAAGCAGTCCATGTAGAAATGCAGCAAGACCTGGACAAGGTCTTGGGCTGATGAGTGGCAAGCAACATTCATGCCACACAAGTACCAGGCAATGACTATCTCCAACAAGAGAGAATCTAACCATCTCCTCTTGACATTCAATGGCATTATCATCACTGAATCCCCCACTATCAACATCCTGGGGGTTAATATTGACCAGAAAATGAACTGGAGTAGCCATATAAATACCATGGCGCCAAGAACAAGTCAGAGGCTAGGAATCCTGTGGCGAGTAACTCACCTCGTGATTCCCCAAATCCTCTCCACCATCTACAAGGCACAAGTCAGGAGTGTGATGGAATACTTTCCACTTGTCTGGATGGGTGCAGCTCCGACAACACTCAAGAAGCTCGACACCATCCCGGACAAAGCAGCCCGCTTGATTAGTACCCCGTCCACAAACATTCATTCCCTCCATCACCGACGCACAATGACAGCAGTGTGTACCATCTGCACGATGCACTGCCGCAATACACCAAGGCTCCTTAGACAGCACCTTCAAAACCTGTGACCTCTACCAACTAGAAGGACAAGGGCAGCAAATACATGGGAACACCACCACCTGCAAGCTCCTCTCCAAGTCACACACCATCCTGACTTGGAACTATATTGCCATTCCTTGACTGTCACTGGGTCAAAACCCTGGAACTCCCTTCCTATCAGCACTGTGGGTGTGCCTACCTCCCATGAACTGCAGCGGTTCAAGAAGGCAGCTCACCACCACCTTCTCAAGGGCAATTAGGGATTGGCAATAAATGGTGGCCTGGCCAGCGGCGCCCACATCCCATGAATGAATTAAAAAAAATTCATGACCTTTCCATCTCTCTGCTATAGATTATTACAGCATCCTCTTGGCCTAAGTCTTGATGTAAAAGACACCACACAAAAAAAATTCCATAACAGTTCTATTGAAAAACACTTCCAATAATACAAAAATGAACTATTCACTTTTGTTTTCCCTTAGTGCCTTCCTTGCAGGTGACTTTGCCTGCCCTAGTACTCTTACACGGAGCTACTCCAGTGGTTGCAGCTCGGCAGGTGAAAGGCTGCTGACTCTCACTGGGGAAGACTGCAGATAGCCTTGCAGGATGACCTCGAGCAGCTCTGGGCTTTGAGGGCCTGGCTTCAGACTGCAGGACCTCGGCATGGGTGGCAAGGGCACTGGCACAATGGCAGTCATGGGAGCACAAATGCTGTCAGCCTAAGAGAGGACAACAGATTTGTGCTCCATGGAACCACTGCCACCACCACCTCCACCAGTGTGTTGCAATGTGTTTGGGTGATGTGTCTGTCATAGCTGAATGGCTGGAAGCATGTGGCAGCTGTGAGATGTCTGTGTGAGGCTTGCAGCAGTGATAAGTATGAGAAGCTGAGGTGGAGCATATGAATGTTAAACACAAGTCCTGAGATTCCTGATGGGTGAGTAATGAGGGTGCGCAGCATTGAGCGGTGCATGAGGTTGGTGGTACAGTGGGTAGGAGATGTTATTTGAAGATGACCTTGATCTCCCATGTGAGGTCACTGAACTTTTTTCCAGCCCTGCAGTCAGGTCCTTGGGGCCAGACTCCCTGCACTGACCTCCATGGATAACAGCTCCAATTCCTTTCACAGTGTATGTATACAGGGCCTCCTCGCCCCCTGTGATGGCCGGAATTTTACCAGCCAATTGGAGATAGACTGGGAGGCGGGAGGGCTTGTAAGATGGCAGTGAAAGGTGTCAGGAGGGAAGCCCGACATTTTTACATCGTGGGTTGACATTACCAAAAGCGGCCAGGCTGGCGGTAGGAGGTCGCACTGGAAAACAGCGGGCAGATAATTATGCCTGTTAAACAGGCAATTAACTGCGTTTTTACCAGGTTTATACCATTTTATGAGGGGCACACGGGATCAACGGAGCTTCAGAGCCTCACCAGCTATAACAAAATGGAGGCTCAGCAGAAGGTCAATGCTGGCTGCGGTCGGCAGCCATTGCAAGAGGTAGCGTGGCTTGGTATAGAGGGTGAAACTGGGTAACAGTAGTAATCTGGAGCAAAGACTAACTTGGCTGGCACAGCGGAGACATTCTGGTTGAGAGTCCTTGCTGACTTGGCACTTATATGTACTGAGAAAGAGGGGGATGGGAAGCCCTGAGAATTGAGTGAAGCTATTTGTGATGGGTCTCATTCAGTCAGGCTTTGAGACCTCCAATGAGGAGGAGCAACAGAGATGGAGAGAGCTGCAGCAACCGGGAGTGGGGCAGCAACACCAAGAGGGGCACCAGGAGCATGAGCCTGGACAGGGGCACTGATGGAAAGGATGCAGAGGGGCACACAACCAACCTCTTGTGCGCAGATGCACAACCCACCAGAATGGGTCTACCATCGGAGACTCAACTTACTGCAAATGTCAGAGCAGCAATGTCGCCAAAGACTGCGCCTCTCCAGGGAGGCAGTCACATAGCTGTGTGCCATGATGGCGCCTGAGCTGGCGCCTATGGAAAGGGGGTGGGCACCCAATAAAGGTCATCTCAAGAGCATTCCAAGGATCTTCTGGAAATGTTGGTGGGATCTCACGGTCTGCAGCTCATTGCTGCATCAAGATGGTCATCAACGCCATGTTCAAGCGGACCAGCAAGTATGTACGTTTTCACACTGATCCGGACAGTCAGGCTGAGAGGGCTGTACGATTTGGGGCAATTGCTGGATTCCCCCATGTGGAGGATGACCATTAAGGCTTTCATAGACCAGGCAGCAGGCTTCCTTAACAGGAAGGGCTTCCTCTTACTCAATGTACAAATATCCTGTAACCACTGCAAGCAGATCCTTCAGGTCTGCGTGAGGTTCCCAAGAAGTTTTCATGACACCTACATACTAAGGCAATCCAAGATGCCTGACCTTTTCAGGCCCCTCACATGCCTTTAAGGATGGATGCTGACTGATGAGGGCTATCCTCTAAAAACATGGCTACTAACATCTGTTAGAAACCCAAGCACAGTTGCAGAGGAGAGGTACAACAACTGCCACGGGACAATTCAAGTGACTATTGAGCAAGCCATAGACCTTCTGAATATGTAGTTCCAATGCCTGGATAGATCCAGTGGAGCTCTTCAGTATACCTCAGCAATGGTCTTGTGTATCATGGTGGTGTGCTGTGCTCTGTAAGACCTGGTGCTACACAGGGAAGAAGTTTTAAACAATGAGGACATCTGGGAGCAAGATGCCTCCTCCGAGGATGAGGATATTGTCATGGTCCTGTAGTTTTTTTTCTGGGAATATGCGGTTTGTCTTTAAGGCTTGCAGGATCAGTAAGAACCAGCAAGCCTCAGGAGTTCAGGGAAGGTGCATTTTCGTTGCCTTAGAAACAGCCATTTGGAGACTGAGATTCAAAGGGTGCATTCTCGTTATCTTAGATACAAGCACTGGGAGTGAGTCTCATGCAATACATTTGTTACAATTCAGTTTTGAACTGGCTTTTAGTTGAAGATGGTTGTTCTAACACTGACACAGAGATATATAGACACAAAAGCCACCGCTGTATGACAGCCCCTGGAAAAAGAGCTCTCAACTATTTAAATTGAAGGAATAGGGTTTTACTATGTTTAATTATTATCTCTCAGAATTCTAAAAAAAAGTCAAGCCAAAACACAGATCTCTGGTACTTTAAATTGAAGAAAGGGAAGTTAGAGTGTGACAATCTTTTATCCCTAAAAAACTCTGAAGACAGCTTGATTCCATTGAAAGAGTTTGCAAGTCGTTAATTGTTGAAATTCGCTGGAGAAAGGAAGCAAAATTCTGTGAGGACTTCAAGCAACATTCTGTGAGGACTTCAAGCAAACATTCTGTGAGGATTTCAAGCAACATTGGACTGTATATTTGCAAGGACTCTATTTTTTCTATTTTCAATGTTGTTTATATCTTCATAGTGTTTAAGAATTTAGTTAATCTAATTAAAGAGTTAATTTGTTGATTTAAAGACATCTTGTTTGGTTAGCCTCATTTAGAGGGGTTAATAGAAGGTACAATTTGGTTGGGTCTTTCTTTAATTTGGAAAGTTTTAAATGATATGTTAGGCAATCTGTGGAGCGACGCGATTGAATTATCAGTGCGTCTCTCCCACCACAATCAGAAACGTATATTTTGATTGGGGGCTTTGACGGGAGCGGTCGGTCATAACAATATGGAGGGGCATAATGACCAGGCGCAACAGAATGACATCAAGGGACAGCAGACAAGGTGCAATGAAATACATGGAAGGGAGGCTCATGAATCACTAATACAGGCACGTTTCACATCAGCCTCACAAAGAGCAAAGAACAAAGAATAGTACAGCACAGGAACAGGCCATTTGGCCCTCCAAGCCTGCGCCGATCTTGATGCCTGTCTAAACTAAAACCTTCTGCACTTCCGGGGACCGTATCCCTCTATTCCCATCCAATTCATGTATTTGTCAAGATGTCTCTTAAACATCGCTATCGTACTTGCTTCCACCACCTCCCCCGACAGCAAGCTCCACCCTATCTGTAAAGAACTTGCCTCGCACATCGCCTCTAAACTTTACCCCTCGCACCTTAAACCTATGTCCCCTAGTAACTGATTCTTCCACCCTGGGAAAAAGCTTCTGACTATCCACTCTGTCCATGCCACTCATAACTTTGTAAACCTCTATCATGTTGCCCCTCCACCTCCGTCGTTCCAGTGAAAATAATCCAAGTTTTTCCAACCTCTCCTCATAGCTAATGCCCTCCAGACCAGACAACATCCTGGTATGCCATGCTCTTCTGTACCCTCTCCAAAGCCAGTGCCGACCAGAATTGTACGCAATATTCTAAGTGTGGCCTAACTAAGGTTCTGTACAGTTGCAGCATGACTTGCCAATTTTTATACTCTATGCCCCGACCAATGAAAGCAAGCATGCCGTATGCCTTCTTGACTACCTTATCCACCTGCGTTGCCACTTTCGGTGACCTGTGGACCTGTACGCCCAGATCTCTCTGCCTGTCAATACTCCTAAGGGTTCTGCCATTTACTGTATACTTCCCACCTGTATTCGATCTTCCAAAATGCATTACCTCACATTTGTCCGGATTAAGCTCCATCTGCCATTTCTTCGCCCAAGTCTCCAACCGATCTATATCCTGCTGTATCCTCTGACAATCCTCATCAGTATCCGCAACTCCACCAACCTTTGTGTCGTCCGCAAACTTAGTAATCAGACCAGCTACATTTTCCTCCAAATCATTTATATATACTACAAACAGCAAAGGTCCCAGCACTGATCCTTGCGGAACACCACTAGTCACAGCCCTCCATTCAGAAAAGCACCCTTCCACTGCTACCCTCTGTCTTCTATGACAGAGCCAGTTCTGTATCCATCTTGCCAGCTCACCTCTGATCCCGTGTGACTTCACCTTTTGTACCAGTCTGCCATGAGGGACCTTGCCAAAGGCTTTACTGAAGTCCATATAGACAACATCCACTGCCCTTCCTTCATCAATCATCTTCGTCACTTCCTCAAAAAACTCAATCAAGTTAGTGAGACATGACCTCCCCTTCACAAAACCATGCTGCCTCTCGCTGATAAGTTTATTTGTTTCCAAATGGGAGTAAGTCCTGTCCCGAAGAATCCTCTCTAATAATTTCCCTACCACTGACGTAAGGCTCACCGGCTTATAATTTCCTGGATTATCCTTGCTACTACCCTTCTTAAACAAAGGAACAGCATTGGCTATTCTCCAGTCCTCTGGGACCTCACCTGTAGCCAATGAGTATACAAAGATTTCTGTTAAGACCCCAGCAATTTCCTCCCTTGCCTCCCTCAATATTCTGGGGTACATCCCATCAGGCCCTGGGGACTTATCTACCTTAATGCTTTGCAAGACGCCCAACACCTCCTCCTTTTTGATAACGACATGACCCAGACTATCTAAACTCCCTTTCCTAGACTCATCATCCACCAAGTCCTTCTCTTTGGTGAATACTGATACAAAGTATTCATTTAGTACCTCGAACATTTCCTCTGGTTCCACACATAGATTCCCTCCTCTGTCCTTGAATGGGCCAACCCTTTCCCTGGTTACCCTCTTGCTCTTTATATACGTATAAAAAGCCTTGGGATTCTCCTTAATGCTGTTTGCCAATGACTTTTCATGACCCCTTTTAGCCCTCCTGACTCCTTGCTTAAGTTCCTTCCTACTTTCTTTATATTCCTCAAGGGCTTCGTCTGTTCCCAGCTTTCTGGCCCTTACGAATGCTTCCTTTCTCTTTTTGACTAGGCTCACAATATCCCTCGTTATCCAAGGTTCCCGAAACTTGCCAAACTTATCCTTCTTCCTCACAGGAACATGCCGGTCCTGGATTCTAATCAACTGACGTTTGAAAGACTCCCACATGTCAGATGTTGATTTACCCTCAAACAGCCGCCCCCAATCTAAATTCTTCAGTTCCTGCCTAATATTGTTAATATTAGCCTTCCCCCAATTTGGCACCTTCACCCAAGGACTACTCTTATCCTTATCCACAAGTACCTTAAAACTTATGGAATTATGGTCACTGTTCCCGAAATGCTCCCCTACTGAGACTTCGACCACTTGGCCAGGCTCATTCCCCAATACCAGGTCCAGTACGGCCCCTTCCCTAGTTGGACTATCTACATATTGTTTCAAGAAGCTCTCCTGGATGCTCCTTACAAATTCTGCCCCATCCAAGCCCCTAGCTCTAAGTGAGTCCCAGTCAATATAGGGGAAGTTAAAATCACCCACCACTACAACCCTGTTACCTTTACATCTTTCCAAAATGTGTCTGCATATCTGCTCCTCTACCTCCCGCTGGCTGTTGGGAGGTCTGTAGTAAACCCCCAACATCGTGACTGCACCCTTCCTATTCCTGAGCCCCACCCATATTGCCTCGCTGCATGATCCCTCCAAGGTGTCCTCCCGCAGTACAGCTGTGATATTCTCCTTAACCAGTAATGCAACTCCCCCTCACCTTTTACATCCCCCTCTATCCCGCCTGAAGCTTCTAGATCCTGGAACATTTAGCTGCCAATCCTGTCCTTCCCTCAACCAAGTCTCTGTAATAGCAACAACATCATAGTTCCAATTATTAATCCAAGCTCTAAGTTCATCTGCCTTACCTGTTATACTTCTCGCATTGAAACAAATGTACTTCAGACCACCAGTCTCTCTGTGCATCTCCCTGCCTGCTCTTCCTCTTAGTCTTACTGGCCCTATTTACTAGTTCCCCCTCAGTTATTTCACCTGCTGCCCTACTGCTCTGGTTCCCACCCCCCCCCCCCCCCCCCCCGCCACACTAGTGATGCCAGCAAACCTCGCAGCCTTACTTACACAGCCAGTCAATCCAATAATTCCTTACCTTCTGCAGACCTGTTGCCATTTCTTTGATTTTCCCTTACCATTTCTCTCGACCCGTCATCACATGAGCAACAACACGGGAAATGCGTTCACCTCGTCCGGTGTGGTCCTTCCCATCACACCTTTGCAGGAGGCAGCAAGCTGTTAATGGCCCAGTAATTGTTCAAAAAAAGTAAAGGATTCTTTCAATGGTGCACAATTTTGGAATTGCTTGAAGACACATCTACAGTAAGGTGACACCTAAATTCAAAATATGAAGCCATGAATCCTAAATGCAGTTAGGTAGACTTTCTCCCGTGCTTACGAGTGCTCCTTAGTGGTGCTTCCCCGTGCTGTCGGCTGAGATGGAGGCAGGCTGCTGAATTTTCTGCTTCGTGGCTCTCAATGACTGTGGTGGTTGTCCTCTGATCGCCTGAGACCTCGAAGGCTCCAGCATATCAAGGGCTTCCTCCTCTGTCTCTGCGGCTTCGTAATGCATTGGTATCACTGTCAGAGTGGAGGAGGACCTGCCATCCAGGAACGTCCAGAGAAGAGCCCACTGATGTTGCAGACAGCCACTCCTCTTCCCTTTCAGGGCATACTTGGCCCTTCCTACTTACCTGAGGAGTCTGGGAACCTGGCCATGACCCCAGATGTCTCACCCCCACTTGCCCAGCTATTGTTCCACAGAGCTCATGGATGTGGCATAGAAACATAGAAACATAGAAAATAGGAGCAGGAGTAGGCCATTTGGCCCTTCGAGCCTGCTCCGCCATTCATTCTGATCATGGTTGATCATCCAACTCAGTAGCCTGTTCTGGCTTTCGCCCCATACCCTTTGCTCCTTTAGACCCAAGAGCTATATCTAACTCCTTTTTGAAAACATTCAATGTTTTGGCCTCAGCTGCTTTCTGTGGTAGTGAATACCACAGGCTCACCACTCTCTGGGTGAAGAAATGTCTCCTCATCTCAATCCTGAAAGGTTTACCCCATATCCTTAGACTATGACCCCTGGTTCTGGACTCCCCCACCATCGGGAATATCCTTCCTGCATCTACCCTGTCAAGTCTTGTTAGAATTTTATAGGTTTCTATGAGATCCCCCCTCACTCTTCTGAACTCCAGTGAATATAATCCTAACCGGCTCAATCTCTCCTCATATGTGAGTCCCGCCATCCCAGGAATCAGTCTGGTAAACCTTCACTGCACACCCTCTATAGCAAGAACATCCTTCCTCAGATAAGAAGACCAAAACTGCACACAATATTCCAGGTGTGGCCTCACCAAGGCCCTGTACAATTGCAGCAAGATATCCCTGCTTCTGTACTCAAATCCTCTCACTATGAAGGCCAACATACCATTTACCTATTTTGCCGCCGATTGCACCTGCATGCTTACCTTCAGCGACTGGTGTACGAGAACACCCAGGTCTCGCTGCATATTCCCCTCTCTCAGTTTATAGCCATTCAGATAATAATCTGCCTTCCTGTATTTGCTACCAAAGTGGATAACCTCACATTTATCCATATTATACGCATCTGCCATGCATTAGCCCGCTCACTCAACTTGTCCAAATCACCCTGAAGCCTCTCTGCATCCTCCTCACAACTCCCCCTCCCACCCAATTTTGTATCATCTGCAAATTTGGAGATATTACATTTAGTTCCCTCATCTAAATCATTAATGTATATTGTGAATAGCTGGGATCCTCGCACCGATCCCTGCGGTACCCCACTAGTCACTGCCTGCCATTCGGAAAAAGACCCATTTATCCCTACTCTTTGTTTCCTGTCTGCCAACCAATTTTCTATCCATCGCAATACACTACCCCCAATCCCATGCGCTTTAATTTTACATGCTACTCTCTTACTCTCTTATAATGGACTTTGTTGAAAGCCTTCTGAAAGTCCAAATAAACCACATCCACTGGCTCCTCCTCATCAACTCTACTAGTTAAATCCTCGAAGAATTCTCGTAGATTTGTCAAGTATGATTTCCCTTTCGTAAATCCATGTTGACTCTGACCGATTCTACCACTGTTCTCCAAGTGCTCTGCTATAAAATCTTTGATAATGGACTCTAGAATTTACTACCAACGTCAGGCTGACTGGTCTATAATTCCCTGCTTTCTCTCTACCTCCCTTTTTAAATAGTGGGGTTACATTAGCTACCCTCCAATCTGTAGGAACTGTTCCAGAGTCTATAGAATCTTGGAAGCTGACCACCTATGCATCCATTATTTCTAGGGCCACTTCCTTCAGTACTCTGGGATGCATACCATCAGGCCCTGGGGATTTATCGGCCTTCAATCCCATCAATTTCCCCAACACCATTTCTCTACTAATACTGATTTCATTCAGTTCCTCCCTCTCACTAAGCCCAGTGCTCCCCAACATTTCTGGTATGATATTGGTGTCCTCCTTTGTGAAGACAGAACCAAAGTATGCATTTAGTTGGTCAGCCATTTCTTTGTTCCCCATAATAAATTCCCCTGTTTCTGACTGTAAGGGACCTACAATTGTCTTCACCAATCTTTTTCTCTTCACGTACCGATAGAAACTTTTACAGTCAGTTTTTATGTTCCCTGCAATCTTGCTCTCGTACTCTATTTTCCCCTTCTTAATCAATCCCTTGGTCCTCCTTTGCTGAATTCTAAACTGCTCCCAATCCTCAGGTCTGTTGTTTCCCCTGGCAAATTTATATGCCTTTTCCTTGGATCTAATGCTATCTTTAATTTCCCTTGTAAGCCATGGTTTGGCTACTTTTCCCGTTTTACTTTTGCACCAGACAGGGATAAACAATTGTTGCAGTTCATCCATGCGCTCTTTAAATGTTTGCCATTGCCTATCCACTGTCATCCCTTTAAGTAACGTTTCCCAATCCGTCATGGCCAACTCGCGCCACATACCTTCATAGTTTCCTTTACTAAGATTCAGGACCCTTGTCTCAGAATCAACTACGTCACTCTCCATCTTGATGAAGAATTCTATCATATTGTGGTCGCTCGTCCCCAAATGGTCTCGCACCACTAGATTGTCAAATTATTCCTCTCTCATTACACAATACCCAGTCTAGGATGGCCTGTTCTCTAGTTGGTTCCTCAATGTATTGGTCCAGAAAACCATCCCGTATATACTCCAAGAATTCCTCCTCTATGGTATTGTAACTAATTTGGTTTGCCCAATCCATATGCAAATCAAAGTCACCCATAATTACAGATGTTCCTTTATCGCATGCATCTCTAATTTCCTGTTTAATGCCATTCCCAACATCACCACGACAGTTTGGGGGTCTATATACAACTCCCACTAACGTTTTTTGCCCCTTAGTATTTCTCAGCTCTACCCATACAGATTCCACATCGTCAGAGCTAATATCTTTCCTCACTATTGCATTAATTTCCTCTTTAACCAGCAATGCAACTCCACCACCTTTTGCTTTTTGTCTGTCCTTCCTAAATACTGAATATCTCTGGATGTTCATTTCCCATCCCTGTCACCTTGCAGCCATGTCTCCATAAGCCCGACTATATCATACCTGTTTACATCTATTTGCACGGTTAATTCATCCACTTTATTGCGAATGCTCCGTGTGTTAAGGCACAAAGCCTTAAGCCTTGTCTTTTTAACATTACTTGTCCTCTTCCCAATATTTTTCACTGTGTCCCTGTTTGATTCTGGGAATGGCATGCAGTTCCGTGCATGTCTCTAGCATCCACTGGATGGCTTGCTGGATGTGGCTCTCTGTGACGGTCGCCAGTCTACCGATGGAGGAAGCCATGGTTTCATTCATGGCCTAGATGGATTCCTCCATTCTCTGCACATGGATAATGTCAGTGGTGGGGTGAAGAGGTGCTTCGGTGACTGATAATTGTCTTTTTACCTGCCTCATTTGGCCTCTGGGCAGGAAGGCCGTCATCGGCCTATCCCGCCCCTGACTCAATTGCGGTTTGATGGGAAGGCAACAGGCCCTCCGTCTCCTGCCTCCTGTTGCACTTCTATGGGCTCCACCAACACCACCTAGACTGTCTCTGGGGGGCCCTTTAAATCCACCCCATGGGGACAATGCTTTGAGCTTGCCAGAGGGTCTCTTGTGCACATACATGAGGCTACTCACTCTCTTATAGCTCCACACCCATCTCACCATCCACGATTGCCTTTCCTGCCTCCATTCCAACCAGCTCCAACACCTCTTCCTCCATAGGCATTTGGATGACCATGTAAGGCATGCCACCTCTGGTTCTTGATCTTTCCCTTGTGTTATGAGCTCTCTTCTCCTGAAAGCACAGAAATTCTCATTGTTACTCACTCATCAAAGAGAGGCATGACTCCTATGTTGGTTCCAGCCTGACTGTCCATCATGGGGCCACAAGCAAGTGTCCTGCATGCAGCCAATCAGCACTGGCTGTGTAGGAGTCACCTCTGCCTGACCAGAGCCCTGCACAGAGAGACTAACATGCATCTGTTAGCCAATGCTGATGCCTGGGCATCTCTATTAACTGGGTGGGCACTCCCTTCTTAAATCTCATATTCATCTTCAGTCACATTAAAGGCTGTAAGCTTAATATTATGCACTGCCCTCACCTTGCGAGAATGCATCCGATCATTGGCCCTCTTGCAGCCAGGTACATGGGACAAGCCCACGGCTGCTGACCTCTTCTGCTTTCTCCATCCAGGCCTGCTTGGTTTGGTGAGCCAGTCTCCTCCTGCCATCCTGAGGGCTTTTCTAGCCTGAGGAGTATCTCCAGGGAGACATCATTGAATCTTGGAGTAACCCTTGATCTTCCTCAGGCCATGTCAACAATTGGTGCAGTCGCCAGGGCGCTCTCACTGCTCCCTCCAGAGCTGCTGCATGTAGAAATCCTGCTGGTTACCTTTTAAAGATGGTTCCTTCATTTCAGGAGCCAGAACATCCCCCTGCCCGTGCAGCCTAGCTGGCCGACTCCCCCCAACCTGCCAGCCATTAATTGGCTGGGCCTGAGAATATCGCGATGGCAATTCTGCCTCCCGCCTATACGGCCACACCACCTACTCTCAGTCCCAGTGGCGGGACTTGCTTGCTTTCAGTAAAATCCTTGCCAAAGTCTCTCCTCTTTTCCACCCTCCTGGAATAAAGCCTCCAGAACTGCACTGGAGAACCTAGGAGACCTCTCTCAGGCTTGCTGCTCCATTGCTTCTTTTTCTTCCTCGTGAGAAACACTTACAGAAACGGTTCCGACACCTGCTGCAGCCAGAATGCACCTTCTGTTAAAGAGGTGTCGGGTTGCTTTAAGATGTGCAGATTAGCTTTAACTCGTGCAAGCCTCACATGAAGCTAAGCCCCTGATGAGCGTGCAGCCACTCAGCAGTGCATTTTCTACTGGGCAATCATGGTGAAGAGCGGGCAGCACAAAGTCTTCCTGCTGCTTGCAACACCTCAATCAGGTGCTGAATAATTGTGATCCCCACATCTGCAAACCAGCTATATTGAATTTTTGGCCCTAAGTTCTTTTCAGCAAGAAGTGAGGGAAAGCACATGTCCCGGCAGCGGAGATGACCTTGGTCACGGTGCACATGAGGGCATGGTTACAGGCTTCACCAGCAACATTTGTGCAGGGGCATCCTTGCTCATGGGGGCTTGAGGCATCACTTATGTATCAGTAAGAGGGGCCAAGGAGGCAGCATCAGATGATGGGGCCCCTTTAGGAGTGGCACCACCTACATCATCCCCATCTCCCTCAGCCTTTTCATGGCCCACCTGCAGGTCCACACTGACCAGGAGCAGGACAGCATCCGTCTGCCCATCCATGCATCAATACGCCATCACTGCAATGGAGCGGTCAATGCTGTACAATGTATTATACATCTTGGCCATGTCAGTCTGTTGCTCCTGCATCTATTTGGTGGACTGCCACAAGATAAGGCCACAATCAGATCAGCCATGCTTTTATTAAATGGTGGAAAAGGCTCGAGGGGCCGAAAGGCCTACGACTGCTCCTATTTCATATGTTCTGCCGCATACGACTCAATGAGGTTGGCCAATCTTTCAATGGAGGAGCTCACATGCTCATATGCTTGAGACATTGGGGTGCTCATGTCATAAATGAACTCCTCCATTCCCTGACCAAGGTCTGCACTGCCTCAGGGCAGTCTGACTGATGGCAACACATTTCCCCTTTGCTGCTCCGCGAGCCCCTGCTTTGTATGTGGGACCCGAGGCTCAGCATCTCTGGCCAGGTGAGCATGGCTGGAGATGTCTTCAGTCCTCTGATGGGGACTGCCCACATCTGCCACTGCCTCCTGTTCACATGTAGTATGAAGTTCACATTATGCCACACCTTCTAACTGCACCTGAGTCCTCAACGAGGTGTGTATCTGTGCTGGTGGAGGGTGGACTTGATTCCTATGATGATGGATTTTCAAGTGCATCTCTTCCTCTGAGGTTGGTGCAGCTTCCAACATCACCTGCTGCTGCTCCTCTGGCATTGGCTCTGTGGAAGAGAGAAGACATCAGTTACTCTGCCTCCCATCTCTCAGCAGTTGCTTCCTCAGACATTTGGCTGACCATCAACTGTGGAAACAATTACAAAAATGAGGAAGCTGTTTCAAGCCGCATTCATGGAAAGGACAAGAAGCTTTCACCCTCTCTTTGCCGGACACCCATCTTGCCCTCGATGATTGCCTGCCCTGCAGCCACCCTGCCAAGGTGCCTGCCCTGCCAAGGTCAAGCGCTCCTCCTCCATTGACGTCAAAACTGCTAATTTGCTCACTCCACCCCCGGAACAACTCCTCTCACAGGTGTTGTGTGCTTGTTTTTCCTGCAAGTTGAAGCTCAAGAATGTTAAGACTGTGGCATTTCCCATCTGAACATGAGGAGCATTCACATGTAATGATCATGGCAATTAACTGTCCATGGATTTAACTCAACATCCTCCAAAAGCTAAAGTGCTGTGAATCCTTCCTGGGCAATGCCTGCCTCGAAGCCCTTTAGTTCAGAGCTGGGCTCACCATGTAATTACTTCATGGCTGCCAGCTGGGGATTGCATCTTACTCACCTTGCCAGACCTCAGAAACTCATTGAAGCACTTCCTGCAGTGGATCCATGTCTTGCTGACCAAACTGTGGCTGCCGACCTCTCGAGTGACCTCCAGCTATGCCTGCTTTATCTGACTGGTGGGCCTCCTCCTGCCACTCTTAGGAAATAACATATTCCTCCGGGCTCTCGCCGCCTCTATCAGAACATCAGGGAGGCATCGCTGAAGCTTGGGGCCATCCTTCCATGACCATCTGCCATATTGCTGCTCTCCACACTTGCACACTTTATTACTATACCGCCTGCATGCAGCCACATAGATGGCTGATGGGCGCCCTTTAAATGGGACCTGCTATGTCTAGTTCCCATCTCCTAAACGCGCCCGCCATCCATAATTGGATGCCGGTCGCGGAGGCGAACCGCTAATTGGTTGCCTCCTGCAAAATTCTGCTGGATACTGTGCAACAACCTTGACCAGTAAAATCCAGCCCAGTGAGTCGTACTGAAAAGACAAAGCGACAATGAGTTTTACAGAGAAATATGGTAGACCACAGATCCACACTGATACTAAAATAAAAGCAAAATACTGCAGATGCTGAAAATCTGAAATAAAAACAAGAAATGCTGGAAATACTCAGCAGGTCTGGCAGCATCTGTGGAGAGAGAAGCAGATTTAATGTTTCAGGTCAGTGACCCTTCTTCGGAACTGCATTTTTATTGGTGGGTGCAGCAATGCATTGAAGACCCTAACGCTCTCTGAACAAATGATCAAGCTCTAAATCAATATGGAAACAACAGAAAAGATTCCTGTGGAGAGAATCAGTCACCAGCTGGTGTGCCCCAAATGTATGCTATCATCTCGCATGTTACAAAGCAGCTATCATGCATATCAATGTGGATCTGTGGTGTCCCATTTTCCCCTTATCCTGACACTATGCCTCCCAGTTCTAGACTCTCCAGCCAGGGAAAACAACCTCTCAGCATCTAATCTGTCAAGTCCTCTCAGAGTCATTTATGCTTCAATGAGATCACCTCTTATTCTTCTAAACTCCAGAGAGTATAGACCCATTCTACTCAATCTCTCCTCATAGCACAACCCTCTCATCCCAGGAATCCATCGAACACTTAACACTTACACATAGAGAACATCAGTTTTTACATCACTGCTTTCAAAGACAATTGTGAATTGGTAAAGTGTACAAATGCACACAAGTGTTGTATCTGGTTGCAGTTGCCACCAGAGCGTTACATTACATCAGAGCAACCCAACAGTAACATTTGAATCTGAACTAAGGTCCAGTCCATGAACTGGCATCTCGAGATTTAGTGGTGTCCTAGAGCAGGAAGAAGTTTTAGATGTTGCACAAAGTAGGGGTGAGAAAGGGATAAAACTTTAGTCACATTTCCAAAGGAAAATTCACTGTATTGTGAAATTGTTGCTGACCGTGTTGCTTTTATTGATGCTTGCTGCCCATCTTCCTACTCCAACTAAGCAGCACATTTCTTTGTTTAGTCTGAGCTTCACCTAATAATGCTTCTCTGCTTTCTGCACTACACTCCCAATACGTAATAGGACACAATTGATGCAGTAGTATTCTATATGATCATTACAAGAAATGGCAATGCTTCTCCTGGACACTAAAAACCTGTTTTACTTAAATTCCATTCATGGGATATGGGTGTCGCTGGATAGACCACCATTTATTGCCCATCCCTAATTGCCCTTGAGAAGGTGGTGGTGAGCTGCTATCTTGAACCACTGCAGTCCATGTGGGGTAGGTACACCCATGGTGCTCTTAGGAAGGGAGTTCTAGGATTTTGGCCCCAGTGACAATAAAGGAACAGTGATATAGTTCCAAATCAGGATGGTGAGTGGCTTGGAGGGGAACTTGCAGGTGGGGGTGTTCCCATGCATCTGCTACCCTTGTCCTTCTAGTTGGTAGAGGTTGGAGGTTTAGAAGGTGCTGTCTAAGGAGTCTTGGTGCATTGCTGCAGTGCATTCTGTAGACCTCCACCTCACCTCTGGAGTTCAGCTCTTTTGTCCATGTTTGAACCAAGGCTGTAATGTCGTCATTAGCTGAGTGGCCCTGGAGGAACCCAAACTGAGCATCACTGAGTAGATTATTGCTAAACAAGTGCTACTTGATAGCAGTGTTAACGATACCTTCCATTACTTTGTGATGATCGAGAGTAGACTGATGGGGTGGTAATTGGCCGGGTTGGATTTATCCTGCTTTTTGTGTACGGGACATACCTGGGCAATTTTCCACATTGCTGGGTAGCTGCCAGTGGTGTAGCTGTACTGGAACAGCTTGGCTAGGTGCATGTATTTTTTTTAATTCTTTCATGGGATGTGGGCGTCGCAGGCCAGGCCAGTATTTATTGCCCATCCCTAATTGCCTTTGAACTGAGTGGGGTGCTAGGCCATTTCGAGGGCATGTAAGAGTCAACCACATTCTGGAACACATGTCTTCAGTGCTGTTGCTGGAATGTTGTTCGGGTCCATAGCCTTTGCAGTATCCAGTGCCTTCAGTCATTTCTTGATATCACGTGGAGTGAATCGAATTGGCTGAAGACTGGCATCTGTGATGCTGGGGATTTCAGAAGGAGGCTGAGATGGATCATCAACTCGGCACTTCTGACTGAAGTTTGCTGCAAATGCTTCAGCCTTATCTTTTGCACTGATGTGCTGGGCTCCCCCATCATTGAGGCTGGGGATATTTGTGGAGCCACCTCCTCCCGTTAGTTGTTTAGTTGTCCACCATCATTCACAACTGGATATGGCAGGACTGCAGAGCTTAGATCTGATCCGTTGGTTGTGGGATTGCTTAGCTCTGTCTATTGCATGCTGCTTAGGGTGTTTGACATGCAAGTAGTCCTGGGTTGTAGCTTCACCACGCTGACATCACATTTTGAGGTATGCCTGGTGCTGTTCCTGGCATACCCTCCTGCACTCATCATTGAACCAGGGTTAATCACCTGGCTTGATGGCAATGGTAGAGTGGGGGATATACTGGGCCATGAGGTTATAGATTGTGGTTGAGTACAATTCTGCTGCTGCTGATGGCCCACAGTGCCTCATGGATGCCCAGTTTTGCATTGCTTGATCTGTTTGAAATCTATCCCATTTAGCACGGTGATAGTGCCACACAACACAATGGAGGGTATCCTCAATGTGAAGATGAGACTTCGTTTCAACAAGGACTGTGCAGTGGTCACTCCTATCAAATGCTGTCATGGACTGCTGCATCTGCAACAGGCAGATTGGTGAGGACGAGGTCAAGTTGTTTTTCCCTTTTGTTGGTTCCCTCATCACCTGCCACAAATCCAATCTAGCAGCAATGTCCTTTAGAACTCAGCCAGCTTGGTCAGTAATGGTGCTACCAAGTGACTCTTGGTGATGAATTTTGAAGTCCCCCACCCAGAGTACATTCTGCGCCCATGCCATCCTCAGTGCTTCTTCCAAGTGGTGTTCAACATGGAGGAGTACTGATTCATCAGCTGATGGAGCGGGGGGGAGGGGCAGGGGGGGCGGGAGTGGTAGGTGGTAATCAGCAGGAGGTTTCCTTGCCCATGTTTAACCTGATGCTCATAAATGCTATTCTAAGCAAAGCATGAATCAAATCCAGCCATGCAATCCATTTAGCAGGATTATTTTCTCTACTTTTATTATTTACATATCAGTATTGATGGGAAAACTGGATAATACTGACGTTTTGATGTTATTAGAAAATTCCACTTCATTTTTTAAGCAGGCTGGATCCAGTACAAAGGGACTGTTTTAAGGAGGGTTCGATTCTTACAATGCACCTTTTAGAAAAACAGGCAGATGCCCTTATCATTTTGAACTGCTCAGTTTGTGTGGTAATGCTTATTCCTGCATTAAACATAGGGACGTATTTAAACCAATGGTAAGTGATATCCATTAAATTAGAGGAGATAGTTATGACAAGTTTCACTGCACTATAAAAAGAGAAAAATTAAGATCACAATAGACATTTATTTTACTAGCATTTCATGTTAATTGAATATAAAGCTGAAAGGATGTGGCAGAGTTGCACTGCTTTGTTCAATGCATCACACAGTCCCTGAACGTGGGCAGATGCTGAATTATGTTCTGCAGGGTGAAATTGGCCTATTTTTGCATTAGCTGAATTCTCAAAGGATCCAAGTTCCCCAGGGTAGCAATAGATTGCTAGTTGTCATGATCACCAAAGATGTTCTTCTTTGTCACTCAGCTGTTGCTTGCCTGAGCAATTCACGAGCAATGCATTTTATGAGATTAAATATCAAAGCGTTGTTTTTGTCGATAATAAGCTTGGATTGCAACATCAAATATGAACAGGAGATTGAAGGCAGCAACTTCAAAAATATGACTGATTATTTTGAAGAATGCACACGCACGCAGAAAAGAAATGAGCTTCTGTTTTTGACAGCTTGAAAAATAGTGATTATGTCAAAAGTTCCCTTGCTTTTGATAAAAGCATATACTTTAGACGTACTGCTGAGGCTAAATTTGCTTGAGGTTATCAAAGGCTATTAGGCCTATGAAGGCTGTTAAATTTAAAATTAAAGTTTAAAGCACCATCTGTCAGTCTTTATCAACTGGAATGAAAATCAATAAGCTGAAAGTATTTATAAATCCAAATGTCATGATTGGGCACATGTCCATTGCATCATGTTTTTCAAGGACATCACAGCTAAAAATGTTATGCTTCAGGACACCATACCTCAAAGTATCTCACACCCATTCGGAAAAAATTTGTGATTGGCTGAAGCAAGGACTTATTCGTTAAGTTACCAATTAAATATCTAACAGCAATGAGCCAAAAGCAGTTCAATTCAATCAGTAGGTACCGATGAGGAAGAAGTGAGCAGCAGAAAACTGAGCAAAGAATTTGTTCAATTTTTCCAAAGCTACCTATTTCAAACTGACAAATGACAAAATTCAACCAAATGGCGAAAATAATTTTGCAATGTTGGCTTCTGCTGCCAGTTTGAATTTTTCACCAACCTGAAAATTTACCAATAAAAGCTTCGAACGAATTGAAAATTGCACAATTCAAAATAAAATGGTTGTTATTCAAAGAGTTACTTGTCTAGTGTTGAAGGCTTAACATGCAAATTTTGAGTTAAGCTTTTACTCGGAGAATGTTAATACTGTTTCCTCCCTGCCCCCTCCTCCATTGTCTCCCCTCCACACCCCACTTACCCACCTTCCCACCCCATCAAATTGTGCTGTCTCCAGGCTGGGTTTTCCAACTCAATTCCAGTTTTGACTCCTGGCCTAACTTTTGAGATTTGAGAAAGTTAGGATGAAGTGTTTGAAAGTAAGAATGTCACCCAATGCTGTAAGATCTGCTATGCTATGGTTGAGTGTCAAGATTGTAGCAATGCAGGTATAAGCAAAGCTCGTGTTCAAATTGCATCCCTACCTTATAAGAAAGAAGAAAGATTTGCATTTTAAAAAATTCATTCATGGGATGTGGGTGTCGCTGGCCAGGCCAGCATTTATTGCCCATCCCTAATTGCCCTTGAGAAGGTGGTGGTGAGCTGCCTTCTTGAACCGCTGCAGTCCATTTGGGGTAAGTAAACCCACAGTGCTGTTAGGAAGGGAGTTCCAGGATTTAGACCCAGCGACAGTGAAGGAACGGCGATATAGTTCCAAGTCAGGATGGTGTGTGACATGGAGGGGAACTTGCAGGTGGTGGCGTTCCCATGTATTTGCTGCCCTTGTCCTTCTAGTTGGTAGAGGTCGCGGGTTTGGAAGGTGCTGTCTAAGGAGCCTTGGTGCATTGCTGCAGTGCATCTTGTAGATGGTACACACTGCTGTCACTGTGCGTCGGTGGTGGAGGGAGTGAATGTTTGTAGGTGGGGTGCCAATCAAGCAGGCTGCTTTGTCCGGGATGGTGTCGAGCTTCTTGAGTGTTGTTGGAGCTGCACCCATCCAGTCAAGTGGAGAGTATTCCATCACACTCCTGACTTGTGCCTTGTAGATGGTGGACAGGCTTTGGGGAGTTAGGAGGTGAGTTACACGCCTCAGGATTCCTAGCCTCTGACCTGCTCTTGTAATCACGGTATTTCTATGGCTACTCCAGTTCAGTTTCTGGTCAATGGTCGCCCCTAGTTTGTTGATAGCGGGGGATTCAGCGATGGCAATGCCATGGAATGTCAAGGGGAGATGGTTAGATTCTCTCTTGTTGGAGATGCTCATTGCCTGGCACTTGTGTGGCGCGAATGTAACTTGCCACTTATCAGCCCAAGCCTGGATATTGCCCAGGTCTTGTTGCATTTCTACATGGACTGCTTCAGTATCTGAGGAGTCACGAATGGTGCTGAACATTGTGCAATCATCAGCGAACATCCCCACGTCGGACCTTATGATTGAAGGAAGGTCATTGATGAAGCAGCTGAAGATGGTTGGGCCTAGGACACTACCCTGAGGAACTCCTGCAGTGATGTCCTGGAGCTCAGATGATTGACCTCCAACAACCACAACCATCTTCCTTTGCGCTAGGTATGACTCCAGCCAGCGGAGAGTTTTCCCCCGATTCCCATTGATCTCAGTTTTGCTAGGGCTCCTTGATGCTATATTCGGTCAAATACTGCCTTGATATCAAGGGCAGTCACTCTCACCTCACCTCTTGAGTTCAGCTCTTTTGTCCATGTTTGAACCAAGGCTGTAAAGAGGTCAGGAGCTGATTGGCCCTGACGGAACCCAAACTGAGCGTCACTGAGCAGGTTATTGCTAAGCAAGTGCCGCTTGATGGCACTGTTGATGACACCTTCCATCACTTTACTGATGATTGAGAGTAGGCTGATGGGGCAGTAATTGGCCGGGTTGGACTTGTCCTGCTTTTTGTGTACAGGACATACCTGGGCAATTTTCCACATTGCAGGGTAGATGCCAGTGTTGTAGCTGTACTGGAACAGCTTGGCTAGGGGCGCGGCAAGTTCTGGAGCACGGGTCTTCAGTACTATTGCCGGAATATTGTCAGGGCCCATAGCTTTTGCAGTATCCAGTGCCTTCAGTCATTTCTTGATATCACGCGGAGTGAATCGAATTGGCTGAAGTCTGGCACCTGTGGTGCTGAGGACTTCAGGAGGAGGCCAAGTGGGATCATCAACTTGGCACTTCTGGCTGAAGATTGTTGAAAATGCTTCAGCCTTATCTTTTGCACTGATGTGTTGGGCTCCCCCATCATTGAGGATGGGGATATTTGTAGAGCGACCTCCTCCAGTTAGTTGTTTAATTGTCCACCACCATTCACGGTTGGATGTGGCAGGACTGCAGAGCTTAGATCTGATCTGTTGGTTATGGGATCGCTTAGCTCTGTCTGTCGCATGCTGCTTGCGCAGTTTGGCATGCAAGTAGTCCTGGGTTGTAGCTTCACCAGGTTGACACGTCATTTTGAGGTATGCCTGGTGCTGCTCCTGGCATGCCCTCCTGCACTCTTCATTGAACCAGGGTTAGTCTCCTGGCTTGATGGTAATGGTAGAGTGGGGGATATGCTGGGCCATCAGGTTACAGATTGTGGTTGAGTACAATTCTGCTGCTGCAGCGCCTCATGGATGCCCAGTTTTGCATTGCTAGATCTGTTCGAAATCTATCCCATTTAGCACGGTGATGGTGCCACACAACACGATGGACGGTATCCTCAATGTGAAGGCGGGACTCCGTCTCCACAAATACTGTGCGGTGGTCACTCATAGAACATAGAACATAGAACATTATAGCGCAGTACAGGCCCTTCAGCCCTCGATGTTGCGCCGACCTGTGAAACCATCTGACCTACACTATTCCATTTTCATCCATATGTCTATTCAATGACCACTTAAATGCCCTTAAAGTTGGCGAGTCCACTACTGTTGCAGGCAGGGCGTTCCACGCCCCTACTACTCTCTGTGTAAAGAAACTACCTCTGACATCTGTCCTATATCTATCACCCCTCAACTTAAAGCTATGTCCCCTCGTGTTTGCCATCACCATCCGAGGAAAAAGACTCTCACTATCCACCCTGTCCAACCCTCTGATTATCTTATATGTCTCTATTAAGTCACCTCTTCTCCTCCTTCTCTCTAACGAAAACAACCTCAAGTCCCCCAGCCTTTCCTCGTAAGACCTTCCCTCCATACCAGGCAACATCCTAGTAAATCTCCTCTGCACCTTTTCCAAAGCTTCCACATCCTTCCTATAATGCGGTGACCAGAACTGCACGCAATACTCCAGGTGCGGCCGCACCAGAGTTCTGTACAGCTGCAGCATGACCTCGTGGCTCCTAAACTCGATCCCCCTACTAATAAAAGCTAACACACCATATGCCTTATTAACAGCTCTATTAACCTGGGTGGCAACTTTCAGGGATTTATGTACCTGGACACCAAGATCTCTCTGCTCATCTACACTACCAAGAATCTTCCCATTAGCCCAGTATTCTGCAATCCTGTTACTCCTTCCGAAGTGAATCACCTCACACTTTTCCACATTAAACTCCATTTGCCATCTCTCAGCCCAGCTCTGCAGCCTATCTATGTCCCTCTGTAAATTACAACATCCTTCGGCACTATCCACAACTCCACCGACCTTCGTGTCATCCGCAAATTTACTAACCCACCCTTCTACACCCTCATCCAGGTCATTTATAAAAATGACAAACAGCAGTGGCCCCAAAACAGATCCTTGCGGTACACCACTAGAAACTATACTCCAGGATGAACATTTACCATCAACCACCACCCTCTGTCTTCTTTCAGCTAGCCAATTTCTGATCCAAAGCACTAATTCACCTTCAATCCCATACTTCTGTATTTTCTGCAATAGCCTACCGTGGGGAACTTTATCAAACGCCTTACTGAAATCCATATAGACCACATCCACGGCTTTACCCTCATCCACCTGTTTGGTCACCTTGTCAAAAAACTCAATAAGGTTTGTGAGGCACGACCTACCCTTCACAAAACCGTGCTGACTATCTCTAATGAACTTATTCTTTTCAAGATGATTATAAATCCTATCTCTTATAACCTTTTCCAACATTTTACCCACAACCGAAGTAAGGCTCACAGGTCTATAATTACCAGGGCTGTCTCTACTCCCCTTCTTGAACAAGGGGACAACATTTGCTATCCTCCAGTCTTCCGGCACTATTCCTGTCGACAATGACGACATAAAAATCAAGGACAAAGGCTCTGCAATCTCCTCCCTGGCTTCCCAGAGAATCCTAGGATAAATCCCATCTGGCCCAGGGGACTTATCTATTTTCACACTTTCCAAAATTGCTAACACCTCCTCCTTGTGAACCTCAATCCCATCCAGCCTAGTAGTCTGTATCTCAGTATTCTCCTCGACAACATTTTCTTTCTCCACTGTAAATACTGACGAAAAATATTCATTTAACACTTCCCCTATCTCCTCCGATTCCACACACAACTTCCCACTACTATCCTTGATTGGCCCTAACCTATCTCTAGTCATTCTTTTATTCCTGATATACCTATAGAAAGCCTTAGGGTTTTCTTTGATCCTATCCGCCAATGACTTCTCGTGTCCTCTCCTTGCTCTTCTTATCTCTCCCTTTAGATCCTTCCTGGCTAGCTTGTAACTCTCAAGCGCCCTAACTGAGCCTTCACGTCTCATCCTAACATAAGCCTTCTTCTTCCTCTTGACAAGCTCTTCAACTTCTTTAGTAAACCACGGCTCCCTCGCTCGACAACTTCCTCCCTGCTTGACAGGTACATACTTATCAAGGACACGCAGTAGCTGCTCCTTGAATAAGCTCCACATTTCGTTTGTGCCCATCCCCTGCAGTTTCCTTCCCCATCCTACACATCCCAAATCTTGGGCATTGACAAAGAAAAATCTACATACGAGAAGGTTATTAAGGTTCTAGAGTCATACTTTAACGTCAGAAAAAACGTGATCATCGAGCATGCCAAGTTCAATGAACGGTCTCAGCAGAGAGGAGAAAGTATTGATTCTTTTATCAAAAACTTATACAAGCTCCCTGAAGATTGTGAATACGGCAGTTTGTGGGAAGCGTTAATGAGAGATCGGATCATGGGTCAGAGTAGCAGACGGCACTCTCTCAGATCACCTGCAGTCGAGAGATGATTTTACGTTAACCAAGGTGATTCAGCTAAGCAGGCAAGCAGAGGTTAGAAAACGCAACTGTGTTGTCATTTGAGGGGGACAGGGAGAGTCAGATCTTGAAAGTCGCAGACTCAATTGAATACGTAAAGAAAGCAAAGGCAAAAAATGGCATTCAAAGACACGAAAGGCAGGAAGAGCTTCTAGAGGCAGAAGCATCTCACTGCAGTAGGTGTAGCCAAGTGAGGAACCGGTGGGAAAATTGCCCAGCTAGAGAAGCAGAGTGTTTCTTATGTAAAAAGAGGGGACACTTCCAATTGGTATGCCACAGCAAGAAACCAGGGCTGCAAAATATAAAAAGCAAACCCAAAGTAAATAAGAAAATTAATGAAGTACATGATGTACAATGTGTTGAAATACCGTTTCCAGGAGAAATCCATGGAACAAGTGAAAATTCCTGGACGGCAGAGATTCTTGTAGGAAGCTATCGGCCGAGATTCAAACTGGACACTGGAGCAGCAGTTTCAGTACTGGCAGACATGGAGCTCAGACCTACAGGTAAAAAAAACTGTATGGGCCTGGAGGCATCGAGCTGAAGGTAACAGGAGAGTTGAAAATGAATTTGAGTTACCGCAGGAAAGAAGTTCCTAAGATATTATATATTATGAAGAACCAGAATTGTTCGATATTAAGCAGAAAAGCTTACATAGATTTACAGTTAATATGCAGAGTTGAAGAGCTGAATGGCTTAGAGGAACAGCCAAGGAATTTTAGGGCTGAAATCCCTAAATTATTCAAAGGATTGGGAATACTAAAAACAACCTACCACATCACATTAAGAAAGGATGCTGAACCATTATGTTTATATACACTGAGAAAAGTTCCACACCCACACTTAGAGAAAGTTAAGAAAGAAATATTGCTAATGACCAAACAGGGGATCATCTCACCAATTACTAAGTCCATCCAAAGTTGTGTAGACCTTATGCAATTAATAAGGCTGTACAGCGGGAAATGCATCCAATGGCATCAGTGGTTAAGTGTCTGGCTGTGCTAGGGAAAAGCACAATTTTCACTAAATTCGACGCTAATAGTGGATTTTGGTAAGTACCATTCGATGAAGAATCCAAACTATTGGAAGATTCTGTTTTACAGATTAGCTTTTGGAATTATGTCAGCACTGAAAATTTTCCAAAGATGTTCAGAATCATGGAGTGATTAGAAGGGATCATCTATCACATGGATGACATGTTGATTCACAGTGTAAGTCAACAGGAACACGATGCGAGAATGCGAGCAGTTTTGCAGAGACTGCAGGAGGCTAGTCTAAAGCTGAATGAGAAGTGAAATTTTTAGGTCACATTATTGATGAGTTAGGCATCAGAACAGACCCTTAAAATACGAAAGCCATCAAAGACTTTCCTGAGCCTAAGAACACCACAGAATTGCAAAGGTTCTTGGGCATGGGCATGGGCAATCAGGTGGAATGTTTTTGCCAAATTTGGCTAAGATAAATGAACCACTGAGACAATTACTAAAGAATGACAAGGCCTAGTGTTGGAGTGTCGTCCAACAAGTAGTTTCGAAGAAACATACGAACATACGAATTAGGAACAGAAGTAGGTCATTCAGCCCTTCTAGCCTGCTCCACCATTCAATAAGATCATGGCTGATCTGTTTGTGTCTCGAATTCCATACACCCATCTACCCCTGAATATAAAAATCAAGCAGAAATTTCTTTCTTCAGAAGTACTAGCGCATTATGACCCCAAATTAACAATCAATATAGCAGCGAACGCGTGAGCAACAAGGTTAGGTGCAGTCTTGTTTCAGGTACAAAGCGATGGAAATCACAGGCCTGTATATTTTGCATCTCGTTCTTTGACAGAACAGACCAAAGATATGTGATCATCAAGAAAGAAGCTCTAGCAGCAACTTGGGCATGCAAGAAATTTTCTGACTGTGTGGTAAGTCTTCAATTTAAGATTGAAATGGATCACAAACCGTTAATCCTTTTGTATTTAGCAGAGTAACTAGCAAAGTGACCTCTGAGAGTGCAGAGGTTTAGATTGAGATTAATGAGGTTTGAAGCTGAAACCAACTATGTTCCTAAGAAACAGCAAATAACAGTGGATGCGTTATCGTGCATTACATCGGCAGGACCTGAAGAAAGTGACATTTTATTCTTGGAGGAAGTAAAAGTGTTTTCTCTAACAACTACAGAGTATTTACCTGCTACAAATCAGACGTTGAACAAAATCAGGAAGGCTCCAAAAGAAGATGAAGTATGTGAAGCAATTTGAGAATATTGTTTGCATGGATGGTCAGCGTACATGCCACACATGAAGGTTAGAAACTAGGATTTTATATTGGATAGAAAACCAAAATCTCAAGGACTATTGTGGAAAATATGGCAGAAAGCAAGTGTAAATTATCAGGGTATGATTACCCTCTGATGTTCTCAGAGTCTGAACTGTATGACCAGTGGAAGAATGAAGTGGATATGTGGACACGGTTACATCTCTACCAAAGAAGAAACAAGGTATGGCCTTAGCGTTGTCTCTTCCTACCAAAAGTAAAATCAGAACTAAAGTGTTTTGTGAACGGGATGCTCATCAGCTGGATTCTGATGAAGGGTTGGAGCTTCTGTTAGAATTCTTGGATGAAATTTACAAGAAAGATGACCTATTGAATGCTTATGATGCATGATCAGACTTAGACAGATTTCATAAAACAGATGGTTATTCAATGGAGGAATATATCATGGACTTTAACAGACTATAGAAGATTGAGGAAAATCAATTTGGAGATCCCTGATACAGTGCTAGCTTTTAAATTGCTAGATTGTGCTAGAGTGTCACATATGGACAGGTTTCTGGTTCTACCTGGGGTTCGGTTCTTGGACAAAGACTTGTTGTTGGATCAAATGTCAGCGGACTGAAAAAAAAAATTCCTGGGGAAACAGTCATGTTTTGCAGTCCTGGTAGAAAAAACAGGGCGTTCTGCGGTGACACAAAGAATGGAGGACTCAATGCTTACTAGATTTAGAAATAATCCAGATACTGGAAGCAGGCATAAGTTCTTGGAAGAGTTAAAGAAAAGAGGAATGAGGATGAAAGCACCTTTAGCAAGTCGGACTATTACAGTGGAAGACAGAATTGGAACAGCAATCATAGGTGAATGAATCCCAGGAATGCCCAAAGAACAATTAATAGGTGCTTCAGATGTGACTCAAAGTATCATTATGCAATGAACTGCCCTAAGCGGAGGAGCAGAATCTTCGAAATAACACATGACACAGAGAATTCTGAGGCAGAAGAGGAAGATACTGATGGATCTGAATGAATTGTACTAGTCACAAGGAGTTTTAGTCCTGTGATGAATGTATTAGTTGCAGATTCATTCAACTGTGCTGGACTGGATAGTGCTTGTACATCGACAGATTGTGGAACTGATTGGTTACAGTGTTATCTGGATTCACTTAGTAGTGAGGATTGATGCAAGGTTAAGGTGTATAAAAGTACTACCAGCTTTAGGTTTAGTGATGACAACACATTGAAGTCACTGAAAAGAGTAGTAATTCCATGTAAAATAGCTGGAGTAAGCTATTTCATCAGTACTGATGTAGTCTCCAGTGAGATACCTTTACTGTTGAGTAAGACTTCAATGAAAAAGGCACAGATATAACTTGATATGGAGCATGATAAGGCAATTATTTTTGGGAAGTCAGTGAATTTGGGCAAGTAGATGAAGTAGCAGTGGGTGACCATTTTGGAGATAGCGACCATAATACAGTTAGTTTTAGCATAATCATGGAAATGAACAAAGATAAAGCAGAAGTAAAAGTTCTAAATTGGGGGAAGGCAGATTTAACAAAACTGAGAGGTGATCCGGCGAAAGTGGACTGGATACAGCTACTTGAAAGAAAATCAGTGGCAAACCAATGGGAGGCATTCAAAAGCGAGATTCTTCAGGCACAGTGTAGGCATGCCCCCACAAAGATAAAGGGTGGTATGGCCAAATCTAGAGCCCTCTGATTATCTAGAAGCTTACAGGGTAAGTTAAAGCAGAAAAAGAAAGCTTATGACGATCACAGAAAACTTAATACTTTAGAAAGCCTAGAGGAGTATAGAAAGTGTAGGGGTGAAGTAAAAAAGGAAATTAGAAAAGCAAAGAGAGGACATGAAAAACTATTGGCAGGTAAAATCAAGGAAAACCCAAAGATGTTTGATCAGTACATTAAGAGCAAGAGGATAACTAAGGAAAGGGTAGGGCCTATCAGAGATGCAGATGTGGGCAGGGTTCTTAATGAGTTTTTTGTCTCTGTCTTCACAAAGGACAGGGATGATGCTGACATTGTAGTAAAAGAGGAGGAGTGTGAAATACTAGATACAATTAGCATAATGAGAGAGGAAGTACTAGTGGGTCTGACATCCTTGAAAGTGGATAAATCGCCAGGGCCGATGGATTGCATCCCAGGTTGTTAAAGGAAGCCAGGGAGGAAATAGCAGATGCGTTAAGGATCATCTTCAAATCTCACTGGATATAGGCGAGGTGCCAGACGATTGGAGGTCTGTGAACATTATACCATTGTCTCAAAAGGGTGCGAGGGATAGGCTAAATAATTATAGGCCGGTCAGTCTGACCTCAGTGGTGGGTAAAATTACTAGAATCAATTCTGAGGGACAAGATAAACTGCCACTAAGAAAGGCACAGATTAATCAGGGATAGTCAGCATGGATTTGTTAAGGGAAGGTCATGTCTTACTAACTTGAGTTGTTTGAGGAAGTAACAAGGAAGATTGATGAAGGAAGTGCACTGGATGTGGTCTACATGGATTTTAGTAAGGCATTTGATGAGGTCCCGCATGGCAGACTGATCAGAAAAATGAAAGCCCATGGGATACTGGGGAATGTGGCAGGATGGATCCAAAATTGGCTCAGTGACAGGAAACAAAAGGTAGTAGTCGACAGATGTGGTTGCGAATGGAAAGCAGTTTCTAGTGGCGTTCCACAGGGCTCAGCATTGGGTCCCTTGCTGTTTGGGGTACATTAATGATTTGGACTTAAATGTGGGAGGCATGATTGTGAAATTTGTTGATGACACAAAAATTGGCCGTGTAGTTGATAGCGAAGAGGATAGCTGTAGACACCAGAATGATATCAATGGTTTGGTTGAGTAGGCGGAAAAGTGGCAATTGGAATTCAATCCAGAGAAGTGTGAGATAATGCATTTGGGGAGGACAAACAAAGTGAAGAAATACACAACAAATGGGAGGATATTAGAAGGGTAGAAGAAGTGAGAGACCTTGGAGTGCATGTCCACAGGTCCCTGAAGGTGGCAGGACAGGTAGATAGAGCGATGAAGAAGGCATATGGAATGCTTTCCTTTATTGGTTGAGGTATAGAATACGAAAGCAGGGATGTAATGCTGGAACTGTCTAAAATGCTGGTTAGGCCACAGCTGGAGTATTGCGTACAGTTCTGGTCACCACATTACAGGAAGGACATAATTACTCTGGAGAGAGTACAGAGGAGATTTACAAGAATGTTGCCAGGGCTTGAAAGTTGCAGCTATGAGGAAAGATTGGATCGACTAGGGTTATTTTCCTCTGAACAGAGGAGGGTGAGGGGTAATTTAATTGAGGGGTACAAAATTATGAGGGGCCTAGATAAAGTAGACCGGAAGAACCTGTTTCCCTGGCGGAGAGATTAGTTACCTGGGGGACAGATTTAATGTTATTGGTAGAAGGATTAGAGGTGACATGAGGAAAAGCCTTTTCACCCTGAGGGTGGTGGGTGTCTGGAATTCACTGCCAGGAACAGTGGTGGAGCCACAAACCCTCAATTCATTTAAAGGGAACCTGGACATGCACCTGAAGTGCTGTAACCTGCAAGGCTACGGACCAGTTACTGGAAGGTGGGAGTAGATTTTTCGGTCAGCACAGACACGACAGGCTGAATGACCTCCTATTGAGCCGTAACTTTTCTATGGTTCTATGGAATTTGAGGTTTACCCAGTCAGGGCATTATTGTATCCCCTTAACAAAACATGATGTTTCTCATCAGAGTGTTAGAGAAGTGTTGATGGCATCAGGTGTTACGAATCAGAGTGGTAAAAGGCATGGAAACATAGAAAATAGGAGCAGGAGTAGGCCATTTGGCACTTCGAGCCTGCTCAGCCATTCATTATGATCATCCAACTCAGTAGCCTGTTCCGGCTTTCGCCCCATACCCTTTGATCCCTTCCAAGAGCTACATCTAACTCCTTTTTGAAAGCATTCAATGTTTTGGCCTCAACTGCTTTATGTGGTAGCGAATTCCATAGGCTCACCACTCTCTGGGTGAAGAAATTTCTCCTCATCTCAGTCCTGAAAGGTTTACCCCGTATTCCTAGACTATGACCCCGGTTCTGGACTCCCCTCACCATCGGGAACATCCTTCCTGCATCTACCCTGTCAAGTCCTGTTAGAATTTTATAGGTTTCTATGAGATCCCCCCTCAGTCTTCTGAACTCCAGCGAATATAATCCTAACCGACTCAATCGCTCCTCATACATCAGTCCCGCCATCCCAGGAATCAGTCTGGTAAACCTTTGCTGCACTCCCTCGATAGCAAGAACATCCTTCCTTAGATAAGGAGACCAAAACTGCACACAATATTCCAGGTGTGGCCTCACCAAGGCCCTGTATAATTGCAGCAAGACATCCCTGATTCTGTACTCAAATCCTCTCACTATGAAGGCCAACATACCATTTGCCTTTTTTACCACCTGTTGCACCTACATGCTTACCTTCAGCGACTGGTGTACAAGAACACCCAGGTCTCGCTGCATATTCCCCTCTCTCAGTTTATAGCCATTCAGATAATAATCTGCCTTCCTGTACTTTCTACCAAAGTGGATAACCTCACATTTATCCATATTATACTGCATCTGCCATACATTAGCCCACTCACTCAACTTGTCCAAATCACCCTGAAACCTCTCTGCATCCTCCCCATAACACCCTCCCACCCAGTTTTGTGTCATCTGCAAATTTGGAGATATTACCTTTAGTTCCCTCATCTAAATCATTAATGTATATTGTGAATAGCTGGGGTCCTAGCACCGAGCCCTACGGTACCCCACTAGTCACAGCCTGCCATTCAGAAAAAGACCTATTTATCCCTACTCTTTGTTTCCTGTCCGCCAACCAATTTTCTATCCGTCGCAATACACTACCCCCAATCCCATGCGCTTTAATTTTACATGCTAATCTCGTATGTGGGACTTTGTCGAAAGCCTTCTGAAAGTCCAAATAAACCACATCCTCTGGCTCCCCCTCATCAACTCTACTAGTTACATCCTCGAAGAATTCTAGTAGATTTGTCAAGCATGATTTCCCTTTCGTAAATCCATGCTGACTCTGTCCGATTCTACCACTGTTCTCCAAGTGCTCTGCTACAAAATCTTTGATAATGGACTCTAAAATTTTCCCCACTACCAATGTCAGGCTGATTAGTCTATAATTCCCTGCTTTCTCTCCACCTCCCTTTTTAAATAGTCGGGTCACATTAGCTACCCTCCAATCTGTAGGAACTGTTCCAGAGTCTATAGAATCTTGGAAGATGACCACCAATGCATCCACTATTTCTAGGGTCACTCCTTAAGTACTCTGGGATGCATACCATCAGGCCCTGGGGATTTATCAACCTTCAATCCCATCAATTTCCCCAACACCATTTCTCTACTAATACTGATTTCTTTTAGTTCCTCTCTCTCACTAAGCCTTGTGTTCCCCAACATTTCTGGTATGATATTTGTGTCCTCCTTTGTGAAGACAGAACCAAAGTATGCATTTAGTTGGTCAGCCATTTCTTTATTCCCCATAATAAATTCCCCTGTTTCTGACTGTAAGGGACCGACATTTGTCTTCACCAATCTTTTTCTCTTCACATACCGATAGAAACTTTTACAGTCAGTTTTTATGTTCCCCTCAAGCTTGCTTTCGTACTCTAGTTTCCCCTTCTTAATCAATCCCTTGGTCCTCCTTTGCTGAATTCTAAACTGCTCCCAATCCTCAGGTCTATTGTTTTTCCTGGCAAATTTATATGCCTCTTCCTTGGATCTAATGCTATCTCTCATTTCCCTTGTAAGCCATGGTTTGGCTACCTTTCCCATTTTACTTTTGTGCCAGACAGGATAAACAATTGTTGCAGTTCATCCATGCGCTCTTTAAATGTTTGCCATTGCCTATCCACCGTCATCCCTTTAAGTAGGGTTTCCCAATCCATCATAGCCAACTCGCACCTCATACCTTTGTAGTTTCCTTTACTAAGATTCAGGACCGTTGGCTCAGAATCAACTATGTCACTCTCCATCTTGATGAAGAATTCTATCATATTGTGGTTGCTCATCCCCAAGGGGTCTTGTACCGCTAGATTGTCAATTATTCCTTTCTCATTACACAATATCCAGTCTAGAACGGTCTGTTCTCTAGTTGGTTCCTCAATGTATTGGTCCAGAAAACCATCCCGTATATACTCCAATAATTCCTTCTATACAGTATTGTGACTAATTTGATTTACCCAATCTATATGCAGATCAAAGTCACCCATAATTGCAGATGTTCCTTTATTGCATGCATCTCTAATTTCCTGTTTAATGCCATTCCCAACATCACCACTACAGTTTGGGGGTCTATATACAATCCCCACTGACGCTTTTTGCCCCTCAGTGTTTCTCAGCTCTACCCATACAGATTTCACATCGTCAGAGCTAATATCTTTCCTCACTATTGCGTTAATTTCCTCTTTAACCAGAAATGCAACTCCACCGCCTTTTGTTTGTTGTCTGTCCTTCCTAAATACTGAATATCTCTGGATGTTCATTTCCCTTCCCTGGTCACCTTGCAGTCATGTTTCCATAATCCCGACTATATCATACCCATTTACATCTATTTGCGCGATTATTTCATCTACTTTATTGCGAATGCTCCGCGCGTTAAGGCACAAAGCCTTAAGGCTTGTCTTTTTAACATTACTTGTCCTCTTCCCAAAATTTTTCACTGTTGCACTCTTTGATTCTGGCCCTTGATTTCTCTGCCTACCACTTTTCTTATTCCCCTTATCGCCTTTGTTCTTGTCTTTGATCCCCCCCTCCTCTGACTCCTTGCAAAGGTTCCCATCCCTCTGCCATTTTAGTTTAAACCCTCCCCAACCACTCTAGCAAATACTCCCCCTTGGACATCTGTCCCGGTCCTGCCCAGGTGTAACCCAACCAGTTTGTACTAGTCCTACCTCCCCTAGAACCACTCCCAATGCCCCAGGAATCTAAAACCCTCCCCCTCACACCATCTCTTCAACCACGTATTCATCCGATATATTCTGCTGAAAGTTACACGGACAATTTGCTCACCCTTCTTATCAGAGATTAAAAACCCTGCTAAAAGATGCAGGTGTGATTGATAAAGCGTATACGTCCCGCATGGCAGACTGGTACAAAAGGTGAAGTCACACGGGTTCAAAGGTGAGCTGGCAAGATGGATACAGAACTGGCTTGGTCATAGAAGACAGAGGGTATCAGTGGATGGGTGTTTTTCTGAATGGAGGGATGTGACTAGTGGTGTTCCGCAGGGATCAGTGCTGGGACCTTTGCTGTTTGTAGTATATATAAATGATTTGGAGGAAAATGTAGCTGGTCTAATTAGTAAGTTTGCGGACGACACAAAGGTTGGTGGAGTTGCGGATAATGGTGAGGATTGTCAGAGGATACAGCAGGATATAGATCGGTTGGAGACTTGGGCGGAGAAATAGCAGATGGAGTTTAATCCGGACAAATGTGAGGTAATGTATTTTGGAAGGTCCGATGCAGGTGGGTGGTATACAGTAAATGGCAGAACCTTTAGGAGTATTGACAGGCAGATAAATCTGGGCGTACAGGTCCACAGGTCACTGAAAGTGGCAAAGCAGGTGGATAAGGTAGTCAAGAAGGCATACGGCATGCTTGCCTTCATCGGTCGGGGCATAGAGTATAAAAATTGGCAAGTCATGTTGCAGCTGTACAGAACCTTAGTTAGGCCACACTTAGAATATTGCGTGCAATTCTGGTCTCCACACTACCAGAAGGACGTGGAGGCTTTGGAGAGGGTACAGAGGAGGTTTACCAGGTTGTTGCCTGGTCTGGAGGGCATCAGCTGTGAGGAGAGGTTGGAAAAACTTGGATTGTTTTCACTGGAACGACGGAGGTGGAGGGGCGACATGATAGAGGTTTACAAAGTTATGAGTGGCATGGACAGAGTGGATAGTCAGAAGCTTTTTCCCAGGGTGGAAGAGTCAGTTACTAGGGGACATAGGTTTAAGGTGCGAGGGGCAAAGTTTAGAGGGGATGTACGAGGCAAGTTTTTTACACAGAAGGTGGTGAGTGCCTGGAACTTGCTGCCAGGGGAGGTGGTGGAAGCAGATACGATAGCGACGTTTAAGAGACATCTTGACAAATACATGAATAGGAAGGGAATAGAGGGATATGGGCCCCGGAAGTGCAGAAGGTGTTAGTTTAGGCAGGCATCAAGATTGGCGCAGGCTTGGAGGGCCGAATGGCCTGTTCCTGTGCTGTACTGTTCTTTGTTCTTTGTTGTTTTGAGGATAATAGAAGAGATTAGTGAAAAGTGTGAAATTTGTAAGAAGTATCAGACAACACCTTCATGTCCTATTGTCAGCCTTCAAGTGACATGTGGCTTTCGTTGCCATGGATTTAAAGGTATGAGACAAAGACAAGAATATTTTCATTCTACATTTTATAGACCTAGCGACTAGATTTAGTGTTACTACAATAATAAATTGTAAGGACAAAAGGATGATTATCGACAAAATTATGGAGAAATGGACAGGGACTGGACTTGAAGCATTCACATCACACAAGTGCCAGGCAAAGACCATCTCCAACAAGAGACAATCTAACTATCTTCCTTTGACATTCAAATGCATTATGATCGCTGAATCCCCCACTATCAACATCCTGGGGGTTACCATTGACCAGAAACTGAACTGGAGTAGCCATATAAATACCAGGGCTACAAAAGCAGGTCAGAGGCTAGGAATCCTGCTGCGAGTAACTCACCTCCTGACTCCCCAAAGCCTGTCCACCATCTACATGACACAAGTCAGGAGTGTGATGGAATACTCTCCACTTGCCTGGATGGGTGCAGCTCCAACAACACTCAAGAAGCTCGACACCATCCAAGACAAAGCAGCCCGCTTGATTGGCACCCCGTCCACAAACATTCACTCCCTCCACCACAGACGCACAGTGGCAGCAGTGTGTACCATCTACAAGATGCACTGCAGCAATGCACCTAGGCTACTGAGGCAGTACATTGCAAACCCATGACCTCTACCACCTAGAAGGACAAGGGCAGCAGATGTGTGGGAACACCACCACCTGCAAATTCCCCTCCAAGCCACATGCCATCCTGACTTGGAGCTATATTGCCATTCCTTCATTGTCGCTGGGTCAAAATCCTGGAACTCGCTTTCTAATAATACTGTCAGTGTACCTACCCCACATGGACTGCAGTGGTTCAAGAAGGCAGCTCACCACCACCTTCTCAAGGACAATTAGGGATGGGCAATAAATGCTGGCCTGGCCAGCGACACCCACATCCCATGAAACGAATGAAAAGTCTGGAACAAGTTTGAATCAACAATACTATTTAGAGAGCGTTACTCCCATCCCGGTTAATCATGTTAGGTCATGACAGAAAGATGATCTATCTAAAGCAGAGACTGAGCAATTGCAAACTTGGTAGGTCAACTAAACTGGTTGTGCTCTCAGACTAGACCTGATGCTAGTTTTGATGTACTGGAGTTAAGCGTTATGATGAAGCATCCAAAAGTTGAGAATGTTTTAAGGGCAAATAAAACATTGAAAAATCTAAATCTGGAGAAATGTATACTGAAGTTCCCATCCTTAGGTGACCCAAAGAACATGAAGCTAATAATTTTTAGTGATACTTCACATGCTAATCTTGCTGATGAGTATTCAAATGCAGCTGTCTTCATAATATTCTGAATGGTGAAAATGGGAAATAAAATGGGTTGTTAAAAGCACGTTAGCTGCGGAAACACTGGGTCTTGTGGAGGCAGTGGGCATGGGATTCTATTTGCCAAATATTTTGTGTGAAATTCTGAACAAGGGACACCCTGGAGATAGGATACCCATTGAATGTTATGTGGATAATCGTTCTTTGTGGGACAATGTACACTCTGCAAAAAGTGTGAGTGAAAAAAGATTATGTATTGACCTTGCAGGATTGAAACAAATGCTGGAGAGAAAGGAAATTTCTAACTTAAATGGGTCGATGAAAATCATCTGCCCTCCAATTGTTTCACAAAAAGAAATGCCAGTACAAAGAAATTGTTTGGGATGCTAGAGGAGAGGCATCTCACAATGTAATACTTCGTATCCAATATGGAATTTATTTTGATTTATTTTGAGATGTTCTTTGCACATGTTAATACTTTGTGCATAATATGGCATTTATTTTGAAATGTTGTTTGAGCATGTTAATCCAAAATGTATTATAAAAGAAAGAAGGGAATCAGTTAATTGTGTGTCATTGGTTTGATTATATGCAGATGAAGGGTGTTAACTGGGGTCTTCGTTGAGCACTTATAAGCAGACACTTACAGAGACTGGTGGAGGGTTTCAAGTGAGGAGCTACATGTTTGTAATCCTTTTATTCTGCACAATAAATGTGAAACTAGTAAATATAGGTTCCAGCATTTTCCTTCCATAACCAGCTTTCTGAAATTTAACATTTGAGTTTGGATCTTCATTCTCTTGGTGTGGCAGCTCTGATACATTCCAAACCAGAAATACTGAGATCCTGGAGGCACTGTGAATCAATGAGGATACCATTGGTCTCTTCTGTTGTAATAGGTACCTTGGTGACCTTGTGGTTGGTGATGATGTTGAAGTCCTTACACGCTGGTAGTCCTGCCACTGCTGGTCCACTCGTGTCTACCAAGTAGAATGTTTCGGTTTCCATGTTGACTTGCATTGCATTCTTAATGTGCCACTACAAGGTACATATCCTTCAGGATGCGGACTGGTAGGATATTTGCACTATCACCGGTGTCAATCTTGACCCGGAGTGTGTATGTTTTCCAGCTTTCTTTGGGCACATGATGTTATTATAATAGCAAAAGGTTACAGTTGTTTGACTTCATCAATATGATGCGTCAGGTTCACAACATGGAATGCCTATTTGTCTTCTGACTGAGAATTACTCTTCTCTGAGTTTTGTCTCAGGTTTGTTTTACTGAGGATTTTGTGTATTGGCTTGCATTTACTCAGGTCTCTGGCACTTTCCTTGCTGCTGTTGCCCTGTCATCTGTTTGCTTGCATTCTGGCTTCTGGCTGTATCTTTGGAGCCAGATTTCCTGCAAAGGCGGGCTCAGTGTCCTTTTGCACTGCACGCCTTCCACAAGCCATGAAATGCAGGACAACTTCATGGTGAGCAACCACACTTACCACACAGCTTGCTTGCTCCTGTCGACCTGGTTAACGTGCCGATATTGTTGGCTGCAGCTAGTGCTTGCAGATGCTGTTGAAGAGCTACAATGGCTTTGTATTTTCTGCCGTCTTCTAGCAGTGCATCAATGCTGTGACCTTTCTTTTTCTCCAAGACATCTTTCTGAAATGCTTCAATGGGTGTTGATCCAATCACCAACTGCATTATTCTGTCTGACAGCTCAGTTTCTGAGAAGTCGCATTTGTTGCCCTTGCTCCGGCAACTACTGATGAACTGATGTATTGATTCCTGTGGCTGTTGCCCGTAGGACATCAATTCCAGGTGGTGAATTCTGAAATTCACTCGTAATCGGAGCTGATCTTCTAGCACTTTACATATATTTGCGGGATCTTTCTGATCTTCAGATAAGCCAGAGGTATTGATTCTGTGTAATCCCTCATTTCCAACTGCTACTAGTATTTTAGAGTCATAGAGTTTTACAGCATAGAAACAGGCCCTTCAGTCCAACAGGCCTGCACCGACCATCAAGCACCCATCCAAAACTAATCCCACTTCACCGCACCTGGCCCGTAGCCTTGTATGTTATGGCATTTCAAGTGCTCATCTAAATATTTCTTAAATGTTGTGAGGGTTCCTGCCTCTACCATCCCTTCAGGCAGTGTGTTCCAGATTCCAACCACCCTGTGGGCGAAAAAGATTTCCTCAACTCCCCTCTAAACCTCCTGCCCCTTACCTTAAATCTATGCCCCCTTGTTATTGACCTCTCTGCTAAGGGAAAAAGTTTCTTCCTATCTATCCTATCAATGCCCCTCATAATTTTGTATACCTCAATCAGGTCCCCCCTCAGCCTACTCCACTCCAAGGAAAACAACCCAAGCCTATCCAGTCTTTCCTCATAGCTGAAATGCTCCAGCCCAGGCAACATCCTGGTGAATCTCCTCTGCACCCTCTCCATTGCAATCACATCCTTCCTACAGTGTGGTGACCAGAACTGTACTCCAGCTGTGGCCTAACCAGCATTTTATACAGCTCCATCATAACCTCCCTGCTCTTATATTCTATGCCTCAGCTAATAAAGCCAAGATTCCCATATGCCTTCCTAACCTTATCTACCTGTGCTGCTGCCTTCAGTGATCTATGGACAAGCACCCCAAAGTCCCTCTGACCCTCCATACTCCCTAGGGTCCTACCATCCATTGTATATTCTCTTGCCTTGTTAGTCCTCCCAAAGTGCATCACCTCACACTTCTCAGGATTAAACTCCATTTGCCACAGCTCCGCCCATCTTACCAGCCCATCTATATCATCCTGTAATCTAAGGCCTTCCTCATCATTATTTACGACACCACCAATTTTCGTGTCATCTGCGAACTTACTGATCATACCTCCTATATTCACATCTAAATCATTAATGTACACTACAAACAGCAAGGGTCCCAGCACCGATCCCTGCGGTACCCCACTGGTCACAGGCATCCATTCGCAAAAACAACCCTCTACCATCACCCTCTGCCTCCATCCACTAAGCCAATTTGGAATCCAATTTGCCAAATTACCCTGGATCCCATGGGCTCTTACTTTCTTAACCAGCCTTATAGCCTGTTTTTTGGTTCTGCAATCACTTGGTCTGTGAAGCATAACTGCATTCTTTGTTTGAACAGTTGGAACTCGGATAGGATATCCAAGGCCTTCCAGTTCATGCTGTGAAATTTGTTTTCCATCTTCCCGCTGTTCTAATGCTTTAAAATTGCTTTAAGGCTTGTTATATGACTCTGCACTTTTTCCCCTTCAAGTAACTTCCCTGTTATTTAGGCTAGCTGCTTTGAGTGACAGGAACAGGTGTTTGCTAGTGCTGTATGTTTATCTTGCTTCCAGCACTGAAGCCTGTTCTGTTTACACAGCTGTTCACTAGGCAGTTCAATGGGTTTTTTAGAGTATGTTTTTGCAGCACTTAAGATGGTCTGTTTGCACAGTTGTTCACTAGCTGCTAGAGTTTGTTTATGTTCTTCATGCTCAAGTGGTTTTATGAGTTTTTTTTATAGCTGTGGCTTTGTGGATGGAAGCTCTTTACACTCAAGTGAATTAATGAGATTTTTTTAACTTCGGCTGTTTGGACAAAGACTCTAAAGTGATTGGGTTTTCCCATTCTTTTTGCAAACGAGCACCTCCTGTAATGGTGCCAATCTCGATCAGCCTGGGAGAGGGGTTGGGTCTTCCCTGCGTTTTTGTTTAACAGAGGCTTTGAGAAAAATCAATTTTTAAGCACTTCAAAGCTTTTACAAACATTTGACTTAAGAGCTGAACTAGGCCACTCGGCCCCTTGAGCCTGCTCCACCATTCAATCAGATCATGGCTGATTTGATTGTAACCTCAACTCCACATTCCTGCCTACCCCCATAACCTTTCACCCCCTTGCTTATCAGGAATCTATCTACCTCTGCCTCAAAAATATTCAAAGACTCTGCTTCCACTGCCTTTTGAGGAAGAGAGTTCTAAAGACTCACGACCCTCCTCATTGCTGTCTTAAATGGGCGACCTCTTATTTTTAAACAGTGATCCCTAATTCTAGATTCTCCCATAAGAGGAAACATCCTTTCCACATCTACCCTGTCAAGACCCTTCAGGATCTTAAATGTTTCAATCAAGTCACCTCTTACTCTTCCAAACTCCAGCGGATACAAGCCTAGCCTGTCGAACCTTTCCTCATAAGACAACCCGCCCGTTCCAGGTATTAGTCCAGTAAATCTTCTCTGAACTGCTTCCAACACTTTTACATCCTTCTTTAAATGAGAGAAATACTGTACACAGTACTCTAGATGTGGTCTCCCCAGTTCCCTGTGTAACTGTAACCTCCCTACTTTTATATTCAATTCTCCTCGCAATAAATTATAACATTCTATTAGCTTTCCTAATTACTTGCTGTAACTGCATATTAACCTTTTTGAATCATGCACTAAGACACTCAAATCCCTCTGCATCTCAAGCTCTGCAATCTCTCACCATTTCGATAATGTGCTTTTTCATTCTTCCTGGCAAAATGGACAATTTCACATTTTCCCACATTATACTCCATTTGTCAGATCTTTGCCCACTCACTGAACCTATCTATATCTCTTTGTAGTCTTTTTATGTCTTCTTCACAAATTACTTTCCTACCTATCTTTGTGTCATCAGCAAATTTAGCAACCATACCTTTGGTCCTTTCATCCAGTCATTTATATAAATTGTAAAAAGTTCAGGCCCAGCACTGATCCCTGTGGCACACCACATGTTTCATCTTACCAACCAGAAAATGACCTATTTATGTCTACTCACTGCATCCTGTTAACTAACTAATCTTCTATCCATGCCAATATGTTACCGCCTGCACCAAGAGCTTTTATTTTCCGCAATAATCTTTGATGTGGCACCTTATCAAATGCCTTCTGGAAATCTAAGTACAATACAACCACCGGTTCCCCTTTATCCACAGCACATATTACTACTTCAAAGAACTCCAATAAATAGGTTAAACATGATTTCCCTTTCATAAAACCATGTTGACTTTGCCTGAATACCTTCAATTTTTCTAAATGCCCTGCTAAAACATCTTTAATAATAGCTTCTAACATTTTCCCTGTGACAGATATTAAACTAACTGGCCTGTCGTTTCCTGCTTTCTCTCTCCCTCCCTATTTGAATAAAAGAGTTACATTGGCTATTTTCCAAACTTATGGAACCTTCCCTGAATCTAGGGAATTTTGGAAAATTAAAACCCTAGGATGAAGACCATCAGGACCCGGGGACTTGTCAGCCCACAGCTTCAACAATTTGTTCAGTACCGCTTTCCTGGTGATTGTAATTTTCTTGATTTCTCCCTCCCTTCCATTTCCTGATTTACAGCTATTTCTGGGATGTTACTTGTATCCTCTATGATGAAGATGGGTGCAAAATTTCTGTTCAATTCATCTACCATCTCCTTATTTTCCCTTATTAATTCCCCAGACTCACTTTCGATAGGACCAATGCTCACTTTAACTCTTATTTTTTAAAAATATCTATAGAAACTCTTACCATCTGTTTTAATATTTTTAGCCAACTTTCTCTCATACTCTATTTTTCCCTCCTTATTAATTATTTGAATTAATTCTGATTTAGTCACTCTTTGCCGCTTTTTATATTTTGTCCAATCTTCTGACCTGCCATCCATCTTTGCGCAATTATATGCTTTTTCTTTAAGTTTGAAACGATCTTTAACTGTTTTATTTAACCACAAATGGTGGGTCCTCCTCCTGGAATTTTTCTTTCTCGTTGGAATGTATCTATTCCATGTATTCTAAAATATCCCCTTAAATGTTTGACACTGCATCCCTACTGACCTATCCCTTAAACTAATTTTCCAGTTCATTTTCACCAGCTCTGCTTTCATGGCTTCATAATTGCCCTTATTTAAGTTTAAAATATTAGACTTGGACCCACTCTTCTCCCCCTCAAACTGAATGTAAAATTCAATCATATTATGATCACTGCTGCCTCGGGGCGCCTTCACTATGAGGTCAGAAATTACTCCTATCTCATTGCACAATACCAGGTCTAGTATAAAAGCAAAATACTGCAGATGCAGTGTGGTCTCCTCTACATTGGGGAGACCAAGCGCAGACTAGGTGACCGCTTTGCGGAACACCTCCGCTCAGTCCGCAAGCAGGACCCTGAGCTTCCGGTTGCTTGCCATTTCAACACTCCCCCCTGCTCTCATGCTCACATCTCTGTCCTGGGATTGCTGCAGTGTTCCAGTGAACATCAACGCAAGCTCGAGGAACAGCATCTCATCTACCGATTAGGCACACTACAGCCTGCCGGACTGAACATTGAGTTCAATAATTTCAGAGCATGACAGCCCCCCCCTTTTACTTTCATTTTTAGTTATTTTTTCTTCTTTTTTTTTTACATTCTTTTTTACATTTTTTACAATCTTTTTTTTCCTTTTATTTCATTTCATCTTAGTTTGTTCAGTTTGCTTACCCACTATTTTTTTTTCAGGTTTGCACTTGCTGTTGTTCAATATTCAGTGCATTAACACCTAATCTGTACTAATGCTTTGTCTTTCAACACACCATTAACATATTGTTTGCCTTTGCTCCATGACCTTTTGGTCAGCTATGTGGCCTTGTCCAATCTACACCTCCTTTGTTATCTCTTGCCCCACCCCCACCTCACTTGCTTATAACCTGTGACTTTTCTAATATTTGTCACTTCCGAAGAAGGGTCACTGACCCGAAACGTTAACTCTGCTTCTCTTTTCACAGATGCTGCCAGACTTGCTGAGTGGTTCCAGCATTTCTTGTTTTTATACCAGGTCTAGTATAACCTGCTCTCTGGTTGGCTCCAGAATGTGCTGTTCTAAGAAATTATCCCAAAAACATTTTATGAACTTCTCATCCAGGTTACCTTTGCCCATCTGATTTCTCTAGTATTTATGTAAATTAAAATCTCCCATGATTATCTCTGTACCTTTTTGACAAGCACCCATTATTTATTCCTTTATGCCCCATCCTATCATGCGATTACTGTTAGGTGGCCTGTACACTACTCCCACAAGTGACTTCTTGTCTTTATGATTTCTCACCTCTACCCAAACTGCTTCTATATCCTGATTTCCTGAACTTAGGTCATCCCTCTCTATTGTGCTAATACAATCATTAATTAACAGAGCTACCCCTTCACCTTTTCCTAGCCTCCTGTCCTTCCTAAATGTCATGTACCCTTCTATATTCAGGTTCCAATCTATGTTATCCTTTTTTTAAAAGCAGCATCCCTCACCCGTTGGTACAATGACTCACCCGATTTGTTTGCAGTCTGTCGTTCTGTGCTCTGTCTTCTACAGCTGTAGGTAAGTTTCATTTTTCTTTCTACTGTTTGGGCCAGTATTTCTATAGAACTTTCACTCTTTTGGCTGTAGGAAGGGTCGTTTCCCAAGCTGTTTGACCTGCGGTCTTCAAACTTAGACTTTATCTTCTCACCACAGCTGCCACCATGTAATGAATTCTGAATTCCTTTAGTTGTCTGATGCAACATAAATGACATGGGTGGTGTCCAGTTGGTTGACGATCTCAAGCAGGTTTATTACAGCTAAACTCTTATGTACAGTACAGAACTAACTATTTACAGAACCTTCCACTGGGTGTGACAGTTGCGGAGTGACTCCGGCTTCTAGTGACATGACTGCATCCTTGTACTTGACTCATTAGTATACTAAGATCTTAAAGGGAATCATACAACAGACACACATGTGATACAACTCGATATCATTTCTTTGATCTCTTTCGATAAACCAGGCCACCAAACAGACTGTCTAGCCCTGGCTCTGGATTTTGCTTTTTTCTTATTCATTCATGGGATGTGGGCATTGCTGGCCAGGTCAGCATTTATTGCGCATCCCCAATTGCCCTTGAGAAGGTGGTGGTGAGCTGCCTTCTTGAACTGCTGCAGTCCTAAGGGTGTAGGTACACCCACAGTGCTGTTAACAAGGGAGTGAACAATGTTCAGCACCATTTGCGACTCCTCAGATACTGAAGCAGCCCATGTCCATATGCAAAAAGACCTAGACAACATTCAGACTTGGGCTGATAAGTGGCAAGTTACTTCCCGCCACACTAGTGCCAGGCAATGGTCATCTCCAACAAGAGGGAATCTAACTATCTCACCTTGACATTCAATGGCATTCCATCGCAGAAACCCCCACGATCAAAATCCTGGGAGTTACCATTGACCAGAAACTGAACTGGACCAGCACATAAACACTGTGGCTACAAGAGCAGGTCAGACACTAGAAAAACTGCGGTGTGTAACTCACCTCCTATCTCCCCAATGGCTGTTCATCGTCTACAAGGCACAAGTCAGGAGTGTGATGGAATTCTCTCCACTTGCCTGGATGGGTGCAGCTCCAACAACACTCAAGAAGCTTGACACCATCCAAGACAAAACAGACCGCTTGATTGGCACCCCATCCACCACCTTCAACATTCACTCTCTTCAACAGCGATGCACAGTGGCAGCATCTACCAGATGCACTGCAGCAATTCACCAAGAGTCCTTTGACAGCACCTTCCAAACCCGCGACCTCTACCATCTAGAAGGACAAGGGCAGCAGATGCATACGAACGCCAGCACCTGCAAGTTCCACTCCTTGCCACACACCATCCTGACATGGAACTATATGGCCATTCCTTCACTGTTGCTGGATCAAAATCCTGGAATTCCCTGCCGACCAGCACTGTGGGTGTACCTAACCCCTAGGACTGCAGCAGTTCAAGAAGGCAGCTCACCACCACCTCCTCAAGGGCAACTAGAGATGGGCAATAAATGCTGGCCTTGCCAGCAATGCTCACATTCCATAAACAAATTTAAAAAAAGCAAAATCCAGAGCCAGGGCTAGACAGTCAGTTTGATGGCTTGGTATATCGAAAGAGCTCAAAGATATGATATCGAGATGTATCACGTGCTGTCAATCAGCATGAGACAAAGTAGCCATTAATGTCGTCATCTTTTCAGTCTAAACCGTGAGAATGTCTACGTATGGATTTTTTTGAGCATAAAAATAAGATGTTCTTAATCGTTGTTGATTACTATTCGGGAAGGGTCAAAGTGAAGCAGCTACAAGGTTAGAATTCAGAAGCTGGGAGAAATCCTTGGGAGAAATCTTTGCTATGCATGGAATCCCAGACATGATGATATCTGACAATGGGCCACAATTCGTGAACGAATGTTTCAAAGAGTTCACAGAGGCGTATGGCTTTACTCACATCTCTAGCTCACTGAGATATCCTCAGGTAAATGACAAAACTGAGACAGGTGTAAGGACTGTGAAATCTTTATTCAAGAAGAATGAAGATTTTCAATTAGCACTTTTAAGCTATCGAGCAACATCACTTCAGAATGGTTTATCCCCATGTGAATTGTTGATGGGATGAGGGTTAAGAACACAACTTCCTATATTTCTAAGAATACTTAAACCACAAGTGAGTGCAGAAGACTTGGAAAAAGTGATGGAGAGAGAGGATAGAGGAAGATCTATTCAATCTGAGAATTATAACAGATGTCACAGAACCAAAAACTTGACAGACATACAACCTGAAGAATCGGTTTGGGTTAGAGATCAAAGAAGGTATGGAGAAGTGAGAGAACAATCACCATATCCACTATCATACATTGTCCAAACTGACCAAGGAACGATAGAAGAAACAGAAGGTCATTGGTGATGATACCAAAGAAGCAGCAGATACAAGAGGAACAATCATCTCAAGAAGTTGATGAACCCACAGAGCTGCAATCAGCCATCAACCCAGAGAACCCAAGTGAAGAACCTGAGTCATCAAATAGTTCAACTGAAGTAGAAAAAAATGAGAAAGAAGAACTAAAAAACTCAAAACCCCAGACATCATCTAAAGAGAGAAGAACATGTTATGACGGACTTGTAAAAATGCCACAGCGGCTGACATTCTGACAAGTGAATTTAGAGACCTAGGGGGAGATGTCGTCTAATATGATGTTGGGTTTTTACTGGGCAGAATATGTAAATAGTCTGTGAGTGTCATTACAGGAAGTAGAGTGAAACTAGAAGCCATAGATAGCAGATGCATGTAAATAATCTCCTGTTCCTGTAACCATCAATCTCTCAGATATTCTGTTATAAGACTAAATAGCATCAGAATATTACTGGTTCTATTTACTTTGATATTTTGCTACTATTGACAATTCAACCATTAGCAACAAGCAATAAATTCCAAGCAAGGTGGAGCCTGTTGCTGCCTCTGGAGCAAGTGTCCACCCCAATAGTAACACAAGTAGAATTGGGGTGCCTGCGGAGGCTTGTGTGGCTCAGAAAATAAAAAGGAAGACATGCATTTATGTAGTGCCTTTCATGACCTCAAGACATCACAAAGTGAGACAAAGCACTTTTAAGTGTCATCACTGTATTATTGAATATATAACAGTGGCTTTGTGCTTGCTGCCCTGACCATCTCCAGATGCTATAAAGTACCAGTGCCAGCTATGTATTCATCAACAGTAACTTAACAATAACTGTGCACAGACGTGAATGCAAACAGTTTTTTTTCTGGTGTTCCAGCTGCTCTGAACTGTGCCTCAAAGTATGAACAGTGCAGCTTCTACAACAGTACAGTACGGTAAAACCTCTTTCTGAAGCGGCTGAGTTGATTCAGCTCCTGCTACAATTTACGAAGGTGAGCAAAGAACTGTATATATTTTTTAATTATTTTAGCGTTACAGTTTAGGATTGCATTTTGATGTGTAAATGATTAGATTGGAAATGCATGGAACTTCCCTTTAATCATGCCACAGCAGTTTTACTGAGTTCAAATGTTATAGTAATATAAAAGCAAAATACTGCAGATGCTGGAAAGCTGAAATTAAAAACAGAAAGTGCTCAGCAGGTCTGGCAGCATCTGTGGGGAGAGAAGCAGAGTTAACGTTTCAGGTCAGTGACCTTTCATCATCTAATCTTTAATCTTCAATCAAACTTGGAACATTTTTGTCGTGCACTCGGATATAGGAGAAAGTATTTAGTGATATTGGAAGCAGTTTGCGCAATTGTGTCGGCTGATTGACTCTTCTACCTGACATTTGATGAAGTAAATGCACTATATAATTCACATTTTGCTGCCAGATTTCCACAAGTGAACATTTTTCCTAGACCATCATTTCAGGCAGTAATTACTTATTGATTTGTTCTGCTCTTGTATTAATTGTATAAAGGCAGAAATAAATGGAAATGTTGACTTTTTGTTTTTGGTCAGCTGCTACCATTGTTCCACTGAGTTCAAATGTTGTGGGTGCAAGACCCACTCCAGAGCTTTAGAAAATAATCTAGGCTAACATTTCAGTGCATATTTAATAAAATGCTGCGTTGTCAGAGGTATTCACCTAGAATTTGACTTCATTGCACAATAGTGAGTCAGGCCATTTTTTAGGCATTTGGGATGGCCACCTAAAGCAGGCATAAGACTCCTTACATATGCTAATGAGGAGTCTAAGTCCTATTTTAGGATCACTCTGGGAAATTAGGCTACCCTGAGCAGAGCAGGTGCTTGGCCTACTCCACTTGGGTTTTGCTGGTGAGGATATAGTCTAGCAAGCAGCTGCCACCAAAAAGATCAGTTTAAAAAAAATTAAAATTCATATATGGAGTCAGGAGTGCTGCAGAAGTGTGGGCCGTCTGTGGCCAGTATTCCTCCCTCAACCAATGCCATCAAAAAACAGATTAATTGGTTATTCATCTTAATTCCTATTTTTGGACCTCGCTGAACAAAATTGACATTTATCCACATAATTCTAAAAATAATTTATTGGAAAAAAACACTTTAAGATTTTCTGAGGACATAAAACATTATATCACAGAATTGTGACAGTGCCATTCGGCCCATTGTGTCTGCACCAGCTCTCCGAATGAGCAATAAATGCAATAAATATGAATGCAACTTCTTTCTTTCTCTGTTTCCTAAACTCAGTCACAAGACTCAGTTACAATATAATTCCTGGCATGGCCTACTGTATTTGTTGTGCTAAGTCACAGTAGCAGGGGAACTTCTTCCATTCCCAGTCAGCCCAGATATTAGTAATTAATTCGGTATTGAAAGGTTCCAGAAAACATGTTACTGGCTGAAAACTTGTAGTTCGTCTGGTAGGCTCATTACTAATGCAGTCCCTTACGCTATTGACTGCAGTTACATAATCTTGCACATATGTTCACATTGAGTTTTACTTCCACAGCATCTTCTCCAGGGAGACATCAGTGAAGCATGGTCCTCCTTTACAATGTTGTGAGTCCATTACTGCAAGCTCTTGCTCTGATCAAACACCTGGGCACTCCTAGCAGCCTCCCTTTAAATATTTCAACTGAAATCTATTCATGTGGATTGTCGTAATTACTCAGGAAACCCAGATGCAAATCTAAAAGAAAATACTGCAGATGTTGTAAATCTGAGATAAAACAGAAAGTGCTGGAAATACTCAGCAGGCCTGGCAGCATCTGAGGCGAGAGAGGCAGAGTTAATGTTTCAGGTCTCTAACTTTTCATCAGAACGCCGTTGGCCAGCAGTTCTCAGCAGGCCGGTCGTCCTACCACCCCTCCCGGGGTCCTGATTCTGGGAAAGACCCACCGGTGACTTCTCAAGTGCCTGATTGACGTGTCATTCGGTGGGCCTTCCCTAAAGGAGGCAACATGGGGATCTCACTGGCTCTCCAGCCAATGGCCAATGAATCCATCAGTTCTGATGAAAGGTCACTGACCTGAAACGTTAACTCTGCTTCTCTCTCTATAGATGCTGGCAGACCTACTGAGTATTTCCAGAAGCGAATGTAGTGGCTATGTTAAAAAACCACTGACAAATGTTCCTGAAACTTCCCTGTTCCTGACATCTGCCGGGCTCCCCCACCCCCCACCACCCTCTGGCCAGTGGGTTGAAAAGTTAAAATCCAACCCATTTGGAGAATTTTATGGAGGCGATGTGGATCTCGACTGCTGGCTGGTGAGAGACCCATGTTGCCTCTTTTAGGGAAGGCCCATCGGATGACAGGTCAATGAGGCACTTGAGAGGCTACTGGCAGGTCTTTCCCGGAATCAGGACCCCAGGGGGTGAGACGTCCAGCACCCCGGGAGGTGGTGGCTGGTGCTGGAACAGCACCCAGCAGAGGCCCAGGATTGTGGAGCAACCTATGCCTGAGGTAAGTGATGGTGGGATGGTTTCGTGAGGTGGGGGTCTCAGGGTAGGGGTGTAAGGGAGTCGGCAAAGGCAGGGGTGACTCTCAGTGGCACATTCTCCCCTGCACCCCCCCCCCCCACCTTCCTGATGCCAGGTCCCCTGATCAGGCACTGAATGCCTTTAAATGAGGGACCCCCCCTCCCCAGCCCTCCCCAGGAGACCAGAAGCAACCCTGCACAGGTTTACATGTCATGTTTCCCGCATGGCAACAGGCCTGCCCACCACTGGCTTAATACTAGCAGTGGCGGGAAGAGGCCCTTAATTGGGTATTAATTTTTCCTTAAGTGCCTCAATTGGCGACAGGGTGGAAGGCCGTCCAAAGGACTTCGCACAAAGGACTTAATGGGTGAAGTTGGGAAGGTGACAGGGTCCCCACCTGACCCATCTGGCCTGATTAAATTCCCACCCCCCCTCCAATCTCACCACAGGTTAGGGCATAAAATATCGCCTTTTTTGGGTTCCTGGACTTGATCGGATACAATAAAAGGAGTATGTTGCAAACCATATTTGGTATCTGATTTGAACAGTCTTGAAAAACTATTGTCTTCAGTCCCAACCACAAATGCCATTCCCTAGCCAGCTGCTCCATCCCTCTCCCTAGCCACTGTCTAAGGCTGAACCATAATGTCTACAACCTTGATGTCCTATCTGAACCTGAGCTGAGCTTCTGATCCCATATCCTTTGCATCACCAAGATCAACTACTTCCATCTCTGTAACATCGTCTGACTCCATCCCTGACTCAGCTGATCTGCTGCTGAAACCATCACCCATGCCTTTGTTACCACTAAATCAACTATTCCAAGAGTCTCATGGCCATCTTCCCACCTTGCACCCTTCATAAACTCGAGCTCATCCAAGACTCTGCTACCCAAATTCTAACTCACACCAAGTCCCATTCACTACCACCCCTGTGGTCACTGAACTACATTAGCTGCCAGTCCAGCACTGCCTCAATTTTAAAATTCTCATCCCAATTTTCAAATTTCTCATGGTTTCGAATCTCCCTATCTCTGTAAACTCCTCCATCTCTACAGTTCTCTGAGATCTCTGCACTCCAACAATTCTGGCCTCTTGTGCATCCCCAATTTTCATCTCTCCACCATTGGTGGGCATGCCTTCAGCTGCTTCAGCCCTGAACTCTTGAATTCCGTCCCTAAACCTCTCCTGCTCTCTACCTCTTGATCCTCCTCAAAATCCAGACTAGGTTACCGCTTTGCAGAACACCTCTGTTCAGTCCACAGGCGCGACCCCGAGCTTCCTGTCACTTATCATTTCAATTCTCTACCTTGCTCCCACTCTGACCTTTCTGTCCTTGGCCTGCTGCAGTGTTCAAATGAAGCTCAATGCAAGCTTGAGGAACAACACTGTTGTATGTTTGGTTAGTCTGCCGCTGTTTGTGTATTTGGTTAGTCTAGCTAGGAGAGATTACTGAGTCTTCAGTAATTTTAGCATTCACTCATTTTTTTTTACATTTTAACTATATGCAGCTTTGCATAAGTCTGTATGACTCTTCTGAAGCCATGCTGCATCTCCCTCCAGTCTCTCTCACATATGATCTCTTACGTCATCATGTTGGGAGGTATTCCTCATGCTGTCTCAACATTAACCCTTTCAAACCCTTTTACATACTATGCCATCTCCCCCCAAGTCTCCAACATCAGATGCAATCTGTCAGGAGGCTTCTCAACTCTCCCTGATCATGTTGTTGTCAGATGCAGAAGATCAGTAGACTTTCTCTGAACTATTGTTTCTTGACTTGGATGGCCTTCATTGAGGTTTGTAGTATCCAGTGCTTTCTGAATTTCAGGTTCAACATCTGGTTCATTCAAATGTATTGATGTCTTTGATGAATAGAAATTAGTACCTTATTCTAGTACTTTATGAAGTATGTACTAAGTAAGATTTTTGTTGATTGGCATCTCTCTGGATGATTACTCCTTCTCTGCTTTCATGCCCTTACCTTTTCTCCTTCAGTCACTTTGGTAGGTTGCTGGTGCAATGTTTCCTATTATAATTATAAGCTTGTTGCTTTCGGTAAGACTTCTCTCTGTATCGAACTCTCTGATAATCCTGCACTTCTAGCCCTGGAAGTAATTTTTTGAGTAGGATAGGAAGTTGTGTTCTAAGCTTCCTTCCCATCAACAGTTATGATGGTGCTAATCCACATAGCTATGATGTAGATCTATAGTTCAGGTGTGCTATTTGAAAATCTTCATTTTCTTTAACAGTGTTTTGATAGTTCTGACTCCTCTTTCAGCTTCACCATTAGATTGAGGATATCTAGGGGAATTTGTAAGATGTACAAATCCATAGTTTTCCGCAAAGTGCGTGAAGTAGTCGTTTGCAAATTGCGGTCCATTATCAGATACTATCAGGTCAGGTATACCATGTGTTGCAAAGATCTCCGATAAAGCTCAAATAACTGCCTCGGTAGTCGTTGTGTACAAACGTTTGACCTCAATCCACCTTGAAAATAGTCGATGACAGTCGGGTAGGACTTTCCATTAACCATGAATAGATCCATCACCAGACATTCCCACAGTCTGGTTGGAAATTGGGTCAAGATAAGGTGTTCCCTCAGATCCTGTCTGTGCACCGCGCATACCTGGCAATTAGAAATCATTTCTTCCATATCTTTCGATATTCCTGGCCACCACAAGGACGACTGAGCCCGTGCTTTACATTTCATTATACCCATGTGGCCCTGGTGTATTTTCTCTAAGATGTCTACCCGGAGTGAGTCTGGAATCATCAGTCTCTCGTCATATACCAGCAAATCATCCACAATAGTGAAGTGCCTTCTGTATTCGAAGAAGATTTTTATTCCCTTACCACTGGGATGCTGCTGCGGCCAACCTTGCGTGCATATATAGAGGTGTTCATCATCAAGTTTTTTGGAGCTTTTTTGTACTTGCCGGCCATTGTAATGCAGTGAACTGCAAATATGTCTCAATCTCATTAGTAAAGTTAATATCCTGTTGTGTAGGATGGTCAACAGTAGCTCTGGACAATGCATCTGCTGTTGTTTGTTGCTTGTTCTGTGTGTATACCGTTTCATACGTGAATCTCATTAGCCTCAACCAGAATCTCTGGATTCTCGGAAGTATCCTAGCGAGTTCCTTTTCATCAAGTAAGGAAACTAGGGGATTGTAGTCCGTCTCTATAACAACCTTTAAGCCGATAACATAATCTGAGAACCTCTCACGAGCCCACATGACTGTGAGAGCTTCTTTCTCTATGATGGTGTAACTCGTCTCAGTTTCAGACAATGCTCATGACCCATAATAAACCAGTCTTCAACATCCATCTGGCTGTTCTTGGAAAATAACCGCCCCTATTCCCTGTAGATGAAGCATCTGCTGCAATTGTAGTCGGTAGTAAGGGGTTATAATGCGTTAAGATATCCATCGAAAACAGCATCTCCTTGATCCTTTGAAATGCTTGCTCCTGATGTGCATCCCAATACCATGCTTGAGCTTTCCTTAATAGTTATCTTAAGGGTTCAGTAACTTGTGCCAGATTGGGTAAAAATGTTGCTAACTGATCAACAATTTCTTGGAATGGTTAAAGATCTTGGACAGAAGTAAGCAATTCACTAATGGCTCTCGTGTTTTGCGGGTCTACCATTATGCCGTTGCTACTGACAATGTGTCACACTTTTTATGAAGTGTCAGGCCGCCTTCTTGTAGACAATTCAAAACCGTTCTAACTCAAAGGTCAATTTCTTAGATGGACTAAGATGTCATCCATATGGCATATTACTCCTTTAAGGTCTTGCATAATATTCAACTTAGTTCTTTGGAATATTTCCAGTGCTGATGTTATACCAAATGGTAAACGATAAAAACAAAATCTTCCGAACGAAGTAATGAAGGTTGTCAATAACCTTGACTTCTTATTCAATGGAATTTGCCAAAAGCCACTATTTGCATCAAGTTTTGTGAACATGGTACTTTTGGATAACTTTGCCAAGCTTTCATCTACTGAAGACATCAGATGAACCTCTCTTACCACAGTCTTGTTAAGTCTACCCAAATGTGAAGAGTACCGTTGGGTTTGGAAATCAGAACCATTCCCGAACACCACTCTATAGGTTCAGTGACAGGAGAAATGACTCCCATCCTGGTCATCTCTTCTAGCTAATGTTGGACTTGCTTCATTAGACGGTATGGTATCTTCCTGGGCATGAAAAGACATAGAGGTTTAGCGTCTTTTCTCAACGTAGTGCTGTATGCGGTCTTCAGTCTCTCTAGATCAGTAAATAATTTTGGAAAGTTTTTTTGGAAGTGACTCCTGTATTCATGTTGCTTAATTTATTCTACTTTTCTGAGAAGATAACGGTAAATACGAGCTCTTCTACTTAAGAGAAAATTCTTAATTCTGTAGAACATACAGTGTTTCCAATATCTGCTTTCCCTTGTATTGGAGTGTTGCCTATAGCTTCCCTTTGACTTTCAGTTCAATCCCTCCTGGACCATGTAACTGTGTTTGGTTGCAGGTAATGCGTTGATAACCACGGTTCGTTGTCTGATAAAACCATTACACTTGCTCCAGTTTAAAATTGCTAGTTTAAAATTGCTAATATGTCCATTGATATATATATATCTACAGACCAAAATGCCTGATTAGGGTCATTGGTCTCACCAAGGAACTTTTCTGGTTTCTCTCCTGATGGAGATTGTTCAACTTCATTAACAACTCTATGCTTGAAGACTTTTCTTTTGAGTAGAGATTTTACTTTGGCACATCTTCCCAAAATGGCCTATTTTCTTACAGTGGAAGCATTCTGCTTTGTTTGCATGACACTGTTCGCGCCTGTGGGTCTTTTTGGCGCCACAGCACTTGCAGGGTTTCATGGCGTCTTGCACTTTCTGTCCCCCTGCTGCATCGCCCCAACCCCCCCAACACCTCCCCCCCATCACTCCCCCCACCACCCCATCCCCAACCCAGTGTAGCTTCTTTTCTGGTGCTTCTTTTACAGCCCTGTGCTTAAGGAACTGCACAGTTTTGGAGGTTTCCTGAACCAAAGTTTTTCTTCACCTCTCAGGATTGCTCTATTTTTCTTCCAGGCCTGTGTTTGTCTCACCAGCTGTGTTGCTTTGTCCAGCATGAGGTCTTCCTTAGACTGCAATAGCACTGATAGGGATTCATCAGTAATACCTACTACAATGCGGTCTCTTATTAATTCTGCTTCTGGTGTCCATATTCGCATCCTTCAGCTAGTCTGTAAAGGTCATTTAATAAAAGCATCAACTGTTTCACCTGGTTTATGGACCCTTCTGTTAAATTTTGCCCTTTCCAGAATCTTATTGCTCCTCAGGTTGAAATAACTACCAAAAGCTTTTAAAACTTCATCAAATTTGTCTGATGTCTCATTCGTTATGAAAGTGCTTCCATTTTTTGTTAAGCTTTTTGAGGACTTGTGTTTTAAAACTGAAACGATTCCATGGATGTGTTTCTTTACAAAGTTCACTGAAAGGACACTTGAAATGTTGTTTGAAAACAACCTTTGCTGAAAATCATGTGCTTTAAGCTCAATAAACAACAGAAACTTTGGTGACCTGGGGAAGATGTTTACGAGAAGTGACATGTCAAGATTTTTGAGGGTCAGGAGGTTCTGACCTGTTCGGTTTCGGTTCTGAAATATTAGAGTCATAGAGTCATAGAGTTATACAGCACAGAAACAGGCCCTTCGGCCCATCGTGTCCATATCAGCCAACAAGCACCTAACTATTCTAATCCCATTTTCCAGCACTTGGCCCATAGCCTTATATGCTGTGGCGTTTCAAGTGCTCATCTAAATACTTCTTAAATATTGTGAGGGTTCCTGCCTCTACCACCCCTTCAGGCAGTGTGTTCCGGATTCCAACCAGCCTCTGGGTGAAAAAGATTTCCTCAAATCCCCTCTAAACCTCCTGCCCCTTACCTTAAATCTATGCCCCCTGGTTATTGACCCCTCCGCTAAAGGAAAAGGTTTCTTCCTATTTACCCTATCTATGCCCCTCATAATTTTGTATACCTCAATCAGGTCTTCCCTCAGCCTTCTCTACTCTAAGGAAAACAACCCTCGCCTTTTCAGTCTCTCTTCATAGTTGAAATTCTCGCCCAGGCAATATCCTGGTGAATCTCCTCTGCACCCTCTCCAGTGCAATCACATCTTTCCTATAGTATGGCGACCAGAACTGTACACAGTACTCCAGCTGTGGCCTAACAAGCATTTTATACAACTCCATCATAACCTCCCTGCTCTTATATTCAATGCCTCGGCTATTAGAGGTCAGTATCCCATATGCCTTCTGAACCCCCTTATCTACCTGTGCTGCTGCCTTCAGTGATCTATGGACAAGTACACCAAGGTCCCTCTGACCCTCTGTACCTCCTAGGGTCCAATGATCCATTGTATATTCCCTTGCCTTGTTGGTCCTCCCAAAATGCATCACCTCACACTTCTCAGGATTAAATTCCATTTGCCTTGTTGGTCCTCCCAAAATGCATCACCTCACACTTCTCAGGATTAAATTCCATTTGCAACTGCTCTGCCCCTCTTACCAGCCCATCTATATCATCCTGTTATCTAAGGCTTTTCTCCTCACGATTTATGACACCACCAATTTTCGTGTCATCTGTGAACTTACTGATCATACCTCCTATATTCATGTCTAAATCATTAATGTACACTACAAACAGCAAGGCTCCCAACACCAATCCCTGTGGTACACCACTGGTCACAGGCTTTCAAACACAAAAATGACCCTCGACCCTCACCCTCTGCCTCCTGGATCGCATGGGCTCTTACCTTCTTAACCCATGCGGGACCTTATCAAAAGCCTTACTGAAGTGCATGTAGACTACATCAACTGCTTTACCCTTATCTACACATCTAGTCACCTCCTCGCAAAATTCAATCAAGTTAGTTAGACATGATCTCCCCCTGACAAAGCCATGCTGACTTGATTAATCCTTGATTAATCCCTGCCTCTCCAAGTGAAGATTAATCCTGTCCCTCAGAATTTTTTCCAATAGTTTCCCAACCACTGATGTTAGACTTACTGGCCTGTAATTACCTGGTTTATCGCCGCTAACCTTTTGAATAATGATACCACATTTGCTGTCCGCCAGTCCTCTGGCACTTCTCCTGTGGCCAGAGAGGATTTGAAAATTTGTGTCAGAGCCCCTGCAATCTCCTCCCTTGCCTCACATAACAGCCTGGTATACATCTCATCCGGGCCTGGGGACTTATCCACTTTTAAGCCCGCTAAAACTTCCTCCCTTTCAATGCTAATTTGTTCGGAGTATATCACAATCCCCCTCCCTGATCTCTACACCTATATCGTCCTTCGCCTTAGATGTTGGGGTGTGGAGACTGTTGTTGAAAAAGCAGTTGAAGATCAACCTGCCAAGAAAGAGACCCCAGCTCATCTTCCCTGCACCTCTCTAAGAGACCCTGGGAAGTCCAGTTTATCAGCTCCTCATTCCTCCTGTCGTTGAAAACCCCTGCGAAACCACAGTGTGATAGCAAAAACCCCTGGTGCCACACTTCTCCTGGAAAGCCTACCAGATTAATTTTGAATGCCACCTGAAAAGAAGTGCTCCAGAAAAGATCCCAGTGACCCAACACCATATTCCCAGACGCCAGACCAAAAGGGACAACTGACATTCCTCCATGTCTTTTTTTGACAAGAATTAGCAAATATTTGGCCAAAGTATTCTTTTGTTTGTCTTTTTCGTGTAACAGACCTTTGCAGAGAGAATTTCTGTATTTTATTTAGTGTGTATGTGAGTTTGTGTGTGGGGCAGTTTAAAAGGGAACTATCATATATCAATCTGTGTGTTAACGCTTTGCTTCATTACTGGATAAGTCGTGTTTTATAATAAACTGATAATTTTTGTGTTTATTAAAGAAACCTGGTTGGTATAGTTTATTTTGAGATAAAGAATACAGCATGTGATTGACCACATCGGTAACTGCGTAAACATTTAAATATGTGTTGTGACCTATGGAGAAGTGCAACTAGAAAAGACAGTGCACTCCTCCCACTTTGGTCATAACGCAAGCCTTGTTTACAATAATATCATCTGCTATTGCTCCAATGGAATACAGCAATGTGTTAACTTGCTCTGCTTCAGACTGGTTGTCTAATTTGGAAGTAATTCTGTATCTCAATAATCTTTTTCACTAGAGTGACCAATTTTGAGTTTGATTTGGTCCTTCCATGTCTTTGGTATTGTGAATTTAAGATCCATGACTTTCTATTTGGTTCACTTACTTTCTTAAAATTTTCCCTCCAGTATCAGAGGTTTCCCCTGCTTTTCAGCCTCATGCTAACTCCCAAATGGTCACCGTTTTTCCCTGTGAAATCTCGCCGCTAGACTCTGTATTTATTTCTGTATTTAACCACAGATTTGCAGTATTTCTTTTTTCTTTTTCTATACACTTTTTACTCCTGTCACTTAGAGTATTGAGTATTTGCAGCCTCCTTGTTTTTTTTCTCCATCACACTCGACATATGTAATTGCGCCAACCTCTGATCAGCCCTCACTAAGGATTTTTGGTTTTCCTGGTGCTGCCTGCTTAGCACCATTAGGAACAAATTTTTACCCTCTTTAAGGGTTACCCGCCAGATCCTCAACTATTGCTTGGTTCTCTGACTCGAAGCCTGCGATCGCTGGACTGGAATTTTTTTCACAGACCACCCATCTCTGTGGTGCAGTCTGAATGCCTGTACAAGCCAATTCCCCGACTCTCTGTGCCTCCTTTCTCCATGGAGCAGCTCTGGAGCTTTTTCACAGCCGCTTCTTGAGTTCTGCAGTTCTTGCACCTTTTTTCCCAGGTCAGTTTTCTTCAAAGTATTTTTCAAATTCTTCTGGATGTTGCATCGTAAGAGCCACCACTATTCACCATGTTGTATGTTTGGTTTATCTGCCAACGTTTGTGTATTTAGTTAGTCTAGCTAGCAGAGATTACTGAGTCTCAGTAATTTTAACATTAACTTATTTAGTACACATTAACTAGATACATCTTTACATAAGTCTGTATGACTCTTCTGACACCATGCTGCATCTCCCTCCAGTCTCTCTCACCTGTGATCTCTTACATCATCTTCTCTTGCTTTCACGTGGTCCATCTCCAACTCTTCCCTTCCCTTCCTTGACGTCTCTGTCCCCATTTCTGGGGGTGGCTATCAATGACTATTCACTATAAGCCCACTGACTCCCATGCCCACCTCAACTAAACATCCTCAGTCCCAACTTCCTGTACGGGCTTGATTTCATTCTCCCAGGTTCGCTGTCTCCATCGCATCTGTTCCGATGATTGAACCTTCCATATCAATGGTTCTGATATGTCCTCTTTTATTCCTCAATCAAGGACTTCTCCACACCCCCCCCCCCCACCACAACCCCCGACCATGTTTGACAGGGCTGTCAACTGTGTCCGTCCCATTTCCCTCACTTCTGTTCTCACCCCTTCCCCTCCCTCCCATAACCACCAGCCTCTCTATTCAATGGAGCATCTTCCACCCTTTCCACCACCTCCAGCATGATGCAACCACCAAAAATAACTTCCCCTCCCCTTTCAGCATTACGAAGGGACCACTCCCTCTTCGAAACCCTAGTCAAATCCTCAGTCACCCCCAACACCCCTTCCCCTTCCATGGCACCTTTCCATGCAAGTGCAGGAGATGCAACACATGCCCTTTTACCTCCTCCCTCCTCACCGTCCAAGGAACCAAGCACTCCTTCCAGGTGAAGCAGCGATTTACATGTACTTCTTTCAATTTAGTACTGTATTCGCTGCTCACAATGTGGTCTCCTCAACACTGGGGAGACGAAATGCAGATTGGGTGATCGCTTTGCAGACCACCTCCGCTTGGTCCGCAAGTGTGACACCGAGTTTCTGGTCACCTGTCATTAAACGCCTGCTCGGGTCTGCAAATGAGACCTGACCCGAGCCCGACAGTACCCCATCCGACCCTGAGCCTGACCCAGCCCCAGTCCTTCCATTTTTTCCCGCCCCGACCCAACCCGACCTGACCATCAGTTAACTTACCTTCTGTTTTTCACTTTGTTCCTTACCTGCACAAGCTTAAAATAACTGTAACAAAACCACCTTTAATATCCAAAAAGTAAATTAACATTAGAGTCACTTACCTGAGGTGGTAATAGAATGTGTCCCATCTGGCCGGACCCGACCCGACCTGAGCCCGAATGCCAGACCTGGAAGTGCGACCTGACCCGATGTCGTCCGTGCCCGTCGGGTTCGGGTCGGGTAGCAGGTCTTTACTTGTCATTTAATTCTCCACTTTGCTCTCACTCTGTCCTCGGCCTCCTGCAGTGTTTCAATGAAGGTCAACGTAAGCTTGAGGAACAGCACTTCGTCTTTTGATTAGGCACTTCCCAGAGTCCTTAGATAAAAGCAAAATACTGTGGATGCTGGAAATCTGAAATAGAAAGAGAAATATTCGGCAAGTCTGGCAGCATCTGTGGACTATCTGACTCAAAATGGTAACTCTGTTTCTCTCTCCACAGATACTGCCAGACTTGCTGAGCACATTCTGTTTTATTCACATCATAAACTGTGGAATATAGTTAAGCTTTCACCTCCGCCAGCAGAGGGCACTCCAGAGATGAGACTGCAGAAGGGAAAAGGTAGATTATTTGCAGCATGCATTTGGCTGGAGGGCAAATTGTACTTTTTTTTCACCCATTGCCTGATAATACTGAAATATTAGGATCTTTGAAAAAATTAATTGTCCTTTTTGTTATAAAATCACTAATTATTAAGCATCAATATTTGTATGCTCATACTGGTGTTAAGTATTTTTGTTATAATTGCTCTATCCTTGCATTTCTGTTGTTAATTAACACAGCATCACACAATGACTAAAACAAATCAAGTTTTACCTGTTAAATATGTAATTGAGAATTTTCCAATCTCCTGCTACAGTTTTGATCAGCATATGATCAGCATAAATGGCCATTTCTGGGGTTTCCATCAAAGGTATAGCAGATTGGAAGAACCTCAGTGAAAATGTTACTTCCTTATCTATAAGGCAAATGCAAAGAGTAGTTCACTGTGTCAAATGTGCACAAACGTATTCAACTTCTTTAAAAATGAAATTTGCGATAACAATCCATCTGTAATATTTACGTAAACTTAATGCTAAATAGGATAGATATAGAACAGGTCTAACAGCTCAAGACTGGGCATCCATGAGATGCTGTGTGCCATCAGTAGCAGAATTGTATTCAACCACAATGTGTAATCTTATGGCCCCCATATCTCTCACCCTACCAGTACCATTAACCACGGGATCAACCTGTGTTCAATGAGGAGTGCAGGAGGGCATGCCAGGAGCAGCACCAGGTATACCTTAAAGTGAGGTACTAGCCTGGTGAAGCTACAACACAGGACTACATGCATGCCAAACAGCAGAAGCAGCATGCTATAGACAGAGCTAAGCGATCCCACAACCAATGGATCAGATCAAAGCTCTGCAGACCTGACACATCCAGTCATGAATGGTGGTGGACAATTAAACAATTAATGGAAGGAAGAAGCTCATGAACATCCCCATTCTCAATGATGGTGGAGCCCAGCATGTGACGTAAGAGACAAGGCTGAAGAGTTTGCAACTATTTCCAGCCAGAGGTACTGAGTGGATGATCCATCTCTGTCTCCACCTGAGATCCCCAACATTACAGAAATTAGTCTTCAACCAATTCGATTCACTCCACATGATATCAGGAAACAGCTAAGTTCACTCGATACAACAAAGGCTATGGGCCTTGACAACAGACTTGTGCTCCAAAAATAGCCGTGTCCCTAGCCAAGCTGTTCCAGTACAGCTGCAACATTGGCATCTACCCGACAAAGTAGAAAACGACCCAGGTATGTCCTGTTAACAAAAAAGCAGAACAAATCCAATCTAGCCAATTACCGCCCCATCAGTCTACTCTCAATCATCAGCAAAGTGCTGGAAGGAGGTCGTCATCAGTGCTATCAAGCTGCAATTACTCAGCAATAACCTGCTCATCAATGCTCAGTTTGGGTTTTGCTAGGATCACTCGGTGCCAGACATCAATACAGCCTTGGTCCAAACATGGACAAAGAAGCTGAATTACAGAGGTGAGCTGAGAGTGACTGCCCTTGACATCAAGGCAACACTTGACCGAGTGCGGCTTCAAGGATCCCCAGCAAAATTAAAGTCAATGGGAATCAGGGCAAAAATCCTCCATTGGCTGGAGTCATACTTAGCACAATGGATGATGATTATGGTTGTTGGAGGTCAATCAGCTCAACTCCAGGACATCGCTGTAGGAGTTCCTCAGGACAGTGTCCTAGGTCCAACCATCTTCAGCTGCTTCATCAATGACCTTCCTTCCATCATGAGATCGAAAGTGGGGATGTTTGCCGATAATTGCACAGTGTTTTTTTCCATTTGGACTCTTCAGACACTGAAGCAGTCTGTGCCCACATGCAGTAAAACCTGTACAACATTCAGGCTTGGACTAGTAAGTGGCAAGCAACACAAGTGCCAGGTAATGACCATCTCCAACAAGAGAGAATCTAACCATCTCCTCTTGCCATTCAATGGCATTACCATCGCTGAATCCCCCACTGTCAACATCCTGGGGGTCACTGTGGACCAGTCACATAAGTAATGGGACTTCAAGATCAGGTCGGAGGCTGGCAATTTTGCAGTGAGTAACTCACCTCCTGTCTTCCAAAAGCCTTTCTGCCACCTACAAGTCAAAAATCAGGAATGTGATGGAATACTCTCCAGTTGCCTTGATGAATGCAGCTTCAACAACAGTCGAGAAGCTCGATTCCATGCAGGACAAAGCAGCCCGCTTGACTGGCACCTCATCAACTACCTTAGACATTCACTCCCTCCACCACTAATGCACACTAGCAACCATGTGTACAATCTGCAAGATGCACTGCAGCAACGCACCAAGGCTCCTTCGACAGCACCTTCCAAACCCGTGACCTCTATCACCTAGAAGGACAAGGGCAGCAGTTGCATGGGAACACCACCACCTGCAAGTTTCCTTCCAAGTCACACACCATCCTGACTTGGAACTATATCGCCGTTCCTCCACTGTCGCTGGGTTAAAATCCTGGAACTCCCTTCCTAACAACACTATGGGTGTCCCTACCCCACATGGATTGCAGCGGTTCAAGAAGGCAGCTCACCACCACCTTCTCAAGGACAATTAACGATGGGCAATAAATGCTGACCTTGCCAGTGATCCTCACATCCCATGAACAAATAGAAAAAAACTTAAGAAAAAACGAATGGAACAAGGTTAGTTCACTACACAACTGTGGTTCAATTCAACCAAAAAAATTGTGTGCTTGAGTATTTGCTTTATCCATTTTTGGGGGTAAGTTTAAGTTTGGAACATGCTTCAAGAAATCCAGAAGTATCAGTTATCCCAATAACTCACCGAGTTTATTCAGTAGCAGCTGAGCTGTACAGAGAGATTTCTTCCTATCTAGACTCTATCTTTTCTCCGCTGGTCCAGTCTCTTCCCACCTACATCCGTGACTCTTCTGACGCCCTACGTCATTTTGACAATTTCCAGTTTCCTGGTCCCAACCGCCTCCTCTTCACTATGGACGTCCAATCGCTCTACACCTCCATCCCCCACCAGGATGGTTTGAGGGCTCTCCGCTTCTTCCTGGAACAGAGGCCCAACCAGTCCCCATCCACCAACACCCTCCTCCGCCTGGCTGAACTTGTTCTCACATTGAACAACTTCTCCTTCAACTCCATGCATTTCCTTCAAGTAAAAGGTGTCGCTATGGGTACCCGCATGGGTCCTAGTTATGCCTGTCTTTTTGTGGGATATGTCGAGCATTCTTTGTTCCAGTCCTACTCAGGCCCCCTCCCCCAGCTCTTTTTCCGGTACATTGATGACTGTATCGGTGCCGTTTCCTGCTCCCACCCCGAACTAGAAAACTTTATCAACTTTGCTTCCAATTTCCACCCTTCTCTCACCTTTACATGGTCCATCTCTGACACTTCCCTTCCCTTCCTCGACTTCTCTGTCTCCATCTCTGGGGATAGGTTGTCTACCAATATCCATTATAAGCCCACTGACTCCCACAGCTACCTCGACTACACTTCTTCACACCCTACCTCCTGTAAGGACTCCATTCCATTCTCCCAGTTTCTCCGTCTCCGACGCATCTGCTCTGATGATGCTACCTTCCATGACAGTGCTTCTGATATGACCTCCTTTTTCCTCAACCGAGGATTTCCCCCCACTGTGGTTGACAGGGCCCTCAACCGTGTCCGACCCATTCCCCGCACCTCTACCCTCACCCCTTCCCCTCCCTCCCAGAACCGTGACAGGGTTCCCCTTGTCCTCACTTTTCATCCCACCAGCCTCCATACCCAAAGGATCATCCTCCGCCATTTTCGTCACCTCCAGCATGATGCCACTACCAGTCGCATCTTCCCCTCCCTTCCCCTGTCAGCATTCTGAAGGGATCGTTCCCTCCGCGACACCCTGGTCCACTCCTCCATTACCCCCACCACCTCGTCCCCGTCCCAGGGCACCTGCCCTTGCAATCGCAGGAGGTGTAATACCTGCCCATTTACCTCCTCTCTCCTCACTATCCCAGGCCCCAAACACTCCTTTCAGGTGAAGCAGCGATTTACTTGTACTTCTTTCAATGTAGTATACTGTATCCGCTGCTCACAGTGTGGTCTCCTCTACATTGGGGAGACCAAGCGCAGACTGGATGACCGCTTTGCGGAACATCTCCGCTCAGTCCGCAAGCAGGACCCTGAGCTTCCGGTTGCTTGCCATTTCAACACTCCCCCCTGCTCTCATGCTCACATCTCTGTCCTGGGATTGCTGCAGTGTTCCAGTGAACATCAACGCAAGCTCGAGGAACAGCATCTACTGATTAGGCACACTACAGCCTGCCGGACTGAACATTGAGTTCAATAATTTCAGAGCATGACAGCCCCCCACTTTACTTTCATTTTTAGTTATTTTTTCTTTCTTTTTTTTTTACATTCCTTTTTACATTTTTTACAATCTTTTTTTGCATTTATTTCATTTCATCTTAGTTTGTTCAGTTTGCTTACCCACTGTTTTTTTCAGGTTGTTTTTCTTCAGGTTTGCACTTGCTGCTGTTCAATATTCAGTGTATTCACACCTAATCTGTACTCATGCTTTGTCTTTCAACACACCATTAACATATTGTTTGCCTTTGCTCCGTGACCTTTTGGTCAGCTATGTGGCCTGGTCCAATCTGCACCTTCTCCTTTGTTATCTCTTGCCCAACCCCCACCTCACTTGTTTATAATCTGTGACTTTTCTAATATTTGTCAGTTCCGAAGAAGGGTCGCTGACCCGAAACGTTAACTCTGCTTCTCTTTCCACAGATGCTGCCAGACCTGCTGAGTGATTCCAGCATTTCTTGTTTTTGATTAGATTGCCGTGTCTGCTGAGTTAGGTGATCTGAGTTGTGGAAAATAGGAGCGCTACAATTTACCTACAATTGGAAGATTTGAAGCAGGCTCAGGGCCCCCTCTTCTGAACAGTGTTCAGACAACATTGCCGGAAGTGTGCATGTGTGGGTATTGCCTGAGGAAAGGATTGTCAGACTTGTCAAACAGTCTGCTGCCTAAAGTCACAAATGAATAACAATACTCCAGCCAAAGGTCACTGCCTTTAGGATTGTGTGGGTGGTGCAGAGGATGGGGAGGGTGAAACGAAAATGAGCACAGAAGAAAATGAACTAGAGAAACTACATCACTCGCCTGGTAGCACGGAATGGAAATGTCATTGGGACAGCATTCTGGAAGCTGTTGTCTCTATTTGATTATTTTTAAGGTTATTGTGATAAATGTTAAGAGCCCTGCACTATTAAACACTAACATATTTATATATAATAAATGTATTTTGCTTTGTTATTGGGCTTAATGGAACAGGATCCTTGTCATTTAGCACAGTAATCTTTGAAGTGCATTAAGTGCATATATATTCAGATAAACTGGAGGGAATTTAAACTCATTTGTATTACATCACTATTTATAGTACAGAATGAACTGTGGAACCAATAAGTAACTTTTTTTCACTTGGTGGTAAAAATTCTTTTCTTGCCTTGAACTGTTAATTCATATAGGTGCTTATATGACCTAAATGACCAACAAACAAATTTTCCAAAGTCCAACTGGTCAGCTCAGAATCCAAGATCAGAATACACAATGCACTAACTATATGGGGTGAATTTTAACTCCCAAAAAACGGGGCGGTGGAGGTCAGGCGAGATGTTAAAAATTTTCAGAATTCTCAAACCCGGCTCCCATGGGCAGCCGACCTGTTCCCAAGAAGCGGGTTGGCCATTTAAATATTATAATGAGGCTGGGAACTTCTCTTACAGGTTTAACCCTGGCCAGCTGAGTTTCCCAGGCCTCGGATATCCTGCAGCTGAGTGGAGGTGAGGATTGCTTCAGAGGAAAGGTAAGAGCCTTGACAGCACTGCTTGTTAGCTAGGAGGAGCAGTAGTGCTGGAATCAGCCTCCCCTCCCTCCTGGGGCTGGGGATTGGATCAATCCCCCCACCCAGGTCTTGAGATCAGAATCATGCAGCCCCACCCCCACCCCCGGGATCAGTCCCCCCAGCGGTCGGGGATTGGACACCAACCCCCTCCTCTTTCCCCCAAGCTCCCACAAGCTGCAGGTTCCTTACATGCTGCTGTGGCCTATTGCTAACTGCACCCCACCCAACTAGAAGCCAAGCCTGTCAATCAGGCTGAATTCTAGGTGGGGATCCTGTCAAAAAATATACACACCCTGTGGAGTTAAAACTCCACCCCACCTCTGCCCACTCAGAAAACTCATCCCTCTTAATATCAGAGCCTATTTCTCTATTGATTCTCTAAATTCCTGTCCAAGTCTCTCTCAAAATCAGTCATGATCATCACCTTCGGCAATCCATTCCAAACATTCACCCTTGTGTGAAATAGTTGTACTGTTCTAGCCATTCACCTTCCCCGTTTAGTAACATTCATCAAATTCCCCGATTGTAAATCTCAAAGCCATGGTAAGCGGTTTTTCACAGTGCAAGCGATTGCCATCCTAATGATTTTGAATCTCTCTATAAGATTCCCCTCTCCGTTTTCTCCAATATAAATGCAATCATTGGGGTGAGAATTGGTTATGGACTCATTTTCGGGAACATACCAAACAGTTCTTACAAAATGCATGCCCCATCAGGAGGCTCAATGTTCACCCAAAATTAGGCCTCAGGCCTCATTTCAGTCATTTGAATGAGCTATCAGTGCCCATCATGCTTCCACAGCCAATGTCAGTGGAGGAGGAAGGCATGCAAAAACTGTCTTCCTTTTAGAATTGTACCTGGATAAATTGCATTGCAATACAGCTGTACAATGATTTTATTTTCCATGGATATTTACTGTATTTTGTCTGCTATCGAAGTCGCAGACTCTTTTTAATCAATAGTTTTTTTTGTCATTTAATTAAAGCAAGTGTTACTCATTTAAGTGCAATTATACCGGGAAATTGAATATTTCCGACCTTTTTCTATCTTGAATTAGCATCAATCACTTTGAGATCATTTGAGCATGAAACAGATTCAGGAGACTTTGGATCTGGTTTTGTAGAACAAAACACAGGTGATTGAAACAAGTTAAGGTTGTAGAACATCCTTGTAAAGCTCTACCATCTATAAGGACAGGGTCAGCCGGCACATGGGAACACCACCACCTGCAAGTTTCCCTCCAAGTCACGCACCATCCTGACTTGGAAATATATCACCATTCCTTCCGTATCACTGGGTCAAAATCCTGGAACTCCCGCCCGAACAGCACTATGGGTATACCAACACCACATGGACTGTAGCGGTTCAAAAAAGACAACTCATCATCACCTTCTTAAAATTAATTAGGGATGGGCAATAAATGCTGGCCGAGTGAGCGACACCCACATTCGATGGACGAATAAAAAAGCAGCAATTATAAAATAATTGGGTTTTGGGTCAGATTTAGCGATAAGATGGGGAATTATAACATAAAAAACGGGCTGATTTCGGTCAGGTGGGGTGTTAAAGTCTGAGAAACCTGTTTCCCAACCTAAACCTGCCTCCAATCCATCCATTTCCAGCTTCAACGGAGGCCAGAATCTGGGCGGGCAGCCAACCTGTAAGGAGGTGGGTTGGAATTTTAGGTATGAAAATGAGACAGTAAGCTTCATTGTCATTCAGGTTTGAGTGTTGAGGAACCTGGCAGCTTCATTGAGGTGTGGATTCAGGAGGTGAGTGCCTTCACACCTACTACCTGAATCCAGGTGCCTGCCTGAGGAGCCTCCACAATAGGGCTCATTCCCAGCGACCTTCCCCTTGAGGTCTCCGATCCCACCAGGAGGCCTCCATTACCACCATGAGGCCTCCGTTCCCGCCACGAGGCCTCTGATTTTCCTCAGCCACCCCCGCTTCTGAACTCTTGATACCCACCACGCTGAGACATCCAAAACCACCACCTCCACCCCCCCCCCCCCTCCCCTCAACCCGGCCTCCAAAAACCATCCCCACCTTAGCCTCTGATTTCCCTCCCCTCAGGCTGTGATCACCCCCTCCTCCACAAGGCTTCTGACCTCGGACCTCCCACACCCAGGCCCTCAACCTCCCTCGGCTCGGCAGCCCATCTGATTGGAACCCCCCACCCCGACAGAACCACCCCCCTACATTGACCTTACCTCTGATCGATCTCCCAATCAATGCCTCCTTTGATCGACCCCTCCCCCCCCCCGCCACACTGAACAAGCCCCTCCAATCAACCCCCTGATTGACCACCCCTTCCTCCCCTCACAATTGACCTCTCCCTGAATGGCAATATATTTCGAAGTCAGGATGGTGTGTGAGGGAAAATTGCAGGTGGTGGTGTTCCCATATGCCTGCCTCCCCTGTCCTTATAAATGGTAGAGGTTTACAAGATGTTCTACAACCTTAACTTGTTTCAATCATCTATGGTTTGTTCTACAAAACCAGATCCAGAGTCTCCTGAATCTGTTTCATGCTATAATGATCTGAAAGTGATTGATGCTAATTCAAAATAGAAAATGTAGGAAATATTCAATTTCCCGGTATAATTGCACTGAGATGAGTAACAATTCCTTTACTTAAACAACAAAGAAAACTATTGATGAAAAAGAGTCTGCAACTTCGGTAGCAGATAAAATACAGTAAATATCCATGGAAAATAAAATCATTTACAGCTGTATTGCAATCCAGTTTGTCCACGTATAAATTCTAAAAGGAACACAGTTTTTGCTCCCACATTGTATGCTTTAGAACGAAAAGCCCTGCATAAGTGAATTTTTGCTGGGATTCTCCAGCTTCTATGCCATAACTTTGACAGAGAGCTATGGAAACCCTGGAAAAATGGCATAAAACATGTAATAGATGACACGGAACACAAAAGTCCGAGTGTATCAGGCCTGTGTCCTCAGTACCTTGCTCTATGGCAGCGAGGCCTGGACAACGTATGTCAGCCAAGAGCGACGTCTCAATTCATTCCATCTTCGCTGTCTCCGGAGAATCCTTGGCATCAGGTGGCAGGACCGTATCTCCAACGCAGAAGTCCTCGAGGCTGCCAACATCCCCAGCATATACACCCTACTAAGCCAACGGCGCTCGAGTTGCCTTGGCCATGTGAGCCGCATGGAAGATGGCAGGATCCTCAAGGACACATTGTACAGCGAGCTCGCCACTGGTATCAGACCCACCGGCCGTCCATGTCTCCGCTATAAAGACGTCTGCAAACGCGTCATGAAATCTTGTGACATTGATCACAAGTCGTGGGAGTCAGTTGCCAGCGTTCGCCAGAGCTGGCGGGCAGCCATAAAGACGGGGTTAAAGTGTGGCGAGTCGAAGAGACTTAGTAGCTGGCAGGAAAAAAGACAGAGGCGCAAGGGGAGAGCCAACAGTGTAACAGCCCCGACAAACAAATTTCTCTGCAGCACCTGTGGACGAGCCTGTCACTCTAGAATTGGCCGTTATAGCCACTCCAGGCGCTGCTTCACAAACCATTGACCACCTCCAGGCGCTTATCCATTGTCTCTCGAGATAAGGAGGCCAAAGAAGAACAAGAAGATGCTTTTACAGAAATGATGAGATTGAAATGTTTGCTATTTCCTGTTTAAACAAACCATTATCTTGGTACATTTCAACAAATTCTACTTGACCAGGATAACTTCTAACAAAATGCATTTGGACCTGGCCAATCTGAAACTGGTGAGGTTGCCGTGTTTCAGGCTGGGACAGATGCTAATGCAGATCGACCCCCATGATGTGCGTGCACCGGAAGGCCTTGACTTCAGCAGATTGTGACGTCAAACAACGGTTCCAGGAGATTTGATGCACGTTTTTGGAGGTTGGACCACGCAGATCTAGTAAACACCTGTGCTAATCATGTACAGGTGAACATGCGTTCAGCTGCATGAGGGAGCCCTAGTAGTGCTATTTAAAAGGGCAGGCATCCAATTTTCAGGTGAAGTGCTTTTGACTTCTGCTATTGCAAAGTTTGTGGAAGTATTGTGGAGTGTTCTTAAAGCTGTCGTGGTGAGTTGCTGGATTTGGCAAGGGGAGTGTTTGCTGCATCCTTACAAGGCAGACAGAGGATTTGGTGACCTGTACACACAAAAGCTGCAACAGGTATGGGGGCTGTAGCTGCAGTGCGTCCGAGTCTGCAACACGACAGAGAGATGGACCTGAGGCTGCAGAGAGGGGAAGCTCTCTGAAGAGGAGGAGGAGGGCTCTCCACAGAAAGTTCTACCCACCATGGGTTTTCAGAGAGCATTTCTCCTACCTCCACCTCATCTCGGAACAATGCATGAGCCTCCTGAGAGTCGCCAAGGAGATGGTCATTGACCTGTGCCACCCCATTCAACAAAACCTGCAGCCTCACAGCAGGTCGAGGATGGTGCTGCCAGTGGCCATCAAAGTCACCATTGTTCTAAATTTCTATGTGGCCTCGTCCTTCCAGATGGGGCCAGGTGACATAGCAAACATATCCCAGTAGGTCATCCATCACTGCATCAGAGAAACAGGATAAGAGGGTTCGTGGTTTTGCCAGGATAGTGGGATTCCCAATTGTGCAGGGAGCCATCGACTATACACAGGCGGCTTTGCAGATCCCACATGTCAACAGGGAGAGATGCAATGGGTTCCACTCCATTAAAGTGTAACTATGCACAAACCATTGTGTTGGTTAATACCCACTATCCTGGCAGCCGCCACGATGCTTCCATCTTGAGGCAGTCTGACATTCCCATCATCTTCAGCCCACCATGCAGAACCAGAGGTTGGCTGTTTGTAGATAAGGGATACCCCTCTACGCATGGCTGATGACCTCCCTCACCACTCAACCACATGAGGACAATGGACGTACAACAAGAACCATGCTGCCACCAAAAATATTGTGGAGAAGATCATCGGTGTTATCAAGCAACAGTTTCGCTGCCTAGACCGCTCCAGGGAGCCATACAGTACTCTCCAGAGTGTGTCTCCAAGTTTGTGATGACCTGCTGTGTCCTCCACAACATTGCACTTATGAAGGCGCAGGCACTGCCATCAAGTTTCTGGAGGCCACCTCAGGAGGAGAGGAGGGGAAGAAGAAAGAGGAGGCAGGCAGGGAGGAGGCATCTGCGGTCCCTTCACTGCAGTTGGGCTGTTGTAAGCACCTACTCAGACTCTAGTTCTCTTAGGACATCATCCCTTCACCACCATGGCTACACAATTCCCCAACTTCGCATTTATCTATGACGTCCCATCACAGCATCCTCTTAGCCAAAATCCTACAATTAAACCCACCAACACAAACCCTGCCATAACATCGTTGTCCAACAACGCATCCAAAAATGAACTGTTCATCCTTGGGCATTGCCTTCATGCCTGTCTTGCGGATGCCTTTGCCTTTCCTAGTGCAACTCCAGTGGTTGCCGCATGGCTGGTGGAAGGCTGCTGACTTTCACTAAGGGAGACTACAGATGGACTTTGAGGATGACCTTAAGCAGCTATGGACCTTGAGGGCCCAGCTTCTGACTGTACCACCTTGGCATGGACAGCAGCAGTCTGACCTGGCTGGCTGAGAGGCAAGAGCGAGGGCACTATGGAGTGTCAGTTGTGGGAGCACAAATGCTGTCATCCTAGGAGGGGATAACAGGTTGGGGTTCCACAAGGCCACTACCACTGCCCCGGGAGTCTAGTAATCTGTTAGAGGACAGATTGCTGGACTGCCACAAGATCCTGCATACCCCTTTGAGCACTGAGATCCGCAACCATGATGGCAGCACTCTTAGCCTGCATGGAAGCAAGCATGGATCTTAACTTTTAGAAGAGATAGGCAAAATTGAAAAGGAGGAGGGATTGCCCTGATAATAAAGAGGGATAAAGACTGTAGAACAGGGTTGTCCAACATACAACCCATGGGCCAAAAGCTTCCATCTGGCCCATGGCTGTAAAATGTATCCGAGGCCATTCACCATCTTTGCTGGGGGTCCGTGGCTGGAGATGAGAAATTCCACATCGTCAGACCAGTTTTTAAAAAAGATCACGAGTCAGTTTCACAGCTGACAGATCCTGACATTGGGAACAGCAGTTTCTGAACTTCGGACAGTTTTGAAGTTTTTTTAAAAGGCCGCTGGAAAACCCTGAATCTATCCGAAGCTCGTAAACTGCTGTTCCCGATGTCAGGACCTGTCAGCTGTGAAACTGATTTGCGATTTTAAAAAACACCTGATCAGCCATCTGCTGAGTGTTTCTGTTCTCTGCAACTGTCAGAGAGAGAGAGGGAGAAAGGGGACAGAGAGAGAGGGAGAAAAGGGGACAGAGAGAGAGAGAAAGGGGAACATCGAGAGGCGAGCAGAGAGAGAGAGAAAGGGGGACAGAGAGGGAGAGAGAATGATCAAGATCACTCCTAACAGAATGACATCAATCCAGAATACTCCACATCACTGCAAGAAGTGTGTGGGCAAACACTGACTGCTTGTGCAAGCAAAGAAATGCCAGGTATCTCACTAAATTGGTGTCCAATATAGTGACCAGAAAGTAAGTCAATAAATTAGTCTTTTAATTTAAAGCTGCTTCACAAAAATGCATCTTTTTTGTTGTTTTGATTAATAACAAGATGCCTTCAATGCCGTTGTCTTTCTGAAATGATCTTACCACCCCCCCCCACCCATGGAAGACAAAACTTGTAATGTGCTCCCCCCACCCCGCCACCACACACAAAAAGGTTGGACAACCCTGCCGTAGAGTGAAAGGATCTTAGCTCAGAAAATCATGAAGAAGTAGAATCAGTTTCGTTGGAGAATAGAAACAGCAAGGGGCAGAAAACAGGGGTGGGAATTGTTTATAGGCCCCCTAGCTGTAGTTTTAGTGTAGCGTAGAGTACAAATCAGGAAAATAGAAACTTGAGTAGATGGGGACGTTGATCTTCATACAGACTGGGCAAAGCAAATTTGTAGTAATAGTGTGGAGGACGAGTTCATGGAATGTGTACAAGCTAGCTTTCTAGATCAGTATGTCGATGAACCAGCTAAGGAACCATCGATTCTGAATCTAGTATTGTACAATGAGAAAAGGTTATTTAATAAACTTGTAGTATTGGGGCCATTAAGGAAGTGTGATCATAATATGCTAGAATTTTATATTGGGTTTGAAAGTGATTTAGTTAAGTCTGGAACTAGGGTCTTAAATGTAAACAAGGCAAACTATGTTGGCATGAGGGGTGAGTTGGCTAAAATGGATTGGGAAACTACATTGAAAGATATGATGGTAAATAAGCAATGGCTAGCACTTAAAGAATTATTACATAATTTGCAACAAATATACATTCCTTTAAGGCACAAAAACACCACAGAAAAAGTGGTCCAACCGTGGCTAGTAAAAGGATTTGAAGATAATATTAGATCAAAGGAAAAGGTCAAAAAGAGTTAGAAGCCTGAGGATTGGGAGGATTTTAAAATTCAGCAAAGAAGGACCAAGAACTTGGTAAGGAAAGAGAATAAGAACATAAGAGTAGCCTAAGAAGAGACATAAAAATAGATTGTAAACATTTCTGCAGCTATGTAAAAAGGAAGAGATTAATGAAAGTAAATGTAGGCCCATTGGAGGCAGAGACACATGAAATTATAAAAAGGGAATAAGGAAAAAGGCAGAGACATTAAACATGTACTTTCTATAAGTCTTCAAGGTAGAAACATACAGAAAAACATTCTGGAAATCATGGGAACCAAGGGTCAAGTGAGAATGAGGAACTTAAAGAAATCAGTATAAGTAAAGATATAGAACAGGAGAAATTAATGGGACTAAGTGGCGACCAATCCTCTGGACTTGATGCCCTGCAGCCTAGGATTTTTAAAGAGGTAGCTGCAGAGTTAGTAGATGTATTGGTTTTGGCCTTCCAGAATTACTTGCATTCAAGTACAGAGCCCAAGAATTGAACGGTACCAAATATAAACCCACTATTTAAGAAAGGATGAAGAGAGAAAATGGAGAACTCTTGGCCAGTTAGCCTCACATCAGTAATAGGCAAAATGCTAGAATCTATGATTAGGGATGTGGAAAATCATAATATGATTAAGCAGAGTCAACACGGATTTATGAAAGGAAAATAGTGTTTGATAAATCTGTTTGAGTTTTTGGAGGATGTAACTGATAAGATGGATAAGGGGAACCAGTGAATGTAGTGTATTTAGATTTTGAAAAAGCATTTGGTAAGGTGCCACAAAAGAGGTTATTACACAAAATTAGGACTCATTGAATCTTCTTCTTTGGCCTCCTTGTCTCGAGAGACAATGGGTAAGCGCCTGGAGGTGTTCAGTGGTTTGTGAAGCAGCGCCTGGAGTGGCTATAAAGGCCACTTCTAGAGTGACAGACTCTTCCACAGGTGCTGCAGATAAAATTGGTTGTCGGGGCTGTTACACAGTTGGCTCTCCTCTTGCACTTCTGTCTTTTTTCCTGCCAACTGCTAAGTCTCTTCAACTCGCCACACTTTAGCCCCGCCTTTATGGCTGCCCGCCAGCTCTGGCGATCGCTGACAACTGACTCCCATGACTTGTGATCAATGTCACAGGACTTCATGTTGCGTTTGCAGACGTCTTTAAAGCGGAGACATGGACGGCCGGTGGGTCTGATACCAGTGATGAGCTCGCTGTACAATGTGTCCTTGAGGATCCTGCCATCTTCCATACGGCTCACATGGCCAAGGCAACTCGAGCGCCGTTGGCTTAGTAGGGTGTATATGCTGGGGATGTTGGCAGCCTCGAGGACTTCTGCATTGGAGATACGGTCCTGCCACCTGATGCCAAGGATTCTCCGGAGACAGCGAAGATGGAATGAATTGAGACGTCGCTCTTGGCTGACATACGTTGTCCAGGCCTCGCTGCCATAGAGCAAGGTACTGAGGACACAGGCTTGATACACTCAGACTTTTGTGTTCTGTGTCAGTGCGCCATTTTCCCACACTCTCTTGGCCAGTCTGGACATAGCAATGGAAGCCTTTCCCATGTGCTTGTTGATTTCTGCATCAAGAGACAGGTTACTGGTGATAGTTGAGCCTAGGTAGGTGAACTCTTGAACCACTTCCAGAGCGTGGTTGCCAATATTGATGGATGGAGCATTTCTGACGTCCTGTCCCGTGATGGTCGTTTTCTTGAGGCTGATGGTTAGGCCAAATTCGTTGCATGCAGCCGCAAACCTGTCGATGAGTCTCTGCAGACACTCTTCAGTGTGAGATGTTAATGCAGCATCATCAGCAAGGAGGAGTTCCCTGATAAGGACTTTCCGTACTTTGGTCTTCGCTCTTAGACGGGCAAGGTTGAATAACCTGCCATCTGATCTCGTGTGGAGGAAAATTCCTTCTTCTGAAGACTTGAATGCATGTGAGAGTAGCAGGGAGAAGAAGATCCCAAACAGTGTAGGTGCGAGAACACAGCCCTGGTTCACGCCACTCAGGACAGGAAAGGGGTCTGATGAGGCACCACTATGCTGAATTGTGCCTTTCATATTGTCATGGAATGAGGTGATGATACTTAGTAGCTTTGGTGGACATCCGATCTTTTCTAGTAGTCTGACGAGGTCAAAGGCTTTGGTGAGATCTATGAAAGCAACATAGAGGGGCATCTGTTGTTCACGGCATTTCTCCTGTAGCTGGCGAATGGAGGACAGCATGTCAATGGTGGATCTTTCTGCTCGAAAGCCACACTGTGCCTCAGGGTAGACACACTCAGCCAGCTTCTGGAGCCTGTTTAAAGCGACTCGAGCGAAGACTTTCTCCACTATGCTGAGCAGGGAGATTCCACGGTAGTTGTTGCAGTCACTGCGGTCACCCTTGTTCTTATAGAGGGTGATGATATTGGCATCACGCATATCCTGTGGTACTGCTCCCTCGTCCCAGCACAGGCAAAGCAGTTCGTACAGTGCTGAAAGTATAGCAGGCTTGGCACTTTTGATTATTTCAGTAGTAATACCATCCTTCCCAGGGGCTTTTCTGCTGGCTAGAGAATCAATGGCATCAATGAGTTCCGATTTGGTTGGCTGTACGTCCAGCTCATCCATGACTGGCAGAGACTGGGCTGCATTGAGGGCAGTCTCAGTGACAACATTTTCCCTGGAGTACAGTTCTAGGTAGTGCTCGACCCAGCGGTCCATTTGCTTGCATTGGTCAGTGATTGTGTCCCCTGATTTAGATTTGAGGGGGGTGATCTTCTTGATGGTTGGCCCAAAAGCTCTCTTAATGCCATCATGCGTTCCTCTGATGTTTCCGGTGTCAGAGGCCAGCTGAATATGACTGCATAGGTATTGCCAGTAGTCATTTGTGCAACGCCTGGCTGTTCTTTGTGCAGTGCTTCTGGCTGCTTTAAGTGCTACGGATGTTAACTCGCTGGGGGCTTTCTTGTAGTTCAGCAGTGCATTATTGAATAGGGGGTAATATATTAGCATGGACTGAGGATTGGTAAATGGTAGAGTAGAAATAAATGGGACATTTTCAGGTTGACAGCATTAACTAGCGAAGTACCACAAGGATCAGTGTTTGGGCTTCAGCTATTTACGATCTATATTAATGATTTAGATGAGGGGACTGAGTGTAAATTATTCAAATTTGCTGATGTTATAAAGTTAGGTGAGAAAGTAAGTGATGAGGAAGATGCAAAGGGACGGCAGAGGGATATAGACAGATTGGGGGAGTGGACAAAAACATGGCAGATGGAATACAATGTGGTGAAGTGTGAAGTTATCCACTTTGGTCACAAAAATAAAACAGCAGAATATTTTTTGAAATGGTGAGAAACTGGGAAATGTTTGCATTCAAAGAGACCTGGGTGTCCTTGTACATGAATCACAGAAAGTTAATATGCACGAACAGCAAGCAATTCGGAAGGCAAATGGTATGGTAGCTTTTGCGACAAAGAGATTGGAGTATAAGAGTAAAGAAGTCTTATTACAATTATACAGGGCATTGGATAGGCCACACCTAGAGTACTGTGTGCAGTTTTGGTCTCCTTGCCTAAGGAAAGGCATACTTCTCCTAGAGAGAGTGCAACAAAGGTTAACTAGACCGGTTCCTGCGATGAAGGGGTTGTTCTATGAGGAGGGATTGAGTAGACTAGCCCTAAATTCCCTTAATTCTTCAAGGGCTTGGTTGGTAGATGCTGAGAAAATGTTTCCCCTTGCTGGGGAATCTGGAACACGGGCCTCAGAATAAGGCGTCAGCCATTTAGGACTGAGATAAGGAGAAATTTCTTCACTCAAAGGGTTGTGAATTTTTGGAATTCCCTACTCCGGAGAGATGTGGATCCTCATTCCTTGAGTATATTCAAGGCAAAGGTTGATAAATTTTTGAATATTAAGGGAATTAAGTGATATAGGATTAGTGTGCAAAGGTGGAGTTGAAGTAGAAGATCAGATGTGTTCTTGTTGAATGGTGGGGCAGGCTCAAAGGGACAAATGGCCTACTCCAGCTCCTATTTTTTATGTTCTTATAACCTCCATCTGAGCTTCCATTGCAGCACTGAGAAGTTGGGTCACTTCTGCCTGTGCTTTAATGGTAGCTGAGACATTGGTCATCTAACGCTGCATCATGTCTGGGTATGTAAGTGTTGTATTGGAGTTGGCCACCACTTCCAAAGTGTAAAGCATGTGCTCCAAGCTCTGCGTAATGCCCTTTGCTAGGTTTGAGCCGGACTGCTCCATGATCCTTGACAGTGACAGGAGGTTGTCTGGCATGCCTGCCAATGCAGTGAGCATCTCACTGTGCATGCTCATCCGCGTTCTCCTGTATGCCATCCCATCAATGTTCTCATTTGAGCCCCCTGTAACAGAACACATCTGCGACCTCACCATCCAGTGAGCTGGTGCATGAACTACCCTATCCCCCTGGCTTGGCTGCAGCCCATTCATGCCCAGATAGGTGTAGATAGGACAAGGTCACAGAATAGCTGACCAGAAGGTCATGGAGCAAAGGCAAACAATATGTTAATGGTGTGTTGAAAGACAAAGCGTTAGTACAGATAGGGTATTAACGGACTGAAAACTGAACAGCCGCAAGTACAAACATGAAAAAAACAGGGGAAAGCAAACTGAACAAACTAAGATGAAATAAAATAAAACAATCACAAAAAAAATTTTAAAAAAGAAAAAATAACTAAAAATAAAAGTAAAATAGGGGGCCCGTCATGCTCTGAAATTATTGAACTCAATGTTCAGTTCGGCAGGCTGTAGTGTGCCTCATCAGTAAATGAGATGCTGTTCCTCGAGCTTGCGTTGATGTTCACTGGAACACTGCAGCAATCCCAGGACAGAGATGTGAGCATGAGAGCAGGGGTGAGTGTTGAAATGGCAAGCAACCGGAAGCTCGGGGTCATGCTTTTGGACTGAGCGGAGGTGTTCCGCAAAGCAGTCACCCAGTCTGCATTTGGTCTCCCCAGTGTAAAGGAGACCACATTGTGAGCAGTGAATATAGTATACTACATTGAAAGAAGTACAAGTAAATCGCTGCTTCACCTGAAAGGAGTGTTTGGGGCCTGGGATAGTGAGGAGAGAGGAGGTAAATGGGCAGGTATAACACCTCCTGCGATTGCAGGGTAAGGTGCCGTGGGAAGGGGACGAGGCGGTGGGGTAATGGAGGAGTGGACCAGGGCGTCGCCAAGGGAACGATCCCTTCGGAATGCTGACAGGACAAGGGAGGGGAAGATGCGTTTGGTTGTGGCATCACGCTGGAGGTGGCGGAAATGGCAGAGGATGATCCTTTGACTATGGAGGCTGATGGGGTGGAAAGTGAGGACAAGGGGAACCCTGTCGCGGTTCGGGGAGGGAGAGGAAGGAGTGAGGGTAGAGGTGCGGGAAATGGTCCGGACACGGTTCAGTGCCCTGTCAACCACAGTGGGGGGGAGCCCTCGGTTGAGGAAAAAGGAAGACATCAGAAGCGCTGTCATGGAAGGTAGCATCATCAGAGCAGATGCGTTGGAGATGGAGAAACTGGGAGAATGGAATGGAGTCGTTACAGGAGGCAGGTTGTGAAGAAGTGTAGTTGAGGTGGCTGTGAAAGTTGGTGGGCTTATAATGGATATTAGTGGACAGCCTATTCGCAGAGATGGAAACAGAGAAGTCGAGGAAGGGAAGGGAAGTGTCGGAGATGGACCATGTAAAGGTGTTTATTTTGAGTATTGTGAGTGCTTTTCTTCCTTGCTTATTCGATAGTGGTAGTTTCCTATATAGTATGAGTGTGTGTAAGGAGTTGTTTACTGTTGTAGGGTATTCCCAAGCACAGAGGAACCTGCAGTAAATATCATACTGTTTAAATATTATTTGAGTAACCAGTAACATATAATATTAGTGAACAGTGAGGAGGTTGCAAAGCACCATGGGGCTCAGTGAACTTGACCACATTCCACAGGAGCTGAGTAATCCAATCTCAAACAAATGGCTAATTAAAATGAAAAGCAGACACCCTTGTGGAATGCTGACAAAGGTGCTAGCCTGTAACGAGGTGAAAACATCATGAGTAGTCTCCTATCTATGTATGGGCCGGTAACAAGGTGAAGATAAGGGGGTATGTAAAACATCATGAGTAATCCCCTATCTGTGTATGGGCCGGTCATGCAGCCCCTTTATGCCTAGTAACCGCTTTTATTGGCTCTAATAATCAATGTATATAATCGATAATCATTGTGATTGGACCATGTGTGGCTGGGATGGGCTGAGTGACTGTTTGAAAATGTATAAGTATGGATGATTTTCCTTTGTTCAGTGGAGAGGCATCTGGGCAGCCCAGTGACCTGCTGGCGTAACTAAATAAACTGTTTGACATTGGAGCAGACCTGAGTGTCAAGTGATTCTTCTAGATTCATTCCCGCTAACATTTACTAAAATCAGTGCATGTGGCTAAAACATTGCTGTTGTAGTCACAACTGTGGGTGGTCAGCTATTTCTATCAGACAATACTATTTGAGAGTCAGTTCTAATCGAATGCCTGAGGTCAGGTTGTGTGTCCAATCTCCTCACCTGATGGTCTGCACTACTGGGGATAATTGTAAGTGGGCAAAAGTAATTGGATAGTGGCTTTTTAAAACAAGCCTTGCGACCACAGTGCCACTTTAATAACTCCTCTGAGAAATAATACACTGTAATCGTAGTTGAACAATATATGAATTTTGGCCCAGCTTTGCATTATCTAGGTTGGGATTTTACTGGGCCCCAGGGAACGTGGTGTGAGGCGGGTGGGCATAAAATTGGGTGGGGGTGGTATGCCCAATGCCTTCACACCGCCACTGGCATTCGCGGCAGAAAAGGTGGTGGACAGCCCTCCCACCCTCAGGCCAATTGAGGCCCTGAAGTGGCTAATTAATGGCCACTTAAGGACCTCTTCCCACAACAGCTGGTATTTTACCAGCGACAATTGGACACACCATGTGGTGAGGCTGCCAGGTATACCTTGGTGGCGACCTTGGGGGCTCGGGGGCTCGGGGGCTCGGGGGTGGGGGGGTGCCACCTGATCAAGCATCCTGTGGCCCATGGAGAGCCTCCCCCACTGGCAACGGCCACCCCAGCTGAAAGATCCCCCCGCCAACTGACTACCTCCCACCTGTCACCAGGCATCTGCCTGATTGGCCCCAGTGAGCCCGAGCCAACTTACCTTAATTCTGTGGTCTCCTTCATCGTGGCTGCTCCTGGCTTCCTGCAGTCCCTGCAATGGCCAAAGTCCTGGAGGCACTGCTGGAACTGAAGAACTGCCAGCCCTCCGATTGGCCAGCAGTTCTTGGGGGCGGGACCTCATCCCTTAAAGGGTTGGAAGCCCCGACTGCAGGCAATTAATTGCTTGATGAATGTAAAATGCAGTCGGGACTTCTATGACCAGCTGAGGCGGGGTTGCCCCCGACTTTCCAGCCAGTGGACGGGCCCACCTCCTCCCCGTAAAATCCCACCCCTAGTCATGGAGTCATACAGTTATACAGCACAGAAACAGGTGCTTCGGCCCATCGTGTCCGTGCCGGCCATCAAGCACCTAACTATTCAAATCCCATTTTCCAGCACTTGGCCCGTAGCCTTGTATGCTATGGCGTTTCAAGTGCTCATCTAAATACTTCTTAAATGGTGTGAGGGTTCCTGCCTCTACCACCTCATCAGACAGTGTGTTCCAGATTCCAACCACCCTCCTGCCCCTTATCTTAAATCTATGCCCCCTGGTTATTGACCTCTCCGCTGAAGGAAAAAGTTTCTTCCTATCTAACCTATTAATACCCCTCATAATTTTGTATACTTCAATCATGTCTCCCCTCAGACTTCTCTGCTCTAAGGAAAACAACCTTAGCCTTTTCAGTCTCTCTTCATAGCTGAAATGCTCCAGCCCAGGCAACATCCTGGTGAATTTCCTTTGCACCTTCTCCAGTGCAATCACATCCTTCCTATAGTGTGGCGACCAGAACTGTACACAGTACTCCAGCTGTGGCCTAACTAGCGTTTTATACAGCTCCATCTTAACCTCCCTGCTGTTGTATTCTATGCCTCGGCTGATAAAGGCAAGTATCCCATATGCCTTCCTAAACACTTTATTTCCCTGTGCTGTTGCCTTCAGTGATCGATGGACAAGTACACCAAGGTCCCTCTGACCTTCTGTACTCCCTAGGGTCCTACGATCCATTGTATATTCCCTTGCCTTGTGAGTCCTCCCAAAATGCATCACCTCACACTTCTCAGGATTAAATTCCATTTGCCACTGCTCCGCCCATCTTACCAGCCAATCTATATCGTCCTATAATCTAAGGCTTTCCTCCTCGCTATTTACGACACCACCAATTTTCATGTCAACTGCGAGATTACTGATCATACCTCCTATATTCATGTCTAAATCATTAATGTACACAATAAACAGCAAGAGTCCCAACACCAATCCCTGTGGTTCACCACTGGTCACAGGCTTCCACTCGCCAGAACAACCCTCGACCATTACCCTCTGCCTCCTGCCACTAAGCCAATTTTGGATCCAATTTGCAAAATTGCCCTGGATCCCGTGGGCTCTTACCTTCTTAACCAACCTCCCATGTGGGACTTAATCAAAAGCCTTAGTGAAGTCCATGTAGACTACATCAACTGCTTGACCCTCATCTACACATCTCATCACTGCCTCGAAAAATTCAATCAAGTTAGTTAGACACGATCTCCCCCTGACAAAGCCATTCTGACTTTGCCTGATTAATCCCTGCCTCTCCAAATGGAGATTAATCCTGGCCCTCAGAATTTTTTTCCAATAGTTTCCCAACCACTGATGTTAGTGTCTACACTTTACCTGAATAAAACATACTTCACAATTATTACACGAAGGACGGGCCATATCTTTCTTCCCTGTATTCTTGTCTCTCAGCTGAAGGTGCTGATTACTGCAGAGAGAAGATTTACCTGGTGCCAACTATTGACTTGCTGGTATATTGAGATCAGCTAACTCAACATGGACTGAACCTTGGACTTCGTTGGGTCTGTAGACTCAACTCTACACTGGTAACAACTTTATTAAGTGAGCCAACAACTGCAATTATCATTTCAAAATCTTAGCTAACTTTGCAAATTGTACCTCGTATGATTGCTGAAGAGACAAAGTACAGAGGTAAAGCCTGATTATTGCATTTAGTTGATTTAATATTTCATGTGTGATATCTTCTGGATAAATAAAACTTCCATTAACAAGTGCCTAAACAACAAGAATGTAAACATTTTTTATCAGAGATAACATCAGGCCACTGAGATTGGCGATGTGGAATATATGCCTGCACCAAATTATCTTTTTATTTTAGTTCCCTCATATCTCAGTGCTTTGGCAATATTTGTGCCCTATTGCTCTCTGTTGGAAGACAATTCACCTTCAAGAAAGAAGCTTTTGGAAAGCAAAGCTCAGCTAAAACTGTTGCATTAGATTAAACATGCTTGTTAATGATGACTTAAATAATTTTGAAGTAAATAATGGAATTTTATTATATCTATTGCAATTAATAAAAATAAATAATGTAAACAAGTTTGTTGAAAGCACTTCAAAGTATGGAAAAAAAGGTCATTGACCTGAAACATTGGGCCAGCTCTTGTCCCACCGTGCAGAAAAAGGCAGTCGCCCTGCACGGGATCCGCACCACCACGCCTCCGCAATTTTGCGGCGGGTGTCCACTTAACATACTGACGGCAGCCACCCCTCGCAATCACATGGCAGGGGGCGGCATTGGTGACACTGTGAATGGCATCACCTGATGTGGGAGCAGGTGCTGGCGCCATTTTTAAAAGGCTGCCAGCCCTGCAAGCAAACTACAGAGGAATTCCCCGCCTGCCCACACATCTCTACACAGAATACAGAGTGATGGTCGGGACAGACTCGATGGGCCGAAGGGCCTGTTTCAGTGTTGTATCTCTAAATAAAATAAAATAAATCAAATAAATGCAGAGTTGACCCATTCCCCCCATCTATACAACGAATGCAGAGTTCACCCATTCCCCCCATCGATACACAGAAAGCAGGGTTGGCTCCTTCCCTTCCATCGATACACAGAATGCAGAGCTGACACCTTCCCCTCCATCTAAACATGGAATGCAGAGTTGGCGACTTCGCCATCTCTACACAGAATGCAGATTGACCCCTTCCCCCCATTTCTCCACAGAATACAGAGTTGACCCCTTCACCCTCATCTATACACAGAAAGCAGAGTTGACCCCTTTCCCTCCATCTATACGCAGAATGCAGAGTTGACCCCTTCCCCCTCAACTATACACAGAAAGCAGAGTTGACCCCTTCCCCTCCATCTACACACAGAATGCAGATTGACCCCTTCCCCCATCTCTTCACAGAATGCAGAGTTGACCCCTTCCCCTCTATCTATACATAGAACGCAGAGTTGACCACTTCCCTCCATCTATGCACAGAATGCAGAGTTGACCCCTTCCCTCCATCTCTTCACAGAATGCAGAGTTGACCCCTTCCCTCCATCTATGCACAGAATACAGAGTTGACCCCTTCACCCCATCTCTTCACACAATGCAGAGTTGATCCCTTCCCCCCATCTCTACACAGAATGCAGAGTTGACCCCCTCACCCCCATCTCTTCACAGAATGCAGTGTTGACCCCTTCCCCCATCTCTTCATAGAATGCAGAGTTGACCCCTTCCCCCCATCTATACACAGAATGTAGAGTAGAACCCTTCCCCCATCTATACACAGAATGCAGAGTTGACCCCTTCACCCCCATCTATACACAGAATGCAGAGTTGACACCTTCCCCCCCATCTATACACAGAATGCAGAGATGACCCATCCCCCCATCTACACACAGAATGCTGAGTTCACCCCATCTCTACACAGAATGTAGAGTTGACCCCCTTCCCCCCATCTACACACAGAATGCAGAGTTGAACCCTTCCCCCATCTATACACAGAATGCAGAGTTGACCCCTTCACCCCCATCTCTACACAGAATGCAGAGTTGAGCCCTTCCCCCCATTTCTTCACAGAATACACAGTTGAGCCCTTCCCCCCATTTCTTCACAGAATACAGAGTTGACCCCTTCCCCGCACCCCCCATCTATACACAGAATGCAGAGTTGACACCTTCCCCCCCAACTATACACAGAATACGAGTTGACCCCACACCCCCATCAAAAAGCAGAATGCACAATTGACCCCTTCCTCCCATCTATACACAGAATGCAGAGTTGATCCCTTACCCCCATCTCTTCACAGAATGCAAAGTTGACCCCTTCCCTCCATCTGGACACAGAATGCAGAGTTGACCCCTTCCCCTCATCTCCACACAGAATTCAGAGTTGACCCCTTCCCCCCCCCCTCCATCTATACACAGAATGCAGAGTTGACACCTTCCCCCCCCCATCTATGCACAGAATGCACAGTTGATCCCTCACCCCTATCTATACACAGAATGCAGAGATGACCCCAACCCCCCATCTATACACAGAATGCTGATTTGTCCCCTTCCTTCCATCTCTACAGAGAATGCAGAGATGACCCCATCTCTACACAGAATGCAGAGTTGACCCCCTCACCCCCATCTCTTCACAGAATGCAGTGTTGACCCCATCCCCCCATCTACACACAGAATGCTGAGTTCACCCCATCTCTACACAGAATGTAGAGTTGACCCCCTTCCCCCCCATCTACACACAGAATGCAGAGTTGACCCCTTCCCCCATCTATACACAGAATGCAGAGTTGACCCCTTCACCCCCATCTCTACACAGAATGCAGAGTTGAGCCCTTCCCCCCATTTCTTCACAGAATACACAGTTGAGCCCTTCCCCCCATTTCTTCACAGAATACAGAGTTGACCCCTTCCCCCCCACATCTATACACAGAATGCAGAGTTGACACCTTCCCCCCCATCTATACACAGAATACGAGTTGACCCCACCCCCCCCATCTATACACAGAATGCACAGTTGACACCTTCCCCCCATCTAGACGCAGAATGCAGAGTTGACCCCTTACCCCCAGCTCTTCACAGAATGCAAAGTTAGATTAGATTTTAGATTAGATTAGATTAGAGATACAGCACTGAAACAGGCCCTTCGGCCCACCGAGTCTGTGCCGACCATCAACCACCCATTTATACTAATCCTACACTAATCCCATATTCCTACCAAACATCCCCACCTGTCCCTATATTTCCCCACCACCTACCTATACTAGTGACAATTTATCATGGCCAATTAACCTATCAACCTGCAAGTCTTTTGGCTTGTGGGAGGAAACCGGAGCACCCAGAGAAAACCCACGCAGACACAGGGAGAACTTGCAAACGCCACACAGGCAGTACCCGGAATCGAACCCGGGTCCCTGGAGCTGTGAGGCTGCGGTGCTAACCACTGCGCCACTGTGCCGCCCTCAAAGATGACCCCACCACCCTCATCTGTACACAGAATGCTGAGTTGACCCATTTCCCCCATCTCTACACAGAATGCAGAGTTGACCCCTTCCCCCTCATCTATACACAGAAAGCAGAGTTGATCCCTTCCCCTCCATCTACACACAGAATGCAGATTGACCCCCTCCCCCATCTCTTCACAGAATGCAGAGTTGACCCCTTCCCCTCCATCTATACATAGAACGCAGAGTTGACCACTTCCCTCCATCTATGCACAGAATGCAGAGTTGACCCCTTCCCTCCATCTCTTCACAGAATGCAGAGTTGACCCCTTCCCTCCATCTATGCACAGAATACAGAGTTGACCCCTTCACCCCATCTCTTCACACAATGCAGAGTTGATCCCTTCCCCCCATCTCTACACAGAATGCAGAGTTGACCCCCTCACCCCCATCTCTTCACAGAATGCAGTGTTGACCCCTTCCCCCATCTCTTCATAGAATGCAGAGTTGACCCCTTCCCCCCATCTATACACAGAATGTAGAGTAGAACCCTTCCCCCATCTATACACAGAATGCAGAGTTGACCCCTTCACCCCCATCTCTACACAGAATGCAGAGTTGAGCCCTTCCCCCCATTTGTTCACAGAATACACAGTTGAGCCCTTCCCCCCATTTCTTCACAGAATACACAGTTGAGCCCTTCCCCCCATTTCTTCACAGAATAGAGAGTTGACCCCTCCCCCCCACCATCTATACACAGAATGCAGAGTTGACACCTTCCCCCCCATCTATACACAGAATGCAGAGATGACCCATCCCCCCATCTACACACAGAATGCTGAGTTCACCCCATCTCTACACAGAATGTAGAGTTGACCCCCTTCCCCCCATCTATACACAGAATGTAGAGTTGACCCCCTTCCCCCCATCGACACACAGAATGCAGAGTTGACCCCTTCCCCATCTATATACAGAATGCAGAGTTGCCCCTTCACCCCCATCTCTACACAGAATGCAGAGTTGAGCCCTTCCCCCCATTTCTTCACAGAATACACAGTTGAGCCCTTCCCCCCATTTATTCACAAAATACAGAGTTGACCCCTTCCACCCCCCCAATCTATACACAGAATGCAGAGTTGACACCTTCCCCCCCATCTATACACAGAATACGAGTTGACCCCACACCCTCATCAAAACACAGAATGCACAGTTGACCCCTTCCCCCCATCTATACACAGAATGCAGAGTTGACCCCTTCCCCTCATCTCTACACAGAATTCAGAGTTGACCCCTTACCCCCCATCTATACACAGAATGCAGAGTTGACACCTTCCCCCCCCCACCCCCATCTGTACACAGAATGCAGAGATGACCCCATCCCCCCATCTTTACACAGAATGCTGATTTGTCTCCTTCCACCCATCTCTACAGAGAATGCAGAGATGACCCCATCTCTACACAGAATGCAGAGTTGAGCCCCTCACCCCCATCTCTTCACAGAATGCAGTGTTGACCCCTTCCCCCAACTCTTCACAGAATGCAGAGTTGACCCCATCCCCCCATCGACACACAGAATGCTGAGTTCACCCCATCTCTACACAGAATGTAGAGTTGACCCCCTTCCCCCCATCTATACACAGAATGTAGAGTTGACCCCCTTCCCCCCATCTACACACAGAATGCAGAGTTGAACCCTTCCCCCATCTATACACAGAATGCAGAGTTGACCCCTTCACCCCCATCTCTACACATAATGCAGAGTTGAGCCCTTCCCCCCATTTCTTCACAGAATACAGAGTTGACCCCTTCCCCGCACCCCCCATCTATACACAGAATGCAGAGTTGACACCTTCCCCCCCATCTATACACAGAATACGAGTTGACCCCACACCCCCATCAAAACGCAGAATGCACAATTGACCCCTTCCTCCCATCTATACACAGAATGCAGAGTTGACCCCTTACCCCCATCTCTTCACAGAATGCAGAGTTGACCCCTTCCCTCCATCTATGCACAGAATACAGAGTTGACCCCTTCACCCCATCTCTTCACACAATGCAGAGTTGATCCCTTCCCCCCATCTCTACACAGAATGCAGAGTTGACCCCCTCACCCCCATCTCTTCACAGAATGCAGTGTTGACCCCTTCCCCCATCTCTTCATAGAATGCAGAGTTGACCCCTTCCCCCCATCTATACACAGAATGTAGAGTAGAACCCTTCCCCCATCTATACACAGAATGCAGAGTTGACCCCTTCACCCCCATCTCTACACAGAATGCAGAGTTGAGCCCTTCCCCCCATTTGTTCACAGAATACACAGTTGAGCCCTTCCCCCCATTTCTTCACAGAATACACAGTTGAGCCCTTCCCCCCATTTCTTCACAGAATAGAGAGTTGACCCCTCCCCCCCACCATCTATACACAGAATGCAGAGTTGACACCTTCCCCCCCATCTATACACAGAATGCAGAGATGACCCATCCCCCCATCTACACACAGAATGCTGAGTTCACCCCATCTCTACACAGAATGTAGAGTTGACCCCCTTCCCCCCATCTATACACAGAATGTAGAGTTGACCCCCTTCCCCCCATCGACACACAGAATGCAGAGTTGACCCCTTCCCCATCTATATACAGAATGCAGAGTTGCCCCTTCACCCCCATCTCTACACAGAATGCAGAGTTGAGCCCTTCCCCCCATTTCTTCACAGAATACACAGTTGAGCCCTTCCCCCCATTTATTCACAAAATACAGAGTTGACCCCTTCCACCCCCCCAATCTATACACAGAATGCAGAGTTGACACCTTCCCCCCCCATCTATACACAGAATACGAGTTGACCCCACACCCTCATCAAAACACAGAATGCACAGTTGACCCCTTCCCCCCATCTATACACAGAATGCAGAGTTGACCCCTTCCCCTCATCTCTACACAGAATTCAGAGTTGACCCCTTACCCCCCATCTATACACAGAATGCAGAGTTGACACCTTCCCCCCCCCCACCCCCATCTGTACACAGAATGCAGAGATGACCCCATCCCCCCATCTTTACACAGAATGCTGATTTGTCTCCTTCCACCCATCTCTACAGAGAATGCAGAGATGACCCCATCTCTACACAGAATGCAGAGTTGAGCCCCTCACCCCCATCTCTTCACAGAATGCAGTGTTGACCCCTTCCCCCAACTCTTCACAGAATGCAGAGTTGACCCCATCCCCCCATCGACACACAGAATGCTGAGTTCACCCCATCTCTACACAGAATGTAGAGTTGACCCCCTTCCCCCCATCTATACACAGAATGTAGAGTTGACCCCCTTCCCCCCATCTACACACAGAATGCAGAGTTGAACCCTTCCCCCATCTATACACAGAATGCAGAGTTGACCCCTTCACCCCCATCTCTACACATAATGCAGAGTTGAGCCCTTCCCCCCATTTCTTCACAGAATACAGAGTTGACCCCTTCCCCGCACCCCCCATCTATACACAGAATGCAGAGTTGACACCTTCCCCCCCATCTATACACAGAATACGAGTTGACCCCACACCCCCATCAAAACGCAGAATGCACAATTGACCCCTTCCTCCCATCTATACACAGAATGCAGAGTTGACCCCTTACCCCCATCTCTTCACAGAATGCAAAGTTGACCCCTTCCCTCCATCTGGACACAGAATGCAGAGTTGACCCCTTCCCCTCATCTCCACACAGAATTCAGAGTTGACCCCTTCCCCCCCCCTCCATCTATACACAGAATGCAGAGTTGACACCTTCCCCCCCCATCTATGCACAGAATGCACAGTTGATCCCTCACCCCTATCTATACACAGAATGCAGAGATGACCCCATCCCCCCATCTATACACAGAATGCTGATTTGTCCCCTTCCTTCCATCTCTACAGAGAATGCAGAGATGACCCCATCTCTACACAGAATGCAGAGTTGACCCCCTCACCCCCATCTCTTCACAGAATGCAGTGTTGACCCCATCCCCCCATCTACACACAGAATGCTGAGTTCACCCCATCTCTACACAGAATGTAGAGTTGACCCCCTTCCCCCCATCTACACACAGAATGCAGAGTTGACCCACTTCCCCCATCTATACACAGAATGCAGAGTTGACCCCTTCACCCCCATCTCTACACAGAATGCAGAGTTGAGCCCTTCCCCCCATTTCTTCACAGAATACACAGTTGAGCCCTTCCCCCCATTTCTTCACAGAATACAGAGTTGACCCCTTCCCCCCCACATCTATACACAGAATGCAGAGTTGACACCTTCCCCCCCCATCTATACACAGAATACGAGTTGACCCCACCCCCCCATCTATACACAGAATGCACAGTTGACACCTTCCCCCCATCTAGACGCAGAATGCAGAGTTGACCCCTTACCCCCATCTCTTCACAGAATGCAAAGTTAGATTAGATTTTAGATTAGATTAGATTAGATTAGATTAGAGATACAGCACTGAAACAGGCCCTTCGGCCCACCGAGTCTGTGCCGACCATCAACCACCCATTTATACTAATCCTACACTAATCCCATATTCCTACCAAACATCCCCACCTGTCCCTATATTTCCCCACCACCTACCTATACTAGTGACAATTTATCATGGCCAATTAACCTATCAACCTGCAAGTCTTTTGGCTTGTGGGAGGAAACCGGAGCACCCGGAGAAAACCCACGCAGACACAGGGAGAACTTGCAAACTCCACACAGGCAGTACCCGGAATCGAACCCGGGTCCCTGGAGCTGTGAGGCTGCGGTGCTAACCACTGCGCCACTGTGCCGCCCTCAAAGATGACCCCACCACCCTCATCTGTACACAGAATGCTGAGTTGACCCATTTCCCCCATCTCTACACAGAATGCAGAGTTGACCCCTTCCCCCTCATCTAAACACAGAAAGCAGAGTTGACCACTTCCCTCCATCTAGACACAGAATGCAGAGTTGACCCCTTCCCCCATCTCTTCACAGATTGCAGAGTTGACCCCTTCCCCTCATCTCTACACAGAATGCAGAGTTGACACCTTCCCCCCCATCTATGCACAGAATGCGAGTTGACCCCATCCCCCCCCATCTATACACAAAATGCACAGTTGACCCCTTCCCCCAAACTATACACAGAATGCAGAGATGACCCCACCACCCTCATCTGCACAAAGAATGCTGAGTTGACCCATTTCCCCCATCTCTACACAGAATGCAGAGTTGACCCCTTCCCCCTCATCTATACACAGAAAGCAGAGTTGACACTTCCCATCCATCTATACAGAATGCTGAGTTGGCCCTTTCTCTCCATCTATGCACAGAATGCACAGTTGATCCGTTACCCCTATCTATACACAGAATGCAGAGATGATCCCATCACCCCATCTATACACAGAATGCTGATTTGTCCCCTTCCCCCCATCTCTACAGAGAATGCAGAGATGATCCCATCTACACACAGAATGCAGAGTTGACCCCTTCCCCCTCATCTATACACAGAAAGCAGAGCTGACCCCTTCCCCTCCAGCTATACAAAGAATGCTGAGTTGACCCCTTTCCCCCCATCTATACACAGAAAGCAGAGTTGACCCCTTCCCCTCACCTATACAAAGAATGCAGAGTTGACCCCTTCCCCCCATCTCTATACAGAATTCAGAGTTGACCCCTTCCCCGCCATCTATCCACAGAATGCAGAGTTAACCCCTTCACCCCCATCTAAACACGGAATGCGAGTTGACCACTTCCCCCCCATGTACACACAGAATGCAGAGTTGACCCCTTCCCCCCATCTCGAAACAGAATTCAGAGTTGACCCCTTTCCCCACATCTATACACAGAATGCAGAGTTGACCCCTTCCCCCCATCTCTACACAGAATGTAGAGTTGACCCCCTTCCCCCCATCTACACACAGAAAGCAGAGTTGACCCCTTCCCCTCCAGCTATACACAGAATGCAGAGTTGGCCCCTTCCCCCACTCTACACAGAATGCAGAGTTGACCCCTTCCCCCCCCATCTCTACACAGAATGCAGAGTTGACACCTTTCCCCCCATCTATACACAGAATGCAGAGTTGACCCCTTCCCCCCATCTCTACACAGAATGCAGAGATGACACCTTCCCCCCCATCTATGCACAGAATGCGAGATGACCCCATGCCCTCCATCTATACAGAATACTGAGTTGGCCCCTTCCCAGATCTCCACACAGAATGCACAGTTGATCCCATCCCCCCATCTATACACAGAATGCTGAGTTGACCCCTTCCCCCCATCTCTACACAGAATGCAGAGTTGACCCCTTTCCCCCCATCTATACACAGAAAGCAGAGTTGACCCCTTCCCCTCACCTATACAAAGAATGCAGAGTTGACCCCTTCCCCCCATCTCTATACAGAATTCAGAGTTGACCCCTTCCCCGCCATCTATCCACAGAATGCAGAGTTAACCCCTTCACCCCCATCTAAACACGGAATGCGAGTTGACCACTTCCCCCCCATGTACACACAGAATGCAGAGTTGACCCCTTCCCCCATCTCGAAACAGAATTCAGAGTTGACCCCTTTCCCCACATCTATACACAGAATGCAGAGTTGACCCCTTCCCCCCATCTCTACACAGAATGTAGAGTTGACCCCCTTCCCCCCATCTACACACAGAAAGCAGAGTTGACCCCTTCCCCTCCAGCTATACACAGAATGCAGAGTTGGCCCCTTCCCCCACTCTACACAGAATGCAGAGTTGACCCCTTCCCCCCCATCTCTACACAGAATGCAGAGTTGACACCTTTCCCCCCATCTATACACAGAATGCAGAGTTGACCCCTTCCCCCCATCTCTACACAGAATGCAGAGATGACACCTTCCCCCCCATCTATGCACAGAATGCGAGATGACCCCATGCCCTCCATCTATACAGAATACTGAGTTGGCCCCTTCCCAGATCTCCACACAGAATGCACAGTTGATCCCATCCCCCCATCTATACACAGAATGCTGAGTTGACCCCTTCCCCCCATCTCTACACAGAATGCAGAGTTGACCCCTTTCCCCCCATCTATACACAGAAAGCAGAGTTGACCCCTTCCCCTCACCTATACAAAGAATGCAGAGTTGACCCCTTCCCCCCATCTCTATACAGAATTCAGAGTTGACCCCTTCCCCGCCATCTATCCACAGAATGCAGAGTTAACCCCTTCACCCCCATCTAAACACGGAATGCGAGTTGACCACTTCCCCCCCATGTACACACAGAATGCAGAGTTGACCCCTTCCCCCCATCTCGAAACAGAATTCAGAGTTGACCCCTTTCCCCACATCTATACACAGAATGCAGAGTTGACCCCTTCCCCCCATCTCTACACAGAATGTAGAGTTGACCCCCTTCCCCCCATCTACACACAGAAAGCAGAGTTGACCCCTTCCCCTCCAGCTATACACAGAATGCAGAGTTGGCCCCTTCCCCCACTCTACACAGAATGCAGAGTTGACCCCTTCCCCCCCATCTCTACACAGAATGCAGAGTTGACACCTTTCCCCCCATCTATACACAGAATGCAGAGTTGACCCCTTCCCCCCATCTCTACACAGAATGCAGAGATGACACCTTCCCCCCCATCTATGCACAGAATGCGAGATGACCCCATGCCCTCCATCTATACAGAATACTGAGTTGGCCCCTTCCCAGATCTCCACACAGAATGCACAGTTGATCCCATCCCCCCATCTATACACAGAATGCTGATTTGTCCCCTTCCCCCCATCTCCACAGAGAATGCAGAGTTGACCCCATCGCTACACAGAATGCAAAGTTGACCCCTTCCCCCCATCTAGACACAGAATGCACAGTTGATCCCTTCCCCATTCTATACACAGAATGCAGAGATGACCCCTTCCCCCCATCTCTACACAGAATGTAGAGTTGACCCCCTTCCCCCCATCTATAAACAAAATGCAGAGTTGACACCTTCCCCCCCATCTATACAATGAATGCACAGTTGACACCTTCCCCCCATCTATACGCAGAATGCACAGTTGATCCCTCACCCCTATCTATACACAGAATGCAGAGATGACCCCATCCTCCCATCTCTACAGAGAATGCAGAGATGACCCCATCTCTACACAGAATGCAGAGTTGACCCACTTCCCCCCATCTATACACAGAATGTAGAGTTGACCCCCTTCCCCCCATCGCTACACAGAATGCAGAGTTGAGCCCTTACCCCCATTTCTTCACAGAATACACAGTTGAGCCCTTCCCCCCATTTCTTCACAGAATACAGAGTTGACCCCTTCCCCCCCACATCTATACACAGAATGCAGAGTTGACACCTTCCCCCCCATCTATACACAGAATACGAGTTGACCCCACCCCCCCATCTATACACAGAATGCACAGTTGACACCTTCCCCCCATCTAGACGCAGAATGCAGAGTTGACCCCTTACCCCCATCTCTTCACAGAATGCAAAGTTGACCAATTCCCTCCATCTGGACACAGAATGCAGAGTTGACCCCTTCCCCCATCTCTTCACAGATTGCAGAGTTGACCCCTTCCCCTCATCTCTACACAGAATTCAGAGTTGACCCCTTCCCCCGCCCCATCTATACACAGAATGCAGAGTTGACACCTTCCCCCCCATCTATGCACAGAATGCGAGTTGACCCCATCCCCCCCGCCCATCTAGACACAGAATGCACAGTTGATCCCTTCCCCCATTCTATACACAGAATGCAGAGATGACCCCTTCCCCCCATCTCTACACAGAATGTAGAGTTGACCCCATCCCCCCATCTATAAACAAAATGCAGAGTTGACACCTTCCCCCCATCTATACACAGAATGCGATTAGACCCCACGCCCCCATCTATACAATGAATGCACAGTTGACCCCTTCCCCCCATCTATACGCAGAATGCAGAGTTGAACCCTTCCCCCCATCTCTTCACAGAATGCAGAGTTGACCCCTTCCCCCCATCTCTACACAGAATGCAGAGTTGAGCCCTTCCCCCCATTTCTACACAGAATGCAGAGTTGACCCCTTCCCCCATCTCTACACAGAATGCAGAGTTGACCCCTTTGCCCCCATCTATACACGGAATGCGAGTTGACCCCATCCCCCTCATCTATACACAGAATGCAGAGTTGACCCCTTCCCCCATCTCTACACAGAATGCAGAGATGACCCCTTCCCACTATCTATACACAGAATTCAGTTAACCACTTCGCCCCCATCTATACACGGAATGCGAGTTGACCCCATCCCCCCCATCTATACACAGAATGCTCAGATGACCCCTTCCCTCCATCTATACACAGAATGCAGTGTTGACCCCTTCTCCCCCCCATCGAAACACAGAATGCAGAGTTGACCGCTTCCCCCCCATCTATATGCAGAATGCAGAGTTGACCCCATCCCCTCACCTATACAAAGAATGCAGAGTTGACCCCTTCCCCTCATCTCTATACAGAATTCAGAGTTGACCCCTTCCCCGCCATCTATACACAGAATGCAGAGTTAACCCCTTCACCCCCATCTATACACGGAATGCGAGTTGACCACTTCCCCACCATGTACACACAGAATGCAGAGTTGACCCCTTCCCCGCCATCTATACACAGAATGCAGAGTTAACCCCTTCACCCCCATCTATACACGGAATGCGAGTTGACCACTTCCCCACCATGTACACACAGAATGCAGAGTTGACCCCTTCCCCCCATCTCGAAACAGAATTCAGAGTTGGCCCCTTCCCCGCCATCTATACACAGAATGCAGAGTTAGCCCCTTCACCCCCATCTATACACAGAATGCGAGTTGACCACATCCCCCCCATGGACACACAGAATGCAGAGTTGACCCCTTCCCCCCATCTATACACAGAATGCAGAGTTGACCCCTTCCCCTCACCTATACACAGAATGCTGAGTTGAGCCTTCCCCCCATTTCTTCACAGAATGCAGAGTTGACCCCTTCCCTCCATCTATACACAGAATGCAGAGTTGATCCCTTCCCCCATCACTTCACAGAATGCAGAGTTGACCCCTTCCCCTCATCTCTACACAGAATTCAGAGTTGACCCCTTCCCCCCGCCATCGATACACAGATTGCAGAGTTGACACCTTCCCCCCCATCTATGCACAGAATGCACAGTTGATCCCTCACCCCTATCTATACACAGAATGCTGATTTGTCCCCTTCCCCCGATCTCTACAGAGAATGCAGAGATGACCCCATCTCTACACAGAATGCAGAGTTGACCCCCTCACCCCCATCTCTTCACAGAATGCAGTGTTGACCCCTTCCCCCAACTCTTCACAGAATGCAGAGTTGACCCCATCCCCCCATCTACACACAGAATGCTGAGCTCACCCCATCTCGACACAGAATGTAGAGTTGACCCCCTTCCCCCCATCTATACACAGAATGTAGAGTTGACCCCCTTCCCCCCATCTACACACAGAATGTAGAGTTGACCCCTTCCCCCATCTATACACAGAATGCAGAGTTGACCCCTTCACCCCCATCTCTACACAGAATGCAGAGTTGAGCCCTTCCCCCCATTTCTTTACAGAATACACAGTTGAGCCCTTCCCCCCATTTCTTCACAGAAGACAGAGTTGACCCCTTCCCCCCCACATCTATACACAGAATGCAGAGTCGACACCTTCCCCCCCATCTATGCACAGAATTCGAGTTGACCCCACCCCCCCATCTATACACAGAATGCACAGTTGACACCTTCCCCCCATCTAGACGCAGAATGCAGAGTTGACCCCTTACCCCCATCTCTTCACAGAATGCAAAGTTGACCACTTTCCTCCATCTAGACACAGAATGCAGAGTTGACCCCTTCCCCCATCTCTTCACAGATTGCAGAGTTGACCCCTTCCCCCCATCTCTATACAGAATTCAGAGTTGACCCCTTCCCCGCCATCTATACACAGAATGCAGAGTTAACCCCTTCCCCCATCTCGAAACATAATTCAGAGTTGACCCCTTCCCCGCCATCTATACACAGAATGCAGAGTTAACCCCTTCACCCCCATCTATACACGGAATGCGAGTTGACCACTTCCCCCCCATGTACACACAGAATGCAGAGCTGACCCCTTCCCCCCATCTATCCGCAGAATGCAGAGTTGACCCCTTCCCCTCACCTATACACAGAATGCTGAGTTGACCCCTTCCCCCCATCTGTACACAGAATGCAGAGTTGACCCCTTCCCCCATCACGTCACAGAATGCAGAGTTGACCCCTTCCCCTCATCTCTACACAGAATTCAGAGTTGACCCCTTCCCCCCCACCCATCTATACACAGAATGCAGAGTTGACACCTTCCCCCCCCATCTATGCACAGAATGCACAGTTGATCCCTTCCCCTCATCTCTACACAGAATTCAGAGTTGACCCCTTCCCCCCCACCTATCTATACACAGAATGCAGAGATGACCCCATCCCCCCATCTATACACAGAATGCTGATTTGTCCCCTTCCCTCCATCTCTACAGAGAATGCTGAGTTCACCCCATCTCCACACAGAATGTAGAGTTGACCCCCATCCCCCCATCTACACACAGAATGCTGAGTTCACCCCATCTCTACACAGAATGTAGAGTTGACCCCCTTCCCCCATCTATACACAGAATGCAGAGATGACCCCAACCCCCCATCTCTACAGAGAATGCAGAGATGACCCCATCTCTACACAGAATGCAGAGTTGACCCCCTCACCCCCATCTCTTCACAGAATGCAGTGTTGACCCCTTCCCCCAACTCTTCACAGAATGCAGAGTTGACCCCATCCCCCCATCTACACACAGAATGCTGAGCTCACCCCATCTCTACACAGAATGTAGAGTTGACCCCCTTCCCCCCATCTATACACAGAATGTCGAGTTGACCCCCTTCCCCCCATCTGCACACAGAATGCAGAGTTGACCCCTTCCCCCATCTATACACAGAATGCAGAGTTGACCCCTTCCCCCCATCTCTACACAGAATGCAGAGATGACACCTTCCCCCCCATCTATGCACAGAATGCGAGATGACCCCATGCCCTCCATCTATACAGAATACTGAGTTGGCCCCTTCCCAGATCTCCACACAGAATGCACAGTTGATCCCATCCCCCCATCTATACACAGAATGCTGAGTTGACCCCTTCCCCCCATCTCTACACAGAATGCAGAGTTGACCCCTTTCCCCCCATCTATACACAGAAAGCAGAGTTGACCCCTTCCCCTCACCTATACAAAGAATGCAGAGTTGACCCCTTCCCCCCATCTCTATACAGAATTCAGAGTTGACCCCTTCCCCGCCATCTATCCACAGAATGCAGAGTTAACCCCTTCACCCCCATCTAAACACGGAATGCGAGTTGACCACTTCCCCCCCATGTACACACAGAATGCAGAGTTGACCCCTTCCCCCCATCTCGAAACAGAATTCAGAGTTGACCCCTTTCCCCACATCTATACACAGAATGCAGAGTTGACCCCTTCCCCCCATCTCTACACAGAATGTAGAGTTGACCCCCTTCCCCCCATCTACACACAGAAAGCAGAGTTGACCCCTTCCCCTCCAGCTATACACAGAATGCAGAGTTGGCCCCTTCCCCCACTCTACACAGAATGCAGAGTTGACCCCTTCCCCCCCATCTCTACACAGAATGCAGAGTTGACACCTTTCCCCCCATCTATACACAGAATGCAGAGTTGACCCCTTCCCCCCATCTCTACACAGAATGCAGAGATGACACCTTCCCCCCCATCTATGCACAGAATGCGAGATGACCCCATGCCCTCCATCTATACAGAATACTGAGTTGGCCCCTTCCCAGATCTCCACACAGAATGCACAGTTGATCCCATCCCCCCATCTATACACAGAATGCTGATTTGTCCCCTTCCCCCCATCTCCACAGAGAATGCAGAGTTGACCCCATCGCTACACAGAATGCAAAGTTGACCCCTTCCCCCCATCTAGACACAGAATGCACAGTTGATCCCTTCCCCATTCTATACACAGAATGCAGAGATGACCCCTTCCCCCCATCTCTACACAGAATGTAGAGTTGACCCCCTTCCCCCCATCTATAAACAAAATGCAGAGTTGACACCTTCCCCCCCATCTATACAATGAATGCACAGTTGACACCTTCCCCCCATCTATACGCAGAATGCACAGTTGATCCCTCACCCCTATCTATACACAGAATGCAGAGATGACCCCATCCTCCCATCTCTACAGAGAATGCAGAGATGACCCCATCTCTACACAGAATGCAGAGTTGACCCACTTCCCCCCATCTATACACAGAATGTAGAGTTGACCCCCTTCCCCCCATCGCTACACAGAATGCAGAGTTGAGCCCTTACCCCCATTTCTTCACAGAATACACAGTTGAGCCCTTCCCCCCATTTCTTCACAGAATACAGAGTTGACCCCTTCCCCCCCACATCTATACACAGAATGCAGAGTTGACACCTTCCCCCCCATCTATACACAGAATACGAGTTGACCCCACCCCCCCATCTATACACAGAATGCACAGTTGACACCTTCCCCCCATCTAGACGCAGAATGCAGAGTTGACCCCTTACCCCCATCTCTTCACAGAATGCAAAGTTGACCAATTCCCTCCATCTGGACACAGAATGCAGAGTTGACCCCTTCCCCCATCTCTTCACAGATTGCAGAGTTGACCCCTTCCCCTCATCTCTACACAGAATTCAGAGTTGACCCCTTCCCCCGCCCCATCTATACACAGAATGCAGAGTTGACACCTTCCCCCCCATCTATGCACAGAATGCGAGTTGACCCCATCCCCCCCGCCCATCTAGACACAGAATGCACAGTTGATCCCTTCCCCCATTCTATACACAGAATGCAGAGATGACCCCTTCCCCCCATCTCTACACAGAATGTAGAGTTGACCCCATCCCCCCATCTATAAACAAAATGCAGAGTTGACACCTTCCCCCCATCTATACACAGAATGCGATTAGACCCCACGCCCCCATCTATACAATGAATGCACAGTTGACCCCTTCCCCCCATCTATACGCAGAATGCAGAGTTGAACCCTTCCCCCCATCTCTTCACAGAATGCAGAGTTGACCCCTTCCCCCCATCTCTACACAGAATGCAGAGTTGAGCCCTTCCCCCCATTTCTACACAGAATGCAGAGTTGACCCCTTCCCCCATCTCTACACAGAATGCAGAGTTGACCCCTTTGCCCCCATCTATACACGGAATGCGAGTTGACCCCATCCCCCTCATCTATACACAGAATGCAGAGTTGACCCCTTCCCCCATCTCTACACAGAATGCAGAGATGACCCCTTCCCACTATCTATACACAGAATTCAGTTAACCACTTCGCCCCCATCTATACACGGAATGCGAGTTGACCCCATCCCCCCCATCTATACACAGAATGCTCAGATGACCCCTTCCCTCCATCTATACACAGAATGCAGTGTTGACCCCTTCTCCCCCCCATCGAAACACAGAATGCAGAGTTGACCGCTTCCCCCCCATCTATATGCAGAATGCAGAGTTGACCCCATCCCCTCACCTATACAAAGAATGCAGAGTTGACCCCTTCCCCTCATCTCTATACAGAATTCAGAGTTGACCCCTTCCCCGCCATCTATACACAGAATGCAGAGTTAACCCCTTCACCCCCATCTATACACGGAATGCGAGTTGACCACTTCCCCACCATGTACACACAGAATGCAGAGTTGACCCCTTCCCCGCCATCTATACACAGAATGCAGAGTTAACCCCTTCACCCCCATCTATACACGGAATGCGAGTTGACCACTTCCCCACCATGTACACACAGAATGCAGAGTTGACCCCTTCCCCCCATCTCGAAACAGAATTCAGAGTTGGCCCCTTCCCCGCCATCTATACACAGAATGCAGAGTTAGCCCCTTCACCCCCATCTATACACAGAATGCGAGTTGACCACATCCCCCCCATGGACACACAGAATGCAGAGTTGACCCCTTCCCCCCATCTATACACAGAATGCAGAGTTGACCCCTTCCCCTCACCTATACACAGAATGCTGAGTTGAGCCTTCCCCCCATTTCTTCACAGAATGCAGAGTTGACCCCTTCCCTCCATCTATACACAGAATGCAGAGTTGATCCCTTCCCCCATCACTTCACAGAATGCAGAGTTGACCCCTTCCCCTCATCTCTACACAGAATTCAGAGTTGACCCCTTCCCCCCGCCATCGATACACAGATTGCAGAGTTGACACCTTCCCCCCCATCTATGCACAGAATGCACAGTTGATCCCTCACCCCTATCTATACACAGAATGCTGATTTGTCCCCTTCCCCCGATCTCTACAGAGAATGCAGAGATGACCCCATCTCTACACAGAATGCAGAGTTGACCCCCTCACCCCCATCTCTTCACAGAATGCAGTGTTGACCCCTTCCCCCAACTCTTCACAGAATGCAGAGTTGACCCCATCCCCCCATCTACACACAGAATGCTGAGCTCACCCCATCTCGACACAGAATGTAGAGTTGACCCCCTTCCCCCCATCTATACACAGAATGTAGAGTTGACCCCCTTCCCCCCATCTACACACAGAATGTAGAGTTGACCCCTTCCCCCATCTATACACAGAATGCAGAGTTGACCCCTTCACCCCCATCTCTACACAGAATGCAGAGTTGAGCCCTTCCCCCCATTTCTTTACAGAATACACAGTTGAGCCCTTCCCCCCATTTCTTCACAGAAGACAGAGTTGACCCCTTCCCCCCCACATCTATACACAGAATGCAGAGTCGACACCTTCCCCCCCATCTATGCACAGAATTCGAGTTGACCCCACCCCCCCATCTATACACAGAATGCACAGTTGACACCTTCCCCCCATCTAGACGCAGAATGCAGAGTTGACCCCTTACCCCCATCTCTTCACAGAATGCAAAGTTGACCACTTTCCTCCATCTAGACACAGAATGCAGAGTTGACCCCTTCCCCCATCTCTTCACAGATTGCAGAGTTGACCCCTTCCCCCCATCTCTATACAGAATTCAGAGTTGACCCCTTCCCCGCCATCTATACACAGAATGCAGAGTTAACCCCTTCCCCCATCTCGAAACATAATTCAGAGTTGACCCCTTCCCCGCCATCTATACACAGAATGCAGAGTTAACCCCTTCACCCCCATCTATACACGGAATGCGAGTTGACCACTTCCCCCCCATGTACACACAGAATGCAGAGCTGACCCCTTCCCCCCATCTATCCGCAGAATGCAGAGTTGACCCCTTCCCCTCACCTATACACAGAATGCTGAGTTGACCCCTTCCCCCCATCTGTACACAGAATGCAGAGTTGACCCCTTCCCCCATCACGTCACAGAATGCAGAGTTGACCCCTTCCCCTCATCTCTACACAGAATTCAGAGTTGACCCCTTCCCCCCCACCCATCTATACACAGAATGCAGAGTTGACACCTTCCCCCCCCATCTATGCACAGAATGCACAGTTGATCCCTTCCCCTCATCTCTACACAGAATTCAGAGTTGACCCCTTCCCCCCCACCTATCTATACACAGAATGCAGAGATGACCCCATCCCCCCATCTATACACAGAATGCTGATTTGTCCCCTTCCCTCCATCTCTACAGAGAATGCTGAGTTCACCCCATCTCCACACAGAATGTAGAGTTGACCCCCATCCCCCCATCTACACACAGAATGCTGAGTTCACCCCATCTCTACACAGAATGTAGAGTTGACCCCCTTCCCCCATCTATACACAGAATGCAGAGATGACCCCAACCCCCCATCTCTACAGAGAATGCAGAGATGACCCCATCTCTACACAGAATGCAGAGTTGACCCCCTCACCCCCATCTCTTCACAGAATGCAGTGTTGACCCCTTCCCCCAACTCTTCACAGAATGCAGAGTTGACCCCATCCCCCCATCTACACACAGAATGCTGAGCTCACCCCATCTCTACACAGAATGTAGAGTTGACCCCCTTCCCCCCATCTATACACAGAATGTCGAGTTGACCCCCTTCCCCCCATCTGCACACAGAATGCAGAGTTGACCCCTTCCCCCATCTATACACAGAATGCAGAGTTGACCCCTTCACCCCCATCTCTACACAGAATGCAGAGTTAAGCCCTTCCCCCCATTTCTTCACAGAATACACAGTTGAACCCTTCCCTCCATTTCTTCACAGAATACAGAGTTGACCCCTTCCCCCCCCCACATCTATACACAGAATGCAGAGTCGACACCTTCCCCCCCATCTATACACAGAATACGAGTTGACCCCACCCCCCCATCTATACACAGAATGCACAGTTGACACCTTCCCCCCATCTAGACGCAGAATGCAGAGTTGACCCCTTACCCCCATCTCTTCACAGAATGCAAAGTTGACCACTTCCCTCCATCTAGACACAGAATGCAGAGTTGACCCCTTCCCCCATCTCTTCACAGATTGCAGAGTTGACCCCTTCCCCTCATCTCTACACAGAATTCAGAGTTGACCCCTTCCCCCCCCATCTATACACAGAATGCAGAGTTGACACCTTCCCCCCCATCTATGCACAGAATGCGAGTTGACCCCATCCCCCCTCATCTATAAACAAAATGCACAGTTGACCCCTTCCCCCAAACTATACACAGAATGCAGAGATGACCCCACCACTCCCAGCTATACAAAGAATGCTGAGTTGACCCCTTTCCCCCATCTCTACACAGAATGCAGAGTTGACCCCTTCCCCCTCATCAAGACACAGAAAGCAGAGTTGACACTTCCCATCCATCTATACAGAATGCTGAGTTGGCCCCTTCCCCCCATCTATGCACAGAATGCACAGTTGATCCGTTACCCCTATCTATACACAGAATGCACAGTTGATCCCATCCCCCCATCTATACACAGAATGCTGATTTGTCCCCTTCCCCCCATCTCTACAGAGAATGCAGAGATGACCCCATCTATACACAGAATGCAGAGTTGACCCCTTCCCCCTCATCTATACACAGAAAGCAGAGCTGACCCCTTCCCCTCCAGCTATACACAGAATGCTGAGTTGGCCCCTTCCCCCACTCTACACAGAATGCAGAGTTGACCCCTTCCCCCCATCTCTACACAGAATGCAGAGTTGACCCCTTTCCCCCCATCTATACACAGAATGCAGAGTTGACACCTTTCCCCCCATCTATACACAGAATGCAGAGTTGACCCCTTTCCCCCCATCTCTACACAGAATGCAGAGATGACACCTTCCCCCCCATCTATGCACAGAATGCGAGATGACCCCATCCCCTCCATCTATACAGAATACTGAGTTGGCCCCTTCCCAGATCTCCACACAGAATGCAGAGTTGACCCCTTCCCCCAATCTATACACAGAATGCTGATTTGTCCCCTTCCCCCCATCTCCACAGAGAATGCAGAGTTGACCCCATCGCCACACAGAATGCAAAATTGACCCCTTCCCCCATCTAGACACAGAATGCACAGTTGATCCCTTCCCCCATTCTATACACAGAATGCAGAGATGACCCCTTCCCCCCATCTCTACACAGAATGTAGAGTTGACCCCCTTCCGCCCATCTATAAACAAAATGCAGAGTTGACACCTTCCCCCCCATCTATACTATGAATGCACAGTTGACCCCTTCCCCCCATCTATACGCAGAATGCAGAGTTGACCCCTTCCCCCCATCTCTTCACAGAATGCAAAGTTGACCCCTTCCCCTCCAGCTATACACAGAATGCTGAGTTGGCCCCTTCCCCCACTCAACACAGAATGCAGAGTTGACCTCTTCCCCCCATCTCTACACAGAATGCAGAGTTGAGCCCTTCCCCCCCATTTCTACACAGAATGCAGAGTTGACCCCTTCCCCCATCTCTACACAGAATGCAGAGTTGACCCCTTTGCCCCCATCTATACACGGAATGTGAGTTGACCCCATCCCCCTCATCTATACACAGAATGCAGAGTTTACCCCTTCCCCCATCTCTACACAGAATGCAGAGATGACCCCTTCCCACTATATATACACAGAATTCAGTTAACCACTTCGCCCCCATCTATACACGGAATGCGAGTTGACCCCATCCCCCCCATCTATACACAGAATGCTCAGATGACCCCTTCCCTCCATCTATACACAGAATGCAGTGTTGACCCCTTCTCCCCCCATCGAAACACAGAATGAAGAGTTGACCACTTCCCCCCCCATCTATACACAGAATGCTCAGATGACCCCTTCCCCTCTCCTATACAAAGAATGCCGAGTTGACCCCTTCCCCCTATCTCTATACAGAATTCAGAGTTGACCCCTTCCCCGCCATCTATACACAGAATGCAGAGTTAACCCCTACACCCCCATCTATACACGGAATGCGAGTTGACCACTTCCCCCCCATGTACACACAGAATGCAGAGTTGACCCTTTCCCCACATCTCTATACAGAATTCAGAGTTGACCCCTTCCCCGCCATCTATACACGGAATGCAAGTTGACCACTTCCCCCCCATGTACACACAGAATGCAGAGTTGACCCCTTCCCCCCATCTATACGCAGAATGCAGAGTTGACCCCTTCCCCTCACCTATACAAAGAATGCAGAGTTGACCCCTTCCCCTCCAGCTATACACAGAATGCTGAGTTGACCCCTTCCCCCCATCTGTACACAGAATGCAGAGTTGAGCCTTCCCCCCATTTCTTCACAGAATGCAGAGTTGACCCCTTCCCTCCATCTCTACACAGAATGCAGAGTTGACCCCTTCCGCCATTACTTCACAGAATGCAGAGTTGACCCCTTCCCCCCATCTATACACAGAATGCTGATTTGTCCCCTTCCCCCCATCTCCACAGAGAATGCAGATTTGACCCCTTCCCGTCATTTCTACACAGAATGCAGTGTTGACCCCTTCCCCCCATCTCTTCACTAAATGCAGAGTTGACCCCTTCCCCACATCTATACACAGACTGAAGAGTTGACCCCTTCCCCCCATCTATAAACAGAATGCAAGTTGACTCCATCCCCCCATCTACACCCAGAATGCACAGTTGATCCCTTCCCCCTATCTATACAGAGACTGCAGAGATGACCCCATCCCCCCATCTATACACAGAATGCTGATTTGACCCCATCGCTACACAGAATGCAGAGTTGAACCCTTCCCCCCATCTATACACAGAATGCAGAGTTGACCCCTTCACTCTCATCTGGACACGGAAAGCAGAGTTGACACCTTCCCCTCCAGCTGTACACATGATGCTGAGTTGGACCCTTCCCCCATCCCTACACAGAATGCAGAGTTGACCCCTTCCCTCCATCGATACACAGAATGCAGAGTTGACCCCTTCCCCGCCATCTATACACAGAATGCAGAGTTGACCCCTTCCCCGCCATCTATACACAGAATGCAGAGTTGTCCCCTTCCCCCCATCTATACACAGAATACAGAGTTGACCCCGTCCCCATCACTTCACAGAATGCAGAGTTGACCCCTTCCCCCCATCTATACACAGAATGCAGAGTTGAGCCCTTCCCTCCATCGATACACAGAATGCAGTGTTGACCCCTTCTCCCCCCATCGATGCACAGAATGCAGAGTTGTCCCCTTCCCCCCATCTTTATGGAGAATGCAGAGTTGACCCCTTCCCCTCACCTATGCAAAGAATGCAGAGTTGACCACTTCTCCCCCCATCTATACACAGAATTCAGAGTTGACCCCTTCCCCTCCATCAATACACAGAATGCAGTTAACCCCTTCACCCCCATCTATGCATGGAATGCGAGTTGACCCCATCCCCGCCATGTACACACAGAATGCAGAGTTGACCACTTCCCCCCATCTATACGCAGAATGCAGAGTTGACCCCTTCCCCTCACCTATACAAAGAATGCAGAGATGACCCCTTCCCTCCATCTATACACAGAATGCAGTGTTGACCCCTTCTCCCCCCATCTATACACAGAATGCAGAGTTGACCCCTTCCCCTCACCTATACAAAGAATGCAGAGTTGACCCCTTCCCCTCACCTATAGAAAGAATGCAGAGTTGACCCCTTCCCCCCATCTCCACACAGAATACAGAGTTGAGCCTTCCCCCCATTTCTTCACAGAATGCAAAGTTGACCCCTTCCCTCCATCTAGACACAGAATGCAGAGTTGACCCCTTCCCCTCATCTTTACACAGAATTCAGAGTTGACCCCTTACCCCCCATCTATACACAGAATGCAGAGTTGATCCCTTACCCCTATCTAGACACAGAATGCAGAGATGACCCCATCCCCCCATCTATACACAGAATGCTGATTTGTCTCCTTCCACCCATCTCTACAGAGAATGCAGAGATGACCCCATCTCTACACAGAATGCAGAGTTGAGCCCCTCACCCCCATCTCTTCACAGAATGCAGTGTTGACCCCTTCCCCCAACTCTTCACAGAATGCAGAGTTGACCCCATCCCCCCATCGACACACAGAATGCTGAGTTCATCCCATCTCTACACAGAATGTAGAGTTGACCCCCTTCCCCCCATCTATACACAGAATGTAGAGTTGACCCCCTTCCCTCCATCTACACACAGAATGCAGAGTTGAACCCTTCCCCCATCTATACACAGAATGCAGAGTTGACCCCTTCACCCCCATCTCTACACAGAATGCAGAGTTGAGCCCTTCCCCCCCATTTCTTCACAGAATACACAGTTGAGCCCTTCCCCCCATTTCTTCACAGAATACAGAGTTGACCCTTCCCCCCCCCCCCCCATCTATACACAGAATGCAGAGTTGACACCTTCCCCCCCATCTATACACAGAATACGAGTTGACCCCACACCACCATCAAAACGCAGAATGCACAGTTGACCCCTTCCCCCCATCTATACACAGAATGCAGAGTTGACCCCTTCCCTCCATCTGGACACAGAATGCAGAGTTGACCCCTTCCCCCATCTCTTCACAGAATGCAGAGTTTACCCCTTCCCCCATCTCTACACAGAATGCAGAGATGACCCCTTCCCACTATATATACACAGAATTCAGTTAACCACTTCGCCCCCATCTATACACGGAATGCGAGTTGACCCCATCCCCCCCATCTATACACAGAATGCTCAGATGACCCCTTCCCTCCATCTATACACAGAATGCAGTGTTGACCCCTTCTCCCCCCATCGAAACACAGAATGAAGAGTTGACCACTTCCCCCCCCCATCTATACACAGAATGCTCAGATGACCCCTTCCCCTCACCTATACAAAGAATGCCGAGTTGACCCCTTCCCCCCATCTCTATACAGAATTCAGAGTTGACCCCTTCCCCGCCATCTATACACAGAATGCAGAGTTAACCCCTACACCCCCATCTATACACGGAATGTGAGTTGACCACTTCCCCCCCATGTACACACAGAATGCAGAGTTGACCCTTTCCCCACATCTCTATACAGAATTCAGAGTTGACCCCTTCCCCGCCATCTATACACGGAATGCAAGTTGACCACTTCCCCCCCATGTACACACAGAATGCAGAGTTGACCCCTTCCCCCCATCTATACGCAGAATGCAGAGTTGACCCCTTCCCCTCACCTATACAAAGAATGCAGAGTTGACCCCTTCCCCTCCAGCTATACACAGAATGCTGAGTTGACCCCTTCCCCCCATCTGTACACAGAATGCAGAGTTGAGCCTTCCCCCCATTTCTTCACAGAATGCAGAGTTGACCCCTTCCCTCCATCTCTACACAGAATGCAGAGTTGACCCCTTCCGCCATCACTTCACAGAATGCAGAGTTGACCCCTTCCCCCCATCTATACACAGAATGCTGATTTGTCCCCTTCCCCCCATCTCCACAGAGAATGCAGATTTGACCCCTTCCCGTCATTTCTACACAGAATGCAGTGTTGACCCCTTCCCCCCATCTCTTCACTAAATGCAGAGTTGACCCCTTCCCCACATCTATACACAGACTGAAGAGTTGACCCCTTCCCCCCATCTATAAACAGAATGCAAGTTGACTCCATCCCCCCATCTACACCCAGAATGCACAGTTGATCCCTTCCCCCTATCTATACAGAGACTGCAGAGATGACCCCATCCCCCCATCTATACACAGAATGCTGATTTGACCCCATCGCTACACAGAATGCAGAGTTGAACCCTTCCCCCCATCTATACACAGAATGCAGAGTTGACCCCTTCACTCTCATCTGGACACGGAAAGCAGAGTTGACACCTTCCCCTCCAGCTGTACACATGATGCTGAGTTGGACCCTTCCCCCATCCCTACACAGAATGCAGAGTTGACCCCTTCCCTCCATCGATACACAGAATGCAGAGTTGACCCCTTCCCCGCCATCTATACACAGAATGCAGAGTTGACCCCTTCCCCGCCATCTATACACAGAATGCAGAGTTGACCCCTTCCCCTCACCTATACAAAGAATGCAGAGTTGACCCCTTCCCCTCACCTATAGAAAGAATGCAGAGTTGACCCCTTCCCCCCATCTCCACACAGAATACAGAGTTGAGCCTTCCCCCCATTTCTTCACAGAATGCAAAGTTGACCCCTTCCCTCCATCTAGACACAGAATGCAGAGTTGACCCCTTACCCCCCATCTATACACAGAATGCAGAGTTGACACCTTCCCCCACCCCCCCCATCTATGCACAGAATGCACAGTTGATCCCTTACCCCTATCTAGACACAGAATGCAGAGATGACCCCATCCCCCCATCTATACACAGAATGCTGATTTGTCTCCTTCCACCCATCTCTACAGAGAATGCAGAGATGACCCCATCTCTACACAGAATGCAGAGTTGAGCCCCTCACCCCCATCTCTTCACAGAATGCAGTGTTGACCCCTTCCCCCAACTCTTCACAGAATGCAGAGTTGACCCCATCCCCCCATCGACACACAGAATGCTGAGTTCACCCCATCTCTACACAGAATGTAGAGTTGACCCCCTTCCCCCCATCTATACACAGAATGTAGAGTTGACCCCCTTCCCTCCATCTACACACAGAATGCAGAGTTGAACCCTTCCCCCATCTATACACAGAATGCAGAGTTGACCCCTTCACCCCCATCTCTACACAGAATGCAGAGTTGAGCCCTTCCCCCCCATTTCTTCACAGAATACACAGTTGAGCCCTTCCCCCCATTTCTTCACAGAATACAGAGTTGACCCCTTCCCCACCCCCCCCCATCTATACACAGAATGCAGAGTTGACACCTTCCCCCCCATCTATACACAGAATACGAGTTGACCCCACACCCCCATCAAAACGCAGAATGCACAGTTGACCCCTTCCCCCCATCTATACACAGAATGCAGAGTTGACCCCTTCCCTCCATCTGGACACAGAATGCAGAGTTGACCCCTTTCCCCATCTCTTCACAGAATGCAGAGTTGACCCCTTCCCCTCATCTCCACACAGAATTCAGAGTTGACCCCTTCCCCTCCCCCCCACCCTCCAATCTATACACAGAATGCAGAGTTAACACCTTCCCCCCGCCCCCCATCTATGCACAGAATGCACAGTTGATCCCTCACCCCTATCTATACACAGAATGCAGAGATGACCCCCATCCCCCCATCTATACACAGAATGCTGATTTGTCCCCTTCCCCCCATCTCTACAGAGAATGCAGAGATGACCCCATCTCTACACAGAATGCAGAGTTGACCCCCTCACCCCCATCTCTTCACAGAATGCAGTGTTGACCCCATCCCCCCATCTACACACAGAATGCTGAGTTCACCCCATCTCTACACAGAATGTAGAGTTGACCCCCTTTCCCCCATCTATACACAGAATGTAGAGTTGACCCCCTTCCCCCCATCTATACACAGAATGTAGAGTTGACCCCCTTCCCCCCATCTACACACAGAATGCAGAGTTGAACCCTTCCCCCATCTATACACAGAATGCAGAGTTGACCCCTTCACCCCCAGCTCTACACAGAATGCAGAGTTGAGCCCTCACCCCTATCTATACACAGAATGCAGAGATGACCCCATCCCCCCATCTATACACAGAATGCTGATTTGTCCCCTTCCCCCCATCTCTACAGAGAATGCAGAGATGACCCCATCTCTACACAGAATGCAGAGTTGAACCCCTCACCCCCATCTCTTCACAGAATGCAGTGTTGACCCCATCCCCCCATCTACACACAGAATGCTGAGTTCAGCCCATCTCTACACAGAATGTAGAGTTGACCCCCTTCCCCCATCTATACACAGAATGTAGAGTTGACCCCCTTCCCCCCATCTACACACAGAATGTAGAGTTGACCCCTTCCCCCATCTATACACAGAATGCAGAGTTGACCCCTTCACCCCAATCTCTACACAGAATGCAGAGTTGAGCCCTTCCCCCCATTTCTTCACAGAATACACAGTTGAGCCCTTCCCCCCATTTCTTCACAGAATACAGAGTTGACCCCTTCCCCCCCACATCTATACACAGAATGCAGAGTTGACACCTTCCCCCCCATCTATACACAGAATACGAGTTGACCCCACCCCCCCCATCTATACACAGAATGCACAGTTGACACCTTCCCCACATCTAGACGCAGAATGCAGAGTTGACCCCTTACCCCCATCTCTTCACAGAATGCAAAGTTGACCACTTCCCTCCATCTAGACACAGAATGCAGAGTTGACCCCTTCCCCCATCTCTTCACAGATTGCAGAGTTGACCCCTTCCCCTCATCTCTACACAGAATTCAGAGTTGACCCCTTCCCCCCCCCCCATCTATACACAGAATGCAGAGTTGACACCTTCCCCCCCATCTATGCACAGAATGCGAGTTGACCCCATCCCCCCCATCTATACACAAAATGCACAGTTGACCCCTTCCCCCAAACTATACACAGAATGCAGAGATGACCCCACCACCCTCATCTGTACAAAGAATGCTGAGTTGACCCATTTCCCCCATCTCTACACAGAATGCAGAGTTGACCCCTTCCCCCTCATCTATACACAGAAAGCAGAGTTGATCCGTTACCCCTATCTATACACAGAATGCAGAGATGATCCCATCCCCCCATCTATGCACAGAATGCTGATTTGTCCCCTTCCCCCCATCTCGACAGAGAATGCAGAGATGATCCCATCTATACACAGAATGCAGAGTTGACCCCTTCCCCCTCATCTATACACAGAAAGCAGCGCTGACCCCTTCCCCTCCAGCTATACAAAGAATGCTGAGTTGACCCCTTCCCCCCATCTCTACACAGAGTGCAGAGTTGACCCCTTTCCCCCCATCTATACACAGAATGCAGAGTTGACCCCTTCCCCTCACCGATACAAAGAATGCAGAGTTGACCCATTCCCCCCATCTCTATACAGAATTCAGAGTTGACCCCTTCCCCGCCATCTATCCACAGAATGCAGAGTTAACCCCTTCACCCCCATCTAAACACGGAATGCGAGTTGACCACTTCCCTCCCATGTACACACAGAATGCAGAGTTGACCCCTTCCCCCCATCTCGAAACAGAATTCAGAGTTGACCCCTTTCCCCACATCTATACACAGAATGCAGAGTTGACCCCTTCCCCCATCTCTACACAGAATGTAGAGTTGACCCCCTTCCCCCCATCTACACACAGAAAGCAGAGTTGACCCCTTCCCCTCCAGCTATACACAGAATGCAGAGTTGGCCCCTTCCCCCACTCTACACAGAATGCAGAGTTGACCCCTTCCCCCCCATCTCTACACAGAATGCAGAGTTGACACCTTTCCCCCCATCTATACACAGAATGCAGAGTTGACCCCTTCCCCCCATCTCCACACAGAATGCAGAGATGACACCTTCCCCCCCATCTGTGCACAGAATGCGAGATGACCCCATCCCCTCCATCTATACAGAATACTGAGTTGGCCCCTTCCCAGATCTCCACACAGAATGCACAGTTAATCCCATCCCCCCATCTATACACAGAATGCTGATTTGTCCCCTTCCCCCCATCTCCACAGAGAATGCAGAGTTGACCCCATCGCTACACAGAATGCAAAGTTGACCCCTTCCCCCCATCTAGACACAGAATGCAGAGATGACCCCTTCCCCCCATCTCTACACAGAATGTAGAGTTGACCCCCTTCCCCCCATCTATAAACAAAATGCGGAGTTGACACCTTCCCCCCCATCTATACAATGAATGCACAGTTGACACCTTCCCCCCATCTATACGCAGAATGCAGAGTTGACCCCTTCCCCCACTCAACACAGAATGCAGAGTTGACCCCTTCCCCCATTTCTACACAGAATGCAGAGTTGACCCCTTCCCCCATCTCTACACAGAATGCAGAGTTGACCCCTTTGCCCCCATCTATACACGGAATGCGAGTTGACCCCATCCCCCTCATCTATACACAGAATGCAGAGTTGACCCCTTTCCCCATCTCTACACAGAATGCAGAGATGACCCCTTCCCACTATCTATACACAGAATTCAGTTAACCACTTCGCCCCCATCTATACACGGAATGCGAGTTGACCCCATCCCCCCCATCTATGCACAGAATGCTCAAATGACCCCTTCCCTCCATCTATACACAGAATGCAGAGTTGACCACTTCCCCCCCAACTATACGCAGAATGCAGAGTTGACCCCTTCCCCTCACCTATACAAAGAATGCAGAGTTGACCCCTTCCCCCATCTCTATACAGAATTCAGAGTTGACCCCTTCCTCGCCATCTATACACAGAATGCAGAGTTAACCCCTTCACCCCCATCTAAACACGGAATGCGAGTTGACCACTTCCCCCCCATGTACACACAGGATGCAGAGTTGACCCCTTCCCCCATCTCTATACAGAATTCAGAGTTGAACCCTTCCCCGCCATCTATACACAGAATGCAGAGTTAACCCCTTCACCCCCATCTATACGCAGAATGCAGAGTTGACCCCTTCCCCTCACCTATACAAAGAATGCAGAGTTGACCCCTTCCCCTCCAGCTATACAGAGAATGCTGAGTTGACCACTTCCCCCCATCTGTACACAGAATGCAGAGTTGAGCCTTCCCCCCATTTCTTCACAGAATGCAGAGTTGACCCCTTCCCTCCATCTATACACAGAATGCAGAGTTGACCCCTTCCCCCCATCTCTACAGAGAATGCAGAGATGACCCCATCTCTACACAGAATGCAGAGTTGACCCCCTCACCCCCATCTCTTCACAGAATGCAGTGTTGACCCCTTCCCCCAACTCTTCACAGAATGCAGAGTTGACCCCATCCCCCCATCTACACACAGAATGCTGAGCTCACCCCATCTCTACACAGAATGTAGAGTTGACCCACTTCCCCCCATCTATACACAGAATGTAGAGTTGACCCCCTTCCCCCCATCGCTACACAGAATGCAGAGTTGAGCCCTTACCCCCATTTCTTCACAGAATACACAGTTGAGCCCTTCCCCCCATTTCTTCACAGAATACAGAGTTGACCCCTTCCCCCCCACATCTATACACAGAATGCAGAGTTGACACCTTCCCCCCATCTATGCACAGAATACGAGTTGACCCCACCCCCCCATCTATACACAGAATGCAGAGTTGACCCCTTACCCCCATCTCTTCACAGAATGCAAAGTTGACCAATTCCCTCCATCTAGACACAGAATGCAGAGTTGACCCCTTCCCCCATCTCTTCACAGATTGCAGAGTTGACCCCTTCCCCTCATCCCTACACAGAATTCAGAGTTGACCCCTTCCCCCCCCATCTATACACAGAATGCAGAGTTGACCCCATCCCCCCATCTATAAACAAAATGCAGAGTTGACACCTTCCCCCCCATCTATACACAGAATGCGAGTAGACCCCACGCCCCCATCTATACAATGAATGCACAGTTGACCCCTTCCCCCCATCTATACGCAGAATGCAGAGTTAACCCCTTCCCCCCATCTCTTCACAGAATGCAGAGTTGACCCCTTTCCCCCATCTCTACACAGAATGCAGAGTTGACCCCTTCCCCCCATTTCTACACAGAATGCAGAGTTGACCCCTTCCCCCATCTCAACACAGAATGCAGAGTTGACCCCTTTGCCCCCATCTATACACGGAATGCGAGTTGACCCCATCCCCCTCATCTATACACAGAATGCAGAGTTGACCCCTTCCCACTATCTATACACAGAATTCAGTTAACCACTTCGCCCCCATCTATACACGGAATGCGAGTTGACCCCATCCCCCCCTTCTATACACAGAATGCACAGTTGATCCCTTCCCCCATTCTATACACACAATGCAGAGATGACCCCTTCCCCCCATCTCTACACAGAATGTAGAGTTGACCCCCTTCCCCCCATCTATAAACAAAATGCAGAGTTGACAACTTCCCCCCCATCTATACAATGAATGCACAGTTGACACCTTCCCCCCATCTATACGCAGAATGCAGAGTTGACCCCTTCCCCCCATCTCTTCACAGAATGCAAAGTTGACCCCTTCCCCTCCAGCTATACACAGAATGCTGAGTTGGCCCCTTCCCCCACTCAACACAGAATGCAGAGTTGACCCCTTCCCCCCATTTCTACACAGAATGCAGAGTTGACCCCTTCCCCCATCTCTACACAGAATGCAGAGTTGACCCCTTTGCCCCCATCTATACACGGAATGCGAGTTGACCCCATCCCCCTCATCTATACACAGAATGCAGAGTTGACCCCTTCCCCCATCTCTACACAGAATGCAGAGATGACCCCTTCCCACTATCTATACACAGAATTCAGTTCACCACTTCGCCCCCATCTATACACGGAATGCGAGTTGACCCCATCCCCCCCATCTATGCACAGAATGCTCAAATGACCCCTTCCCTCCATCTATACACAGAATGCAGTGTTGACCCCTTCTCCCCAAATCGAAACACAGAATGCAGAGTTGACCACTTCCCCCTCAACTATACGCAGAATGCAGAGTTGACCCCTTCCCCTCACCTAAACAAAGAATGCAGAGTTGACCCCTTCCCCCATCTCTATACAGAATTCAGAGTTGACCCCTTGCCCGCCATCTATACACAGAATGCAGAGTTAACCCCTTCACCCCCATCTAAACACGGAATGCGAGTTGACCACTTCCCCCCCATGTACACACAGGATGCAGAGTTGACCCCTTCCCCCCATCTCTATACAGAATTCAGAGTTGAACCCTTCCCCGCCATCTATACACAGAATGCAGAGTTAACCCCTTCACCCCCATCTATACACGGATTGCAAGTTGACCACTTCCCCCCCATGTACACACAGAATGCAGAGTTGACCCCTTCCCCCCATCTATACGCAGAATGCAGAGTTGACCCCTTCCCCTCACCTATACAAAGAATGCAGAGTTGACCCCTTCCCCTCCAGCTATACACAGAATGCTGAGTTGACCACTTCACCCAATCTGTACACAGAATGCAGAGTTGAGCCTTCCCCCCATTTCTTCACAGAATGCAGAGTTGACCCCTTCCCTCCATCTATACCCAGAATGCAGAGTTGACCCCTTCCCCTCATCTCTACACAGAATGCAGAGATGACCCCATCCCCCCATCTCTACAGAGAATGCAGAGTTGAGCCCTTACCCCCATTTCTTCACAGAATACACAGTTGAGCCCTTCCCCCCATTTCTTCACAGAATACAGAGTTGACCCCTTCCCCCCCACATCCATACACAGAATGCACAGTTGACACCTTCCCCCCATCTAGACGCAGAATGCAGAGTTGACCCCTTACCCCCATCTCTTCACAGAATGCAAAGTTGACCAATTCCCTCCATCTAGACACAGAATGCAGAGTTGACCCCTTCCCCCATCTCTTCACAGATTGCAGAGTTGACCCCTACCCCTCATCTCTACACAGAATTCAGAGTTGACCCCTTCCCCCCCCCCATCTATACACAGAATGCAGAGTTGACACCTTCCCCCCCATCTATGCACAGAATGCGAGTTGACCCCATCCCCCCCCCATCTAGACACAGAATGCACAGTTGATCCCTTCCCCCATTCTATACACAGAATGCAGAGATGACCCCTTCCCCCCATCTCTACACAGAATGTAGAGTTGACCCCATCCCCCCATCTATAAACAAAATGCAGAGTTGACACCTTCCCCCCCATCTATACACAGAATGCGAGTAGACCCCACGCCCCCATCTATACAATGAATGCACAGTTGACCCCTTCCCCCCATCTAGACGCAGAATGCAGAGTTGACCCCTTCCCCCCATCTCTTCACAGAATGCAGAGTTGACCCCTTTCCCCCATCTCTACACAGAATGCAGAGTTGACCCCTTCCCCCCATTTCTACACAGAATGCAGAGATGACCCCTTCCCACTATCTATACACAGAATTCAGTTAACCACTTCGCTCCCATCTATACACGGAATGCGAGTTGACCCCATCCCCCCCATCTATACACAGAATGCTCAGATGACCGCTTCCCTCCATCTGTACACAGAATGCAGTGTTGACCCCTTCTCCCCCCCATCGAAACACAGAATGCAGAGTTGACCCGTTCCCTCCATCTATACACAGAATGCAGAGTTTACCCCTTCACCCCCATCTCTACACAGAATGCAGAGTTGAGCCCTTACCCCCATTTTTTCACAGAATACACAGTTGAGCCCTTCCCCCCATTTCTTCACAGAATACAGAGTTGACCCCTTCCCCCCCACATCGATACACAGAATGCAGAGTTGACACCTTCCCCCCCATCTATACACAGAATACGAGTTGACCCCACCCCCCCATCTATACACAGAATGCACAGTTGACACCTTCCCCCCATCTAGACGCAGAATGCAGAGTTGACCCCTTACCCCCATCTCTTCACAGAATGCAAAGTTGACCAATTCCCTCCATCTAGACACAGAATGCAGAGTTGACCCCTTCCCCCATCTCTTCACAGATTGCAGAGTTGACCCCTTCCCCTCATCTCTACACAGAATTCAGAGTTGACCCCTTCCCCCCCCCCATCTATACACAGAATGCAGAGTTGACACCTTCCCCCCCATCTATGCACAGAATGCAAGTTGACCCCATCCCCCCCCCATCTAGACACAGAATGCACAGTTGATCCCTTCCCCCATTCTATACACAGAATGCAGAGATGACCCCTTCCCCCCATCTCTACACAGAATGTAGAGTTGACCCCATCCCCCCATCTATAAACAAAATGCAGAGTTGACACCTTCCCCCCCATCTATACACAGAATGCGAGTAGACCCCACGCCCCCATCTATACAATGAATGCACAGTTGACCCCTTCCCCCCATCTATACGCAGAATGCAGAGTTAACCCCTTCCCCCCATCTCTTCACAGAATGCAGAGTTGACCCCTTTCCCCCATCTCTACACAGAATGCAGAGTTGACCCCTTCCCCCCATTTCTACACAGAATGCAGAGTTGACCCCTTCCCCCATCTCTACACAGAATGCAGAGTTGACCCCTTTGCCCCCATCTATACACGGAATGCGAGTTGACCCCATCCCCCTCATCTATACGCAGAATGCAGAGTTGACCCCTTCCCACTATCTATACACAGAATTCAGTTAACCACTTCGCCCCCATCTATACACGGAATGCGAGTTGACCCCATCCCCCCCTTCTATACACAGAATGCACAGTTGATCCCTTCCCCCATTTAATGCACACAATGCAGAGATGACCCCTTCCCCCCCATCTCTACACAGAATGTAGAGTGGACCCCCTTCCCCCCATCTATAAACAAAATGCAGAGTTGACACCTTCCCCCCCATCTATACAATGAATGCACAGTTGACACCTTCCCCCCATCTATACGCAGAATGCAGAGTTGACCCCTTCCCCCCATCTCTTCACAGAATGCAAAGTTGACCCCTTCCCCTCCAGCTATACACAGAATGCTGAGTTGGCCCCTTCCCCCACTCAACACAGAATGCAGAGTTGACCCCTTCCCCCCATTTCTACACAGAATGCAGAGTTGACCCCTTCCCCCATCTCTACACAGAATGCAGAGTTGACCCCTTTGCCCCCATCTATACACGGAATGTGAGTTGACCCCAACCCCCTCATCTATACACAGAATGCAGAGTTGACCCCTTCCCCCATCTCTACACAGAATGCAGAGATGACCCCTTCCCACTATCTATACACAGAATTCAGTTAACCACTTCGCCCCCATCTATACACGGAATGCGAGTTGACCCCATCCCCCCCATCTATGCACAGAATGCTCAAATGACCCCTTCCCTCCATCTATACACAGAATGCAGTGTTGACCCCTTCTCCCCAAATCGAAACACAGAATGCAGAGTTGACCACTTCCCCCCCAACTATACGCAGAATGCAGAGTTGACCCCTTCCCCTCACCTAAACAAAGAATGCAGAGTTGACCCCTTCCCCCATCTCTATACAGAATTCAGAGTTGACCCCTTCCCCGCCATCTATACACAGAATGCAGAGTTAACCCCTTCACCCCCATCTAAACACGGAATGCGAGTTGACCACTTCCCCCCCATGTACACACAGGATGCAGAGTTGACCCCTTCCCCCCATCTCTATACAGAATTCAGAGTTGAACACTTCCCCGCCATCTATACACAGAATGCAGAGTTAACCCCTTCACCCCCATCTATACACGGAATGCAAGTTGACCACTTCCCCCCCATGTACACACAGAATGCAGAGTTGACCCCTTCCCCCCATCTATACGCAGAATGCAGAGTTGACCCCTTCCCCTCACCTATACAAAGAATGCAGAGTTGACCCCTTCCCCTCCAGCTATACACAGAATGCTGAGTTGACCACTTCCCCCTATCTATACACAGAATGCAGAGTTGAGCCTTCCCCCCATTTCTTCACAGAATGCAGAGTTGACCCCTTCCCTCCATCTATACACAGAATGCAGAGTTGACCCCTTCCCCTCATCTCTACACAGAATGCAGAGTTGACCCCTTCCCTCCATCTATACGCAGAATGCAGAGTTGACCCCTTCCCCTCACCTTTCCAAAGAATGCAGAGTTGACCCCTTTCCCCCATCTCTACGCAGAATGCAGAGTTGACCCCTTCCCCTCACCTATACAAAGAATGCAGAGTTGACCCCTTCCCCTCCAGCTATACACAGAATGCTGAGTTGACCACTTCCCCCCATCTGTACACAGAATGCAGAGTTGAGCCTTCCCCCCATCTCTACACAGAATACAGAGTTGACACCTTCCCCCCCCATCTATGCACAGAATGCACAGTTGATCCCTCACCCCTATCTATACACAGAATGCAGAGATGACCCCATCCCCCCATCTCTACAGAGAATGCAGAGATGACCCCATCTCTACACAGAATGCAGAGTTGACCCCCTCACCCCCATCTCTTCACAGAATGCAGTGTTGACCCCTTCCCCCAACTCTTCACAGAATGCAGAGTTGACCCCATCCCCCCATCTACACACAGAATGCTGAGCTCACCCCATCTCTACACAGAATGTAGAGTTGACCCACTTCCCCCCATCTATACACAGAACGTAGAGTTGACCCCCTTCCCCCCATCGCTACACAGAATGCAGAGTTGAGCCCTTACCCCCATTTTTTCACAGAATACACAGTTGAGCCCTTCCCCCCATTTCTTCACAGAATACAGAGTTGACCCCTTCCCCCCCACATCTATACACAGAATGCAGAGTTGACACCTTCCCCCCCATCTATACACAGAATACGAGTTGACCCCACCCCCCCATCTATACACAGAATGCACAGTTGACACCTTCCCCCCATCTAGACGCAGAATGCAGAGTTGACCCCTTACCCCCATCTCTTCACAGAATGCAAAGTTGACCAATTCCCTCCATCTAGACACAGAATGCAGAGTTGACCCCTTCCCCCATCTCTTCACAGATTGCAGAGTTGACCCCTACCCCTCATCTCTACACAGGATTCAGAGTTGACCCCTTCCCCCCCACATCTATACACAGAATGCAGAGTTGACACCTTCCCCCCCATCTATGCACAGAATGCGAGTTGACCCCATCCCCCCCCCCCATCTAGACACAGAATGCACAGTTGATTCATTTCCCCATTCTATACACAGAATGCAGAGATGACCCCTTCCCCCCATCTCTACACAGAATGTAGAGTTGACCCCATCCCCCCATCTATAAACAAAATGCAGAGTTGACACCTTCCCCCCCATCTATACACAGAATGCGAGTAGACCCCACGCCCCCATCTATACAATGAATGCACAGTTGACCCCTTCCCCCCATCTATACGCAGAATGCAGAGTTGACCCCTTCCCCCCATCTCTTCACAGAATGCAGAGTTGACCCCTTTCCCCCATCTCTACACAGAATGCAGAGTTGACCCCTTCCCCCCATTTCTACACAGAATGCAGAGTTGACCCCTTCCCCCATCTCTACACAGAATGCAGAGTTGACCCCTTTGCCCCCATCTATACACGGAATGCGAGTTGACCCCATCCCCCTCATCTATACACAGAATGCAGAGTTGACCCCCTCCCCCATCTCTACACAGAATGCAGAGATGACCCCTTCCCACTATCTATACACAGAATTCAGTTAACCACTTCGCCCCCATCTATACACGGAATGCGAGTTGACCCCATCCCCCCCATCTATACACAGAATGCTCAGATGACCCCTTCCCTCCATCTGTACACAGAATGCAGTGTTGACCCCTTCTCCCCCCCATCGAAACACAGAATGCAGAGTTGACCCCTTCCCTCCATCTATACACAGAATGCAGAGTTGACCACTTCCCTCCATCTAGACACAGAATGCAGAGTTGACCCCTTCCCCCATCTCTTCACAGAATACACAGTTGAGCCCTTCCCCTCATCTCTACACAGAATTCAGAGTTGACCCCTTCCCCCCCCCATCTTTACACAGAATGCAGAGTTGACACCTTCCCCCCCATCTATGCACAGAATGCGAGTTGACCCCATCCCCCCCCATCTATACACAAAATGCACAGTTGACCCCTTGCCCCAAACTATACACAGAATGCAGAGATGACCCCACCACTCCCAGCTATACAAAGAATGCTGAGTTGACCCCTTTCCCCCATCTCTACACAGAATGCAGAGTTGACCCCTTCCCCCTCATCTATACACAGAAAGCAGAGTTGACACTTCCCATCCATCTATACAGAATGCTGAGTTGGCCCCTTCCCCCCATCTATGCACAGAATGCACAGTTGATCCGTTACCCCTATCTATACACAGATTGCAGAGATGATCCCATCCCCCCATCTATACACAGAATGCTGATTTGTCCCCTTCCCCCCATCTCTACAGAGAATGCAGAGATGATCCCATCTCTACACAGAATGCAGAGTTGACACCTTTCCCCCCATCTATACACAGAATGCAGAGTTGACCCCTTCCCCCCATCTCTACAGAGAATGCAGAGATGACACCTTTCCCCCCATCTATACACAGAATGCAGAGTTGACACCTTTCCCCGCATCTCTATACAGAATGCAGAGTTGACACCTTTCCCCCCATCTATACACAGAATGCAGAGTTGACACCTTTCCCCCCATCTATGCACAGAATGCGAAATGACCCCATCCCCTCCATCTATACAGAATACTGAGTTGGCCCCTTCCCAGATCTCCACACAGAATGCAGAGTTGACCCCTTCCCCCAATCTATACACAGAATGCACAGTTGATCCCATCCCCCCATCTATACACAAAATGCTGATTTGTCCCCTTCCCCCCATCTCCACAGAGAATGCAGAGTTGACCCCATCGCTACACAGAATCCTAAGTTGACCCCTTCCCCCCATCAAGACACAGAATGCACAGTTGATCCCTTCCCCCATTCTATACACAGAATGCAGAGATGACCCCTTCCCCCCATCTCTACACAGAATGTAGAGTTGACCCCATCCCCCCATCTATAAACAAGATGCAGAGTTGACACCTTCCCCCCCATCTATACAAAGAATGCAAGTAGACCCCACGCCCCCATCTATACAATGAATGCACAGTTGACCCCTTCCCCCCATCTATACGCAGAATGCAGAGTTGACCCCATCCCCCTCATCTATACACAGAATGCAGAGTTGACCCCTTCCCCCATCTCTACACAGAATGCAGAGTTGACCCCTTCTCCCCATCTATACGCAGAATGCAGAGTTGACCCCTTTTCCTCACCTATACAAAGTATGCAGAGTTGACCCCTTCCGCTCCAGCTATACACAGAATGCTGAGTTGACCACTTCCCCCCATCTGTACACAGAATGCAGAGTTGAGCCTTCCCCCCATTTCTTCACAGAATGCAGAGTTGACCCCTTCCCTCCATCTATACACAGAATGCAGAGTTGACCCCTTCCCCTCATCTCTACACAGAATTCAGAGTTGACCCCTTCCCCCCCACCACATCGATACACAGAATACAGAGTTGACACCTTCCCCCCCCATCTATGCACAGAATGCACAGTTGATCCCTCACCCCTATCTATACACAGAATGCAGAGATGACCCCAACCCCCCATCTCTACAGAGAATGCAGAGATGACCCCATCTCTACACAGAATGCAGAGTTGACCCCCTCACCCCCATCTACACACAGAATGCTGAGCTCACCCCATCTCTACACAGAATGTAGAGTTGACCCACTTCCCCCCATCTCTACACAGAATGTAGAGTTGACCCCCTTCCCCCCCATCTATACACAGAATGCAGAGTTGACCCCTTCGCCCCCATCTCTACACAGAATGCAGAGTTGAGCCCTTACCCCCATTTCTTCACAGAATACACAGTTGAGCCCTTCCCCCCATTTCTTCACAGAATACAGAGTTGACCCCTTCCCCCCCACATCTATACACAGAATGCAGAGTTGACACCTTCCCCCCCATCTATACACAGAATACGAGTTGACCCCACCCCCCCATCTATACACAGAATGCACAGTTGACACCTTCCCCCCATCCAGACGCAGAATGCAGAGTTGACCCCTTACCCCCATCTCTTCACAGAATGCAAAGTTGACCAATTCCCTCCATCTAGACACAGAATGCAGAGTTGACCCCTTCCCCCATCTCTACACAGAATTCAGAGTTGACCCCTTCCCCCCCCCATCTATACACAGAATGCAGAGTTGACACCTTCCCCCCCATCTATGCACAGAATGCGAGTTGACCCCATCCCCCCCCATCTATACACAAAATGCACAGTTGACCCCTTTCCCCAAACTATACACAGAATGCAGAGATGACCCCACCACCCCAATCTATACAAAGAATGCTGAGTTGACCCCTTTCCCCCATTTCTACACAGAATGCAGAGTTGACCCCTTCCCCCATCTCTACACAGAATGCAGAGATGACCCCTTCCCACTATATATACACAGAATTCAGTTAACCACTTCGCCCCCATCTATACACGGAATGCGAGTTGACCCCATCCCCCCCATCTATACACAGAATGCTCAGATGACCCCTTCCCTCCATCTAAACACAGAATGCAGTGTTGACCCCTTCTCCCCCCATCGAAACACAGAATGAAGAGTTGACCACTTCCCCCCCCATCTAAACACAGAATGCTCAGATGACCCCTACCCCTCACCTATACAAAGAATGCAGAGTTGACCCCTTCCCCCCATCTCTATACAGAATTCAGAGTTGACCCCTTCCCCGCCATCTATACACAGAATGCAGAGTTAACCCCTACACCCCCATCTATACACGGAATGCGAGTTGACCACTTCCCCCCCATGTACACACAGAATGCAGAGTTGACCCTTTCCCCCCATCTCTATACAGAATTCAGAGTTGACCCCTTCCCCGCCATCTATACACGGAATGCGAGTTGACCACTTCCCCCCCATGTACACACAGAATGCAGAGTTGACCCCTTCCCCCCATCTATACGCAGAATGCAGAGTTGACCCCTTCCCCTCACCAATACAAAGAATGCAGAGTTGACCCCTTCCCCTCCAGCTATACACAGAATGCTGAGTTGACCCCTTCCCCCCATCTGTACACAGAATGCAGAGTTGAGCCTTCCCCCCATCACTTCACAGAATGCAGAGTTGACCCCTTCCCCTCATCTCTACACAGAATTCAGAGTTGACCCCTTCCCCCCATCTATACACAGAATGCTGATTTGTCCCCTTCCCCCCATCTCCACAGAGAATGCAGATTTGACCCCTTCCCGTCATTTCTACACAGAATGCAGTGTTGACCCCTTCCCCCCATCTCTTCACTAAATGCAGAGTTGACCCCTTCCCCACATCTATACACAGACTGAAGAGTTGACCCATTCCCCCCATCTCTAAACAGAATGCAAGTTGACTCCATCCCCCCATCTACACACAGAATGCACAGTTGATCCCTTCCCCCTATCTATACAGAGACTGCAGAGATGACCCCATCCCCCCATCTATACACAGAATGCTGATTTGTCCCCTTCCCCCCATCTCTACAGAGAATGCAGATTTGACCCCATCGCTACACAGAATGCAGAGTTGAACCCTTCCCCCCATCTATACACAGAATGCAGAGTTGACCCCTTCACTCTCATCTGGACACGGAATGCAGAGTTGACACCGTCCCCTCCAGCTGTACACATGATGCTGTGTTGGACCCTTCCCCCATCCCTACACAGAATGCAGAGTTGACCCCTTCCCTCCATCGATACACAGAATGCAGAGTTGGCCCCTTCCCCGCCATCTATACACAGAATGCAGAGTTGTCCCCTTCCCCCCATCTATACACAGAATACAGAGTTGACCCCGTCCCCATCACTTCACAGAATGCAGAGTTGACCCCTTCACCCCATCTATACACAGAATGCAGAGTTGAGCCCTTCCCTCCATCGATACACAGAATGCAGTGTTGACCCCTTCTCCCCCCATCGATGCACAGAATGCAGAGTTGTCCCCTTCCCCCCCATCTTTATGGAGAATGCAGAGTTGACCACTTCTCCCCCCATCTATACACAGAATTCAGAGTTGACCCCTTCCCCTCCATCAATACACAGAATGCAGAGTTAACCCCTTCACCCCCATCTATACATGGAATGCAGAGTTGACCCCTTCCCCTCACCTATACAAAGAATGCAGAGTTGACCCCTTCCCCTCACCTATACAAAGAATGCAGAGTTGACCCCTTCCCCTCCAGCTATACACAGAATGCTGAGTTGGACCCTTCCCCCATTCTACACAGAATGCAGAGTTGACCCCTTCCCTCCATCTCTACACAGAATACAGAGTTGAGCCTTCCCCCCATCTATACACAGAATGCAGAGTTGACCCCTTCACTCTCATCTGGACTCAGAAAGCAGAGTTGACCCCTTCCCCTCCAGCTATACACAGAATGCAGAGTTGACCCCTTGCCCGCATCTCTATACAGAATTCAGAGTTGACCCCTTCCCCGCCATCGAGACACAGAATGCAGAGTTAATCCCTTCACCCCCATCTATACACGGATTGCGAGTTGACCCCATCCCCCCCATGAACACACAGAATGGAGAGTTGACCCCTTCCCCTCCAGCTATACACAGAATGCTGAGTTGGCCCCTTCCCCCACTCTACACAGAATGCAGAGTTGACCCCTTCCCCCCATTTCTTCACAGAATGCAGAGTTGACCCCTTCCCTCCATCGAAACACAGAATGCAGAGTTGACCCCTTCCCCCATCACTTCACAGAATGCAGAGTTGACCGCTTCCCCTCATCTCGACACAGAATTCAGAGTAAACCCTTTCACCCCCATCTATACACGGAATGCGAGTTGACCCCATCCCCCTCATCTATACACAGAATGCAGAGTTGACCCCTTCCCCCATCTCGACACAGAATGCAGAGATGACCCCTTCCCACTATCTATACACAGAATTCAGTTCACCACTTCGCCCCCATCTATAGACGGAATGCAGAGATGACCCCTTCCCTCCATCGATACACAGAATGCAGTGTTGACCCCTTCCCCTCACCTATACAAAGAATGCAGAGTTGACCCCTTACCCCCATCTCTATACAGAATTCAGAGTTGACACCTTCCCCGCCATCTACACACAGAATTCAGAGTTGACCCCTTCCCCGCCATCTATACACAGAATGCAGAGTTAACCCCTTCACCCCCATCTATACACGGAAAGCGAGTTGACCCCATCCCCCCCATGTACACACAGAATGCAGAGTTGACCCCTTCCCCTCCAGCTATACACAGAATGCTGAGTTGGTCCCTTCCCCCATTCTACACAGAATGCAGAGTTGACCCCTGCCCCCCATCTCTACACAGAATACAGAGTTGAGCCTTCCCCCCATTTCTTCACAGAATGCAGAGTTGACCCCTTCCCCCCATCTATAAACAGAATGCAAGTTGACTCCATTCCCCCATCTATACACAGAATGCACGGTTGATCCCTTCCCCCTATCTATACACAAACTGCAGAGATGACCCCATCCCCCCATCTATACACAGAATGCTGATTTGTCCCCTTCCCCCCATCTCTACAGAGAATGCAGATTTGACCCCATCGCTACACAGAATGCAGAATTGAACCCTTCCCCCCATCTATACACAGAATGCAGAGTTGACCCCTTCACTCTCATCTGGACACGGAAAGCAGAGTTGACACCTTCCCCTCCAGCCATACACATGATGCTGAGTTGGACCCTTCCCCCATCCCTACACAAAATGCAGAGTTGACCCCTTCCCTCCATCTAGACACAGAATGCAGAGTTGAACCCTTCTCCCCCCATCTATGCACAGAATGCAGAGTTGTCCCCTTCCACCCATCTATACACAGAATACAGAGTTGACCCCGTCCCCATCACTTCACAGAATGCAGAGTTGACCCCTTCCCCCCATCTATACACAGAATGCAGAGTTGAGCCCTTCCCTCCTTCGATACACAGAATGCAGTGTTGACCCCTTCTCCCCCCATCGATGCAGAGAATGCAGAGTTGTCCCCTTCCCCTCATCTTTATGGAGAATGTAGAGCTGACCCCTTCCCCTCACCTATGCTAAGAATGCAGAGTTGACCCCTTCTCCCCCCATCTAGACACAGAACTCAGAGTTGAGCCCTTCCCCTCCATCAATACACAGAATGCAGAGTTAACCCCTTCACCCCCATCTATACACGGAATGCGAGTTGACCCCATCCCCCCCATGTACACACTGAATGCAGAGTTGACCACTTCCCCCCATCTATACGCAGAATGCAGAGTTGACCCCTTCCCTCCCATCTATACGCAGAATGCAGAGTTGACCCCTTCCCTCCATCTATACACAGAATGCAATGTTGACCCCTTCTCCCCCCATCTATACACAGAATGCAGAGTTGACCCCTTCCCTCCCATCTATACGCAGAATGCAGAGTTGACCCCTTCCCCTCACCTATACAAAGAATGCAGAGATGACCCCTTCCCTCCATCTATACACAGAATGCAATGTTGACCCCTTCTCCCCCCATCTATACACAGAATGCAGAGTTGACCCCTTCCCTCCCATCTATACGCAGAATGCAGAGTTGACCCCTTCCCCTCACCTATACACAGAATGCAGAGTTGACCCCTTCCCTCCCATCTATACGCAGAATGCACAGTTGACCCCTTCCCCTCACCTATACACAGAATTCAGAGTTGACCCCTTCCCTCCCATCTATACACAGAATGCAGAGTTGACCCCTTCACTCTCATCTGGACTCAGAAAACAGAGTTGACCCCTTCCCCTCCATTTATACACAGAATGCTGATTTGTCCCCTTCCCCCCATCTCTACAGAGAATGCAGAGTTGACCCCTTCGCCCCATCTATACACAGAATGTAGCGTTGACCCCCTTCCCCCCATCTATACACAGAATGCAGAGTTGACCCCTTCACTCTCATCTGGACTCAGAATGCAGAGTTGACCCCTTCCCTCCATCTATACACTAAATGCAGAGTTGACCCCTCCCCCACATCTATACACAGACTGAAGAGTTGACCCCTTCCCCCCATCTATAAACAGAATGCAAGTTGACTCCATCCCCCCATCTATACACAGAATGCTGATTTGTCCCCTTCCCCCCATCTCTGCAGAGAATGCAGATTTGACCCCATCGCTACACAGAATGCAGAGTTGAACCCTTCCCCCCATCTATACACAGAATGCAGAGTTGACCCCTTCTCTCTCATCTGGACACGGAAAGCAGAGTTGACACCTTCCCCTCCAGCTGAACACATGATGCTGAGTTGGCCCCTTCCCCCATCCCTACACAGAATGCAGAGTTGACCCCTTCCCTCCATCGATACACAGAATGCAGAGTTGACCCCTTGCCCGCCATCTATACACAGAATGCAGAGTTGACCCCGTCCCCATCACTTCACAGAATGCAGAGTTGACCCCTTCCCTCCATCGATACACAGAATGCAGAGTTGACCCCTTCCCCCCATCTACACACAGAATACAGAGTTGACCCCGTCCCCATCACTTCACAGAATGCAGAGTTGACCCCTTCCCCCCATCTATACACAGAATGCAGAGTTGAGCCCTTCCCTCCATCGATACACAGAATGCAGTGTTGACCCCTTCTCCCCCCATCGATGCACAGAATGCAGAGTTGTCCCCTTCCCCCCATCTTTATGGAGAATGCAGAGTTGACCCCTTCCCCTCACCAATGCAAAGAATGCAGAGTTGACCCCTTCTCCCCCCATCTATACACAGAATTCAGAGTTGACCCCTTCCCCTCCATCAGTACACAGAATGCAGAGTTAACCCCTTCACCCCCATCTATACACGGAATGCGAGTTGACCCCATCCCCCCCATGTACACACAGAATGCAGAGTTGACCACTTCCCCCCATCTATACGCAGAATGCAGAGTTGACCCCTTCCCCTCACCTATACAAAGAAGGCAGAGATGACCCCTTCCCTCCATCTATACACAGAATGCAGAGTTGACCCCTTCCCTCCCATCTATACGCAGAATGCAGAGTTGACCCCTTCCCCTCACCTATACAAAGAATGCAGAGTTGACCCCTTCCCCTCACCTATACAAAGAATGCAGAGTTGACCCCTTCCCCTCCAGCTACACACAGAATGCTGAGTTGGACCCTTCCCCCATTCTACACAGAATGCAGAGTTGACCCCTTCCCCCCATCTCTACACAGAATACAGAGTTGAGCCTTCCCCCCATTTCTTCACAGAATGCAGCGTTGACCCCTTCCCTCCATTTATACACAGAATGTAGAGTTGGCCCCCTTAGCCCCATCTATACACAGAATGCAGAGTTGACCCCTTCCCCCCATCTCTACACAGAATGCAGAGTTGAGCGCTTCCCCCCATTTCTTCACAGAATGCAGAGTTGACCCCTTCCCTCCATCGAAACACAGAATGCAGAGTTGAACCATTCCCCCATCACATCACAGAATGCAGAGTTGACCCCTTCCGCTCCTCTCAACACAGAATTCAGAGTAAACCCTTTCACCCCCATCTATACACGGAATGCGAGTTGACCCCATCCCCCTCATCTATACACAGAATGCAGAGTTGACCCCTTCCCCCTATCTCGACACGGAATGCAGAGATGACCCCTTCCCCTCCAGCTATAAACAGAATGCTGAGTTGGAACATTCCCCCAATCTACACAGAATGCAGAGTTGACCCCTTCCCCCCATCTCTACACAGAATATAGAGTTGAGCCTTCCCCCCATTTCGTCACAGAATGCAGAGTTGACCCCTTCACCCCCACGTACACACAGAATGCAGAGTTGACCCCTTGCCCTCCAGCTATACACAGAATGCTGAGTTGGAACCTTCCCCCAATCTACACAGAATGCAGAGTTGACCCCTTCCCCCCATCTCTACACAGAATACAGAGTTGAGCCTTCCCCCCATTTCTTCACAGAATGCAGAGTTGACCCCTTCCCTCCATAAATACACAGAATGTAGAGTTGGCCCCCTTCCACCCATCTATACACAGAATGCAGAGTTGACCCCTTCACTCTCATCTGGACTCAGAAAACAGAGTTGACCCCTTCCCTCCATTTATACACAGAATGCTGATTTGTCCCCTTCCCCCCATCTCCACAGAGAATGCAGATTTGACCCCATCACTACACAGAATGCAGAGTTGACCCCTTCCGCCCATCTATACACAGAATGTCGCGTTGACCCCCTTCCCCCCATCTATACACAAAATGCAGAGTTGACCCCTTCACTCTCATCTGGACTCAGAATGCAGAGTTGACCCCTTCCCTCCATCTATACACAGAATGCAGAGTTGCCCCCTTCTCCCCCCATCTATGCACAGAATGCAGAGTTGTCCCCTTCCCCCCATCTATACACAGAATACAGAGTTGACCCCGTCCCCATCACTTCACAGAATGCAGAGTTGACCCCTTCCCCCCATCTATACACAGAATGCAGAGTTGAGCCCTTCCCTCCATCGATACACAGAAGGCAGTGTTGACCCCTTCTCCCCCCATCGTTGCACAGAATGCAGAGTTGTCCCCTTCCCCCCCATCTTTTTGGAGAAGGCAGATTTGACCCCTTCCCCTCACCTATGCAAAGAATGCAGAGTTGACCCCTTCTCCCCCCATCTATACACAGAATTCAGAGTTGACCCCTTCCCCTCCATCAATACACAGAATGCAGAGTTAACCCCTTCACCCCCATCTATACACGGAATGCGAGTTGACCCCATCCCCCCCATGTACACACAGAATGCAGAGTTGACCACTTCCCCCCATCTATACGCAGAATGCAGAGTTGACCCCTTCCCCTCACCTATGCAAAGAATGCAGAGTTGACCCCTTCTACCCCCATCTATACACAGAATTCAGAGTTGACCCCTTCCCCTCCATCAATGCACAGAATGCAGAGTTAACCCCTCCACCCCCATCTATACACGGAATGCGAGTTGACCCCATCCCCCCCATGTACACACTGAATGCAGAGTTGACCACTTCCCCCCATCTATACGCACAATGCAGAGATGACCCCTTCCCTCCATCTATACACAGAATGCAATGTTGACCCCTTCTCCCCCCATCTATACACAGAATGCAGAGTTGACCCCTTCCCTCCCATCTATACGCAGAATGCAGAGTTGACCCCTTCCCCTCACCTATACAAAGAATGCAGAGTTGACGCCTTCCCCCATCACTTCACAGAATGCAGAGTTGAACCCTTTCCCCCATCTCTACACAGAATACAGAGTTGAGCCTTCCCCCCATTTCTTCACAGAATGCAGAGTTGACCCCTTCCCCCCATCTATACACAGAATGCAGAGTTGACCCCTTCACTCTCATCTGGACTCAGAGAGCAGAGTTGACCCCTTCCCCTCCAGCTATACACAGACTGCAGAGTTGACCCCTTGCCCGCATCTCTATACAGAATTCAGTTTGGACCCCTTCCCCGCCATCGAGACACAGAATGCAGAGTTAATCCCTTCACCCCCATCTATACACGGATTGCGAGTTGACCCCATCCCCCCCATGAACACACAGAATGGAGAGTTGACCCCTTCCCCTCCAACTATACACAGAATGCTGAGTTGGCCCCTTCCCCCACTCGACACAGAATGCAGAGTTGACCCCTTCCCCCCATCTCTACACAGAATGCAGAGTTGAGCGCTTCCCCCCATTTCTTCACAGAATGCAGAGTTGACCACTTCCCTCCATCTATACACAGAATGCAGAGTTGACCCCTTCCCCCATCACTTCACAGAATGCAGAGTTGACCCCTTCCCCTCATCTCGACACAGAATTCAGAGTAAACGCTTTCGCCCCCATCTATACACAGAATGCAGAGTTGACCCCTTCCCCCTATCTCGACACGGAATGCAGAGATGACCCCTTCCCTCCATCTATACACAGAATGCAGTGTTGATCCCTTCCACTCACCTATTCAAAGAATGCAGAGTTGACCCCTTACCCCCATCTCTATACAGAATTCAGAGTTGACACCTTCCCCGCCATCTACACACAGAATTCAGAGTTGACCCCCTCCCCGCCATCTATACACAGAATGCAGAGTTGACCCCTTCCCCCCATCTATACGCAGAATGCAGAGTTGACCCCTTCCCCTCCAGCTACATATAGAATGCTGAGTTGGAACCTTTCCCCAATCTCTACACAGAATGCAGAGTTGGCCCCTTCCCCCCATCTCTACACAGAATACAGAGTTGAGCCTTCCCCCCATTTCTTCACAGAATGCAGAGTTGACCCCTTCCCTCCATATATACAAAGAATGTGGAGTTGGCCCCCTTCCCCCCATCTATACACAGAATGCAGAGTTGACCCCTTCACTCTCATCTGGACTCAGAAAACAGAGTTGACCCCTTCCCCTCCATTTATACACAGAATGCAGAGTTAACCCCTTCACCCCCATCTATACACGGAATGCGAGTTGACCCCATCCCCCCCATGTACACACAGAATGCAGAGTTGACCACTTCCCCCCATCTATACGCAGAATGCAGAGTTGACCCCTTCCCCTCACCTATGCAAAGAATGCAGAGTTGACCCCATCCCCCCCATGTACACACTGAATGCAGAGTTGACCACTTCCCCCCATCTATACGCAGAATGCAGAGTTGACCCCTTCCCCTCAACTATACAAAGAATGCAGAGATGACCCCTTCCCTCCATCTATACACAGAATGCAATGTTGACCCCTTCTCCCCCCATCTATACACAGAATGCAGAGTTGACCCCTTCCCTCCCATCTATACGCAGAATGCAGAGTTGACCCCTTCCCCTCACCTATACAAAGAATGCAGAGTTGACGCCTTCCCTGCATCTCTGTACAGAATTCAGAGTTGACCCCTTCCCCGCCATCGATACACAGAATGCAGAGTTAATCCCTTCACCCCCATCTATACACGGATTGCGAGTTGACCCCATCCCCCCCATGAACACACAGAATGCAGAGTTGACCCCTTCCCCCCATCTATACGCAGAATGCAGACTTGACCCCTTCCCCTCACCTAAACAAAGAATGCAGAGTTGACCCCTTCCCCTCCAGCTATGCACAGAATGCTGAGTTGGACCCTTCCCCCATTCTACACAGAATGCAGAGTTGACCCCTTCCCCCCATCTCTACACAGAATACAGAGTTGAGCCTTCCCCCCATTTCTTCACAGAATGCAGAGTTGACCCCTTCCCCCCATCTATACACAGAATGCAGAGTTGACCCCTTCACTCTCATCTGGACTCAGAAAGCAGAGTTGACTCCTTCCCCTCCAGCTATACACAGAATGCAGAGTTGACCCCTTGCCCGCATCTCTATACAGAATTCAGTTTTGACCCCTTCCCCGCCATCGAGACACAGAATGCAGAGTTAATCCCTTCACCCCCATCTATACACGGATTGCGAGTTGACCCCATCCCCCCCATGAACACACAGAATGGAGAGTTGACCCCTTCCCCTCCAACTATACACAGAATGCTGAGTTGGCCCCTTCCCCCACTCTACACAGAATGCAGAGTTGACCCCTTCCCCCCATCTCTACACAGAATGCAGAGTTGAGAGCTTCCCCCCATTTCTTCACAGAATGCAGAGTTGACCCCTTCCCTCCATCTATACACAGAATGCAGAGTTGACCCCTTCCCCCCATCTCTACACAGAATGCAGAGTGGAGCCCTTCCCCCCATTTCTTCACAGAATGCAGAGTTGACCACTTCCCTCCAACTATACACAGAATGCAGAATTGACCCCTTCCCCCATCACTTCACAGAATGCAGAGTTGACCCCTTCCCCTCATCTCGACACAGAATTCAGAGTAAACCCTTTCTCCCCCATCTATACACGGAATGCGAGTTGACCCCATCCCCCTCATCTATACACAGAATTCAGAGTTGACCCCTTCCCCGCCATCTATACGCAGAATGCAGAGTTGACCCCTTCCCCTCCAGCTATACACAGAATGCTGAGTTGGAACCTTTCCCCAATCTACACAGAATGCAGAGTTTACCCCTTCCCCCCATCTCTACACAGAATACAGAGTTGAGCCTTCCCCCCATTTCTTCACAGAATGCAGAGTTGACCCCTTCCCTCCATATATACAAAGAATGTGGAGTTGGCCCCCTTCCCCCCATCTATACACAGAATGCAGAGTTGACCCCTTCACTCTCATCTGGACTCAGAAAACAGAGTTGACCCCATCCCCTCCATTTATACACAGAATGCTGATTTGTCCCCTTCCCCCCATCTCTACAGAGAATGCAGATTTGACCCAATCACTACACAGAATGCAGAGTTGACCCCTTCCGCCCATCTATACACAGAATGTAGCGTTGACCCCCTTCCCTCCATCTATACACAGAATGCAGAGTTGCCCCCTTCTCCCCCATCTATGCACAGAATGCAGAGTTATCCCCTTTCCCCATCTATACACAGAATACAGAGTTGACCCCTTCCCCGCCATCTATACACAGAATGCAGAGTTGACCCCATCCCCCCCATGTACACACAGAATGCAGAGTTGACCCCTCCCCCCCATCCATACGCAGAATGCAGAGTTGACCCCTTCCCCTCACCTATACAAAGAATGCAGAGTTGACCCCTTCCCCCCATTTCTTCACAGAATGCAGAGTTGACCCCTTCCCCCCATCTATACACAGAATGCAGAGATGACCCCTTCCCTCCATCTATACACAGAATGCAGTGTTGACCCCTTCTCCCCCCATCTATACACAGAATGCAGAGTTGAACCCTTCCCTCCCATCTATACGGAGAATGCAGAGTTGACCCCTTCCCCTCACCTATACAAAGAAAGCAGAGTTGACCCCTTCCCCTGCAGCTATACACAGAATGCTGAGTTGGCCCCTTCCCCCATTCTACACAGAATGCAGAGTTGACCCCTTACCCCCATCTCTCCACAGAATACAGAGTTGAGCCTTCCCCCCATTTCTTCACAGAATGCAGAGTTGACCCCTTCCCTCCATTTATACACAGAATGCTGATTTGTCCCCTTCCCCCCATCTCTACAGAGAATGCAGATTTGACCCCATCGCGACACAGAATGCTGAGTTGACCCCTTCCCCCCATCTATACACAGAATGTAGCGTTGACCCCCTTCCCCCCATCTATACACAGAATGCAGAGTTGACCCCTTCACTCTCATCTGGACTCAGAAAGCAGAGTTGACCCCTTCCCCTCCAGCTATGCAGATGATGCTGAGCTGGCACCTCCCCCCATCCCAACACAGAATGCAGAGTTGACCCCTTCCCTCCATCTATACACAGAATACAGAGTTGACCCCGTCCCCATCACTTCACAGAATGCAGAGTTGACCCCTTCCCCCCATCTATACACAGAATGCAGAGTTGTCCCCTTCCCCCCATCTTTACGGAGAATGCAGAGTTGACCCATTCCCCCCCATCTATACATGGAATGCAGAGTTAACCCCTTCACCCCATCTATACATGGAATGCGAGTTGACCCCATCCCCCCCATGTACTCACAGAATGCAGAGTTGACCCCTTCCCCCCATCTATACGCAGAATGCAGGGTTGACCCCTTCCCCTCACCTATACAAAGAATGCAGAGTTGACCCCTTCCCCTGCAGCTATACACAGAATGCTGAGTTGGCCCCTTCCCCCATTCTACACAGAATGCAGAGTTGACCCCTTCCCCCCATCTCTACACAGAATACAGAGTTGAGCCTTCCCCCCATTTCTTCACAGAATGCAGAGTTGACCCCTTCCCTCCATTTATACACAGAATGCTGATTTGTCCCCTTCCCCCCATCTATACGCAGAATGCAGAGTTGACCCCTTCCCCTCCAGCTATACACAGAATGCTGAGTTGGAACCTTTCCCCAATCTACACAGAATGCAGAGTTGACCCCTTCCCCCCATCTCTACACAGAATACAGAGTTGAGCCTTCCCCCCATTTCTTCACAGAATGCAGAGTTGACCCCTTCCCTCCATATATACAAAGAATGTGGAGTTGGCCCCCTTCCCCCCATCTATACACAGAATGCAGAGTTGACCCCTTCACTCTCATCTGGACTCAGAAAACAGAGTTGACCCCATCCCCTCCATTTATACACAGAATGCTGATTTGTCCCCTTCCCCCCATCTCTACAGAGAATGCAGATTTGACCCAATCACTACACAGAATGCAGAGTTGACCCCTTCCGCCCATCTATACACAGAATGTAGCGTTGACCCCCTTCCCCCCATCTATACACAGAATGCAGAGATGACCCCTTCACTCTCATCTGGACTCAGAAAACAGAGTTGACCCCATCCCCTCCATTTATACACAGAATGCTGATTTGTCCCCTTCCCCCCATCTCTACAGAGAATGCAGATTTGACCCAATCACTACACAGAATGCAGAGTTGACCCCTTCCGCCCATCTATACACAGAATGTAGCGTTGACCCCCTTCCCTCCATCTATACACAGAATGCAGAGTTGCCCCCTTCTCCCCCCATCTATGCACAGAATGCAGAGTTGTCCCCTTTCCCCATCTATACACAGAATACAGAGTTGACCCCTTCCCCGCCATCTATACACAGAATGCAGAGTTGACCCCATCCCCCCCATGTACACACAGAATGCAGAGTTGACCCCTCCCCCCCATCCTTACGCAGAATGCAGAGTTGACCCCTTCCCCTCACCTATACAAAGAATGCAGAGTTGACCCCTTCCCCCCATTTCTTCACAGAATGCAGAGTTGACCCCTTCCCCCCATCTATACACAGAATGCAGAGATGATCCCTTCCCTCCATCTATACACAGAATGCAGTGTTGACCCCTTCTCCCCCCATCTATACACAGAATGCAGAGTTGACCCCTTCCCTCCCATCTATACGGAGAATGCAGAGTTGACCCCTTCCCCTCACCTATACAAAGAAAGCAGAGTTGACCCCTTCCCCTGCAGCTATACACAGAATGCTGAGTTGGCCCCTTCCCCCATTCTACGCAGAATGCAGAGTTGACCCCTTACCCCCATCTCTACACAGAATACAGAGTTGAGCCTTCCCCCCATTTCTTCACAGAATGCAGAGTTGACCCCTTCCCTCCATTTATACACAGAATGCTGATTTGTCCCCTTCCCCCCATCTCTACAGAGAATGCAGATTTGACCCCATCGCGACACAGAATGCTGAGTTGACCCCTTCCCCCCATCTATACACAGAATGTAGCGTTGACCCCCTTCCCCCCATCTATACACAGAATGCAGAGTTGACCCCTTCACTCTCATCTGGACTCAGAAAGCAGAGTTGACCCCTTCCCCTCCAGCTATGCAGATGATGCTGAGTTGGCACCTTCCCCCATCCCAACACAGAATGCAGAGTTGACCCCTTCCCTCCATCTATACACAGAATACAGAGTTGACCCCGTCCCCATCACTTCACAGAATGCAGAGTTGACCCCTTCCCCCCATCTATACACAGAATGCAGAGTTGTCCCCTTCCCCCCATCTTTACGGAGAATGCAGAGTTGACCCCTTCCCCCCCATCTATACATGGAATGCAGAGTTAACCCCTTCACCCCCATCTATACATGGAATGCGAGTTGACCCCATCCCCCCCATGTACTCACAGAATGCAGAGTTGACCCCTTCCCCCCATCTATACGCAGAATGCAGAGTTGACCCCTTCCCCTCACCTATACAAAGAATGCAGAGTTGACCCCTTCCCCTGCAGCTATACACAGAATGCTGAGTTGGCCCCTTCCCCCATTCTACACAGAATGCAGAGTTGACCCCTTCCCCCCATCTCTACACAGAATACAGAGTTGAGCCTTCCCCCCATTTCTTCACAGAATGCAGAGTTGACCCCTTCCCTCCATTTATACACAGAATGCTGATTTGTCCCCTTCCCCCCATCTCTACAGAGAATGCAGATTTGACCCCATCGCGACACAGAATGCTGAGTTGACCCCTTCCCCCCATCTCTACACAGAATACAGAGTTGAGCCTTCCCCCCATTTCTTCACAGAATGCTGAGTTGACCCCCTTCCCCCCATCTATACACAGAATGCAGAGTTGACCCCTTCACTCTCATCTGGACTCAGAAAGCAGAGTTGACCCCTTCCCCTCCAGCTATGCACATGATGCTGAGTTGGCCCCTTCCCCCATCCCAACACAGAATGCAGAGTTGACCCCTTCCCTCCATCTATACACAGAATACAGAGTTGACCCCGTCCCCATCACTTCACAGAATGCAGAGTTGACCCCTTCCCCCCATCTATACACAGAATGCAGAGTTCAGCCCTTCCCTCCATCGATACACAGAATGCAGTGTTGATCCCTTCTCCCCCCATCTGTGCACAGAATGCAGAGTTGTCCCCTTCCCCCCATTTTACGGAGAATGCAGAGTTGACCCCTTCCCCTCACCTATGCAAAGAATGCAGAGTTGACCCCTTCCCCCCATCTCTATACAGAATTCAGAGTTGACCCCTTCACCCCATCTCTTCACAGAATGCAGAGTTGACCCCTTCCCCCCATCTATACACAGAATGCAGAGTTGACCCCTTCACTCTCATCTGGACACGGAAAGCAGAGTTGACACCTTCCCCACCAGCTATACACATGATGCTGAGTTGGCCCCTTCCCCCATCCCAACACAGAATGCAGAGTTGACCCCTTCCCTCCATCTATACACAGAATACAGAGTTGACCCCATCCCCATTTCTTCACAGAATGCTGAGTTGACCCCCTTCCCCCCATCTATACACAGAATGCAGAGTTGACCCCTTCACTCTCATCTGAACTCAGAAAGCAGAGTTGACCCCTTCCCCTCCAGCTATGCACATGATGCTGAGTTGGCCCCTTCCCCCATCCCAACACAGAATGCAGAGTTGACCCCTTCCCTCCATCTATACACAGAATACAGAGTTGACCCCATCCCCATCACTTCACAGAATGCAGAGTTGACCCCTTCCCCCCATCTATACACAGAATGCAGAGTTCAGCCCTTCCCTCCATCTATACACAGAATGCAGTGTTGACCCCTTCTCCCCCATCTATGCACAGAATGCAGAGTTGTCCCCTTCCCCCCATCTTTACGGAGAATGCAGTGTTGACCCCTTCCCCTCACCTATGCAAAGAATGCAGAGTTGACCCCTTCCCCTCATCTCTACACAGAATTCAGAGTGAACCCTTTCGCCCCCATCTATACACGGTATGCGAGTTGACCCCATCCCCATCAGCTATACACAGAATGCAGAGTTGACCCCTTCCCCCTATCTCGACACAGAATGCAGAGATGACCCCTTCCAATATCTATACACAGAATGCAGTTAACCCTTCCCCCCATCTATACACGGAATGCAGAGATGACCCCTTCCCCTCACCTATACAAAGAATGCAGAGCTGACCCCTTACCCCCATCTCTAGACAGAATTCAGAGTTGCCCCCTTCACCGCCATCTACACACAGAATGCAGAATTAACCCCTTCACCCCCATCTATACACGGAATGCGAGTTGACCCCATCACCCCCATGTACACACAGAATGCAGAGTTGACCCCTCCCCCCCATCCATACGCAGAATGCAGAGTTGACCCCTTCCCCCCATCTAGACGCAGAATGCAGTGTTGACCCCTTCCCCTCCCCTGTCCAAAGAATGCAGAGTTGACCCCTTCCCCTCACCTGTCCAAAGAATGCAGAGTTGACCCCTTCCCCTGCAGCTATACACAGAATGCAGAGTTGACGCCTTCCCCCCATCTCCACACAGAATACAGAGTTGAGCCTTCCCCCCATTTCTTCACAGAATGCAGAGTTGACCCCTTCCCTCCATTTATACACAGAATGCAGAGATGACCCCTTCCCCCATCACTTCACAGAATGCAGAGTTGACCCCTTCCCCTCACCTAAACAAAGAATGCAGAGTTGACCCCTTCCCCTCCAGCTATACACAGAATGCTGTGTTCTCCCCTTCCCCCACTCTACACAGAATGCAGAGTTGACCCCTTCCCCCCATCTCTACACAGAATGCTGAGTTGAGCCTTCCCTCCATTTATACACAGAATGCAGAGATGACCCCTTCCCCCATCACTTCACAGAATGCAGAGTTGACCCCTTCCCCTCATCTCTGCACAGAACTCAGAGTAAACCATTTCGCCCCCATCTATACACGGAATGCGAGTTGACCCCTTCCCCCTATCTCGACACAGAATGCAGAGATGACCCCTTCCAATATCTATACACAGAATGCAGTTAACCCTTCCCTCCATCTACACACAGAATGCTGAGTTGGCCCCTTCCCCCATTCTGCACAAAATGCAGAGTTGACCCCTTCCCCCCATCTATGCACAGAATGCAGAGTTAACCCCTTCACCCCCATCTATACACGGAATGCGAGTTGACCCCATCCCCGTCATGTACACACATAATGCAGAGTTGACCCCTTCCCCCCATCCAGACGCAGAATGCAGAGTTGACCCCTTCCCCTCACCTATACAAAGAATGCAGAGTTGACCCCTTCCCCTCCAGCTATACACAGAATGCTGAGTTGGCCCCTTCCCCCATTCTGCACAAAATGCAGAGTTGACCCCTTCCCCCCATCTATGCACAGAATGCAGAGTTAACCCCTTCACCCCCATCTATACACGGAATGCGAGTTGACCCCATCCCCGTCATGTACACACATAATGCAGAGTTGACCCCTTCCCCCCATCTAGACGCAGAATGCAGAGTTGACCCCTTCCCCTCACCTATACAAAGAATGCAGAGTTGACCCCTTCCCCTCCAGCTATACACAGAATGCTGAGTTGGCCCCTTCCCCCATTCTACACAGAATGCAGAGCTGACGCCTTCCCCCCATCTCTACACAGAATACAGAGTTGAGCCTTCCCCCCATTTGTTCACCGAATGCAGAGTTCACCCCTTCCCCCATCACTTCACAGAATGCAGAGTCGACCCCTTCCCCTCATCTCTGCACAGAATTCAGAGTTGACCCCTTCCCCCCCACACGACACAGAATGCAGAGTTGACCCCTTCCCCCCATCTCTACACAGAATGCAGAGTTGAGCCCTTCCCCCCATTTCTTCACAGAATGCAGAGTTGACCCCTTCCCCCCATCTCTATACAGAATTCAGAGTTGACCCCTTCCCCGCCATCTATACACAGAATGCAGAGTTAATCCCTTCACCCCCATCTATACACGGATTGCGAGTTGACCCCATCCCCCCCATGAACACACAGAATGCAGAGTTGACCCCTTCCCCCCATCTATACGCAGAATGCAGAGTTGACCACTTCCCCTGCAGCTATACACAGAATGCTGAGTTGACCCCTTCCCCCCATCTCTACACAGAATACAGAGTTGAGCCTTCCCCCCATTTCTTCACAGAATGCAGAGTTGACCCCTTCCCTCCATTTATACACAGAATGCTGATTTGTCCCCTTCCCCCCATCTATACACAGAATGCAGAGTTGACCCCTTCACTCTCATCTGGACTCAGAAAGCAGAGTTGACCCCTTCCCCTCCAGCTATGCACATGATGCTGAGTTGGCCCCTTCCCCCATCCCAACACAGAATGCAGAGTTGACCCCTTCCCACCATCTGTACACAGAATACAGAGTTGACCCCGTCCCCATCACTTCACAGAATGCAGAGTTGACCCCTTCCCCCCATCTATACACAGAATGCAGAGTTCAGCCCTTCCCTCCATCGATACACAGAATGCAGTGTTGACCCCTTCTCCCCCCATCTGTGCACAGAATGCAGAGTTGTCCCCTTCCCCCCATTTTACGGAGAATGCAGAGTTGACCCCTTCCCCTCACCTATGCAAAGAATGCAGAGTTGACCCCTTCCCCCATCTCTATACAGAATTCAGAGTTGACCCCTTCACCCCATCTATACACAGAATACAGAGTTGACCCCGTCCACATCACTTCACAGAATGCAGAGTTGACCCCTTCCCCCCATCTATACACAGAATGCAGAGTTGACCCCTTCACTCTCATCTGGTCACGGAAAGCAGAGTTGACACCTTCCCCTCCAGCTATACACATGATGCTGAGTTGGACCCTTCCCCCATCCCTACACAGAATGCAGAGTTGACCCCTTCCCTCCATCTATACACAGAATGCAGAGTTGACCCCTTCCCCGCCATCTATACACAGAATGCAGAGTTGTCCCCTTCCCCCCATCGATACACAGAATACAGAGTTGACCCCGTCCCCATCACTTCACAGAATGCAGAGTTGAGCCCTTCCCTCCATCGATACACAGAATGCAGTGTTGACCCCTTCTCCCCCCATCGATGCACAGAATGCAGAGTTGTCCCCTTCCCCCCATCTTTATGGAGAATGCAGCGTTGACCCCTTCCCCTCACCTATGCAAAGAATGCAGAGTTGACCCCTTCTCCCCTCATCTCTACACAGATTTCAGAGTTGACCCCTTCCCACCATCTATCCACAGAATGCTGATTTGTCCCCTTCCCCCCATCTCCACAGAGAATGCAGATTTGACCCCTTCCCGTCATTTCTACACAGAATGCAGAGTTGACCCCTTCCCCCCATCTCTTCACTAAATGCAGAGTTGACCCCTTCCCCACATCTATACACAGACTGAAAAGTTGACCCCTTCCCCGCATCTATACACAGAATGCAGAGTTGACCCCTTCACTCTCATCTGAACTCAGAAAGCAGAGTTGACCCCTTCCCCTCCAGCTATGCACATGATGCTGAGTTGGCCCCTTCCCCCATCCCAACACAGAATGCAGAGTTGACCCCTTCCCTCCATCTATACACAGAATACAGAGTTGACCCCATCCCCATTTCTTCACAGAATGCTGAGTTGACCCCCTTCCCCCCATCTATACACAGAATGCAGAGTTGACCCCTTCACTCTCATCTGAACTCAGAAAGCAGAGTTGACCCCTTCCCCTCCAGCTATGCACATGATGCTGAGTTGGCCCCTTCCCCCATCCCAACACAGAATGCAGAGTTGACCCCTTCCCTCCATCTATACACAGAATACAGAGTTGACCCCATCCCCATCACTTCACAGAATGCAGAGTTGACCCCTTCCCCCCATCTATACACAGAATGCAGAGTTCAGCCCTTCCCTCCATCTATACACAGAATGCAGTGTTGACCCCTTCTCCCCCATCTATGCACAGAATGCAGAGTTGTCCCCTTCCCCCCATCTTTACGGAGAATGCAGTGTTGACCCCTTCCCCTCACCTATGCAAAGAATGCAGAGTTGACCCCTTCCCCTCATCTCTACACAGAATTCAGAGTGAACCCTTTCGCCCCCATCTATACACGGTATGCGAGTTGACCCCATCCCCATCAGCTATACACAGAATGCAGAGTTGACCCCTTCCCCCTATCTCGACACAGAATGCAGAGATGACCCCTTCCAATATCTATACACAGAATGCAGTTAACCCTTCCCCCCATCTATACACGGAATGCAGAGATGACCCCTTCCCCTCACCTATACAAAGAATGCAGAGCTGACCCCTTACCCCCATCTCTAGACAGAATTCAGAGTTGCCCCCTTCACCGCCATCTACACACAGAATGCAGAATTAACCCCTTCACCCCCATCTATACACGGAATGCGAGTTGACCCCATCACCCCCATGTACACACAGAATGCAGAGTTGACCCCTCCCCCCCATCCATACGCAGAATGCAGAGTTGACCCCTTCCCCCCATCTAGACGCAGAATGCAGTGTTGACCCCTTCCCCTCCCCTGTCCAAAGAATGCAGAGTTGACCCCTTCCCCTCACCTGTCCAAAGAATGCAGAGTTGACCCCTTCCCCTGCAGCTATACACAGAATGCAGAGTTGACGCCTTCCCCCCATCTCCACACAGAATACAGAGTTGAGCCTTCCCCCCATTTCTTCACAGAATGCAGAGTTGACCCCTTCCCTCCATTTATACACAGAATGCAGAGATGACCCCTTCCCCCATCACTTCACAGAATGCAGAGTTGACCCCTTCCCCTCACCTAAACAAAGAATGCAGAGTTGACCCCTTCCCCTCCAGCTATACACAGAATGCTGTGTTCTCCCCTTCCCCCACTCTACACAGAATGCAGAGTTGACCCCTTCCCCCCATCTCTACACAGAATGCTGAGTTGAGCCTTCCCTCCATTTATACACAGAATGCAGAGATGACCCCTTCCCCCATCACTTCACAGAATGCAGAGTTGACCCCTTCCCCTCATCTCTGCACAGAACTCAGAGTAAACCATTTCGCCCCCATCTATACACGGAATGCGAGTTGACCCCTTCCCCCTATCTCGACACAGAATGCAGAGATGACCCCTTCCAATATCTATACACAGAATGCAGTTAACCCTTCCCTCCATCTACACACAGAATGCTGAGTTGGCCCCTTCCCCCATTCTGCACAAAATGCAGAGTTGACCCCTTCCCCCCATCTATGCACAGAATGCAGAGTTAACCCCTTCACCCCCATCTATACACGGAATGCGAGTTGACCCCATCCCCGTCATGTACACACATAATGCAGAGTTGACCCCTTCCCCCCATCCAGACGCAGAATGCAGAGTTGACCCCTTCCCCTCACCTATACAAAGAATGCAGAGTTGACCCCTTCCCCTCCAGCTATACACAGAATGCTGAGTTGGCCCCTTCCCCCATTCTGCACAAAATGCAGAGTTGACCCCTTCCCCCCATCTATGCACAGAATGCAGAGTTAACCCCTTCACCCCCATCTATACACGGAATGCGAGTTGACCCCATCCCCGTCATGTACACACATAATGCAGAGTTGACCCCTTCCCCCCATCTAGACGCAGAATGCAGAGTTGACCCCTTCCCCTCACCTATACAAAGAATGCAGAGTTGACCCCTTCCCCTCCAGCTATACACAGAATGCTGAGTTGGCCCCTTCCCCCATTCTACACAGAATGCAGAGCTGACGCCTTCCCCCCATCTCTACACAGAATACAGAGTTGAGCCTTCCCCCCATTTGTTCACCGAATGCAGAGTTCACCCCTTCCCCCATCACTTCACAGAATGCAGAGTCGACCCCTTCCCCTCATCTCTGCACAGAATTCAGAGTTGACCCCTTCCCCCCCACACGACACAGAATGCAGAGTTGACCCCTTCCCCCCATCTCTACACAGAATGCAGAGTTGAGCCCTTCCCCCCATTTCTTCACAGAATGCAGAGTTGACCCCTTCCCCCCATCTCTATACAGAATTCAGAGTTGACCCCTTCCCCGCCATCTATACACAGAATGCAGAGTTAATCCCTTCACCCCCATCTATACACGGATTGCGAGTTGACCCCATCCCCCCCATGAACACACAGAATGCAGAGTTGACCCCTTCCCCCCATCTATACGCAGAATGCAGAGTTGACCACTTCCCCTGCAGCTATACACAGAATGCTGAGTTGGCCCCTTCCCCCATTCTACACAGAATGCAGAGTTGACCCCTTCCCCCCATCTCTACACAGAATACAGAGTTGAGCCTTCCCCCCATTTCTTCACAGAATGCAGAGTTGACCCCTTCCCTCCATTTATACACAGAATGCTGATTTGTCCCCTTCCCCCCATCTCTACAGAGAATGCAGATTTGACCCCATCGCGACACAGAATGCTGAGTTGACCCCTTCCCCCCATCTCTACACAGAATACAGAGTTGAGCCTTCCCCCCATTTCTTCACAGAATGCTGAGTTGACCCCCTTCCCCCCATCTATACACAGAATGCAGAGTTGACCCCTTCACTCTCATCTGGACTCAGAAAGCAGAGTTGACCCCTTCCCCTCCAGCTATGCACATGATGCTGAGTTGGCCCCTTCCCCCATCCCAACACAGAATGCAGAGTTGACCCCTTCCCTCCATCTGTACACAGAATACAGAGTTGACCCCGTCCCCATCACTTCACAGAATGCAGAGTTGACCCCTTCCCCCCATCTATACACAGAATGCAGAGTTCAGCCCTTCCCTCCATCGATACACAGAATGCAGTGTTGACCCCTTCTCCCCCCATCTGTGCACAGAATGCAGAGTTGTCCCCTTCCCCCCATTTTACGGAGAATGCAGAGTTGACCCCTTCCCCTCACCTATGCAAAGAATGCAGAGTTGACCCCTTCCCCCATCTCTATACAGAATTCAGAGTTGACCCCTTCACCCCATCTATACACAGAATACAGAGTTGACCCCGTCCACATCACTTCACAGAATGCAGAGTTGACCCCTTCCCCCCATCTATACACAGAATGCAGAGTTGACCCCTTCACTCTCATCTGGACACGGAAAGCAGAGTTGACACCTTCCCCTCCAGCTATACACATGATGCTGAGTTGGACCCTTCCCCCATCCCTACACAGAATGCAGAGTTGACCCCTTCCCTCCATCTATACACAGAATGCAGAGTTGACCCCTTCCCCGCCATCTATACACAGAATGCAGAGTTGTCCCCTTCCCCCCATCGATACACAGAATACAGAGTTGACCCCGTCCCCATCACTTCACAGAATGCAGAGTTGAGCCCTTCCCTCCATCGATACACAGAATGCAGTGTTGACCCCTTCTCCCCCCATCGATGCACAGAATGCAGAGTTGTCCCCTTCCCCCCATCTTTATGGAGAATGCAGCGTTGACCCCTTCCCCTCACCTATGCAAAGAATGCAGAGTTGACCCCTTCTCCCCTCATCTCTACACAGATTTCAGAGTTGACCCCTTCCCACCATCTATCCACAGAATGCTGATTTGTCCCCTTCCCCCCATCTCCACAGAGAATGCAGATTTGACCCCTTCCCGTCATTTCTACACAGAATGCAGAGTTGACCCCTTCCCCCCATCTCTTCACTAAATGCAGAGTTGACCCCTTCCCCACATCTATACACAGACTGAAAAGTTGACCCCTTCCCCGCATCTATAAACAGAATGCAAGTTGATTCCATCCCCCCATCTATACACAGAATGCACAGTTGATCCCTTCCCCCTATCTATACAGAGACTGCAGAGATGGCCCCATCCCCCCATCTATACACAGAATGCTGATTTGTCCCCTTCCCCTCATCTCTCCAGAGAATGCAGATTTGACCCCATCGCTACACAGAATGCAGAGTTGAACCCTTCCCCGCATCTATACACAGAATGCAGAGTTGACCCCTTCCCTCCCATCTATACGCAGAATGCAGAGTTGACCCCTTCCCCTCACCTATACAAAGAATGCAGAGTTGACCCCTTCCCCTCCAGCTATACACAGAATGCTGAGTTGGACCCTTCCCCCATTCTACACAGAATGCAGAGTTGACCCATTCCCCCCATCTCTACACAGAATACAGAGTTGAGCCTTCCCCCCATTTCTTCACAGAATGCAGAGTTGACCCCTTCCCTCCATTTATACACAGAATGCTGATTTGTCCCCTTCCCCCCATCTCTACAGAGAATGCAGATTTGACCCCATTGCTACACAGAATGCTGAGTTGACCCCTTCCCCCCATCTCTACACAGAATACAGAGTTGAGCCTTCCCCCCATTTCTTCACAGAATGCTGAGTTGACCCCCTTCCCCCCATCTATACACAGAATGCAGAGTTGACCCCTTCACTCTCATCTGAACTCAGAAAGCAGAGTTGACCCCTTCCCCTCCAGCTATGCACATGATGCTGAGTTGGCCCCTTCCCCCATCCCAACACAGAATGCAGAGTTGACCCCTTCCCTCCATCTATACACAGAATACAGAGTTGACCCCATCCCCATCACTTCACAGAATGCAGAGTTGACCCCTTCCCCCCATCTATACACAGAATGCAGAGTTCAGCCCTTCCCTCCATCTATACACAGAATGCAGTGTTGACCCCTTCTCCCCCATCTATGCACAGAATGCAGAGTTGTCCCCTTCCCCCCATCTTTACGGAGAATGCAGTGTTGACCCCTTCCCCTCACCTATGCAAAGAATGCAGAGTTGACCCCTTCCCCTCATCTCTACACAGAATTCAGAGTGAACCCTTTCGCCCCCATCTATACACGGTATGCGAGTTGACCCCATCCCCATCAGCTATACACAGAATGCAGAGTTGACCCCTTCCCCCTATCTCGACACAGAATGCAGAGATGACCCCTTCCAATATCTATACACAGAATGCAGTTAACCCTTCCCCCCATCTATACACGGAATGCAGAGATGACCCCTTCCCCTCACCTATACAAAGAATGCAGAGCTGACCCCTTACCCCCATCTCTAGACAGAATTCAGAGTTGCCCCCTTCACCGCCATCTACACACAGAATGCAGAATTAACCCCTTCACCCCCATCTATACACGGAATGCGAGTTGACCCCATCACCCCCATGTACACACAGAATGCAGAGTTGACCCCTCCCCCCCATCCATACGCAGAATGCAGAGTTGACCCCTTCCCCCCATCTAGACGCAGAATGCAGTGTTGACCCCTTCCCCTCCCCTGTCCAAAGAATGCAGAGTTGACCCCTTCCCCTCACCTGTCCAAAGAATGCAGAGTTGACCCCTTCCCCTGCAGCTATACACAGAATGCAGAGTTGACGCCTTCCCCCCATCTCCACACAGAATACAGAGTTGAGCCTTCCCCCCATTTCTTCACAGAATGCAGAGTTGACCCCTTCCCTCCATTTATACACAGAATGCAGAGATGACCCCTTCCCCCATCACTTCACAGAATGCAGAGTTGACCCCTTCCCCTCACCTAAACAAAGAATGCAGAGTTGACCCCTTCCCCTCCAGCTATACACAGAATGCTGTGTTCTCCCCTTCCCCCACTCTACACAGAATGCAGAGTTGACCCCTTCCCCCCATCTCTACACAGAATGCTGAGTTGAGCCTTCCCTCCATTTATACACAGAATGCAGAGATGACCCCTTCCCCCATCACTTCACAAAATGCAGAGTTGACCCCTTCCCCTCATCTCTACACAGAACTCAGAGTAAACCATTTCGCCCCCATCTATACACGGAATGCGAGTTGACCCCTTCCCCCTATCTCGACACAGAATGCAGAGATGACCCCTTCCAATATCTATACACAGAATGCAGTTAACCCTTCCCTCCATCTACACACAGAATGCTGAGTTGGCCCCTTCCCCCATTCTGCACAAAATGCAGAGTTGACCCCTTCCCCCCATCTATGCACAGAATGCAGAGTTAACCCCTTCACCCCCATCTATACACGGAATGCGAGTTGACCCCATCCCCGTCATGTACACACATGATGCAGAGTTGACCCCTTCCCCCCATCTAGACGCAGAATGCAGAGTTGACCCCTTCCCCTCACCTATACAAAGAATGCAGAGTTGACCCCTTCCCCTCCAGCTATACACAGAATGCTGAGTTGGCCCCTTCCCCCATTCTGCACAAAATGCAGAGTTGACCCCTTCCCCCCATCTATGCACAGAATGCAGAGTTAACCCCTTCACCCCCATCTATACACGGAATGCGAGTTGACCCCATCCCCGTCATGTACACACATAATGCAGAGTTGACCCCTTCCCCCCATCTCGACGCAGAATGCAGAGTTGACCCCTTCCCCTCACCTATACAAAGAATGCAGAGTTGACCCCTTCCCCTCCAGCTATACACAGAATGCTGAGTTGGCCCCTTCCCCCATTCTACACAGAATGCAGAGCTGACGCCTTCCCCCCATCTCTACACAGAATACAGAGTTGAGCCTTCCCCCCATTTGTTCACCGAATGCAGAGTTCACCCCTTCCCCCATCACTTCACAGAATGCAGAGTCGACCCCTTCCCCTCATCTCTGCACAGAATTCAGAGTTGACCCCTTCCCCCCCACTCGACACAGAATGCAGAGTTGACCCCTTCCCCCCATCTCTACACAGAATGCAGAGTTGAGCCCTTCCCCCCATTTCTTCACAGAATGCAGAGTTGACCCCTTCCCCCCATCTCTATACAGAATTCAGAGTTGACCCCTTCCCCGCCATCTATACACAGAATGCAGAGTTAATCCATTCACCCCCATCTATACACGGATTGCGAGTTGGCCCCATCCCCCCCATGAACACACAGAATGCAGAGTTGACCCCTCCCCCCCATCTATACGCAGAATGCAGAGTTGACCACTTCCCCTCACCTATACAAAGAATGCAGAGTTGACCCCTTCCCCTCCAGCGATACACAGAATGCTGAGTTGGCCCCTTCCCCCATTCTACACAGAATGCAGAGTTGAGCCCTTCCCCCCATTTCTTCACAGAATGCAGAGTTGACCCCTTCCCCTCATCTCTACACAGAATGCAGAGTTGACCCCTTCCCCCCATCTACGCACAGAATGTAGAGTTGACCCCCTTCCCCCCATCTATACACAGAATGCAGAGTTGACCCCTTCACTCTCATATGGATTCAGAAAGCAGAGTTGACCCCTTCCCCTCCAGGTATACACATGATGCTGAGTTGGCCCCTTCCCCCATCCCTACACAGAATGCAGAGTTGACCCCTTCCCTCCATCTATACACAGAATACAGAGTTGACCCCGTCCCCATCACTTCACAGAATGCAGAGTTGACCACTTCCCCCCATCTATACACAGAATGCAGAGTTGACCCCTTCCCCCATCACTTCACAGAATGCAGAGTAGACCCCTTCCCCTCACCTATACAAAGAATGCAGAGTTGACCCCTTCCCCTCCAGCTATATACAGAATGCTGAGTTGGCCCCTTCCCCCATTCTACACAGAATGCAGAGTTGACGCCTTCCCCCCATCTCCACACAGAATACAGAGTTGAGCCTTCCCCCCATTTCTTCACAGAATGCAGAGTTGCCCCCTTCCCTCCATTTATACACAGAATGCAGAGATGACCCCTTTCCCCATCACTTCACAGAATGCAGAGTTGACCCCTTCCCCTCATCTCTGCACAGAATTCAGAGTTGACCCCTTCCCCCTATCTCTAAACAGAATGCAGAGATGACCTCTTCCCACTATCTATGCACAGAATGCAGTTAACCCCTTCGCCCCCATCTATACACGGAATGCGAGTTGACCCCATCCCCCCCATCTATAGACAGAATGCAGAGTTGACCCCTTCCCTCCCATTTATACACAGAATGCCGAGTTGACCCCTTCCCCTCACCTATACAAAGAATGCAGAGTTGACCCCTGCCCCCCATCTCTATACAGAATTCAGAGTTGACCCCTTCCCCGCCATCTATACACAGAATGCAGAGTTGACGCCTTCCCCTCATCTATACGCAGAATGCAGAGTTGACCCCTTCCCCGCCATCTATACACAGAATGCAGAGTTAATCCCTTCACCCCCATCTATACACGGATTGCGAGTTGACCCCATCCCCCCCATGAACACACAGAATGCAGAGTTGTCCTCTTCCCCCCATCTCTACACAGAATGCAGATTGAGCCCTTCCCCCCATTTCTTCTCAGAATGCAGAGTTGACCCCTTCCCCCCATCGCTACACAGAATGCAGAGATGACCCCTTCCCCTCATCTCTACACAGAATTCAGAATAAACCCTTTCGCCCCCATCTATACACGGAATGCGAGTTGACCCCATCCCCCTCATCTAGACACAGAATGCAGAGTTGAGCGCTTCCCCCCATTTCTTCACAGAATGCAGAGATGACCCCTTCCCTCCATCTATACACAGAATGCTGAGTTGGCTCCTTCCCCCATTCTACACAGAATGCAGAGTTGACCCCTTCCCCCCATCTCTACACAGAATACAGAGTTGAGCCTTCCCCCCATTTTTTCACAGAATGCAGAGTTGACCCCTTCCCTCCATTTATACACAGAATGCTGATTTGTCCCCTTCCCCCCATCAATACACAGAATGCAGAGTTGACCCCTTCACTCTTAACTGGACTCAGAAAGCAGAGTTGACCCCTTCCCCTCCAGCTATACACATGATGCTGAGTTGGCTCCTTCCCCCATCCCTACACAGAATGCAGAGTTGACCCCTTCCCCCCATCTATACACAGAATGTAGAGTTGACCCGCTTCCCCCCATCTATACACAGAATGTAGAGTTGACCCCCTTCCCCCCATCTATACACAGAATGCAGAGTTGACCCCTTCACTCTTAACTGGACTCAGAAAGCAGAGTTGACCCCTTCCCCTCCAGCTATACACATGATGCTGAGTTGGCCCCTTCCCCCATCCCTACACAGAATGCAGAGTTGACCCCTTCCCTCCATCTATACACAGAATACAGAGTTGACCCCATCCCCATCACTTCACAGAATGCAGAATTGACCCCTTCCCCCCATCTATACACAGAATGCAGAGTTAATCCCTTCAACCCCATCTATACACGGATTGCGAGTTGACCCCATCCCCACCATGAACACACAGAATGGCGAATTGACCCCTTCCCCCCATCTATACGCAGAATGCAGAGTTGACCCCTTCCCCTCACCTATACAAAGAATGCAGAGTTGACCCCTTCCCCTCCAGCTATACACAGAATGCAGAGTTGACCCCTTCCCCCTTCTCTACACAGAATGCAGAGTTGAGCCCTTCCCCCCATTTCTTCACAGAATGCAGAGTTGACCCCTTCCCCCATCACTTCACAGAATGCAGAGCTGACCCCTTCCCCTCATCTCTACACAGAATTCAGAGTTGACCCCTTCCCCCCATCTATGCACAGAATGTAGAGTTGACCCCCTTCCCCCCATCTATACACAGAATGCAGAGTTGACCCCTTCACTCCATCTATACACAGAATGCAGAGTTGACCCCTTCACTCCATCTATACAAAGAATGCAGAGTTGACCCCTTCCCCTCCAGCTATACACAGAATGCTGAGTTGGCCCCTTCCCCCACTCCACACAGAATGCAGAGTTGACCCCTTACCCCCATCTCTACACAGAATGCAGAGTTGAGCCCTTCCCCCCATTTCTTCACAGAATGCAGAGTTGACCCCTTCACTCTTAACTGGACTCAGAAAGCAGAGTTGACCCCTTCCCCTCCAGCTATACACATGATGCTGAGTTGGCCCCTTCCCCCATCCCTACACAGAATGCAGAGTTGACCCCTTACCCCATCACTTCACAGAATGCAGAGTTGACCCCCTTCCCCTCATCTCTACACAGAATGCAGAGTTGACCCCTTCCCCCCATTTATGCACAGAATGTAGAGTTGACCCGCTTCCCCCCATCTATACACAGAATGCAGAGTTGACCCCTTCACTCTTAACTGGACTCAGAAAGCAGAGTTGACCCCTTCCCCTCCAGCTATACACATGATGCTGAGTTGGCCCCTTCCCCCCTCGCTACACAGAATGCAGAGTTGACCCCTTCCCTCCATCTATACACAGAATACAGAGTTGACCCCTTCCCCTCCAGCTATACACATGATGCTGAGTTGGCCCCTTCCCCCATCACTTCACAGAATGCAGAATTGACTCCTTCCCCGCCATCTATACACAGAATGCAGAGTTAATCCCTTCAACCCCATCTATACACGGATTGCGAGTTGACCCCATCCCCCCCATGAACACACAGAATGGAGAGTTGACCCCTTCCCCCCATCTATACGCAGAATGCAGAGTTGACCCCTTTCCCTCACCTATACAAAGAATGCAGAGTTGACCCCTTCCCCTCCAGCTATACACAGAATGCTGAGTTGGCCCCTTCCCCCACTCCACACAGAATGCAGAGTTGACCCCTTCCCCACATCTCTACACAGAATGCAGAGTTGACCCCTTCCCCTCATCTCGACACAGAATGCAGTGTTGACCCCTTCTCCCCCATCGCTACACAGAATGCAGAGTTGACCCCTTCCCCCCATCTATGCACAGAATGTAGAGTTGACCCCCTTCCCCCCATCTATACACATAATGCAGAGTTGACCCCTTCACTCTCATCTGGACTCAGAAAGCAGAGTTGACCCCTTCCCCTCCAGCTATACACATGATGCTGAGTTGGCCCCTTCCCCCATCCCTACACAGAATGCAGAGTTCACCCCTTCCCTCCATCTGTACACAGAATACAGAGTTGACCCCGTCCCCATCACTTCACAGAATGCAGAGTTGACCCCTTCCCCCCATCTCTACACAGAATGCAGAATTGACCCCTTCCCCCATCACTTCACAGAATGCAGCATTGACCCCTTCCCTTCATCTCTGCACAGAATTCAGAGTAATCCCCTTCGCCCCCATCTATACACAGAATGCAGTGTTGACCCCTTCCCCCCATCTATACACATAATGCAGAGTTGACCCCTTCACTCTCATCTGGACTCAGAAAGCAGAGTTGTCCCCTTCCCCTCCAGCTATACACAGAATGCTGAGTTGGCCCCTTGCCCCATTCGACACAGAATGCAGAGTTGAGCCTTCCCCCCATTTCTTCACAGAATGCAGATTTGACCCCTTCGCTCCATTTATACACAGAATGCAGAGATGACCCCTTGCCCCATCACTTCACAGAATGCAGAGTTGACCCCTTTCCCTCATCTCTGCACAGAATTCAGGGTTGACCCCTTCCCCCTATCTCTAAACAGAATGCAGAGATGACCTCTTCCCACTATCTATGCACAGAATGCAGTTAACCCCTTCGCCCCCATCTATACACGGAATGCGAGTTGACCCCATCCCCCCCATCTATAGACAGAATGCAGAGTTGACCCCTTCCCTCCCATCTATACACAGAATGCAGAGTTGACCCCTTCCCCTCACCTATACAAAGAATGCAGAGTTGACCCCTGCCCCCCATCTCTATACAGAATTCAGAGTTGGCCCCTTCCCCGCCATCTATACACAGAATGCAGAGTTAATCCCTTCACCCCCATCTATACACGGATTGCGAGTTGACCCCATCCCCCCCATGAACACACAGAATGCAGAGTTGACCCCTTTCCCTCACCTGTCCAAAGAATGCAGAGTTGACCCCTTCCCCTCCAGCTATACACAGAATGCTGCGTTCTCCCCTTCCCCCACTCTACACAGAATGTAGAGTTGACCCCTTCCCCCCATCTCTACACAGAATGCTGAGTTGGCCCCTTGCCCCATTCGACACAGAATGCAGAGTTGAGCCTTCCCCCCATTTCTTCACAGAATGCAGAGTTGACCCCTTCCCACCGTTTATACACAGAATGCAGAGATGACCCCTTCCCCCATCACTTCACAGAATGCAGAGTTGACCCCTTCCCCTCATCTCTACACAGAATTCAGAGTAAACCATTTCCCCCTCATCGATACACAGAATGCAGAGTTGAGCCCTTCCCCCCATTTCTTCACAGAATGCAGAGTTGACCCCTTCCCCCCATCTCTACACAGAATACAGAGTTGAGCCTTCCCCCCATTTCTTCACAGAATGCAGAGTTGAACCCTTCCCTCCATTTATACACAGAATGCTGATTTGTCCCCTTCCCCCCCCCCATCTCTACAGAGAATGCAGATTTGACCCCATCGCTACACAGAATGCTGATTTGTCCCCTTCCCCCCATCTCTACAGAGAATGCAGATTTGACCCCATTGCTACACAGAATGCTGAGTTGACCCCTTCCCCCAATCTATACACAGAATGCAGAGTTGACCCCTTCAATCTCATCTGGACTCAGAAAGCTGAGTTGACCCCTTCCCTTCCAGCTATACACATGATGCTGAGTTGGCCCCTTCCCCCATCCCTACACAGAATGCAGAGTTGACCCCTTCCCTCCATCTAAACACAGAATACAGAGTTGACCCCGTCCCCATCACTTCACAGAATGCAGAGTTGACCCCTTCCCCCCATCTATACACAGAATGCAGAGTTCAGCCCTTCCCTCCATCGATACACAGAATGCAGTGTTGACCCCTTCTCCCCCCATCTGTGCACAGAATGCAGAGTTGTCCCCTTCCCCCCATCTTTACGGAGAATGCAGAGTTGACCCCTTCCCCTCACCTATGCAAAGAATGCAGAGTTGACCCCTTCCCCCCATCTCTATACAGAATTCAGAGTTGACCCCTTCCCCGCCATCTATACACAGAATGCAGGGATGACCCCTTCCCTCCATCTATACACAGAATGCAGTGTTGACCTCTTCTCCCCCCATCTATGCACAGAATGCAGAGATGATCCCTTCCCTCCCATCTATCCGCAGAATGCAGAGTTGACCCCTTCCCCTCACCTATACAAAGAATGCAGAGTTGACCCCTTCCCCCCATCTCTATACAGAATTCAGAGTTGACCCCTTCCCCGCCATCGATACACAGAATGCAGAGTTAATCCCTTCACCCCCATCTATACACGGATTGCGAGTTGACCCCATCCCGCCCATGAACACACAGAATGCAGAGTTGACGCCTTCACCCCATCTATACGCAGAATGCAGAGTTGACCCCTTCCCCTCACCGATACAAAGAATGCAGAGTTGACCCCTTCCCCTCCAGCTATACACAGAATGCAGAGTTGACCCCTTCCCCCCATCTATACACAGAATGCAGAGTTCAGCCCTTCCCTCCATCGATACACAGAATGCAGTGTTGACCCCTTCTCCCCCCATCTATGCACAGAATGCAGAGTTGACTCCTTCCCCCCATCTCTATACAGAATTCAGAGTTGAGCCCTTCACCCCATCTATACACGTAATGCGAGTTGACCACATCCCCCTCATTTTTACACAGAATGCAGAGTTGACCCATTCCCTCTATCTCTACACAGAATGCAGAGATGACCCCTTCCCACTATCTATACACAGAATGCAGAGTTAACCCCTTCGCCCCATCTATACACGGAATGTGAGTTGACCCCATCCCCCACATCAATACACAGAATGCAGAGATGACCCCTTCCCTCCATCTATACACAGAATGCAGTGTTGACCCCTTCTCCTCACATCAATACACAGAATGCAGAGTTGACCCCTTCCCTCCCATCTATACGCAGAATGCAGAGTTGACCCCTTCCCCTCACCTCTTCAAAGAATGCAGAGTTGACCCCTTCCCCCCACCTCGATACAGAATTCAGAGTTGACCCCTTCCCCGCCATCTGTACACAGAATGCAGAGTTAATCCCTTCACCTTCATCGATACACGGATTGCGAGTTGACCCCATCCCCCCCCATGAACACACAGAATGCAGAGTTGACCCCTTCCCCCCATCTATACGCAGAATGCAGAGTTGACCCCTTCCCCTCACCAATACAAAGAATGCAGAGTTGACCCCTTCCCCTCCAGCTATACACAGAATGCTGAGTTGGCCCCTTCCCCCACTCTACACAGAATGCAGAGTGGAGCCCTTCCCTCCATCTATACACAGAATGCAGAGTTGACCCCTTCCCCCATCACTTCACAGAATGCAGAGTTGACCCCTTCCCTCCATTTATACACAGAATGCTGATTTGTCCCCTTCCCCCCATCTATACACAGAATGTAGAGTTGACCCCCTTCCCCCCATCAATACACAGAATGCAGAGTTGACCCCTTCACTCTTAACTGGACTCAGAAAGCAGAGTTGACCCCTTCCCCTCCAGTTATACACATGATGCTGAGTTGGCCCCTTCCCCCATCCCTACACAGAATGCAGAGTTGACCCCTTCCCCCCATCTATACACAGAATGTAGAGTTAACCCCCTTCCCCCCATCTATACACAGAATGTAGAGTTGACCCCCTTCCCCCCATCTATACACAGAATGCAGAGTTGACCCCTTCACTCTTAACTGGACTCAGAAAGCAGAGTTGACCACTTCCCCTCCAGCTATACACATGATGCTGAGTTGGCCCCTTCCCCCATCCCTACACAGAATGCAGAGTTGACCCCTTCCCTCCATCTATACACAGAATACAGAGTTGACCCCTTCCCCATCACTTCACAGAATGCAGAATTGACCCCTTCCCCCCATCTATACACAGAATGCAGAGTTAATCCCTTCAACCCCATCTATACACGGATTGCGAGTTGACCCCATCCCCCCCATGAACACACAGAATGGAGAGTTGACCCCTTCCCCCCATCTATACGCAGAATGCAGAGTTGACCCCTTCCCCTCACCTATACAAAGAATGCAGGGTTGACCCCTTCCCCTCCAGCTATACACAGAATGCTGAGTTGGCCCCTTCCCCCACTCCACACAGAATGCAGAGTTGACCCCTTCCCCCCATCTCTACACAGAATGCAGAGTTGAGCCCTTCCCCCCATTTCTTCACAGAATGCAGAGTTGACCCCTTCCCTCCATCTATACACAGAATGCAGAGTTGACCCCTTCCCCCATCACTTCACAGAATGCAGTGCTGACCCCTTCTCCCCCCATCGCTGCACAGAAAGCAGAGTTGACCCCTTCCCCCCATCTATGCACAGAATGTAGAGTTGACCCCCTTCCCCCCATCTATACACATAATGCAGAGTTGACCCCTTCACTCTCATCTGGACTCAGAAAGCAGAGTTGACCCCTTCCCCTCCAGCTATACACATGATGCTGAGTTGGCCCCTTCCCCCATCCCTACACAGAATGCAGAGTTCACCCCTTCCCTCCATCTATACACAGAATACAGAGTTGACCCCGTCCCCATCACTTCACAGAATGCAGAGTTGAGCCCTTCCCCCCATCTCTGAACAGAATGCAGAGTTGACCCCTTCCCCCATCACTTCACAGAATGCAGAGTTGACCTCTTCCCCTCATCTCTGCACAGAATTCAGAGTAATCCCCTTCGCCCCCATCTATACACAGAATGCAGAGTTGACCCCTTCCCCCCATCTAGACACAGAATGCAGAGTTGACCCCTTCCCCTCACCTGTATAAAGAATGCAGAGTTGACCCCTTCCCCTCCAGCTATACACAGAATGCTGAGTTGGCCCCTTGCCCCCATTTCTTCACAGAATGCAGAGTAGACCCCTTCCCCCCATTTCTTCACAGAATGCAGAGTTGACCCATTCCCTCCATTTATACACAGAATGCAGAGATGACCCCTTGCCCCATCACTTCACAGAATGCAGAGTTGACCCCATCCCCTCATCTCTGCACAGAATTCAGAGTTGACCCCTTCCCCCTATCTCTAAACAGAATGCAGAGATGACCTCTTCCCACTATCTATGCACAGAATGCAGAGTTGACCCCTTCCCTCCCATCTATACACAGAATGCAGAGTTGACCCCATCCCCCCCATCTATACACAGAATGCAGAGTTGACCCCTGCCCCCCATCTCTATACAGAATTCAGAGTTGACCCCTTCCCCGCCATCTATACACAGAATGCAGAGTTAATCCCTTCACCCCCATCTATACACGGATTGCGAGTTGACCCCATCCCCCCCATGAACACACAGAATGCAGAGTTGACCCCTTCCCCCCATCTATACGCAGAATGCAGAGTTGACCTCTTCCCCTCCAGCTATACACAGAATGCTGAGTTGGCCCCTTCCCCCACTCTACACAGAATGCAGAGTGGAGCCCTTCCCCCCATTTCTTCACAGAATGCAGAGTTGTCCCCTTCCCTCCATCTATACACAGAATGCAGAGTTGACCCCTTCCCCCCATCTCTACACAGATTGCAGAGTGGAGCCCTTCCCCCCATTTCTTCACAGAATGCAGAGTTGACCCCTTCCCCCATCACTTCACAGAATGCAGAGTTGACCCCTTCCCTCCATTTATACACAGAATGCTGATTTGTCCCCTTCCCCCCATCTATACACAGAATGTAGAGTTGACCCCCTTCCCCCCATCAATACACAGAATGCAGAGTTGACCCCTTCACTCTTAACTGGACTCAGAAAGCAGAGTTGACCCCTTCCCCTCCAGCTATACACATGATGCTGAGTTGGCCCCTTCCCCCATCCCTACACAGAATGCAGAGTTGACCCCTTCCCCCCATCTATACACAGAATGTACAGTTAACCCCCTTCCCCCCATCTATACACAGAATGTAGAGTTGACCCCCTTCCCCCCATCTATACACAGAATGCAGAGTTGACCCCTTCACTCTTAACTGGACTCAGAAAGCAGAGTTGACCCCTTCCCCTCCAGCTATACACATGATGCAGAGTTGGCCCCTTCCCTCCATCTATACACAGAATACAGAGTTGACCCCTTCCCCATCACTTCACAGAATGCAGAATTGACCCCTTCCCCCCATCTATACACAGAATGCAGAGTTAATCCCTTCAACCCCATCTATACACGGATTGCGAGTTGACCCCATCCCCCCCATGAACACACAGAATGGAGAGTTGACCCCTTCCCCCCATCTATACGCAGAATGCAGAGTTGACCCCTTCCCCTCACCTATACAAAGAATGCAGAGTTGACCCCTTCCCCTCCAGCTATACACAGAATGCTGAGTTGGCCCCTTCCCCCACTCCACACAGAATGCAGAGTTGACCCCTTCCCCCCATCTCTACACAGAATGCAGAGTTGAGCCCTTCCCCCCATTTCTTCACAGAATGCAGAGTTGACCCCTTCCCTCCATCTCTACACAGAATGCAGAGTTGACCCCTTCCCCCATCACTTCACAGAATGCAGTGCTGACCCCTTCTCCCCCCATCGCTGCACAGAAAGCAGAGTTGACCCCTTCCCCCCATCTATGCACAGAATGTAGAGTTGACCCCCTTCCCCCCATCTATACACATAATGCAGAGTTGACCCCTTCACTCTCATCTGGACTCAGAAAGCAGAGTTGACCCCTTCCCCTCCAGCTATACACATGATGCTGAGTTGGCCCCTTCCCCCATCCCTACACAGAATGCAGAGTTCACCCCTTCCCTCCATCTATACACAGAATACAGAGTTGACCCCGTCCCCATCACTTCACAGAATGCAGAGTTGAGCCCTTCCCCCCATCTCTAAACAGAATGCAGAGTTGACCCCTTCCCCCATCACTTCACAGAATGCAGAGTTGACCTCTTCCCCTCATCTCTGCACAGAATTCAGAGTAATCCCCTTCGCCCCCATCTATACACAGAATGCAGAGTTGACCCCTTCCCCCCATCTAGACGCAGAATGCAGAGTTGACCCCTTCCCCTCACCTGTATAAAGAATGCAGAGTTGACCCCTTCCCCTCCAGCTATACACAGAATGCTGAGTTGGCCCCTTGCCCCATTCCACACAGAATGCAGAGTTGACCCCTTCCCCCCATTTCTTCACAGAATGCAGAGTTGACCCATTCCCTCCATTTATACACAGAATGCAGAGATGACCCCTTGCCCCATCACTTCACAGAATGCAGAGTTGACCCCATCCCCTCATCTCTGCACAGAATTCAGAGTTGACCCCTTCCCCCTATCTCTAAACAGAATGCAGAGATGACCTCTTCCCACTATCTATGCACAGAATGCAGTTAACCCCTTCGCCCCCATCTATACACGGAACGCGAGTTGACCCCATCCTCCCCATCTATAGACAGAATGCAGAGTTGACCCCTTCCCTCCCATCTATACACAGAATGCAGAGTTGACCCCTTCCCCTCACCTATACAAAGAATGCAGAGTTGACCCCTGCCCCCCATCTCTATACAGAATTCAGAGTTGACCCCTTCCCCGCCATCTATACACAGAATGCAGAGTTAATCCCTTCACCCCCATCTATACACGGATTGCGAGTTGACCCCATCCCCCCCATGAACACACAGAATGCAGAGTTGACCCCTTCCCCCCATCTATACGCAGAATGCAGAGTTGACCCCTTTCCCTCACCTGTCCAAAGAATGCAGAGTTGACCCCTTCCCCTCCAGCTATACACAGAATGCTGCGTTCTCCCCTTCCCCCACTCTACACAGAATGTAGAGTTGACCCCTTCCCCCCATCTCTACACAGAATGCAGAGTTGAGCCCTTCCCCCCATTTCTACACAGAATGCAGAGTTGACCCCTTCCCCCCATCTCTACACAGAATACAGAGTTGAGCCTTCCCCCCATTTCTTCACAGAATGCAGAGTTGACCCCTTCCCACCATTTATACACAGAATGCAGAGTTGACCCCTTCCCCCATCACTTCACAGAATGCAGAATTGTCCCCTTCCCACCATCTTTACGGAGAATGCAGAGTTGACCCCTTCCCCTCACCTATGCAAAGAATGCAGAGTTGAACACTTCCCCTCATCTCTACACAGAATTCAGAGTAAACCCTTACGCCCCCATCTATACACGGAATGCGAGTTGACCCCATCCCCCTCATCTATACACAGAATGCAGAGTTGACCCCTTCCCCATATCTCGACACAGAATGCAGAGATGACCCCTTCCAATATCTATACACAGAATGCAGTTAACCCTTCCCCCCATCTATACACGGAATGCGAGTTGACCGCATCCCCCCATCTATACACAGAATGCAGAGATGACCCCTTCCCTCCATCTATACACAGAATGCAGTGTTGACCCCCTTCCCCGCCATCTATACACAGAATGCAGAGTTGACCCCTTCCCTCCATCTATACACAGAATGCAGAGTTGACCCCTTCCCCCCCATCTATACACAGAATGCAGAGTTGACCCCTTCCCTCCATCTATACACGGAATGCAGAGTTGACCCCTTCCCTCCATCTATACACAGAATGCAGAGTTGACCCCTTCCCCCCCATCTATACACAGAATGCAGAGTTGACCCCTTCCCTCCATCTATACACAGAATGCAGTGTTGACCCCCTTCTCCCCCATCTATACACGGAATGCGAGTTGACCCCATCCCCCCCATGTACACACAGAATGCAGAGTTGACCCCTTCCCCTCACCTATACAAAGAATGCAGAGTTGACCCCTTCCCCTCCAGCTATACACAGAATGCTGAGTTGGCCCCTTCCCCCATCTCTACACAGAATGCAGAGTTGGCCCCTTCCCCCCATCTGTACACAGATTGCAGAGATGACCCCTTCCCCCCATCTATACACAGAATGCAGAGTTGGCCCCTTCCCCTCACCTATACACACTATGCAGAGTTGACCCCGTCCCCTCCCTGGTGATGCCAGCTTCTCATGGAAGAGGAAGTGAAGGCACGTGAGTGCCCCATGTCGAGTTCAAGATCAGGGACAGATGGGAAGATTGCGGCGGATTACATTGAAATTTATACAGAGATGCATTTTAAATATTTTAACGAGGGTGCCATCGTAGTGCGACGGAGGTGCCACCACAGAACATTCCCACCTCTGGGAAGATCGGACCCAGCAATCCCAGCATCAGTTTCCGTGGCCGACGCCCCCACACCCCCAGCCACAGAACCTGCCCATTAACTTTGTTTCTCTCTCTAAGCTACTGAGTATTTCCAGCACTTTCTGTTTTTATTTCAGATTTCCAACATCTGCAGTATTTTACTTTGCATTTCAAAGTACGTTGTTTTTAAGCTGATGACCAATCAAATTACTTCTGAAAATGAATAAGATTCTCATGCAGAATATTCCAATTTTTTAATTCTTGAAATTTACTGAACAAAGGGCACAATTTCTAAATTACTCAACAGATTCAAATTTATAGAATTGCAATTGACAATTCATTTCAAGAAGCTACTAATGATACTTCAAAAATTGAAGGAAAAATTGCTTGGATGTTATATTATCAACCAAGTCATCAATATCATGTGATTAACTTATTAATAAGGTCTTCTGGAATATCTATTTGTCCTAAGAGGATTCCTTTTTGTAATTTTTGTGAGAATATCACACCGTTCTACCTTTTTCCCAACCACCTGAAGCTGTGCATAAGAACATACAAACTAGGAGTAGGAGTAGGCTATTCAGCCCCTCGAGCCTGCTCCGCCATTCTATAAGATCATGGCTGATCTGTTTGTGGACTCAACTCCACTTTCCTGCCTACCTCCAATCCCCTTTGACTCCCTTGTTTGTCAAGAATCTGTCTGTCTCTGCCTTAAAAATATTCAATGACCACTGCTCTCTGGGGAGGAGAATTCCACAGACCCATAACCTTCTGAGAGAAAAGAATTCTCCTCATCTCTGTCTTAAATGGGAGACCCCTTGTTTTAAAATTGTGGTCTCTAATTTTAGTCTCTCCCGTAAGGGGAAACATCCTTTAAACATCCACCCTGTCAAGTCCCCTCAGGATCTTATATGTTTCAATAAGATCACCGCTCATCCTTCTAAACTCCAATGAATACAGGCCCAACCTGCCCCACCTGGGGTGGCACAGTGGCGCAGTGGTTAGCACTGCAGCCTCATAGCTTCAGTAACCCAGGTTCAGTTCTGGGTACTGCCTGTGTGGAGTTTGCAAGTTCTCCCTGTGACCGCGTGGGTTTTCGCCAGGTGCTCTGGTTTCCTCCCACAGCCAAAGAATTGCAGGTTGATAGGTAAATTGGCCATTGTAAATAGCCCATAGTTTAGGTAGGTGGTAGGAGAATTGTGGGGATGTGTTTGGGATTAATGTAGGATTAGTATAAATGGGTGGTTGATGGTCAGCACAGACGTGGTGGGCCAAAGGGCCTGTTTCAGTGCTGTATGACTCTATAACCTTTCCTCTTAAGTTTACCCTCTCATCCCAGGAATCAATTGAGTGAACCTTGTCTGAACTGCTTCCAATGCAATTATATCCTTTCTTGTCTCACCAATGCACTTTACAACTGTAGCAAAACATCTCTATTTTTATATTCTATTCCCCTTGCAATAAATGACAACATTGCATTTGCCTTCTTAATCACTTGCTGTAACTGCATGCTAACTTTTTGTGTTTCATGTACTAGGACACCCAGATCCCTCTGCATCTCAGAGTTCTGCAATCTCTCTCTGTTTAAATAATATGTTGCTTTTCTATTTTTCTGGCCAAAGTGAACAAGTACACACTTCACACTGTGTACTAACTACAGCCGAAAGCATTTGTTTCTAGGCCTCTGCCTAGGCTGTTCTAAGCTGGTTTGCATTAGATAGGAGCAGCCTAAGAAGGACTATGAGAAATACAAAGACAGGTTTACAATGCATGTATGTAAACACACAAATTCTGGTGAATAAGGTTAGTGAGCTACAAGCACAAATAGCAATTTTTTTTGTTTCATAGGATATGGGCATTACTGGCCAGGCCAGCATTTATTGCCCATCCCTAATTACCCATGAGAAGGTGTTGGTGAGCTGCCTTCTTGAACTGCTGCAGTCCGTGTGGGGTGGGTACACCCACAGTGCTATTAGGAAGGGAGTTCCAGGATTTTGACCCAATGACAATGAAGGAACAGCAACATAGTTCCAAGTCAGGATGGTGTGTGGCTTGGAGGGGAGCTTGGTGTTCCCACGCATCTGCTGCCCTTGTCCTTCTAGGTGGTAGAGGTCGCGGGTTTGGAAGGTGCTGCCTGAGTAGCCTTGGTGCGTTGCTACAATGCATCCTGTAGATGGTACACACTGCTGCCACTGTGCGTCAGTGGTGGAGGGAGTGAATGTTTGTGGACGGGGTGCCAATCAAGTGAGTTGCTTTGTCTTGGTTGGTGTGGAGCTTCTTGAGTGTTATTGGAGCTGCACCCATCCAGGCAAGTGGAGAGTATTCCATCACACTCCTGACTTGTGCCTTGTAGATGTTGTCAGGCTTTGGGGAGTCAGGAAGTGAGTTACTTGCCACAGGATTCCCAGCCATGTTATTTATATGACCACTCCAGTTCAGTTTCTGGTCAATGGTAGCCCCTAAGATGTTGATAGTGGGGGTTTCAGCAATCGTAATGCTGTTGAATGTCAAGGGGAGATGGTTAGATTCTCTCTTGTTTGAGATGGTCATTGCCTGGCACTTGTGTGGCGTGAATGTGGAAATATGATGTAGTAGCAATGTAGTAGGAACACAAAAGTCCGAGTGTATCAGGCCTGTGTCCTCAGTACCTTGCTCTACGGCAGCGAGGCCTGGACAACGTATGCCAGCCAAGAGCGACGTCTCAATTCATTCCATCTTCGCTGCCTTCGGAGAATACTTGGCATCAGGTGGCAGGACTATATCTCCAACACAGAAGTCCTTGAAGCGGCCAACATCCCCAGCTTATACACACTACTGAGTCAGCGGCGCTTGAGATGGCTTGGCCATGTGAGCCGCATGGAAGATGGCAGGATCCCCAAAGACACATTGTACAGCGAGCTCGCCACTGGTATCAGACCCACCGGCCGTCCATGTCTCCGTTATAAAGACGTCTGCAAACGCGACATGAAATCGTGTGACATTGATCACAAGTCGTGGGAGTCAGTTGCCAGCATTCGCCAGAGCTGGCGGGCAGCCATAAAGACAGGGCTAAATTGTGGCGAGTCGAAGAGACTTAGTAGTTGGCAGGAAAAAAGACAGAGGCGCAAGGGGAGAGCCAACTGTGCAACAGCCCCAACAAACAAATTTCTCTGCAGCACCTGTGGAAGAGCCTGTCACTCCAGAATTGGCCTTTATAGCCACTCCAGGCGCTGCTTCACAAACCACTGACCACCTCCAGGCGCGTATCCATTGTCTCTCGAGATAAGGAGGCCCAAAAGAAGCAATAACAGAAATGTGGCATAAAAATGGTGAGGACTAGTGCTTAATACTCAATGATACAAAGTGTTCACAAAAGACAGGAAGGGGAAAAAGGAGGTGGAGCGGCAGTTCTGATTAGGGAGGACATTGTATTGTTGGAAAGAGAGGATGTTTTTGAGAGGCAAAGACGGAATCCATCTGGTTAGAGTTGAGAAGCAAGAAAGGGTATTGTAAAAGCCTCCAAAAATTAATTAAGAGAGAGAGAGAGAGGAGCAAATCTTCAGGAAAATCACAGAGATGTGCAAGAACTATAGAGTGATGATATTCGAGTACTTTAATTATCCAAATATTGATTGAAATTGTGTTAGAGTAAAGGGAAGGGAGGGGAGGAATTTCAGTAATGTGTTCGGGAGAACCTCTTTAATCAGTATGTTCTTGGTCCAACTAGGAAGGAGACATTGCTGGATCTGTTACTGGAAAATGAGGTGGGCCTTGGGGACCAAGTGTCTATGGGGGAACACTTGGATAAGGCTGAACATATCATAAGGTTTATCTTAGTAATGGAGAAGAACAAGGAACAATCTAAAGTAGAACTTCTAAATTGGAAGAGGGTTAACTTCAATGGGATGAGAGGAAATCTAGCCAGGGTAAAATGGAACCAAAGACTGATAGAAAAACTCTAATGGAATGATGGGTAATCTTTAAGAAGGAGATATTTCAGGTACAGGCTGCTTGGTACATTCTAACAAGGTCGGGGAACCAAAGCCAGGAAGCCTGGGTTCCTTGGATGACGAGGGAGATGGAGAATATGATGAAACAAAAAGGTGTATGATGCAAGTCAGGTGAATTCTTAAGCAAGAAGCAGGCCATATACAATCAGTTCAGAGGGGAGGTGAATAGCAAAATAAGACTGGCTAAGATAAAATATGAAGATTGGATTGGCAGTTAACATAAAAGGGAATCCAAAATTCTTCTACCGATATGTACCGGTCTGAGTTAAGCATAGGCAGCATGGATTTGTAAAAGACAGATCATGCTTGACTAATCTAATTGATTTTTGATGAAGTCATAGAGAAAGTTAATGATGGGAATTCAATAGAAGTTGTCTGTATGGATTTTAAGAAAGCATTTGACTAAGCACCACATAAAAGGCTGGTTAACAAAACTGAGGCTCATGGAATAGAATGGTCATTGTCAGTTTAGATAGAAAGTTAGCTTAAAGACATAAAGCAGTGAGTCGTGGTAAATGGCTGTTCTTCAGACTGGAGGATGGTAGACAGGTAGTCAGAGGTGGGGTGGGGCCAATTAGGGACAAAGAGGGTGATATACATTAGAGGCGCAGGGCAAGGCTAGAATACTTAATGAGTACTTTGTATTGGTGTTTACTAAGGAAGAGGATGCTTTCAAAATATCAGTAGAAGTGGAGATGGTAGAGATAATGGATGGGGTGAAAATTGATTGGCAGGAGGTACTGGAAAGGCTTGCTATGTTTAGAGTGGATAAGTCGTTTGGGTTTGCATCCCAGGTTGCTAAAGGAAGTGGGAGTGGTGATAGCAGAAGGGCTTGCCATAATCTTCAAATCTTCCCTAGATATAGGGGAGGTATCAGAGGATTGGAGAGTGGCAAATGTGGCACCCTTATTCAAGAAAGGGTGTAAGGACGTTCCTAGTAATGACAAGCTGCTCAGTTTAACATCAGTAGTGGGTCAGGTTTATGAAGCAATAATCAAGGGAAAAAATCAACAGGCACTTGGAAAGGTCTGAGTTAAGCATAGGCAGCATGGATTTGTAAAAGACAGATCATGCTTGACTAATCTAATTGATTTTTGATGAAGTCATAGAGAAAGTTAATGATGGGAATTCAATAGAAGTTGTCTGTATGGATTTTAAGAAAGCATTTGACTAAGCACCACATAAAAGGCTGGTTAACAAAACTGAGGCTCATGGAATAGAATGGTCATTGTCAGTTTAGATAGAAAGTTAGCTTAAAGACATAAAGCAGTGAGTCGTGGTAAATGGCTGTTCTTCAGACTGGAGGATGGTAGACAGTGGTGTTTCCCAAGGGTTAGTGCTAGGACCATTGCTTTGTTTGATGTACATAAATTACTTGGATGTTGGAATACAGAGTAAAATTTCAAAATTTGGCAATGATGCCAAACCTGGAGGTGTGGCAGACAGTGAGAATGTTACCATTCAACTGCAACAGGACATGGATAGACTAGCTGAATGGGCAGACAAGTGGCAGATGGAATTTAATACAGAGAAATGTAAAGTGACACATTTTAGCAGAAGGAATAGGGACAGACTTAATGGCACATTTCTAAAGAGCGTGCATGGACAGAGGGACATGAGAGTTCATGTGCATAGATCTTTGAAGGCGGCAGGATGTATTGAGAGTAGTTAGCAATTCATATGCGATGTTGGGCTTCATAAATACAGGTATTGAGTAAAAAAGGCAGGAAGTTATGCTGAATCTTCATAAAGCTCTGAAGACCACAACAAAAGTATTGCAACCAGTTCTGGTCACCACACTTTAGGAAGGATGTGAGGGTCCTTGAGATGGTGCAGAGTAGATTTACCAGTTTCCAGGGATGACGGACAGTATATCTACAATAACTTTACACTATATCTTCAGTTCTCTTCTTTCAACCATTTAGCTCCATAGTGCAACAGAGAGGCATAACTCCAAAACAATGAAGCACCTAAATTATGGGCATCCAAGTCTAAGTTAAAGGACTCTGAAAGAAAAACTCTTAAAAATTTCCACTTTGCATTTTCATCTCAGGAAATAGTTTAAAGTATCGATGAAAGTTGAGTGCTAGATTGCCTTTTACCTGCTAGTGGTGGGCATGACATTTTTTTTCCAGTGTGTAGCTCAAGAAATGGTTTGCTGTTAGTTTTGTTCATTACTCTAACCTATTCACTCCAAGCACAAGAGGTATAACTTTCAACTCAGCTCCCAGGAGGCATGACCTGCCTACATAAAATTACCTTGTTGCTTTGAAAGAGCTTACATTTTTCTTTAATATTTTACTTTTTTGAGGAGTTGTGTTAAAACTGAAAAGATTCCATGGATGTGTTACTTTTTTACCAAGTTCACCGAAAGGACACCTGAGATGTTGTTTGAAAGCCACTTGTGCTGGAAATCACGTGCTTTGGGCTCAGTATACAACAGAACCCTTGGTGACCTGGAGAAAAATAGTTACAAAGAAGCCACATGTCGAGGTTTATGGAGATCAGGAGGTCGACTCTCTGGGGTTTGGATATTGTTTTCAATGTAGTTGTTGTGTAAACTGTTTGAAGACAATTGGTGTTTTCCGGCCAAGGAAAAAAGAAACCACCCAGCTCACCTCCTTCTCTACCTCTTTGAAGAAATCCTACAAAGATCCAGTGAGGGAGAGCTAAAATCCCTGGTGCTCCATACCTCCTGAGAAGCTGAAAAAAATCCTGCTATTCAACTGTATGCTGGCAAAAAACCCTGATGCCACATTTCTTCCAGAAAACCTATTAAAATAATTCTCGACATCTCCAGAATGGACTGCTTCTGAAATGATCTCAGTGACCCCTCTCCATATACTTGGATGCCAGACCAAATAAAAGGGACAACTGACTTCCTTCCATATCTTTTTTTTTGTCAAAAATTAGCAAGTATTTGGCCAAAGTATTCGTTGATTGGTTTTTTATTTTTTGGAACAGACCTCTCCAGAGAGAATTTCTTTATTTTTTTCCAGTGTGTGTGTGAGTGGAATTGGGGAATTTTAAAAAGGAAACTTTCATATTTCAATCTGTGTGTTAATGCTTTGCTTTGTTACTGGTTACGTTTTGTTTTATAATAAACTGATAATTTTGTTGTTTATTAAATAAATCTGGTTGGTGTATTTTATTCTGGGCTAAGAAAAATGGAGGGCTGCATTTTACTAGTTCAGCTGCGAGCTTCCAAAATGGCGGTCTGCCCATGCTGACCGCCCTTCGTGGAGCCAACGCGATCAATATCGCGGCAGCTCATTTAAATAGACAGGGCGGACTTCCTCCCCCACCCCCGATGATGTGGAGGGGGCGGGTGCTTCATCCCCGGCAATGGTATCTGGCGCCATTTTTAAAGGGCTTCAAGCCCTTCCACTTTATTTAAATTTTTAAAGTTGTATACATTACAAAATTGAAGTAAAAAACTTAATAAAACATTCAAACCCCTCTCCCAGCCCCAATGGCAAAAAAGATTATTAATTGCCCTCTCCCCCCCAAAAAAAAACTTATCTTGTGATTCCAACCTTCCCCCCACCCCCACAAAGTTTATTACCTTTCACCTTCAATTCCTTCCTGCAATAGTTTTCCCAGCTCCACCACGTTCCCCCCCCCAACCCCGAAACCTTACCTACTCCCCCCTCCCCATGAGTGTTCCATCATTCTTCAGTGCTCGGGGGTCGGCTGGCGCTGGAATGCCGGCCACCGACCGTAGTATGGGAGGGGGACGGCCGGCGCGACGAGATAAGTATTAATTCTTTAATTTAAATACATTAACATATTTTAATTATGTTGCCATCGCCAAGTGGCAAGGGGGCCACCACGAGGCGTCGCCGCCACTGATAATATGGGGCGGAGCCTTCCCGGCATTGGGACCAGTGGCAGGCCTCTCCCGGAGGTATTTTCCGGGATCCCTGATGTCGGGGCCTGGTAAAATTTGCCCCAGGTTATATGATTGACTGTACCGGTAACCTGGTAAATATTTAAATATATGTTGTGGCCTGTGGAGAAGTGGAACAAGAAAATACAGTGCACTCCTCCCACCTCAGTCCTAGCAGTATGTTTCATTTAATAATTAACAGCATATTAGGTAAAACACCTAATAACTTGTAACTGATAAGTTAGTTTTTGCACACATGACATAAATACAACTAAACAGGGCTTCTGTACACTGTCCAGAAGTATTAATGGCAGATGGGCAAGAACTTGCAGCTGAAGCCTGCCCAGCATACCATGCTTTGACAGCCATGGTGAGGTGGTTAAAGATATTATTTAACTTTACGTTCATTTAATAAAAGAAATCAAAATTATGTAAGCCTAGAAATTATACCATGTGATAATAGTAGAGTAATGCTTAACATGTTAGTAGGAAATGTCTTCATCTGTTATTTTAACAGAAGCATTAACATATTTATTAGTGATTAGTGTTTCTGTTCAAATAAGTGAATAAATTACACTAACATCTCAGTGTAATTTGTCAGAATGTGAGTGGCAGAATCAAAACATTAGAAATTGTACCACCAACAATGCCAATTAAGCCACATAAATGCTTAATTTTATCCCCATGTATGGAATACTCTATTTTAACTACTTTACATCAAGTAGTCATTTCACTTCATGATAGTTAGGCATTTATTCCGATGACCTTAAATTAATTATAAGGCCCCCTAATTTCATAGCTGCAACTTTTATATCCCACATTGATAACAGACAGAGATAAGCAGCTGGCAATATCTGATAAAAACAGTACAGTTGCATAATCTACTCCAGCTATTCAGCACTAATTCCAAGTGTATTTATTTAAAAGAAATGTGCCAGTATTTCTGGAGAATTGCAAACTTGGACTTAGTACTTTTTTGTTTTAAAATTATGACTCAATTCAAACCATTAAACTTTTAACACACTGAAGTAATATCCCATTATAATGTCCTTGGTGGAGTCACGTGTAGCAATTGAACTTTACCCAGCCACATCATGATCATTGCTGATAAAACGTTAGTTTTGATTAGTCTGTGTGCTTTAAAAGCTGAGATTGGAGAACAGATTCCACACTGGTCAGAGGAGCTCACTCTAGTTGCAAACATGGTTTTCAATGGTACCTGGAAGGTTGACAGAAGTGAGAACTATGATAAGTTTATGGAAAAGATGGGTAAGTATGACATTAAAGATGAAAGAACATATAGTTTGTAAATGCGTAAACAAGTTCAAGAAATAATGCATTAAATTTGCAAAAATTGTGTACTCCAGGAAATGCCACTAAAAGATAAAAAGAACCCATTATCATAGTAAAAGTAAATAAAAGTATTTAATAGAACGTTGGCATTAGGAGAATATGTTGTTCTGTTACTTGAAATTATGGACTGCTAAATGCATAATAAAATCCTAATTTAACTTTTTTTTTTCTACTGCATTAAAGTACTTTAGCAACAGAAGGGATAGCCAGGCCAATCATTGGGAGTACAAACAATCCTAAATGTTAATGAGCTTAATTGCCAAAAAACAATTGTTGGCAAATTAGTTTATTCATTAACAGTATGCAAAGGATCTTTGTGAGAAACCAATTTACAGCTGAATTGATTTCAGATCTTGTATTGTGCCTGAATAAACTTGAATTCTGAAAATTAAATGCCATGATTTAACATGCTAACATAATCACTGTACAATCTTCTTGTGTACTTTGGCACCAAAATGTAAGATTCTATTGCCATTAACAATTTGATTTTCTTCATATTTCTCAAAATATATTTCACTGCTTCTCCGAATTTGAATTATAAATATTAGTAGCATACATAATCATTAGTACAAATGAGAAAGAAAATGCTGCAAAATATATTCCAAAATTACCTATTCAATTTAATAACTGTACAATTCTCACTTTAATCCTCAGGGGTAAATATTGCGAAAAGAAAGCTCGCAGCCCATGATAAGCTGAAGATTACAATTCAGCAAGACGGGGATAAATTCACTGTCAAAGAGTGCAGCACCTTCCGCACAAAAGAGATTGAGTTCACACTGGGGGTAGCGTTCGATTACAGCCTGGCAGATGGAACAGAAGTGAATGTAAGAATCAAAAACAATTTTTATTGCAGCTGTACAGATCAGTAAAATAACCTGTGTAATTAGTAAGATTTCTTGGGAAGAGCGGGGAGAGTAACGTAAGTTGATTGTTGGTCTTTCCTTTTTCAAAGAGCATTGCTTCTGCTCTGGGCATCCCTATAATGATTTTATTGGCTAATTCACATAAAATGTCTGGAAAGATAACATTCATGAACCTCTTTGCTCTAGGGTTCATGGATCTGTGAGGGAGACAAACTGGTTGGAAAGTTTACCAGAAAGGATAATAGCAAGGAGCTTCTGACCACAAGGGAAATTGTTGGTGGTGAACTTGTTCAGGTAAATTCATTGCTCGTTGTCAGTAATAGTAGAACAATCTGTAAAAGTATGATTGATCTCTGAGTGTATGATACCATGGTATTTGTACATTTACACATAAATAGTCTCAACAAGTAAGATTCGTTTTCAAATTCTGGCAAAAAGAATTATCATTAACTTCAACTTTTTTTTACTTTTTCCCTATTTCTTTCAATTTGTGTAAACACATTGTTTCAGGTCTTCAAGAAAGAATTTGTATTTATATAGCACGTCCTCAGAACAACTAAAAGCACTTCACCACCATTGAAGTACTTTTGAAGTGCTGTCACTATTATTGTGTCAGCAAATGCAAGAGCCAATATCTCACACAGAAAGATACAACAAAGAATAATGAAGTAATGAGAAAATAATTGCATCTTTTAATAATGTTGGATGAGGGATGAATGTTGGGTAGAACACTGAAAGAATACTGCCATAGGATCTTTCACATCCGCTTGGACAGGCAGATGGCACCTCTGCCTCATCTGATAGACTTCCGACAGTGCAGCATTCCCTGATTACCGCACTGAAGTGTCACCTAGATTACGTGCTCAAGCCCATAGTGCTACTTAAACCCACAACCTGCTGAATCAGAGGGAAGACTAATACCATTAATTCAAGCTAACACTTTACTTCAGTGCTAATAAGAGAAATAGCTTAGAAGATTTATCAGTCCTGAGAGTTTAAGGTGACAAATTTAACATCACCAGAATTTTAATTTTATTCGCTCAATGGATGTGGGCATCGCTGGCTAGGCCAGCATTTATTGTCCATCCCTAATTGCCCTTGAGAATGTGGTGGTGAAGCGTGTTACGGCCGAGGCAGGAGTAATGCACTCCACAGGTCACAGCATATTATTAAAGTTTCCCACCTACTGGAAATTAGCCAAATTAAACACTTTATTAACTCCCAGAATAAAACACACCAAACCAGGTATCTTTAGACAACAACAAATTAACTATTTAATTAATAAACTAAATCATAAACAATATTGAGATAAATCTATGTCTGAAAAGACTTTATAACTTCTTAGTCCTCCTAACCCTCATGCGCACACACACATACATTCAAAAACTAATGAATAACCAGTTTTAAAATGATGTTTTAAATTAGAGCTGTTTCTTAGGAATAATAAAACAACTAGGTTGTAAGCCCTGGTTGGTTACTTTCCCAGATCAGTGAGGTGTCCCAGAGTCGAATAGTCAGATGCCACTCGAAGTTTCCAGGCGAGTTTGATGAACAGTCTGTGATGGATAGGCATTCACGGCTGCAGTAGGCATCACACAGATCTTTCAACAAGGAGAATAATAACAGGTCTATTTAGATTTTTGAATTAGCAGGCTATCGGTAGAAACTTTGTTGAGAATTCCAGAACTCCCAAAAACACGAAAGGCAACAGAAAGTCACTCTTGAGGCAGAGACTTCTTAGAGACTGGAAGTAAAAAGGAATTTTTCTACCTCCAAAAATGCAAAGATTCCTTTCCAGGGGTCTTTTCCTCTTTAGGCGAAATGCAGCCTCTAGGCCAATGTAGATTTTCTGCTGAGAGGGAGACAAATCCTTCCTTCAAGGAGAGCATGCTTCACTGGTCTGCCAGATCAAACCAGTCCTAGCCAGTCATTACACACAGTCAAAGTGATACAATACGGCCTGTGACCTCATTTCTCTTGCTGTTGCTTAGGAACAGGCTTGTAGCTCACACACACTGTTCCCAGAGAATATAAAAACTGCTCTCAGTCTTAAAGGCACACAGACCCCCTTTAGTCTTTCAAGAGAGAAAAAAAAACACTTCCATGATAGGGGTTCCCATGCATCTGTTGCCCTTGTCCTTCTAGATGGTAGAGGTTGTGGGTTTGGTAGGTGCTGCCAAAGGAGCCTTGGTGAGATGCTGTAGTGCATCTTGTAGATGGTACACATAGCTGCCACTGTGTCGGCGATGTAGGGTGCAAATGTTATAGGTACTGGATAGGATGCCAATCAAGTGGGCTGCTTTGTCCTGGATGATATCGAGCTTCTGAGTGTTGTTGGAGCTGCACCCATCCAGGCAAGTGGAGAGTATTCCATCAGACTCCTGACTTGTGCCTTGTAGATGGTAGACAAGCACTGGGGAGACAGGAGGTGAGATACTCGCTGCAGAATTTGTAGCCTCTGTCCTGCTCTTGTAGGCACAGTATTTATGTCCAGTTCAGTTTCTGATCAATGGTAACCCCTGGAATGTTGATAGTGGGGAATTCAGCGATGGTAATGCCATTGAACGTCAAGGGGAGATGGTTAGATTCCTTCTTGTTTGAGATGATCAATGCCTGGCACATGTATGGTGTCAATGTTACTTGCCACTTATCATCCCAAGCCTGGATGTTGTCCAGGTCATTTTGCATCTCGACATGAGCTACTTCAGTATCTGAGAAGTCGTGAATGGTGCTGAACATTGTGCAACCATCAGTGAACATCCCCACTTCTGACCTTATCATGGAGGGAAGGTCATTGATGGAACAGCTGAAGATGGTTGGGCCTAGGACACTACCCTGAGGAACTCCTGCAGTGATGTCCTGGGACTGAGATGATTGACCTCCAACAACCAAAATCATTTTCCTTTGTGCTATGTATGACTGCAACCAGCGGAGAGTTTTCCCTCTGATTCCCATTGACTCCAATTTTGCTAGGGCTCCTTGATGCCATACTTGGTCAAATGCTGCCTTGATGTCAAGGACGTTCACTCTTACTTCACCTCTTGAGTTCAGCTCTTTTGTCCACGTTTGGATGAAGACTGTAATGAGGTCAGGAGCTGAGTAGCCCTGGCAGAACCCAAACTGAGCTTCAGTGAGCAGATTATTGCTGAGCAAGTGCTGCTTGATAGCACTGTTCACGACACCTTCCATCACTTTGTTGATGATCGAGAATAGACTGATAGGGTGGTAATTGGCCAGGTTGGATTTGCCCTGCTTTTTGTGGATAGGACATACCTGGGCAATTTTCCACATTGCCGGGTAGATGCCAGTGTTGTAGCTGAACTGGAACAGCTTGGCTAGGGGTGAGGCTAGTTCTGTAGCACAAGTCTTCAGTACTATTGTCAGAATGTTGTCCGGAACCATAGCCTTTGCTGTATCCAGTGTCTTCAGCCATTTCTTGATATCACGTGAAGTGAATCGGATAGGCTGAAGTCTGGCATCTGTGATGCTGGGGACCTCAGGAGGAAGCTGAAATACCAACCCACTGTTGTCATAATCTAGGGAGGTGCAGGGGTGGAGTGAGACTTTCATCTACTAAATTCCTCTGCCCCTAACCCAAGTGGATTTCCATGTTCAGCACTCCAAGTGTGATTCCCACCCATGTCAGAAGGCTCACCTCAGGGGAGACCGAGACATGGCTGAGGCAGGCCTCAGAACATTTGGCAGCATGATCAATTCTACTCCCTTGAGGCCTTTCAAATTTAAATGTTGCAGCATATTTTAAAATATTATTTCCTGTAACTTGAAATGCAACATATTTCTAAACAAAAAATATTCTCTTTTGCTAGTATTACCAATAGCGTAGAACAGTTCACAACAATAAGCCCAATGTGCGCTGAAAAGTAAACTCAGCATTAAACCCGGTGCAATAACTTCTATGAAATCTCTTACAGACTTACTCGTATGAAGGGGTTGATGCCAAGAGAATTTTCAAAAAGGAATAGGAACCTGTTCTTGTGTCATCGTTGCAATGAATCTCTGAAAATCCTCGAGTAATAATCCTGGCAGCTCTGCATCTTCTTTCATTTTTAAATATCTTTAGTGCTTAAATGTATTTGTAATGTCATTGTCATGGTCTGGCCCATGTAATATCTCAAGCAAAAAAAAAGCTGACCTCTAAGTTCTGAACTTAGCAATATTGATTCATGCTCCTCCATTAATTCACCTCAAGAGATGTAAGCACTAAATTGTACAGGTTGAAGTGAGTTTGTTTATTTTCCAACAAGAAATTAAACTTTTCTATATTGCTAAAAGGTGATGGTGATTGTTTATCATTGTTGTTTGAAGTGTTTCATGTACCACAATTACAACAAATGCTTCTCACAATATAGTTAAAATCTATGAGAAGACATTTCCCAAATCATGATCACACTGTTGTGTTAAACCATACATTTTTTCCTTCATTTATTGCATTTTCCTGCTGATGTTACTCTATATGCTGAGCTGAGTCATTTTTGGTCTCCATTTCATGAAAGATGGCTGCTTTTCTTTTCAATTAACAACTGCTAATAAAATTGCAGGAGTACAGACCTAGAAATTGGTTCAGCAACCCGTTTTTGGATGTTACTTCGACAACGAAGGCCTCAAAACGGTGCCTGAGGGCATGCATATGTTTTGGGATATAAGTGCATTACCCACCATATTGAGGAAGGACAAACAAGAGCCATCCATTGCCTACATCTGAAGCAGATGTTAGGTCTTTTGCAGGTGTCTAACACCTGTCTGCGGTCCCCCCTCCAAGAGTGGTTTGTCCTGAAGTAGTCCATGCCATTATGGGCTGGAGACAGGGAAGCCAGCCCCAGGGATCACCTACAACAAAGATGATGAGGGGAATTTTATGGACCCTGCAAGAGTGGCTTTGGTGAAGTCCAGGGTGATTTAATTAGTCGTGTGTTGTTTTCTCGGATTTCCCGACAGCAGTTTTTTTTATCGCAATTAAGTCATAGGCGTGTTTGCGGCGGTCTGCAGCTCTCCCTGCGCTGTGGCAGATAGCAGCTTTGCATATATTTCCCTACCATGAATACTCATTACCCTACACATAGTTCAAATTAAGTCCTACCTGCCAGATTAGGTTAGTGGCAAGCGGTATTCCTGTGCCTCCCAGTTTACATTTGTTTGAACGTGGCGTACAGCAGTTGGCTTTGTGCAGTTGTGTCTGAAGTCAGTGGTTTCAAACCTTCAACTCATTGGCACAAGGAAGGCCAACATCGGAGTGGATGTTTAGCTCCAGGCTCGGCACCAGCAGGGGTGTGGGGGTTGGGGGTTCATGGAGGAGCAAGGGAGAGAGGGGACATGACAGGGTGAGGTGATCGGGAGCACGGAGGAGCAAGGGAGGGAGGGGGGCAGGACAGGGTGGGGTGATAGGGAGCGTGGAGGAGCCGGGGAGGGAGTGGGGGGCAGGACAGGGTGGGGTGATCAGGAGCATGGAGGAGCAGAGCAGGGAGGGGGGCAGGACAGGGTGGGGTCTTGGTTGCATGGAGGAGCAGGGGAGTGTAGTTGGGGAGGATAGGGTGTGTTCGCAGGTGCATGGAGGAGCAGGGGAGGGTAATTGGGGAGGGAAGGGTGAGGTCTCAGTTGTGTGGAGGAGCAGAGGAGGGAGGAGGGCAGCATCCAGTCGGAGCAGATTTTGATGATGAGGCTAGCTGTGTGCCGTTAGAGGGGGTTGATGTGTTTCTGTCAGAAAACTGATGATCATGACGGGCCTAAAAGGAGGGGGGAATCACTGTCATTGTCAGAGTCCTGTGTGCCCACATCAGGGTACTGGCTGGCAGAAGGTACGGTCACAGTCACGGGGGCAATTGTATATGGTAGGGGGGAAGGTCGAGACTTAGGGTTGGGTATTCGAGGGGATGGGGAATCTGTAACTATATTGAGGTGGATTCTTGCAGGTTCAAGGGTGAGAGTTGGCAATTGAATGGTGACAGGACTAAACATAGAAACAAAGAAAATAGGAGCAGGAGTAGGCCATTCGGCCCTTTGGGCCTGCTCCACCATTCAAAAAAGATCATGGCCGATCGTCTAATTCAGTATCCTGTTCCCGTTTTTTTCCCATATCCCTTGATCCCTTTGGCCTTAAGAAATATATCTATCTCCTTCTTGAATATATTTAATGACTTGGCCTCCACTGCCTTCTGCGGTAGAGAATTCCATAGGTTCACCACCCTCTGAGTGAAGAAATTTCTCCTCATCTCGGTTCTAAATGGCATACCCCGTATCCTGAAACTGTGACCCCTGGTTCTGGGCTCCCCAGCCATTGGGAACATCCTCCCTGCATCTAGCCTGTCTAGTCCTGTTAGAATTTTATAGGTTTCTATGAGATCCCTTCTCATTCTTCTAAACTGTAGTGAATATAGGCCTAGTCGACCCAATCTCTCCTCACGTCAATCCTGCTATCCCAGGAATCAGCCTAGTAAATCTTCTTTGCACTCCCTCCGAGGCAAGGACATCCTTCCTCAGATAAGGAGATCAAAACTGCACACAATACTCCAGATGTGGTCTCACCAAGGCCCTGTATAACTGCAGTAAAACATCCTTGCTCCTGTACTCAAATCCTATTGCAATGAAGGCCAACACACCATTCACCTTCCTAATTGCTTATTGCACCTGAATGCTTGCTTTCAGCGACTGATGTACAAACTCACCCATGTCCCGTTGCACCTCCCCCTTTCCTAATCTATCACCATTCAGATAATAATCTGCCTTTCTGTTTTTACAACCAAAGTAGGTAACCTCATTTATCCATGTTATACTGCATCTGCCATGCATTTGCCTACTCACCCAACTTGTCCAAATTTTTATATTTCACTTAATTTACAGTTGAGAGAAATATTTGATGAAACAGTAGAATTTGACAGCTGCATCCTGGGAGACAAGGACTACCCCATTTGGCCATGGTTAATGATACCAGCGCAACATCCTCAAAGCGCAGCTGAAGATCAGCACAATGCTGCTCACTCATCCACCAGAGCCACCATCAAGCTGATCATTGGCATGTTCAAAATGCGATTCTGCTGCCTTGAATAGTTTGGAGGGGCTCTTGAGTACGCACCACACAGACTCTCACAATTAATCGTTCTCTGCTGTGCATTGCACAACCTGGCAATTAGATGTGATCACAATTTGCATGCAGCGTAACAGGAGACACAGCAGTTAGATGGCAATGACTATTCAGAGCGTGAGGAGGAGACAGCAAAGCAAATGACGTCATTACATATATAAGGGCCATGGAGAGATGTGCAAAGGACATCAGAGAGAACCTTATATTTTAATGTTACAGCCAACATTGAATCACTTGATGAAGTCTATTTGGATAGATGGAAAGAAAATAATCTACATATGTTGTTGTCCACCAGTGTTCTTATTCATAGCTGCAATGTAAAAGGAGGGCTCTTTGACATAATCAAGTTAACCTGCATTGGAGATGTGCCTAACAGCCTGTCTACTATCACCTTCATTGAAAGGGACATGTGTCTCCATGGAAATAGCGTCCTGCATCAACGCTGAGACCCTTACACAGAGGATGCTGCAACTTTGCAGCACTTTGATGTGAGAGGCATATCTAGTCGTTTATAGGCAACGAGGGACCTGCAACAGCATCTTTGCAACTAATGTAAGGGAGTGACCACAGAACTGAAAGTGGAAGGCACAGTGGTAAAGAAACGAGCGACAAATGTTGAAGCAAAAAATCGCCATTATTGCAGACTGAAGGCTCCAAAGTCAAGGATTAAATCACACTGGACTGTTAAATAAAATGTTTGCAAGCATCAATGGGTGCCAGACACAGGCCTGCAAAAACTTTTGCCTTCTCATCTGCAACTAATGGAATGACTTAGGAGAGTGCATCAAAAATTGAAACAAATAAATATATTTATAACATTCCTTGCATTATGTACAATATTTACATCACCCATGCCACCTTATTGTTCATAATTGCTTCCCTTTTCTCTTCCTACCATGATGTCTAGATGCAACCCCGACATCAGGGGCTGAGGTGGAGGCAGTCTGCTCAGTGCACTGCCCCATTCCTGTGGATGACAGTGATGGACATCCTCTGGAGGCACGGGGCCTTGATTGCTCCATCCTACTGGGGCTCTGCAGCGCTGGTGCATAGAGTATCCCCCATGTGTTCACCTGCCAGAGGTGAGGGGATCAATGTCGGGGGGCAGGAGGAGGAGACGGCATGCGCTCCTCCTCCATCTGGGTGCACAATGGCATCTGCCTGTCTCCCTGAGGGGAAGGGGCACCAGGAGGAAGGTCCAGGTTCCTTGTTCCCCTCTTGCTTAGACTCTGCTGCATTGAGACCATGGATAAAGCAATGAAGTGCAGATCAGAATGCATATGGCTCGAGTGCTCAACCAGTCTCACCACAGAGCTCACCAGACACTCGACTGAAGAAGCCATACGATCAAATGCATGGGATATGGCAGAACATCATGGCTTGCATGGACTCCTCAATGACACGAGCAAGACCATGCATGACATCCGACATGTGTTCCCCATGGGTTTGCTGCACATCTAGCAAACTTCTCGCAGCAACAAACAGAGGATCATCATGAGCCTGGGGCTGAGCACGGGCCTGGTACCAGTACTCTTCCACTTGTCAGGGGTCCCGGCTGGCACATGGTCCATCAGCTGCTGAGATATGGCTGTGTCGTGTCACAAGATTGTGACCCTCCTTCTATTCTTGAACCCCCACCCACCCCCACAGACGTTGTGTGTGTATCTGCATTGGTGGAGTTGGAAGAAGGGGCAGGTGACAGTACACCCTCTGCGACATCAGCATCTTCATCCCCAGAGGCGGATTGCAGGCGCTCATGTCGTTCCGTCGGTTGAGGGCAGGCACCTGCAGTGGAGACAAAACAGAGGAACATTCAGTATCAGTTCTACATGACAGCGACATTTTCACTCGCATTCCTTTGGCGTTCACATATGGCTACTAGACTATTGTGGAAACTTCATCCTTATGCCTTGAAACCTGCCTCGCCATCAGCAACAGATCTCGTTCCCTCCTCCCTCACTATCTGTGCTGCCTCCTCCTTAGCTGCTGACAGAACTCTAATATCAGAAACATCTTCACCTGTCTTTGCTCACTCCCGCTGGTTTTAAGTGCATCTATCCTGCAGGAGACAGTGCAGATTTAATGACATTTCAAAAGATGTATCACACTCATTGTATACATGCATCGCCATCTCTCATTCTCTGGAGTAGCTTTCACACCATGCATCCGAACACATGTACAAGCCAGATGTCAGGATTCTGCAAGATCATTTGGTGGCTGTCACCAAGGCTGATGAAGCATTCTAATGCATACCTTATCTGCCCACTGTCAAACAGACATGCAGCCAAGGTGACAAAATTAATAACAGCTTTGGTAAAAGCTCTTACCCTCACTGATCTGAGCAGGTCATTTACACGTTTCTGACACTGTACCCAGGTGTTCCGTGTCACCCCATGGTTCATCACCTCCTTCACCACCTCTATCCAGGTCACCTTGGTGAGGTGGGAGGGTCTTCTGACTCTATGAAGAGAAGAGGACATCCCGCCTTTCCCTGATGGCCTGGAGGAGAACCTGCAGGGAGGCATCACTGAACCATAGGGATGGATGCTGCCTAGTGCCTGACATAATGTGGGTTATGAAGCCCAAAAAAATTATTCGGAGATGTGGTGCTGGACTGCAAACTGGAAACTAAGGAAAAGCAAGTTCAAAAAACTTTAAGGATTTTCTGTGGCTGCAATCAACAGATAATTGTAAAGGCTGCTGATCCTAGAGGCTTGCAACACAGAAAGATTGATAGACGTGTGGCTCATGGTGCTTCTGATCGTGATGTTGAAAGTCTGCTCCTGCCACATGATTGCAAACGTCTCCCGTGCCCGTCACCGCACCTTCAATTTGCATGTAAAATTGCACGTGAAACGGGAAAACGGTGGAAGAGGAAATTACGCCAACTTCCGCTTTTGCCGTCAGAAACACCATGATACTCATAAAATCTGGGCCGAAAAGTACCTTACCTGAATGTAAACACTCCCGCTCCTCCTGAAGCCACAGCTAATCAACCTTCCAATCACCACAGCTCCTAGCACACAATAAGCCACCACAGCACCCCCTCTTCCCAAGCCTCCTTTCCCGACCCCTGATCCAGCCTCCTTTGCTGATGCCAGGTCCTAGACCTAAACCCCGGTTCCAAACCCAGCCCAGATCTATGACAACATTATCTGAGGGCTGCTGTGGCACTAGCACTGGCCCAAACCTGATGTTTATTTGACAAACAAGCCCTTTACACTTGGTCAGAAACACTGAAATGAGGCCCAAGGTATGAAATGAAGGAGAAATTGCTGGAAGAATGCACTAGGCTCTCCAATCCTGAGACGTGAACGAATAGGCAGAGAACAATAGCAACAACTTGGATTTATATAGTGCCTTTAACACAGTAAAACATCCCCAAGGCACTTCATAATAGCATTATCAAATAAAATGTGATACTGAGTCACATGAAGAAATATTAGGACAATTGACCAAGCATTTTAAGGAGCATCTTTACCATTGGAGTCCCTCAGGGATCTATTCTTGGCACCGTCCTATTTCTCAACTACAAGCTTCCCCTTTGCAACATGATCCAAAACACAAGGTCAATTTCCACATGTACACTGACAACACCCAGCTCTACCTCACCACCATCTCTCTTAATCTTTCCAGTGTCTCTAAATTGTCAGACCACTTATCTGACATCCTGCACTGGATGAGCAGAAATTTCCTCCAACTGAATGTTGGGAAGACCAAAGCTATTGTCCTCAGTCCCCATCACAAAACTCCTTCCTTAGCCACTGGCTCCATTTTTATTCCAGGCTCAACTCAGCTCAACTCAACTGAATTCAACTTAGGCTCAACCAGACTGTTTGAAACCTTGGTATCATATTTGACCCCAAGATGAGCTTCCAACCATATATCTATGCCATCAGTAAGTCCACCTACTTCCAGCTCCGTAATATTGCTTGACTCTCTCCCTGCTTCAGCTCACCTGCTGCTGAAACCATCATCCATGCCTTTGTTACCTCTAGACTTAACTATTCCAGTGCACTTCTGGCCGGATTCCACCTTTCACGCTCCATAAATTGAAGTTCATGATTCTGCTGCTCATATCCTAACTTGCAAGTCCCATTCATTGGCTCCCAGTTGAGTGATGTCTTGCTTTTTGAATTCTCATCCTGGTTTTCAAATCCCTCCATCAGTAGCAGCTATGTCTTCAGCTGCCATGGCCCTAAGCTCTCGAATTCCTTCCCTAAACCTTGCTGCTTCTCTACCTCTCTATCTCGCACTTCTGCTCTTATCTTTTCCCCTCCCATACCACTATAAGATTCCCCTTGTTCTCACCTTCCACCCCACCAGCCTGCACATTCAACGGATCATTCTCTGTCATTTCCACCACCTCCAGCATGATGCCACCACCAAACACATCTTCCCCTCCCCTCACCTTTATGTATTCTGAAGGGACTGTTTCTTTCGTGATACCTTGATCCACTCTTCAATTACCCCCAGCACGCCTCTCCTTCCCATGGGGATACAATACCTGCCATTTCACCTCCTCCCTTCCCACCGTCCAGGTGAAAGACCGATTTCCTTGTACTTCTTCCAATTTATTATACTGTATTAATAAATCTGGAATTAAAAAGCTAGTCAAGTGGTGACCATGAAACTATTGTCAATTGTTGTAAAAACCTATCTGGTTCATTAATGTCCTTTAGGGAAGGAAATCTGCTGTCCTTACCTGGTCTGGCCTACATGTGACTCCAGAGGTGAGAGTGACTGCCCTTGACATCAAGGCAGCATTTGACCGAGTATGGCATCAAGGAGCCCTGGCAAAACTGGAATCAATGGGAATCAGAGGGAAGACTGTCTGCTGGTTGGAGTCATACCTAGCGCAAAGGAAGATGGTTGTGGTTGTTGGAGGTAAATCACCTCAGCTCCAGGACATCACTGCAGGAGTTCCTCAATGTAATGTCCTAGGCCCAACCATCTTCAGCTGCTTCATCAATGACCTTCCTTCAATCATAAGGTCAGAAGTGGGGATGTTCGCTGATGATTGCACAATGTTCAACACCATTCGTGACTCCTCAGATACTGAAGCGGTCCATGTAGAAATGCTGCAAGACCTGGACAATATCCAGGCTTGCGCTGATAAGTGGCAAGTAACATTCGCGCCACACAAGTGCCAGGCAATGACCATCTCCAGCAAGTGAGAATCTAACCATCTCCCTTTGACATTCAATGTCATTAACATTGCTGAATCCCCCTAATCCTAGGGGTTACCATTGACCAGAAACTGAACTGGAGTAGCCATATAAATACCGTGGCTGCAAGAACAGGTCAGAGGATAAGAATGCTGTGGTGAGTAAATCACCTCCTGACTCCCCAAAGCCTGTCCACCATCTACAAGGCACAAGTCAAGAGTGTGATGGAATACTCTCCACTTGCCTGGATGGGTGCTGCTCCAACAACACTCAAGAAGCTCGACACCATCCAAGACAAAGCAGCCTGCTTGATTGGCACCCCATCCACAAGCATTCACTCCCTCCACCACCGACGCACAGTGGCAGCAGTGTGTATCACCTACAAGATGCACTGCAGCAAGCACTGAGGCTCCTTAGACCTTCCAAACCCATGATCTCTACCACCTAGAAGGACAAGGGCAGCAAATGCATGGGAACACCACCACCTGCAAGTTCCCGTCCAAGTCACACACCAACCTGACTTGGAAAGATATCGTTGTTCCTTCACTGTCACTGGGTCAAAATCCTGGAACTCCCTTCCTAACTATAGTGTGGGTGTACCTACCTCACATGGACTGCAGCGGTTCAAGAACGCAGCTCACCACCACCTTCTCAAGGGCAAATAGGGATGGGCAATAAATGCTGGCCTAGCCAGCGACGACCACATCCCATGAATAAATAAAAAAAGAACCACACTAATGTTGTTGACTCTTAACTGCCCTCTGAAATGGCCTAGCAAGCCACTCAGTTCAAGGGCAATTAGGGATGGGCAATAAATGCTGGCCTTGCCAGCAACACGCACGACCCACAAACAAATAAAAAATATTTGCTGCTCATAATGCGGACTCCTCTATACTAAACAGACTAAACACAGACTGGGTGATCTCTTTGGTGAACATATTTGTTCAGTCTGCAGCATAACCCAGAGTTGCCAGTCACCTGTCATTTTAATTCTCTGTCCCACTCTCACTCTGACCTCTCAGTCGTCGGCCTCCTACACTGTTCTAATAAAGATCAATGGAAGCTTGAGGAACAGCACCTTATCTTTCAATCAAGCACTTTACAGCCTTTTGGTCTTAACAATGAGTTCAACAATTTCAGATCAGAACCACTGCTCACATTTTTTCAGACAGTAGCTGTTGGTAATGATTCTGCTGTTGCCATTTACACCTCCTCTTGACCAATCTTTGTTTACTTGTCCCAATACAACCATCTTTTGCCTTACAGCATCATCCTGTTTGTCATTTAATCATTCCTGCTTTCTACAAGGAAAAGGGTGGGCAGTGGTGGGGGTGATAAAAGGGATGTTCTACCATGTCCCTGTCTCTATACTTGCTTAAAATCTGTTACATCTTTAATTTTTTGCAGTTCCGATGAAAGGTCATTGTCCTGAAATGTTAACTCTGTTTCTCTCTCTGCAGATGCTACCTGACCTGCAAAGTATTTCCAGCATTTTCTGTTTTTATTTCAGACTTCAGCTTCTGCAGTATTTTTCTTTTGTTATAGCATTGGAATATTTGAGACTAGACATAATGAAGGCATGGATGAGGGTTTCAGTAGCAGTCCAGCTGAGGCAGGGCTGAGATGGGCAATGTTATGGTGGTGGAAGTAGGTGGTCTTGTTGATGCACCTCATATGAAGTTGAAGTTCATCTCAGGGCCAAATAGAATGTCAACATTGAAAATGGTTTGTTTCAACCTCAGACAGTTGCCAAGGAGAGGATAGGAATTGATGTCTCTGGAACGAATTTGCTGGTGGGGACCAAAGACAGTCCCTTTGGTCTTCACAATACTTAGCTGGAGAAAATTTCTGCCCACCCATATACTGGTTGTTGGACAAGCAGCATCACACATCAGAGGCAGTGGAGTGGTCAAGAGAGTGGTAATGAGGTACAGTATCATCAGCATACTTGTGAAACCTAATGTTTTCTTTTTGGATGATGTCGCCAAGGGGTACAATGTAGATGAAAAATAGGAGGGGACCAAGGATAGAACCTTGAGGGACTCCAGAGGTAACAGCTTGCATTGGGAAGAGATGCCATTGTAGAGATTCTCTGGCTATTACTCTAAAGATAAGAATGAACCAGGTGAGTGCAGTCCCACCCAGCTGGATGATGGTGGAGAGGTGTTGGAGGAGGATGGTGTGGTCAACTGTTTCAAAGACTGCAGACAGATAGGCAGATTGAGAAAGATGTGGAAGGATGGTTTAGTCACAGTCACATATTTTTGACTTTGATAAGGGCCAAAGCTGATTGAAGAGATTCAAACATTGAGTTTGCAGGAAAGATGGTCATGAATTTGTGAGGCAACAACGTATTCAAGGACTTTGGAGAGGAAAGGAAGTTGGTGCAAGTTAGGATACAGGCAGAAAAGTCTTGAATGAGCTCAAGTTGAAGAGGGCGCACGGCGGGAGTCTGGTCACAAGAGCATTGGAATAGTAGAATCTAGAGGTAACAAAAAGCAGGAATGGGGGTTTCAAAAGTTGATGAGCTGAGGTGGGGCGCAAGTGGGCAATGTTATGGAGGTGGAAGTAGGTGGTCTTGGTGATGGAGAGGATACGGGGTCAGAGCCCATCCCAGGGTCAAATAGGACCCTAGATTTGTGAATAGTTTAGTTCAGCCTCAGACAGTGGCTAGGGAGATACACCAGGCACAGATCTTTCTCCTATCAGAAATGTGTTTGAGTAAAGAATCCTCAACCGACAGATCAGCTCACATTATCACCCTTCCTGCAGAAACCTGACATCCCACTGTCTATCTCCATCACCCTGTGCTGTAAAGAAAATTGACGATATAGTTAAACTCTAACCTTATTAAAGTCCTTGTTCAGATTAAAAGGCTACAGAGTGCACAGGAGGAAGTTGAAATAATGGGAACATAGGAACAGGCGTAGGCCATTCAACTCCCCGAGTCTGTTCTGCCATTCAGTTAGATCATGCTGATCTGTATCTTAGCTCCACTTACAAACTTTCATTCCATATTCCTTAATATTCCTGCGAAACAGAAATCTATCAAATTTAGTTTTCAAATGATCTAGCCTCAACAGGTGGGTTGCACCAGAACTGGAACGGGACCAACATCCTTGCAGGGAGGTTTGCTAGTGCTGTTGGGGGGTGTTTAAACTAATTTGGCAGGGGGGTGGGATACAGAGTGGAGGTACAGTAGGGGGTGATGCACAGTCAAATATAGAAAAGAAACTAAGTCAGTCTGGAAGGCAGAGCAAATATAGACCTGTTAAGGCACAAGCGAATAATGCAAGGCTGCATTGCATTTATTTTAACACAAGGAGTCTTACAAGTAAGGCAGATGAATTAGGGCATTGATTAACCTAACACATGGGAATATGATATTATTGCTATCACAGAGACATGTTTGAGGGAAGGGCAGGACTGGCAGCTCAATATTCCAGAGTATAGAATCTTCAGGCATGGCCAGGGGTGGGGGGGCAGTGGCGTAAAAGAGGAGGTGGCATTGTACTATTGATCAAGGAGTCAATTGCTGCAGTAAGGAGGGATGATATCGTAGAAGGTTCCTCAAATGAGGCCATATGGGTAGAACTTAAAGACAAAAAAGGGGCAATCACTTGGCTGGGAGTGTACTACAAGCCTCCAGTCAGGGAGAGATAGAGGAGCAGATATGTAGGCAAATCTCAGAGGTGTAAATATAATAGGGTAATAATAGTAGGGGATTTCAACTTCCCCAAAATTAACTTGGAAAATTTTAATGCAAAAGGCTTAAAGGGGGCAGAATGCTTAAAGTGCATCCAGGAGAGCTTTTTGAGCCAGTATGTAGAAAAGAAGGGGTGGTACTGGACTTAATCTTAGGGAATGAAGCCAGACAAGTGGTAAAAGTGTCAGTGGGGGAGCATTTTAGGGATAGTGACCATAACTCTGTAAGATTTAAGGTAGTTATGGAAAAGGACAAAGATGGACCAGAAATAAAGGTACTGAATTGGGGAAGGCCGATTTCAATATGATAAAACAGGATCTGGCCAAAGTGGACTGGGAGCAGCTACTTGTGGGAAAGTCTAGATCAGGCTAGTGGGAGTCATTCAAAAGGAAATAGTGAGAGCTCAGGGCCAGCATGTTCCCGTAAAGGTGAAGGGTAGGACAAACAAGTCCAGGGAACCCTGGATGTCAAGGGATATAGAGGATTGGATAAGGAAAAAAAAAGGAGGCTTACGGCAGATTCAGAGGGCTGAAAACAGCGGAAGCCCTACAGGAGTATAGAAAGTGCAGGGGGGGTACTTAAAAAAGCAATTAGGAGAGGGGGCGTGAAAAAACACTGGCTGACAAGGTAAAGGAAAACCCCAAGGGATTTTGTAAGTATATTAAAGGCAAGAGGATAACCAGGGAAAGAGTAGGGCCCATTAAGGGCCAAAGTGGCATTCTGGGTGTGGAGCCGGAGGATATACATGAGGTTTTGAATGATTACTTTTCTTCTGTGTTCACTATGGAGAAGGACAATGTAGGTGTAGAGATCAGGGATGGGGATTGCAATATACTTTTTATTTTATTTAGAGATACGGCACTGAAACAGGCCCTTCGGCCCACTGAGTCTGTGCCGACCAACAACCACCCATTTATACTAACCCTACAGTAATCCTATATTCCCGACCACCTACCTATACTAGGGGCAATTTACAACAACCAATTTACTTATCATCTGCAAGTCTTTGGCTGTGGGAGGAAACCGCTTTGCCAGCAGAGGTGGTAAACGCGGGCACGATAGCGTCTTTTAAGATGTATCTAGACAGATACATGAACGGGCAGGAAGTAAAGAGGTAGAGACCCTTAGAAAATAGGCGACAGGTTTAGATAGAGGATTTGGATCGGCGTAGGCTTGGAGGGCCGAAGGGCCTGTTCCTGTGCTGTAATTTTCTTTGTTCTTTGTTCAGAGCACCCAACTAAAACCCACACGGTCACAGGGAGAACTTGCAAATTCCACACAGGCAGTACCCAGAATCAAACCCAGGTCCCTAGAGCTGTGAGGCTGTGGTGCTAACCACTGCGCCACTGTACTTGTATAAATTAGCATTGAAAGTTGGAGGTATAGTGGTTTTAGCGGGCTTAAAGGTGGATAAATCCCCAGGCCGAGATGAGATGTATCCCAGGCTGCTATGTGAGGCAATGGAGGAGATTGCAGGTGCTCTGATACAAATTTTCAAACCCTCTCTGGCCGCAGGAGAGGTGCCAGAGGACTGGCGGACAGCGAATGTAGTACCATTATTCAAGAAGTGTAGTAGGGATAAACCAGGTAATTACAGCTCGGTGAATCTAACATCAGTGATTGGGAAACTATTAGAAATAGTTCTGAGGGACAGGATTAATCTCTACTTGGAGAGGTGTAAGAGGTTCTGTTCCTGTACCCCCTTATTACAGTTCTTGGACTTTGGGGATTACAAAAACAAAATTGCACACGACACAGGGTTAGGCTGAGTCACAAATCCATTTATTTAAAAAAGAAACCCTCCTCCTAACACCCTGTTACAAAGACCTTTAAACTAATTTAAAGGAGACAACACGACACCTTGATTGGTTAATCTGATTTAAATCCCTCCACGATTTAACATCAGTGTTCACCCAAACACACAAGTCACCACGATTTATAAAATAAACCTTTTTGAAAAGAACCATAGCCAAAACCCCACGTTTCTGCCCCAAATTCCCTCAATTCAAAACCCAAACCCTCCCAGGATTTGGTTGCAACACTTAACATTGTTCTAAAACTCTTAGCCCCAAATACCCTTTGGATTTGGCTGATAACTTACCATCCTCCATGCGGTTGGTCCTTCCGGTGACAATGGTAGGTCCACGAGCCAGGTTGACTGTTTCTGACCCTCCTTCTCGACGGCAGTACCAAACTCTTCGATCTTGTCCTTTTTATGATGATCCTTAACAAAATATCATAATCACATCTCCTGAAATTATCCTGCTGAATGGTCAGCACTTAGCACCTTTTAATCTTTTTCCTCTGTTATCTTCCTGGTCCAGACAGATCCATTTAACGCTGATGTGATTGCCCTGACCAAGAACAATGAACTCCACCAAGGTGAGGTATTCCAGGCTCCAAAGCTAATATCCATGAAAGAGGTTTCTCTCCTGTCTTGACAGGAGTGAATGCTGTACTCTAAGATCAGTTATTTGCAACAATGGCCTCCCCAAACACTTAACATGATGGCAGTTATCCTGTGTCGCTGTTATGATAATGTCTCAAATCCCAGTCCTTTAACAGTATCAGTTCTGTTGTGATGATGTAATGATTGAAAATTGACCTATCAGAATACAGCCTGCCTCTGTGTGCTTTGTGTTGAGGTTTGGCTCTCATTCACAGTACTAGTGTCCGTGGGGGTTGGGGTTCCTTCCCTAAACTCCACAAAGCCCAGTTTTAAAGTTCAGTTGGGTAGGGGGAGGAATTCCGATCCCACATCTCCCCCCTTTAATATCTCGAATACTAGAGATGTTACATCCGATGAAATCTTCTGTCGTGTTATGGGAATTGTGAGCCTCAACCAAATCACTATCTATACATCAGAATCCATTATCAAAACCCCTTCTTAACCATTTCCCCATGTTTTGCCTTTTGATTTTTCGTTTCAGTTTACACGACAATCTTAACACATACAATACTATAATCATTTGTACAATCTCCAACACGTACAAAGCAATTCGAATCCAGGAGGGAATTTCCATATTGGAACCAACACCCCACCAGGGTGGGGAGGCTATTTCCCTAATATCATCCCCAGTGTCTCTGTTCCTCTGCTCAAGAGTGTAATAGTGCTTTGAGACAGTTTCACCTCCTTCACCAATTTCGTGAGGTGCTCGGGCAGGGATGGAATATCATATCCAAAGTGGGCTATGTATTCTTGGAGGTTCTGGGAGGGCACTGCCTATGGTGAGGTTCGCCAAGGTATGATCCCAGATAGGGATTATCCTTTCCTGCAATATCTGAACCTCCATCGGGGGCTTAAAACAGAAGGTTGGGTCCTGGATGGTGTCATTGTTTATCCTATACTGGTAGTGGCACAGTAGGTTCCGATACTTTCATATGCAACCTGGGGAGGGACAAGGTCCTGAACCATCACCTCCATAGTACAGTTGATAGGCTGTGTACTTTCAGACTCAAACCCACATACTGGTCAGTTGAACTCATTTTGGTGATATGGACACAGCACTTCATGTGCGCCCCTTCCCCAACACCCCTTCAGATCAGTGCCAATCATGGAGTTTCCCCACTTAGCCACATAAACCTCTTGCTCTTCCTTCCACCAGTTGTTCCAACACAATGTCACCACCCCCCCCCCCCACTTTGTCCCTGTAATCCATCTGTGTGTGTCGTTCTGCAATCTTTTCCAATCCCCGAATTCATCACCCTTCGCCTCGTCTGTCTTATGTAACCACCACCACCATCCCACGGGGATGCTTCCCCGACACTCTAGGCCACCCACCTTCCCTCTATCGCCTATAGCTTGCTGGTTGTGATATATAATTTTGGGCAGGGCACTGATGCTTCAACCAATGTGTCCCCAGTGTGATTGGAATACTTCTTTGAATTTGACCCCAACCAATCTGGCCACCTTCCCTCATGGAAGTATGTAGCTATCCCGTCAGTGCCTGTGTCTTACCCCGCCCCCCCTGTGTTAGAGTGGACCTGGTTCCTCCCATACACCCATAAGTGAAAGACATCGCGATGCGCCCTCGATCCATCTGCCCTGCTCCAATTAGGATTTTCGCCACACTCAGCCACAGGGTACATCCTGTCTTGTGTTCATGGCTCGACTTTGCTTCTGCAGAAAAGGAAAAGAAAAGCACTGCTCTGTGAGGGGTCTTCCCGCCGCAGGTCAGACTTAGGTTATATCCAAATTTACACTACCTGAGAGATCTTCTCTCCACAGGCCAGACTTCCTTTATATTACTTTGCACTGTGTGCCGCAATCACCGCGTCCCCTTTTCGTTTTTTCCAGTTTGGGACGTTTTAGCGGTTTGGGGTCAGTATGCAAAGAGGTGTCCAGGGCACCCTGGATCGGTGTGTCCGGCTACTCCGTCTTACCGCCCCGCTCACTGGGTCTTGCCTTTAAACAAAGGAAACTCCCTTTTCCAAAATTAAAACCCTTTTATTTTAAAAAAAAACATTTTTCCAAATTGTCTTATTTCACCTTTTAAATTCCTTTTGTCAAATGATCCTTTATTCTTCCCACAGTCTGAGTTTAAAACACACAGTTTGAGCATGTTTTTTTTCCAATCTCTAACTCGTATGTGTGAATTTCTGTCCAGAATAAAAATCCCCACACGTCTGACAAAACAAAATTCCATACGAATTGAAATTTTGATCAGAAATTCCAACATGAATTTATAACTTCAAACATATGCTTATTTCCATTACTGTCCCCCTTTAACAAGGTCACAATTCCCATTGTGAAATCCCCTTTAACCCAAAAGTAGCAAAACTTAAGACTGCAAAATCACAATTTCAGAAAACAAACTTAAAAGATACTTCCTCCACACAAAACCTTTATTACACACACACATTCTCTCACTGGAAGCTTGCCACTTGCGTTCTCTATGCACACACCTTAAACTTTATCAACTTAAATCAAACAAAGAACAAAGAACAGTACAGCACAGGAACAGGCGATTCGGCCCTCCAAGCCTGCACCGATCTTGATGCCTGCCTAAACTAAAACCTTCTGCATTTCCGGGGACCATATCCCTCTATTCCCATCCTATTCATGTACTTGTCAAGATGCCTCTTAAACATCATTATCGTACCTGCTTCCATCACCTCCCCCGGCAGCATGTTCCAGGCACTCACCACCCTCTGTGTAAAGAACTTGCCTCGCACATCCCCTCTAAACTTTGCCCCTCTCGCCTTAAACCTATGTCCCCGAGTAACTGACTCTTCCACCCTGGGAAAAAGCTTCTGACTATCCACTCTGTCCATGCCGTTCATAACTTTGTAAACCTCTATCATGTCACCCCACCACCTCCGTCATTCCAGTGAAAACAATCCGAGTTTATCCAACCTCTCCTCATAGCTAATGCCCTCCAGACCAGGCAACATCCTGGTAAACCTCCTCTGTACCCTCTCCAAAGCCTCCACGTCCTTCTGGTAGTTTGGCGACCAGAATTGCACGCAATATTCTAAGTGTGGCCTAACTAAGGTTCTGTACAGCTGCAGCATGACTTGCCAATTTTTATACTCTATGCCCCGATAGATGAAGGCAAGCATGCCGTATGCCTTCTTGACTACCTTATCCACCTGCGTTGCCACTTTCAGTGACCTGTGGGCCTGTACGCCCAGATCTCTTTGCCTGTCAATACTCTTAAGGGTTCTGCCATTTACTGTATACTTCCCACCTGAATTAGATCTTCCAAAATGCATTACCTCACATTTGTCCGGATTAAACTCCATTAATCAATTAACATAGCACATGTTTTACAAAGAAACAAAAGAAAATATCAAGTTCTGGCTCCTAAGGTCTTCTTTCTTCCAGGTCCCTTTTGAAGCAACTGTCAGGAGGATCTCAAGAAAATGGTGAATTTTCACAGTCCTACTTCAGACAAAATTTAAACCTAACAGCAGCCTCACACAGCATGGGAGAGAACCCCCAATATCTCTCCCAGAACAATGAAACAATCTTTTTTAACAGTTCAATATCCATGTTATCATAACTTCTTTCTCACTTAGATCCATTAAAAAAACTCTTGAAACACATTAAACAACCAACTGTTTTAAAATCATAAATAAAAACAGACCACAGGGGGTTAAACAACTTTAAAGTGACAGACACTGGCTTGCAAACTCAGAGACATGAGTCACTCTCTCTCTCTCTCAGCAGAAGAGAACAGCACAATTAGATTTTAACACTTCCAACATCCACTCAGTGACAGACACTGAACACTGGAGCACAGACACACAACATCAAACAAGACACTCTAATAAAACATACAGACAGAAAACTGAACCAACTCACATACACACAAGGTTTTCTTTTACTGTTCACACAGTGTTTTAAAACCTACCATGCGAATCTTCCGATTAATTTCCTCTAACCATTATCTTTCAATCCGAGCACCTTTTCCTGTCCCTTGCCCATAACCTGCTGTAATGCGGCCACCAGAAGTTTCACCAGGTCTTCTACTCGCCCCTTGTCTGCCTCTACTGCCCGTGATTTCGACCCTGAGGGACTCCTTCTTCCTGGCTTCCCCCTTTTCGGAGACTTACATTCCCTACTCCAGTGTCTCATGTTCCCACAATTGAAACATGCCTGGGATCTGTCTGCTTTACCCCCTTCTTACTTCCACTCCTTTCTACCACTCATGCTTCCCTTTATTTCGAGTACCTTTCCCTTTTGTTTATTCTCCTCCTCCCGGTCAGATCCAAAAGCCAGAGTCAGTTTCCTCAACACACCTGCCTCTGTATTTGTCTCATCCTTGGGGTCAAACCATGATTCTGCCCTTGCCCTGATCCGTGGCAAGCTGTTAGCTGCCAGGGTCCTCATCCAATGATTCCTTGGAGCTCCCATCAGCTGTGCTCGGGCTGGATTTCCCCCAGTAACTTTCATATATATGGGCCATAACCTCTGGTGCCTTGCCTGCGAGCCGTCTGGTCTGCTCAAGCTGCAAGAATGGACTGCCCTGATTATCTCCCAGCACCACTAAGATTTCATCCTTCAAACCCATCCCTGGTTCCCCCTCCCAACTTAGTAGCTGCTGACGGACTCTGATACAGCTTCCCATCTCGGGAGAACAGGATCAGTTTCTTCATTTTCTCCTCATCACAATTATTAATTCCCCCTATCTACTGTATGTTAGCGAAATGGACAGAGGCATCCCCTCCACGCTTCAGTTTCGGCACACTGGACAGCATTTCCTGCGACTGAAGGGTCGTATAGGGGAGCACATAATTGCTCTGCAACGGCGCCGGACCACCGCCTGCCGGGCGTGGACTGAACTTTTGCTGTCGCAGGGGGCACATCGATCTTGGTGGTCCCGGTGCCTAAGGAGCCAGCTGATACTCTCTAAACTGGGTCCCATCATTGGATACCCTTCTCTCCACAACCCTATCTACCCCAACTTCCCCTGGTGCCATAAGACAAGCCATGCCCCTGGCGCCGGATAATGCTAGGGTCAGCTTACCAATTTTCTTGTTACATGGCCCATGATCAGCCTCTTCATGTATGCGACTCTGAGCTACCCTGCACACCACCTTCATATCCTTTAATTGCCCCTCAACCTTGTCAGCTTTATCCAAGTTCCTGGCACTTTCCTTGCGCTGAGCCTGACACTCCCTTTTACTCTCTGTGATCTGGCATTGTAGGTACTCTATCGTATTCCTGGACGTTTCTTCCTGCACCTTCCTCTCCTGCCTTTCCTTACTTAAATCTTCCATTAGACGATTCACTACAGCCTTGCTGTCTCTCGCCCTGTTCTCTGAATCCCTTTTCTCCTGTTCTAACTGTTTAACTCTTTCTGTGAAAACCTGAATTTGTATCTGCATACACAGTAACCAAATTGCTTTTCCTTTTGATTTCTTGTATTTGCTACTACCCGTCCACTCTGCTGCCCTCGCCTGGAGACTGTCAGAATGCATCAGTTCCAGCACCCATGGCTCAGAAAAGTTTAACTTGCTGCACACACACTGAGTACCTTATCCTCCATTGAGGATTACTTGCCTATGACCCTGTCCATAATTTAAATTTTGTTCTTAACCTTAAATCCTGCCGCCGTCGCCAATTCTGTAAGAGGTTCCATTCCTGTACCCCTTTACTACAGTTCTTGGACTTTGGAAATTACAGGAACAAAATTGCACACAACACAGGGTTAGTCTGAACCACAAATTTGTTTATTTAACAAAAAAAACCCTCCTCCTAACACCCTGTTACAAAGACCTCTAAAGTAATTTAAAGGACACCCCATGATACCTTGATTGGTCAATCTTATTTAAATCCCTCCACGATTTAACATCAGCGTTCACCCAAACACACAAGTCACCACGACTTATAAAATAAACCTTTTTGCAAAAAACCACAGGCAAAACCCCACGTTTCTGCCCCAAGTTCACTCAATTCAAAACCCAAACCCTCCCAGTATTTGGTTGCAACACTTAACATTGTTTTAAAACTCTCAGCCCCAAATACCCTTTGGATTTGGTTGATAACTTACAATCCTCCACACGGTTGGTCCTTCCGGTGAGAATTTGTACGTTCACGAGCCAGGTTGACCATTCCTGACCCTCCTTCTTGACGGCAGTGCCAAACTCTTCGATCTTGTCCTTTTTATGATGATCCTTATTGAAATATCATAACCACATCTCCTGAATTTACCCTGATGGATGGTCAGCACTTAGCACCTTTCAATCTTTTTCCTCTGTTATCTGCCTAGTCCAGACAGATCCATTTAGTGCTGATGTGATTTTCTTGACCGAGAACAATGAACTCCACCAAGGTGAGGTAATTCAGGCTCCAAAGCTAAGATCCATGAAAGAGGTTTCTCTCCTGTCTTGACAGGAGTGAATGCTGTACTCTGGGGCCAGTTAGTTGTAACAATGGCCTCCCCAATTACTTAACATGATGGCAGTTATCCTGTGTCACTGTTATGATAATGTCCCAAATCCCAGTCCTTTAACAGTATCAGTTCTGTTATGATGTTGGGATGTTTGAAAATTGACCCATCGGAATGCAGTCTGCCTCTGTGTGCTTTGTGTTGAGGTTTGGCTCTTATTCACAGTACTTTTGTCCGTGGGGTTGGGATTTCTTCCCCAAACTCCACCAAGTCCAGTTTTAAAGTCCAGTTGGTGGGGTGGGGGCAGGGGTTGGAGGGATGGGGGGGAGGAATTCCAATCCCATGGAGGCTGGGATTAATCAGGGATAGTCAGCATGGCTTTGTCAGGGGAGATTGTGTCTAACAAATTTGATTGAATTTTTCAAGGAGGTGACTAGACGTGTAGATGAGGGAAAAGCAGTTGATGTAGTCTACATGGACTTCAGTAAGGCTTTTGATAAGGTCCCGCATGGTAGAGACCTGCTTTAGGTCGGCAAAACAAACCCGACCCGAACCCGACTGAACCACAGCGGGCCCGAGCACAACCCGGCCCAAGTCCCTCCAATTTTGCACCGAGTCCGTCCCGACCCGAACCCGCCACTACTCAGCCCGATCTGACCATCCTTTTACTTACCTTCCTGACACCGAACCTGCAAAAAGCTGCAGCACATGCGCGAGACGTCACAGTGATGTCACCCGCTCACTGCGCAGACTCAGTTTCATCCCGGACTTCCAGCTCAGGTAAGTTTTTGTTATTTTTAATACTTACCAGCACAGCACATACTGTGGGTGTCCAGCCCAACCCAACCCGACTCGATCTGGACTCAGCCTGACCCGACCCGAGCCCAAAAGTCGCCCCTGGAAGATGGGCCTGACCCGACCCGAACCTGACACATGTCGTCGGGTCCCGTCAGGTTCGGGTCGGGTAGCAGGCCTCTACCGCATGGGAGATTGGTCAAGAAGGTAAGTGCCCATGCGATCCAGGGCAATTTGGCAAATTGGATCCAAAATTGGCTTAGTGGCAGGAGGCAGAGGGTGATGGTCGAGGGTTGTTTTTGCGCATGAAAGCCTGTGATCAATGGTGTACCACAGGGATCAGTGCTGGGGCCCTTGCTGTTTGTAGTGTACATTAATGATTTAGATGTGAATATAGGAGGTATGATCAGTAGGTTCGCAGATGACATGAAAATTGGTGGTGTCATAAATAGTGAGGAAGAAAGCCTTAGGTTACAGGACGATATAGATGGGCTGGTGAGATGGGCGGAGCAGTGGCAAATGTAATTTAATCCTGAGAAGTGTGAGGTGATGCATTTTTGGAGGACTAACAAGGCAAGGGAATATACGGTGGATGGTAGGAGCTTAGGAAGTACAAAGGGTCAGAGGACCTTGGTGTACTTGTCCATAGATCACTGAAGGCAACAGCACAGGTAGATAAGGTGGTTAGGAAGGCATATAGGATACTTGCCTTTATTAGCTGAGGCATAGAATATAAGAGCAGGGAGGTTATGATGGAGCTGTATAAAAAGCTAGTTAGACCACAGCTGGAGTACTGTGTACAGTTCTGGTCACCACACTATAGGAAGAATGTGATTGCACTGGAGAGGGTGCAGAGGAGATTCACCAGGATGTTGCCTGGGCTGGAGAATTTCAGTTATGAAGAGAGACTGGATGGGCTAGGGTTGTTTTCCTTAGAGCAGAGAAGGCTGAGGGGGGACCTGATTGAGGTATACAAAGTTATGAGGGGCATAGATAGGTGATAGGAAGAAACTTTGTCCCTTAGCCGGGGTGTCAATAACAAGGGGGCATAGACTTAAGGTAAGGGGCAGGAGGTTTAGAGGGGATTTGAGGGAACAATTTTTTACCCAGAGGCTAGTTGGAATCTGGAACACACTGCCTGAAGGGGTGATAGAGGCAGATACCCTCACAACATTTAAGAAGCATTTAGATGAGCACTTGAAATGCCATAGCATACAAGGCTACAGAATAGATAAGGTGCTTGATGGCCAGCACGGACATGATGGGCCGAAGGGCCTGTTTCTGTGCTGTATAACTTTATGACTCTATAATATCTTTTTGTGGGAGAGATTTCCAGATTTCCACAACCCTTTGTATGACAAAGTATTTCCTGAAGGCCTAGCTCTAATATTATGTTATTCCCCCTTGTTCTGGACTCACCCAGCAGAGGAAATAGTTTCTCTCTATCTATACTATCAAATCCTTTAATCATCTTAAACACCTTAATTAGATCACCCCTTCATCTTCTATAGTCAAGTGAACACAAACCTAGTCCATGCTCCTTATCCACATAACTTGACCCTTTTTAAGCCTGGCATCATTCTGGTGAATGCACTCCCTCCAAGGCCAATCTATCCTTCCTGAGGTGCGGTGCCTAGAACTGAATGCAGTACTCCAAATGCAGTCTAACCAGAACTATATACAACTGGAGCATAACGTCTTCCCTTTTGTTTTCGAGCCCCCTTAAAATAAAGACTAGCATTTCTAATTACTTTTTGTACCCATCCATTAGTTTTGAGTGATTTCTGTACATGGATCCATAAATCTCTGCATAACCAAAGTTCACACTGTTCACCATTTAGAAAATACTCTGCTCCATCTTTCTTAGGTCCAAAGTTGATGACCTCACCCTTTCCCACACTGAACTCCATCTACTGTTTTGACCACGCACTTAATCTATCAATGTCCCTTTGCAACTTTCTTCTCCCATCTGCATTACTTTCTGTGCCATCTAACTTACTGATGCCAGCAAAATTGAATATATGGCTCTCTATTCCTTCATCTAAATAATTGATAAATAATCTGAAAAGATGAGGCTCCACTGCAGATGCCTGTGGGACACCACGAATCACAACCTGCCAATTGGTGTACACACTCATTATTCTTACTTCCTTCTACCTCCTAACCAATTCCTTATCCACGTTAATAGGTTGCCTTCAATTCTATGTGCTTACCTTTTTGCTAAAGCAGGGTCATTCTGCTTGACTCTGAGCTTACCTATTTACTACATATCTGGTCAGCCACCAAGGCTGCATTTTCCCACCTCCCTTTGTTAGCCCGCACATTCATCACTTCAAAGTTCTTTTTCTCAGGTGCACCCCCTCCCACCACTTCCAGTCTCAACTCCTCCACCCTGCACATCACTTAATCCAGAACCCCTTTGTCAGAAGACCTTTCTCACACAGGATCCCATGCACATCGCTTTATCCTTGTTGAACTCTATTACTTACTGTTCTCAGCATAAGAACTTTAAATTCCCATTCCCCGATTTCAAATTCTCCCACTGTTTTGTTTCATCACATTTCTCAAACAAACATCCCAGTCCTCCACTCCTACAACTTTGGATTATTGCTTAGTTCCCATTACAATGGGTGGTGCAATGCAGGGTGGGACAGGTGAGGTGGACTGGAGGGGTGGGCTGGTTTGGGGCAGCGGTCCAGGTATGGTGACACCACAGGAGGAAAAGAGCTTCAAGCAGCATTACCACTGGTCTGAATCTGGCTCTTCATTTATTTTGATTTGATTCTGTTTCCAATTATTTATCTTTTAGGGAAAAAAAGGAAAAGCTGCTTAAATTGAATTGCATGTGCCCTTACAAACTGGGATCCTATCGCACATATACCGTGCTAGGTTATCTTTTCCAATACATAGGTTTGTGTCTGGTGCATTAATCTGGAAATTAAAGTTAAACATAAGGCCCATCCTCTCATCTACTTCAGTGAAGAAGTCAATGATGACTTGGAGCTCAGTCTCCGAGTGAGCACATACGTAAGCATTGTCCTTGTCCTAAAGCTCAGTGACTGAGGTTGGAACGACCTTTGTTTTGGAGCAGAGTGGATGGAGCTTGAATAATTTCCTGTCTGCCCTCTAGGTTATCTCCACTCCTGTGGGGAGCTTGCTAGAGGTGAGGTGAAAAATTGTGGTGAGGAAGATGGAGAAGAGGGTTGGTGTGATGACACAGCCTTACTTGATGCCAGTCTTCACTGAGATGGGGTCAGTGATGGTCCCGTGGTAAAGATCGAAGGATCATGGCTTGCATGTCATCATGTAGTAGGCGAAGGATGGTGACAAATTTCTGAGGGCAGCCAAACTTGAGGAGGACTCTCCATAAACTCTCACGATAGACGGAGTCAAAGGCTTTCGTGAGGTCAATAAAAAAGCCATGTACAGTAGTTGGTGCTGCTCCCTACATTTTTCTTGGATTTGCCATGCAGTGAAGAAGCATATCTGTACTGCCTCTCAGTGGGTGAAGTCCACATTGCGACTATGGGAGGAGTTCTTCAGCCACTGGAAGGAGGCAGTTGAGGAGAATCCTTGTGATGACCTTCCCTGTAGCAGACAGCAGGGAGACTCCCCGGTATTTGGATTTGTCTCCTTTCTTGAAAATGGTCACAATCGTGGCGTCCTTGAGATCCCCTAAACAATCACCTGCAAAGCAATGACAGCAATCTCACAAACAGGACCATGACTTGTCCAAGCAATGTTTTCACTGTAGTAGTGTTTATCCTCACCAGTTAGTATGCCCTGCTGCTGGCAAGCAGTGTAAAGCTTGTGAGAAACATATCATTTTGCTCACATTTGCTGCTCATCAGCAAAATTAACTGCTAAGACCAATACATACACGTACCACAGCAAAACGATGGGAGAATGTAACTAATGCAGTGATAGATGACGCTGAATATACTTGGTGCTCTCTTCCGGACACAGCAAACAACCATGTGTGACAGTGATCATTGACTGTTCAAAAATAGATGCTCTCATAGATACAGACACATCTGTCAACATCATGGGAGATAAAACGTTCAACAAACTTCAGGACTGCCTCATCCTTTGTAAATGAGGGAAGACTAAAATCTTTCCTTCAACAGTAACAAACCACTGAAAGTTCTTGGGGCTTTTGAAATGCCTTTATCCTATATCATATCGGGAGAAAGTGACATGCTCATCAGTTTCCACATAGCAACAGATCTGGCAGGATTGCAGTCATACACGCAATCCTACATGTACCACCAACATTCTTGAACTGCATGCTGACCGCTTCATGTGTATCAGCAAACTGAAGGGTGCTACATCCCAAGGTGTGTCCAGTCGTGTGTCAACGTAGACGATTACTGTTCCATGTTAGAAAGCAGAGAAGGAACTTCAGTGATTGCTTGACCTCAACATCATTGAGAATGTTAGGGATAAATCCAGCCCTTGGGTGTCACCCATACAAGTTGTCAAGAAACCCAAGAGCAAGAACAAAATCAGAATTTGCGTTGATATGCTGTCAACAAATCAAGCAATTTGAGAAAGGCATTTGACATCGACAATTGATGATATCATAAAGTGAATGGTGCCAAACGTATTGCTTAGCTTGACCTCAATGCAGGCTACCATCAAATTGAGCTTGCAGGAGAATCGAAGTATCTTATAGTGTTCTCCACTCACATCGGGCTCTATCAATACAAAAGAGTCAACTTTGGAATCAACTCAGCAGCTGAGGTATTTCAGCACACGATTCAGACTGCACTGCAAGGACTTGAGGACATGCTGAATATCAGCAATGACATTCTCATCTATGGTTGCACTGAAAGTAAACTCGAGACATGCCTACATGCATGCCTACAATGTCTTAGCGAATGCAACCTCACCTTGAACAAAGACAAATGCCTGTTCAATGAAAGCAGAATTGAATTCTTCGGTCATGTTATCACAGGAAAATATCACCTGATCCATGGAACGCTGCAGATCCTACGAAAGTGTATGAAGTCAGAAGTCTGCCTGGGCTCATCACAACCTGTAGTCACTTCAATCCTGGCCTTGCTACGCTGTCTACACCCCTACATGATCTGACAAGAGATACTACCACGTGGGAATGGACTACATCACAAAAACGAGCTGTACACCGGAGCAAACAACAGTCATCAGCAAGTTGCAAAATTGCTTACTTCGACCCTGAAAAAAAAACACCCAGCTAGTCATGGATGGGAACCCGGTTAGCTTAGGTGCGGTTCTTCTGCAGAAAGACAAAATAGACTACCCATCAATCATCACGATGACAAGCAGATCGTTAACACCCATAGAACAACAATATTTGCAAACAGAGAGAGAAGTACATGCAGCATCCTACATTTTCATCTCTGCTTGAATGGAAGCAAGTTTGAAGTGATAATCAATCAGAATTTTGATGTTAATTAATTTTGTTGTGTGATTGCCTTTAAGAGTAATGTACCTTTAAGACTTAGTATGCTAATGAACCAAGTACCAGGACACAGTCCTGTGACTTCGAGCCAGACTCACTCTGCTATTGTAACACCAAGAGGCAAGCCTTGTAAATAGTTAGCTCTGCACTGTAAACCTGTTTGAGATCTTCAATCAACTGAACTCCACGCATCTCATTTATGTTGCATCAGACAACATAAAAAGCTTCTCATTACAGAAAAAATGGCGATCAAAGACAAGAAAGGCAGGAAGAGCATCTAGAGGTAGCTGCAACTAATTGCAGTAGGTGTGGCTGAGAGGGGCAGAAGCAGGAAAACTGCCCAGCCAGAGAAGTTGAGTGTTTTTCATGCAGAAAGATGGGACACTTTAAGTCAATGTGTCGCAATAAAAAAACAGCGCTGAATACAATTCAAGAAAAATCCCGGGACAGCGAAAAAGTTAATGAAGTACATGATATCCAAAGTGTGGAAATACCTTATTTACGTGAAATCCAGGAAATAAGTGCGAATTGCTGGATGGCAGAAATTCTTGTGGAAGGAAACAAGACTAATTTTAATCTAGATTTAGGAGCAGCAGTTTTGGTACTATCAGACACAGAGCGGTGGCTGAAAAAGAAAACTCTCCAACAAATAAGTAAAGAATTACATGGGCCTGGAGGCATCAAGTTGACGGTAATGGGAGAGTTAAAAACAACATTGAGTTACCGGAGGAAAGGAAATTTCTGAGACCTTATACGTAATTAAAAAGTTGTTCACTCCTAAGTCGGACGGCTTGCATAGACTTACAATGTATATATAGACTGGAAGAGCTCAAATGTGAGGAAAACCAACCTGGAAATTTTAGAGCCGGATTTCCAAAATGATTTAGAGGACTGGGGAAGTTAAAAATGGCAAACCATATTACTCTAAGGAAGGATTGTTGAAAATAGACATGTTGTCAAAGTTTTTTGTCTTACACTCATCAGGACAATATGCAAGAATAACCAATGTAAGGGAAAACAACAACTTATACACCATGAGAAGAGAATGCTGATTGGTTGGCAAGTGAACTCTGATTGGCGTGGTGTTGCCATCGAGAATGCACCAGTTTACTGTGACTGACAGTTAACTGCCAAGCTTTGTTTGAAATTTAAACCAGGCAGCTTGACTCTGATTGGTCAAGACATTGAACTGAGGAATGAACCAGCGAATGGCTGTCACTTATTTTGTTCAGCTGAAACAGGCGCAATGTCTGTACATGTTCTTTTTGTCTGCAAAGAACAGGGCCCTGCGTATTAATAAATGCTTCCAGTACACGCAAATGCACCACGCTGCGAACATGTAATCTTAAATTGGTTGTCAGTGTAACTCTTAGCACACTGCGGATTATTTAGCAAATGTCGCCCAATCGTGGAATCACATCTAATGTTGGACACTGTGTTTAAGGAAGGAAGTAAAGCCAGTGTGCTTGTATACACCTAGGAAAGTTCTTCATGCACTTCTAGAAAAAGTAAAAAAGGAGATTGAGTTAATGACAAAACAAGGAGTCATTTCACCTGTAACAAAACCTAAAGGAAGATGCTCAGGTATGGTTCCAGTGAAGAAACCTAATGGTTCAATTAGGATTTGTGTTGACTTCACACAACTGAATAAGGTAGCGGCAAGAAAAATACATCCAATATCATCAGTAGATGAGAATTTGGCAAAACTAGGGAGGAGCTGAATCTTTACCAAACTGGATGTGTACAGTGGGTTTTGGCAATTACCCTTAGACGAAGAATCTAAGCTTCTAACAACATTTATAACACCATTTGGAAGATTCTGTTTTAACAGATTACCATTTGGAATAACATCAGCACCTGAGATCTTTCAAAGGATGATGTTGAGGATTCTGGAAAGATTGGATGGAATTATTTGCCATATAGATGATGTCCTAATCCATGGAGTTAATCATAAAGAACACAATACTAGAGCGAGAGCAGGACTACAAAGATCGGAAGAAGCAGGTTTCACACTGAACAAAAAATGTGTTTTCTCGCAGCCAATGGTAAAGTTCCTTGGACATATAATAGATGGATCCAATATTAGAGCAGATCCACAAAAGGCAAAAGCAATCATGGAATTTCTAGAGCCGAAAAATGTGACAGAACTTCAGAGATTTATGGGAATGGTGAATCAAGTAGGAAAATTTCTACCCAACGTGGCCATGATCAATGAGCCATTACAACAGTTGTTGAAACACAACAATGGTGTTAGAAAGCTCAACAGGAATCATTCAAGAAAATCAAGGAAATGTTAATATCACCGGATGTGTTAGCTCATTATGACCCAGAGCTATTCACCATCATCATTGCAGATACTTTATCTACTGGATTGGGAGCAGTCCTATTTCAAGTGCAGACAGATGGAAGACGCAGACCAGTATATTATGCTTCTCGTTCGCTAACTGAGATGGAGCAGCGATAAACAGTAATAGAAAAAAAAAGCTTGTGAAAAATTTATTTTATTTCGAGATACAGCACTGAAACAGACTCTTTGGCCCACCGAGCCTGATCCAACCAACAACCACCCATTTATACTAATCCCATATTCCCTTCCACATCCCCCTACACTACATTATGGCCAATTTACCTATCAACCTGCAAGTCTTTGGCTGTGGGAGGAAACCGGAGCACCCAGCAGAAACCCACACGGTCACAGGGAGAACTTGCAAACTCCACACAGGCAGTACCCAGAATCGAAGCTGGGTCACTGGAGCTGTGAGGCTGCGGTACTAACCACTGCACCACTGTGCCACCCTGATTCTCAGATTTTTTTTTTATTCATTCATGGGATGTGGCATCGCTGGCCAGGCCAGCATTTATTGCCCATCCCTGTTTACCCTTGAGAAGGTGGTGGTGAGCTGCCTTCTTTAACCGCTGCAGTCCATGTGGGGTAGGTACAACCACAGTGCTATTAGGAAGGGAGTTCCTTTTTATTGACTTCATAGCAGTTAGATACAACTGAGTGGCTTGCTAGGCCATTTCAGAGGGCATGTAAGAGTCAACCACATTTCTGTGGGTCTGGAGTCACATGTAGGCCAGACCAGGTAAGGATGGCAGATTTCATTCCCTAAAGGACATTAGTGAACCAAATGGGTTTTTACAACAATCGACAATGGCGTCATGGCTATCTTTAGACTAGCTTTTTAATTCCTGATTCAGATTCCATCTTCTGCTTTGGTGGGATTTGAACCCATGTCCCCAGAGCAATTCCCTGGGTCTTTGGGTTACTAGTCCAGTGATAATACCACTACGCCACCGCCTTCCAGGACTTCATTTCAAAAAGAAATAAACCGCTGGTTACACTATTAAACTCAAAGGAGCTGGTGAAAATGCCTCCAAGAATACAGAGGTTTAGGCTAAGAATGATGAGATTTGATGCAAAGACTGAATGTATTCCAGGAAAACAGCAGATCACAGCAGACACTTTATCACCTAGTTAGCAGAAAAAGGAGATATTTTGCTTCCCAAATAAGTATAAATTTTTGCTTTAACAATGGTAACAACTCCACCTGCAACAGCTCAAAAACTGAATGAGATCAGCAATGTGCAGAAAACAAAGTATGTGCAAAAATCAGGTACTATATGCCTGAATGGGTACATGCCACATAACCCTGTTCTATGACAGTATTACGAACAGAGGGGTCATCTAAGCATAGTTGATGATTTACTGATCTACAATGAGAGAGATTAGTTATACTTTGAGTCTTGAGTTTAGACGTATTGGATACATTGCACCAAGGTCATCCGGGTGTTATGAAATGTTGAGCCAGGGCAAGATGACCTGGTATATCGAAAGAAATTGAAGAAATGATATTGAAATGCATCATGTGTGGTATCAATCATCAGGAGACAAATGAACTACTCATGTCATCGTATTTTCCATCTCGACCATGGGAGCATCTAGGAATGGATCTTTCTGAACTTAGAAGTAAAATGTTCCTAATAGTAATTGATTATTATTCAAGGTGGACTAATGTTAAACGACTACAAGGTCAAAGTTCAGAAGCTGCAATCACATCCTTGAGAGAAATTTTTGCAACACATGGAATTCCAGATATTGTAATATCTGACAATGGGCCGCAATTTGCTAAAGAATGCTTCAGAAAGTTTACAGAAGTAAAGGGCATTGTCCATGTCACTAGTTCGCCAAGGTACCCTCAGGCTAATGATGAAGCAGAGAGAGGTGTAAGGACTGTGAAGGCATTGTTAACAAAGAATGAAGATCCACAACTAGCAGTTCTAAGTTATTGATCAACACCACTTCAGAATGGTTTAGCCCCATTGTTTTTAGGAAGAAGGTTGAAGACTCAACTTCCTACACTTATAAGTACACTCAAGCTGCAAGTATGAGCAGAAGATTTGGGAAAAGTGAGGGAGAGGATAGAGATCAGTCAAATTAATCAGAAATTATTACAGATGTCATAGCACAAGAAACTTAACAGACATACAACCAGGGGAATCATTTTGGGTTCAAGACCAAAATCTGTATGGAAAGTGGTTGAACAATCAAGACATCCACAATCATGCATTGTCCAAATTGACCAAGGGATGATATGAAGAAACAGAACGTCATTGGTGGGGATAGCAAAGAAGCAGCAAATACAGGAGAACCAATAATCTCAAAGTTCTGATGAACCAGTGATGCTGCAATCATCCACCAATCCAGACGACAATCCAAATGAAGAACTTGAGTCATCCAACCGTTCTATTCAAGCACTGCAGAGTCAGAAGGAGGAACTAGAAGACTCAAAACCTCAAACCCCTTTGAAAGAAAGAAGAACTCGTTATGGCAGACTGGTAAAAACACCACAGTGATTATCAATCTGAAAAGAGGAGTCAGAGACTTGGGGGGAAATGCAGTATGATATAACATAGTGGACATTGGGTTGCTACTGGACAGATTATGTAAATATACCATATGCATCATCACAGGAAGTGATGTAATGTAATCTGTACAGAACTTTGTGAAGATTTGTAGATGAAACCTTAGATGCAAGACGTGTAGAATAAACTCCCGTTATTTTACCGTCAACCTCTGATATATTCTGTACTAAGCCTTGATAGTTATCAAAATATTACAAGGTGGGGCAATCACAAGTTTAAATCCCCAACTGAACTGCAACTCTATCTTGCTTTTGTTTTACTGGGTAGTTTCCTGAGACCCGAGAAAGCTGTGCTGCAGATGCTAAATTTAAAACCAGGTTAAAAAAACCCCTCACTGATCACTGCTAAGGATGTTAATTGCTGCAATAATTACCTGCCCACCTGTATGAGTTAAGATCCTGACTTCAGCAAGTAGGTTACTCACAGGCATCCCAAAGCACCTCCATGAAGCTCGGAAATAGGGGCGTTGGGATTCTAGTTCCGGTTGATCTAAAATTAGCTCTCCGCTCACTTGCTCTTGGGGGTTAAAATCCTCCACCACCCCACCATGTCTGAATATTTATTTTTAAACTACACAATTGTTTTTTAACAAAAAAACTTTCTTTTGATTACTAAATCTTACGATGTGAAAGCTATCATCTCCAAATATAAGAAGGCTTACATAATGTTTACTCTGCTTCTGTCTCATGTTACAGTGCTGGATGCTGACACCTAGTGATAAATGTAGGAAGAAGTTTCCATTTCCCAGCACTGACATCCCCCATCTGAATCAATCCAAAATTCTACCAGAACATAAAAAGTGTTTATGTCAAACACAACAACAACAAAGATGGAAAAAGACCAGCTGGTCTGTAGTGTTTGATTGATCTGGGTTTGATTGTATTAGTGTGCTTGCTGATTAGTGTTCACTGTGCTTGATTGTTTAAGCCTAGTTGAAACTGAAACTAAAAAGAGACAGGACTAGAATGTTCTAGTAACTACAAGTGTGTTCTGAGAAGACATTCTGAGAGACATTTGTAAGTGCTTGGATATTTAAGGTGCTGTAACTAAACCAGTTGGTGATTTAATACAAGTGTGATATCGGCATTGCTCTGAGATAAATCAGATATATAATGTCCAGCAACCCAGTGTAAACATAACATGGTCCATCAAGCTTGTCCCATGGAATTGTGTTGCACTAAGTATCATGACCCTCAATGCTCCCCACACACCAACAACCATGTAATGTCTAGGAAGAAGCAAGAACCACATTTTAAAAAAATTCCTAAGCCAACTCATGAGTAAAAATCTTTGAAATTTTATTCAAGTAAAAATAGGTATAGTACAACTTGAGCATTTGATATGTACCATGGGATGGACGAGCATAGTAAGTGGGTAAGAATAATGCATATTAAATGATGCAGGGGGTGTTGGGAGGGGAAGAGTTGGGGGGAATGGTGATGTGGGTGAGACAGATTGAATATTAATATATTGACATGACTTAGAATTTAGCCGTTCTATATTTGGTTGGTTTGGGAAAAGTGGACCACTTTGGTGTAATTTGAGGTGCTACAAAAATGGTCATAATTGAAATTTCTGTATAATGTACTGTTCAAAATTGCTTTGCACTTACAATGTTCAATTTGTACAGTAATTTGAATTAAATAATGCAAATAACTCAGAAAAGTGGGAATTTAATGGATGTTTTTAAGTAGCTGTGTTCAATATTTTTGAGTAGACTGTGGTGACCTTAGAAATGGTGCATTGGTGCCTGCTGCATTGTGGGCATATTCAGCTGTCCCACTGTTTTCTTGTTGAATATAAATTCTGATATTGAAGTCATGATTGAGCAGAGTTGCTAAATCTAGAAAATTCTTGCACTTCTTGAAGTTACTAATTAATGGTCTTGGGCCTGGAAGATGTGGCCTTCTGAAGCAGAGAATTTTTAACATTTAACCCTTGGTCTGTAGACTTTTATTGCTTGTTCAAATGCACTTCAGCCTACTAAATATTGGGCTGTATTGTCCTAGCATGGCAGAGGTGGACTTGGAGGAAGTCATGCCTGCAATTACACGCTACTGGTTGGCGTGCCGGTCTGCCGACATGTTCCTACCTCCAGCCTATTTTGATGGAGACTGCTTCGAGGGTGAAGGGGTGTGGGACGCCAATGCTGGGCAGCCAATTAAAGTGCCTATTGAGGGACTCATCACATGCCATCTGAAATTTTCCAGATAGCATACAGACCCCCCGCTGAGGCTGAATCCCATTACATGGATGAAGGTAGTAGTCTCTCAGCAGGCCAGCAATACCTCATTTAATATCCACAACCACCCAGCTGCAATTGCCGCAGAGCCACAGATGTGACTCCCCTCCACAATGCTTACCTGGCAGCTGTGGCCACATTTTATTTTTAAGTATTGAAAAGTCTTCAGATGGCACCTCCATCTTGAGGCACCCTTTTGGTCCCCCACCTACAGCAGCAGTGCCCACCTCACCTGGTGGGGCCGCTGGCTGCGCAGAGTCTCAGACATTCACATTGGCCCTCCCGGGTGCAGAACCCTCCCGCCGTCCTCAATTGGACAGGATTCCCAGAGACAGTCTCGTAATTGGCCACCACCTCCAAAATCTCCTTCAGGATCCCATAGATGGCATTTCAGGTTTCTTGAGCAACATTTCATCCTAACGGCAGGATCGGGACCTGGAAATAAAAATTATGCCTAATGTTTTTCTTAGTTTTCATAAAGACCAGCATTTATCCAGTCTTAATCACAGAGTTAGTCTGTGAATAACTGCATTTTGTGACTCATTTACCTCAAAATTGGCCATGTAGAATGGGTGTCAAGTTTCTGTATTTATTTTGTATACTTTTCCACAAACTATTTGAAAAAGTCACTTTAAATGTTTTTAAAATATAGTAAATACATCTCATTTTATGCAGATAGTGGATTGAGTTAGAAGGTAGTTAAACATTATTTTTCTATCTTCATTCATAGAACCATAGCAAAGTTACGGCACAGAAAGAGGCCATTCAGCCCATGATGTCTACGGCAGCTGGAAAAAAAACTAGCCGCCCAATCTAATCCCACCTTCCAGCACCTGGTCCATAGCATTGCAGGTTAAAGCACTACAGGTGCAGATCCAGGTACCTTTTAAAAGAATTGAGGGTTTCGGTCTCCACCACCAATCCGGGCAGTGAATTCCAGACACCCACCACCCTCTGGGTGAAAACGTTTTTCCTCATGTCCCCTCTAATCCTTCTACCAATCACCTTAAATCTGTGCTCCCTGGTAATTGACCTCTCCGCTGGCGGAAACAAGTCCTTCCTGTCTACTCTATCTAGGCCCCTCATAATTTTGTAAACCTCAATTAAGTCACCCCTCAGCCTCCTCTGTTCAAAGGAAAACAACCCTAGTCTATCCAATCTTTCCTCACAACTGCAATTTTCAAGCCCTGGCAACATTCTTGTAAATCTCCTCTGTACTCTGTGAACCCTGTGGATCGCCACTGGAAACCGCTTTCCATTTGCAAAACCATCTGTCGACAACTACCCTTTGATTCCTGTCATGGAGCCAATTTGGATCCAACTCGCCACATTCACTATATCCCATGGGCTTTTATTTTTCTTCCCAGTCTGCCATGTGGGACCCAGAATCCCCCAGTCTGCCTTGTCAAATGCCTTACTAAAATCCATGTAGACCACATCTTCTGCAATCCCTCATCAATCTTCCTTGTTACTTCCTCAAAAAATTCAATTAAGGTATAAGACATGACCTTCGCTTAACAAATCCATGCTGATTATCCCTGATTAATCCGTGCCTTTCTAAGTGGCAGTTTATCCTATCTCTCAGGATTGATTCTAATAATTTACCCCCTCCAAGGTCAGCCTGACCAGCCTATAATTATTTGGCCTATCCCTCGCATCCTTTTCAAACAATTTGCAGACCTCCAATCCTTTGGCACCTCGCCTGTATCTAGTGAGGATTTGAAGATGATCCTCAGGGCATCCGCTATTTCCTCTCTGGCTTCCTTTAACAGCCTGGGAAACAATCCATCTAGCCCTGGCGATTTCTCCACTTTCAAGGATGTCAGACCTTCGAGTACTTTCTCTCTCATTATGCTTATCCAATATTTCACACTCTGCACTTTCTGTACTCCTCTAGGCTTTCTAAAGTATTAAGTTTTTAGTGACTGTCATAAGCTTTCTTTTTCTGCTTTAACTTACCCTGTATGCTTCTAGATTATCAGGGGGCTCAAGATTTGGCCATACCACCCTTTATCTTTGTGGGGACATATCTGCATTGTGCCTGTAGAATCTCGCTTTTGAATGCCTTCATGGGTTATGGGTGACACTGACAAGGTTAGAATTTATTGTCCATCTCTAGTTGCCCATGAGAACGTAGGTTAGCTTTGATGTTTCCTCAGACTCAAACAATAAGCAAATCATTATCTCGTCTGGGTATTTAGAAAACTTATTCTTTGTAAGGGGGTATGAGGTGAGACACAGGAAGACCTATGGAATAATGGCTTCAAAGACAATCCTTTGACTTTAAAAGGGAAAAATGTGAGGGCCTTTGTTATGGCAGAGGTCAGAAATGCAGGATAGGAAAATGGCTGAAGCTCATGCTTCTTAATCTTCAATCAAGATAACCAACTGATATAGGAACATACAGTTGAGTTCTTTGTTTTTATATCATCCATCAAGCGAACCAAGGGAATCTGATAACTTGCTCTGTATCCTTTGCCTTGCTGTAAAATAAAGGAGCTTCACCAATCAAATCAAGTCTTGCCATATCTTGGGTTGACTTTTCTTTCATGGGATGTGGGCGTCACTGGCAAGCCCATCCCTAATTAACCTTGACAACGGAGTGGCTTGCTACGCCATTACAGAAGGCAGTTAAAAGTCAACCACATTACTGTGAGTCTGGATCACATGTAGGCCAGACCAGGTAAGGGGAGCAGATTTCCTTCCCTAAAGGACATCAGTGAACCAGATGGGTTTTTTAAATAATCATTGATGATAGTTTCATGGCATCATTACTGAGACTAGCTTTCAATTTTCCAGATTATGAATTTAATTTAAATTCCACCAACTGCCAGGGTGGGATTTGAACTTCTGCCACCAGGCCATTTTCCTGGGCCTCTGGATTACTATACTAGTGCAGTGACATTACCACTAAGTCACCATCTCCCCAAATCCATCTGCTGCAGAGATTGAAGAAATACACATACAAAATGCACCAGTATTGGCTTTGTTGTTACACCTTTGGGTCCTGTTATCATACAAACAGATAAAGCACAGTCTGAGTCAACAACCAGAAAAGATGCTTTGATGGTTTAAGAGAGTGACTGACTCCACTGAACTGTTTTCTACCGTAGTCTTCCATTCACAATGGTGGAATTCACAAACAAAATTATGATGCAGATATGCTATGATTTTTGTACTTGTGGAAAGCAGTTGGATAAGTGATCTGATATAATAGAACAGGAGCAATGTAGCCAGGTTTAATGCGATTTTAAATCTATTGCATGCAAATTGTTGTATAGTTTCAGCCTTCCTAACTGTAGGTACAACCAGATGACTGCTGGATCAAAAATGCCAAAAACAGTTCCAAGCCGTATCTCTTTGCCTAATGAAGTCCCCACAACTGAACATTTTTACTTTCACAATCATGTGTTGGTACATTGCATGCATGAATATTAAAATGTGCATAATTATATAAGCAGTCAATGTGCATGTCCAGAGAGCTAACAGATTTGACTCATTCCAAAAAAATCAGAAAGGGATCAACTTACCTACATGGTACAGCCCTAGTGCTCCTGCTGGAACCTCACTCCATTCCACACTTCACCTCCTATACACCCTTTCAACCCCTAAAGGTTATCCCGAGAATTCCCCCCTTGTCTTGAACACATCTTTGATAATTCCAATCTTACTCTTCACTCCCTTTCCCCTCTTAATTCACTGCCCCAGGAACAGGCATCCCTTCAATACCATCAACCACAATCTCTCCACTCCCATGGTCTCAATCATTATAATAATTTCCAACGACTTGCTTGTATCTCACTATCACCATCCCCCTAGGCTCACTTCCTTCACTCTTGGAGAAAGTTCTCCCAAGCCACTTAAACAGAACTTTCAAATTCTCAGCTGCTATTGGTTCTCTATTCACCCCATGATTTGCTCAACCACTCCCTCACCTCCAGTTTTGATTTCCTGGTTCCTTAGAGAAAAAAAAAAGTACCAAATCCCATCCTTTACTGCCCAGTGGTGCAATGATGGGGGCCCTAAACCCAACGGGGGACACAGACAATCAAACCTGGTGCACAACTGGCTTACCCATCCATTATCAGATCTGACTGGACCACATCAAGATCTTCCACACATCGCATGCTCCGCCACAATAAACCTTGAGTATAGAATGACCCTGAAGAGTAATGCAATCCCCAATTTCTTTTCTTCCACCATCAGCCATCTACTTGAGTCCTCTGCCCACTCCATCCACCAAACATAAACTTATTGAAATCAGTCACCAAATGATGATGTTGCATTGCCTCTCCTTGCCAACAAGTCAAACCTCTCACCACTTTCTCATCCATCGTCTTGTTCAGGAAACCCACTTCCTTGTGACCATTCACATTTAATTGTTACATCACTCAATTTTCCTTCCTGGCTCCCATGCTGACATTGTAAATGGTTCCCTCTCCTGAGATATCAGGAAATTCCCTTCTTTCAAAAAAAATGCTGTAATTACTACCTCACTTGTTTCTACTCTCCCTTATCTGATCGTAACCATAGTACCACCAGTAATAGCTCCTCTTCCCGTCCCCATACCATTAACGCTGGAGTCCTGAAAAGGTCCCTCCTCATCTACATCAGCCACAAAAAAAATGTAGTGATGACACACAGTTCTACCTCTAACACACCTCTCAACCCCTCCACTACCAGTGTTGTCAGATTGCTCATCTAATATCCAGTCTTATATGAACCACAATTTCCTTCAGCTAAACAATGGGAAGATCAAAACCACACAATGCATCCCAAATACAAACTCTGCACCTATGCCACAAATGCCTTCCCTCTCCCAGCAATCTCAGGCTGAACCAGACAATTTCCAACCTTGTCTTCCTATTTGGCCTCAATTTGCACTTTCAATCCCAAAACTTACCCATGTGAAAGGAAGTCTACTTCTACCTCCATAACAAGGCCTCTGATCTTACTGCAGCACATCAGCCATTGAAGTCCTCATCCATGCCTTTGTCACTAATCCAATAATCCTCTGGGCAGCCTCCAGTCCTTCATAAACATCAGATTTTCTAAAACTCTTCACACAGCGTTAACTGCCCATAACCCTGGACTGTGCTAAGATTTATATTGGTTCCTGGTCCTCCAGTACTTCAAATTGAAGTCATCCTCGTGTTTAAATGCCTCCATGGCCTCACCTCCCACTATCTCTAATCTCCTCCAACCACCACACCCCCACTCTCCATCTTGCGCATCATCCTCATTTTTTCCATTATTGGTGGCTGTGCCTTCAGGCATTTCACCCCAATCCTGGAAGACCCTCCTTAAAACACTCTTTGACCATACCTCCTAATATTTCCTTCTGTTGTTTGGCACAGATTTAAAAACATGAACACTCCTACAAAATGCACTGGGATTTTTAAAAATCTAAGTTCTATACACATATGCTTTGTGTTGTGGAACTTCAATTAGTTATTAAATATTTGCAGTCTTGAGTGTTCGCGATATGCAGACATTCCAGTCTTGAGACTGGAAAGCATGTACCTACAGTAAGTAAAGATACTGAAAAAATAGGATGAAAAATACTTTTTCAGGTTTAATACTTTTATCTCTAAGATATTAGTACAAGTAACGGAAAATAACCTTCTTGTACAAGTAAATCATGACTCCACAATATATATATTCAAAGCATAATAAAAATCAATGTTACAAATAATCCCTCATTTTACATAGAAAAATAAATAGACACTCTACTAGCCACAGTTTGGGCTTATGTTCATATTGGTCCTTTTGTATTTAATTGTTCCACAGGCTGCAATAGTCAGATGTTTGGAGTCCAGAATTATTAATTATTTTTACAGCACAATATATTATTTTATAGTCAGGTACATTTAGGATATGTGGTTTATCACAATGATCCTAAAACTCTTAAGGCTTTCTTTTGAGATATTTGTGCAAGTTACCAGTTTCGTTAAAATACTAGCATGCAAAGACACCTTTGATCAGTTAACTGTTCAGTGCACAGCAAAATTCAAGGTTGTTCAGAAGGTATCTAGAAAACCTCACTTTTCATTGGAACCAGTGGAGTTTTAGCCCAAAAGATACAGGAACACTTGGAAAAGATACCAAGACAACTTGGGACAAGAAAATCCATTTTGATACAAAAGTACATTAGAAGCATTTGTTATAAATGGAAATAATATTAAATAATTAATCTGCCTTTCAGGTGACATTTAAGATAAGTAATTTTAAACAAGGAACTCAAATGCCATAAACATGTGTGCATAGTAACAGAAAAACAGAAGTCTACTGTTAATACATAGTATTCTTCAGGTATTGAAAAGATAATTTTTTTATGAAAAAAGTTAGTCAGAGAATATCTACATGCAGATATTAGTATATTAAACAAATAAGTTACAGTACCTCAAATCTCATCGCCTGCATAGAATCTTTCCTCAATGCATGAGAAAATTCTTTTATAGAAAGTTTTTACTAAAAAATGTAAAAAGCAGTTTTTCAGAATTTGTGCCTGGAGAGCTCCATGTGTCCTTGATATACAGTACTTGTATATTTGTATATAGTTACAATTGACCTTCAGTAAATCACATGATTAGGCTTTTGCAGTTTTGAAAGTTCATTTGTAGAAGTGATTAAAAAAAAGTATCCAAACTGCACAGAGGGCAATTATTTGTTTCAAAATGTTTGACATATACAACACGTACATAAAAGCTATAATTTTAGCATAATTATGAATAAAACTGGTTTCTGCAAGCTCATTTGAGAAATACAAATACAGAAAATGCTAAAACCATTTTTCAAATTTCAGAAATAAAAGTTATACCGTTTTGTTTTTGCCACATCCTCAAAGCAGTAATAAGATCTTGGTTTATAGTAATTAGATTCTGTATTTCTTGACTTGCTAGAATGTTTGTTATTTTATATACCAATAAAAAATGTGTTATGCTATGTTTTGGGTAGTTGACAAGAGTATTGGACATTTGGATTGGAGTCTCTGGGAGTGTATCAATATTTGCAAGCATTTCCTCACACATTTATAAAAAGCATTATTTGTTAAAAACTGAACTCGTTAAAAAGCCTCTTCAAACCACTGAAATATTTTGGTTCAGATCTTTTACTCTACCCTGCTGCTTTTTTTCCAATTTTGTTTTAATCAATTAAAAGAACAGAAATTGCTGGAAACACGCAGGTCTGGCAGCATCTGTGGAGAGAGCAGCAGAGTTAACGTTTCAGGTCTGTGACCTTTCATCAAACATTAACCCTGCTTCTCACTCCACAGATGCTGCCTGACCTGAGTATTTCCAGCACTTTGTTTTTAGTTCAGATTGCTAGCATCTTTTTGCTTTCATTAAAAGAATGCATTGTTTTGTGTTCAATGCATAAACCTCCCAACTTTCAAAATATTTTCATTTTCTACACAACTGCATTTTGCTCAAAGATACAAAAGACCAGGTTTTCATGAATTTCATTTGAAATCAATTTCTGCCCATCAACTTTTCCTTTTATGGCAACTTATCAGTTTCCTCAGGTATAAAAAAAAACTTAAAATTCAGCATATTAAAGCAGAAAATTGCATTTAAAGAAAACAAGACAGACTTTATCTGCTTTATCTTGTTTTCTGCAATCAACTTTGCTTAACATTTTCTTGGCATAGGATTCAATACAGCAATATTTGAAATGATTCCTTGTAATAACTCAATTGTGGTTTATACAAAAAAGTTAATATAAACTGATCTTGTGTTAACAACGTACAGAATACAAGTTTTTGGCTGACATTTTTAAAATGTTTGCAACATATCTTCACTATGCACAGTACTGTCTATTCGACAAGGAGCATATGACCGAATCTTTTGACTTTGTCCAACTTCATGAACGACAGCTACCCTCTGCTGGACAATATCTGCAACAATTATTCTTTTCATGACAATTTTGATTGGAGTTCTTTTTGCATTTATTGTCCTCCAGTTATGCAGTCTTTAAAACCAAGTTGGAACTGAGTAAAAGTAGGTTCCATGACCATTTTATTTATGGTTTATCTCACTTGTCAAGTTTTTGGGATGCAATTAGTGATGTCTTTAATTCTATATATGCCAAATGGCACACGAGGCAGAACATCTATCCATAACCTGGAAAAATAAAATCAAAAATGAAAGTGATCCGAAGCTGTACAAATATAATAGCACATATACAGCACCCACTTAAATGCAGAAAGTGCTGGAAATACTCAGCAGTCCAGCAGCATCAATGGAGAGAGTGTTAACGTTTCAGGTCGATGACCTTTCAGCATTTAAAAAAAAAGTTTTCATTATTGATTTAGGAGGTTGTTAAAGCTTCTGATATTTAGGAATAGTAGGCCCAACACTAAAGAATAGACATAGATCAGTAATAGCATTCTCCTGAAGGGTGTAAAAAGTTCACACTTACACTTGTCCAGTATCAATTAGATTCAATTTCTAATGTTCCTAAAATATATTAGCTAGTCCCAAAATTATCAGACTTGTTTATAGTCATATCTCCCTCTTTGTACCAGCACTGATTAATCTGCTTTGTACTTGTGGTTATATGGAAAATCTTAGTTAAGAAAAATCTGAGATTGATAGTGCACTATCTTATGCAATTTGAGAATATTCATAATTATAGATGCTATAAATACTACAGTAATAATGGATATACATTTGATTCACAGTTCCATTTCAATTTTTAAAAATACTATTTTTAAACAGAATTAGTTGAAGTAATGATGAAAAATTATATGACATGCAATCACAGCTTCCTACTTCAAAGCATGAAAGAAAATATGGTATTAAAAACAATACTGGACTGCAATGTAAGCATGATGGCCACTGTCTCAAGCTGAACCAGAGTCTTGGCAGCCCCACATCCTCTGAATCAAAGACCACATTCTTTTCACCTCCATATCATCACTCATCTCGAACCCCAAACTTAGTCCATCTGCTGCTAAAACAATCATCCATGCTTGTGTTACCTTCAGACTTAACTATTCCAAAGCTCTCCAGGCTGGTCTCCCAACTTACCACGAAAAGCAGTTGAGGCCAAATCATTAAATATATTCAAGAAAGAGTTAGATATAGTTCTCAGGGCTAATGGGATCAAGGAATGCGGGGAGAAAGCGGGAACAGGTTACTGAGTTTGGATGATCAGCCATGATTGTATTGAATGGCGGAGCAGGCTCGAAGGGCCGAATGGCCTACTCCTGCTGCTAATTTTGTCTTTAACTTCCTGAGCACCCTGACCTACAGTGATTCACTGTTCAACCTCATTTCCAGGCAGTGTTATCCACAGAAGAGGAAATAAGTGAGTGAAGAACTTCCAGGTTAATGACAATATTATGCTGCAACAAGACTCCAGCAACAGTTTAAGCGGTATAGCTTTATCTTGTATGCAGTAATATTGTCTGCAAATTTTTAATACTTTTAATTCCTTGACACAGATAGTAGAAGGCAACTTGTGCTAAACCCAATGTTGTTAAATCAGCCAATCAGTTCATGTGATTTACTGAGAGATTTCATTATTAACCATTTACTTTATCTCCGGATGGAGCAGGTAAAATTGAGCATTTGCTGTTTCGGGGGCCATGGGTATAAATATCCATTGTACTATCTTGGTAGTATCACTGAAATCAAGGTGAGTCACAGCACCATTGGAACAGACCTAAGATGATGTTGCCTTCCCAACTTCACAGTTAGATATGGCACATTGTCAGGCAAGTCTCCCACCTGCCAAGAGTGAGGAAAAATTAATTTTGCCACATGAACATTGATTTTAAACTCTAATATGGTTAAGGTTTAATAAATTTCACTTTTCTTCTTTAAACCTAAAGAAAACCTGGTGTGCTCATTTCTTTACCTTATAATGGAAAGCTGTGAACGAGGATTCACAAAGTGGGACTTCAAAACACTGTTTAAAATTAAACCCTGTTACAATAAGACCAGGTGAAGACAGTAGAAGACCCCTAGACACCTTTCTCATCTGGTTGTAACACACATGAACACAGAAGCATTTGTGGATTGCCATTCAAATATTTTATGCACTAATGTGGGTACATAAGCACTTCTTCTGTTATATCAAGGAGAGTGGCTATATTGCAGATATATGAAATGATCTTAATGCTTGTGGTTGAGTACATGGCACCCACTTTCCCAAGAACTCTAGATCACAAGATAAGACCAAATGAAGATGCCCTTTATTCAAAGTGGCCTTGTGACTTAGAAATAATCTCATCCCTCAATTCCACTGCCGTAGCCAGCTGCTTCTTAAATATAACAGCATATTCAGATTACACAATGCTGAGATGTTGGGAAATACCTGGTTCAGTTTCACAGTACCAATTAAAAATGGGAATTTCCTTTTCTGGGGTTATGCATCATTTGAGATGTATTCACAGATGAACCTGTATAAAGAACAGTTCACAATTATAGGTCATCAACTATATATTGAAAATTAAATCTTAATCATGTTTGAATGAGATTGAACCAATTTACTTTATAAATGAACTAAACATAAAATAACTATGAACCGTTTAGAAGATACCTTTTTCAAAATCTATTTTGTCATTAATCCTCTCTCTTACCGTATCAAAAACATCTACAAGACTACACATATTCTCACTCAAAAAAGGTTGTTTTTTGCCTAATTTCTATTATAATATTGTTAATGGCTCCCTTGCCTCAGATACTGACCCCATCCCCTTCAAATTTGCCATTATCACACCTATTCCTCAAAATACCCAACTTTGGCTCTTCTATACCGCCCCATCTCTAATCATCTCCCTTTCCTCTTCAAAATTTTTGAAGATTTTATTGCCTCTCAAATCTGTGCTCATCGTTTCCACAACTCCAGGCTTGAAACTTTTCAATCAGGTTTGTGCCCCTGCCACATATCAAAGTCACAAATTACACATTGTGTGACTGCGACCATGGTGCACACTCTCTCCTTATTCACCCTGACCCGTCTGCATTGAAACCACACCATTCTTCCCTCAATGCCTCTCCACTGGGTGGGACTTTCCTCGTCTGGTTCCATCATCATCTACCTAGTCAAAGCCAGAGAATCACTACAATAGCTTCTCTGCCTGTTCCAATACGGTTGCCTCTTGTGTCAACCAAGGATCTATCCTGGGGTTCGCTCCCATTCCTCATCTACATGCTGCTCCTCAGTGACATCTGAAAACATGGTAGGTCTCACATGCATGCTGACAACAACCAGCTCTGCCTCACCAATACCTCCTTCAAACCCTCCACATTCTGTAATTTATCACGCTGTTTGTTTGACATCCTGTCTTGGTCAAGCAGAAATTTCCAACTAAACATTGGAAAGACTGTCTTTCATAAACTCACTTCCCTAGTCAAAAACGCCATCTCTCTCTCTCTGTCATTGCCCTGAATATGTAGTGAATCAGGCCATGAGCAAACCAGCTCCCCCAGAGGAGACTGAATTGGCACTGTAGGCAGATGACCAGGAGGTCTGTCTGCCCGAGACTTTCTTTGGAAAGTTAGAAGAGCCAGGGAATGAGTTAAATGGATCTTCCTTAGCTGAGGCTCAGTGAGCTGACCCACTATTGAGAGAGAGTTAGCACAGGCTGCCCAGTCTGAAATTGAAGCAAAGGGAGTCCCTGATTGCTACTATTTAAATAATGAGGTACTGATGAGGAAATGGAGTTTTCCTCACAGACCTGAGAGCAAGGAGTGGACAGTGGTTCAACAGTTAGTGGTGCCGCAGAGGTACCAGAGAGAAATATGAAAATGGCCCATGAGATTACAGTGGCTGTACATGGCAGTATACGAAAAACCAAAGCCTGCATAAGACAGCAGTTTGACTGGCCAAAACTTCACAAAGATGTGGAGGAGTACTGTAGGAGTTGCCACATGTGCCAGGTTGAGGGGAAAACCCAACTTAGTGAAATCTGCACCCCTAAGTCCTGTATCGGTGTTTGGAGGACCCTCCAGCAGATGGCTGATGAACTGTAAGGGACCGCTGCCAAGAACAAAAGGGGACAGACAGGCACAAAGCTGGCAAAAGATTAGAAAGGAAAAGGGGAAAAAGGGAGCAAGAGGGTAGGTGAAAGGAAATTCGGGAGGAATCCTGGATGAAAACACCTACTGTCTGGTCAGCCAACCCCAAAATGTTTGAAAATTAGACTCCACATCCTCTTATGTAAATTCAGACACCAAAGGCACCCCACCAGAGTTGTTAATAGCATTTACAGGAACCTCCAGAGACAAAAAGTCCTCAAGAGGGCAGAGAAACCATGAGAGTGCTGCATCACCTATCCGAAGTGCCACAGGGGAGTGCAGTCGAATCGCGACAAATACCTGCAAGCAGAAGTGTCCCAGAGGACAAGGGGAAGATTAGCAAAGAATCCTCCCCCAGAGTCAGCAGAAAAGAGAACCAGCCATCCCCCAAGGTGAAAAGCCCTTGGATAACTTATTAAAAGCACTGACTGAGAGTGTTGAGTGGAACTGCCCATTGTCGCCGCCCCTGAGCAGAACTCCAACCTAGGGCTAATTAAATCTACCCCTCCCCCTGCAGACCTCAACAAGAACAAAGACACCTTAGGCACTCATGAAAATGTACAAACTGAAACACTTCCCCAAAAACCACATGTTCATTGGAATGCCAAAAAGGGCAGTTTAAAGCAGCACTGCTACCAAGAAAAGACATGCTGCAACAACTGTTACGATTTCTCAATGTATTAGAGAGAAGCATGTGTGTTTTCCTGTATTTATCTTCTCTCTAGTCCTGCTCATGAAAAAAAAAAATCACATTTCATTCCACTGGGTGTGGAGGTGTCATGAAGACCCCCACCTGCTAAGAATGAGGCATAGTAATTTTATTATATGAACCTTAATTTTAAACTGTTGCTGGAATGAAGAAATTACTTGTTTTACAGACACTCGGCTGGAGGACATTTGCATACGAAAAGACAGTGCTTGGAGAGACAAAAGAATTGCTCACTAATTCAATTAACAGAGATCGGGCTGGGCAATGGTGATCCACATCTTGTCAGGGTGGGAGACAGCACTACACCCCTCTCCACCAAGAGCTTTGGAAGCTGCTAACACAGGAGTGGTTAAGCCAGCTGGTCATATGACTAACCGGCTGGTCCAGGCTTTTAGAACTAGACACAGGTCAGTTTGAAGACAGACTGCAACTGAACCTGGAACAAGACAGCCTCGCCCATAGCTGGAGCTCTCACTTTCTCATAAGCCTCCGGATCCACTGAAGTCACTTAACCCTCAAGAGACAGAAGACTCCTACACAGAAACAAGTTAAAGCATGCACTAGGCCCCAAACAGCAAGACTTACCAGCAACCAAAGACTCCACACTGAACTCAAAGGACAAGTAATTACAACCCAACTATTGCCTCAAACTTTTCCCTTTATTCTTTCTACTTTTTCTGTCTCTATCTGCGTGCGTTTATCGCGTATGCATGCTAGCATGGTTGCGTCGCATATTCGTAGTCGTTAACCAGAGCTCAAGATTAAGAAACTTCCACCTTTCTTGTTTAAATCTAAGAACACCTGTCTGATTTGATTCTTTGCCCTGCAATTGGAAAACAGTGAACAAGGATTCACTGAGAGGGAGCTAAAAACAGTGTTTTTAAAAATTAAACCCTGTTACGGTTAAACCAGGCAAAGGCTAAGAGGAAACCCCTAGCCCCCTCCTCACCTGGCCGAACACTAAACTGAGCAATTGTTCCTTAGAGGGCAAGACTAGGGAATTAATGATAAACAAGGAAACGCAGAGGCTTTGAAATATTTTGCATCCATCTTCACAGTAAACGACACAAAAAGCATCCAAAGAATAGTAGAAAATCAGGAGGCAAAAATGGAGGAACTTAAAACAAATCACTAGAGAAAAACTAATAGGAATACTAATGGCACTAAAGGCCAAGTTCCCTGGACCTGATAGCCTGCATCTGAGGGTCTTAAAGTAAGTGGCTGCAGAGATAGTGGATGCATTGGTTGTAATCTTTCATAATTCCCTAGATTCTGGAAAAGTCCCAGTGGATTGAAAAACCACAAATGTAACACCTTTGTTTAAGAAAGGAGACAGAAAGCTGGAAACTATAGGCCAGTTAGCCTAATGTCTGTTGTTGGGAAAATACTAGAATCCATTATTGAAGTGGTAGTATCAGGACATTTAGAAAATCACAATACAATCAGGGAGTCAACATAGTTTTGTGAAAGGAAAATCATGTTTGACAAATTTATTACAGTTCTTTGAGGATATCACAAGCAAGGTGGATAAAGGGGAAGCAGAAGATGTAGTGCATTTGGATTTCCAAAAGGCATTCAGCAAGGTGTCACCTAACAGGTTATTATACAAGGTAAGAGCTTATTAGTGTTTGGGGTGATGCATTAGTATGGATAGAGGATTGGCTAAATAGCAGGTATCAGAGTCGGGTTAAACGAGTCATTTCTAGGATGGCAAACTGTAACTAGTGGAGTGCCACAGGGACCAGTGCTGGGGCCTCAACTATTTATGATCTATATTAACGACTTGGATGAAGGGACTGACTGTATTGTAGCCAAATTTGCTGACGATAGGAAGGTAGATAGGAAAACAAATTGTGAAGAGGATAGAGTTGGCAAAGGGATATAGATAGGTTAAGGGAGCGGACAAAAATTTGGCAGCTGGAGTATAATGTTAATGATTTGAACTTAAATGTGGGAGGCATGATTGGAACATTTGCTGATGACAAAAATTGATGAAGAGGATAGCTGTAGACTCCAGAAAGCTATCAGTGGCTTGGCTGAGTGGGCAGAAAAGTGGCAAATGGAATTCAATCCAGGTAAGTGTGAGGTAATGCATCAGGGGAGGGCAAATAAAGCGAGGGAATACACAATAAGCAGGAGGCTACTGAGAGGGTTAGAAGTGACAGATCTTGGAGTGCATGTCCACAGGTCCCTGAAGGTGGCAGGACAGGTAGATGGAGCGGTGAAGGCATATGGAATGATTTCCTTTATTGGCCGAGGTATAGAATGCAGAAGCAGGGATGTAATGCTGGAACTGCATAAAATGCTGGTTAGGCCACAGCTGGAGTACTGCGTACAGTTCTGATCACCACATTACAGGAAGGACATAATTGCTCTGGAGAGAGTACAGAGGAGATTTAAAAGAATGCTGCCAGAGCATGAAAGTTGCAGCTATGAGGAAAGATTGGATAGGCTAGGGTTGTTTTCCTTACAACAGAGGCGGCGGAGGGGTGACTTAATTGAGGTATGCAAAATTATGAGGCCTAGATAGACTGGAAGCACCCGTTTTCCTTAGTGGGGAAGTCAATTACCAGGGGTACAGATACAAGGTGATTGGGAGAAGGATTATAGGGGAAATGAAGAAAAACCTTTTCACCCAGAGGGTGGTGGACGTCTGGAATTCACTGCCAGGAATAGTGGTGGAGGCAGAAACCCTCAATTCTTTTAAAAGGTACCTGGACATGCACCTGAGGTGCTGTTAACGGCAAGGCAATGGACCAGGTGTTGCAAGGTGGGATTAGATTGGGTGGTGCGATCACGACTGAAATTTTCCTATGTTTCTATGTCGAAAACTGTGAGGTTGTACACTTTGGAAGAATCGAAAAGCAGATTATTTAAATGGAGAGAAACTGTAGACTGCTGCAGTAGAGGACCTGGGTCTCCTTGTCCATGAATCATAAAAAGTCAGCATGCAGGTACAGCAAATTGAATGTTGGCTTTTATTGCAAGGTGGATGGAGTATAAAAGTAGGAAAGTCTTGCTACAACTGTACAGGGCACTGGCGAGACTACACCTAAAGTTCTGTGTACAGTTTTGGTCACCTTATTTGAGGGTGATACTTGCATTGGAAGCAGTTTAAGAGAAGGTTCATAGGTTGATTCCTGGGATAAGGATAAGTCTTATGAGGAAAGGCTGATTAAGTTGGAGCTATACTCATTGCAGTTTAGATGGATGAGAGGTGATCTTATTGAAATATAAAAGATTCTGAGGGGGCTTGACAGGAGAGATGCTGAGAGGATGTTTACCCTCCTGGGGGAATCTGGAACGAGGGGGCACAGTTCAAATTAAGGGATCTCCCATTTAAGACTGAGATGAGGAGGAATTTCTTGTCAAATGGTCAGTAGCATTTGGAATTTTTTCCCCAGCGAGCAGTGAAGGCTGGGCCATTGAATATATTCAAGGCTGAGTTAAACAGATTTTTGATCCACAAGGGAGTTAAGGGTTATTGGGGGCAGGGGGGGGGGGTGGGGGGGAGGTGTGCAGGAAAATGGAGTTAAGGTCACGATCAGATCAGCTATGAATGGTGGAGCAGGCTCGAGTGGCCAAATGGCCTACTCCTGCTCCTCTTTCTTATGTTTTTATGATTTCAATCACTACTATTAGCTGACGTGCCTTCAGCTGCTTGGGTCAGAGGCTCTGGAAATCCCGGCCCTAAGCCTCTCTCTTTTTCTTGAAGGTGCTACTTAAAACCTACATCTTTCTCCAAGCTTTTGGTTACTTAATAGATCCTTGGTGTCAAATTTTGTTTAATAATACTCTAGTAAATATCAAGTATTGTCATGAGGTGTAGTAGACATCCCAAAATAGTGCTACGATAATTTCTAATCACAAAACTTTTGAAGATGTGGGCTTCCTTGCATCTTAAGTAGCATTTATTGTAAATGTATGTTATGTGCATAGTTTATTCACAATCTATGGAATCTATGCAGCTAAAAGCTGTCTGCAGCTTTTCTAACTAAATTTTATATAATTATTTAAATACAGGCATATTTCTGCATATTCACACTCAGTTAAACATGAACAGCTATAATACATTGCAGATTGAGCATTATCTCAAACAGAAACATGTGCTAATATTTCAGGGGTGTGACTTCAACAGTTGTCCAACTGGTTCTAATTTTCAAACCCAACTCACCTTGAAAGGGATTTCCTGCTCCCTGCTTGGATTCATTTGCTTTCATATCTGCAAAGTAGAGTTTTGGTCTCTCATGGTACTTGACTCTGTAAGTATCAGTCATGCAACTATCCACAGAAAAATAGGTTGTTGGAGCAACAGGTTTATCCTGCCCTGCTGAAGCAGCATTGGTTTCAAGCTTTGCAGAATCGTCAGGCACATTTATTACCCCATCGCGTGAGAACTCATGATCAGAGCCTTCTGAAGGATTTGAAACCTGCCCTAGTCCAAAGGTCCTCTTAGGCACCTCATTCAGAGGCACCATTGCATCATCTGTAAACCTGGATTTTACGCATGCAGTCACTTTAGTCAAAATAGAAACATTTTCCTTTTGCTCCCTTACCGGCTTGACATTTAAAGTATTGCTGTCCAAACTGGATTGGGCTCTCCGATTATACATCTTTGGAGGCAAAGGTGGTGGCGATGACCTTTCGTGACAGGCAGATGCTAGGAGGTTATCTCTCATTTCACAACCACGGTGTGAACTCAGTCCTCCAGATAGCAGGCATAGATTGAACTGAGAATTGTCAGAGGAACTGTTGGCTGGATGCATATGTACTGGTGATTCAGATGGTGATGCTGCTGCATTTATTTCCACATGCTGAGATTGGGAAGGAAACCTATGAACTGCAGAACCCAGTGAGGCTTGCAAACTGTGACCAGAACTTTTCCCATAAGCAACAACTGAAACCTTCAAGTCTTTGCATGGAAATACACAATGATCTTGTGGCACAGATATATCCTCGCTGTTGGACTTGGTTGAGAAATTTGAAGCTGGTTTGTCTGTGGAGGGTTGTTTCAATTGCTGCTGTGGTGGATTTGCATTATCCCTACAGTACCTGTTGTTCTGCAAGTTCATTCCAGATGACTCTTGGAACAAAGTTTTTTGCTTAGGAAAGGGAGAAGATTTCCTGGCTCTTTCTAATGAAGGTGATGCTTGGCCTTTACCAAACCTGTCTATATCAAACAGTGATCTAAGAAAAAAAAAACAAAAGGTTAACTTAACATTGCAAGTTGAATTTCTCTCCTAGTATGTTCGAAGTATTCCTCTCCAGAATTAAAGGGTCTTCAAAAATGTTTTGAATAAAGCTTACTAAATTTACTGCAACACCAATTACCTTTGCACATTAGGTCTGTTAACAATCTCATCTCTTGGTTTGTACTCATTTTCTCGTAGTTCAGCTGTGACTGAAAAGGAACAAAAGATATTTTGCCAGTTTACGTAACTACAAAAAATTAATTCTTTTAGTGCAGTCAGAGAATATTAAATAATCTGTTCTAGCTATTAAAAGCACATTCTGAAATCAAAATATCAGGTCATACTCAGAGGGAATATTGATGAAATATGAAATGAACTGGAGGAATTATGAAGTAAAAGTAAACTGTTGAACTAAGCTATAGGAAAAAGGACACTTTGCTAGTCAGGTCAGGTGATCCCCTCCTGTACTGCCAATCAACATGATTGTTGAAGAAGGGATTAATGATGTCTGGAATCAGCTTGAGGAGGCACATTGGCATGTAAAACATGTTAATGATTCCCATCGCCAAAAATTGGGCTAGCAAAGGCTTTTGCAGACAGACTGACTCCGAAGCTTAGTGAAATAACACCTATTATCAAAATGTTGCATAATGGCATCCGAATGTGGTCCAATGGTAACCACGTCCTGGGACACTGCATGAACACACCAGGGGAAAGCATCTTGAGTCAACTGACTGAAACCCAGCTTGATGAGTTTTTTTCTTAGAGATTTCTGAGAGCGGGAGCGAGTGTCAGAAAGCCATTCCAGCCAGAGAAGCTGAGAGATCGATCCAGCTAAAGCACAGCCCTGCCAGCACCATCATTAAACTAGCGGCAGAGAGATTGCAAGGTGACCTTGAAAACTCCCCATCTGGGAAACTGAAACAGGAATTCCACCACCAACTTCGGACTGAATTGTAACCAAAGGAGTCTGAGAGACTTCATCAATTCCAAGAGGAGGAACATTCAGGCCTGCAATGCAGTTAAAAACTTCTGGCAGAAAACCAAGGAGGTTTCAAAATGAACTCTCTTTACAACAATTGGACTCTAATTACATATAACCCTCTACTCTCTTTTTGTGTGTGCATATATGTGAATGCATGAATGGTGAGGTTGAGAATATTTTCAGGCATTGTTTCAATAAATCGTTACCTTTTTAAAGCTAAAAAAAAAACTGTTGTCGGTTTTTGACCCTTAAACACTTGGACTAAAACACTACTTTTAAAACACTATCTGCGGTCAGTTGAAAGGTGAGAAGTGGAAGCCACCCACACCATTTCCCACCTGTTTGTAACAACTATAAAATGCTTATAGATGTCATTACATTAAATAAAATAATTGATCATTTGTGCTGTTGTGAATGGATGAAGAATAATTTGTAAAAGCACAAATAAATGACACTCCTCAGAAATGGAAGTTAACCAGAAAAGTTACCTTTTGCAAAACATGAATGCCTTCAATGCCCCAGATAGAAATGGAAATTTTTACACATAGCTATCATTTGGCCCTCTAACTCACGATGAACTTAGATACTGTTTGCACTGCTTTTAAAAGTTATTTTCCTGCCTTCGAGATTATCCTATTTTCCAGCTTTTTCTCTATATCTTATATTAATTTTTAATAATCACACCCAGTATTTTTAAATGGTATAATCAATTTAGTATATATCAACACTTGCAGGAAAGCATTCCACATTCCAATAAACTCTGTGAAAAATTTTGCTCACCCTTTTATGCGTTTAATGTTTATCACCATCACAAACTCCCATCTTTGATTTTTTTTTTAATTTGTTTATCTTGGCTATTCCTTTTGTCATATTGAACACCTACATCATATCTTCTCAGTTTGAACAAATAGTTCCAAACTGCATTGCAATTTTTATTCTAAGTTGCTCATAGGATATGGGTATCAGCAACGCTGCATTTATTGCCCATTCTAGTTGCTCTGAAAAAGTGGGTGCTGGGCCGAGAACAACAGTGTGGAACTGGACAAACCAATTAGATTTTTAAACAAATAATCAGGCAGCCATTTTTTCTGGTGTCATCTATCCCACTTTACCAGTTTTTTAAAATCCAATTTCACAACTTGGCATCCTGGACTTGAACTCTTAAATTCCAGGTTACAAGTCCAGTACTATCACAACCATTTTACCAAGTCCTAAATAACTCAGGGCCTTCATCGGTCATATGGTCATGATAAATAGCACTGTCTCCAGAACTACTATATACCCCGAAAGTAATACGGCTAAAATTGCACACAACATTCCAGATGTGGCCTAACCATTCTGCACAGGTTCAACATGATTTTTTTTTAAATTAGGAACCGGGAGTCAATGCAAACCAATTAAGTACAAGGATGATGGCCAAGTAGGTCAGGAAATAGGCAGCAGGGTTCTGGATGAGCTGAAGTTTATATTGGGAGAAGAAAAAAAAGGACTTGCATTTATATAGCACTTTTTTAACACCACAGATTGTTCAAAAGTGCTTTAGAACCGATTAAGTAGGCATCGTTGTAATGCAGGAAACACACTAGCCAATTTGCACATAGCAAACTCCCATTAAGACCAGATAATGTGCGAGAGATGTTGATCGAGGGATAAATGTTGGCCAAGACACCAAGGATACATCTTCCCTGCTCTGCTTCAGAACAGTGCCACGGGTTCTTAAACACCCACCTGAGGTGGCAGAAGGAGCCCTTGGTTTAGCGCGTCATCTAAAAAACCCCATCCAACCGTGTAGCACCCCCTCAGTACTGCACTGGAATGTCAGCACTGATTTTTGTGCTCAAGTCCTGGAGGGGGGTTTGTGCCCACAACCTTCCGACTTAGAGGCGTGTGTGCTATCAACTGCTGACACTTAAATGGAGGATTAAGCGGCCAGACAGGAGATCATTGGAGTAGACAATGGAGTTAAATGGATGGTTGAGGTAAAAGAGAATTGAGGGGTATAGAGAGAGAAATTAAGCCATTTATTTGCCTTTGCAAATTGCATTTGATAATGCTCAAAACTACATATTCATAAAACATTAACAGCACAATGTGCTTTGTTACTGTTAGATGATTCAATTCATAAATGGTAGCAAAAAGTAGGCGATAGCACGATTTAAATTTAAAGAAGCTGCAATGTACTGCAAACATGAATCACAGAGGTGTTTAATGAGACATCAAATGCAATTATTTGACCAACTACATAATTTAATTCAAAGTACATATGAATACAAACATATGAACTAGGAGCAGAAGTAGGCCATTCAGCCCCTTGAGCCTGCTTCGCCTTTCAATAAGATCATGGCTGATCTGTTTGAGTCTCGAATTCCACACTCCAATCTACCCGATAACCTTTGATTCCCTTGCCTAATAAGAATCTATGTACCTCCGCCTTTAAAATATTCAATGACCCCATCTTCACCACCTTCTGAGGCAGAGTTCCAAAGTCGCACAACCCTCTAAGAAAAATTCTCATCTGTCCTAAAAGAGTGACCCTTAAGTTTAAAACAGTGCCCCCTAGTCCTGGACTCACCCACAAGAGGAAACATCCTTTCCACATCCACCTTGTCAAGACCATTCAGGATCTTACGTAATTCAATCAAGTCTCCCCTCACTCTTCTAAACTCCAGTGAAAACAAGCCCAGTCTGTCCAACTTTACCTCATAAGACAATCTGCTCATTTCAGGTATCAATTTAGTAAACCTCCTCTGAACTGCCTCCAATGCATTTACAGCCTTCTTTAAATAAGGAGATCAAAACTGCACACAGTATTTGAGATGTGATCTCACCATTGCCCTGTATAACTGAAGCATGACATCCTTACTTTAATTTTCAATTCCGCTCGTAATAAAGGATAGCATTCCATTAGCCATCTTTATGACTTGCTGTACCTGCATACAAACCTTGTGACTCATGCACTAGAACACCAAGATCCCTCTGAATCTCAGAATTCTGCAATCGTTCTCCGTTTGAGTAATACTCTGCTTTTTTTATTCTTCCGACCAGTGAACAACTTCACATTTTCCCACATTATACTCCATCTGCCAGATTTTTGCCCACTCACTCAACCTATCAGTCTGCAACCTCCTTATGTCCTCTTCACAACATTCCTTCCTGCCCATCTTTGTGTCATCTGCAAAGTTAGCTACCAAGCCATTGCTCCCCTCATCGAAGTCATTGATATAAATTGTTAAAAGTTGAGGCCCTAGCACAGACCACTGCAGGACTCCCCACTAGCCACATCCTGCCAACCAGAAAAGGGCGAATTTATGCATACTCTGTTTTCTGCCAGCTAGTCAATCTTCTATCCATGCTAAATATGTTACCCCCTACACCATGAGCTCCTACTTTGCACAATAACCTTTTATGTGGCACCTTGTCAAATGCCTTCTGGAAATCCAAGTACAGTATGTCAATGAGCTCCCTTAATCCACAGCACATGTTACTCCTTCCAAGAACTCCAACAAATTGGCTAAACATGATTTCTCTTTCACAAAGCCATGCTGACTATTCCCGATTACCTTGAGTTTTTCTAAGTTCCCAGCTATAACCTCTGTAATGATCGATTTGAACATTGTCCCCACGACAGATGTCTAGCTAACTGGCCTATAGTCACCCGTTTTCTGCCTCCCCACTTCTTGAATAGAGGGGTTATATTTGCTACTTTCCAGTCTGATGGAACCGCTCCAGAATGCAGCGAATTTTGAAAAAGTAACACCAACACATCTATCTCATTAGCCACCTCTTTTAAGACCCTAGGATGAAGCCCATTAGGACCCGGGGACTTGTCAGTCTGCAGCTTCATCAGTTTGCTCAGTACCATTTCCCTAGTGATTGTAATTTCATCAAGTTCCTCTATTCCTTCCACCTCCTGATTTACTGGAATGTTTTGTATCCTCTGTAGTTAAGACAGAAGCAAAATATTTGTTCATCTGCCATTTCCTTATTATCTACTAACTTCCCATTCTCACTCTCTAGAGGACCAACATTCACTTTACTTTTTTCCTTTTTAAATACCTGTAGAAACTCTTATCTGTTTTTACATTTCTAGTTAGCTTCCTCTCATATTCTAATTTCTTTCTCCTGATTAACCTTTTAGTCATTCTCTGCTATATATATTCTGACCTGCCACTCATCTTTGTGCAATTATATGCTTTTTCCTTAAGTTTGATATTTTCCTTAACTTTAGTTAACCACGGATGGTGGGACCTCCCCTTAGAATTTTTCTTTATAGTAGTATAGTAATCAGTGTAGGAGGGAGGGCATCAGATTTCTGAGGCATTGGGACCTGTACAAGATGGACGGACTACACCTCAACAGGACTAGAACCAATACCATTGCAGGGAGATTTGCTAGTGCTGTTGGGGAGGGTTTAAACTAGCTTGTCAGGGGGATGAGAACCTGAAGGGTAGCTCAAACTGGAAGGAAATAAAGCTGATAACAGGAGGTAGAAAAGTAGCAAGTGATGTTAGAAGGCAGGCGAAACAAAGGCAAGCAACTAGGTTTAGAATGCAGAATGTCAAGCAAACAAGGTTAAGGGCACTCTACCTGAATGCAGGCAGCATTTGCAACAAGGTAGATGATTTAAAGGCACAAATAGAGGTTAATGGGTATGATCTAATTGCCATTACCGAAACATGGCGACAGGATGACCAAGACTGGGAACTAAATATTCAAGGATATTCAATATTTAGGAAGGACAGGAAAAAAGGAAAAGGAGATGGCGTTGTGCTAAGAAGGGATGGGATCAGTATATTAGTAAGGGAGGATTTCAGATTGAAAGAACAAAATGTGGAATCTGTTTGGGTGGAGCTAAGAAATGGCGAGGGGCAACAAACATTGGTAGGAGTTGTTTATAGGCCACTAAACAGTAGTGGTAGTGTGGGGCATGGTATTAATAAGATTAAAGAAGCATGTAGCATGGGTAATACAGTAAAACTGGTGACTTCAATCTGCACAAAGACTGAGTAAACCTAGTGAACACTAATGCTGTGGAAGATGAGTTTCTGGAGTGTGTTAGGGATGGTTTTCTATGGCAGTATGTTGAGGAACTGACTACAGAACAGGCCATTTTAGATCTATTATGATGTAATGAGAAAGGGCTAATTAATAATCTTGTTGTAAAAGAACCTTTAAGGATGAGTGACCATAATATGATAATGTAAAATTCTATCTTTGAAAGTGAGGTAGTTCAATCTGAAGGCAGGGTGTTAAATTTAAACAAAGGAAATTCTGAAGGTATGAGGGGCAAACTGACTGAGGTGGATTGGGAAAATACATTAAAAGGTATGACAGTGCACAGACAATGGATAGTCTTCAAAGAATTATTACAGTTTACAGCAATTATACACTCCTTCAAGGCACAGAAACCTCAAAAGTAAAGGCAGTCAACTGTAGTTATCAAAGGAATTTAAGGATCGTAGAAGATTAAAAGAAAAGGCCTATAAAGTTGTCAGAAATAGCATTAAACCAGAGGATTGAGAGGATATTAGAATACAGCAAAGGAGGACCAAGAAAATGATAAAGGGAGAATAGAATATAAATGTAAACTAGCAAAAAACAAAAACCAGACTGTAAAAGCTTCTTTAGCTACATAAAAAGGAAACGTATGGCTAAAATAAATGTAGGTCCATTACAGGCAGAGTCAGGACAATTTATAATGGGAAACAGAGAAATGGCAGAGAAGCTAAATGATTATGTGTCTGTCTTCACTGAGGAAGATACAAGAAATCTCCCAGAATTAGAGATCAAAGGGACGAGGGAGAATGAGGAATTGCAGAAAATTATTAGTAAGAAGGTTGTGCTGGAGAAATTAATGAGGCTGAAGGCTGATAAGTCCCCAGGACCTGATATTCTACATCCCAGAGTGTTGAAAGAGGTAGCTATGGAGGATAGTGGATGCATTGATCATCGTCCAAAATTCTGTAGATTCTGGAACGGTTCCTGCAGATTAGAAGGGAGAGAGAAAACAGGGAACTACAGACCTGTTAGCCTTACATCAGTAGTAGGGAAAACATAAGAATCTATTCTAAAGGATGTGATAAATGGACACTTGGATAATAATGATCTGATTGGGCAGAGTCGACATGGATTTATGAATGGGAAATCATGTTTGATGAACCTGTTGGAGTTTTTTGAGGATGTTACTAACAGAATTGATAAAGGGGAGTCCGTGGACGTAGTATACGTGGATTTTCAGAAGGCTTTTGATAAAAGTCCTCCACAGGAGGTTGGTTAGCAAAATTAAAGCACATGGGATAGGAGGTAATACACAGGCATGGATTAAGGATTGATGAACAGGTATAGAACAGACAGTAGGAATAAACAGGTCATTCTCACGTTGGCAGGCTGTGACTAGCAAGGATCAGTACTTGGGCCCCAGCTGTTCACAATATATATCAATGATTTGGATGTGGGGACCAAATGTAATATTTCCAATTTCACAGATGACACAAAACTAGGTGGGAATGTGTTCTAAGGAAGATGCAAAGCTGCTTCAAGGGGATTTGGACAGACTTAGTGAGTGGGCAAGAATGTGGCAGATGGAATATAATGTGGAAAAATGTGAGGTTATCCATTTTGGTAGGAGGAACAGATGTGCAGAGTATTTCTTAAATGTTAAGAGATTAGAAAGTGTAGGTGTACAAAGGGACATGGGTGTCATCAATAAGTCACTGAAAGCTAACATGCAGGTGCAGCAAGCAATTAGGAAGGTTAATGGTATGTTATCCTTTATCGCAAGAGAATGAGTATACAGGAGTAGTGAAGTCTTACTTCAATTGTTTAGAACCTTGGTTAGACCGCACCTGGAGTAGTGTGCGCAGTTCTGGTCCCCTTACCTTAGGGAGGTTATCATTGTCATGGAGGAAGTGCAACGAATATTCACCAGACTTGTTCCCAGGATGGCGGGACTGTCCTACGAAGAGATTGGGGAAACCGGGCCTGCATTCTCTAGAGTTTCAAAGAATGAGAGGTGATCTCAATGAAATCTACAAAATACTTAAAGGGATAGACAGGGTAGATACAGGCCAGATGCTTCCCCTGGTTGGGGAGTCCAGAACCAGGGGACACAGTTTCAAAATAAAGGGGAAGCCACTTAGGACAAAGATGAGGATAAATTTACTCAGAGGGTTGTGAATCTTTTGAACTCTCTACCCTAGAGGGCTGTGGAAGCTCAGTCATTGAGTATATTTAAAGTAGAGATTGACAGATTTCTAAATATCAATGACAAAGGGAAATGGGGATAGTGAGGGAAAAAGGCACTGAAGTGGATGATCAGCCATGATCGTATTGAATGGCAGAGCAGGCTCGATGGGCTGAAAGGCCTACTCCTGTTCCTATTAGGAATATACTTAAGAATATTCTGAAATATCACTTTAAATGTCTGCCACTGCTTCTCTATTGATCTATCTCCTAGCCTAATAACCCAGTTTACCAACTAGCTCCACTATCATGCCCACATGGTTGCCCTTATTGAAGTTCAAAATACTAGTCTTAGACCGACTCTTCTCTTTCAAACTGGATGTAAAATTCAATCATATTGTGGTCACTGCTACCTAGAGGTGCCTTTACTCTGAGGTCATTGATTAATCTTGTCACATTACACAATACCAAGTCTAATATAACCTGCTCTCTGGTTGGTTCCAGAACGCACTGCTCTAAGAAACCATCTTAAGTAGTCAGAATATTTATTTTATCTAATCACTTGTATAAAGGAAGTCATGATATGGTTAATGAGTTCTTTCCTATTTAGTGCACATGTACACATGCTATCTCATTTCACATCACTGGGGAGGCGGCAGCTGAGTGGTAATGTCGTTGGACTAGCAATCCAGAGGCCTGGGCTAATGTTCAGAGACAGACAGACTCATCAGCAGCTGGTGGAATTTAAATTCAATTAACAAATCTGGAATTAGTCTCAGTAATGCTGATCATGAAACCATTGCCGATTGCCGTAAAAAAAAAAAACCATGGTGGTTCACTGATGACCTTAGGGAAGGAAATCTGCTGTCCTTACCTGTTCTGGCCTACATGTGACTCCAGACCTAGAGCAATGTGCATGACTCCGAAATGGCCTAGCAAGCACTCATTTGCAGCACACCACTAGAAGGGTGGCACAGTGGTTAGCACCGCAGCCTCACAGCTCCAGGGATCCGGGTTCGATTCTGGGTACTGCCTGTGCAGAGTTTGCAAATTCTCCCTGTGACCACGTGGGTTTTCGCCGGGTGCTCCGGTTTCCTCCCACAGCCAAAGACTTGCAGGTTGATAGGTAAATTGGCCATTGTAAATTACCCCTAGTGTAGGTAGGTGGTAGGGAATATGGGATTACTGTAGGGTTAGTATAAATGGGTGGTTGTTGGTCGGCACAGACTTGGTGGGCCGTAGGTCCTGTTTCAGTGCTGTATCTCTAAATAAAATAAATAAAAAATAAATAAGAAAGTCTAAAAGGAATGAAACTGGAAATGACCTAGGTAATGGAAATGACAACAGCACACCCAGTCCTGTTGAGCCTGCAAAGTCCTCCTTACCAGTAGCTGGGGGATTACACCAAAATTGGGAGAGCTATTAACCACAGACTAGTCAAGCAACAGCCCGACAGAATCGTACTCATGGAATCATGCCTTACAATGTCCCCGACACCATCATCACCGCCCCTAGATATGTCCTATTTCACGGACAGGATAGACCCACCAGAGGTGGCAGTACAGTAGTATACCCTCCCAGTTGTCCCAGAAGTCCTCAACATTGACTCTGGAACCCATGAAGTCTCATGGCATTAGGTCAACCTTGGGCATGGAAATCTCCTGCTTACCACCTACTCCTGCTACCCACCACCTCCAGGTGATGAATTCGTACTCCTCCATGTTGAACACCACTTGGAAAAAAGGTTTGCGGGTGGCAAGGGCACAGAATGTACTCTGGGTGAGGGACTTCAATGTCCATCACAAAGAGTGGCTTGGTAGCACCACTACTGACCAAGTTGGCAGAGGCCTAAAGGAACAGCTGCCAGACTGGGTCTGCGGCAGGCAGTGAGGGAGTCAACAAGAGGAAAAAATCTAACTGTTGCAGATGCATCCATGACAGCATTGGTAGGAGTGACCACCGCACAGTGCTTGTGGAAACGAAGTCCCGTCTTCACAGTGAAGATACCCACCATCGTGTTATGCAGCACTACCTCTGTGCTAAATGCGATAGATTTTGAACAGATCTAGCAACTCAAAATTGGGCATCCATGAGATGCTGTGGGCCATCAGTAACAGAATTATATCCAACCACAATCTGTAAACTCATATCCCCAGCATATCCCCCACTCTACCATCAAACTGGGGTACCAACCCTGGTTCAATGAAGAGTGCAGGAGGGCATGCCAGGAGCAGTACCAGTTACACCTAAACATGAGATGTCAGCCTGATGAAGCAACACAGGACTACTTGCATGCCAAACAGCGGAAGCAGCTTGCGACAGACAGTGCTAAGCGATCCCACAACCAACAGATCAGATCAAAGCTCTGCAGTCCTGCCAAATCCAGACATGAATGGTGCTGGACAATTAAATAACAGGACGAGGAGGCTCCACAAATATCCCCAACCTCAATGATTGGGAAGCACAACACATCAATGCAATAGACAAGGCTGAAGCATTCACATCCGTTTTCAGCCAGAAGTGCCAAGTGGATGATCCATCTCGGCCACCTCCTGATATTCCCAGTATCACAGGTGTCAGTCTTCAGCCAATTCGATTCACTCCAGGATATCAAGAAACATATGAAGGCACTGGATACTACAAAGACTATGGGCCCTGACAACATTCCTGCAATAGTACTGAAGACGTGCTCCAGAACTAGCCGTGCCCCGAGCCAAGCTGTTCCAGGACAGGTGCAACACTGGCATCTACCCGGCAATGTGGAAAATTGCCCAGCTATGTCCTGTACACAAAAATCAGGATAAATCGAACCCAGCCAATTACCGCTCTATCAGCCTACTTTCCATCATCAGTAAAGTGACAGAAGGCGTCGTCGCCAGTGCTCTCAAGCGGCACTTACGTAGCAATAACCTGTTCAGTGATCCTCAGTTTGGGTTCTGCCAGGGTCATTCAGCTCCTGACCTCATTCCAGCCTTGGTCCAAACATGGACAAAAGAGTTGAACTCAAGAAGTGAACTGGAAGTGATTGCCCTTGACATCAAGGCAGCATTTGACCAAGTATTGCATCAAGGGGCCCTAGCAAAATTGGAGTCAATGGGAATCAAAGAGAAATCTCTCCACTGGTTGGAGTCATATCTAGCACAAAGGAATATGGTTTTGGTTGTTGGAGGTCAATCATCTCAGCCCCAACACATCACTGCAGGAGCTCCTCAGGGTAGTGCCCTAGGCCCAACCATCATTAGCTGCTGCATCACTGACAATCGTAAGCTCAGAAGTGGGGATGCTCACTGATGATTGCATAATGTTCAGCACCATTCGTAACTCCTCAGGTACTGAAAGAGTCCACGTCCACATGCAGCAAGACCTGGGCAATAGGCTTGGGTGGAAAAGTGGCAAGCTACATTCATGCTATTTAAGTGCCAGGCAATGACCATCTCCAACAAGAGAGAATCAAACCATCTCCCATTGACATTCAATGACATTACCATCACTAACATCCTCGGGTTACCATTAATCAGAAACTGAACTGGAATAGCCATCATAATACCGTGGCTACAAGAGCAGGTCAGAGGCTGGGAATTCTGCGACGGTAACTCACCTCCTGACTCCCCAAAGCCTAGCCGCCATCTACAAGGCACAAATTAGGAGTGTCATGGAATACTCTCCAGTTGCCTGGATGAGTGCGGCTCCAAAAACACAAGCAGCCAGTTTGATTGGCACCCCACCCACCATCTTCAACATTCACTCCCACCACAACCAACACAGTGGCAGCAGTGTGTACCATATACAGGACGCACTACAGCAACTCACCAAGGCTCCTTCAACAGCACCTTCCAAACCCATAACCTCTACCACCTAGAAGAACAAGGGCAGCAGATGCAACACCACCTGCAAGTTCGCCTCCAAGCCACACACCATCCAGACTTGGAGGTATACGGGCGTTCCTTCACTGCTGCTGGGTCTAAATCCCGGAACTATCATCCTAACAGTACTGTGGGCGTACCTACACCAAAGGGAATGCAGTGGTTAAAGGCAGCAACTCACCACCTTCTTAAGGGCAATTAGGCATGGGCAATAAATGCTGGTCGAGCCAGCAATGCTTACATCCTGTGAAAGGATAAAAAAAGTATCTGTTTGAATAGTTAAAAAGCAGAATGGTATTTTGCACAATTAAAGTTTACCATCTGTCACCAGTAACAATCATCTTACTTTTATCTCAGTTTTATCCAATAACAATTGCTAAAATATGGACTCCAGTACCTTAGGGAAAACAGGAAAAGACATTAAAAATGCTTCCCCTCCCACCCCAAGAAACGATAATCATCTTGGTATTCATATATTTAAAGTAAAAAGCAACATTATGGGCTTCCACAACAGTTTATGCATCTAGAAAAAAAAGAGTTTATTAGGTTACCTATTCAAAGAAAAAAGAACAGTACAGCACAGGAACAGGCCATTCGGCCCTCCAAGCCTGCGCCGATCTTGATGCCAGCCTAAACTAACACCTTTTGCACTTCCGGGGCCCATATCCCTCTATCCCTTCCTATTCATATATTTGTCAAGATGTCTCTTAAACGTCGCTATCGTATCTGCTTCCACCACCTCCCCTGGCAGCATGTTCCAGGCACTCACCACCCTGTGTAAAAAAAAAACTTGACTCGCACATCCCCTCTAAACTTTGCCCCTCGCACCTTAAACCTATGTCCCCTAGTAACCGACTCTTCCACTCTGGGAAAAAGCTTGTCCAGCACTCTGTCCATGCCGCTCATTACTTTGTAAACCTCTATCATGTCGCCCCTCCACCTCTGTCGTTCCAGTGAAAACAATCCGAGTTTTTCCAACCTCTCCTCATAGCTAATGCCCTCCAGACCAGGCAACATCCTGGTAAACCTCCTCTGTACCCTCCCCAAAGCCTCCACGTCCTTCTGGTAGTGTGGTGACCAGAACTGCACGCAATATTCTAAGTGTGGCCTAACTAAGGTTCTGTACAGCTGCAACATGACTTGCCAATTTTTATACTCTATGCCCCGACCGATGAAGGCAAGCATGCCGTATGCCTTCTTGACTACCTTATCCACCTGCGTTGCCACTTTCAGTGACCTGTGGACCTGTACGCCCAGATCTCTCTGCCTGTAATTAATTCAAATTAAAGATCTCCAGTAGTATTCATTGATAGTTGGTACAGGAAATGTAATTTATGTGTACTTCAATCCCATTGCATCACGCATCACTGTAATGCAGCAATTTTTTATTTGAGAAATTGCAATTCTTTTGACTCTCATGAAGTTTTGAGGTGCAGCAACTTGACGGCCTCATTTTTTGGGTTGATGCCTTTAATTGGTTTTCTGTTACAAACATGCCCAAGTCACAAGTTTGAATAAGATTTGTTTCACCAGGCAAGCTGGCATCCTTCATGCTCATGGTTGAATGGCAATATGCTAAAGAGCCCCCACAACTTGATTCTATACCTACCTCTTTTGTAGATGAACTCTACATTGGAAACTCAAGGTCATGTGGCAAAAATGCTTTTAAGAATTCTATATGGGGTTGATACCAAAGAGAGTTCCAAACAGGTTTAAACTTAAAAGAAACACCCTTTTAGGAATACTGATTTTAAATTGACTATGAATGTTCCAGCATACATCAGGTAAAAGCGGGCAAATTAGATTAGAACAGAATCAGAATCATAACAGCACAGAAAGGGGACATTCAGCCCCTCGAGCCTGCTCCACCATTCAATAAGATCATGGCTGATCTGGCTGTGGCTTTAACTCCACTTTCTTCCTGCCCCTCATAACCGTCGACTCCCTTGTCAATCAAAAATCTATCTAACTCAATCTTGAATATATTCATTGACCCAGCCCCCACTGCTTGCTGGGCAAAAGAATTTCAAATACCAACAATCTCCAGAGAAGAAATTCCTCCTCATCTCAGTCTTAAATGGGAGGCTTCTTAATTTGAAACTGTGTCATTCTCTGGGCATCTATCCTGTCAAACTCCCTCAGAATCTGATTTTAATACTTGCATATCATTCCAGTCCTTAAAAAGTTAATATTTCTCCACCCAACGATGCCATAAGCACTCACGTTTACAATTTCAGATATGAGAAAGGCTGAGCTGAAGTGCTACAAGCAGGAAAAACCTGTTCTAAACAGTCATCTGACATTGCAGCTGCGAGGCGCTTTTACAATGGTGGATGACAACTAGCAGAGAGGAAATAAACACGTACCTAAACAAAGCTTACAATAAAGACTAGACAAAATACATCATTTCAGCATCCATTCCATTCAATCTCACTTTAAAAAATGTTTGAGAACAATTAACTATAAATTTTCATTTTAAATTTATTCATTAAATTAGTTCTAGTTGTTAGCTGAACAGTGAATAAATAGCAAATATATAAAGGATAAAGCAATAGACTGAAAGGCAGTGGAATAGGTTTGAAATGTTTTTTAAAAACATTCCAGCCCAGAAAGGGCAGCACAGTGGTGCAGTGGCTAGCACCGCAGCCTCACAGCTCCAGAGACCCGGGTTCAATTCTGGGTACGGCCTGTGCGGAGTTTGCAAGTTCTCCCTGTGACCATGTGGGTTTTCGCCAGGTGCTCTGGTTTCCTCCCACAGCCAAAGACTTGCAGGTGATAGGTAAATTGGCCGTTGTAAATTGCCCCTAGTGTAGGTAGGTGGTAGGGAATATGGGATTAATGCAGGGTTAGTATAAATGGGTGGTTGCTGGTCGGCACAGACTCGGTGGGCCGAAAGGACCTGCTTCAGTGCGGTATCTCTAAATAAATAAATAAAAACTCCAGAATATTTCAAAAATAATTTTTTAAAAAATTCAATTTGAAGTTTAAGCCAAGAAAACATTCACATTTTGAAACCTTAGTGATCTGGGTACAATAGTGAACATTAGCCTACGTCTATCTGTGTGCTATTCATTGCCAAGGAAATTGAGCTTGCTGTAGAGTATCAGCATATCAATCATAATGGAGGAACTAAGTATATTATTCCTTGAACGTTAGTCATTTCCTTTTAAAAAGGCAACCTATTTTCATCATGAAATACATCTTTACATGGTGATGGAAGAATCAATATGGTAATTTCACTACAACTGAAAATTGATTTAGGTAGGATAGTGGGACTTAACATTTAATAAGCTCAATCAATTTAACACGTGAATAAAGGTGTAGGATTTCTTTTGAATTTCTTGCTATCTGTGCGGTTCATAAACATGAAAGACGCAACCTAGAGTTAATTAATTTAACTTTACTTAAAGTATTCAATTGTGCTGATATCAAGCTGTATGCAAGACTACTGGTGTAACAAGTAAACAAATCTGGGAAAATGATCTGAAATTTAATGTGGACAGAAACATCCATTCATTGCCTAGATTAGCAAAAGTGAAAAAAAGGATCTCTATTTCCTGATTGGCTACTCAAAAGTACCCAGTACATGTGAAGTTACCATCAACACCACCAACTTCTAGGTTGAATCACAAATGGATTTGATTGCAAATTGAAAGAGGTAATTTTAACCCGTTAAACTCATTTAGAACACTGCATAATTTTGGACACTACTTTCAAAACATGGGAACAGAGGAATTGCTGGACAGTCAATCCAGTTGATGACCATCCTGGTAGTCACATAATACAATGATAATGCAGTTCATCAAAGGACACAAAGATTTTTAAAACAGCAATTCTAAGCCTTAAGGTTCTCATTCAGAATTGTACTTGCTTTTTCTTTGAAGTACCAATGACTAAATAGTGATGTAAACAAGTCTTTAAATTAAAGCATGCTATTTCAATTAAAGTGTGATTGCTGAACTGGAATGCACAAATACAAAAATAAATTGCAAACTAGAGGAGATTCAAACAAAAAAAAGCTAAACTGATCATTTTAGATCTTGGTCAGCCCTTGAACACAACCACTGTGTATTTCAGCCTCCTGCAAACAGATTCCCTTTTCATGACAGCATTTGGTATAAGGACAGCTGCAATAAGACACATCAACACATCTCATTATGTACCAGAGAGAGGATGATCTCAAGAGTAGAGCATTTAATTCTATGCTATTCCAAAAACTAGTGACTGCATTTCAAAGGAATTTGTTGTATGTGAAGCACTATGGGATGTTTGAAACACAAGGTACTGTATGAAGCTTTTCTCCTGAAATATTCCAAAAGAACACTTAACCATTTACTTTTAGAATAACCTCAAGAAAAAATGGTCTACGCAGATAATTGATCTAAACAGAGAACTGTTAACACTAAATACTGAAAACCAGCAAAGGAGGAAGATGTTAATTGTACAATAAAATCAGGTGTAAAGTTTCTTTTTAAATTTGTGCTTAATATTGAGTAGATGAAAATCAATTCTACAACTGGATGAAGGTGGGATAAGGGAGAGATATGAAAACAAGGATTTTAAATCTGAGGTATTGGGAGGACATGAACCAGTGTACATCAGTGAGAACAGGATCAGTTATATTTGACAGAAATTTAGTCAAGCTGAAGGTGAATGATAAGAGGTGAGCAGAGAAAGCACTAGAGCAGTCTGGAAATGACAAAAGGCATGAGTAAGGGTTTTGGCAGTGGAGGGGCTGTGGCAGGGGCACAGGGAGTGAATCATGTTAATACTATGAGTCCTGTTCCTGAGGACAGGTGAAATAGTTCTTTTTCTTGTGTAACAGCAGATTTTGTTCTCATGGCATGCAGCAGCGAAGATACATTGAAGTTTAGATCCAAAGATGGCATCAGGAAAAACTTTTTCATGCAGCGTCTGGTTAGGATCTGGAATGCATTACCTGACAGTGTGGTGGAGGCAGAGTCAATCACGGTTTTCAAAAGAGAATTGGATTATCTGAAGGGGAAAAAAGGGCAGGGAAGTGGGACTAGCTGAGTTCTTGCCGAAAGCCAGCATGGACAAAGGACTGAATGGCCTCTTTCTGTGCTGTAACCCATTCTATGATTCGATTATCCCTAACTTTTTTTCAACTATTGTCCATTCAATAAACTTGGCTCTTTTACAGTTATTTGTACACGATGTACAGATCTGTCAGAGACTTAGTCACTTCACAAAGTAAACATAATATAGATTACATTAAATGATTCATCTGATCCCCAGTAAAGTTGCTCAATTATATGGTTTTGAATATTTGCTGCAGACTCCCTGATTGTATGAGACTATATAATATACCTACTGAAGCATTATGTTACAGGCTAGATTCAGGTCAGTGAAGATTTACTGTCAAAGAATGTCATCAAAGCACAAGTACATTCAGAGTCCTCACGGAAATAAAATACCACAAGTGCCACAGAGATTTTGGAATGGGATTGCACTAACCAGGATGCAGAAAATAAAATATGACAAACACTGCACCAATCCTTTGCCAATAACTTATATTAAATTTATTATTTTAAATTCACCCAAATTTTCAAATACTAATCAGTTTTTTTTTCAACAAATGAAGCAATATTGATAGCGTGTCTGGAACAACTGCCTTTTTCAAAATTATCTCAGCTAGGATCACGAGTGGAGAACAATTTCATAGCAGATCTATGTATGTTAATAATTCAAACCAGTTACACATAGTTGTGAAAATCACTATACAAAAGTCAATTATCCAGTTACAAATATCTTACTTCACTTTTTTTTTTTCAGACATATTATATTTTCTGAAGGCATTCAAGGAAGCTTTGACAGACTAGCATTAATCTACAGAGTCTTAGCACAAAGCCTTCAACTAGTCAGCAAACAATGTCAATTTATGAACAACATTGTCACATTAATACAGATTTCATTAGAAAGCAGTAGTATAGGGTCAACAGATGGAGGCAGCAAAGCCCCACCAACAAGGGTTAGAGAAAAACTGCAGCACTCTGGCAAATTACATGCCCTCCTCGTCGAAGGCCAAGATGACTGCATACAGAATTCCACCCTTTATAAATAGATATGTTATTTTTCTCTTCTGCTGACATAGATAACACATGGCTAAAAGCAGCAAACAATTTTTACAGGGAAGTGTGGTCTGCTGCTCAGATAAGCCCTAAAATAGGCAGATGTCAGGACTGGGTATGACAGAAGCTCATTGACTAATGTGATGTATATTTTACAAGGATGTGTTGAACCTGCTTTGTGCCTTGAAAGAAAAGTTACATCTGACATGTCACAACTAGTCAATGTAAGCAATATTGTTGATTGATCAGAAGTTTTCAAATGGCAACAGGTTAAAAAAAAAAGTTCTTCAATTTGTAAAAGATCGTAAAAGATTGTAAAATACCAAAAGAAAAGTGATGCTGAGCATAAACACTGTTGCTTTAGCACTTGTGTCCTAGTTAATTGGATTTAAGTCTTGGTATCGTAAAAGTGTACTTCTAACCTTAATCCATACTATGTTTAAAAAAATAGTCGAGAGCAGTTTCGTCCATGGCATTATGGATCTTGCGATTAATGCAGAGTAATCAGATAACAGTCCCACTAACAAAGAAAAATCAGCCATGCTTATGTCAACTGCCTGGTTCACTTGAACACCTTTAAAAAAAGGAAGCAAAGTCTAAGGACAGTATTTTTTGATTAAAGTACTTCCCTATTCTATAGAAAAGAATAAACTTACCATTAGTTCATTTGATTTTTTTTTTTAAATACCGGCAATGAAGACCCTCAAGCCAAGTCATCATTAGGCTATACTTATGTCAATGACATGCAGCATTCCTTGTAGCAATGGTTCCATAAAAAAAAAAACAGGGCTGTGATTTCCAGACTGCCTCCAGAATCACATGATCATTGGAAACCACATCACAGGCTAGAAGTACAAATTTCCAACCATTATCTACAGAACAAGGTAGATCCAAACAGGGTTGCCCATGCCTGAATAAAACTGTTTCCACAAAACAAAGAAAATGGAATAGTAAGTAGAATAGGTATTTCGAATATAAAATACCTATCCAAAACTTCCCCTCCCCCCACATGTTTTGAAGCCTAGTTTCTAATGATAAAAGCTAAGTTTCATTCTATCCATTATAAACTTCTCTGCAACTGTGCATGCTTGAAAAGCAAATCACTGTTTAGTTTCAACTTTAATGGCATATAGTCGGTGAGGTTTTCCAATATTTCTATTGCAACAGGTGTTATGAAAGTGCTTCTTTTTTAAAATATTTCTTTTGAGGATTCGTATTTTAGAGTCATGGACATTGATTTATTTGGGAAAACTGAAGACTCCATGGATTGATTTTTTTTTACAAGGGTCACAGAGACTTGGTTTGAAAACAAACCTTTACTGGATATCACATGCCTTAAGCTCAATAAAAAAAAACTTTGGTGACCTGGGGGAGATGTTTACGGAGAAGTGACATGATACAATTTATGAAGGGCAGGAGTGAGTTTCGCTTCCAAGATGTTGTTTTGGTTCTGTTGGGATGTGGACTGTGTTTAAAGCAGTTTGAGGTCAGTCTGCCAAGAGAGAAACCCCCAATTCATCTCTCTCTTCATTTCTCTGAAGAGTCCTGAGAGTTTGGTGTGTGTGAGAGCTACAACCCGATGCTGTATTTCTCCTGAGAAGCTGGAAAAACTTGCCAGATTAATCCTAGACACCGCCTGAAAAGAACTGCACCAATAAAGATCCCAGTGACCCGTCTAAGTGTTCTCAGATGCCAGACTGTATGCCATTTTGCGAAACACATCTCATCTGTTTTCTTCAAGAATTAACAAGTATTTGGCCAAAGTATTTTTTTTTTTTGCCTGTTTTTATACAAGAGCTCTGCAGAGAAAATGTTTTCCCTCTTTAACCAGAGTGTGTGCACGAGTGTGAGGTACTTAAAAAGGGAACTTTCATATTTTAATCTGTGTGTTAATGCTTTGCTTCATTACTGGATAAGTCTGGTTTTATAATAAACTGATTGTTTTGTTGCTTATTGAAGAAACCTGGTTGGTGTATTTTATTTCTGGGATAAAGACTAGAATATGATTGACCATATTGGTAACTGGGTCAACATTTAAATATATTTTGTGATCTGTGGAGAAGTGGAACTAGAAACCACAGTGCACTCCTCCCACCATGGTCGTAACATAGGACATAGGATATTGCAGAATCCTGGAAAACAGCTAAATAGATCATTTCCCAATCAATTAAAGAATTAATTTGTGTCTGTCTTCACAGAGGAAGATACAAAAATCTCCCAGAAACACTAGGGAACCAAGGGATTTGTGAAAATGAGGAACTGAAAGAATTTAGTATTAATAAAGAGGTAGTACACAAAAAAATTAACTGGATTGAAGGTTGATAAATCCCCTGGACCAGATGATCTACATCCCAAAGTGTTGAAGGAGGTGACTATAGAGATAGTGGATGCATTGGTGATTATCTTTCAAAATTCTATAGATTCTGAAAAGGTTCCTGAGTAGCAGATGTAACCCCAATATTTAAGAAAGGAGGGAGAGAAAAAATGGGGAACTACAGACCCGTTAGTTTGATGTCAGTAGTATGGAAAATGTTAGAATTTATTATAAAGGATGTGATAACTAGACACTTAGAAAATATTGATACGATTGGGTAGAGTCAACATGGGTTTATGAAAGGGAAATCATGTTTGACAAACGTGGAGTTTTTTTTTGAGGATGTTACTTGTAGCATAAATAAAGCAGAACCTGTGGATTCAGTGCATTTAAATTTTCAGAAGGCTTTTAATAAGGTCCCAAACAGGAGGTTAGTAAACAAAATTAAAGCACGTGGGATTGGGGGTAATATATTCGTATGGATTGAGAATTGGTTAACAGACAGAAAACAGAGTAGGAATAAATGGGTCTTTCTCAGGATAGCAGGCTGTTACTAGTGGGATACTGCAAGGATCAGTGCTGGGGCCACAAATGTTCACAGTCTATATAAATAATTTGGATGTGGGGACCAAATGTAATATTTTCAAATTTGCTGATGACACAAAACTAGGTGGGAATTTAAGTTGTGATGATGCAAGGAGGCTTCAAGAGAACTTGGACAGGCTAAGTGAATGGACAAAAATATGGCAGTTGGAATATAATGCGACTAAGTATGAAGTTATCCGCTTTGGTAGAAAAAAAACAGAAAGACAGTATTTCTTAAATGGAGAGGGGTTGGTAAGTGTTGATGTCCAAAGGGACCTGGGCATCCTTGTTCATGAATCACAAAAAGCTAGCATGCAAGTTCAGTAAGCAATCAGGAAGGCAAATTGTATGTTGGCCTTCATCGCAAGAGGTTTTGAATATAGGAGTAAAGAAGTCTTACTGCAATTGCATACAGCGTTGGTGAGACCGCACCTGGAGTATTGTGTACAGTTCTGGTCTCATCTAAGGAAGGGTACACTTGCCATAGAAGTAGTGCAACGGAGATTCACCAGAGTATGGAGAGATTGAGGAAACTGGGCCTGTATTCTCTCGTTTCGATGAATGAGAGGTGATCTAATTGAAACTTACAAAATTCTTACAGGAGGTGACAGGGTGGATGTAGATAGGATGTTTCCCTTGGCTGGTGAGTCTAGAACCGGGACAGAGTCTCAGAATAAGGGTAGGCCATTTAAGATGGAGATGAGGAGGTATTTCTTTACTCAGAGGGTGGTGAATCTTTGGAATTCTCTACTCCAGAGGGCTGTGGAGGCTGAGTTATTGAGCATGTTCAAGACAGAAATCGATAGATATCTGGATACTAATGATGTCAAGGGATGTGGGGATAGCATGGGAAAGTGGCATGAGTTAAATGACCAACCGTGATCTAACTGAATGGCAGAGCTGGCTCGACGGGCTGAATGGCCTACTCCTGCTCTTATGATCGTAAGTTCCTAAATTAAAGAAAACATTTATATACTTCAAACACCTATATTTTTGCATCAATATTTCTGGATTTAACTCAAATATAGCACTTAGCATAAAGCAGAAGTAGACACTGTGGTCAAGCTTACGTCTGACACATTGGTGTATTGTCACTACAAATTTTATGTTTCCATCTGCTTCAACTGAATGGTTCAACAGAAGTGAAAATTCAAGTGATTTACATTATGTTAACTGAAATTACGAGTAATGAGACTACTTATTCTATTTAAATAGCTTAGCCAATCAAATGCTAAATATGTTGCCAATTTTTTCAAATGAATTATACTGAAGTGAGTGAAACATTTTTTTTTAATTCATTCTAGTGACTTGCTAGGCCACTCAGAGGCCAGTTAGCAGTCAACCACATTGGTGTATAATTGCAATCACATGTAGGCCTACCAGATAAAGACACAGGTTTCCTTCCCTAAAGAATGTTAGTGAACAGGTTTGGTTGTCATAACAATCCAATGAATTATTAGTTCAGGCTTCTGGATTACCAGTCCAGTAACATAACCACTACTCTACCATATCCATTAATTAAATACATCATAAGTTCATTTCCCCATTTAATTCCTATCCACTTATTGTAAATAAATAAAAAAATGTTCTCATTTGCTTCTATGACAGATTTATACCATGTCCACTGGATAATAGCACTGTCTCTGAATTCACCACATAGCTGCTCAGACCTAAAGCATACAGGCAGCAGTAGATAGTGTTTCCTTAAACATTTCATAAGGAACTGTTTCACAACTATGCAAATACGAGTGTAGAGGCCTACTTTAGGTCGGGAAAAAGAAACCGACCCGAACCCGACCGAACCACAGCAGACCCGGGCCCGAGCCAGCCAGAGTCCCTCCAATTTTGCCCCAAGCCCGACCCGAACCCGCCGCTACTCGACCCGACCAGAGCCCAACCCGACCATCCCTTTAGTTACCTTCCTGACACCGAACCTGCAAGAAGCTGCAGCGCATGCGCAATGATGTCATAGTGACGTTACTCGCTCACTGAGCAGACACAGTTTTGTCCCAGACTCCCAGTTCAGATAAGTTTTTTTATTTTTAATACTTACCAGCAGAGCACTTAGCGTGCGTCCGGCCCAAGCTCAACCCAGACTCGGCCCGACCTGACCCGAGCCGAGCCCGAAAGCCGGCCCCGGAAGATGGGCCCGACCCAAACCCAATACATGTCGTTGGGTCTGGGTCGGGCAGCAGGCCTCTCTAGTACTGTACTCCTAACAATTAACATTGAAAAATTATTTAATGTTGAGAAAGAGTTGGCCTTTTTTCCCTTTTGACTTCTGGTAAATTAAAAGCCTTGCAATGTTTTTTTACAAGGCAAGAATACAAGTTAGAAGCCCAAGTAAGCCTAAAGTAAATCTCTTATGCTTTAGCCTATTTAGTTTAGTTTAGTTTAGAGATACAGCACTGAAACAGGCCCTTCGGCCCACCGAGTCTGTGCCGAACATCAACCACCCATTTATACTAATCCTACACTAATCCCATATTCCTACCAAACATCCCCACCTGTCCCTATATTTCCCTACCATCTACCTATACTAGTGACAATTTATAATGGCCAATTTACCTATCAACCTGCAAGTCTTTTGGCTTGTGGGAGGAAACCGGAGCACCCGGAGAAAACCCACGCAGACACAGGGAGAACTTGCAAACTCCACACAGTACCCGGAATCGAACCCGGGTCCCTGGAGCTGTGAGGCTGCGGTGCTAACCACTGCGCCACTGTGCCGCCCACAACATTTCAACAACTTATTAAAATTGCTTTTAGATTTTTTTTTAAAGTAGCTGACTGTATTAATATCACTATGAATCATTTAATGTAATGAGACTGATGTTGGAAAACTTGCATCTCGTCTACTGTTGAATAAAAAAATGAATACTTATTGATATACAGTATTTGCATGGTACTTTTATACCATATTTCTTCAGCAATCTAGCATTTGGTCATTTAAACTTATTGTTCATTTTTCTCCCATTTTCCACTGACTAGGAAGCAACTAAATCATATTTTAAATGCACAGAGTTTTGACTAGATATGATTTAGTAAACATAGTGAAGTCAGACCAAATCTCCAAGATCAATGCCCGTGGCTTTTACATGGCTGGAAAGGAAAAAATAAAAACGCTAGAAATATGAAATAAAAACTGAAAATAATCAATATGTATTAGTTGATCATCACCTAAAACATGAAATAAATGACACCTAATTAAGGTCTTCACTAACAGGCATGGGCATGATGGGCTGAATGGCCTCCTTCGATTCTATAATTCTATGAATTAGGAACAGTCAACATAAATATGTAAAAGTCAGATTATATTTTTATGAATTTACTAATCTTACCAACTTTGTTAAGGAAATATTGAGCATATGGACTGCAAATATGGTACATTTAGACTTCAAGAATTTGATAAAGTGCTTTATAAATGACTCAAGGTTAAGGGGCCAGTATTGGCAAGAAAAGAAGAATGGCTGAAAGGACAGAAAATAAATAAATGTATTTTGCATTAGTAAGCCACAGGCATATTCCAGGGATGTGTGTTGGCGCAGACACAATGGGCTGAATGGCCTCTTTCTGTGCCATAACTTTCCTATGGTTCTATGGTTGGGACTTCACTTGTTTTCCATTGGGACATGACACAGCAGAAATCAAAATTTGCTGACGTTATTAAAGTTAGGGATGTCACAAATGAGGAAGAATGAAGAAGGCAGAGATTGGGTAGATGTAGGGCAAATGCAGTTCAATGTAGATCAATGTGGTGCAGCACGTATTGGAAAAAACAGAAAATGGAAATTTAAGCTCATATGTAAGACGACATTGGGGTTGGAGGAACTGAGATCTTCAGATGCAAGGAAACGGACCTTTGAATAGCCAGATTGCAGGTGGAAACTAAAAATTGCATGTGTGATTTTAGGTTTAATATACAATGTCACTAAATATATAAAGCAATGAGGGAATGGAATACTGTATGTCATTTTGGATACCTAATTATCAAAATGATATTAATGTGGTGAAGCCAGTTTCACTGGAATGATACCAATGATGACGATATAGTTCCTAAAGAGTTGATGAACTAGTACTGTACGCACTAGACAGAGGTGGTTTGGGAAAGGGAACACAAACAAAAATGTTTCAAAATTATAAAAGATTATGGCTGATAAAAATGGAGCATAAATTTAGGACCAATAATAGAAGGATGAAAGGTGTTAGAAGAATTGCCCTACACACGAAGGATTATCAAAATATGAGAGATTAGTGGGTTATTGACAGTCAATCCCAATAATTATCCCAATAAACATCCTCACCTGTCCCTATATTCCCCTACCACCTACCTATACTAGGGGCAATTTATAATGGCCAATTTACCTATCCACCTGCATGTCTTTTGGCTGTGGGAGGAAACCGGAGCACCCGGAGGAAACCCACGCAGACACAGGAAGAACTTGCAAACTCCACACAGGCATTACCCAGAATTGAACCCGGGTCGCTGGAGCTATGAGGCTGTGGTGTTAACCACTGCGCCGCCAGAGTGTGAAGGGCCACAAATTCTCCTTTTATGCTCAAAATGTTATGATTCTATTATCTCAAAAAGCCATTCACACATTAACCAATAAAAGCACAGAAGAGCATAAAAATGCAGCTTCAATTGAAAGAATTACCAGTTTCTTCAAATACAGAGAAAGGAAGAGATCTAACATTCAAAGAGGGTTTTTTTTAGTTATATAAAGCAGAAAGTGTGTCTTTGAAAATACATGATTGAACAACAATAGTGTATGTCAACCATCATTTTAAATGTATGCAGAAAGTTGATAAATGTAGGCAAGAATCAACAGACGAGTGAAATGAGTTCGGTGATCAGTGGAGAGTTACGAAAAAGGATAGTGTACAGTCATTTCCATATCAATCAAAATTAGAAATAAAATTCAACAGTAAGAAATTTACAGGTGAATATGGATAGGTTAGGAGAATGGGCCAAAATTTGGCAGATGGAATTTAATGTGGATAAGTGTGAGGTTATCCATTTTGGGCGGAATAGAAAGGCAAATTATCTAAATGGAGAGAAACTTCGGAGTGCTTCGATGCAGAGGGATCCGGGTGTCCTCGTGCATGAATCGCAGAAAACTAGTGTGCTGGTGCAAAAGGCAATAAGGAAGGCAAATGGAATTTTGGCATTTATTGCTAAAGGAATAGAGTCTAAAAAGTAGGGAAGTGTTGCTGCAACCATACGAGGCATTAGTGAGACTGCACCTAGAGTACTGCGTACAGTTTTGGTCCCCTTGCTTGAGGAGGGATGTAGTTGCATTGGAGGCAGTTCAGAGGTGGTTCACTAGATTGATTCAAGAGATGAGGAGTTTGTCTTGAGAGATTGAGCAGTTTAGGCCTTTACTCTCTGGAGTTTAGAAGAATGAGAGGAGATTTAATTGAGGTATATAAGATGATTAAGGGGATTGACAAAGTAGACGTAGAGAGGATGTTTACTCTGGTGGGGCAATCTAGAACAAGAAGTCATAGTTTTAGGATAAGGGGTAGAGATTTAAAACAGAGATGAGGAGAAATTGCTTCTCTCAGTCGTGAGTTTGTGGAATTCACTACCCCAGTGTGGTGGATGCTGGGACATTGAGTAAATTTGAGGAGAGAGACAGATTCTAATTAGTAATGGGTTGAAGGGTTATGGAGAATGAGCAGGAAAGTGGAGTTGAGGCAGAGATGAGGTCAGCCATGATCATATTGAACGGCGGACCAGGCTCGCGGGGCTGAATTGCCTACTCCTGCTCCTAGTTATGTTCTAAATTTGTCATCCTACAACTTTTTCCCCAATGTTGTAAGTAATTTTGCCAGCCTCAAAGTTTGGAATTTCAACTGCCCACGTATCAAACTGCTTTAAGCCCTATTTTACAGGGGTTGCAATTCCTCCTACTTATAATTCACAAAATATTTCATAAAAGTTCATGAATGCAAGTTATGCAACATACAATGCAATACGAAAGTAAATAAGGGAAAACCTTACCTTCATTAACAGGAAATCTACTGTGAGACAGATTGGGACATGCATCGGGCTTGCATAATTCTTGTTTATTTCTAAAATAGATAAAATAGAAAACTAAGTAAGGAAACCGGCAGGAGGATGACCTCAGAGCTACCCTCTGTTATGAGGAGAGAGAATTTATGACTGGGCATGTGACTTGTTTATGGAAGGTTTTGGTTTCATTTTTGAACTTTAAAAAGCCAGTGAGTTTGGACAAAAGCAGGCATTTGAAATTTGATTTTGACCTGCCTGAAGATCAGAAGACCATCCAGAAAAAGTATTACCTCTCTGTAAAGAATCCCTACATCAAGTGTGGTTCCTGTCACCTCCTGGGTTTAGGAAATCCTGAATATTGCAAGAAACCTTTTAATGCGATACTGCTGCTGTAAGACCTAAGATGATCCTTATTGCTGCACACCTGATGGAAGACCTAATGTGAAGCCTTCTAATGTTGAAGTTCTTTGAATGCCTACCCATCACAGACTGTTCATCAACCTCGCCTGGAAAAACTTCCGAGTGGCATCCAACTATTCGACTTTGGGACACCTTGCCAAACCGAAGAACCTCCTTCCAGATCATGACAGTCTAAGTTCATTACTTCTTTCATTCTTATGAAACAGCTGTAAACCAAAATCCTTTTTTTCCCCCTGGTTAACTGGTTTTTGGATGTGTGTCAGTGTACATAGGGCAAGGGAAATTAAGGGGCTTTAATATCTCAATTCACATATAGATTTATGTCATTATTGGTTAAGATTTGGTTTTATCATAAACAGTTAATTTTTGTTATTGATTAAAGAAACTTGGTTGGTGTGCTTTATTCTAAGGACAGATAGAGTATCTAATTGGCTGTTTCGGTAAATGCAAAAATTTATTGATATGCTGTGACCTGTGGAGAAGTGGGACTGAATTAACAGTGCACTCCTCCCGCCTTGGTTGCAACACATCTATTAGTTCAGGCAATCCTCAACTTTGACCCCATTCTCCACTACACCGAGCAACTTAAATTGATCTGATCCTTTTGAGTTTTATCGATATAGAAGTTCCTCAAATACCTACACACCATTCATTTTAATGCGTTATGATATATTATTTTAATTAGAAGAATGTTTCAAAACTATATTTTAGTGCAATTCAAACATTATGGTTTCATTTCATCTTTCGTCTCATCCGACGCATTAACAAAAAAATGTTTTTCTTCCTTTCAGGTGTTAAGGAACGCAAGCTCCAGCAGCTGATGGGGACCAATGCTCCTCCAGATCCTCCCTCCGCTACACTTCCCTCTGACCCCACCCCTTCTGATCTGACGCCTTGGCGTGTATTCACTATACCCTCTGACCTCCCCCTCTCTGATGCTGAGCGTTCTGTACTCAGCAAAGGTCTCAGTTTTATCACCTTACGCCCCCACCTCAATGAATTTCGCGCTCGGCATGACGTTGAGCTCTTCCTCCGTCGCCTCCGCCTCCGGGCTCACTGACCAGGAGTCCTCCCCCCGACCAGCAGATCCATTCACCCGCCTCCAGCATTCTCCCTCTACCTGGACCCCTCCCCCTGACCCCTTACCCGCTCTTGATCTCTTCATTGAAAACTGTCGGCGAGACATTGGTCGTCTCAATTTCTCTGCCCCCCTCACTCACTCTAACCTGTCCCCCTCTGAACTTGAGGCACTCCGTTCTCTCAAGTCTAACCCCGACATGGTCATCAAACCTGCAGACAAGGGTGGTGCTGTTGTCGTATGGCGTACCGACCTCTACCTTGCAGAAGCTCAATGCCAACTCACGGACACTTCTTCCTACCTCCCTCTGGACCATGACCCCATCACCGAACATCAAGCCACCGTCCAAAGGACTGTCACTGACCTCATCTCCTCTGGAGATCTTCCCTCTACAGCTTCCAACCTCATAGTCCCACAACCCCGGACAGCCCACTTCTACCTCCTTCCCAAAATCCACTAACGGGACTGTCCCGGCAGACCCATTGTGTCAGCCTGCTCCTGCCCCACTGAACTTATTTCTTCCTATCTTGACTATCTTTTCTCCGCTGGTCCAGTCTCTTCCCACATACATCCGTGACTCTTCTGACGCCCTACGTCATTTTGACAATTTCCAGTTTCCTGGTCCCAACCGCCTCCTCTTCACTATGGACGTCCAATCGCTCTACACCTCCATCCCCCACCAGGATGGTTTGAGGGCTCTCCGCTTCTTCCTGGAACAGAGGCCCAACCAGTCCCCATCCACCACCACCCTTCTCCGCCTGGCTGAACTTGTACTCATATTGAACAACTTCTCCTTCAACTCCACGCACTTCCTTCAAGTAAAAGGTGTTGCTATGGGTACCCACATGGGTCCTAGTTATGCTTGTCTTTTTGTGGGATATGTCGAGCATTCTTTGTTCCAGTCCTACTCAGGCCCCCTCCCCCAACTCTTTTTCCGGTACATCGATGACTGTATCGGTGCCGTTTTCTGCTCCCGCCCTGAACTGGAAAACTTTATCAACTTTGCTTCCAATTTCCACCCTTCTCTCACCTTTACATGGTCCATCTCTGACACTTCCCTTCCCTTCCTCAACTTCTCTGTCTCCATCTCTGGGGATAGGTTGTCTACTAATATCCATTATAAGCCCACCGACTCCCACAGCTACCTCGACTACACTTCTTCACACCCTACCTCCTGTAAGGACTCCATTCCATTCTCCCAGTTTCTCCGTCTCCGACGCATCTGCTCTGATGATGCTACCTTCCATGACGGTGCTTCTGATATGACCTCCTTTTTCCTCAACCGAGGATTTCCCCCCACTGTGGTTGACAGGGCCCTCAACCATGTCCGGCCCATTCCCTGCACTTCTACCCTCACCCCTTCCCCTCCCTCCCAGAACCGTGACAGGGTTCCCCTTGTCCTCACTTTTCACCCCACCAGCCTCCATATCCAAAGGATCATCCTCCGCCATTTCCGCCACCTCCAGCGTGATGCCATTACCAGTCGCATCTTCCCCTCCCTTCCCCTGTCAGCATTCCGAAGGGATCGTTCCCTCCACAACACCCTGGTCCACTCCTCCATTACCCCCACCACCTCGTCCCCGTCCCATGGCACCTTCCCCTGCAATCGCAGGAGGTGTAATACCTGCCCATTTACCTCCTCTCTCCTCACTATCCCAGGCCCAAACACTCCTTTCAGGTGAAGCAGCGATTTACTTGTACTTCTTTCAATGTGGTATACTGTATTTGCTGCTTATAGTGTGGTCTCCTCTACATTGGGGAGACCAAGCGCAGACTGGGTGACCGTTTTGCGGAACATCTCCGCTCAGTCCGCAAGCAGGACCCTGAGCTTCCGGTTGCTTGCCATTTCAACACTCCCCCCTGCTCTCATCTCTGTCCTGGGATTGCTGCAGTGTTCCAGTGATCAACGACGCAAGCTCGAGGAACAGCATCTCATCTACCGATTAGGCACACTACAGCCTGCCGGACTGAACATTGAGTTCAATAATTTCAGAGCATGACAGCCCCCCATTTTACTTTCATTTTTAGTTATTTTTTTCTTCCTTTTTTTTTTTTACATTCTTTTTCACATTTTTTCCAACTTTTTTTTTTGCATTTAGTTCATTTCATCTTAGTTTGTTCAGTTTGCTTATCCACTGTTTTTTTTTTCAGGTTTGCACTTGCTGCTGTTCAATATTCAGTATATTAACAACTAATCTGTACTAATGCTTTGTCTTTCAACACACCATTAACATATTGTTTGCCTTTGCTCCGTGACCTTTTGGTCAGCTATGTGGCCTGGTCCAATCTAGACCTCCTTTGTTATCTCTTGCCCCACCCCCACCTCACTTGCTTATAACCTGTGACTTTTCTAATATTTGTCAGTTCCGATGAAGGGTCACTGACCCGAAACGTTAACTCTGCTTCTCTTTCCACAGATGCTGCCAGACCTGCTGAGTGGTTCCAGCATTTCTTGTTTTTATTATGGTTTTTTTTCTTAGTTTGTGATTACACTTATGTCTCAATTAAAGTTTCTGACATGAATTCCATAAAGACGACCTAATTACTAACATCTATTCATGTGAGATTTGTGATTTAAGTCCTGAGCATTTGCAAACAGAATGGTGACAGGACAGATCAAGTAATAAAGTTTGGGAATAGCTGGAACTATGCAGTACAGCAAATTAGTACAACGCCTTTCACCCCGAAACCCAGATTTAAATCTATTTAAGTGTGGTAGACTAAAGTCTTGCTCCGTTAGCTGCAAGGCTCACTGTCCGAAATTATTTTAATTTCAATCCACTTCCAAATGGGTGCAAGTCCAGTGTCAAACTGCATAATTCACCAATATCTCACTTCTAATTTTGTGTGAGTAGAAAAAAGCACATTGGTCCCATCTTTAATCCCATCAATTTATAACAGTAAAAATTTACATGAAGTTTCAAGTGCAAAATTTAATATATTACGAGGTGTTTTCCCGTTGACACGGTGGGCCAAAGGGCCTGTTTCTGTGCTGTATAACTCTATGATATTACATACACAAGAGTCAAGACCAACTGTGATCCTCAGGTGAAGCAGGGTTAGGAGGCAGGGGAGATTTGGATCAGGATGCACAGATGTAATTCAGTTCTTGTTTTAAAGTTACATATACTGCCTTTGCTGTGATTTAATTCAATTCTAGATTCCTAAATCCACATTTATAATAGAAAGCGCCTATTGAAATGTGTCATTCTGTAATTACAGCCTCCTGCTACAGGTGGCGCCGTAGGGTAACATACTTAGTTTCCATTAGAAGTGTGAATGTAACAATTTAAAATGGGGAAAATTGATTGGAAGCAAGATGTTCTATTTATTATTAGTCGATTTCCCAGGGGGTTGTACATTGAGTCAAGACTAAGTGTTGCCTACAGGTGAAGTAGGGCTAAAAAGCAGAGGAAAAATTGAACCAGGGTACACAAATGCAATTCATTCTCCATTTTAAACAACAATTTACACTTGTGCAAAGCTTTTAACATAGAAAAATACCCACAGTGATACATGACTCAAACAGAAATGGATACTAAGCCAAAGAAGATGATATTAGGATGGGTGAATAAGAGCATGATACAAGAGGCAAATTTTAAAGGAGGAGTTTCAAGAGAAGTGGAGAGGTGTAGGGGTTTAGGGCAGAAATTCCAGAGCACAGGGCCCTGGGTGGCTAAAGGCAAGGCTGCCAGTGGTGGAGAAAGGGAGAAAACTCTGCAGGAGACCAGAGTCGGAGGAATAGCAAGTTCTGGATAAGTGTTAAAAACTGGAAGGGGATACAGGGTTAGCAATGACCAAGACCATGAATAGATTTAAACATACAGATGAGAATTTTAAATTGGAGGAGCACAATGTTGATAAGAATGGGAGTGCTGAGTCAGCAGGATTTTGTTTGGGGGTGGGGATAGGATTTCAGCAGCAGAATTTTAGATGGGAAAGATAACAGAGGAGGAGGGAGGGTGGTTGGGAGGGCATTAGTAGAGTCTGGAGGTGAAAGAGGTAAGCGTAGCAGCTTCAGCAGAATATGGATTGAGGCAGGGTTGGAAGCAGGTGACGTATTAAGGTAGGCAATAAATCCTTGTGATGGAAGGTATATGGGATTGCAAGTTCAGCTAAGATTGTAAAAAATTCTTAAGAACAGTGTAGTTCAACCTGAAGCAGTGAAGGGGTGGGGAGGGTGTGCAATCAATGACAAGCATACAGCATCTGTGGCAGTGAGCAAAAACCAATCACTTCACGCACCCAATGGTTAACTAGAAGAAATTACTGCTCATCCAAAATTGGATCCAGATCATCCATTCACTCCTTTTTCAAAAAATGATATTTTGATTTGTATTGCTTAGTGAAAAAGATTTACAGTAATTCAGGGAGCAGAGAAGTAGAGTTAGGTGCACAAGAATTTCTTTGCAGTACAGGATGAGAAACAGATGCAAAGCAAAAGGTACAAAACAAATATGAAATACAAAAATTATAAATAAAATACATGTAGTGTCTATTTCGCTTCTACATGAAAATACTTGTCCATATAAACTACTGAACATAAACTGTGTGTAGAATTTTGTACAATGATATAATGAAAGAATGCTTGATATTTGTAAATGGTTGTGGTAATATGAAAGGAAGCGACAAGTTACATATACAGTTAAGAGTCACGCTGAAGTGGTGGAATACCAGGGGAGGAAAAGTGGGCCATGGAGGGGTTGGTGAATTGAAGAGAGGCAGCAGTGGCAATAAATTGAACGAGAAAGAAAATTTAGAGGGTTTGAGTGAATGTGTTGGCATGAAGCACGTGGTTGACTCTTAAATGCCCTCTGAAATGGCCTAGCAAACCACTCAGTTGTATCAAACCACTACAAAGTCTAAGAGGAGGAATGAAAGTGGACCACCGAGCACCGACCTAGGCACCGGAAACAACAACGGCAAACCCAGCCGTCAACCCTGCAAAGTCCTCCTTACTCCCAAAATTGGGAGAGCTGCCCGACAGGCTAGTCAAGCAACAACCTGCAGAGTCATACTCTCGGAATCATACCTTGCAGACAATGTCCCAGATACCACCATCAACACCCCTGGATATGTGCTGGTAGGACAGACCCACCAGAGGTGGTGGCACAGTGGTATACAGGCAGAAGGGAGTTGCCCTGGGAGCCCTCAACATTTAACTCCGAAATCCAAGTCTCACGGTATCAGGTCAAACATGGGCAAGGAAACCTCATGCTGATTACCACCTACTGCCCCCACCACCCCCCAACTGATGAATCAGTACTTCTCCATGTTGAACACCAATCAGAAGTATGGAGGGTAGCAAGGGCACAAATGCACGCTACTTGGGGAACTTCAATGCCCATCACCAAGAGTGGCTCGATAGCACCACTACTGACCGAGCTGTCAGTCCTAAAGGACATAGCTGCGAGACTGGGTCTGCGGAAGGTGGTGAGGGAAAAACCTACTTGACCTCGTCCTCACTAATCCACCTTTCGCAAATTCATCTGCCCATGACAATATTGGTAGGAGTGACCACCACACAGTCCTTGTGGAGATGAAGTCCCATCTTCACAATGAGGGCATCCTCCATCATGTTGCGTGGCACTACCACTGTGCTAAATGGGAGAGATTTCAAACAGATCTAACAACTCAAAACTGGACATCCATGAGGCGCTGTGGGCCATTAGGAGCAGCAGAACTGTATTCAACCACAATCTGTAACCTCATGGTCCAGCATATCCCCCACTCTACCATTACCATCAAGCTGGAGGACCAAACCTGGTTCAATGAAGAGATCAGGAGCAGCACCAGGCGTATCCAAAAATGAGGTGTCAACCTGGTGAAGCTACAACACAGGACTACATGCATGACAAACAGCGGAAGCAGCATTCAATAGACAGGGCTAAGAGATCCCACGACCAACGGATCAGATCTAAGCTCTGCAGACCTGCCACATCCAGTCGTGAATAGTGGTGAATAATTAAATTGACAAAAGGAGGAGACTCCACAAATATCCCCATCCACAACAATGTGCGAGCCCAGCACATCAGTGCAAAAGATAAGGCTGAAGCATTTGCATCCATCTTTAGCCAGAAGTGCCAAGCAGATAATCCATCTCAGCCACCTCCTGAAGTCCCCAGCATCACAGATGCCAGTCTTCAGCCAATTCGATTCACTCCACACGATATCAAGAAACCACTGAAGGCACTAGATACTGCAAAGACCATGGGCCCCGACAACATTCTGACAATAGTATTGAAGACCTGTGCTCCAGAAATAGCCCCGCCCCAAGCCAAGCTCTTCCAGCACAGCTACAACACTGGCATCTACAAGGCAATGTGGAAAATTGACCAGGTATGTCCTGTACACAAAAAAAAAAGGACAAATCCAACCACACTATCAGTCTACTCCGATCACCAGCAAAGTGATGGAAGGGATCGTCGACAGTGCTATCAAGCAGCACTTGCACAGCAATAACCTGCTCACTGAAGCTCAGTTTGGGTTCCGCCAGGGCCACTTAGCTGCTGACCTCATTACAGCCTTGGTCTAAATATGGACCAAAGAGCTGAATTCCAGAGGTGAGATGAGAGTGACTGCCCTTGACATCAAGGCAGCATTCGACCGAATATGGCATCAAGGAATCCTAGCAAAACTGGAGTCAATGGAAATCAGGGGGAAACTCTCCGTTGGTTGAACTCATACCTAGCACAAGGGAAGATGGTGTGGTTGTTGGAGGTCAATCAACTCAGTCCCAGGACATCACTGCAGGAGTTCCTCAGAGTAGTGTCCCCTTGATGTTCAATGGCATTAACATCGCTGAATCCCCCACTCTCAACATCCTGGCAGGGTCACCATTGACCAGAAATTGATCAATGCTGTAGCTACAAGAGCAGGTCAGAGGCTGGGAATTCTGCAGTGGGAATTCTCCCCAGTGCTTGTTCAACATCTACAAGGCACAAGTCAGGAGTGTGATGGAATGCTATGAAATGGCCTGGATGAGTGTTGCTCCAACACCATCCAAGACGAAGCAGCTGCTTGATTGGCACCCCATCCACCACTTTCAACATTCAATCCCTTCACCACCAATGCACAGTGGCAGCAGTGTGCACCATCTACAAGATGCACTGCAGCAACTCACCAAGGCTCCTCCCAATCCAAAACCTCTACTACCTAGAAGGACAACAGCAGCAGATGCATGTGAACACCATCACATGCAAGTTCCCCTCCAAGCCACACACCATCCTGACTTGGAACTAGATCACCATTAATCACAACAGTAATTTATTCTAAGAGTCTTATTTCATCTCTCTTTCAATTGTAGCTGGGTGAAAATCCTGAAACTCCCTTCCTAACAGCTCGTTGGGTGCACCTCCACCCCAAGGACTGCAGCAGCTCACCACCACCTTCTCAAGGACAATTAGGGATGGGCAACAAATGCTGGCCTAGCCAGCGACACCCACCCCCCACAATTTTTTTTAAAAAAGGCTAGTGGGATTAAGTCTAAGCAAGAAAGGGTGCAGTTACAATGAAGAGAATAGTGAAGGCAAACATGAGGGAAATGGAGAAATAATATTGGAGGGGTGAATCTTAGGACATTTAACAACAGATTGTTTAAAAATGCACAAAACAAAGTAGGGCTAGAAGAGTAGCAATTTAAGAAAAGAGCAGGCCTAAGAAAAACACGGAGTAAAAAAATAATTCAGGGTGGGAACAAGATTTAAGGAAAAAAAGACTGATAGAAGTCAAAGGCAACAGAGAGCTGTACTCAAGAGAAATACTGGGGAGCAGTAGTTACGTTTCATAACTTTTTGACCTTTTTTCCACAAAAAGGAAAAAAATTACTTTAAATGCATTTTAGAAGTATAGTATTAATCCAATTAACAAAAACATTAGGTGTAAAACAGTAAGTAGTTAAGATGCTCATGATTTAGCCTTGAAATAAAGCAGAACATCTAACATACTAACTAAAAACAGAAAGTGCTGGAAATATTCAGGTCAGGCAGCATGTGACATTTCAGACCTGAAACGTTAACTCTGCTTCTCTCTTCACAGATGCTGCCCGTCCTGCTGAGTATTTCCAGCACTTGGTTTCTTTTTCAGATTTCCAGCATCTACAGTATTTTGCTTTTATACGAACATACGAATTAGAATCAGGAGTAGGTCATTCGAGCCTGCTTCATCATTCAACAAGATCCTGGCTGATCTGATTGTAACCTCAACGCCACATCCCCACCTCCCCCCGATAATCTCTCATTCCCTTATATAGAATCTATCTACCTCTGCCTTATATTCAAAGGCTCTGCTTCCACTGTCTTTTGAGGAAGACTCACGACCCTCAGAAAAAATTTCTCCACATCTCTGTCTTAACTGGGCGACCCCTTATTTTTAAACAGTGACTCCCTAGTTCTAGATTCTCACATCCACCTTGTCAAGACCCCACAAGATCTTGTATATTTCGATCAAGTTGCCCTACTCTTCTAAACGCCAGCGGATACAAGCCAAGCCCGTCCTCATTCCAGGAGGTGGTCGAATAAACCGTCTCTGAACTGCTTCCATCGCATTTACATCCTTCCTCAAATAAGGAGATTAATACTGTACACAGTACTCCAGATTTAGTTTCACCAATGCCCTGTATAACTGAAGCATATCCTCCCTACTTGTGTATTCAAATCCCCTCGCAATAAGTAACATTCTATTAGCTTTCCTAATTACTTACTGCACCTGCATACTTACCTTGTGATTCATGCACTAGGATACCCAGATCCCTCTGCATCCTCTCACCATTTAGATCATATGCTTTTTTATTCTTTCTGCCAAAATGGACAATTTCACATTTTCCCACATTATACTCCATTTGCCAGATCTCTGCCCACTCACTTAACCTATCCCTTTGTTGTCTCCTTATGTCCTCTTCACAACTTACTTTCCCACATATCTTTGCGTCATCAGCAAATTTAGCAACCATACCTTTGGTCTCTTCATCCAAGTCATTGATACAAATTGTAAAAAGTTGAGGCCCCTGCACTGATCCCTGTGGCACACCACTCATTACATCTTGCCAACCAAAAAATGACCCATTTATGCCTACTGTTTCCTGTTAGCTAGCCAATCCCCTATTCCTCCCAATAAGTTAACCCCTACACCATGTGCTTTTATTTTCTGCAGTGACCTTTGATGTGGCACCTTATCAAATATCTTCTGGAAATCTAAGTGCAGTACATGCATCGGTTCCCCTTTATCCACAGCAGGTTACTTCTTCAAAGAACACCAATAAATTGGTTAAACATGATTTCCCTTTCACAAAACCATGTTGACTTTGTCTGATTACCTTGATCTTTTCTAAGTGCCCTGCTATAACGTTTGTAATAATAGCTTCTAACATTTTCCCTATGACAGATATTAAGCTAACTGGCCTGAAATTTCCAGCTTTTTGTCTCCCTCCCTTTTTGAATAAAAGAGTTACATTCCATATTTTCCAATCTAATGAAAACTAAAACCAACCCATCACCTATCTCACTAGCCACTTCCTTTAAGACCCTAGGATGAAGTCCATCAAGACCCAGGGACTTGTCAGCCCGCAGCTCCAACACTTTGCTCAGTACCACTTCTCTGGTGATTGTAATTTTCTTGACTTCCTCCCTCCCATTTCCTGATTTACAGCAATTCTGGGATGTTACTTGCATCCTCAATAGTGAAGACCGATGCAAAATACCTGTTCAATTCATCTGCCATCTCCTTATTTTCCCCTTATTAATTCCCCAGACTCACTTTCTATAGGACCAACGCCCACTTTGTTAACACTTTTTTTTTTAAAACATCTGTAGACACTTACTATCTGTCTTTATATTTCTAGCTAACTTTCTCTCGAACTCTAATTTTTCCCTCCTTATTTATCTTTTAGTCATTCTTTGCTGTTTTTTATATTCTGTCCAATCTTCTGAGCTGCCATCCATTTCTGTGCAATTATATGCTTTTTCTTTAAGTTTAATACTATCTTTAACATTTTAAGTTAACCGCAGATTAACTCTCCCTTGGAATTTTTCTCTCTTGTTGGAATGTATCTATTCTGTGGGCTGAATTTTACCAGCCACTCAATGCCGAATGCCGTGGGTCATTGGGGGGGGGCGGTAAAATTCTGCAGGGAGAGGCCTGCCTTGACCCCCGACACATTACCGGTGGTGGGGGGACTTCAGTGCGGCCCCCTGTTGCTTGACAGTGAGGCCTTCATCTAAGTATTTAAATTAAGAAAATTAGATGCAAATGAACTTACCTGCTGGCGGCAGCTGTCCCACACTGATTTGACAGCCGCTAAATGCAATTCGGGTGCCTTCGAAACTCCGTGTGGAGTTCCGAGGTGAGAAGCTAGTGGGGGGAGGGGAGGAGTAAAATTTGCAGGGCGGGAGGGCGGGGAAACAATTTTTATGTGGGGCAAATGTGACAAGGTTGGGGGGGGGGGGTGGAAGAGAGGAGTTCTGGTCGGGAATAAAATAAGCTGTGTTAACATATGGCAATGCAAAGATCATTGGGGGCATTGGGAAAGGGCCTCCATCTCCTAAGTAATTATTTAATAAAAATTAACTAACACATCTTTAAAAATTTAAATCTTTAAGGGCTTGAAGCCTGCTTAAACCCATGACAATTCTAACTTTTTCCAGTTCTAATGAAACATTAACTCAGTTTCTCTTTTCACAGATGATGCCAGACCTGCTTAGTTTTTCCAGCATTGTGTGTCTATTTCATATATTCTAGTTATGAACACTGGACTTTGTAATATGGTTATTTTTTTTTAAACTGTGGTCTTTAATGTGTAAAATGGACATTGGACGAAATATGAGACCTCATACAAAATCTGCCCAGAGACAAAGTCAGAATTCTTGGCTACCCCAAGAATGAAGAATCCAAATCAAAGACCCTTTTGAAATCAGTGTGCAATATTGTAATACCTGAAAGACAATGAGTTTTGCTCTCCCAGACTGTAAACAGGGAGCTGGGGTTCCAAAATGCAGATTAGAGTTGTAATATTTACACCTGGAAACAAAGGAAGGCCCAGGTGGTTCTGCTATGGTCAGACTTATGGTCTCTTAAAATTATCAAATGCAAACGATTATTAACTTTTGATCTGGATAAATTTGAGAAGCTTTCCTAGGTTTGGGGGCCGCTGAAAGGAAGAAATGAAGACCAGCAGTCAGCAGTGCAGCCTAAAGACAGACTGACCAGTGGGCTGGTTCTAGGGAAACTGCTGCTCTCTGATCGCAGCCACAGCAAAAAGCTGCTAAGATTTGAACCCTGGTTGAATGCTCGAGGTTTGTGGAGGAGAAAAGACCAATTGGGTCACCAGAGATTGCCTTATTTATGCAAGTCCAGTCGAATGCGTTCAGAAGTGAGTGAAGAGGACGTTGGCTTTGAGAAGGACACTGGGAGATTCAACCCACTGCATCTGGGAGGAGCTTGGGACATTTAACTGCAAGGATCCCTTTTTGCTGAGAACAGTATATAAATGTGGTTTAGGGTTTTCGAGTGTGTTAATAAGTTAATGTGAAATACCTTTCTCTGTAATTTAGTCCATCAGCTGCTTAAGTACAGTTTAATGTTGATTTTTAGTTTAGTTGTTACAGTAAAAGTCTTAAGATGTGAAATCTTGTGATTCTTTAATCAGTCACTGGGAAGTTCATATCTCTTGTATTAAAGTTCATGGCCTCTACTGAGGTCGTAACACCATCTTCATGTTTATACTTTCATTCTAAATCTTTATAACATTAGGAAACTGCTTATGTGAACCTGTCATATTCCAGCTCCTCCACTGGCAGGAGGGTGTACTTGCAACATGACAAGTTTACATAGGCAGTTTTGTTTGTAAATGTGGACATAATCTATAACTGGAAAAGCTAACAGGAAGTGCATGCAGACAATTTCTTTTAAAATATATTTGTGGTTGATCTCCTGTGGAGTTACATATGGGGAGGCAAGATGTGGCCTGCAGATCAAGCTGGGAGCAGAGCATCGGGAGTAAGTGGACAAGGGCCAAGGAAGAACTGCAACGTAAAGGTCAAAATGAGGTCAAATAGAATATGAAGATAAAAGCGGGGAAAAGGTAGAGCAGCTTGGAGAGTGAGATAGAATGGGGTTGGAGGAAACAGAGTAAGGTAAGGTTAGAATTTGGAGTCAATACAGCATGGTAGCAAGGGGAAAACAGAGCAGCATTGGGTGTGGGGTAGGTGGTGTTGGTGGGGGTGGCAGGGGGCAGGAAAAGAGAATGTAAAGCCAGATTAGAAGCAGAGAGAGGCAAAAAGTTTGAGTTAGAACACAAATTGAGGCTATTGGGGGTCGGGGGCATGTGGGGATGGAAGAGAAAGGCATAGTTAGAGGCAGAGGCCAGAGCAGAAGCCCGGATGAGACAGTTGATGGCAGATGGTGGATGTCAAAGTGGAGCCGGAGCCGGATCCAGTTACAGTGCTACAACTAGTGGCCCAAGAATGGCAAAGTCTGGAGGATGAGGGAAGGCAGAGGGCAAATGAGCAAGAGGAAAAGAACAGGGATAAGAGAGGAGGACTGGGAGTCAAGGGAAGAGGTGGATTGAGAGGATAGTAAGGAGAGAGGAAGGATGAGCAGGACAGGAGAGAATGGGCAATTGGGACCACATGCCTTCCCATGGTGCTCGATCATTATTGGCTTAAATGAATAAAGAACATTGATAAAATGCATAGAAACAAAAACTACAAACGTAAAATATTAACTTGAAAAGCAACCACCCAAGGAGACAAACTGTTCCAAAAAATAGTTGAATTGCCACACATTCCTCCACATACATCAAAAATTGCACAATCAGCATGTCATATTTGCACTGCAGAATCCTGTTCATAAAGGATGAAGTTTGGCACAAAAAATGTGGCAAAACTGTGGCAATAGTTGTATGCTGACAACTACAGTACAGTTGTGCAGACAGGGAGGGCTGAATTTTATTCTCCCACTGTTGGGAGCGGCAGGGGGCGTAAAAAAATGGTGGCCCACGCGGCGGCTCAGCCCCCCACCCCTCAATCACATGGCAAGGACGGGCTCTGCGACGACAGCAACGGCATCAGCTGCCTCTGCGCAGATGCTGGCACATTTTTAAAGGTCTGCCAAACCTGCACAGTTGAAGCCCGTATTCCCTCTCCAATACAAAAAAAATGGTCCCCTTTTCTAAAACAGTTGCATTAGTATCTGAACTTCCATCCCGCCATCTCCCCACCCCCCCCCCAAACAACTGCTCAAAGTGCAGAGGTCACCCCTTACCCCCTCTTCCTACACTAGAAATACAGAGCTAACCCCCTACCTTCCCCCCCCCCCCCCCCCCAACCAACTTCACTAAAACACCTAAGCTCCCCCCTTTCCCACCTCGGTGGCATCAGCTTTTCCTGAATGGGAAAGTGAAGGCACTGTTGCACAGAAGACGGATAGCCAGTAAGATCGCTGTGAAAGGTATTAAAATGTATGCTTATCCTTTATTTAAATATTTAAAGTTGGATCCTGTCATTAAGTGGCAGGGGGCCGCCACCGGGAAGATCAGGTCTGGCAATCCTGGCATTAGGCTCCGTGGGAGGACGCTGCCGATGCGATCATCTGCACCCTGCACCATCGCCACCCCCCCACCCTCACCACCATCCCCAGCAAAGAGCCCGACATCGGGAGTTCAACAAAATGCATCCCAAAGTGTGCACAGATGCAAAATTTTCCTTAATGCATTACAGATGGCTAGAGATATTGAAATATAAAGAAATAGCTTAGAACGCAAAAAACACAATTTTACTACTCGAGTTATAGCACATAATATCAACTGACGACACTAGGCCAGTCAGAAAATAAAAGCAAAAGAGTTACCTATTGGAAAGTGCATCTTGGATATTCTTTAAACGCTTTCCATTGAATGCTTCCATACTCAAAGTTTCATGACTAGTTGAGTCATTGCTGAGTCGGTCACTGCTCTCATACCCAGATTCAATTCTCTGCACTTGGCAGCTTGCATTATGGACTTTTAAGTTTTCAGTGACATTGTTTCTTCCTTTTTCTAGATTTGCTTTTCCATCGACTTCCAAAGAACAACTTGCACTTCCTTGTTTGAGTTCATCTTCATATATAGTCATTAATTCTTTGTGCTTTCGGTGTTCTCTCAATAAATCAGTAGTGTTCTGTCCTCTGCTATGTTGGTCAGCAGAGTTTGATTTGTGTTTCGGACTGCTTTGCCTTCTGTTACCTTCCTCAAAAATACTGTCCACATTCAGTGTTTCCCGCGAGGGTTTCCAAACCTTACCCTTACTCCTACTCCTACCACTGCCTTTGTCCCTCGAATCTTGACTGCTATCAGTGTCATATCCAGTGAAGCTACTGCTTTTGTTCTTATGGTGTAACCCATCAGATGCATAAAAGAATTTGTTTGACGTTGCCTTAGGATGTGAGGTAGTTCTACCTTCACTTGAAGGTCCTTTTCCTTGAGTATTGTATACATGTTGATCCCAGAAAAGTTTCAGACCATTTCCATGAGGTGGTGTTTCAGATTTTGAAGGGGACCTGTCCTCTGAAGAAAATGTTATCATAATGTGAGCAAAGAACAGATTAAGAATAGTGCCAATTAGTCTAAGAGTACACCAGCACCATACATGTAGAATTGCACATAGAAAACAGTGACATGACACTGCTACAAGATATATTTAAAAATATTACTTACCATATGCCTTTCTACCTTGCTCTTTGAGTAAAGTTCAATCCCCCATTAAAGCTGCTTTGCCTTTGCTACATGTTCATCGAATCTCTGCATTTATACAATCTACCACTTTACAGCTGCTATCAGGGAGTCTAATTGAACTCCTAATACAGTCTTAAATACTTTTCCATTTCTTAATTCTACCTATTGCCTTCCAGAAGGAATTTGATAAAGTCCTTCATAAGAGACAAATTAGTAACCTGGTTAGGAAATTGGCTGAGTGGTAGAAGACAGTAGATATAATGGGCAGGTACTCTGATTGGCAGCATGCAACTAGTGCAAGGATGTGCTCGGGCCTCAACAAATCACCATCTTTATTAACAACTTAGATGATGGAATAAAATATTTTCAACATATTAAGGGGAACAGATAGGATAAAGAGAGAAAAACTATCTTTGCTGGTTGGGGAGTCCAGGGCTAGGGGCCATAGTCTGAAATTAGGAAACACTTCGACACACAAAGGGTCACAGAAGTTTGGAACACTCTTTCACAAAACGGCAATTGATGCTAGGTAAATTGTTAATTTTAAAAACAGAGATTGAAGGGATTTTGTTAACTGAAGATATCAAGGGATATGGGGCAAAGGCAGTCTACTCCTGTTTCAATATTCAAAGTACAAACAGTAATTTCCATCTCAGCAGGCAAAATCACACTTCATACAAGTAACTTCCCTCAGTTCAGCTGATTCTCCGCCTCACGAACCCAAACAGAACATTTTAAAACTATCTTGAACTGTTGCCAGTCCTGCTCCATAATATGAGACATGACATGAGATAGGACTAACCAAAATACAACTTTTTTCATTGTGTTCTAAGCCCAGTAAGTGGATGCTCTGTAGGAGATAAACCAAACTGGGAGATGGGGGACATGAGATACACTCCAGTCAGTAGCTATTAATAATCAATCAACCAGAAAGTCTCCAGATTCAGAAGCAAGGTACAGTAGGAGGATCGGCTCATCACCAGGATATTAAATCGCCATAGTTTGTTGGATCAAGGGCGGCACAGTGGCGCAGTGGTTAGCACCGCAGCCTCACAGCTCCAGAGACCCGGGTTCGATTCCGGGTACTGCCTGTGTGGAGTTTGCAAGTTCTCCCTGTGTCTGCGTGGGTTTTCTCCGGGTGCTCCAGTTTCCTCCCACAAGCCAAAAGACTTGCAGGTTGATAGGTAAATTGGCCATTATAAATTGTCACTAGTATAGGTAGATGGTAGGGAAATATAGGGACAGGTGGGGATGTTTGGTAGGAATATGGGATTAGTGTAGGATTAGTATAAATGGGTGGTTGATGGTCGGCACAGACTCGGTGGGCCGAAGGGCCTGTTTCAGTGCTGTATCTCTAATCTAATCTAAGATATTATTTGTACAGGTTTAGCTCTGTCTGCTGGTACATTTAAATGATCTGAGAAATATAGGGAAATGCCTCTTTAAATGTGCGTGTGTTGGATAAAGAGAGACAACCTTTACACTAACATGGATCCTGTTCTTGAACTTCATTTGCTCATTGCCTTAAACATTTCCAATGGAGATGGAAGTAGCATAATTTAATTCACAAAAAATATTCCTGATAATATTAATATTTATCTATTCAGTTATAAATAGATAAGGAAAGGTGATCCACAAATTTCTAGATCCCTCTGTTTTATCAGGGATCACTGTACTAATTTTTCGTTACCTTGGAGAGTTGTGAGAATTTCCATTTATTTCATTCCCTGTTGTTTCCAATGAAAGTACACTCTTCCTGTACTGGCCTACATTGAGGGGCAACACCTATGCATTATTAGAATTCATTCTGTACTTAAGCAAATTCTTAGTTATATTTGAAGCACTGTCAGTACACCCAGTTTGAAACTGCAGTACCAACACAACTATGTTTTTAATTAGGCACAGATAATGATTCCTTCATCCTACTGACAATTAATTGCCTTAGCCTGACACTCCAAAGCAATTATAACAAACAGATACCCCATCTGAGTAGAATATCACTTTGATGCTTTGTTTTGTGCATGCAATATTCAATGATACAGTTCAAAAATACTATGGTATGAATACAGAAGTGTTGCCTTGATTAGCACACAAATGAAAATGTCAAAAATGCATGTGGAGGGAAAAGTGTAATGTGTTTATGTGCAAAAGCAGCTTTTTATTGCATATTGAGATCCATGAGCATTCCAATTAATAAGTTTTTTTGAGAATATCTGTTTTATTTGCCATATATACTTACAAATAAATCCCCTAGTGCATACTCCCAAACTATCAGAAAACACGACACAGTGAAACAGAGGTACTTCTATACTAATTCCAAACCTAAGTCTGTTGTGGCAACTGCTCTACATAGGTACAAACTCTCCAGGCTCTAGTTAATTCAAAATCTCGAGTAGCCCAAATCAATCATCCACTACCTTAAATATATCTTCACAGAATAACGAGAATAGTTCACCGTATTTCATTGAAGCACACAGTCGGTAAAAATGAACATAATTTGGATTGGGGTTTCCAATGATAGCCAAAGAGAACAGAAGCATTGGTTGAATTTAGAATCAGAAGGCAGCAGGAAAATATTTTAATTTATTCTTCCTTCTAAACTTGGATAACAGCAAGAAAGCTTTCAGAAACAATATCAGTACATTTCAAGTTTAATTGTACACAGAATCACAGCTTTGATTTCCACAGTTAAAAAACTCAAAAAAGCACTAACCTTTTTGTCTGCCACAATCAACTCTTATTGGTTTATCATTATCTATTTTCTGGGAATGTGAAGAGTTTCTTGCATTGTGTAGCTTTGGAGCACGCTCTTTTGAACGGTCTCGCAGGCGAGAAGGATTTTCATCAGGAAACACTTTAACTGTAAAAACAAAGAACAAGGAGTTATGATGAATCTGTATAGAAAATAGTGGTTTGGCTTCAACTGGAGTATTGTGCCTAGTTCTGGGCATCACACTTTAGGAAGGATGTTAAGGCATTAGAGAGGGTGCAGAAAAGATCACGAGAATGATTCCAGGGATGAGGGACTTCAGTTATGTGGATACGTTGGAGAAGCTGGGCTTGTGCTCCTTGGAGAAGGGAAGATGAAGGCGATTTGAACGAGATGTTTAAAATCATGAGGGGTCTGGATAGAGTAAATAGGGAGAAACTGTTCCCATTGGCTGAAGGATTCAGAACCAGGAGAACACCGATTTAAGGTGACTGGCAAAAGAACCAGAGGCGACATGAGGAATATCGTTTTTACACAGCAAGTTGTTAGGATCTGGAATATTCTGCCTGAAAGTGTGCTGGACGCAAATTCAATCGAGGACTTCAAAAGAGAATTGGATAATTATCTGTAGAGAAAAAATGTGAAAGACTATGGGGAAAAGGCTGAGGAATAGAACTAGGTGAATTGCTCTTGCAGAGCACCAGCACCGACACAACAGGCTGAACGGCCTCCTTCTGTGCTGCTTTATGATTTTATGAGAAGGAAAAGAAACCACAGAACTCTTCCCTACATCCAAAAATATTGTCGTTGGACTTCCAGTTGCTTTTTGTCACATGTTTAAAGGGCATAAAAATATACTTATGTGAAACAAAGATTTTGTTCATGAACTTTCGTGGGTTCATAACGTCCTAAATTGTTTGCCAGCAGGCAACATATTTGGAAATTTTTAATCAGTTGCTGCACATATAATGTAAAGCTCTGAGCTTGGTACTATTATTTTTGAGCTGAGAAGTTGGCAGCGAGTAGGAAGCAAACCAAGTAGGGTTCATCATGTCCAAGGGAAATAGCAAGCGTTAACTAATAAATACAAGACACACACAATTTGTTTGCAATTACTTCAGTTCGCTAACTGTATTGTCGATGTAAACCTGACTCCACAGAAAGCTAAAAGTTTGAAATTAAAAAACATACTTTGTGAGAAAATCAGGTCCATAAAACAGAAGTTATTGGGCCCTCTATTTTCTATTCTACCCATTCTACCTAAATGATCTCCTCTCACTTTGCATATCATTGATTTGGACATGGGGTGAGAGGAAGTATTGTTCAAATATATAGATAATACTAAAATAGGAAGGCATAGTAAATATTTAAGAACCAAAAGGAAGCTGAAAAGTGTTTTAAGTGGTTGAATGGGCAAAAATTGGCAGATCAAATTCAGTATCAGAAAATATGGGGTAGTAAATTTTGATAAAACAAAGTAGTAATTATAATTTGAATGGAGGAAAGATGGGTAAGCAGAGTTTTGGGGCTCAGATTCACAAGACACAAGCACTTCTTAAAAAAGCTAACTGAATACTGGGCTTTATGGCAAAATGTATAGAATATCAAAGTTGAGACATCGTGAATCTATATAAAACCTTAGTAAGACCATAGTTGGAATACTGTGTGCAGTTTTAGGCTCCACACTCTCGGAAAGATATTGGAGCAAGAAAGAAAGTACAGTGTAGATTTACTAGATACCGCTTAATATGAAGAAATATATGTAAAAAATATACTTGGGGCTGCTTTCACTAGAAGAGAGATAATTAAAGGGTAATTTGATACAAGTGTTTAAAATTATGAAAGGATGGGACAAAATAATGTAAAACAGACTGTTGCCAGTGCTTCAGGGGTCTAGTATGAGTGGACAAAGATGCAAGATTAAATACAAGAGAGTTCGGACAGAGAGCAGGAAAAGCTTTTTTATTTTACAAGAGGTTTGAGAGACTGGAATGTACTATCAAAGTTAGTGACTGAAGTAGTAATTATGTTAACATTTAACAACAGGTCAGATAAGTGGTTGAAGAGGGAATAAAGGGTCACAGGAACATAGGCTAATGAAATCTGGAATTTAGTTTATAGAAGATAAACACCAACATAAGACTGGTTGCGTCCAAGGGCTTTTTGCTCTGTTGTAATTATGTAAATTCAATATCATTGTTTTCTGGCGTTGAGTAGAATTAATTAATATTTTCTCTTTCCCCATGATAAACAAGTAACTTTATATCAAGAATTTGATAGCACAAAATTGCTTGCCAAAATTAAGGAAACATCATGCAACTCTTTGAAATTGAGCTGACAAATTAGTGTAAGCTTGCAAGGTTTCTAATTCAGAAATAAATCAAGTTTGAGTACAGATATCTCATAGAATTTCAATAATGTTCAAGTTAATGGGATGGGAAACTACCAGCACTTAGAGAGCTGGCAATATATCTATTGCTAAACATACAAATACAGACACTATGTTTTAACAGTGGCAGCTAGCATACTGTATAAGGGCACTAATTTCATCAATTGAGTCCAGTATAGCAAACAACTGTGAAAGTGTAAAATGCATGGAGATTACTAAACTCCAAATCAATACAGATTAAAAGATTATCTAGTATACCGCTAGTGCCTGTTGACTACTAGTCACCGGCCACTAGACAAATCACAGCCACTTACTGCCTATTAGTCACACCTGGGCAGTTTAAAAGTCAGATGAAACACATAAATGTTGAATGACAGCTGTAACTATAAACTGCTAAGCAACATTTAAGGCTAAAAATGGTAAACTGTTTAAAAACGTACAACTTCCCTGAAGAAAAGCCACCAGTTTAGCAAACAGGCTCATGCTGTAGAATTTGGTGGGAATGCTGAAAAAAAGTTGGCTTTTAGGTGCTGCAGAACTCTAGCAGCCCTGCCTATTACCATTAATATAGTATCCAAGTCTTAAAATGAACAGTGCCACAAGGTGGTCAATTACTTACTTAGTCCTCGGCCTCTACTATCCTGAATATAACCTCTCTGGAAACCTTCTTTAGCATTAGATGGCTGTTTTGGAGGCACTTTTGGTCCACTGGCTTTTGATGAATGCCCTTCAGTTCCATTTTCCCTCTCGCAGTCAGCCATTCTGGCAGCAGAAATTTGCATCTCTTTTTCTGTTATAGAAAATATGCAGAGATGATTTAGATGTGCAAGAATTAAGCCACCCATCACGCAAGACACAAACACTTCACAGAAAAACAGCCCTGCTGATACTGCTTGGTGGCATTTCTAAGCATACTGGTTAGTATAAATGAAGATTTACTCGAAAAAACAGGATTGATTTCAACTTTTGGGCAACCAGCTGGCAAATTGCACAGGCTCAGATCAAAAGGCCCCGCTTGCTATTTATTTAGGTGTTAAAAGGCTAATTTTCATATTAAAAATGGACCAATCATCTGAAATAGGCAGGCATTTTGGACGTCTGATGGTAGACACCTTTCAAGATGGAGCCAGCTATTGCCAGTGTTATAAAAGCAAGATACTGCAGATGCTGGAAATCAAATAAAAACAAAGTGTTGGAAATACTCAGGTCAGGCAGCATCTGGGGAGAGAGCAGACGTAACGCTTCAGGTCTGTGACCTTTCATCAGAACTGGAAAAGGTTAGAAAAGAAGACGGTTTTAAGCAAGTGAAGGGGGTGGAGCGGGGGGGGGGGCACTGATGGAAAAGAGAAAAATAACAGGTACATGGTTAAAAAAAAAAAAAAAAAAATATTTTAAAAAGGCCAGTCATGCTCAGTTACTGAACTCAATGTTCAGTCCACAACGTTGTAGAGTGCCTAATCAAAAGGCCAGGTGCTGCTCTGCAAGCTTGCATTGGTGTTCACTGGAGCAAGCCAAAGATAGAAATGTTGGCATGACAGCAGAATGAAGGGGGGTGGGGGAGAAGGGGGGGGGCAGTGCTGAAATGGCAAGCAACCAAAGCTTGGGGTCATGCTTTCGGACTGAGTGGAGTTGTTCCACAAAGTGGTCAACGAATCTGCATTTGATTTCCCCAATATAGAAGCAACCACATTGTGAGCAGCAAAAACAGTATACTAAATTGAAAAAAGTAAATCGCTACTTCACCTGGAAGGGGTGTTTGGGGCCTTGGATGGTGAGGAGAGAGGAGGTAAAAGGGCAGGTATTAGACCTCCTGCGCATACATGGGAAGGGGATGGAGGAGTGGACCAGGGTGTCGCGGAGGGAACGATCCCTTCGGAATGCTGACAGGGGAGGGGAAGGGAAGCGATGTTTGGTGGCAGCATCACGCTGGAGGTGGTGGACATGGCCACCCCACCAGCCTCCATATCCAAAGGATCATCCTCCACCATTTTCACCACCCCCAACATGATGCCACCACCAAACACATCGCCCCCTTCACCTCCCATCACCTCCGAAGGGATCGTTCCCTCCTCGACACCCTGGTCCACTCCATCACCCCCAACACCTCATCCCCTTCCCATGCAATCGCAGGTGTAATACCTGCCCTTTTACCACCTCACCATCCAAGGCCCCAAACACTCCTTCCAGGTGAAGCAGCGATATACTTGTACTTGTTTCAATTTAGTATACTGTATTCGCAGCTCAATATGGTCATGTCTATACTGGGGAGACCAAACGCAGATTGGGTGACCGCTTTGCAGAACACCTCCACTCAGTCCGAAAGTATGACTTCGAGCTTCGGTTGCATGCCATTTTAACACCACCACCTGCCCCCCCATCCCCATGCCAACATTTCTGTCTTTGGCCTGTTCCAGTGAACATCAACACAAGCTCGAGGAGCAGCACCTGATCTTTTGATTAGGCACTCTACAGCCTTGCAGACTTAACATTGAGTTCAATAACTTCAGAGCAGGACTGGCCTTTTTTTTTTATATTCTTATATTTTTTATTTTTAACCATGTGCCTGTTTTTCATGTAGAGGGAGCTGCTCATTGTTCTGCTATTAACATTCTGTCTGGACTAATGCTTTGTCTTTCACCACAAGCATTAACACTCTCTTTGCCTTAGTCCCATGACAGCTTTGTTATTTAATCTCTCCTGCCCTCTGTCCTATCACACACCTTGCCTTTTGTTTTCTTTCCCCGCCCCCCAACAGTCCCCTTCACTTGCTTAAAACAAACTTCTTTTCGAACCTTTGCTAGTTCTGACGAAAGGTCACAGACCTGAAACATTAACTCTGCTTCTCTCTCCACAGCTGCTGCCCGACCTGCTGAGCATTTCCAGCACCTTCCATTTTTAGTGCACATTGCCAGTGTTAACGGGACGGTAGGTAAGGCTTCTGCCCCCATTTTGAGGCAGCTACTGCACTATTTGAATACACAAAGCATTCATAGTAGATGAATTAACAGCACAGATAGAAATTAATGGATTTGATTTCATAGCCATCACAAGGAAGCAGTTGCAGAGTGACTAAGATTGGGAATTAAATATTCCAGGATACTTGACTTTCAGAAGAGAAAGGCAAAATGGAAAAGTAAGAGGGGTAGCCCGGACAATAAAAGAATAGGATATAGGCGGTGTAAAGAAAGGATCTTAGCTGGGAAAAAATCAAAACATAGAATCAGTTTAGATAGAGCTAAGAGACACAAAAGGACAGAAAACAATGATGGGAGCAATTTATATGCCCCCTTATGGTAGTTGTAGTATCAGGCAGAGTATAAAGAAGAAAATTAGAGGTGCATGCAACAATAGTAATATAATAGAGAGATACAGCACTGAAACAGGCCCTTCGGCCCACCGAGTCTGTGCCGACCATCAACCACCCATTTATACTAATCCACATTAATCCCATATTCCCTACCACATCCCCACTTTCCCTCAATTCTCCTACCACCTACCTACACCAGGGGAAATTTACAATGGCCAATTTGCCTATTAACCTGCAAGTCTTTGACTGTGGGAGGAAACCAGAGCACCCGGCGGAAACCCACGCGGTCACAGGGAGAACTTGCAAACTCCACATCGGCAGTACCCAGAACCCAACCCGGGTGGCTGGAGCTGTGAGGCTGCGGTACTAACCACTGCACCACTGTGCCACCCTCGAACTAGGGGACGTAGTTACAGAATAAGGGGACAGTCATTTAAAACTGAGATGCAAAGGAATCGCTTCTCTGAGAGTAGTGAATGTCTGAAATTCTCTACCCGAGAGAGTTGTGGAGGCTAGATCACTGAAAATATTTAAAGAGGAGCTAGATAGATTTTTGAAATATCGAGGAGTTGAAGGCTTTAGGGAGCTGGCATAAAAGAGAATTGAGGTCAGGGGCAGATCAGCCATGATCTTATTGAATGGTGGGGGTCTTGAGGGGCCGAATGGGCTACTCCTGCTCCTATTTCTTAGGTTCTTATGTTATCATGGAGACGATAAACATCACAGACTAGCAAACCAAATTTTCAGCAATAGCATGGAGGATAAGGCCATAGAATGCATTCAAGATAGCTCTTGAGATTAGATCAAGGAACCAACCAGGGAACAGGCTACTTTGGATGCAGTTTAGGACAATGAGACAGGGTTAATCAATAACCTTGTAGTAAATAAGTCTTTTGGTGAGAGTGATCATAATATGATGAATTTTCTATCAAATTTGAGTGTGATTTAGTTGCAACCAGGGTATTAAATCTGAACAAAGCAAACTACATAGGTATGGGGGTGAATTGGCTAACGGAGATTGTCAAACTAGATTAAAAGAGATGATGTTAGATAGGTAATGACAAAGAATTAATTAATAATTCACAATGATTATACATTTCCTTAAAAGGACAAAACCCGCACTAGACAAGTGGTCCAACCACGGTCAACAATAGAAGTTCACGACAGTATTAGATTAAAGGAAGAGCTTATAATTTTGCCAAAAAGTGGTAAACCTGAGGATTTGAAAGATTTTAAAACTGAGCAAAGAATGACCAAGAAACTGATAGAGAAAATAGGAGACTGTACAAGCTCTCACAGCTTTGTAAAAGGAAGAGATTAGCAAGAGTAAGTGCAGGTCCCTTAGAGGGAGAAACAGGAGAAATTATAATGGGAAATCATTTGTATCTGACTTCATGTAGAAGACAGAAAATCATTCTGGAAGTGGTGGGGAACCAAAAGTCGAGTGAAAATGAGGAACTTAAGGATACAAACATTAGTAAAGAAATAGTACAGCTAAAAAACAAAGAACAAAGAAAATTACAGCACAGGAACAGGCCCTTCGGCCCTCCAAGCCTGCGCCGATCCAGATCCTCTATCTAAACATGTCGCCTATTTTCTAAGGGTCTGTATCTCTTTTCTTCCTGCCCATTCATGTATCTGTCTAGATACATCTTAAAAGACGCCATCGTGCCCGCATCTACCACCTCCGCTGGCAACGCGTTCCAGGCACCCACCACCCTCTGCGTAAAGAACGTTCCACGCATATCCCCCCTAAACTTTTCCCCTTTCACTTTGAACTCGTGTCCTCTAGTAATTGAATCCCCCACTCTGGGAAAAAGCCTCTTGCTATCCACCCTGTCTATACCTCTCATGATTTTGTACACCTCAATCAGGTCCCCCCTCAACCTCCGTCTTTCTAATGAAAATAATCCTAATCTACTCAACCTCTCTTCATAGCTAGCGCCCTCCATACCAGGCAACATCCTGGTGAACCTCCTCTGCACCCTCTCCAAAGCATCCACATCCTTTTGGTAATGTGGCGACCAGAACTGCACGCAGTATTCCAAATGTGGCCGAACCAAAGTCCTATACAACTGTAACATTACCAGCCAACTCTTGTACTCAATACCCCGTCCGATGAAGGAAAGCATGCCGTATGCCTTCTTGACCACTCTATTTACCTGCGTTGCCACCTTCAGGGAACAGTGGACCTGAACACCCAAATCTCTCTGGACATCAATTTTCCCCAGGACTTTTCCATTTATTGTATAGTCCACTCTTGAATTGGATCTTCCAAAATGCATCACCTCGCATTTGCCCTGATTGAACTCCATCTGCCATTTCTCTGCCCAACTCTCCAATCTATCTATACTCTGCTGTATTCTCTGACAGTCCCCTTCAGTATCTGCTACTCCACCAATCTTAGTGTCGTCTGCAAACTTGCTAATCAGACCACCTATACTTTCCTCCAAATCATTTATGTATATCACAAACAGTGGTCCCAGCACGGATCCCTGTGGAACACCACTGGTCACACGTCTCCATTTTGAGAAACTCCCTTCCACTGCTACTCTGTCTCCTGTTGCCCAGCCAGTTCTTTATCCATCTAGCTAGTACACCTTGGACCCCATGCGCCTTCACTTTCTCCATCAGCCTGCCATGGGGAACCTTATCAAACGCCTTACTGAAGTCCATGTATATGACATCTACAGCCCTTCCCTCATCAATCAACTTTGTCACTTCCTCAAAGAATTCTATTAAGTTGGTAAGACATGACCTTCCCTGCACAAAACCATGTTGCCTATCACTGATAAGCCCATTTTCTTCCAAATGGGAATAGATCCTATCCCTCAGTATCTTCTCCAGCAGCTTCCCTACCACTGACGTCAGGCTCACCGGTCTATAATTACCTGGATTATCCCTGCTACCCTTCTTAAACAAGGGGACAACATTAGCAATTCTCCAGTCCTCCGGGACCTCACCCGTGTTTAAGGATGCTGCAAAGATATCTGTTAAGGCCCCAGCTATTTCCTCTCTCGCTTCACTCAGTAACCTGGGATAGATCCCATCCGGACCTGGGGACTTGTCCACCTTAATGCCCTTTAGAATACCCAACACTTCCTCCCTCCTTATGCCGACTTGACCTAGAGTAATCAAACATCTGTTCCTAACCTCAACATCCGTCATGTCCCTCTCCTCGGTGAATACCGATGCAAAGCTAGATTAATGGGACTAAAGTTGACAAAATCATCTGGACCTGATGGTCTACACTCTATAGCTTTAAAAGAGGTGGCTACAGATATAGTGGATCCATTGGTTTTGATTTTCCAAAATTCACTAAATTCTGGAACAGTCCCTGTGGATTGGAAGGTAGCAAACGTAACCCAGCATTTCAAGAAAGGAGAGAAAACAGGGAATTATAAGCCAGTTAGCCTGACATGAGCAGTAAGGACAAAGCTAGGAACTATTACTAGGGATGTGATAAAATGACAGAAAATTGAGTGGGCAGACTAACAGATTTAAGAAAGGGAAATTGTGCTTTTTAAGTATGTAGCTAATATGATGGATGAGGAAACCTGGGGATGTATGATTCAGACTTTCAAAAATCATCCCATAAGGTGTCGCACAAGAGGTTACAGAAATTAGAGCTCATGGTATTAGGGATATTATTAGCATGGATTAAGAATTGGTTACAGACAGAAAACAGTAGGAATAAATGGGCCATTTACAAGTTGCAAGGCTGTAACTAATGGGGTATCACAAGAATCCGTGCTGCGGCGTGAGCTATCCACAATCTACATCCATGACTTAGATGAGAGGACAAAGTCTAATATACCCAAGTTTGCTGACAATACAAAGTTAAGCAGGAGATTAGGCTCTGAGGAGACGACAAAGAGGCTGCAAAAAGGTTAGATCGGTTAAGTGAGTGCGCAAGAATGTGGCAGATGGAATACAATTGAGAAATGTGATGTTATCCACTTTGGAAAGAAATATAGAAAAGCAGAACTTTTCAAATGGAGAGAGACTGGAAAATGTTCACACTCAGAAGAATCTGGGTGTCCTTCCGTATGAATCACGGAAAGTTAACATACAGGTACAACAAGCAATTAAGTTGGCCTTTATTACAAAGGGTTGGAGTATAAGAAAAAAGTCTTACTGTAATTGTATTGGGTCTTGAGACCACACCTGGAGTACCATGTACAACTGTGGTCTCCTTACCTAAGGAAGGACATATTTGCCTTAGAGGCTGTGCAACAAAGATTCACCAGACTGATTCCTGAGATGAGGGGATTGTTCTACATGGAGAGATCGAGTTGACTAGGCCTAGATCTGAAATGCACTTTAAGAAAACTTCCAGTTATACTTCAAGTGTAAGAATTTGATCATGCCATATAAAATATAACACACTATACCATAAACCCTTTCTGCAGTTTGGATTGTATCTTGTACGTCATGTGAAGCTTTGACAGGGAACAAGAGCAATGAGATGAACGACCAGTAAATTGGTTTATAGTGACAGTTGATGTTTAAATTTTGGTTTTACTCTTCTTCAGAAGAGTTACATAAGATCTTTTACATCAAACTAAAATGGGAGATAGGCTTTGGTTTAAAGAAAGATGGCACTTCCAACAATGCAGCAATTTATAATAGTTACCACAAAGAAGTATCAGCATAGATTTAGTAGATTAAGTGCTTAAGTTCTAGAGTGGAACTATGATCCCTTATCTCAGAAGCAAGAGTGCTATCATGGAGTCAAGCTGACACTTAGTACAACAAATATAAACAATGAGCTACTGGTACTATTTCAACATCATATTTTTGACGTTACTGCATATTTTTCTTTGCACTTGACAAGACAGTATGCAAATTGAATAAAAATGCACATTTGTTCAATAGCATGTTTACAGATTTAGCTGCAACATAACATGGACAGATTAACTTTGATGAATTACAAATAGAATCAGAAAAGTTACAATGCATTGACAAACTTTTGAAAACTTAAAAAGTTACAGAAGTAATTCGAGTTTTTTGTATTTAAAAGGTGTAAAACTCACCTGAATCCTCCCCATCCATTTTACAGTGAGCAGACTGGAAGATGTGTTTCGGAGCATCCTCTGTGTTGACTGGCATACCAAAGGGATTAGCATAAAACAGCAGCAGGGGTTGGAAGTGACCTCGAACACACTTGGAGACCACATCTTTCCACTTCGATCCAACCTATCAGATGAGCATTCGTTTTTATAATTTAACAGTTATGTAAACAGATGAATTAAAGGACATGTGACAGATCTAGTTATAATAGAGCCATTAGGTGAAGAGCAAAATAAGGTAAAATTATAATTAAAGATTAATTTTTTTCCCACCCTATGTTTTTTGTTAAAAAATTGCTTTCTTCCTTTCTGAATTCTTTACAATCTTATGCAAACTCAGTTCAGTCATTGCCCTTTTCCACTGGATTTTCTGCACATTTTGATATTACAGCACTGATAAGCAGCAGCGAAAAAATAACAGATGATTTCTCTAGAGTTAAGTTTTTGACTTTTATCAATCTAAGAAAATACTGAATGAATTTAGAATATCAAACTATATTTAAAAAGTGACTCATTTCCTGCCAGTGGTTCAAAAAAAGCAGAACTAGTGCTTTTTATTAGTAACAGCTACAGCAGAAAGGGTACATAGATTTGAAACATGTTGATTTTGTTAACTAAATAAGGAAGTTGTATGAAAAGCAGGCAACGACTAGTAGCATTGTCCAGATAAAATCATTAAAATATTAAGATTTAAAACAGTCTGCTACACCCTATTTCTTGCAGTTTGCCTGCCCAGAAGTTTGCCAATCTTAAATGATACACCAGGAAATAACCTGTGTGCAGATGACAAGCCACTTAAATAGCACTGCTGAAAGGTCCTTCATGCCTGTTAATGCCACGAGTTACTGGGCACGTTTATCATTACAGTTACAGAGATACAGCACTGAAACAGGCCCTTCGGCCAGAGTCTGTGCCGGCCATCGACCACCCATTGATACTAATCCTACACTAATTCCATATTCCTACCACATCCCCACCTGTCCCTATGGTGTGGTGAATCAGGTGCTGAGACAGCCCAATATCTCAAGGGTCATAGAAGCAATGCATGACCCTCAATTACATATTTTAATCAGCAATTTAAATAGTTGTGCTCAATCCAGTATGGATAGCAGGGCAAGTAATAAGCATGCACCATAATTGGATGTTTAGGTGCCTGTTTTGCTGAAGGAAAACGCACACTGCACCACTGCATTTCTTGGCTATTGTGCATTTACAACACTAGCACATGGGTACATTAAAACTGCTGGAGTTAAACTGAAGTGTGAGCAAGGCATGAATCAGAATATCCATTACATGAAATCAGCAGTTGTAGCCTGCACCAGTTCTTTTTACCACTGAGGACTGTGCTTTGAAACAAGTAGGAATTTCTGACACCCAATGCTATTCTATCTTATTTCAACTAATAATGGAAGCATAGCAATCAAGGTTTCACTGCTTGCATATCTTTGAGTACATTTCTCAAATGGTCATTTTAATAACTTATATTACATTGTACTGTTCAGTATGAAGAGATGAACTAAGTGTGCAACATGCCAAAACAAACAGTTTTTAGTTTCTCAATGTATAAATACAAGATTTTCAAAAATACGTATTTACAAAGATTCCAAAATATCAGGGTTTTTTTTTTAAATACATAGAATGTACAGCATAAAACAGGCCATTTGGTCCAACTGATCCATGCTGTTGTTTATGTTCAATACAACCATTTCCTATACTCTTCAGCTCACCCCATCAGCATAATCTTCTGTTCTCTTCTCCCTCGTGTTTATCCAGCTTCCCCTTAAATGTTATTGTGGTTGTAATGTCACTTAAATAGAAATCCAGACGCCCGATTCAAATCCCACCAGGACAGTTCGTGGAATTTAAATTCAATTAATAAAAAAATCTGGAATTGGAAGCTAGTGGCAGTAATGGTGTCATGAAACTATCGACTGTCGTAAAAACCCATCCGGTTCACTACTGTCCTTCAGGGAAGCGAATCTGCCATCCCCTTACCTGGTCTGGACTACATGTAACTCTAGACCCACAGCAATGTGGTTGACTCCTAACTGTCCTCTGAAATGGCCTAGCAACATTCCATTATCTAGGGCAACTAGGGATAGGCAACACATGCTGGCCTTGCCAGCAAGGTCCACATCCCATGCAATAAAAAAAACTACTCCTTTTGATCGCAAGAACCACATTCTAACCACTCTCTGGGGTAAAAGGGTTTCCCATGAATTCCCCATTGGATTTATTAGTGACTACGTTATGGTCTCGAGTTTGGTCTCCCCCATAAGTGGAAAAAGCTTCTCTATGTCTACCCTATCAAACACTACCGTAAGCTTAAAGACTTTTGGGGCTTGCATGATAGACCAGCTGGTCTATTCCTTCCTGTCAATTTCATATGTTCTATTAGGTCATCTCATCAGCCTTCTCTTTTCTAGAGAAATAAGCACTAGCCTATTCAGTCTTTGCAGATAGGTTTAATCTTTTTCTCGTATGCTCGCAATTTTTTTGTACTTTCTCCAGTGCTTCTATGCTCTTTTTATAATAAGACCAGAACTGTGCACACACATTTTATGCACCATCATATTTACAAGTTCTGATTTAAAGCTCACCTCTTTAACAGTAGCATCATCAAAGAAAATCCACTTCGAACTTTTAGTATGCAAGGCAAAGGTGCAATAGTGTCTGCTGGAATAGCATACCATTCCAACAAGGACCAATTCACTTCTCTTAGCCCCTTCATCTGTTGCTCTGAAGAAAAGCTTAAAAATGCATTGCACATTACTAACTTAAGCTTCGTTACTGCACATAACATGTGACTACAAATCACAATTTAACTGATAAATTCTCATACTTTGCTCTTAAAAGGGATATGAGAATGGAGCAGAGGAAGTTGCAGGACTTTTAATATATAACTTCCTCCTCCCTACCCCCCAAGTTACATATGTTTAAGGTAAATCAAATACATCTCACCAATAAGAGATTTATATTTCTAAACTTGAAATTTCAGCTCGAGTGCTGTGTATAGCTCAAGGCTATTTTTTGTCCTTCTAATGTTATTTGTGAGTCTAGTTCAAATATTTCTTTAGCCAGCAAAACTTAACATAAGACATTCTATTATAATTACACTGAGCCTGCTGTTTACATTTTGACCATCCTACTAAACAGAAAATGCAGAGTGGGTTTAATCACACACTCAGCTGAAAACATACTCATTCATGACCAGATTACTCAATCAATATAAACAACCTAACCCCTTCATCCCAACATATTTTTCTCAATGCTGGCAATTAAAAAGAAAAAAAGCATTAAAGGTGGAAAATAATATTTTCTTGTAGAGATGGTTGGACCTGCGCTTGGGCCTTCAATCATCCACTGACACAATCACTGATCTTAGTGCATGGTCACGTGAAGAGCAAAACAGAACAGGCACTTCTCACCGAAAGGGAGGTGAAGGATTGGGTTAGAGAGGAGGTAGGAGACAGAGCACTTGAGACTTCAAGTTGAAAGCGACCCCCGTAGAAGACAGCCGAGTGAGTGAAGAGTTTGGTTTTAACTGGAGTTCAATTTAAACTGGAGTTCAGCACTGAAGTATAGTTACTTGAAACGACAGCTTTTGTCCATTTAAGGAGGGATATGCTTGCATTGGAGGCAGTTCGGAGAAGGTTCACTAGGCTGATTCCTGGGATGAAGCAGTTGCCTTATGAGGAAAGGTTCAGCCTATGCTCATTGGAGTTAAGAATGAGAGGTGACCTTATTGGACCATAAAAGATTCTAAGGGGACTTAACAAGGTAGATGCTGAGATGATGTTTCCCTCGTGGGGGGAATCTAGAACGAGGAGGCAGAGTTTCAAAATAAGGGTTCTCCCATTTAAGATGGGGATGAGGAATTTCTTCTCTGAAGGATGTTAATCTTTGGAATACTCTACCCTAGGCAGCAGTGAGCAACTGAACAACTTAGAGCAACTGTTTTGCAAAGTCTTTACAAATTTGGAAAAGGTTCTACAGTACATTTAAAAACTAAACAATAGTTAATAGTTAGAAATAAGACAACATAAAAGAGCAGTTTCTTCTGACTTACTCCAGGGAGATAGAGCTGTGGCGCCAAATACCGAATCACATCCAATGTGAGATCTGAATTCTCAGAATCCCAGACTAAACCAATGGTGACTATCTCTGGGCAATTCATTAGCACACGTCTGATCTTTATCTTCTGTCCACAATTACTCTGAAAGAAAAATAACCTTTAAAATGGGAAAATCTCAAACATATCAGCAATCAACATTCAAAATGTTTCTATAATTGTTGTGTACAAGATATGTGCCATCAGGATCTTGAATGGCTGTAGCAAACATTACCAGTAGCATGAGCTAAATTAAATTGTTTGGAAAAAACTTGCTTCATGTAATTGAACCATAGCAAAGTCTGAATAAACAGTCATACAAATAAATTTATATTAAACTGAACTTTTGTAAAATATATAGGTTTCATGATCTAAAACCTATCAACATCTCTCAATCATACCTTGCTACGCTATCTTACACTTGCTGCAAAGCATGAAATTCTAAAAGTATGCTCCAATGACATGCATGAATCGGAATGGTAAGCACTGCACCCTGTTCATTTTGTTGCATCAGAATTTCATTACGTCCACTAGGGTAGGTGAACCCTATCTACTATTGTTTTGTTCTTTCTCATCATCTTTTGAAGTGTGATTTCACATCATAAGCCATGAAGACATCATCTTGATATGGTAAAGCACCAAGGATTCCAGATCAGATACAGAAACCAAGGGTCAGACATGCATAAACTTGGAATATGACAGCTAAAACAATTAAAAATAAAAAAAGACTGTGCAAGGAAAACAGTTTTCCTTCCCCAATGGACATTTCGTTAACTAGTTGGGTTTTTACAACAACCTGACAGCTTCATGGCCTCTTCTATTGATGAACTTCACATGCTGATTTTTAAGCAAATTCTAATGTTCAAACTGGCATTGTCAGATCTGAACTCCTGTTCAGTGGATTATTAGTCCAGACCTCTAGACTCTGCAGAAGTGTACTAGCTACACTACTAGACGCGTTACAACATGGAGCGGGGCAGGGGTGGGAAGGAGGGTTAGGAGGAGAAAGCGAGACTGGGAAATGGGGTAGCAGGAGAAAGGGACTTGGGTTGAGAGGGGGATAAAGAGACGAGACGATTGTGGAATGGGATGGGGTTTTATGAACATCAGGCCCAGCATCTCCTGCAAAGCCAAGAGAAGCAATGTGATGAGTGGGTGCATAGCATATACAGTGCTTGCTCCTCGTCCTTCAAGCATTTTGTAGAAAGATCTTGAAACAGCTGCAGGGCGTTCTAGTGCACATTTAAATTGATCTAACTGATTTCAGATGGGTTCCAGGGATGCCTGAAAATAGGGAGTACCAAATTGGAGCAGCCATGTCACTGGTGCATGAGGTGCAGGAACTCACACCTAGACATTGGTCCATATGTTTAAGCCCAATAAACAAGCGTAACATATACCAGTTTCTACGCAAGTATGTCCAAATAACTTTTGCGTAAAGTGGCCCATGCCAAGTGCCAGGATGTTTTTTTTTTAAATTCATTCAAGGGATGTGGGAGTCACTGGCCAGGTCAGCATTTATTGCCCATCCCTAATTGCCCTCGAGGTGGTGGTGGTGAGCTGCCTTCTTGAACCGCTGCAGTCCATTTGGGGTAGGTATACCCACAGTGCTGTTAGGAAGGGAGTTCCAGGATTTTGACCCAGCGACAGTGAAGGAACAGCGATATGGTTCCAAGTCAGGGTGGTGTGTGACTTGGAGGGGAACTTGCAGGTGGTGGTGTTCCCATGCAGTTGCTGCCCTTGTCCTTCTAGTTGGTAGAGGTCGTGGGTTTGGAAGGTGCTGTCTAAGGAGCCTTGGTGCATTGCTGCAATGCATCTTGCAGATGGTACACACTGCTGCCACTGTGCATCGGTGGTGGAGGGAGTGAATGTTTGTAGATGGGGTGCCAATCAAGCGGGCTGCTTTGTCCTGGATGGTGTCGAGCTTCTTGAGCATTGTTGGAGCTGCACCCATCCAAGCAAGTGGAGAGTATTCCATCACACTCCTGACTTGTGCCTTGTAGATGGTGGACAGGCTTTGGGGAGTCAGGAGGTGAGTTACTCACCTCAGGATTCCTAGCCTCTGACCTGCTCTTGTAGCCACGATATTTATATGGCTACTCCAGTTCAGTTTCTGGTCAATGGTAGCCCCGAGGATGCTGATAATGAGGGATTCAGCCATGGTAATGCTGTTGAATGTCAAGGGGAGATGGTTAGATTCTCTCTTGTTGGAGATGGTCATTCCCTGGCACTTGTGTGGCACGAATGCTACTTGCCACTTATCAGCCCAAGCCTGGATATTGTCCAGGTCTTGCAGCATTTCTACACGGACTGCTTCAGTAACTGAGGAGTCACGAATGGTGAACATTGTGCAATCATCAGCGAACATCCCCACTTCTGACCTTATGATTGAAGGAAGGTCATTGATGAAGCAGCTGAAGATGGTTGGGCCTAGGACACGACCCTGAGGAACTCCTGCAGTAATGTCCTGGAGCTCAGATGGTTGACCTCCAACAACCACAACCATCTTCCTTTGCGCTAGGTATGACTCTAGCCAGCAGAGGGTTTTCCCCCTGATTCCCATTAACCTCAGTTTTGCTAGGACTCCTTGATGCCATACACGGTCAAATGCTGCCTTGATGTCCAGAACAGTCACTCTAACCTTACCTCGAGTTCAGATCCTTTGTCCATGTTTGAACCAAGGCTGTAATGAGATCAGGAGCTGAGTGGCCCTGGTGGAACCCAAACTGAGCGTCACTGAGCAGGTTATTGCTAAGCAAGTGCCGCTTGATGGCACTGTTGATGACACCTTCCATCACTTTACTGATGATTGAGAATAGGCTGATAGGGCAGTAATTGGCAGAGTTGGACTGGTCCTGCTTTTTGTGTACAAGACATACCTGGGCACTTTTCCACATTGCAGGTAGATGCCAGTGTTGTCGCTGTACTGGAACAGCTTGGCTAGGGGCGTGGCAAGGTCTGGAGCACAGGTCCTCAGTACTATTGTTAGAATATTGTCAGGGCCCATACCTTTTGCCGTATCTAGTGCCTTCGTTTGTTTCTTGATATCATGCGGAGTGAATCCAATTGGCTGAAGTCTGGCATCTGTGATGCTGACGACTTCAGGAGGAGGCCGAGATGGTTCATAAACTCAGCACTTCTGGCTGAAGATTGTTGCAAATGCTTCAGCCTCATCTTTTACACTGATGTGCTGGGCTCCCCCATCATTGAGGATGGGGATATTTGTGGAGCCACCTCCTCCAGTTAGTTAATTGTCCACCATTCACAGCTGGATGAGGCAGGACTGCAGAGCTTAGATCTGATCCGTTGGTTACGGGATCGCTTAACTCTGTCTATCACATGTTGCTTATGCAGTTTGGCACGCAGATAGTCCTGTGTTGTAGCTTCACCAGGTTGACACCTCATTTTGAGGTATGTTTGGTGCTGCTCCTGGCATGCCCTCCTGCACTCTTCATTGAACCAGGGTTGGTCTCCTGGCTTGATGGTAATGGTAGAGTGGGGGATATGCGGGCCATGTCGGATTAGGCCCACCATGCAAAATGAGTTTGAAACCCAGAATACACAGGAAAGCAGATTAACCGACATGAACAAATTGCAAAAAAACACTACTATAAATACCTTTGCTTTGCTAATTAATTTTTTTGTGGAGAAGCTTTCCATCAGGACAAAAGAATTAAACAAAAAATACAAATTAAAATACAAAAAAATAACTAATTATTTTATCAAAATATCTTAACTATTTTGAAAATATCTACTGGTTGTACATTTTACTTTTACACTCCTCTACTGGCTTCCCATTGGCATTAATTAAATAAAAACAGCAGCAATGAACAGCTAAATAAAAACTGGCAACATGAGGATTTAAACATCAGTGTAAATGGAGATAGACCCATTTCATGGCAGCAGTAATCAGTTAAAATAAAAAGCAGCAGTAACTGGCCCTTGTTTCTCTGTATGTCGAGGGAGGAGTATTGGAATTTGGCAGTGCATCAGCATCACTTAGCATTCGGCTGACTATTAGATAAGTAACACTCGTGCCACACAAGTGCCAGGCAATGACCATCTCCAACAAGAATGAATCTAACCATCGCGTCTTGACGTTCAACGGGATTACCATTGTTGAATCCTCCACCATCATCATCCTGGGAGTTACCACTGACCAGCCACATAAATACTATGGCTAAAAGAGGAGGTCAGAGGCTGGGAATTTTGTAACGAGTAAATCATCCCCCAGACTCCCAAAGCCTGTCCACAAGGCAGAAGTCAGGAGTGTGATGCAATATTCTCCACTGACCTGGATGTGTGCAGCTCCAATAACACTCAGGAAGCTAATCACCATCCAGAACAAAGCAGCCCGCTTGATCAGCACCCCATCCACCACCTTCAACATTCTATCCCTCCGCCACTGGCGCACAGTGGCAGCAGTGTGTACCATATACAAAATGCACTGCAGCAACTCACCAAACCTTCCAAACCCGCAACCTCTAGCGCCGAGAATGACCAGGACAGCAGATGCATGGAATCCCACCAACTGCAAGTTCTCCTCCAAATCATGCACCATGTCTATAATTGCTGCTCCTTCACAGTTACTGTGTCAAAATCCTGGAACTCCCTTCCCATTAGCACTGCGGGTGCATCTACCACCAGGTGGACTGCAGCAGTTAGGACAGCAGCTCACCACCATCTTCTCAAGGGCAGGTAGGGATGGGCAATAAATGCTGGCCTTGCCAGCAACACACACCACAGGAATGATTTTTTTTTTATCCAATTGTAACACAGGCTTGACAGAAATCACGACAGGATATAATTTGACAACAGAATGAGTGTGCAGACTTCAAATGATTATACATGTATGCCAAGATAAAGGCAGTGGAACATTAAGCTAACAATGCACAGCTATGCAAGTCAGATATTTTTGCCAATTATCAGGAAATTATCAGAGGAGCAAGTGGTGCAACGTAAAATTTTCTTACCGGACAGTTCCTAAAATCGCCAATAGTACTTGCTGCCTGAAGTAAATCTGCAAACAATTCTGGCCTGGGACGTTCATTCCTCTCCATCATCCTGTCTACCTGATTACTAATTCAAACAGGGAATTATTTTTATCGCATAATTTATTTTTCATTCATATATTAATATTTTTTCAGAAAAAGAAAATATTAACTCACCACAATGCCGTAATTGACACATAATGTACCAGCTCAGTGAAAGGTAAAGGATCTGAAGTAGCTCCACAGCTACGGCACACGCTCTAAAGCGAAATAAAAAGATAAGCTCATTAATATTTACAGAAAATATTTATAAAAATATCTTGCTTCTTTCAATTAACTGGGTGGTGGTGGGGGGGGGGGGGGGGGTGCAGTTGTCAAAGAGAGGCAAGGTGAGAGGAGAACTTTCCCACTGGGGCAACACTGCCTATCCAAGGACAATCGTCTTCAAATGTATTTTATATTATCACAAGCAATGATAATCTGTATTCTGCATTCATCATACCATAAAATACTGCTGCTATAGGCAAAGGTTACTTAATATATTGCATTGACCATTTGAGTATGAACTGTACTTGTATTCAATAGTATGATATACCTCAGTATCACCCAAGTTATTTTTGGTCTAAGAAAGTTTTTGCACACCAACACAAAAGCATGGAGATTATACATAGCTCAAGGTTTGAATACAGTGTATCAAGCATGGTTTTGGGTCACAATATTCCATTGCAAAATGCATTAAAAGCTTGTGTCAATCTGGTCCTATCAAAAATCCCACTATATTTAATTATTTTTATTCTTTAAGGGGATGTGGGCGTCACTGGCTAGGCCAGCATTTATTGCCCATCCCTAATTGCCCTCGAGAAAGTGGTGGTGGGCTGCCTTTTTGAACCGCTGCAGTCCTTGGTGTTTAGGTACACCAACAGTGCTTTTAGGAAGGGAGTTCCAGGATTTTGACCCAGCAACAGTGAAGGAACGGTGATATAGTTCCAAGTCAGGATGGTGTGAGACTTGGAGAGGAACTTGCAGGTGGTGGTTTTCCCATGCATCTGCTGCTCTTGTCCTTCTAGGTGGTAGACGTCGTGGGTTTGGAAGGTGCTGTCGAAGGGGTCTTGGTGAGTTGCTGCAATGCATCCTAGATATGGTACAAAACCTCTGCCACTGTCCAGTGATGGAGTGAATATTGAGTGTGGTGGATGGGGTGCAAATCAAGTGGGCTGGTTTGTCCAGGACGGTGTAGAGCTTCTTGAGTGTTGTTGGAGCTGTATCCATCCAGGCAATTGGAGAGTATGCCATCACACTCCTGACTTGTTCCTTGTAGATGGTGACAGGAAGTGAATTACTTGCCACAGAATTCCCAGCCTCTGTCCTGCTCTAGCAGTCACAGCATTTATGTGGCTAGTCCAATTCAGTTTCTGGTCAATGTTACACACCCCCCCCTCCCCCCCACCACCCCACAGGATGTTGAAAGTGTGCAATTCAGCTATGGTAATGCCATTGTTGGCAGATGACACAAAGATTGGCCGAGTGGTTAACAGTGAGGTGGAGTGTCTTGGGTTACAGGAAGATATATACGGGATGGTCAAATGGGCAGAAAAGTGGCAGATGGAATTTAACGCTGAAAAGCATGAGGTGATACACTTTGGAAGGAGTAATGTGACAAGAAAGTATTCAATGAATGGCCTGACACTGGGAAGTTCTGAGGAACAAAAGAACCTTGGCGTGATTGTCCATAGATCTCTGAAGGCAGAAGGGCAGGTTAATAGGGTAGTGAAAAAGGCATATGGGACACTTGCCTTTATCAATCGAGGCACAGATTACAAAAGCAGGGAGGTCATGTTGGAGTTGTACAGAACTTTGGTAAGGCCACAGCTGGAGTACTGTGTGCAATTCTGGTCACCACATTATAGGAAGGATGTAATTGCATTGGAGGGGATGCAGAGACGATTCACCAGGATGTTGCCTGGTATGGAACATTTAAGCTAGGAGGAGAGGTTGGATAGACTTGGGTTGTTTTCGCTAAAGCAGAGAAGACTAAGGGGTGACCTGATCAAGGTGTACAAGATTGAGGGGCATGGACAGGGTGGATAGGGAGCAGCTGTTCCCCTTAGTTGAAGGGTCAGTTACGAGGGGTCACAACTTTAAGGTGAGGGGCGGGAGGTTTAAGGGGGATTTGAGGAAGAACTTTTTTACCCAGAGGGTGGCGACGGTCTGGAATGCCCTGCCTGGGAGGGTGGTAGAGGTGGGTTGCCTCACATCCTTTAAAAAGTACCTGGATGAGCACTTGGCACGTCATAACATTCAAGGCTATGGGCCAAGTGCTGGCAAATGGGATTAGGTAGACAGGTCAGGTGTCTTTAATGCATCGGTGCAGACTGGATGGGCCGAAGGGCCTTTTCTGCACTGTATTATTTTGTGATTAAACGTCAAAGGGAGATGGTTAGATTTTCTCTTGTTTGACATGGTCATTGCCTGGCACTTGTGTGGTGCGAATGTTACTTGCCACTTATCATCCCAAGCCTGGATGTTGTCCAGGTCTTGCTGCATTGGGACACGGGCTGATTTAGCATCTGAGTCATCGCGAATGGTGCACATTATGCAACCATCAGTGAACATCCCCACTTGACCTTATGATTGAGGGAAGGTCATTGATGAAGCAGCTGAAGATGGTTGGAACCTCCTGCAGTTTATGCCCTGGAATTGAGATGATTGACATCCAACAACCGTCTTCCTTTGTGCTAGTTATGGCTCCAGCCAGCAGAGAGTTTTCCCCCGATTCCCATTGACTCCAGTTTTGATAGGGCTCCTTGATGCTATATTTGTTCAAGGGCAGTCACTCACCTCAAGTTCAGCTCTTTTATCCATGTTTAGAACAAGGTTGTAATGAGGTCAGGAGCTGAGTGGCACTGACTGAACCCAAACAAGAGCAGGTTATTGCTGAGCAAGTGCCGTTTGATAGCACTGTCGATGACCCCTTCCATCACTTTACTGATGATCAATAGTGGACTGATAGGGTGGTAGTTGGCCGGGTTCAATTTGTCCTGCTTTTTGTGCACAGGATATACCTGGTCAATTTTCCACATTGCCGGGTATATGCCGGTGTTGTAGCTGTACTGCAACAGCTTGGCTAGGGGCTCAACTAGTTCTGGAGCACAAGTCTTCAGTTCTGTTGCCGTAATGTTGTCAGGGCCCATAGTCTTTGCAGTATCCAGTGCCTTCAGCTGTTTCTTGATATCAGGTGAAGTGAATTGGATTGGCTGAAGACTGGCATCTGTGATGCTGGGGACCTCAGGAGGAGGCAGAGATAGATCATCCAGTCGGGACTTCTAGCTGAGATGGATGCAAATGCTTCAGCCTTGTCTTTTTCACTGATCTGCTGGGCTCACACATTGTTGAGGGTGGAGATATTTGTAGAGCTGCCTCCTCCTGTCAGTAGTTTAATTGTCCACTGCCATTATAATACCCATTTTGCCTTTTGGATGGTGCTGTGATAGAGTTTTCAATGTCAAGCTTTGTATTACTAACACTATAACAATACATTTCAGAAATAAACCTGAAAAATTTGCTGGCTGTTCAGAAATGAAGAAATCTTGTCAGAATAAGTAGATGCAACTCAATTCTTTGAAAAAAAAATTATGGCCACTTCAAACTTGAAGGACCTGAACCTCTACTGTGTTTGGAAAACAGCATTTCTTTGTTAAAAAAATAATGGACTTAAGTAATTACAATTACAACCTGCGCAATTTGTAAAGTATCAGAATTTATGTCAGGAAACTCAGCACCTGCCCTTTCAAATGAAAAATCTGATGCTTTGTCACCTATCCCTTCACTCCTGCCCATACACTTTTCCAACTGCCTCCACTAATGTACTCCAACCACACCCTCACTGAGACAGTTACTCTGGTCATATTATTTAATTGCCTTTTTGATTGTTTTGTTTAAAACCAAGCCCCGACGACAATCAAATAAATTGGTTGAGAAGAATGCCTTGGCTTGGCAGCACGAGAGCCAAATTAACATTTAGAACAAGGTTGATCGTTTGTGGTGCTTGTGGAGTATTCTTAAATTTCAACTGAATACACAATATCCTTACAGGAAGACTCAGGATCTCTGCTAGGAACACTATTAGGGGAGGTCATTAAAATTTTTGTTTCACCAAAAAGCATATAAAACATAGGCATAATTATTTTTAACAGGCTGTTTTTCAAATTTGACCTCTGATGAGGAGAACCCTTCTGTTAAAACATTGAAGCATGTTGTTTTATCCTGTCTGCTTATAACTATGCTTTGTGAAAACACAGAATACTTAATGGAACGACCTTACAGTTTGCTTCATGTGGAAAGAAGAACACAACAATGTGTTTACAAAGCATCTTTCATATCCCTAGGATATAGAAAATGTCAATCATTCAATTACATGTCAAATGCAGTTCACTGCCATAGCATAGACAAACGCAACAGCCAATCTGAACACATCAAGGTCCCACAAACAACAATAATATAAATGTCTAGTTAGGGCAGCACAGTGGCGCAGTGGTTAGCACCACAGCCTCACAGCTCCAGGGACCCGGGTTCGATTCTGGGTACTGCCTGTGCGGAGTTTGCAAGTTCTCCCTGTGTCTGCGTGGGTTTTTGCCGGGTGCTCTGGTTTCCTCCCACATCCAAAGACCTGCAGGTAAATTGGCCATTGTAAATTGTCCCTAGTGTAGGCAGGTGGTAGGGGATTACTGTAGGGTTAGTATAAATGGGTGGTTGTTGGTCGGCACAGACTCGGTGGGCCGAAGGGCCTGTTTCAGTGCTGTTTCTCTAAATAAAGAAATAAATCTGTTTTGGTAGTGTCACTAAGTGCTGGTTAGGACACACACTCTCAATTGCACTGAAGAGTCAGCTGAGATTACGTGCAGTCCTGGAGTGAGGTTTCCACGTATGAAGTACTGACCCTGAATCAGAAATGAAAGGGACCTGTGACCAATTTTTCTTTTGAGTATGCATAATACATGGTTATTTTAATTCCAAAAAAATTATTTTGCCCTAAAACCATCAATACATTCCGGTGATACAAAGGAAAGTGGTGAATGCTAAATATCTAAAAAAAAACAATGCTATTTCAGTACAATAACCACAGCTCACCAAAGGAAAAGCTTTTCCATTTACAATTTTCTGCTCCACAAGCCTTCATCCAGCATGTGCTATCATAAAGTTAAGCAATCACTATTTCATCAGTCTACAACTAAATCATGTATTTAGATATATGATATTTATTCTGCACAAAAACAGTTGCGCATCTTACCTGCTCATAAAGTGTCATGGCAAATTTTTGGTGGGTGATGCAAGATCTAACAGTGCATGTATCCATTTCAGTGTCTGAGACTATGTGCAAGTGAATTCTCTCCAAAATATTCTCCTAAAAGAAAAATAAAGTGAATTCTTGTAATACTAGCATCAGAATCACAGGCACGATTAAAAGTCCAGCCCAATTTAGTTAGGGCAAATTCTTGTCTTTAGCACTTGCAGCAGAGAATCCTCATTATGACTGAACACCAGATTCACTGAAAAACAAAAAATTACCCCTTCAAGATCGATAGATTACTTTGGACAACAATTAAAACTAGTAGAAAAATAAGAAAAGAGATATCTAGTCAAATTCACATATCCGTCGCTCAAAACAACACGAGTGGAATAAAATAAAAGGTCCCATTAAGACATGCACTAATAACCGAACCATTTGAAGTCAGATACAAATCTGTGCCAAGCATCAGCATTTGCCTTTACATTAAGAGCAAAGACAGATGTTGCCTTGCATAATGTTTGGCTCAGGGCTCTCTCTTTCATATGTTAATCTAAGAGAAATAAAAAGATTCAACAGAAATCACTAGTAAAAATTATTGCAGATTTGGCTATGGACACTATTTGCATTTATATAGTGCCTTTTAACATATAAAAACAACACCCCAAGGTGCTTCACAAATAAATGCAACGAAGTTCAGTGATTTCTAATCAGCTATGTCAACATGAAGATCTGGTTAACTCTACATCAACTTTTCTACAGCATCTGATTCAGCAGTACAATAATAATAGATTAGTGCCCTGGAATTCTTCAGTTCCTTCTGGTCCTCCTTCCTGCATAACAGAATTAATGCTTCTAGAATTTGAGAAGCATGTTGTTGCTTCACATGACAATTTAACATATGTGGCAATGGATAGTTGTTTCAAAAATGCCCAAGGAAATTACCTTCAACAGATAATCCAGCCTGAAATGCATGCAATTTTATTGGAAAATTAAATAGGATTAAGTAGTAACTATTGCCTAAATATCACCAACTATGCCAGTTGAGCCCAATACAATGTAAAGTGCAGACTTCCTGACAAAGTTTAAGATTACATGAACTAAGAGTTTAAGACAAACAGCAGGAACAGAGAGATCCCAATTTAGGATGGGTGGCAGCCAATCTGGATGTTTTCCAGTTTAGCCTGGACAAAATCAGCAAACCAAAAGATGTTCTAGTAAATCTAATGCAATGATGCAAGAGTGCCAGAAAAGACAAAATTTGCAGAAAGATGCAACAAAGACAACAGACTCTGTCCAATCCTAACATTATTTTCTAAGAGTCCAGTTATCACATTCTTTATAACACATTTTAGCATTTTTCCTACTACTAATATCAGGCTGAGCATTTTCCCTATTAGGTTGAAGATGAAGAACAAACCATTGGCCTGTATTTCACGAATAGCAGCAAAGCAACAGTTCTTGCACTGACCTTGAAGAAAGCTGCCCACAAAGGTTTAACAATCTCTGTGGTGTGGATTTCCCCTTTCCTAATGTTAGTTTGAATCTGGTGCCAAGTTACAGGATTTCTAGGCATCCAGCAACTGATGTCATCAAACAAAGTAAGCAGCCAATCAAACTGAAGTATACTCAGACAGCAAACCAGGAAGTAAAATGCACTCATTATCCCTCACTTTAAATTTTACAGAGTGCAAAACAAATGACTGGGACATACACATGGGTTTAAATAGAAGCTGAAATATCAAGTATATAGGGAAAGAAAGGTGGAATTTGTCCATAACTAGCACAAAGGAAGATGGCTGTGGTTGTTGGAGGTCAATCATCTCACTCCCAGGACATCATGGCAACAATTTCTCAGGGTAGTGTCCTAGGACAAACCATCTTCAGCTGCTTCATCAATGATCTTCCCTCCATCATAACGTCAGAAGTGGGGATGTCTCTGATGATTGCACAATGTTCAGCAACATTCGCAACTCCTCAGATACTGAAGCAGCCCATGTCCACATGCAGCAAGACCTGGACAACATCCAGGCTTGGGCTGATAACTGGTAAGTAACATTCGAACCACACAAGTGCCAGGCAATGACCATCTCAAACTAGAGAGAATCTAACCATCTCCCCATGATGTTCAATAGCATTACATCGCTGAATCTCCCACTAACAACATCCTGGGGGTTACCACTGACCAGAAACTGAACTGGACCAGCCACATAAATGCTGTGGCTACAAGAGCAGGTCAGAGGCTGGGAATTCTGTGGTGAGTAACTCACCTCTTGTCTCCCCAATGCCTGTCCAAGTCAGTAGTATGATGGAATACTCTCCACTTGCCCAGATAGGTGCAGCCTCAACAACACTCAAGCAGCTCGACACCATCCAAGACAAAGCGGCCCACTTGATTCACACCCCATCCACCACCTTCAACATTCACTCCCTTCACCAATGTGTACCATCTACAAGATGAACTGCAGCAACTCACCAGAATCCTTAGACAGCTTCCAAACCCACGACCTCTACCACCAAGAAGGACAAGGGCAGCAGATGCATGGGAACACCACCACCTGCAAGTTCCCCTCCAAGCCACACACCATCCTGACTTGGAACTATATCACCGTTCCTTCACTGTTGCTGGGTCAAAATCCTGGAACTCCCTTCCTAACAGCACTGTGGGTATACCCACACCCCAAGGACTGCAGTGGTTCAAGAAGGTAGCACCATCACCTTTTCAAGGGCAATTAGGGTTGGGCAATAAATGTTGGCCGAGCCAGCGACGCCCACATCCCATGAATGAATAAAAAAAACCAGGGAAAATTGACATTCCATAAACTCAATTAGTTTTTCGAGTCCAGAAAGATTTTTCAACAGCAATTATGAACGTAATACACTGTTCAAAAACCCAGTTACACTTCATTCAACAAGATGTGACTTTTCCAAGGGTTTATATAGCACGACTAGTAGTGTAAAAGACCAAGTTCTCATTGGTTCTTTGATTTCTAATTGGTGGTGGGTGGGCCGAGGAGAACTCCAACAGGATACGCTATAGAGAAGCATAGAATCAATGACACCAACTTCTGGATTTCTGCATTAGCTGTGCACATGCCAACTCCAGAAGCTGTTGGCAGTTTCAGACAAGTAATGACAGTGAATACTGACAGTTTGCCCCTTATTATTACAGCAAAATCTGGATTATCTGAATAGCATATTTCTGTTTGATGATTTTTAGAACTAATTCCTGCAAGACACTTCCTTGACAGATAATTAGTTTTGTTTCAGCCTTGCTCTTCCTTTGACTTTATTTTTCCAAAGTTAACTTCAAAACCGTTCCCATTCTGTTCATTTTATTCATTTTTGCTATTTTCCTCAACTCAAGGCCATTCTCAGTCATGTTTCATCTTCAGCGATTATTGTATGACAAATCTTCTGTTCTTGTCCATATTACACCATCTGTACCACTGTTTCCTTAACCTTTCCAATCAGACAGATGATATTTGGTTGAACCAGTTCTTGTTTTCCGTTTTTGTTTGGACCCGTCTGCATGCACAGGCACATTTATATTTCCATCCTCAAAGTCTGTACAGATATGTCGCGTAATATTTAATCATGTGGGGTGATGTTGCCTGAAACAGCAGACTGCTCAAAGAAATGCATAATGCAGAAAGATAAATTAGTGCTCAAAGAAAATAATGGTTTTAAGGAGACAGAAGTGATCAGGGATATATCACTCATCTCATTCAATACAGTCATGCCAAGTAAATGCAAAGGTGCCAAAGGCTGAAAGATTGAAGGTCAAAGAATATGCTATGACCTGGGAAAAAGTGGGTTATGTCATCCTTATTATTGGATTCTTAGTTCTTGTCATAATAATATTTAAAGAACTGAGTGATGAAGGATAGACATTCCCTACTCTCAGCTCAATAAGGAACAAGACAGAAGCATGAAGACTGAAAAATAAACATTTTATATATTGATGGTATGGAGGTAGAAGTGGTGAGAGATTATATACACCACAGAAGCTACATACAGAGTTTACAAAATATGCTGTTCTAGTTGAAAGTATTTTACGGACGACGGAAACCATACTAAAGAAGAAATGCATGAAATCTGAAAAGGAGAGTGCAAGAGGAAACTGTGTGGTTGACAGTGAGCAAGAAAGCTGTAGACTGCATGAAGATATCAATGGACAAGTCAGGTTGGCAGAAAAGTGGCAAATGGAATTCAATCCAGAGAAGGGAGGCAATGCATTCAGAAAGGACAAATAAGGCACGGAAATACACAATAAATGGGAGGATACTGAGCAGTGTAGAGGAACAGACTGGACCTTGGATCCCTGAAAATTGCAGGACAGGTAGATAAGGTGGTTAAGGCAGCATATAAGACACTTTGCTTTATTAATCAAGGCATAGAATACAACAGCAGGGAGGTTATGCTAGAACTATATAAAACACTAGTTCAGCCAAAGCTAGAGTACTGCAAACAACTCTAGTCATTGCATTACAGGAAGGATGTGATTGCACAAGAGAGGGTACTGAGGAAATTTACAAAGATGTTGCCAGGACTCAAAAATTTTAGTCTTGAGGAAAGATTGGCTGGGGTTGTTGTCTTTGTAACAGAGGAGACTGAGAGGAGATTTTAATTGAGATGTATAAAATAATGAGGGACCTAGACAGAATGGATCTAATTCCCTTAGCAGAGAGGTCAATAACCAAGAGCCATAGATTTAAAGTAATTGGTAGAAGGACTAGATGGGAGTTAAGGAGAAACCTTCACCCAGAGGATAATGGGGTATGGAACTCACTGTCTGAAAGGGTGGTGTATGTTAATTGTATATTAATTGTGTTTAATTATATGCAGGTGGTGGGCATTAACTGGTGTTTCACTTGAATCCCTATAAATAGACACAGACTGAAAATGTAGTGGTGTAAAAGCAAAATACTGCGGATGCTGGAAATCTGAAATAAAAACAAGAAATGCTGGAACCACTCAGCAGGTCTGGCAGCATCTGTGGAAAGAGAAGGGTCACTGACCCGAAACGTTAACTCTGCTTCTCTTGTTTTTATTACTGAAAATGTAGTGATTGGATTAAGAGGGTATGCTTGTAATGTGTAACTCTAAGTAAATATAAAAGTGTATAACGAATGACTTCAGTTCTATCCTTCACCAACTGGCTTTCTGGAATTGTATTTAAAAGGCAGACGGATATGTACTTGAAGTGCCATAAACTACAAGGCTATGGACCAAGAGCTGGAAAGTAGGATTAGGTTGGATAGCTCTTTTGGACAGCAGAGACAATGGTCTCCTTCTGCACTGTTAATATCTATGAAATACTTTTATTTGGTCTACTGGCAACACCTATGCAGTCATATTCAGCTGGCCTCAGACACCAGAAACATTAGAGGAATGTATGATGGCATTAAGAGAGCTCTTGGGCCAACCATCAAGAAGATCGGCCCCCCTCAAATCTAAATCAGGGGACATAATCACTGACCAACGCAAACAAATGGACCGCTGGGTTGAGCACTACCTAGAACTGTACTCCAGGGAGAATGTTGTCACTGAGACTGCCCTCAATGCAGCCCAGCCTCTACCACTCATGGATGAGCTGGACACAGCCAACAAAATCGGAACTCAGTGATGCCATTGATTCTCTAGCCAGCGGAAAAGTCCCTGGGAAGGACAGCATTACCCCTGAAATAATCAAGAGTGCAAAGCCTGCTATACTCTCAGCACTACATGAACTGCTATGCCTGTGCTGGGATGAGGGAGCAGTACCTCAGGACATGCGCGATGCCAATATCATCACCCTCTATAAAAACAAAGGTGACCGCGGTGACTGCAACAACTACCGTGGAATCTCCCTGCTCAACATAGTGGGGAAAGTCTTTGCTCGAGTCGCTCTGAACAGGCTCCAGAAGCTGGCCAAGCGCGTCTACCCTGAGGCACAGTGTGGCTTTCGTGCAGAGAGATCGGCCATTGACATGCTGTTCTCCCTTCGTCAGATACAGGAGAAATGCCGCGAACAACAGATGCCCCTCTACATTGCTTTCATTGATCTCACCAAAGCCTTTGACCTCGTCAGCAGACGTGGTCTCTTCAGACTACAAGAAAAGATTGGATGCCCACCAAAGCTACTAAGTATCATCACCTCATTCCATGACAATATGAAAGGCACAATTCAACATGGCGGCACCTCATCAGACCCCTTTCCTATCCTGAGTGGCGTGAAACAGGGCTGTGTTCTCGCACCCACACTTTTTGGGATTTTCTTCTCCCTGCTGCTTTCACATGTGTTCAAGTCTTCTGAAGAAGGAATTTTCCTCCACACAAGATCAGGGGGCAGGTTGTTCAACCGTGCCCATCTAAGAGCCAAGTCCAAAGTACGGAAAGTCCTCATCAGGGAACTCCTCTTTGCTGACGATGCTGCTTTAACATCTCACACTGAAGAGTGTCTGCAGAGTCTCATCGACAGGTTTGCAGCTGCCTGCAATGAATTTGGCCTAACCATCAGCCTCAAGAAAACGAACATCATGGGGCAGGACGTCAGAAATGCTCCATCCATCAATACTGGCGACCACGCTCTGGAAGTGGTTCAAGAGTTCACCTACCTAGGCTCAACTATCACCAGTAACCTGTCTCTAGATGCAGAAATCAACAAGCGCATGGGAAAGGCTTCCACTGCTATGTCCAGACTGGCCGTGAGTGTGGGAAAATGGCGCACTGACACGGAACACAAAAGTCCGAGTGTATCAAGCCTGTGTCCTCAGTACCTTGCTCTATGGCAGCGAGGCCTGGACAATGTAGGTCAGCCAAGAGCGACGTCTCAATTCATTCCATCTTCGCTGCCTCCGGAGAATACTTGGCATCAGGTGGCAGGACCGTATCTCCAACACAGAAGTCCTCGAGGCGGCCAACATCCCCAGCTTATACACACTACTGAGTCAGCGGCGCTTGAGATGGCTTGGCCATGTGAGCCGCATGGAAGATGGCAGGATCCCCAAAGGCACATTGTACAGCGAGCTCGCCACTGGTATCAGACCCACCAGCCGTCCATGTCTCCACTTTAAAGACGTCTGCAAACGCGACATGAAGTCCTGTGACATTGATCACAAGTCGTGGGAGTCAGTTGCCAGCGTGCGCCAGAGCTGGCGGGCAGCCATAAAGGCGGGGCTAAAGTGTGGCGAGTCAAAGAGACTTAGCAGTTAGCAGGAAAAAAGACAAAAGTGCAACGTGAGAGCCAACTGTGTAACAGCCCCGACAAACAAATTTTTCTGCAGCACCTGTGGAAGAGCCTGTCACTCTAGAATTGGTCTTTATAGCCACTCCAGGCGCTGCTCCACACACCACTGACCACCTCCAGGCGCTTACCCATTGTCTCTCGAGATAAGGAGGCCAAAGAAGACGACTTTTATTTGGTGCCAAGATAGAAGCACAAACCTAGTGGTTGGATGCTCTTGGAATCTGCGATACATGGAGGATAATGACTATCAGTTAACAACCAATGCTCCTGATGAATGACATGAGCTGGTTTTATATAGCCTTAGAAGCTGATGAAATGGCCAAGAAAACACAAAGAGAAGACCAAGGTTGAGACTGCACAGGAAACTTAAAAAGAACTGCAACAGCTAACAGAGCAAAGAGCTTGATGGCAAGGTCTTGAAGCATCCATGGCCAGCCTGGTTAATATTCAATAACATTGCCAAACTTTACTCAAAGCTGGCCAATTCTTTGTTGGGATTTAAAAAAAAAACATTTTCATATGCAATTGAAAAAGAAATTCTTAAAGCATGTTCAGGACTTTTCTTAGGACCAGCAACTAAAACAAAGAAGTAAAAATAGCTATTAAAAGCTAATCAAGGCAGGAAGAAGTCAAATGAAATATTTTAAACTCTATCTGAACACAAATTCTTGGCACTTGCACGCAACTTTTCTCACCTAAAGAGAAAATTCAGTTATACCGATTCATACAATCATAGAACAGTTAAAGCAAAGGAGGTCATTTGGCCCGCTGTGTCCATGCCAGCTCTATGCAAGAGCATTTCACCTAGTCCCACTCCCCTCCATTTTCCCTGTAGTCCTTCAAATTTTGTCTCTTCAGATAATTATCCAATTCTCTTTTGAAGGACTCAATTGAATCTGCCTCACCATACTCTCAGGTAGTGCATACCAGAACCACTCGCTACATCAAGTTTTTCCTCATGTCACCTCTGGTTCTTATGCCAATCACCAAAGTGGTGTCCTCTGGTTCTGGATCCTTCAGCCAATGGGAGGTTTCTCCCCATCTCCTCTGTCCTGATCCCTCATGATTTTGAACATCTCGATCAAATCTACTCTTACCCTTTTCTTCTCCAAGGGGAACAGACCCAGCTTCTCCAACCTATCCACGTAACTGAACTTCCTCATCCTGGAATCATTCTCATGAATCTTTACTGCACTCTCTCGAATGCAGTAACATCCTCCCAAAAGTGTGGTGCTCAGAACTGGGCACAATACTCCAGTTAAGGCTGAACCAGTGTTTTATACCGGTTGATTAAAACTTCCTTGTTTTTGTACTCTATGCCCCTATTTATAAAGCCCAGGATCCCATCTGCTTTATTAATCACTTTCTCAATCTGCCCTGCAACCTTCAATGATTTGTGCACATATACCCCCAGGTCCCTCTGCTCCTGCACCCCTTATAGAATTGTACCCTTTAATTTATAATTGTCACTTTGTTCTTCCTAGCAAAATACATCACTTCATACTTTTCTACAGTAAATTTCATTTGCCAATCATCCACCCATTCCACCAGCCTGTCTATGTCCTCTTGAAATTTTTCATTACCTTCCTCACAGTTCACAATACTTCCAAGTATTGTATCCTCCACAAATTTTGAAATTCTGCCCTGCACACCCAAATCTAGGTCATTAATACAGATCAAGAAAAGCAGATGTCCCAACACCGATCCCTGGGGAACCACCTTCCTCCAGTCCAAGCTCACCACTACTGTTTCCTGTCACTCAGCCATTTTCATATCCATGCTGCTACTGTCCCTTTTATTCCATGGACTCTAACTTTGCTGACAAGCCTGTTATGTGGCACTTTATCAAATTCCTTTTGGAAGTCTGTCTACCACATCAACCACATTACCCTCATCAACCCTCTGTTACCTCACAAAGAAACTCAATCAAGTTGGTTAAACATGATGTGCCCTTAAAAATCCATGCTGGCTTTCCTTAATTGATCCACATTTATCCAAATGACTGAAATAAAAGCAAAATACTGCTGATGCTGGAAATCTGAAATAAAAACAAGAAATGCTGGAGCCACTCAGCAGGTCTGGCAGCATCTGTGGAAAGAGAAGCAGAGTTAACGTTTCGGGTCAGTGACCCTTCTTCAGAACTGACAAATATTAGAAATGTCACAGGTTATAAGCAAGTGAGGTGGGGGTGGGGCAAGAGGTAACAAAGGAGGAGGTGTAGATTGGACAAGGCCACATAGCTGACCAAAAGGTCATGGAGCAAAGGCAAACAATATGTTAATGTTTATTTTGTCCCAAATTACCATTTCTAAAAGCTTTCCCACCACCGTGGTTTAATTGACAGACCTGTAGTTGCTGAGCTTGTCCTTATACCTTTTTCTGAACAAGCATAACATTTGCAATTCTTCAGTCCTCTGGCACCACCCCTGATCTATGGAGGACTGGACAATTATGGCTGCAATTTTCACCCTTACTTCCCTCAGTATCTTTGGATGCATCTCATTCAGTCTTGGTGACTTATCAACTTTAAGTACAGCCAGCCAATCTCACCCCTCTATCAATTTTAGCCCATCCAGCATCTCAACTACCTCCTCTTTCACCATGACTTGGGCAGCATCTTCTTCCTTGGCAAAGACAGATGCAACGTACTCACTTAGTACCTCAGGTATGCCCCCCGCCTCCATGCGCAAATCCTTTTAGGTCCCTAACTGGCCCCAATCCTCATTTTTACATTACTATTTATATGCCTATAGAAAACTTTTAGATTCCCTTTTATATTAGCCACAAGTCTCTTTGCATACTGTCTCTTTGCTTCTATTTGTTTTTTCACTTCCCCTCTAAACCTACGTTCAGCCTAGTTCTCAATTATATTCTATTTAGAAACCACCAAAAGAAAATTTTACCATCCATCCTAGTAACATGCATGCTTACTTTTGAACATTTTAAAAATCCATCCTACATTTGAATAGGATTTTGTGTTTATAACTTCCACATGCCAACATATATTGGTAAATAGAATGACCTCCCAAATGATCTTCGAATGGCTCTGGATCATAGTCATACAAACAAGTAATATCTGACAAAAACTGCAAAGTTGAAGACTAGGATGAACTTAATCCACAAATTAGCTGGAACCAGAAAGGGAGCAGTGCTTGCATGCTACAGCCAGCCACCTATTATCTTCAGTTGTTCCCTCATTTCACTGAAGCTCCTCTCCCCCACGACCCATCCCCAAATAGTCTGATTCTTGGTAGCTGTGCCAATTTTCTAGTGATGGCTTAGACCACCAACTGACCTCTAGTGACTCCCTTATTGAGTCTAATCATTTCCATTTGGCCTCAATAATCCCCTCACTTATGTTTGTCCTTGTCCATCCTGTACTTCCTCTCCAATGCTATAATAGTTTATTTAAGCATACTGATTGATCAGTAGACAAGTATCATCTTTTAGCCAAGCTACTTATAAACATTCTACAGTAAATATACATTGTGACTTCCACGTTATTGCTATTTTCTGTTGCCTTTTAGATCTAACTCTTCATGTTCACCCCTTTTTGCTTTATACATGTGACCATATATTTGTTTCTTCAATTTGTCCCCTTTCAATTAACCTTCTTACATGCAACCTTTGAGTTTACTTTAATCTTTATTCCTTTTGACTGCAGGCCTACCTATGTCCATTATACCCATAAATCTTGATTTGGCCTGCTGCTTTGCCTTGAATGTTGCTTCTGCGTATGCCATACTTCATATTCCTCCTACGGATGAGAGCGCTCCTTGCAATTTCTTGTTTTTAATTATTCGTTCATGGGATGTGGGTGTTGCTGGCTCGGCCAGCATTTATCACCCATTCCTAATTGCACCTGGAAGTGGTGGTGAGCTCCCTTCTTAAACTGCTGCAGTCCATGTGGGGTAGGTACGCCCACAGTGCTGTTAGGAAGGGAGTTCCAGGAGCTTAACCTAGCGACAGTGAAGGTACGGCGATATAGTTCCAAGTCAGGATGGTGTGGGGCTTGGAGGGGAACTTGCAGGTGGTGGTGTTCCCATGCATCTGTTACCTTTGCCCTTTCAGGTGGTACAAGTCACAGGTTTGGAAGGTGCTGTCTAAGGAGTCTTGGTGCGTTGCTGCAGTGCATCTTGTAGATGGTACACAATACTGCTACAGTGCATCGGTGATTGAGGGAGGGTTGGTGGATGGGGTGCCAATCAAGCGGGCTGCTTTGTCCTGGATGGTATCGAGCTTCTTGAGTGTTGTTAGAGCCATACAGACAAGTGGAGAGTATTCCATCATACTCCCGACTTGTGCTTTGTACATGGTGGACAGGCTATGGGGAGTCAGGTGAGTTACTCACCTCAGGATTCCTAGCCTCTGACCTGCTCTTGTAGCCACGGTATTTATATGGCTACTCCAGGTCAGTTTCTGGTCAATGGTAACCCCCACCCCACCCCAGGAAGTTGATAGTGGGGAATTCAGCAATCCTAATGCCATTGAATGTCAAGGGAAGATCATTAGATTCTCTCTTGTTGGAGATGGTCATTGCCTGGATATTGTGTGGTGCAAATATTACATTGCCACTGGATGTTGTCCAGGTCTTGCTGCATCTGGACACTGACTGCTTCAATACCTGAGTCGTCACAAATGGTGAACTTCGTACAATCATCAGTGAACATCCCCATTTCTGACCTTATGATTGAAGGAAGGTCATTGATGAAGCAGCTGAAGATGGTTGGGCCTAGGACACTACCCTGAGGAACTCCTGCAATGATGGCCTGGAGCTCAGATGATTGACCTCCAACAACCACAGCCATCTTCCTTTACGCTAGGTATGACTCCAACTAATGGAGAGTTTCCGCACCACCATCCCCCCCATCCGATTCCCATTGACTCCAGTTTTGCTCCTTGATGCCATGCTCGGTCAAGGGCAGTCACTCTCATCTCATCTCTTGTTCATGTCTGGACCAAGGCTGTAATGAGGTTCGGAGCTAAATGGCGCTGGCGGAACCTAAACTGAGAGTCACTGAACAAGATTTGTGCAAGAAGTGCCATCAGTCGTTAAGAGCTCAAGTTGAGTTTCAGGGCTTTGGGAGCGGCAGGTAGCACCCAATGCATCCGGGTGTCAGTGTCTTGGACTGTACATTCCAGGTGGTGGTCACCATGCTGCCATACAAGGTGCAGGTGGTGAGGGAGTGGGTGACCAGATAAGGTAGGAGGAAGAAGGAATTCCCTAAGCCACTGGCACTCACTAACTTGTTTTCAGTTTTAAATATTGGGAGGATGAAGTCTCCTTGGAGATTTGACTGCACACAGAAAAAGTGTAAATGCAGCAGTCATAGGGGATACAACATTTAGGGGAATAGACAGGCATTTCTGCAACCACAAACATGAACACCGAATGGTATCAGGGTAAAGGATATCACTGAGCAGATGCATGATATTCTGCAAGGTGAAGAGGAACAGCCAAGAGTTGTGGTCCATGTTGGAATTAATGACTTGGTTGAGGTCCTTCAGGAACAGTTTCATGAATAAAAAAAGGACCACAAATGTTAGCACTCTCAGGATTATTCCTAGTGCCACCTGCTTGTGAGTACAGAAACAGGATGATAGTGCAGGCAAATGTGTGGCTGGAAAAGTGGTGCAAGAGGGAGAGATTCAGATTCTTGAGGCATTCAGAGCTGGTCGGAGGGAAGAAGCACCTGTCCAAGATGGACGGGATCTGAACAGAGCTGGGACCAAAGTTCTCCCTGAGAGGTTAACTAGCACTATTGGGGAGGGTTTAAACTCATTTGGCAGGGAGCGAGAAATCAGAAAGTAGCAGAAAGGAGCAAAATGAGATTGGAGGAGAGATATAAACAGCGGTAAAGTTAGAAATATCCCCCAAAAATTGGAGGAAGCAGATGGAGGAAAGTAACAAAAAAAAGTGATGAAGGAAGTATTCAATTGTAGGCATATCAACATCCATAATGTCACTAATAAAGTTGGTACGCTGCAGGCATACGTTGCCACATGGGGTTATGACTTGGTTGCATTAACAGAGATTTGGCTAACAAGGCCAAGAATGAGTTAATATTCCTAGTTACTAAGTATTCAGGAGTGATAAAGGAGGAGAAAGAGGTGGGTGTGTGGACAGAATTAATTAAGGATGATGTTACAGTCCTCAACAGAAAGGATATACGAGATGATTCTAGGACTGATTCTATTTGAATAGAGTTCGCAGCAGAAAGGAAGCTATTACATAGTTGGGTTTTCTTTTAAGAGTTCCAAACAATCAGGAAATGATAGATGATGAAAACTGTTAGTAAATTTCAACGGCATGCAACAAGAGAGTAGTAATATGAAGAAACTTTAATTACCTTAGAATAGACTGGAGAAAATATAGTGCTAAGAGTAGGAAAGGAGAAGAACTTCTGATGTGTACAGGAGAACTTTCCCAATCAGTATGTCTCCGGTCTAACAAAGAAGAAAGCAGTGTTTATCTGATTCTGGAGAACGAAGTTGGGCAAGTGGAGATCATTCAGCTAACACTGATCACAACATAATTCAGTATAGAGTAATATGGAAAGAGACTAGAAAACATTGAAAGTAAAAATGCTCAACTGGGGAAGAGCTAATTTCAATGATTTAAGAGGAGTTGTTGGAAAATGCGATTGCAGGGTAAAGGTGTAATGAAGCAATGGAAGGCATTCAAGCACAAACCCAGCACATGTACAAAGTTAATGTGCCCTGGATTTCAAAGGAAATAAAAGATGAAAAATAAAACAGAAAAAGGAGGCTTATGATAAATGTCAGGAGCAAGATTCAGTTAATAACCAGGAAAATTATGGAAAGTGTAGGAGGGAACTGAAAACGTTAACACGGTAAAGAGTACACAAATTGCTGGTATGGACCCGATGGGCTGAATGGCCTCCTTCTACGCCATAAATGACACTACGACATTGAATTGAACCCTAAAACATTTTATAAACCTATAAAGTGCAAGAGGTTAGTCAGGAGAAAAAGTTGGGCCGACTGGGCTGAATTTTACTGGCCGTCGACGCAACAAGTCACAGCGTGGGGGCCGGAAAAATTCAGCAGGGAGAGGCCTGCCTCAATCCACGACATCCGTAAGGCCACCCCCCCCCACACCCCTGCATATTATTGAAGAGCGGGCCCTTCACCTCCATATGCAAATGAATGTTAATAAGGTGTAAATGTACTTAACTGCAGACGGCAGCCGTCCCACGCCGATTTACGGCCGCCATTCATGCTCCACGTGCCGGGAGCTCCGCGGCGCGAACCTCGTGGGGGTGGGGAGGGGGGGGGGGGGGGGGGGGGGAAAGAGAGGAATAATTTCAGGGCAGGAGGAGCGGATGGTGGAAGGGGTTATAGGCCAAATGTTAGAAGTTTAGGGGGTAAAATTCGGGTAGGGGAAAAGACATGTGTTGGCCATTCCAGGCATCGAAATGACCATTGGAGGGGTTGGGGAAAGGCTATCCACAAATTTTTATTAAAGAATAAGATAGATAACACTGCTGCACCTTTAAAAATTATAATTCTAAGGGCTTAAAGCCCTTTAAAAATGGCGCCGGACGCCATCGCCGGAGATGCGGAGGCCACCCCTACACGTCATCAGGGTCAGCCGCTCCACCCCCACTATTTACATGAGCGCCCATGCAAATTATTGCGGGGGCTCCTTGGCGGCCCTTCAGTGTCGGAAGGCTGCAGAGTTGAAAGCACACCGCCAAGGAACGTGGCGCGCGATTAAAATTCAGTCCATGAAGTCCCAAAGGGAAATCTTCATGTAGAGGTAGAAAACACTGTTTACACATGTTCACAGTGCAGCAACAGGGCATGAAAAAAAGAGAAAGTTGCAGGTTGCTCCACGCTCACATTCAACCAGAGTTCCGTGAGCAAAGAATGAGCTTTTTACAATAGTTTATGAATATGTAATAAATGCCATTTGAAACCAGAAACCTCCCTTCTCTTTTTTTAAAAAACATTTCATGGTTTTTTGCGACACCGTGCAATTTTTGATTTAAATACATGAAATTGTGCAATTCACAATTCTTACAATGCTGTGGCCATGAAATTTGTAAAATTTCACTGTGAATTTGGTAGGGCCCTAATTATAAAGTATGCAGATGATACAAAACTAAGAAACATCATAAATACTAATGGATAACTGGAGACTTCAGGATGACATACAGGATAGTGAAATAGGCAGAAGCATGTAGTTCAGTGCAGACAACTGTGAAGTGATGCACTTTTGGAGGACTAATATGGCGAGACAATATACTATAAATACCACAATTTTGAAAAGTGTATATGAACAGAGACACCTTGGTGTCCATATACACAAATCCTTAAAGGTGACAGGGCAAGTTGATAAGGTGATTAAAAAAGCATGTGGATTATTTGGTGGATAATTAGAGGAACACATTCGAACTTTATCACTCGTTAGGCCTCAGCTGCAGTATTATGGACAATTCTGGCCACCACATTTCACAAAGAATGTGAAGATGTATAAAGAGTACAAAGGAGATTTACCAGGATGTTAGCAGGGATGAAGGACTTCAGGCATAAGGGGACACTGGAACAGTTAGGATTGTTCTCCCTGGAACAGAGAAGGTTAAAAGGCAGCCTAATAGAGGTTTTCCAGATGATGAGGGGTCATGATAGAGTACATCAAGGTTGTTCCCTCTGGCAAGTTCATCAATAACCAGAGATAACAGATTTAAAATCATGGCTAAAGATCTAGAGGGGAGATGTGGAATTTTGTTTTTCTTGCTTAGAGTTGCCAAGATCTGGCACATTTTACCTGAAAAAGGTGGCAGCATCTGATTCCGTAAATAATTAAAAAGGGAACTGGGGCAGGTACTTGAGGATGCGCAAGTTAAGAGTTATGAACAAAAAGCAGGGAGTGGAACTAAGCATGACTACACTTTCAAAGAGCCAGCACAAGCATGATGGGTTAAATGGCCTCCTTCTGTGCTTTAAGTTTCTAATGATTGTGAATAAAGACACCAAAATCAGCAGGATACTTACAAAACATTCTGCCGCATCATCCATTAGACCTAGTTGAAAACGATGCTCATCTTTAAAGCTTTCAGCTAGAGCATTCCGTAAAGCATCAGAGGGGAGGGCTTTTTCCCTGCTGTTCTGAAATTCTACAAATATATTCTGCAAGAAAACAACATAAATGATTTGCAACAGTGGAAAAAAAGACATAGGTTTAGTTCAACCAAGAATGAGATAAATTGTATTTTTTTTTTAAAAAAACTTCACAGGCAGAAACTGCCTTTAGGATGCTACACTGATCCCTCTTAGTTCTGAGCATGACTATGGTACACTTATGTAAATTTCCCTGTTTAAGTTACATACAGTATACAGGAATATCCTTCACACTACTACAATAAACAAGCCTCTTTCCAAGCAATTAGTGGGGCACCATAGCCTAGATCTACTCCATCAAGGCCCCTCATCATCTTGAAAACCTCTATTAGGGCGCCTTTTAACCTTCTCTGTTCCAGAGAGAACAATCCTAAATTGAAATTACCAGCCCATCTGATAGAAAAGGGAACAGAACCAGATGGCCATATGGAAAATATAATCTCTAATTTCTGAAACTGATAGATATCTATCTACGATATTAGTACATCTTACATCCCAATGAGATTTTTTTTTTAATTGAGAAACTAAATTTTAAAGTTGTGATTGGGACTTTGAAGAGTTTCAGAGTCTTGAGTCTTGGAAAGTAATGATTTAGAATAGAAGACATTGCATGAAGTCTTGATTTCAACTCAGTGAGCATACAGAAGAACTCTGTATATTTGGACCTTAGAAGGGACAAGAAAGTTCAGAGGAATACTGACCACAACATTATTAAATAGAGTCCAATAACCTTGCAATAAAGAGGGATTGCCCATCAGGCAAGGTTATTTTCTTGTATCCTGTCCATGTACAAGTGAAAGGTGATGGAAGAGTTGTCCCAGATACAGGTGAAGGACTAGCGCTTTATATCATTAAAGCTTGTTGAGGGGAAAGCAGTGTTTGCCACAAAGGAGGAAATGAAAATTCTTAAAGGCAACTTTAACAATGAAGGAGATGTGGGTTAAGGGTGATAGTCGGGTCAAAAGAGGAGAAAGCGAACAGGTGGCAACAATAACTGCATCTCATATCTGTTAAGAAACAAGTAGCTACACATAATAAAAGCAAGGTTTAAAAATCTTCCAGAAAATTACAAAGTTGATCTTTTTTTCTCAATGTTTCCATTACGTCTCAGTCATTTATCAATTATAAATTAATCAATAGTTAATAAGATGCAAATAAACATATAAACAGCAACTTTCACAACGTCAGATCTAAGAAAATACATACTGACATGCTTAAATTAATCCAAAATTAACTACAGGGATAAGATACCACAATCACAAAATGGGCAATTTACAATTTCAAATGGACTGCACTGCTGTAACAATCTCAATGTTAAAAGTTGACTTTACCTTCAAAGCACAAAATATGCAAGCATTTCCTGAGCACACGTGTCCAGGCAGCTGTCTCAAACTACGTCGGAAAATGTCCAGATGCCATAGAATCTGGAGAGAGACAGGCTACAGTTGTAAAAATGATCAAGAAAAAAAGCATGCCTTCAAATATACAACCAGTGAATAGATATATAAAACAATCCTTTTAAGAACTGCATTTCCATTAAAGGACAAACATATGGAGATACACGAATGCTCAAACATCCCTTCAACATATTTTCTCTTACCCCAAACCCCATCACTTGCTGAAATTTGAAATCATTCTCCTACTCTCCAGGACTGTTTACATTTTGCCATGCCTCTGAACACTAGTTTATGCTTCCCAAGAGTAATCATCAGAACTTTTCACAAAGTATCACATGGGAATGCACGGGCTATGGAAATGTGCTGAAATGACTTTTGCTCCAGACACCAAGGCCACAAAAAATCACTTAATAATCCCTTAATCAAACATATTTTAAAAAGACTCCTGACAAAAGGACACAAATGTTCCCACACATAAAAACATACCACTAGTAAACTCTTACTGGCTCGGTGAACAAAAGTTCCTTTCTGGTAAAGAGGTTGCAGGTTCAATTCTTATTCTGTGCTCAGTTAGATGATTACTGTCAGAACAGTTGGAGCAGGCACAATTATTTGGCTTCAGTATTCCAGGTTTTGGGGAGGGAAAGAGGATTAAATAGAAGTGCTATCCAATGAATTTTTCTATAAAGTATGCAACTGAGATACCTTCTACAGTCAAACAAGTTGCTCACAGTCACTTTCTAGGCCCATCACAAAAATGGTCAATTGGACAAGATACTAGTGACCTGCTGGGTCTGTGAACCATTCCCAGCAAGAATAATTTTTTTCAGGGAGGAAGGAGAAAATTAAAAGGCAGGAGAGGAAATACGTGTACCAAGATAAAGTAGATTTGACAGCAAGCTCTTGCATCAACAATACATGACCTAACCAAAAAGGTAGAGATCGACTACCGACACTGAAGAAAGGAGTTAATGTAAGAAATGGGACAAGAATGATTAGTATTATGTCCAATATCCGCAGTCAAAACACTATCCCAAAGTTCAGCAGTTATAACAGACACTGCTGAGAATCAATGAACCACTGTACCAAAATCTTGACCTAAATCTAAATCTAGATTTACAGTAGTGAACACAGCATGTTTTACAAAGTTTTACAACATATAATGGAGTTTTCTTATTCGAATAAAAAAAAATGTCAAAATTGACAAAATGTTCCTTACTATGACTGATAAATTGAGAATTGTGCTGAGTTCAATGATTTGACAGATTAACAAAATACTCCAACTTAAAAAATCATTTGCTACATAAGCTTCGCACATAACCCTCACCTTTTGAATTATCTAACTATTGTTGAAAAGCAAGATATGCTGTCGAAGCTTTCCATCTTGCACTCATCAGGACAGACGCAAGAATGCCAAATTTTTATGGGGAGCAACAATTTATGCTGCATGAGAAAAGTGTGCTGACTGGTTGGCAAGTCAGCTCTGATTGGTCAAGGCAGTGCTGTGGTATATGAATTCCAGCACCAGTGCAATGCCAGGTACATAGGTATACACATTCCATGTATGTACAGATCAGTGGACTCAATATTGAGTTCAATAATTTCAGATCATGAGCCCCATTATTTTGTTTATTTATATTTTTTATCAATCAATCATGTGCTAGTCTTAAAATTATTCACGTTTTTGCTTTTATACAGAGTTGTTCACTACTCTGCCATTAGCACTCTCTGGACCGATGCTTTGTCTTTCACTACAGCTATTTAGCACTCCATTTGCATTCTGTTCCATGACATCTGTCATTTAATCTCTCCCCCTCCGTCCTATTGCAGTCCTTCCTTCTTGTTCTTCTTTCCCCCCCCCCCCCCCCCCCCCCCTTACTTGCTCAAAGACTGTTGATTTCTAACTTTTGCCAGTTATGAAGAAGGGTCACAGACCTGAAACATTAACTCTGTTTCTCTCTACACAGATGCTGCCAAACCTGAATATTTCCAGCACTTTCTATTCTCAGCACACCCGTTTGGCTGCTCGCAATAGGTAGAGTAGTGACTGTACTCAACCAGCAAAACTCAGAACACAATGTCTAACCTTAGATGTGATTCCACGATTGGACAACACTTACTGAACAATCCTGAGTGTGCTAAGAATTACACTAACAACCAACTTAAGATCATCAGCTGGGCTTGCAATGTGGCTCACTTACGCTTGCTAGAAGCTACATATATTCATACGCAGGGACCCGTCTTCTGCAGGCAAAAGGAACACGTCCAGGCGTTGAACCTTTTTGAATTAAACCAAAGCATGGGGGACAATAGTTCCCTGGTGCATTTCCTGGGCAATGCCTCGACCAATCAAAGCCGACTTGCCAACCAATCAGCACCCTTTTCTCATGCAGTATAAATTGGTGCACCCCTTAAAAAAAAATCTGGCATTCTTGTCTGCCCTGATAAGTGCAAGCTTTGACAGCATGTCTTTTTCAGCAATATTCAAGTTCTGTACTACCAATCGGCTATTTAAATAGCAAATAAAGAAAACATCTCCAAATTGTGCTGAAATAGTTACAACAAAACCAACATAATAATTAAAACAGGACAGCTTGAAGAGCATTCCCAACATGGCCCAGCTTAAGAGATTTCACCTCCACCAATTGTGGTAATCAAGCAGAGTGGGCTGTTATTTCAGCCAAGTGCAGAATATGTACTCCTTGGAAAATTTAGAAATTTACACATGAACTGTACAGTCTCATGCAGTTCTCCAATTATTTAGTTTTGCTCTGGGGCACAACATAAACATGTATGGCAGGGACCCCAATTATCCTGAGACAAGGTCCACTTACCTTATTCACTGGATAGGGTAGCACCCCAATCATGATTATTGTCGAGTATCTATTATGGTCCTTTTTCTCTAGCTAAATGTCAACAAAACCCATTCCATTTTTTTGGAATCCATAAACTCTTCAGTATCTCTGACTGTAATGATTTTAGCTGCAACAGGCTAAGCCCAGGGGTACAGAATTTCACTTCACTACTTGACCCCAAGATCATATTCCTCCTCCACATCTATTACCAAAATGACTGACGTTTGCTGCTAAACCACCAGCCCTCACTTTCCCCATCTAATCTTAAAACCCATATATTTAGAAGATCAAGGCTCAGTTTCTCCCCACTTTGATGACCTCTTAACCATCAAACTGCAAATTCACCCTATCCTCAAAGTACATTAGCTCACCCACACTCCAGTGACTTGACTAAGATCACTGTCCTGACCTTCAAATCCCTCAGTGATTTTGCTCCACCTTACCTCGGTGGACTCCAACATCTAAACTTGCGCTGCTTCAGAAGCACTGACTCCCTCTACTCCATCAAGGTCTACTCCCTCAGTTATCATATCATCCTTTGTTACTTTCTTCCCATCACTTGTCACTTCCCCCTCTGAATTCAGACGGTTCTGTAAATTCATTTTCTTTGAAATTCAATCTTTAACCCCTTTTTCCCTTCCTGGTCTGTGTTGATCAAAATCTCTAAATGTCTCTGGGCTATAGAAATGCAAGTTGCAGTTACTCTGTTTGTTCCTGTACCACTCACTGTTTGCTTTCTGTTGCTCTCTCCAATTTTTAATTTTTCTCCCACTGCTTTACCCTTGAGTATTCCTGATGGTCCTTTCTCCTATCTACAACCTTGTCCTCCAGTGATCATGAATTACTGTCTTTTCCTAGTGATTACTTCTATATAATGCTTCAAGACAAGCAACCCAAATTAAATATAAGATGCTCCTCCAACTGAAAGCTCCTGAACAGCTGATTAGTGCACTTTTAACAACATTGAAAGTATAAATAAAAACTGACTAATTATATGGCTCTGGATTGGAGCCATATCAAGTTTGAACCCCTGCAACCATAGAAATTGCATTACATAGTGTTATTTTCCCCAGAGTATTATGGGGTAATCCAAAACATTTACTAGGTCCTCTCATTTTTATGATCAACTGTCTCAGTACTATTGTTGTACTATCATTCTTCGGAGTATCTTCACACAATGTGCAATTTTACACAAAAAAAAATGTTTGCGAAATAGTACAATCACATTATGTTCATGTGTGAATGAATCCAGGGACAAAATACACATGCAGCAGATAATTCCAGAAGTTCAACTTGCTAAGTTCAGGTTCAAATTTACTGAAAATATGACTTGAAACCCACAGCAGAGAAAGAAACCCAAGAAATGTGTAACAGAAGATTTTTATTGTCAAAAAATACAACCAGGGTACAAAATGTATCTAAGCTGGCATGGATCAGAAGTTACATGAAGATTCATTCACTACAGCACCTTAACTTTAGGAATGACAAGGCTATTGTAAACAGTAAGCATGTATAATGCTACAGTAATACAACCTGCAATAGTTTTAATACAACAGAAAATAAATTATATTTTGATACAATTCTGCATGTGTTGTGTATTTATAGATGCTCTATAACCATACCTAGAGCTGAGAGAAATCCCCATTGCAGTTATCTTCCACAGAATCACTCGAGTAGGAGCAACATATCAACCACAATGCTACATCCTCCTCAAGATAAACCGTAACTAACTCTATGGAAGGAGATAGACAGCACCCTAGTATAGCAGAAGGTTTAGAGTCTCAATAGTTAATATGGTACATACATTAGGCAGATTATCTACTGTAAAAACAAAGCTGCATTATAAACAAACTATTTTACAATATACTTGAGAAATCTGTGCATTTAGCTAAATTCATCATTCATAGCAACAAGCATATCAAGCATATGTGCAAGCTAAACATCAGCACCCCATAAGCTCTGGGACTCTGAGGAGAAACCAACCAGCATCACTGATGGATTGGACAGATAAATCCCTCTTACCTCCCAAGTGTACACAAATGGCGCTCTCTCACAAATGCTTTATCACTCTTCTGTTTTCAATGCTTTCCTCAACCTCACCAGGTTCCTCTCAGAGCAGAGACCATTTCCTTCAAGATCATAATGGTTTGTTGTCATTACAATCCAAAGAGGAAGATGTGAGCAATCCACCTGTGGAGGTATCAAAGCTTAAGTTATGATGGAAAGTAAGTAAACTGAACTACACAAAAAAAAAATTAAGCCATAAGATTTTGCTGAACATTTTAAAAAAGTTTAGGTTTAAACTTGCATTTTACATTATTGCAACATGTTTTACAATGTGAATTGATAATTACTGGAACTAAGTAAATTATGAAAATTAGAGGCAGAAAGAATTTCAAAAGATTATAACTTACCAGAACCTGTGCAGTCTAAAGATGGGCAAGCTTCTTTTTCGACAAAGTGCAGAAGTTCTGTTTCCATTATTATTCTTCTTCCATATTCGAGTCTTGCGAAGACTAACAATTTCACATTTCCATTTGCTGTTGTGATAAATTATGAGGATATCGTCCTACATTACAACAGTGACTGCACTTCAAAAATATTTAATTGACTGTAAAGTGCTTTGAGATGTCTGGTGGTCGTGAAAGGTGCTATTTTTTATTTTTATTTTTAGAGATACAGCACTGAAACAGGCCTTTCGGCCCACCGAGTCTGTGCTGACCATCAACCACCCATTTATACTAATCCTATATTAATCCCATATTCCTACCACATCCCCACCTTCCCTCAATTCCCCGACCACCTACCTATACTAGGGGCAATTTACAACGGCCAATTTTACCTATCAACCCGCAAGTCTTTGGCTGTGGGAAGAAACCGGAGCACCCGGCGAAAACCCACGCAGTCACAGGGAGAACTTGCAAACTCCGCACAGGCAGTACCCAGAATTGAACCCGGGAGGCTGGAGCTGTGAGGCTGCGGTGCTAACCACTGCGCCACTGTGTTGCCCATATAAATGCAAGTCTTTTTTCCTTAAGAAAATACCATTTAATGCTCTAGAATACCCCTCTTCACTTCAAACTTTTCAGAGCACTATCACCAAGCTCCACTTTATATAGATCAAAATGCTTTCTCCAAATAAGGTTGGAAAGCCAATATCTACAATTATATTGACGGATTTTTTATTTTTACAGATTATATAAAACATTTGAGCATTTACAAGGTCACATATTAAAATCTCATCTAAGACCATCTACAGATGCAGAGAGTCATTCAATCTATCCAGATACAAGCTCCACAATAGAAGACTTAGGCAATATTTTAACTAGGTTTCATAAATTAGTTCCTCACAGGCAACCTGCATGCTGAAACTGCATCAACTTCACGAACAGAAAATCTCAACTGTTAAAATGAACTAATGGATCTCCAGCTGTGTTATTCATGGCTTAAGTTGGAAGACATACAATAGCATAAAAGATGGGCCTATTACCATTCCAAGAAATGCCCTTTATGGTTCCAGGAAAGCCAAGACAAGTCCTACCTCTCAAGAGCATCTCACTCCCTTCTCCATCTATCCTATCATTATAGAGTTTATACGCCTTTCTCTTCACCTCAACAGCATTTCTCTGCTTAACCCCTCCTACTCTCAAGGGCATCTCCACACCTGTCCCTTTCCCCCCTCAACACCTTTATATGTCAATCTCGCTTATTTCCTTCTACCACCTGCTGCTCTATGCCTCAGAGGCCATATGATTTATGAAATGATCAGAAACTTTAGCACAACTTCATTGCAGCAGCAAGTTTGTATTTTGAATAATTCGGTTTCATTTCTGAAGCTTTTTTTTCCAACATTGCAGATTAGGGAATGTAATATAATTCAAGCCAAAAACAGGCCTAGGTTAGGGATCAGAACACAGGCAGATCCTGGGAGGTGATACTCAGGCAGGAAGAGGCTGAATACAGCACAATGGCACTTACTTGGAAATAATGGGTGCTCAAATAATTCCGTATAGCAGCACCTACCTGGAGAAAATGGCTGAATTTTTTTGGTAGCTGCCCTTCCCATTTCAATTGGTTGGGGTTTGTGACATGCTTTAGCTGATTGGTGGTTGGGTTCTATCTCATATCCCATTGGTTGACAGTCCTGTCAATGAAAGACCAATGAAATCTGAGAAAACAGACGATGTTCACTACAGCCAAAAACTTTAACTTTGCCTAAAACGTAATAAAATGAACTTAAGTGACCAAAGTAAATTAAAAATTCTTAGAAGGAGTGGATATCACAATGCATCTGGCAGAAATCTACCACAACAGAACCTGATACAATTTTATTTCAGGTAAAATAGAAAAGCATTGAAAGTTACGACTGATACAATGCTACAATGGCCAACATTCAGTGTTCTAAGCTTGCCCAAATTCACTTGCAATGAGATACCATTCCAGGGAGAATACTTATCAAGCCAATTATTATTTGGCTTCATCAGGTGACCAACTGTACATGCAGCATTTAAATGCTCGAGATTAATGTCTCTTGTAGCAACGTACTTAGCACTAATTTAATTCATGTTAATTACAATACCTTCCCCCCCCACCCACGTGGTATTGTTTAAAAGATTCTTTTTTTTCAGTGATGTGAATTTAATATATATGATATATACTTTTCAAAGAATTCCCATTATAATCAATCAGAATGAACACCCTTCCTTAGTTGACGTTCTATCCTTTCCAATACGAGAATATATTTGTCACGCAATTCTCAGCATTATGTATTCCCAAGTCAGGTACTGGTACTGATAAATGAGACACTTTCAAGAGGAGACAAAATGAAATTGCAGTACTAGAGTGCATTAAGTCAGTATTGCATTTTCATGGGTAGGATGAAACTACAAATAGATACCCAACACATATGTTCATTATTATGCCATTACAGCAAATATATTGTTAGTTGTTGAGGTTTAATATTTCTTGCATATTAAAATTGAACATTTCCTGCACACGCTGAGCCAATATGTGTGTGTATTTGGGTGGTCATATAATGAACATCTTCAATATGTTTAATTAAATATAGAATCTAAATCACTTCAAAGAGGTTGTAATAAATTACAAGGCCAGCAAGAGTTTCTGCTTTAGATCGCTATCTAGGTGAGCTTTATTAGAAGGCAAGCTCATCTTAATATCAGATGTGAAAAGAATCAAATTCAGCTTTGATGTCCCAAGTCAAACAGCCTGTCAAAACTCTCAGCTTAGACTCACAAAGGCAATATTAGAGGGCAATTGGCACCCATGAATTTTTAATCCACAAGTCTATGCTTTCAGCACTAGAACAAAAGGGAAAAAAGATAAAAGAAACAATAAAAACTTAAGAGCTCTTGGTCTGTACATACAAGCATATGAATTAGGAACAGTAGACCATTCAGCCCATACGGGCCTGCCCTGCCATTCTAGAAGATCATGGCTGATCTGACTGTGGCCTGAACTCCATTTTCCCACCTACCCAATACCCTTTGACTCCCTTGTTAGTCAAGAATTTATCTACCTCTGCCTTAAAAATATTCAATCACCCTGCCTCCATCGTTCTCTGAGGAAGAGTTCCAAAAATTCTCAACCCTCAGAAAACATTTCTCCTCATATCCATCTTAAATGGGTAACGCCTTATTTTTAAAGTGCGCGCCCTAGTTCTAGTCTCTCCCACAAGGGAAACCATCTCTCAGCATCCACCCTGTCAAGTCCCCTCAGGATCTTATGTTTACCTCTCATTCTTCTGAACTCCAACGGATACATATCCGACCTCTCTTGATAAGACAACCCCAACCACCACACCGCCCCCATCCCAGGTATCAGTCGAGTGAACCTTCTCTGAACTGCCTCTAATGCACTTATATTCTTTCTTAAATAAGACTACCAAAACTGTCAGACAAGATTTACTGTTTATAAATTGATATCCAAAAATCCATTGTCCTTCAAAAAATGAAGGTCCTAAAAGCCAATTTAATTTAATGTTCCTAAACCTTTTGGCATTTGTTTTGCTGTATAACAATACCAGGTGACTTATTAAACTGCAATTAAACTTTTCATTTCCATTTTTAACTAGTTAGAATAAAAAAAATGTCCCATAAATCTTAAAGCACTAGCCATGTCACTTCTGACAACAGTATGTTTTTTTTTAAATCAGGGTAGGAGCTGAAGACTGCAGGTCCAAGACTGCTCTACCAGAGAACTTTTTGCCAAAAGAAAAAGAAAATAAAGAGTTGTCACAACCATTTGATTTTAATTTAAGTTACATACAGAATATATCTTGTGGGACCGAACGCAAGCATATCAGCCCACAAAACAGTATGCACAAATGAAATATTACAACTGGACCTAGGTGATACTTTATATCATGAAAATACAGAAAAATGTCAAGTCTTTCATTGTATGAAATATTATTTAAATATGCATTCACTTTCTAAAATGTATACCTTTTAGTGTGTGAACTTACTCTTGTTGAGGTACAGCTACACCCAGCAGAATGTGACAACATTCAACACGTACCATTGCAAAGATTTATGCCCATGCAAGATGCAGTGCGACACTAATCGCAAAGCTACTTTCACTGCATCAGTTGGTCAAGTTGATATAAATGCAAGAGTTTCTTTTTATAGCGCACTTCATGACCTCAGGACGCCCAAAGTACTTGACAGTCAATGAAGTATTTCTGAAGTGTAGTCACTAACGTAATGTAGGAAACATGACCGCCAAATTGTGCACCAACTCCCATAAGTAGCAATGTGATAATAACCAGATAATTTTTATGTTGATTGAGGAATAAATATTGGCTAGATATCAGGGATAATTCACCTATTCTTCAAAATAGCAGCATGCAACCTTCTGCGTCCACCTGAAAGGGTAGACAGGACCTCGGTTCAACATCTGATCCAAACAATGGCACCTCTGACAGTGCAGCACTCAGTCAATACTGCACTGGAGTGTCAACCTAGATTTTTGTGCTCAAGTCTCTGGAGTGAGACTTTAATCCCATCCTTCAGACTCGGGAGGGCTACAAGCTGAGTCACAGCAGACACTCAACTGATAGGATATGCACAGGTCCAAAACATTTCTTTTCTACAGCCAGATCTGCCCAGCTCAACTGTGTTTTTTTTTTGTCCAACCAGTATGGAATTTTGTGTTTTCAAATTTCAAATATTTAAGGAGTAGGGAAGTTCATGAAACTATAGCTGTGTTAAATAAATTCCTTGTAAAGAAAAACTGAACAAACTTTAGGTGTAGTCATTTTAGGTCAACAATCTAGAGCTATGCTGAGATTACTAAAGCATGAAGAAATTCAAGGAATAAAATGCCCACAAACCACTTGTAGGATACACCCTAGAATCCTCAAGAAAATAGGTGACGCTTTAGTTCATAAGTGTGCTAGTTCAATAAATACAGGAGGACATTGCCAAGGATTGGAGGAAAGCAAATGGTCTCCCACTACTCAAAAGAAGGGAGACACTGAACCTGAAAACAAATCAGTGAGCCAAATGCTGGTACAGGAGGAAATGCCCTAGTATATTTTATACACGCGTATACCTAATCAACATAGAAACCACACGAGTGGCAACCACAGATTTTAGTTACTAACACATAGTTCACTGAAGGATAACTCAGGGATCATTACCCTTTATAAATCCATTCTATATTGAACATTTTGGAATGCAAGTCAATGCTATGTGGTGTATGAATATCAGTGCCACTTAGTTAACACCTGCAACAGAATCCTCTCTACAATTGTGTTTTACAAAGGTCTGCCACTTACTGAAGACCAACATACAGCACAATGTTTAAAATATAACAGAGTGGGTTCAGTCCTTCCGTCAGCACTGATAATGCTGACTTATTCCTAAACTCTGGGAAGTAGTTGCTGGCACACCTTATCATGCAATGACAGAAGGATTTCATAATAGGGATTTACTGAGGCATTGAAATCCACACCTGGAATTTACAGTAATACTACAGAATAATCAGTATAAAATGGATGTGTAAAGGGTAATGATTACTGGAACATCCTTCATGTGGGAGGCCTTCATGTACTGCCCTTAATTCCCAGTTCTAGCTTGTTTCTAAGCTACTCAATCTGTGGCTGCATCACTTCCAGAATTGGTCAGATGAAGAATTTGTACAGCTTCAGTAAAGTTCTGGAGCTAGAGTGATTTTTTTTCCCACAAAGGGTCCCCATTCAGCCCAGCCTGTCTGATGCTGTGATGAAACCACAGGTATGCTATGTCATGTGCAAACCACATTATTTTGGAAAGCTATGCAAAGGAACTTCTGCTGCCTGCTGGTCTTGATAGCAGTTCAATTGTTATATCCTGCCCCGTGTCCTTTGGAGAATGTCTCACATTGTGGTTTTGCAGTGGTTGGCCTATCTCTACACTTTCCTGCCCTACTCTCCATACCACTTTATTTCCTTAGTATCCAAAAATCTATCAATCTCAGTCTTGAATATACTCGATGACTGAGCAGCCACAGCTCTTTGGGGTAGAGAATTCCAAAGATTCACAATATTTGGAAGAAATTTCTTATTTCAGTTCTAAATGGCTGACTTATTCTGAGAACAATTCCTTCTACTGATCTTATGATAGAGACAAGGTAATTGAACCATTTCAGCAGCTTCATCGGTCAAGGATGGTCTGCGAAACTCCAACAACAATACCCTGGGGTTGTGATTTTTAGCCTGTTAAAGACAACCATCTTCTTTTATCATCAGGTATAACACTGTAGGGTTTTCCCACTGATATTCATTTTTTCATGGCACCTGGTACCATAGTAATTGAATACTGTTTGATATTGAGGGCAACTGCTCTCACTCTCTCTCCCCTCTGGCATTCAGCTCATGTCCATGTCAAGGCTGTGGCAAGGTCAGGAGCAGAGTGATTCTGGCACAACCTGAACTGAGTGCCAGTCAGCGTGCATCATTTGATGCAACTATTAATTACTTCTTTCCACTTTGCTGATGATTGGTAGCAGACTGAGGGGCATTAATTGACTTGATTAGATTTGTCTTGCACTATAACAATTTCCTTTCTATGTCAGAAGCTGTTGCAAGATAGTTAGCTAGACACAGTTCTGAACAGGCTATATAGTTTAAAAGTGAATTACTGGGTATTTTTGAGCTCAAATGGAAAATATGACAGAAAACAACTTTTTAAGATTACAATCAAATGGAGTTGTTTAAACTGGAAAATCTGTACAAGCCAATGGCAAAAAAAAAATGAATTTCTGTGGGAAAGATATAATGGAATCTGTGATAAAAAGTAATATGTTCTATGAAAGCTCATTGCTCTAGTGCACAAGATACTTAATGCTATTGAAGCCAACCCCAATGATTTTATCTCTTACCTTGCTCAGTGATAATAAATTAAAACTCTAAGCAAAGATGTTCAGCATGAACAGATCACTCAATTTAGTATAATTCTACACTCTTCTGGTTTGCTTTTTTTAAAAAAAAAGCCCTTTATTCTAAAGAATTGCATGCACATAAGCCTCTCTCCCAAAAATTGTGGAAATTTGCATGGGTATTCTGTGAAAATATTTTTGCCAAAAAAATGCACCCCATAAGTAGCACCAGTCACAATCTGAATTATAGAAAGTTAAACATTTTCACAAGGAAAAACACCTAATCACAACAAGAGTTAGCAACAGCTTTCTGGCACAAACTGGAGGTTTTGCACAAGTATCTCTTGCCATGTAAAGGAACTCAAATATTACAAAAAATACTTTGGCTTCATTACCAAACATTTTATCTGCAATTTTATTCAAACAGAAGAAACAAACTGAAATATTACTAATCAAGGCCATCACATGGTCACAAATCTTTTTTGTAAAAGTTCTGTCAAGGGCCCCACTACTTTAGTTACAGATGCAAAATGCAAGCATGCATTGAATCCTGATTAACCTACACCTAACCTGCCAATTACTTCAAACAAACAAATTATAAAATTAAATTTTACTTTTGGATCACTATACATTTTGTAAAGTACAATTATGCCCTACTGTTCTCCATACTACTTTTTGTTAGGCTCCTAATGTACTCAAACCTTCCCTTGGCAACATTAAAAATTTAACTTTTCAAGCAACTTGCACCCAAATATAAACTGATAAGCAGAGAAGTTGTTAAACTTATATAGAAACTTGGTTAGACCAGAGAATCATGCATTGTATGGTCTTTATATCAAAAAGATATAGAAGCACCAGTGAAGAAGCAAAAAAAATCTATGAGGATGATACCAGGAACGAGAGGTTATAACCATCAGGAAAGACAGAACAGGCTGACATCCTCTCCAGAAAAGAGAAGGCTATGTATGAAGTGACGTGATAGAGGTCTTTAAAATTACAAAGGCAAATGCAAGCTTATGATAAATAAAAACATGATTAAGCTTCTAAAAACAGCTTGATTATAGAAATGTAATTTGTTCAATTTGGGCACAGATATGCCAAAAGTAACAGACAAAGGAGCTTTGGATCTTCAATTTCTCACTGAAACACTCTATCCACTTTAATGGAATAACCTATACAAACTTACCTCTTTTCAACCAAAATGACGACATTTGAAATGTACATGCTAGACATGTAAATTCAGTTACTATTCTTTCAATAACCCCAAAGATTTTAGGGGAGTCTAAACTTTCAAATATATAATCAACCTATTTTGAAGTATAATTTTGTTTAACAAAACACTATGCTCACATCGCTCTATGCTTGTACATCCTGCTCAATTGTGGGTCTGCAAGTTTGTAGCAGATTTTTCTTTACTCAGTGATGAATAAATCTTAAATCTATTAGCATTCTCAGTTTTAGATATATGCAAATTAATTGGGAACATTGGCCAAACTCTGACTGACGAGAGTCATAGTATACACTTAGGTGGCCCACAAATGCAAAACACTAGACACTCCTCAATTGCAGCATTAGGCAAAGTAAACATGTTTGCCAATCCCCCACAAAGAAACTTAAGATTTTAAAAGTAGGGATAATCAGAAGCCAAGAACAAAATCTCCAAGTATCTAGCAACAGTACTTTCCCTGTGGTATCACTACACTCGAACTAACCCCAGCTGCAGTATACAATGTGTACAATAAAATCAAGATTTAAATGTTTCCATTTCAAAATAAGATGACAAATTGGTCTGCATCAGACGTCAAATTTCATCCCTTCCTGTCCTCCAATTAGGATCTAAGGACTGTATGAGTCACCCTTGAAAACAATCCTGTTTTTGCAATCTGGCTAATTCTGTTGGTAGAAGATTTGCTACAAGGTAATATACACTACTGTTGAAACTCAACTAGTGACTTACAATAACAAAAAGCTAATGTTCAACGAGGTAATAAAAATACGATTTTTTTTTCTGGGGTGGGTGCTCAATGATACCATTTGATACCAATGGTAGTATTTTCTGTGTAGCGATCCGAAGTGTTAAACACAGTACGACATGCAATCAGGGTGTCACTGCATTCTTTACATCAGGACGGAGTGGTGAGACAGAAAGTCAGCAGAGTTTCAAATACAACACAAGTTCAACTTTTCCAACTTTAAACAGAGTTTACAGGTGTGCCGAACGAACTATTGTTGCTATAGTTGTCACTGCACCGAGCGCAGCCCGAGCCTGGTTTTTAGGTTACACCTCTCCCGGTCCCTTACCTGCACCGCGCTGTTAAGGAAGCAACTGTTCTCCCCAGGTCCGTTCAACAGCCCTTTGGTCGGAGCGATAGACAACATGCTGCCTGGCTGGTAGCTGTTCCGCAGGTTGCCCCCGGGCTTCAGGAAAAGCTTCACCCAGGCCATCGTCCCAGGAGTGCCGGGCGGCGCGTGATCGAGAGCAACAACAATCGGGGGTGGGGCGGGGCTGAGCGGCCGTGCCGGGCCGCGCGCTGGCGACCAGGTATCTCGCGCGGCCTCCCTTCCTCAGGTAAAAGCTGCTGCTCTTCAGGGGCGGCTCTCCTCAGGCTCTTTACCCTCCGCAGTCTTTCATCGTCTTCTCATACCCAAAGCGAGCTACTGATTTAACTCGAGTGAGCGAGAGATGTCGGGCTGGATTATTTAAGTTGACGACGAAAAGTTACAACGCTTCGTGGCCTGGCACAACCCACCGGCACTGCCGAGTAACAGCGCCCGCAGGTGGAGCTATGGCTTGGACTGAGAGACGAGGCGAGCTCAAACGCAGCGGCGCGAGAGTCAAAACCAACTGTCCGCGTTTGACACCAACAACACACAGGTTCCACGGCTGCTGCGTCACCACCACCACCACCACCTGATTCCAGCCTGCGTCCGGTCACGTGCCCTCGCCCCGCTCAGGGAAGTGGGAAGAACCTGGGATGGCTGCTATCTCCTAGCTTAGGTAGGAATTGGTAGTGTCTTTCACTTTGTTTTCCTCTCTTCCGTGCCGAGTAGGAAGACGAAGGAGAATTGATTGTGAGGCGCTGAGTGTAAAATGAATGGTGTTAAGAGAAGGGGACCCTTCCTGGTTTGCCTTCTCCACCCCATGACAACTGTACTTGGGGAAGAAGTAATAGATGGGGCGAACACTGGCAATATAATAAACCAAGTTAATGAACCTCATTGATTGCAACACAAAAATTAAGCTGAAGGGAAAAAAAGAGATTGGAAATCTCTCTGATCAGATCAGTCACTCCTTCTTCCTGCTGGGGATAATTTCTTTGGAATGTTATCTCTGGATAATTAATATTTGCTTACAAGTTGAAAGATGTTTTTGCATGGGTCAGGAGTTATCCCGATGTAAACAAATTTTGTTTGTTTGCTAGTATACTGAACTGTACAAGTGCAATTATAGCAAAACATGATTTCATTTGAATTTCAATATGGCTTTTCAAAGCCATTTTTCAACTTCAATAACTTGACTGTTTTAATAAAATTTATATTCAGTTCTTTGGAAATGAAAATTAATTAATATTTATCATGAGAATTGCTGAAAATAGAGACATTTTGTCGAAGCTTTTCATCTTGCACTCATCAGGACAATACTCAAGAATAACTCCGGTTTCCTCCCACCGCCAAAGACTTGCAGGTGATAAGGTAAATTGGTCATTGTAAATTGCCCCTAGTGTAGGTTGGTGGTAGGGAATATGGGATTACTGTAGGGTTAGTATAAATGGGTGGTTCTTGGTCGGCACAGACTCGGTGGACCGAAGGGCCTGTTTCAGTGCTGTATCTCTAAATAAAATAAAATAAATAACTTAAGTTGTTGAGTGCAAGATGGAAAGCTTCAACAACGTGTCTCTATTTTCAGTCATTCTCAAGTTTAGTTTAGAGATACAGCACTGAAACAGGCCCTTCGGGCCACCGAGTCTGTGCCGACCATCAACCACCCATTTATACTAATCCTACACTAATTCCATATTCCTACCACATCCCCACCTGTCCCTATATTTACCTACCTATACTAGGGGCAATTGCTAATGGCCAATTTACCTATCAACCTGCAAGTCTTTGGCATGTGGGAGGAACCCGGCGCACCCGGAGGAAACCCACGCAGACACGGAGAACTTGCAAACTCCACACAGGCAGTACCCAGAATTGAACCCGGGTCGCTGGAGCTGTGAGGCTGCAGTGCTAACCACTGCACCAAACGACTATTAATATTTTTCAGTTGAAAAGATTACAGGGGTAAAAGCAGGGACTTGGGACTATGTAGCTGGCTTTTACAAAGAGCTGGCGTGGGTGTGATTGGCCAAGTGGCTTCTCTCTGTGCTTAAAAATTGTATGATACAGAGATAGTTTTGTATTCAGGCAGATATATATGAATTTAGACAGTACCAATAGGGAAACAACAATATATGTTAAATTATTTTCCAATCATATATATGCATAAAATTCCTAATGACTTGTAACCCCCTCCAGAGTCGTTAGATGACTACCAGAGATCACAGTTCCAATTAGATAGTACTGGGTACAACAAATATCATGCTTAACTCTTAAATAAATAATCTTAACAGCATTGAAACAGTGCTAAGAATTTTTATGTTGGACTAAATGCATGTATGGTTTGCTGAATCAAGGAAGTCACCAACCTCTACCTCTGTCACATCACTTGTCTCTATCCCTACCTCAGTCTAACTATCAATGACATAGGTAGGACTCAGAAAGAGGTTCTGCTAAGGGAGTAGGAGCAGGTAGGGGCTAAATTAAAAAGCAGAACCACAAAGATAATAATCTCTGGATTACTACCTGAGTCATGGGCAAATTGGCATGAGGTAAATAAGATCAGAGAGTTGAATGTGTGGCTCAAAGATTGGTGTGGGAGAAGTGGGTTTTAATTCGTGGGGCGCTGGCATTAGTACTGGGAAAAGCGGGACCTGTACTGTTCAGACTGTGTTCAGCAGAACTGCACTGGGACCAGCGTCCTGGCGAATCCTATAACTAAGGTGGTAGAAAGGGCTTTAAACTAAATAGTGGGGGTGGGCGGGGAGGGTTCACGTTCAAGAGAAAGGACAAGGAAACAGTGCAGGGTAATGATATAGGTTATGAGAAACAGAGTGTGACAGGAGGCGTACAACCATAAGAGTGCAGCAAATAAGGTCAGAGTCGGAGAAATGGTCTGATGATGGAATTAAAGGCTCACTATCTGAATGCTCGCAGCATTCATAACAAGATGGATTAATTTGGTAGCACAAATAGAAATAAATGGGTATGATATGATAGCCATTACAGAGACATGGTTGAAAGGTGACCAAGACTGGGACTGAATATTCAAGGGTATTTGACATTTCAGAAGGACAGGAGGAAAAGAAAAGGAGGTGGGGTTGCTCTGTTAATAAAGGATGAGATAAGTACAATATTGAGAAATGATCTTGGTTCAGAACATCAAGATGTAGAATCAATTTGGGTAGAGATACGAAATAGCAAAGGCAAAAAATCACTGATGGGAGTAGTTTATAGGCCCCCCTAATAGTAGCTACAAAGTAGGACAGAGCATACATCAGTAAATAATGGGGGCTTGCAAGAAAGCTAGGCCAATAATCATGGATGATTTTTATCTTCACATCAATTGGACAAATCAAATTGGCAAAAGTAGCCTGGAGGATGAGTTCATAGAGTGTATTCGGGACAATTTCTTAGAACAATATGTCTAGAACCTGTTGGACCTGGTAATGTGTAATGAAACAGGATTAATTAAAGACCTCATTGTAGGATCCTCTAGGCAAGAGTGATCATAACATGATAGAATTTCACATTCAGTTTGAGGGTGAGAAATGTGGGTCCGAAACTCATGTCTTAAACTCAAATAAAGCCAATTACAAGGTTATGAAGACAAGGTTGGCTAAAGTGTTTTGGGAAAACAGGTGAAAAGATATGACTGTAAAGAAGCAGTGACAGATATTTAAGGAGATATTTCATAACTCTCAACCAAGATATATTCCATTGAGGAAGGAAGACTCTACCAGAAGGATGCACCATCCGTGGCTAACTAAGGAAGTTAAGGATGGTATCAAGTTAAACAAAAAGGCTGCAAAGATTAGTGGTAGGCTAGAAGATTGGGAAAATTTTAGAAACCAGCAAAAGATGACTTAAAAAAAAAGAGGGAGAAATTGGAGTATGAGAGAAAACTAGCAAGAAATATAAAAACAGACAGTAAAAGCTTCTACAAATATATCAAAACGAAGAGTAGAGGGTGAGACTGGGGAATTAATGAAGGGAAATGAGGAAATGGCAGAGGCTTTGATTATGTATTTTGTATCTGTCTTCACAGTAGAAGACACAAAAAGCATCCCAAGAATAGTAGAATATCAGGAGGCAAAAGGGAGGAGGAACTTAAAACAATCACTATCACTACAGAAAAAGTAATGGGAATACTAATGGACTAAAGGCTGCCAGGTTCCCTGGACCTGATGGCCTGTATCCGAGGGTCTTAAAGGAAGTAGCTGCAGAGATAGTGTATGCATTGGTTGTAAACTTCCAAAATTCCGTAGATTCTGGAAAGGTCCCAGCGGATTGGAAAACCACAAATATAACACCTCTGTTCAAGAACGGAGGTATACAAAAAGCTGGAACTCTCGGCCAGTTAGCCTAATGTCTGTCATTGGGAAAATGCTAGAATCCATTATTAAAGAGGTAGTAGCAGGACATCTTGAAAATCACGATACAGTCAGGCAGAATCAACATGATTTTATGAAAAGGAAATAGTGTTTGACAAATTTATTAGAGATCTTTGAGGATGTAACAAGTGTGGATAAAGGGGAACTAGTAGATGTAGTGCATTTGGATTTCCAAAAGGCATTCGATAAGATGCCATATAAAGGGTTATTACACAAGATAAGAGCTCATGGTGTTTTGGGTCATATATTAGCGTGGACAGAGGACTAGCTAACTAACAGGAAACAAAGAGTCGGGATAAACTGGTCACTTTCAGGTCAGAAAACTGTAACTAGTGGAGTGCCACAGGGATTTAGTGCTGGGGCCTCAACTATTTTCAATCTATATTAATGATTTGGGTGAAGGGCCCGACTGTACTGTAGCCAGATTTGCTGACAATATGAAGATAGTTAGGAAAGCAAATTGTGAAGAGTCTGCAAAGGGATATAGATCGCTTAAGTGAGTAGGCAAAAATTTGGCAGATGGAGTATAATGTGGAAAAATGTGAGGTGGTCCACTTTGGCAGGAAGAATAGAAAAGCAGAATATTATTTAAATGGAGAGAGACTACAGAAGGCTGTGATACAGAGGGACCTGGGCATCCTTGTGCATGAATCACAAAAAGTCAGCATGCAGATACAGCAAGTAATTAGGAAGGCAAATGGAAAGTTGGCCTTTATTGCAAGGGCGTTGGAGTATAAATGTAGGGAAGTCTTCCTACAACTGTACAGGGCATTGGTGAGACTGCACCTAGAGTACTGTGTACAGTTTTGGTCACGTTATTTAAGGAATGGCATACTTGCATTGGAAGCAGTTCAGAGAAAGTTCACTAGACTGATTCCTGGAAAGAGATGTTTGTCTTATGAGGAAAGGTTGAGCCTATACTCATTGGAGTTTGGAAGACTCAGAGTTGATCTTATTGAAATGTCAAAGGTTCTGAGGGGGCTTGACAGGGTAGATGCTGAGAGGATGTTTCCCCTTGTGGGGGAATCTAGAACTAGGGGACACACTTTCAAATTAAGGGGTTTCCCATTTAAGATGGAGATGAGGAGGAATTTCTTCTCTTCCCCAGCGAGCAGTGGAGGCTGGGTCATTGAATATATTTGAGGCTGAGTGGACAAATTTTTGATCTACAAGGGAATCAAGGGTTATGGGGGGGGCAGACAGGAAAGTGAAGTTAAGGCCACAATCAGATCGGTTGAGCAGGTTCAAGGAGCCAAATGGCCTACTCCTGCTACTATTTCTTATGTTCTTATGCCACTACAATCCTTATCAACACTTTTGCCACGAAACGTTCCCCATGCTTTCTAAGTTAACCTCCCATCCTTTACCCTTAGTAAACCAGTTCATACAAAACTGCATTTGAATCCCTCCATTTGGTTTCCAACACTGCGACAGTATCGAAACAGCTCTTACCAAAAGTCAGAAATTACTGTGACTGTGTCGAATCTATCCTTCCTTATCCTTCGCAACCTGTCTGCAACCTTTGACACACCCTCCTCCACAGTTGTCCAGGATGGGACTGCTCTCACCAGGTTCCATTCTTAACTGTCTAAATGTAGCCAGAGTATCACTTGTAATGGCTTCTCTTTCTGCTCCTGCAACATTACCTCTGGTGTCCCCCACGGATCTATTCTTGGCCCCTTCCTGTTTTTTATATACATGCTGCCCCTTGGTGACATCATCCAAAAACACAGTGTCAGTTTTCACATATATGCTGATGATACCCAACTATACCTCACCACCACCTCTCTCGACTCTTCCACTGTGGCTAAGTTATCAGCCTGCTTGTCCGACATCCAGTACTGGATGAGCAGAAATTTCCTCCAATTAAATATTGGGAAGTCTGAAGCCATTATGTCCCTGCTGCAAACTCAGATCCCTAGCTACCAACTCCATCCCACTCCCTGGCAACTATCTGAGGCAGAAGCAGACAGTTCACAAACTTGGTGTCATATTTAGCCCTGAGATAAGCTTCCAACTACATATCCACATGATCAGTAACACTGCCTATTTTCACCTCTGTAACATTGCCTAACTTCACCTATGTCTCAGCTCTTTACTGCTGAAATGTTCATCCATGCCTTTATTACTTGTAGACTTGCCTATTCTGATGCACTCCCAACTGGTTTTCCACATTCTAAGCTCTGTAAACTTTAGGTCATCCAGAACTCTGCTGCCCATGTCCTTACTAGCACCAAGTCCAGTTCATCCATCACTCTTGTGCTTGCTAACTTACATTGGTTCCTGGTTAAGCAATGCCTCGATATTAAAATTCTCATCTTGTTTTCACATCCCTTCACGGCCTGACCCTTCCCTATCTTGGGAATCTCCTCCAGCCAGCCTCTTGAGCATCCCCGATTTTAATTTCTCCACAATTGGTAGCCGCACCTGCAGCTGCCTAGGCATTAGCTCTGAAATTCCCTCCCTAAACCTCTCCACCCTCTACCTCTCCTCCTTTAAGACACTCCTTAAAACCTACCTCTGTCACCAAGTTTTTGACCATCTGCCCTAATATCTCCTTATGTGGTTCAGTGTAATATTTTGTTTTTGAATGCCCCTGTGAGGCGCCTTAGGATGTTTTATCATGTTAAAGGCACTATATAAATACAAGTTGGTGTTGTTGCTTTTGTCTGTATCTCATATCGCATCAAGTCCCAATCACTCATCATTGCTATTCGCAATGATTTACACTGGCTCACCATATCCCAATGCCTCAAATTTAAAATTCCCATCCTTATGTATAAATCTCTTCATGGCTTTGGTCGCCCTATCCCTGAAAACTCTTACAGCTCTATCACTCCCTCAACCCTACAAATAACCACTCCTCTAATTCTGGCCTCTTCTGCAACCCTTCGCTTCCCTTTGCCCACCATTGGAGGCCATGCTCTGGAAATTGTTTCCAAAGCCCCTCTACCTCCTCTGTTATGACCCTATTTAGAATTCATCTCTTTGGCCAAGTTTTTGGTCATTGCTCCTACTGTTTTCCTTCCTTGGGTCAGCATCCATTTTTTGATTGTTCTTCCATGAAGTGCTTTGTGGTATCTTTGTGCAGAAAAGGCATTATCTAAATATTGTTAAAATACATAGGACTGACTATAGATTACATTCATTTTATCATTGTTTATTAATTTAATTATCCTCTTTTGAATTCTTTAGAATTTTGATTTTGTGTTGATAATCTTAATAGTTTGGATCTATAGTTTTATTATTCCAAGAATGTAATTCTAATTATTTGGACTAAACTATAAGCAAGATTTAAGCTGAACGAAAAGATATGACTGGACCACACTCTTATCACTGTTAGATTGTGATTATACTGTATTCACCGATTTCAGATTGGTATCAACAGTATGCATTTTCAACCAGCAGCACCTTGTTTATACTGCCTGGCTAAGAGTTTAAGTCATGTGATCTAAGAAGAGCTCTGCAGTTTCTAGCACTCCCAGCATTTACATTTTAAATATTTCGATTGTGGCTGGGAATATTCAGATTACAAAGTATCTGACAGGTCCAACTCTACCCTGAACCTTCCTTATATTAAACTTGACATTACACTGCATGACAAATGAAATCAGAGCAGTGTGAGCTGACCTTCGTAAGAGGGGCGTTGTACTGTTCCACTCTGAAGTCAGGTTCAATCCAACTGCAGAGTTATTGGCCAGAATTTTACAGCACCCCCCGCCCCCCAACGAGCAAGCTGGTGACGGGGGTTCGTAAAATTGAATGGGAGGTCGGGGTGGGGGGGGGGTGGGTCCGTTCTCGACCCCCTCCAGCCCCCACTGCATTCTTCATAGGGAGGTGGCAGCAAGAAACGGCCCACCTGCCCCAGGCTAATCAAGACCCTTAAGTGGCCAATTAACTGCCACTTAAGGGCCTCCTCCCACAGATGTCAAAGGCCCCAAGAGCCCTGCCTGGTAAAATCAGGCAGCCTTCTTGCAGGCTGGAGAGAGGGACCCCCCTTGATCGGGCACCCTGGACCTCATGGAGGGCCGCCCTGGAAGCACCAACTGCCCCCAGTGCACAACACTCTCCTGACGCCCCCAACCCCCCAACTGACCCATCCCTTGCCTCACTGAAGCCCGGACGATTTTCCCCGGCGAGGCCCTAAAAACTTAACTGAGTTCCGGGGCCATCCTTCCTCTTGCCTCCAATGGCTGGGTGTAGTCCCAAAAGAGGCCACCGCTTCTGGTGGCGCTGCTGGGATTAAGAGCTGCTGGCCCACTGATTGACCGGCAACTCAATTAGGCGGGACTTCCTGCCTCAAGGAGGTGGAAGTCCCACCCAAGACCAATTAAAGGGCTGCGGAGTGAAAAATCCCAGCCTGGCTCCTTAGGCCCAGCAGAGGCGGGCTTGCCCCGACTTTTCGGCTGGCGGGTGGGGCCTCCGTCCCAACGAAAAATTCCGGCCATTATGTTACATTTGGATTGATGTGGACTGGAGTTCCCCACAGGATAAATGTTGACATTTAATTCTGTAGTCAGATATGTAGGCAAATTTAGGCAAAAATGTCTCGGCTTCTACCTGAAAATTAGATTTTCGAAGTTGTTCTTGTTGAGTTTATAGAGGTTACTAAGGAGACTCTTTACAATGCAGGCCCCCCTTCCCCAAGAAAAGAAATACACATCTGTAACAATGGAACGTTGTTTATTGGTCTTGAGTTGTATATTTATGAGTAAAAGAGAAAAAGAACTTGCATTTATATAGCACCTTTCACAACCTCAGGATCTCCCCAATAAAGTACTTTTGCAGTGTGGTCATTGTTGTAATGATTAAAAAATAAACATTTTGATAAAATTGCCAGATTAATCCTACATGTCAGTGAAGCAAAGAGATTATTGTGCTCAGCAAGGCTATTGACCATGCTAGACATTTGAACACATTCCCATGTCAGAAACCCAGGACTGAATTTTAACATTGGGGAAAGCCATCAGGAACCTGGAAGTTTCAGCAATACATTTGTCAGTAGCTATTTAGCACAGCTACGGCATTTGCATCTAACTTCCAGGTTTCCTGACTAGTTGTAGCGGGCAGGCATGATGACGATACACTGCAGTCTGTTTGAGCTCCACCTATTTGAAGGGACCCTGCGTGGGTCTAAATGGAAGCATTCTAGAAGTGAAAACTGAGCCAGCATCTGAACAAATGGAGGGTTAACGTGTAAAGCCTGTGCCACAGTTCCCAAGTGCGTCCCTCTACATCATGTTGTATATCAGGTTGTTCCTCGTGGATAAGAGGAAAAGGGAGTTGCAGAGAAAAAGCAGGCCTGGCTGAGTGTTGCAAAGGAAATCAGTAGCAGGAGTGTGGTGCCTTGTACCTGAATACAGTACCATAAGAGGCTTAATGACCTAATCAGGGCAGGAAAGGTGAGTGGCATTCACATTCAAATGCAAACCCTCTCACCCTGCCTTCCTCAGTGTTCTCGTACACATCGCTCCTCAGACCAGCGCACCTTACAGGTAAACCCATCACTCTCAAGGGAGACGCCTCCGCACATCCTCATCTGTCCAGCCACCACTGATAATCACCATCATCTTACTGCAATGTCACACCCATCCTTCACAGTGACCTTCCACAAATGTTGTCCTTCCTTCCTTTCAGAACAGTCCACACCTCACACTAATTGCAGAAGAAAGCACCGATCACCAAGGAGAGGCAGAGAACTCGGGGCAGCCCTCCAGTTTTAGCTACCCTGACAGCAAGGGAGGAGGAGGCGCTGGAGATAAACCAGGTCTCTGAATGCCTGGCCATTGGAGTTGGAGAGATGGGGGTCTCCCAGCTACTTGATGACAGAATTAAATGTAACACAGTTGCATGACGTACAACATTTACTCATGTAAAGTTGATGTCACCAGCCACTGAAATATGTTGCTCTGCACAATTTCTGGCTTCAAAGTCCCACTCTGGAGACACAGGCGGCGCAGTGGTTAGCTCTGCAGCCTCACAGCTCCAGCGACCCGGGTTCAATTCTGGGTACTGCCTGTGTGGAGTTTGCAAGTTCTCCCTGTGTCTGCATGGGTTTTCTCCGGGTGCTCCAGTTTCCTCCCACAGCCAAAAGACTTGCAGGTTGGTAGGTAAATTGGCCATTATAAATTGCCCCCAGTATAGGTAGGTGGTAGGGAAATATAGCGACAGGTGGGGATGTGGTAGGAATATGGGATTAGTGTAGGATTAGTATAAATGGGTGGTTGATGGTCGGCACAGACTCGGTGGGCCGAAGTGCCTGTTTCAGTGCTGTATCTCTAAAAAAAAACACAGAAATCTGGGCTGACACACCACTGCAGTACTGAGAGAGTACTGCAATGTCAGAGGTGCCATCTTTTGGATGAGACGTTAAACTAAGGCCCCATTACTTGCTCAGGTGGATGTAAAAAATCCCATGGCACTATTTCAAAGAAGAGCAGGGGAGTTATTCCCAGTGTACCGGCCAATATTTACACCTCAATCAACATCACAAAATACAGATTACCTGACCATTATCACATTGCTGTTTGTGGGAGTTTGCTGTGGGCAAATTGGCTGCTGCGTTTCCTACATTATAACGGTGACCACACTTCAAAAGTAGTTCATTGGATGTAAAGCACTTTGAGATGTCCCGTTATTGTGAAAAGCACTTTATAAATGCAAGTTTTTTTTGTTTTTCTCTCACGTAGTCAGTTCTCGTTCATGTCTTTCATGAAGACTGCATCGGGAAAAGGACAAAGACTCCTCAGGAGAGGTCACTCGGTCTGAGAAAGCACCATCACATGACTCATGCACCCTCCACCACCTCAGATAAAAATGGGGTAGTCAAGAGAGGTAGTTGGATTATCACATGGTGAAGTGCACATCACAAGTGAGCAGGTGGTGGAGACAAGTACAGCAGTGAATAGTCCCTGTCAGAGGTCACCGAATCCTCCAAGTTCTACTCAGCTGGACGCAGATGTGGAACCACAGGGGTCATCAATGAAGAGAACTATTCTGGAACAACAGCAGAAAATATGTGAGGTTCTGTTAGCCTTTCCAGAGGCACTGTGCATGATTGGAGAACGATTAGAGGAGTTGGTCTCTAGCATGAGCGGCATGATGCGTCGGGTCTTCACCCTGATGTCTGCATCGAGGGAAAAGCGGCCACCTGCATGGACCATCAGATGCAGCAGTACATTGTCAGTAAAGACGTATCATATTCTTATTTTTGAGATAGAAACTTTATTCAAGGTGGTTTCTTCAAATTTGATTTTACCTTTTTTTAAAAAAAAAGTGGGCAATGCTGCAAAAGATGGCTGCTGAAGGTCAGATGACCTGGCCTGTGTAATCGATCACTGCCTCACTGTTTGTTAAGGACAAAAGGATACATTCCAGACTAAGAGGTATCAATTACACCCATCGTGAAACCATCAACAGACATTCCTGAATTGAATGGGTTCTTTTGAAACAAAGAAGGTGTGAAGTAGCTGTGTATCATAACAGGATTACACTGATAGGGTCACTTACAGCACAGAAGGAGGCCATTCGACCCCTCGAGACCAACTCATCCAGACATTAATGGATGGCCATGGATTCCCCATCCTGATCATTGTGTGGTCACACCAGGGGAGAAACACCATGTGTCAAGTACTAGAAATGCTAATGATGAATTGTGACCTTAAAAGGCAACCCTCTGTAGAGAGAGGGAAAGATCACAACAACATTATGGAAAAGCAGTCCAGCGAGAGGCTGTGGAAAGAAAGGGATCCAGCCAAAACCAGGAAGGAGGCCTGCTGCTAATTCTGTACTTCAGCAGTGAACTGAACGTGATCGCCACCTCCAAACTGAAACCTTAACCACCTGAAATCTACAACACCTCAACAAGTCAAGACTGCAAACAGCCCAGGCCTGCATCTTTAAAAGAGACTGTTCTACTTAGAAGATTCAACAGGTTTACCGTAAACCACGAACCCCTACAACTCCTTGAACCCTTACCCTTTGCCTTCTATCTGACTTCTCTTGAGAATGTACGTGAGAATGAATGTGTGCGTGAATGGTGTTACGAACATTTCAGGGAATGACTTTTGTTCATTAAATAGTTAATCTTCTGTTTTAAACCAACAAGAAAACCTGTCATTGTCTGTTTATTTGGCAAGTAAAACACTCCTCCAATTCTTCCCCTTCACAATCTCTCTGCTATCATGCTTTAGGTGGCCCTGAAATTCCACAAAAGGGGAAGGATATGCAGGACGTAACGAACACATCAGGTTCATTGACGTGAGAAGTGCATTATAAATGTAAGTTGTTTTAAAATCTTGTAGATTAGAGAGCTAAGAAGTGCCATATTTTTGCAGTCCTATTAAAGAATGGACTAGCATATGAAACAGCATATTATTATATTCTGTATGTTAATTATAATATTTTATGTTGCACAGTAATAGTCTTCTGTACTTTGGACAACTGTATTTTCTGCATAATTAAAATTACTGAGAAAGAATAATGATGACTGTTTCTTTCTTGCCCCCCAAAATTCTGCTGCACATCAGAACGTCGGTTTCAATTCGAGCAAACTTAGAAATGTATGCTGCTAGGTACCAAGAGATTATATTTCCATCAGATGAGTTATTTCTATTAGGAATCAGTCATCATAATCTCATTTCCTTGTTTAATTGAGGCTCTTCATTAAAAGAGTGCAATTGTTGAAATATTTCAGGGTTACCGAGACATGTACTTTTACTTTAGCACAGAATCCACGTGCCATTGGAATGCCTTCCCTGGTTGTGTGTTAGTCACTAATTCAGGGAAAATAAATCAGCAGTCATGCTCAGCTGTCGATGTTTGCCACACACTCATCCAGTTGCACACACTTGTACAGGGTACATGTAAATCAGGCAGTTGGCTTCAGACTGGCGTCACTTTACACCTGACAGATTAACTCAGCTGACATATCCGTGCAGCTAATTAGAGTGTTTCTATGGAAGTCTTGTGGTCTGAGGCCAGATCAGGAATTTTAGAGCTTGGATTATTTTAGAGCAAGACAATGTTTTGTATCCTGTGAAATGCATTTATGTCTGTAATAAAAAAAATAAAATTCTTAATATTCAACTTTTGTATTTGTTTTTTTTGTTCACATAGGTAAAACAAAAACATCTACCAATGTCAGATCAGAAGTGCGGTCCAGCTGTAGCTTTAGAATGAAATGGTGGTTCTGTTGCTTTGATGCAGGTTTGTACAGTAACATTCATAATCCAATTACAGGTTGCATTTTATGTATAACAAATTTGTCATTTGGCTGGTACCTGTGCATTTCCTTTGCCTACGCCAGGGATCTGCAACCTGCAGCTCCAGAGGCCCATGCAGCTCATTAAGGACACATGGGGCTCCCAACCTTGATCGGTCAAACCTGTTTTGGGTAATTGAATGGCTTGTTTCGTTTTTCAAACTTTTATTAACATTGTACTTGTGAGAAAGTATCATTCAATGAACAACTTTTTGAAATGCATCTCTGTCTTTTTTCATTATTATTGGCATTTGAGTAACAGCTTTGCAGCTCTTAAGATATTGCATTTTTGACTAATTTGTTTTTTAAAAATGACTCTTGTTATTAAGGTTGCTGACCCCTGGCCTAGGCTCTATTGGCTGTAGAGTGCAAAGCACAAACTACTTTGCAGGTTATGAATTGGATTTTACCCACTGAAAGAGCGCTTTACAAATGTATGTTTACATACCTGGGCAGAGTCACACACCCTGTCAACTTTTTTTTTAATATTAGGGAAGTGCAGGTAACAGCATCTCCTTTTTCATAACATTAAAAGCTCATAAAATGCCCCAGGGATGCAATCTGAGCACAACTTAAACCCAGTTACACAATGGACTAGAATTCTGGAGTATACTGGAGTGGGTACTAAGCCCAGAGGGGTGTGACACCTTTTTAAGGGGGTCTCACACTGCTTTTGTCACACTCACGAGAAGTGCAGCAATGAAGGTACAGAATCAAACTGAAGAGTTATAAAAAATTGGAAACATTTTAAATAGACTGGTGCATGTGCTGTCAACAAAATGGAGGACAAGACACATGGCCCTCAGCCCTCCCTCTTGTATTCAAATCCACATCCGTGTTTACTAAGACTGAAAACCAATTAAGTCTAGTCTGCATGGAAATGTGACAGATAATCACACCTGGTTGTGAGCTATACTCAAACACAATAAGGCAAGACCTTTCTCAGACTTCTCATCTTTGAATAACCTTCCTTACAATGGAGTGTGAACCATGCTCATCTCAGAATGAGGCCATCATCAAGGCCATTATACAGCCCAGCTAGGACTGAAATCTGAAGTCACATGAGGGAAGCCAACCCTTGTAAAATTTACCTTAAAAGGTAAATCTCTGGAGAGAGAGAGGAGAGATCACAAGAACATCACAGAAGAGCAGTCCAGTCAAGGGCAGTGAAAAGAAGTTGAGCCAAAACAAGGAAGGATTCCTGCTGCAAATTCCACACTTCAATTTGGTGCAACAGAGAACTGAAAGTGACCTAAAATAAAAGCAAAATAGTGCATATGCTGGAAGTCTGAAATAAAAACACAAAGTGCTGTAAATACTCAGCAGGTCTGGCAGCATCTGTGGAGAAAGAAACAGGGTTAACATTTTAGATTGATGACCTTTCATTAAAACATCTATTTTATAACTGAAAGTGACCACCGCCTGCAGTCTGAAGTCTTAACCACCAGAAAACTATAAACACCTGAAGCCTAAATTGATTTCAGCTGAAAATCCAGCATAGCAGTTTTCTGATTCGCTCATTTAACAATATTAAAGGGTCATTTCATCAGCAGAATCCTTTTTAAAAAATCAAAGCATTGCAAGCAATTATGTTTGTTAGTTTCCTCCCAGCTCTTCCTGAGCACTTTTGTGCTCAAAACCTATCTGGTTCACTAATGTCCTTTAGGGAAATAAATCTGCCGACCTTACCTGGTCTGGCCTTCATGTGACTCCAGACCCACAGCAATGTGGTTGATTCTTAAATGTCTTCTGAAATGGCCTAGCAAGACACTCAGTTCAAGGGCAATTAGGGACAGGCAATAAATAGTTAGCGACGCCCAAATCCCACAAATAAAAGAAAACCCGACTTGTAACTTTAAAAGAAACTCTCCTCCGAGAAGATTCAACAGGTTTACTGAGAACCCCGAACACATACCTCACTTCAAACCACTTACCCTTTTCCTCTCTATCAATCTGTTCTTGTGTGTATGTGTGTGTGTATGTATGAATGCGGGCTTGGGTACGGTTGCAACTATTTCGAGAATCGTGTTGTCATGCAGGCCCCCACCTACGAAGACTGAGGCACACATTATTTCGCCACATGAACATTGAAACTTAAAATTGTGCTTGGAAAGAAAACAGGGCCTATCACAAGGAATTGCCAAGCCCCTGACTGGAAAAACATTTGCATGCTAGCAAACAGTGTTGGAACAAGGGACCCAGTCCTTGCTTCCCCAATACATAGAAAAAGCGGTCAGACCAGTTTTGTCACATGACTAACTGACTGTTGGAGTTTTTTGAATATGAACTTGCTGAGAGAAAGAAACTCAGAATGCTGTTTGCTCCTGGACTAAAAAGACCTCTCTCCTGTCTGCTTTCATCTCGCTCTCACCAGCTTCGGAAACCATTGAAGATGTATGAACCCCAAGAGAGAAAAGTCTCCTACAGTGAACAAGGTTTAAGAAGAATACTGGGCCCCAACGAAAAGCAAGACTACTTACAAAAGGACTACTGTGAGCTCCAAGTACAGTAAACAAGCAACTCTTCTGATATTGCCTCAAACCTCTCCATTTTATTTTTCTGCTCTTTTCTGTCCCTGTTTGCATGTGTGTATCGCGTATGCATGCTAGCATGGGGCGTGGCGTGTATCTGTAGATGTTAAGTGAATTAGAGTTTAAGTTTTAATAAATTTCACTTTTCTTCTTTAAACCCAGGAAAGCCTGTTTATGCTCATTTCTTTGTCTTATAATTGGAAAGTGGTGAACAAGGATTCACAAAGGGGGAGCTCAAAACAGTGTGTTTAAAAATCAAACCCTGTTACTGTAAGACCAGGTGAAGACAGTAAAAGACCCCTAGACACCTTTCTCACCTGGTCGTAACAGTGTAAAAAAAGGTTTTTTTTAACCTACGAGAAAACCTGTCATTTGCCTGTTTATTTAACCTTAAAAACACTCATCATTTTAAACAAAACACGATTGTGGTCAGTTGGGAGGGGAACAGGGGGAACCATACACACCACTTACCACCTGGCCGTAACATCTTGCTTTATTGTGTTCCGAAGTCAGATTGGGACCTGATTCCTGAGTTGCATTACAAAGAAAAGAAAGATTTGCATTTATACAGCACCTTTCACGACCACTGGATATCACAAAGTGCTTTACAGCCAGTGAAGTACTTTTGAAGTGTAGTCACTGTTGTAATATAGGAAATTCAGAAGCCAATTTGCACACAGCAAGCTCCCACAAACAGGAATGTGATAATGCCCAGATAATCTGTTTTAGTGATGCTGATTGAGGGCTAAATATTGGCAAGTACACTGGGAATAACTCCTGCTCTTATTCAAAATAGTGTCATTGGATCTTTTATGTCCACCTAAGAGGGCAAATGAGGCTTCGGTTTAACATCTTATCTGAGAGATGGTACCTCCAACAGTTCAGCACTCCCTCAGTATTGCACTGGAGTGTCAGACTTGATTTTTGTGCTCAAGTCCTGAAGCGACTTGAACCCATTACCTCTGACTCAGAGGCGAGTGTGCTACCAGCTGAGCCATGACTGACACAAGGTTGTCAATATTGTGTTGATACAGATTCAGATCATCTTGCATCAAATCAAAAATGGCTGTGTAACTGAAGCCTATATTGATTTCAGCTGAAAATCCAGCATATCAGTTTTCTGATTTGCTCATTTAACAATAGTAAAGGCTCATTTCATCAGGAGAATTCTTTTTTTTTAAATCAAAGCATTGCAAGCAATTATGTTTGTTATTTTCTTCCCAGCTCTTCCTGTTGCTTTTTAAAAAAAATATTTTGTTTCATTGTATTGAAGCATCAAGGAAACATCTTGTGACAATTCATTGAGCTTGACATGAACAAAGGTCATAATCACTGAGCCATTTCAACTAAAAGGGCAGTAAAGACTAGGAGTGATACTCCCCTCTAATGCCATCATTAATAAAATATATTTTTTACATTTTTTTTATTTACAGTGATTTTCAAGCTTCCCACCTGTTGTAGCCCAGCTCTGCCTGGCCTACCCATCAGATGATGTCATTGACAGACAGAAGACACTTGTGTCCTGACATATTTTCCAAGGGTAAAGCAATTGCAGATTGACTGCTGCGCCAAGCTAAAATAAAATAAATAGAGCCATTCTGGGACACGAGATCTTAACTTCTAAAATATTAAGAAACCTCCAGAGTCATCGTGAAAATTGCATTGCAGCACCGGTGACGTTTAAATCTAATTTAGGCCCTTGTTTGCCTGCAGTAGGATTATCAACCAACTTAGAGTCTGTGAAAATATGATGTCTGCAGATGGGAACGTCGCAGCCTCAGGCCAGTAAGTGGGCTCAGCTTCATCTTAACTCTCGCATGCAGCATTTTCGCTACATGAGGAGTGTTAAAAATCATCTTAGTTAGGTCATGAAAGTGAGTGCTTTGTCTTGATTCTCATTCCATACTGACAGTTTCTGTACTTAGATGGCTGAAGGTCTCTGACAAATGCTGTTCATTTTCAGCCTAAGAGTCCATTTGTAGCACAAATCGGTGATAAAAACGAAACGACCCAGCCATTGTTCTTGTCCAAATTGCGTAGCTGCATTGGAAACATAAATCATCCTTGATGAACATCTGATTTACTATAAAATGTTTTATAATGTGAATACTGATTATGATTAGCACAACTAATTTGTTGTTGCGCATATCCACTTGGAAGGTAACATTTTCGCTGCCTCTATGACTTTTTTTATGCAAAATTGTAGCAATAAAACAGTAAGTCTCACTTTATTGTGTGCGGTTTGTGTAGATAGTGCACAGTACCAAATCACTTTCCCTAATTTTCAGAACAAAGCGATGGGAGAAATACAGAAGGAAATGCAAACAGACCTTAATGAATTACTTGATTCTAGTATATTCTGAAGTCATGATTACAGTAATCTACTTTGGAATGTATGATACAGAAACAGCATAAGTTAAGCACTTTCCCACAAAGGAAATAAGGAACATTGAAGGAAAAGTCACCCAGGCTACTTTTATTCACTTCCTAGTGGCTGGCTTTAGTGTGGCTGGACTGCCCTGTAAGTGCAGAATGCTGCATGATGCAAAGAAACACAGCAGAAAGAAAACGTTTTTAAAACAGGAAATGTTCCCTTAAGTAAGAGGAACTAAGACCTAAAGCATGTACAATGGAAAAATAAATTTAGGAATAGCACAGATTACTGAAAATACTAGCACAGACCCACAAAACATTTGCGGTCAAATTTGTATCTTTATTCCAACAGTACTTCTTTAAATACAGAATTTCTAGTTATCCTTTCACCAAAGATTTTAACGGAATCAAAACTTCTCACTCTGGAAAAAACTACATAAAGCTATCCATGTGTAAAAGCAGGCCTAGGAAAATAAAAACAAAATTTGTCGAGTCTGGCCTTGTGACTTGTTTACAGTCATATCATATTAAAGTCTAATTGGGAACTGTTTTCTCCTGAGTTGAAAAGGCAGGTTTTTCACTTGATGAGCTCAATATTATTCGACAAATAAATACTCTATATTTCCTGGAAATCTGCCCGTTGTTACGACCAGGTGAGAAAGGGATCTAGGGGTCCCCTCTCCGCCTTTGCCTGGTTTGACCGTAACAGAGTTTAATTTTTAAAACACCATGTTTTTCGCCTCCCCTCAAATAAATCGACTAGACAGGTTTTCTTAGATTTACACAAGAAAGGTGTAAGTTTAATGACTTTAAAACTCTAGTTCAGTTAAAATGACATAAATATACAACCCGACCACGCTCGCATGCATACGCGATAAACACACACGCAGATAGAGACAGAAAAGAAATAAGAATAAAGGGGAAAAGTTTGAAGCAATAGCTGGGGCTCATTTACTGTCCTTTTGAGTTCTATGTAGAGTCTTTGATTGCAGTTAAATCTTGCTGTTTCGTTGGGGCCCAGTGCACAGTTTCAAACTTGTTTCGATGAAGGAGTCTTCCCTCTTGTGGTTTAAGTGGCTTCAGTGGATTTGGAGATTCCCTAGAGAGAGAGAGAGCCAGGGAGAGAGGCCTTCCTTCTGAAAGGGGAGACTGGCATATGGGGATCATGGGATACTTGGCATAATACTTAGACCCCTGAAACTTGAGAAAAGCTTGTCTGTGAGACACACAGAACCGCGTGAATAATCTAATCAAGAGGTTGATGAGGTGAATAATATGATCAAGGCAGTATGAGATTGGGGAAGACAGTAGATGGGAGATGATGGAATTAAGAAACAGCTCGTCAAGTAAACCTCCTGTAACTGTATAAAATGACTGCTCAAACATTGTACTAGCAGAACCCCTACAATCATTCGTAAGAGTAGGACTTCTCCTTGCATGCTTGTAAATAAAGATCACTCATTTTTACAAGACATCTGACTCTCGAGGCATTTTTGGGTACCAGGGCAAGCCCTCACTCTTACATTTGGCGTAGTCGGCAGGATACACCACATCGGGACCACGACATTGAGGAGACTGATCAAGGGGTGAGTACCTTTTTATTTTACCATCCGTTGTTAGGAAAGGTCTACCTCACAGTCACGGGACTGGTACTTTAAGTGGTATCAAAGAACCAATGCCTGGAGACTCTAGTACCGAGCAATCAAAGCACGTGCCAGGGTAGTTGGTCACAAATTGAGAGAACCGGGCAGAGAGCCATGCTGAGAAAGCCGCAACGCAGAGCCACATAGTAGGTGAAGCCGCACAGGGGATTTAGAGATATCCCGAAGGCCGTTACCACACAGGAGACCACGCTGAGAGAGACCGCAAAGCAAACCTTCACAAGAGGTCGAGCTGAGCAGGGGATTTAAAGGGTATCCCATAGGTCAATACTGCTCGGGCAGACCACACCCTGACAGAAATAGTGCAGAAGGCCTAGATTGGGGACCAGTTGGGGGTCTCTTACCAGTTTTATAGCAGATGAAGATGAAAATTTGATCAGTAACATGAAAAAAAGTGGGTGAAAATCTAACGACCCCCTGAAGCACTAAGAGCATGCTGGAAAGGCCAAAAGAAAGATCGGAAGGATAAGGCAATTCGGATCAGAATCAATTCCTATATGGGACTCTGCCGGCAAGTCCACAAACATTCCCAAAAACAGAAACAAATGAACTGCGAGTCCAGAAACAAGTCCAGAAATAGCAACAAGTTTCAGAAAACGATTGGTAGAAATTACATTGGAAGTACTAAAGTAGTCTAGAATGCTATTGAAAGGACAAAAGGAAAACGTGTGTGTGCGTGCATGCGTGTGTGTAGGTCTATGTTGGTGTTTGGTCTCTGTGTTTGGAAGTTGTTGAATGGTAAATGTGAATGTGTGTGAAGCATCTCTGAATGAAGTTGTATTAAATTTGTGTAAGTTAAAAGAAACAGAAGCTAGAAGAAGCTATGATAAAGATGAGTGTTTACGTTATTAGAAAGCATTGCTTTCTACCTTGCTTTGTTTGGTGGTAGTGAAATTTATAGGGTGGATCCAGGATGTACAGATTTCGGATGACCCTGTCGGTGAGGCAGAACAGTAGGTGCAGGGGTCCACATGTAAAGACAGACAAATGAAACGAGCCGAGCTGTTGGCATATCAGGCTCAGTGTAAGCAGTAGGAGGAAAAGTGTAGCCAGCTGGAGTTAGAATTGAGTAAATTAGGAAAGAGAAGGAAGAAAGGTGTGCCATAGTTAACAGGACAGAGTCAATTACAAAATGGGATAAACGAGGAGAGGAACGACCCAGACATATAGAAGAGACAGGTCGTTGGGCTGGAAAAGGGGAGTTCCTGAAGGCACATTATGTGGATATATCAAGGGAAAGGGAAAAGAGGGAGGCGGACGAGAGATTGTTGAAGCAGAGGTATAGCGAAGCTGAGCAGGAGCGAGACGATGTTAAGGCTTCCAACTGGATTTTGCAATCAGAGTGTGAGACCAGGATAGACCAAGCATTAAACTCAGGGATTTACTCAGCACTACCAGAGGAAGGGAGAATGGCTCGAGGCACCTGGGACAAAATGAAGACTCGGGTAACTAGGGCTATGGGCCTCAGAAAAGGGAATGCATATCAGCTAGTTCAGAATATTTGTCAAAGAATGACTGTGAAAGGCTGCTGAATAACCTCTTGGAGTTTGTCTGCTTCGTGAGAGTTTATCTTTTTCCTTTAATTTCTAATTATAGTTATTGCAAGACATTTGAAGAAAGAATTGGGATTGTTGACATAATTGATTTATTTCTGTTTCCCTTCCTTTAAATGCATGTGCTACTCTTTTCTGTTGTGTGTGTGTGTGTGTGTGGATTTATTTATTTTATTTGGGCACATGATGTTTGTGTGGCACAAACTGGCTACTGGGGATGAAGCTCCAGTTTGTTTTCCAAAATAAAGATATATCTGGAGCCTTGTAGAAGTCTCAGAAACCCAGTTTTAACCTTTCAAACTTTTGCAGCAAGTTAAAGTTGCAATTCAAATGTGGTTAAGTAAGGAACATCAGAACTTGAAAGTTGTTCTAAAGGACAGGGAAAAGTTGCCAGGAGTAGGGGATCAAGTGATGGTTAGGGTCCTACTTGCAAAACCAGGCTTAGCACCACACTGGCCTTACGAGGTCCCGATGACCAGCAATACTTGTATGTGTGGATGTTGATGGGAAAGGCCGGTGGAAACACTGGACACAGATCAAGGAGTAAGGAAATGCAAAGAATAATAAGGGCTAACCGGTGACGACTGGTGTCCGCTATATTCTTTCCTTTCATGACCATGAAAACCACAGTACTGCTGATATGTCTGGCAACCACGATGGTGAAAGGAACCAAGTCGATTGACTGGGGGACCCAACAAGGCCTATTCTAAAAGAACTCGAGTGATGCCAATTGCGATTGGGCGCGTGGAACATTAAATGTCACGGTTAACAAACTAGTATGCCTAAGGAGTAGCTCAGGGCAGTTGGGAATGGGGAACAGCAGCACCTGAAGTTGCAAAGCGTGGCAATGAAGGTTCCCTTATACTTAAAGCAGTCATGCATAAATTTAGCATCAGTATCATCCACTGTAGTTCTAACTTTATAACTCCTGTTATATCTGTATGCAGTTACTTGTTGGATTAAGTTCTATTCAAGTTCTTTGTATTAAATTGTCTAATCAATGTGAATGTTGACTGCAGGCTCCCATTTTGGATAATCTGTTCATTATTTGTATCCTGAACGAGAGAGGTTATTAGACTCATTAGGTGTACATAAGCACATTGGCTAGCTCTGTGGCTGAACTGCACAGACAGTTTCACTGATTCAATTGTAACTCTTAACTTAAAAAAAAATTGAATTGCTAGAATAATTGTGTCGAGCCAGTCAGTATTTATTAATTAATTACAGCTGTTATCTATAATGAACTTGCTGACTTCTAAATCATATTGAGCAAAGCAATGCTTAAATGGAATTTTAAGTTAGATTTGAATTTAACCAACATGCTAGCGAAACACTAAAGAACCAGGGGCATCCAAACCCTTCTCAGGGTAGAGAATACAGGGGTCATGGGAGATAGCAATTGGCCAAAGTACTACCTTGTACCCAAATATGTGACCCAGAGAGATTCCCTCCTTACAGGATCTCGCTGGCTGGGTGTAGAGAATAATGTTGTCTGTCCACATCCCATAGGGATAGGGACGAGAGCCGCACATGGTTTTAATACCACCCTAAACTGTACCCTTGAAATTTGCAGTGCCCGCCATGAACCGATGCAGGTGGCATACCGTGGAGAAGGGGAATACTGCGTGACCACCAGTGTGCCTTAATACCAGTACGGTAACATCCACTGCCCAGTGATCAACTCGAGTTTCTGCTACCAGCCTCGGACCGCAACGACAATCGAACATTCGGCAATAACTCACATCAGCCTCCCCGTAGGGAGTGGATGAACATAACCGACGATCTAACAGAGGACTTGTTGAGATCCCTGCTTCCCAAGGGGAAGTGAATCCCTAAACTGCTGGAACTTCTACTGAAGGTGAGGGAAGAGGCCCAGACAGCAATGAAGCAGTATCACCGAATCCAACAGGAGGTCAAACAACTGGGTGAGGACGTAGAAGTCGAACTGGAGGACGCGTCGTGGTGGGAGATGGTTTGGGACTGGGGTATTAGGGTGGACATTCACCCCTGGATTAGAATTGCTTCCCATGTACTAGTGGCGGTGCAGTCGCTAATTGCTATCGGACTTATGGTTGAATGTTGAGAAGTTAGACATAATTTAGAAAATGTAACCATGCTAATCTAACTGCCTGTCAGACCAACAGTGATGGAGCAAGGAGCACTTAGCATTAGCTAGCTATCTTGCTAGCAGCTGAGGGCCAAAAAAGGGGACTGAAGTGGTGTACCCCAGGAATACTGCAGGCTTGACTAAAATTGCTGTTATTTATGTAGCACAGTACAAAGTATCAATCCCAGACTAAACCTTGTTACTCGGACACAGGTGAGGTCATAACCGAATGCTAGGAAGGGATCCAAAGCTCATTGAAACCAGTAGGATCCCGGATTATTCAATCGGCAGAGGAGTCTAGGTTAATGGCCACCTTGGCCAGGCACTGGCCAAGGACCAAAAGGGGGATCTGTAAGGGGAGACTGGCGTATGGGGATCATGGGATACTTGGCATAAAATTTAGGCTCCTGAAACTTGAGAAAAGCTTGTCTGTGAGACACAGAGAACCACATGAATAATCTAATCAAGATGTAGACGGGATCAGGGGGAAGACATAGGGAATCACATGAATAACCTAATCAAGAGGTTGATGAGGTGAATAATGTGATCAAGGCAGGATAGATTAGGGAAGACAGTAGATGGGAAAGGATGTAATTAAAGAAACAGCTCATCAAGTAAACCTCTTGTAACTGTATAAAATGACTACTCAAACATTGTACTAGCAGAACCCCTACAATCATTCGTGAGAGTAGGACTTCTCCTTGCATGCTCGTAAATAAAGATCAATCGTTTGTACAAGATATCGGACTCTCGAGGCATTTTTGGGAAAGCCCTCATCCTTACAGTTCTCTGTTGTCTTTAAAGCAGTCTCTGTCTACAAACTGTCCTGTGAGCACAATTTAAACCTCCAAGTTGGCCAGCAGGTTAGTCATGTGACTAAGTTTTTTCAACAAACTCTCCTGCGTTTTTGTGGATTCTTTTCATCTTAGCAGACACCTGCAGTTGGTGAGTTGGTGGGTGGGGATGGAATGCTGGCTGGTTCCATATTCTGGTGATCAAAATCTATTTGGGTTAATTGGATCCGGGAGCAGTTCCATTGTCTTTTCCGAGGCAACTGTCTTTTAGAATGCAAATTTTTCCAGCCACTGCTGATCTCATTAAACACGTCATCTATTCAGTCAAGCAACAGTTTAAAATTAATGTTTCATATGATGAAATTAATATGCCTCATTTGTGGCAGGTTGGGTCTCAGAGTCATAGATTTAAACAGTATAGAAACAGGCCCTTCGGTCCATCGTGTCTGTGCCGGCCATCAAGCACCTAACTATTCTAATCCCAACAGTGTCGTCTTGACACTGTTATAACATCAGCATCTATCATCGAAGCAAACAGCTTCCTAACTACCAATCTTGTTCCATGATAAACCCCTTGTTTAGGAATCAAATTTCATAGCAACATTATAACTGCTGCTTCCTGGAATCTACATTTGTGCAGTGGCATACCCATTGGAGTTAGACTGTGTAGAAACTCTGTAGGATATAGACTTTTATCGTCATCTTCATCTATAGAATCAATGCTAATGTATTCTTTTAATTCACCTGTTGGCTCTTCTAAAACTTTTTCATTCAAACTAGTGAATCTTCATTTTAGCTTTCAAATAATAAGTTTCATCAAATAAGTGTCCCTGCCATTTTGCCACATTTAACCAATTCCACCATCTCATCCACCCCTCCCATGACTTCCCCTCCCTCCTATGCCATTCCATCCTTCCATGTCATTCTTCTCTTATGCCATCTCCATCCTATTCTTTCCATCCCTCCCATGCCATCCCTATCCTGCTCTTGCCATCCCCATCCCTCTCATTAATCCCATCCCATTCTTCACAGAAACAATCTCTCCAGCCAGGGGAACTTTGTTGTTGGGCTCTCCTTACCTTCCACTGTTTTTGTTCTCCACCCATCTCCCACACTCCCCTGCACCCCGCTGCCTCCACCACCAACCATTGGCAGCCGCACATACATTACATTCTCCGTTCTTCCACGCATCCCACATGCCTCCACTTGCACCAGGCACCACCCACCAAATAAACCCACCAACAATCGTGCCCCTTAAACTGACCAATCAAAACAGTCCAGACAAAAATTGAGCATTATTATTATAGATGCCTATCTTGATATTGCTAAGTAAATGTTGGTGCGCTCATTTCATGCCATTCTGTGGTTCTGAGATCTGTGATTTTTAAATCTACCATTTTCTACTATGTATCCTCTACCTGGGGACCGGGTACCTCAGTTGGCTGGATAGCTAGCGTGTGGTTCAGAATGACAGTGAGGGTTCAATTCCTGTTCTGGTGTGAGGAAGGCAACAAGAAACCATCTCATATACCCTCTTCCCTAGAAATGCTCGTCTCTCCTGCGTGAAGAAAAAGAGCAATTGGCCTGCACTTGGGCAGACCACTGCCACAGCATGACACCCGCTGCCTATTTCATTTGATTTAAATAGTGTGGGTCACATTTCTAGAAACTTTGTTGCACTATTTCTGGTAGAATTCTTGAAAATGATGTCAGGGAACTTTCACTCTTGTTTGTGGAGAAACACCAGAAAAGCCACAATGGTGTCAGATATTTGACACAATAATGCGATTCAATTAGATTTACATCATTGCATCTTGTGCTTGTGAATAAATAAATAACAGTTTATATACGCACACACACACATACTATAATGATTAAACTTGTTATTTCTGCTGCTAATAATGAACATTTTCTTTCAAAAATGGCATGTATAAAATGAACTAGTTAGAGCTCAAGAACTTCTGTTTTAGATGGAATTACATTCAAATCTATGAGGTTACTTGTTATCAATCAAGAAGTGCTAAACAATGGTAGGAATCTCTAACAATTAACAGTTTGTTTCAAGTGCAGAGGAAGTTAATTATTTCTAAAATGTTTAGATAGCTTTCCTGTCATTGAATTTTCATAGCTGTGCTACACCCCATCCTGTTTAACATAGCGGTGTTTACATTTTAGAGGATAGGAAGGTAGTCAAATGCCAGATGAACATATTGAGGTAATTTGTGAACTTTTCAGATGACTTTCTTCAAATATTTTTTTCATTTTCCTAATAGAGATAGAATTATTTTCACATACTTTTATTGTTGTAAAATATTTAATAAAAGGCAAAACAGATACAGTGATTTTCATTAAGACTGGTATGACAGTGTAAAACAGAATATTAGTAACTGGCAGATTTAATATATATATCTTGAAACTGACTGTCATGGATTCCTGGAATGGTCAATCAAGTTGAATGGGAAATTAGTGGCATTCAAGTGTATTAAAAGTATAATTCCAAGAAGAAAAAGACAAATAAATCTACACTGCAACTGGGCAGTAATATAAACTTAAAGATTTTCTACTTTTAAAGTTTGATTTGCCAATATTTTCTAATATTTTTGAAAATGTATTGACACTTCTGTCTGGATTTCCATTCTTACATTATATTTTAAAATCCATTGGTTTGGCATTGCAGTCCTGTGCAATAAAAATCCTTTCAGAAAAGCAAATTACTTCCCCCTAGCTCCAATATTTTTCCTGAGTCAGCTAGACTGATGATGTGATGTGGTCAACTCCGCTGGTGACATTCATCACACGGATGTCAGGCAAGCTGAAGTGCTGGCATGCTGTCTTTCCTCGTTTCATGTAAACAGCTTTTCATATATCAGTGGAATGGTTGTTAAGTACACTGCCAGTATTTTGCTATTTGTTCTGAACCTTTCTCTACACCCCACTGAATTTATACCATTTTGTAGTTCTATAAAGAAGAAAATCTATTGTATCTATAATGCAAATTGTTTTGATGTCACCAAAAATAAGCTATCTATAAAAATAGTGACATATGAAAGAAAGCTATGGATTACAAAATGCTTGTCAACACTGTAGTTACACTTTATGGTTTATAATTGAAGATGGATTCCACTAAATTTCTAAGAAAGAAAATTGTAGCTGATGAATATGAACAATAATCATTTGGTGCACTAAAGATGATAGCATGTTATTGTTAGTGTCAGAAAACAAAGATTTTTGTGTGTGTGTTTCAAAGCCTCAACATTAAACTGAGCTTTAAAGATCAACTAAGGGGAAGCAAACTAAAGGAGGGGACGCTAAAATATGCAATGCTAGAAAAAGTGCTACACCCTTCAATTTGTAATGTCTGGACCAAGACTTCAGAGCAATGGACTATTCTTGCCAGCAATCAAGTGGATTGGCTGCCAACATACACAGTTAGCTTTTAGTTGTGTCACGTTTCTTGCAGAATTCTTATAAAGATCTGCTTCTGGGTTATCTGTTTGATTTTTCATGATTTCATTTTCAAAACCAAAAACTTTTGAAACTATCCAAAGGCTACACAAGCATTTTGAGTACTTAATGCTACTTCCTGAGTAAGTACAGATCGTGAGTAAATAAAAATGAAAAACAAATTAAAAATATTCACAAGACAGCTTGTATAATTCACATGACTTTATATCTCCCGATGAAGTGTCACTGACCCGAAACGTTAACTCTGCTTCTCTTTCCACAGATGCTGCTGAGTGGTTCCAGCATTTCTTGTTTTTATTTCAGATTTCCAGCATCCGCAGCATTTTGCTTTTACTTTATATCTTGTATTGTTTTGAGTTTTTAGCATTTTCATTCGTCAGTTTTCCTTTGGTGTCGCTGAAATCTGGTCAATGACTGAGAGGATCGACAGTGATGATATATCTTCTGTCTGCTGCCAATGTTTCATCTCAGCTGGCTGCAAGGAGATGCAAGAATGTCTTTCACAGAATTGTATAATTTCAGTAGAAAAGGAAGTCATTTGGCCCATCAAGGTGCTAGACCTACATCAAAGCTATCAACTGCATTTCCTTGCTTGTTTCTTGTACCCTTTAATACTTCTCCACTTAATGAAATCCCTCTTAAATGTGATTGATTTTACTTCAATAGACACTTGCAGTAATGCAACCTATATTCTAACATGTGTCTGTTGTTACGACCAACCGCTCCAGTCAGAGCCCCCAATCAAAATACAATCAATCTCCCATTCTGATTGTGGTGGGAGAAACGCACTGTTAATTCAATCCCATTGCTCCACAGATCGCCTAACATATCATTTTAAACTTTCCAAATTAAAAAAAAGACCCAGCCAAATTGTACCATCTATTAACCCCCGAATGAGGCTAACCAAACCAGGTGTCTTTAAATCAACAAATAAACTGTTTAATTAAAAAAACTAAATTCTTAAATACTATGAAGATATAAACATTTAAAATAGAAAACATTAGAGTCCTTGTAAATTTACAGTCCAGTGTTGCTTGAAATCCTCACAGCCATCCGATGGGGGGAGAAAAAGGTTCTTCAACAGTAGAACAGTCTGTCGTATAATTCCAACAGTGAATGATGCTTTCCTTCTTCAGCAATGGATTTCAACAATTAACAACTTGTAAACACTTTCAATTGAATCAATCTGACTTTAGAATTTTTGAGGGATAAAAGATTTTCACAGTCTAACTTCCCTTCCTTCAGTTTAAATTGTCAGAGATCTCTGTTTTAGCTTGACCTTTTTAGAACTTTGAGAGATAATAATTAAACAGACTAAATTCTCTTCCTTCAGTTTAAATGGCTGAGAGCTCTTTTTCAGGTGCTAACACTAGCTGTCTGTCTGTGTTCTGTTAGAATAGACTGCCTTCAACTAAAAAGCCAGTTCAAAATTGAATTGTAACAGATGTATCACTTTCTTTGGATACAGCCAAGTGGCTGTATCCAAGGTAACAAGTATGTACCCTTTGATTCACAGTCTCCAAATGGCTGTATCCAATGGCAACGAAAATGCATTTTCTGTAACTCCTGAGCTCGCTGACTCTTAAAGCAGTACGGCTCCTTTTCCAGCCTTAAAGACACGCCACATATTCCCCGGAGAAAAACAAACTACAGGACCATGACACTGTGTAAAAGTATTGATTTTTAACCTCCCCCTTTATTCTTTTTAGTGAAGTGTAGACTCCGGGGGGTTTTGATTGAGGTGTTTGACATAATGAAGCAACTAGACTGTATATTATTATGATCAAGGTGGGAGGAGTGCACTGTCGTTTCTCGTTCCACTCCTCCACAGGTCACTATATATATTTAAATGTTTACCCAGTTACTGATACGGTCAATCATATACTCTACTCTTTATCCCAGAATAAAATACACCAACCAGGTTTATTCAATAAACAACAAAACTATCAGTTTATTATAAAACAAGTCTTATCCAGTCATGAAGCAAAGCAGCAACACACAGATTGAATATGAAAATTCCTTTTTAAATACCCCCCCACCACACACACACACACACACACACACACACTGGATAAAGAGAGAAAAAACAAAGAAATTTCCTCTGCAGAGCTCTTTTACAAAAAACAGACAAAAAAAGTATACTTTGGCCAAATACTTGTTAATTCTTGAAGAATACGGATGAGATATGTTGTGTCCCAAAACTGCATACAGTCTGGCATCTGAGAACACACAGACAAGTCACTGGGATCTTTTCTGCAGCACTTCTTCTCAAGCGGCATCGAGAATTAATCTGGTAGGTTTTTCCAGCTTCTCAGGAGAAATGCAGTATCAGGGGTTTTAGCTCCCACACACTTTGCAGGTTTTCGCAGAGACAAGAGGAAAGAGATGAGGTGGGTATTTCTCCCTTGGCAGGTTGATCTCCAACTAACTCAAAACAGTCCACAACTCAAACAGAAAGTCAAAACAACATCCCAAAAGTCACCTCCTGACCATCACAAATCTTGACATGTCATTTCTCTTGTAAGCATCTTCCCCATGTCACCAAGGTTTCTGTTTTTTATTTATCTTAAGGAATGTGATATCCATTAAAGGTTGTTTGCAAACACAACATTTCAAGTGTCCTTTCAGTGAACTTTCATCAAAAAACAAAGTCCAGCATTTATGAAATCTTTATCCTTCCAAAATGAATCTAGTTCCACAATTTAAATACGAATCCTCAAAAAATGGAAGCACTTTCATAACAGTGCGTATAGATAATTTTGCTTACATAGATTATGAAGAACCAAGGATCACGCATATAAGTTACACAAGGTTTGAACTAAGTTTGATGTCAGGAAGATCTTTTTCCAGCGGATCGTAGACGTATGGAACAAGTTGTCGGCGTGAGCCGTAAGTGTGGATTTGCTGTATATCTTCAGAAGAGAGCTAGACCTTCTGGTTCCACATAAAGGACATGATCGGATTTGGCTCAGGAGATCAGCAACAGGAGCATTGTGCCACACACCTGGATTCAGTGTTTTCTTTTTTTTTTCTTTTGGGCCTCCTTATCTCGAGAGACAATGGATACGCGCCTGGAGGTGGTCAGTGGTTTGTGAAGCAGTGCCTGGAGTGGCTATAAAGGCCAATTCTAGAGTGACAGGCTCTTCCACAGGTGCTGCAGAGAAATTCGTTTGTCGGGGCTGTTGCACAGTTGGCTCTTCCCTTGCGCCTCTGTCTTTTTTCCTGCCAACTACTAAGTCTCTTCGACTCGCCACATTTTAGCCATGTCTTTATGGCTGCCCGCCAGCTCTGGCGAACGCTGGCAACTGACTCCCATGACTTGTGATCAATGTCACAGCACCTAACTAGGCCATGAAAGGTGAGTACAGTTGCACATTCACTTATGTCCTGCTGAGTGCATCACCCCAATCTCTACTGAACACAGATGCTATATCCAACAGCCATAAATGAAAAGGATGGTCATTGAGGAACAGTAGATAATGCACGATGTACGTGGCCTTCCTAGCACACTGACCACAACTACAGAGAGAATGCAGCTCTGCCTCAAGTACAAGTTGTATACAGTGGCCAACTCTGGAATATGAAATGTAGCAATCAAATGAGCTCATGCACACTTTGATCACAGCTGTGCACACGCTGGATACCAACACATCTGCTGCCTTAACTGGAATGGTAGATACCTCAGTCCTGGCCTTACAGCACCACACTGATCTGCACTAAATTGCTGTCCAGCAGTGAAATGCAACTGCACCAGGAGAGGGATGATGATGAAAGAGGACATTGAAGTGGAGAATTCCACTCAAAGCATTTCCACTTCTCACCCGTTGCCCCCTTCCTCAGTCAGAACCTGACATGCGGATTTGTGACCCGATGGCTGAGTTTGCCCATGCACAGGTGCAGGTGGAGCAGTCTTTGGTGGGGCTAAATGGGCTCCAGAACCCAGAGGTCATTGGCCAACGGCATCCCTGCAGTCAGAGCAGGGATTTGAGCAGCCTACCTCTGCTCAAGCCTCTGGGATTGCACCATGTAGAAGCAGTAGAAAAAGAGTAAAGATTTGTAGTCGCAAACGGGTATGCACGTGGGCATATGAGGAAATGTTATGTTGTGAAATTTCCATTCTTTAGTAGAAGCACACACATTTTATTAGTTTGTAAAGACTTTCCTGTCTTTCCCATTTTGTTTGCGGGGCGGCATGTCAACTTTTATTTACTTAATGATGAATGGGAAGACATGAATTGACAGGTGCCAATAGGGGGATGTGCAAGGATGGTTGGTTGTTTGCAGGACTGCTTTGTCTCAGTGGCATTTTGGAGAGAGTGGCTGTCATATGCTGTTGTATGTGTTACAACAGAGGCAGGAGGAGAGCATTGTTTATCCTAGTCCTACCTCTTCACAGGTCGCAACTTGTATTTAAATTTTCCCACTTACCGATACAGTCAATCATATACACTATTATTCCTCAGAAGAACACATCAATAAGCAAAATTATCAGTTTATTATAAACCAAGTTTTAACCAATAATGAAGTAAAACATACACACAAATTCTAATATTAAATCCTCTTATTTATCCTAGCCCCTCATACACAAACACACAAACACACACACACACACACACACACACACACAAATATACATACATACACACCAGTTAACTGGAAAAAAGGGATTTTCGTTTCAAGCACAGAAAAAGAAAAAAAAACACTTAGGCTGAATACATGATCATATTTGAAGACAAATAAAAGATATGGAAAGATGTCCTTTGTTTTGGTTTGGCGTCCCAGATGCAAGTCGACGGCCGTCAATGGGATCTTCCTGGAAGAGTTCTTTCCAGGCAATGTTGAAGATCAGTTTGGGTAAGCTTTCCAAGAGATGTAGCTACAGAGGCTCCAAATAGGTCTTACAGCAGGAATGCAGCAACAAAGTTTTAGTTCCTACACATTCAATATGCAAGGTTCCTTCAAACATGCAGATTTTCTTCAAATACAGGAGGAAATAGGAAACTGCCACATTGCATACAGGGTTTGTTTTCAAGAGAGAGAGCTGAGCTGTTCTTCTGGCAGGCAAAAATCAACTGTGTAACAGTTCAAACTGAAACTAAATCCTTCCAGAAGTCAAGTCTCCTGATATCTATAAATCTTGGCTTGTCACTTCTTTGTAAACATCCTCCCAAGTCAAAAACAACCCCTGCTTAGTGACCATCCACAGACAGGTGCCTTCTAGTAAGACTTGCTTACTAGCCAAAACCAGGAACCTTCTAGTAACTTCTTTTGAAAAAAAACTACAAAGTTCAGAAATCTCTTTAGAATTCCAGATGAATCAGTGTCCATAATTCAAATATGTCCATACATATTTTACAAAAGAAAGGGTATGGGGCGAAAGCCGGAACAGGCTACTGGATGATCAGCCATGATCATAATGAATGGCAAAGCAGGCTCGAAGGGCCGAATGGCCTACTCCTGCTCCTATTTTCTATGTTTCTAAATAGAAGAAATCTTGTAACACTTCCACTCTTGGAGAAATGAAACACAATTTTTAAATGTATTTCATTACAAAGTGCAAAAAAAATGAAAACATTTTAAACCACATTTTCACACTTATCCCCATTCACTCTTTACCTATAGTTTTGCTTTGTACCATCTTTGCACTCATATAACTCAAAACAAAGTTAGATTCGCGATAAAGCAGCTCCAATAACATTATTTTTGCCCGCAACGCGGACAATCTTTAAATGATGGGGCTGTAATAGTAAACTCCAATGGAACAGCCTGGCATTCCGGTTGTTAAATTTTTCCACAAAGGCTAGGGGGTTATGATCAGCATATACCAGTGTCTCTCTGTAGTCGTGGTGGACATAGACTTCAAAATGCTTCAGAGCCAATAATAGACCTAAGGTTTCTTTTTCCACTGTGGAATATCTTTTTTGGTGTTGATTTAGTATTTTTGAAAAGTATCCCAATGGCCATTCTATGTCTGATTCATTGTCTTGTAACAGGATTGCATCGACCCCCAGGTCACTTGCATCAACTGCTACCTTGAAGGGCTTAGTGAAATTTGGAGCAGCCAATGCTGGTTCATTAATCAAAATGGCCTTCAGCTTCTCAAAAAATGCTTGGCACTCCTCTAACCACACTGCCTTGGTTTTCGTTTTCTGTAGCAAATTTGTTAGTGGAGCAGCTACAGTGCTGAAATTTGGTACAAACTTTCAGTAGAAACCACACATCCCCAAAATCCTCATGATTACTTGCTTAGCCTTAGGGATAGGGAACTCCACCAATGCTTGTATTTTGACTGTTCTTGGCAACATTGTCCTCGCCCTACTATAAGTCCGAGGTAGGTCACCCTTGCTTTTGCAAATGCACTTTTGGCAAGATTTTTTACTAAATCAGCTGGTTGTAACTTTTTAAACAGAGCTTCTAGTTGTTTCAAGTGGTCCTTCCAAGTGTCACTGTATACCAGCACATCATCAAGGTAAACTACACAGTTAGGCACACTGGCTGCCATATGGTTCATTAGTGTCTGAAAGGTTGCTGGAGCATTTTTTTTAGTCCGAATGGCATCACTCGGCACTGGCAAAGACCGTCCACTGTGACAAAAGATGATATTTCTTTAGCTAGGGTGTTAAAGGAACTTGCCAGTATCCTTTTAACAAATCTATTTTTGTAAGAAACATGGCACTGCCCACTCTGTCAATACAGTCTTCCAAGCGATGGATTGGGTGGGAGTCTGCCTTTGTTACGGTATTAATTTTTCTGTAGTCTATGCAAAGTCTTGTTAAACCATCAGGTTTAGGCATTAATACTGCTTGTGAACTCCAGCTGCTTTGTCCGGGTTCTATTAGGTGGTTTTCCAACATGTGTTGGATTTCTGCTTTTACCTGGGCCTGTTTCTCTGGACTTAGGCGATAAGGATGCTGTTTCACAGGAAAGGACTCCTCTACATACACATCATGTGTAGCTAAGATTGTACATCCTGGTTTATCCGTACAGGCTGTTTTAAATGCTGTGAGTAGCCTTGTTAGGTCTTCTCATTTTTCTGCATCTAAATATGAAAGCATAGTGTCCAATCTCCTCAGCAATTCAGTATTAGCTAACCGGATAATACGAAGTTCAATTTGAGAATTGTCTAGGCCTCCTTCTGCCTCATCCTCACTATCCCTTTCATCCTTCACTGTCCCTACTACCTGACATACCTGTGCTTGCTTATTCTAGTCCCGGCAATAATATTGTTTAACATATTGATATGACACAGTTGATTATTTTTTCTGGCAATCTGGGGTGTCAATCAAATAATTTATCTTACCAATTCTCTTGACCACTTTATAATGACCACTGAACCTTTCAAAGGTTCATCCTATAAAGGCAGTAATACTAACACCTCGTCCCCTGGTTGAACTGTTTGGGTCTTAGCATACTTGTTTGCCCATTTTTTCATAGTTGTTTGGGAAGATTTAAGGTGTTCCTGAGCCACTTTGCAAGCTCTCATGAGCCGTTCCCAGAGCATGGATACATAATCTAGTACCGAAGATTCATCCTCCTGTTCTAAAAACCTTTCTTTAATTTGTTTTAGAGGACCTCTTATCTCGTGGCCGTAAAATAATTCAACAGTACTGAAACCTGTCGACTCATTAGGCAAATCCCTGGAGACAAACCAAAGAAATTCTAGCCCTTTATCCCAATCATGGGGATATTCATGACCGTATGCCATAATCATTGTTTTGAGGGTCTGATGGTACCTTTCTAAAGCTCCCTGTGTCTGTGGGTGGTATGCTGAAGATGTTAACTGTGTTATACCCAAATTACCCATAACTTACTGAAAATTTTTAGACATAAAATTGGAACCTTGATCCAACTGAATCTCAATCGGTAATCCTTATCTAGTGAAGAACTGGGTTAACTTCTCTACCGCTACCTTAGCAGAAATTATTCTCAAGGGAATGGCCTCTGGGAACCAAGTAGCCATATCCATGATAGTGAGTATATATTGGTGTCCTACTTTTGTTTTCAGTAATGGTCCTATACAGTCTACCAACACCCTGCTAAATGGTTCTCCAATAACTGGTATGGGAATTAGACGTACTGGTTTTATGGCAGGTTTCCGTTTTCCCACAATCTGGCAAATATGGCACATTTTACAAAACTGCACTACGTCTTTGGAAAGACCTGTGTGGTGAAAATATTGATTTATATGTGATACATCTTCCGGATCCCCACATGTCCCGCTATAGGAATTTCATGCGCTTATCTTAATAGTTCCCGGCGATACTCAGGTGGTACAACTAACTGATAAACAACTGTCTATTCTTTATCTGCAGGTCTGTGAGGAGGTCTCCACTTCCAAATCAGAACCCCATCTTTAATATAATAGCCGTCTGGAACTCCTTTTGCCTCAGCTTCTGTTAAAGCTGATTGTGCCACATTATTTAACTCTGGATCAGCTTGCAGAGCCTTGATCAGAGAAGACTTATTAAACATTTCCTTTGGATTATCATAATCCCCAACGAAAGTTTCAGATGTTTGGCTATCTGTCTGTGGTGCCAATTTTACAATGGAACTTGTTTAGCCATTACTTGGGTACCTACACATGAAAGAAAATTTCCTGGAACTTTTTCCGCAACTGTCTGTCTCTTTAACATCACTTGGTTTTCCTTGACTACTGGAGAAGCTACTATTTTCGCACCAGCCAAATCATTCCCCAGGAGTAGGTCAACTCCATCTACCGAGAAACTATGGACAACTCCTACAGTTACCGTTCCAGACATTAGGTCACACTGTAGGTGCACCCGATACAAAGGTATGGGTCTATACTCCCCGCCAATACCATTCACTAAAACCTTAGCATTCAGTGCACTCTCTGGCTGAAATGTTATGCCTTTCCTGGTAAAAGAGTTTGGGGGCTCCTGTATCCCTAAGTATAAATATAGGTTTTCCTGAAATAAAAACAAGAAATGCTGGAAATTCTCAGCAGGTCTGGCAGCATCTGTGGAGAGAGAAGCAGAGTTAATGTTTCAGGTCAGTGACCCTTCTTCAGCTTTTATTATAGGTTTGCCTGCCTCACTTGAGGGATAAGGAGTTACTTTTACTTTCAACAAAAATTCCCTATAACTCTTAGGTATATTATTCTCAACCCCTGCACTCACATGGGTTTTTGTATTTGGGCTTACAGCTGCAGTTAGAGCTACAGCCTGATCTGCTGTACTCTTGGTCAGGGCCGCTTTCTCTGAATTGGCTTTGTGTACCCCAATAAGTCTCATGTGTTTCCTCCGCAACTTCCAGCATTCTGCATGATGATGTCCCACCTTGTGACAATGATAACACTTACGCTTGCGGACCTCACTTCTACCCTCAGCATCTTCCTGCCATGAGAACCTTTTGACAATGGTAGTTTTGGCCTGAGTTTGCGATGAATGAATGATTAATCACTAGAAATGTTACTTCAAGTTGTTGACATCTCTTTTGGGAGCCAGCTGTATGGCTGGATAGTTTCACTAATCCACTCACATAAATTTGAAATAACAAGCACAGATTACAACCCAACAGGTCACAGTATAATGATAGTTGTAGTAAATGCATTGGGTTAGGGAATGCACATGAGCATTTTGGCTTTGTGATAAATTATATAAGTTGTTACAACTGACCGCTCCAGTCAAAGTCCCCAATCAAAATATACAATTCTGATTGTGGTGGGAGAAATGCACTGTTATTTCAATTCTATCCCTCCACAGATCGTCCAACATATCATTTTAAACCTTCCAAATTAAAGAAAGACCCAGCCAAATTGTACCATCTATTAACCCCCGAATGAGGCTAACCAAACCAGGAGTCTTTAAATCAAAAAATCAACTGTTTAATTAGAAACTGAATTTTAAAATGCTCTGAAGATTTAAACTACATTTAAAATAGAAAAAATTAGAGTCCTTGCAAATTTACACTTCCTGATGAACAATCCTCTGATTAAAGTCCACGTGCAATCTTCCTGGGTCCAATGAGGAAAGGATAACAGTCCAACACCCGAAGTTTCAAACTCCTCTTTCTTCCAGCGATGACCACAGTAGATCAACAACTCACAACAACTTTCAATAGAATCAATCTGACTTTAGAATTTTTGAGGGATAAAAGATTGTCACAGTCTAACTTCCCTTCCTTCAGTTTAAATTATCAGAGATCTCTGTTTTGGCTTGACTTTTCAGAATTTTGAGAGAGAATAATAAGTAAACAGACTAAATTCTCTTCCTTCAGTTAAAATGGGCTGAGAGCTCTCCTTTCAGGTGCTAACACACAGCTGTCTGTCTGTGTCCTCTCTTAGAACGGGCTGTTTGCACTATAGCCAGTTCAAAATTAAATTGTAACAAATATATCTCGCGATGCTCAGTCTGAGTGGCTGTATCCAAGGTAACGAGAATGAGCCCTTTGAATCGTAGTCTCCGAATGGCTGTATCCAAGGCAAAAAGAATGTACTCTTTGACTCAGTCTTTAGAGCTTGCTGCCTTCAAGCAGTACGGCTTTTTTTCCAGCCTGAAAGGAACACTGCATTCTTCCCAGAAAAAAAACAACAGGATCATAACAAAGTGCAGGATCTTATGGGGCATATTTTTATAAAAATAAATTCCAGTAAACTTGATTGTTTAGCTCTGTATATAATTTTATGTTTTATAGTCTTTTTAAATCCCAGGATAGACAGGAAAATTGTGAGGAGAATGTTCCAAACTCCAGCTTGGTAAGAAACATGTCAAAGTGCTAGGGAGAAAGACAATGAAGTTTGGTAATATTGGGAAGCTGTGAAATGTAGGAGTATTAGGGTGGGGCGGGCAGAGATGGACGTGGTGTTTTGGAATAGTGTAAAGCGAGTTACCGGCACTGAGAATGATATGCTGGAAGTGTGGAAGCAATGGGACGGTGGTCATGTGGTATTGTGTCATTGGAGGGTGTGGGATTACTGGAAGGGAATCTTAGGGGTGGGAACAGTGGAAGGAAAACTGTGAGCTCTAGACACGCTGAGAATTATGTGGCAGGGTCTGGGTGCAATAGAAAAGAAGGATGCATTAGTCTGGGACAATTAATATGGTTATAGTAGGAGGTAAATGGTTAGGTTTAGGAACAGCAAGTGGTGTGTTGAATCTGGGATTATTCAGAAAGTGGGTTCATGAGTGTGCGACTATTGGGAGAGGAGTGCCCTAGTCTATTTCAGTTTGTGAAGCACATTGGGATTTCTTTTCAATTAAAGGTACTATATAAATTCAAATTGATAATGACCACGATTAATGATCATAAATACAAGCAACAGAGGTCAATGGTGCTCTGCTGCTCCAGTAAGTGTATAACTAGGATATAAAAGCAGTGCTCTGAATGCTGAATTCTCTTGGAGTTCATGCAAATCTTTGCTTAATTAACTTTTTGTTCTTTTTGTTAGTTTCTTTGAAACTCAAAGATTAATGGTTAAATCTTGGAATTTTGTTTTCTATGTAGAAGACTTGAGTCTTCCTTAGTCTGGAAGTGTAAAGGATAATAGAAAACGGAAAAACAGAAAGTTTTGCAAGGCAGTCAGTATCTGAAAGAGAAAGATAGATTCATGTTTCAGTTTTGGCCTTTCAACAACAATACCAACAACAGATTATATTTATATAGTGCCTTTAATGTAATAAAACGTCCCAAGGCACTTCACAAAGTATGACGCCCAGTCACAAAAGGAGATATGAGGTCAGATGACCAAAAGTTTAGTCAAATTGGTAGCTTTTAAGGAAAGTCTCAAAGGAGGAAAGCGAGGTGAAGAGGTGGAGAGTTGTAGGAAGGGTATTCCAGAGCTTAGGGCCTAGGCAACTGAAGGCATGGCCACTAATGGTGGAGTGATTAAAATCAGGGATACACAGGAGGCCAGAATTAGAGGAGTGCAGATATCTTGGAGCGTTATGGGGTTGGAGGAGATTACAGAGAAAGGGAGATGCGAGGGCATGGATGGTTTTGAAAACAAGGATGAGAATTTTAAAATCAAGACGTTGCTTGATTGGGAGTCAATGTAGGTCAGCAAGCACAGGGATGATAGAGGAATTTGACTTGGTGCGAGTGAAAACGCGGGCAGCAGAGTTTTGAATGACCTTATGTTTACGGAGAGTAGAATGTGGGAGGCCAAACAGGACTGCATTGGAATAGTCAAGTCTAGAGGTCACGAGGGCATGATGATTGCTTCAACAGCAGATGAACTGAGACAGGGGCGAAGTCAGGTGATGTTATGGAGGTGGAAATAGGCGGTCTTGGTGATGGCATGATTATGAGGTGGAAGCTCATCTCGGTGTCAAATGAGACACCAAGGTTGTAAACAGATTGGATTAATCTCAGACTGTTGCCAGGGAGAGGAATGGACTCAGTAGCTAGAGAACAGAGTTTAGAGTGGGGATCAAAAACAACGGCTTAATTCAATAATTCAAACATCAGAAATGATGGCTCTGATATTTACGGGGTGTGAGGGTGCATGGTAGTGGAGGGGCTTCCCGGGATCGCGGAGGTCCTGCAGAATTGAACAGTAGGACCACATTATCATTTTTAAAATTCCATTTCCCACCTGGTTGCTGGCCGGCCTGTCAATTTAGATGGCTTCCAGGTGGGAACGTCAGCAGCAGAAGGCTGCAGTTGGAGACCTTGGCGATGATTCCCAGCAATCGAGAAAGATTGGGGGCTGGTGACGGTGGTGGCGAGGTGGGTGGAAGAGGAGGTTGGAGCCCGAAAATTGGGAGGGAGGGTACGAAAGATAGAGTGTTTGTGGGGGAAATCAAAGACACAAAACTAGGTGGGAATGTGTGTTGTGAGTAAGATGCAAAGCTGCTTCAAGGGAATTTGGACAAACTTAGTGAGTGGGCAAGAACATGGCAGATGGAATAGAATATGGAAAAATGTGAGGTTATCCACTTTGGTAGGAGGAACAGATGTGCAGAGTATTTAGAAAAAAAAACATAGAAAATAGGAGCAGGTGTAGGCCATTCGGCCCTTCGGGTCTGTTCCGCCATTCAAAAAGGATCATGGCCGATCGTCTAGTTCAGTACCCTGTTCCCGCTTTCTCTCCACATCGCTTGATCCCTTTGGCATTAATAAATATACATGTCTCCTTCTTGAATATATTTAATGACTTGGCCTCCACTGCCTTCTGCTGTAGAGAATTCCACAGGTTCACCACCCTCTGCGTGAAGAAATTTCTCCTCATCTCAGTTCTAAATGGCATACCCCATATCCTGAGACTGTGACCCCTGATTCTGGACTCCCCAGCCATCGGGAACATCCTCCCTGCATCTAGCCTGTCTAGTCCTGTTAGAATTTTATAGGTTTCTATGAGATCCCCTCTCATTCTTCTAAACTCTCGTGAATATAGGCCTAGTCGACCCAATATCTCCACATACGTCAATCCTGCCATCCCAGGAATCAGCCTAGTAAATCTTCTTTGCACTCCCTCCATGGCAGGAACATCCTTCCTCAGGTAAGGAGACCAAAACTGCACACAATACTCCAGGCCCTGTAGAACTGCAGCAAGACATCCTTGCTCCTGTACTCAAATCCTCTTGCAATGAAGGCCAACACATTATTCGCCTTCCTAACTGCCTACTGCACCTGAATGCTTGCTTTCAGCGACTGATGTACAAAGACACCCAGGTCTCATTGTACCTCCCCCTTTCCCAATCTATCACCATTCAGATAATAATCTGCCTTTCTGTTTTTACAACCAAAGTGGATAACCTCACATCCACGTTATACTGCATCTGCCATGCATTTGCCCACTCACTCAACTTGTCCAAATCACATTGGAGCCTCTTTGCATCCTCCTCACAGCTCACATTGCCCCCCAGCTTTGTGTCATCTGCAAACCTGGAAGTGTTACATTTAGTTACCTCACCCGAGTCATTAATATGTATTGTGAATAGCTGGGGCCGAAGCACTGATCCCTGCGGTATCCCACTAGTCACTGCCTGCCACCCGGAAAAAGACCCGTTTATTCCTACTCGCTGTTTCCTGTCTGTCAACCAATTCTCAATCCATGCGAATATATTACCCCCAATCCCATGTGCTTTAATTTTGCAGACTAACCTCTTATGTGGGACCTTATCAAAAGCCTTCTGAAAATACAAATACACCACAGCCACTGGTTCTCCCTTATCTATTCTACTAGTTACATCCTGAAAAAAGTCCAGTAGATTTGTTAAGCATAATTTCCCTTTTGTAAACCCATGCTGACTTAGTCCAATCCCGTTTATGCTTTCCAGGTGTTCTGCTATCACATCCTTTATAATAGACTCTAGCATTTTCCCCACTACTGATGTAAGGCTTACCGGACTGTAGTTTCCTGTTTTTTCTCTCCCTCCTTTTTTAAATAGTGGGGTTACATTTGCCATCCTCCAATCTGTGGGAACTGCTCCAGAGTCTATAGAATTTTGGAAGATGACCACCAATGCATCCACTATTTCCAGGGCCACTTCCTTTAGTACTCTGGGATGTAGATTATCAGGCCCTGGGGATTTGTCAGCCTTTAACCCCATTAATTAACCGAGCACTATATTTTACTAATACTGATTTACTTCAGTTCCTCCCTCTCATTAAACCCTTGGTTCCCTAACATTTCTGGGAGGTTATTTGGGTCCTCCTTTGTGAAGACAGAACAAAAGCATGTGTTTAATTGTTCTGCCATTTCTTTGTTCCCCATTACAATTTTCCCTGTTTCTGACTGTAAGAGACCTACATTTGTCTTCACTAATCTTTTTCTCTTCACATATTTATAGAAGCTTTTACAGTCAGTTTTTATGTTCCCCGCAAGTTTACTCTCATACTCTATTTTCCCCTGCTTAATCAACCTCTTTATCCTCCTTTGCTGAATTCTAAACTGCTCCCAATCCTCAGACTTGCTGTTTTTGCTGGCAATTTTATATGCCTCCTCTTTGGATCTAATACTATCCCTAATTTCTTTTGTAAGCCACTGTTGAGCCACCTTTCCGTTTTTATTTTTGTGCCAGACAGGAATGAATAATTGTTGTAATTCATGCACTCATTCTTCAAATTTTATCCATTGCCTTTCCACCATCAACCCTTTTAGTGAAGTTCCCCAATCTACTATAGCCAACTCGCGCCTCATTCCTTCATAGTTTCCTTTATTTAGATTCAGGACCCTAGTTTCAGATTCAACTACTTCACTCTCCATCTTAATGAGGAATTCTATCATGTTATGGTCATTCCTCCCCAAGGGACCCCGCACAGCAAGATTGTTAATTAATCCTTTCTCATTGCACAATACCCAGTCTAGGATAGTCTGTTCCCTAGTTGGTTCCTCAATGCATTGGTCTGCAAAACCATCATGTACACACGCCAGGAAATCCTCCTCCACAGTATTATTGCTAATTTGGTTTGACCAATCTACATGTAGATCAAAGTCACCCATGATTACAGTTGTACCCTTATTGCACGTGTCTCTAATTTCCTATTTAATGCCATCCCTTACATCTCCATTACTGTTTTGGGGCCTACAGACAACCCCCACCAATGTTTTCTGTCCCTTGGTATTTCTTAGCTCCACCCATACAGATTCCATATCATGATTTTCCGAGCAAATATCCTTACTCACTATTGCATTGATTTCCTCCTTTACTCATAACGCTACTCCACCTCCTTTCACTTTTTGCCTGTCCTTCTTAAATATTGAATACCCCTGGAAGTTCAGTTCCCATCATTGGTCACCCTGCAGCCATGTCTCAGTAATTGCAACTATATCATAACCATTTATATCTATTTGCATTGTTAATTCATCTACCTTATTGCGAATGCACCTCACATTAAGACACAATGACTTTAGACTTGTCTTTTTAACATTGTTTGTCATCTTAGCTTTATTTTGCACTATGGCCCCATTTGTTTCTTGCCCTTGTTTTCTCTGCCTTCCACTTTTGCTTAATTTCTTAAATGGTAAGTGATTAGAAAGTGTAGATGTACAAAGGAACCTGGGTGTCCTCTTCAATAAGTCACTGAAAGCTAACATGCAGGAGCAGCAAGCAATTAGGAAGGCTAATGGTATGTTAGTCTTTATCGCAAGAGAATTTGAGTCCAGGACTAGTGAAGTCTTGCTTCAATTGTATAGAACCTTGGTTAGACTGTACCTGGAGTACTGTGTGCTGTTTTGGTCCCCTCAACTTAGGAAGGATATTCGTGCAACGAATGTTCACCAGACTTGTTCCCGGGATGGCAGGACTGTCCTATGAAGAGAGATTGGGAAAACTGGGCCTGTATTCTCTCGAGTTTCGAAGAATGAGAGGTGATCTCATTGAAACCTACAAAATACTTAAAGGGATAGACAGGGTAGATGCAGGTAAGATGTTTCCCCTGGTTGGGGAGTCTAGAACCAGGGGATACAACTTCAAAATAAGGGGGAAGCCACTTAGGACAAAGATGAGGATACATTTCTTTACTCAGAGGGTTGTGAATCTTTGAAATTCCCTACCCCAGAGGGCTGTGGAAGCTCAGTCATCGAGTATGTTTAAAGCAGATATTGACAGATTTCTAAGTGCCAATGGCATAAAGGGATATGGGGATAGTGTGGGAAAAAGGTATTGAAGTGGATGATCAGCCATGATCATATTGAATGCTGGAGCAGGCTCGATGGGCTGAATGGCCTATTCCTGTTCCTATGTTCCGACCGTCTGGAGGGAAAGATGGGAGGTTTCAGTGGGGAGTAGTGGTTGGAAGTCTGGCAATTGAGAGGCTCACGCTTGAGTGTCATAAAGGTGGGGGTCAGACAATCGCAGCAGCGAGGAAAGGCGGCGATTGGCTGAAGTTTTGTTTGAGGGGCCAGGGTGGGAGCACACCTGCACCTCCTGATGCACAAGCAGTGGTATGAAAAGTATTTACCTTCTGCAACTGGTTGCTCCTGTCTCCATTCAGCTGCTGGATTTCCCGATCGCCGGGAAACCCGACTGGCAACTGTTAAATTTAAACATTACGATGAAGCATCCCATCTCTCCAAGACAGGACAGTTGTACAGGATGCTACTCATTGCCATAAAAATGGTAGCAGACACATATGCAGCAGGTTGGGGTCACATTTCACACCTCAATGCTCCCTCACCCTTTGTGTGGGGTTCAATATCACCCCATGTCAGTAGCAAGTAATTGTGTTAGTAGATGGACTAATAAGTAGCTTGTATTTTTGCCTGGTATTAAGTTGTTAGATTTCCTGTCTTTGTTTATACAAAATTCCTGATAGAATCTTCATTTTGACATTTATCAAAACTAGTCACTGAACATCAGCAACATGCAAGTGAAGTAGAACAGAGATTTGACCCCTGAGCACAAACTTGGCCATCTCCTTTCCTTACCAAAAGAAATCCCCACCCAATGCTGAACTGAAGCTTGTTCCCTTCCCCACCCCAATTTAGAACAAATTCAGACTTATTCCTAACTCAGTAAGCATTAATTTACCTTCCACCTCCTGAGAAGCAAATTTTAAAACTCCCTCACTCATACCTTTTCCTGCCCTCATTGAGAAGCAACTCAGCACCACAACCCACCCCTTTTAGCTGAAAATCTACCCAATGTAATGTACCTTATCCCTGAGAGGAAAAGCATGTTTTTTTTATTTGTTTCATGGGGCGTGGGTGTCGCTGGCCAGGCCAGCATTTATTTCCCTTCCCTATTGTATTTCCCTTCCCCCGTTATGGAGATGGAATTGGGCCCTCACAGTCTAGCTCCTCCATCCCACTGAGAGGAAGATTGGTCCTGGTGTAGTGCACTCCAACCCTTCCTTATTCATCGTTGCCACCTCCCCTCCATCTCATCCCCTATTCTTCCTCTCCTCTTCTCCCCTCTCCACTCCCTTTCCCCATCCACCTTCCACTCCCCATTTCCCCTTGTCCTTATTTCCTGCTGCTTCCACTGCAAAGAATCACTCCCTGGTCCAGTGCCACACACTCCTGCATTGTCTTCAGTTGCTCCCTGTACTACACCCCTCCTCTTGCCCTATTCCCCTCCACTTACTGCTTTCCATCTCCCTCTTCCCATCAACCTCTTTCATCATCCTCTCCTTCTCTTCCCTCCCACACTTTCTGCCTCCCCTTTCTATCTCCCTTCCCCCAACCTAGAACCATAAAGTCATAGAGTCATAGGGTCATATAGCATAGAAACCTAACTATTCTAGTCCCATTTTCCAGCACTTGGCCTGTAGTCTTGTATGCTATGACGTTTCAAGTGCTCATCTAAATACTTCTTAAATGTTGTGCGGGTTCCTGCCTCTACCACCCCTTCAGGCAGTGTATTCCAGATTCCAACCACCCTCTGGGTGAAAAATTCTTTCCTCAAATACCCTCTAAACCTCCTGGCCCTTACCTTAAATCTGTGCCCCCTGGTTATTGACCCCTCCGCTAAGGGAAAAGGTTTCTTCCTATCTAACCTATCAATGCCCCTCATAATTTTGTATACCTCAATCATGTCCCCCCTCAGCCTTCTCTGCTCTAAGGAAAACAACCCTAGTCTTTTCAGTCTCTCTTCATAGCTGAAATGCTCCAGCCCAGGCAACATCCTGGTGAATCTCCTCTGCACCCTCTCCAGTGCAATCACATCCTTCCAATGGTGTGGTGCCCAGAACAGTACACAGTACTCCAGCTGTGACCTAACTAGCGTTTTATACAGCTCCATCATAGCCTCCCTGCTCTTATATTCTACTTTTTTTACCTGCGTCACCTGAATTCTGCACTTGGTCTTAACTCCCCATGTACAACACTTGGGGAGATCGATTAGCATTCTGAATGGTTTGCAGTTTTATCTGCAGTTTAACAACAGTGGATGCCAAAGAAATGCTAAATGGCTGGAAATTAATCTGAATGTTCTCATAACTTTAATAGCTTATGTATTGCCATTTCATGGTGGAATAGGTGGGAGAGAGAGCATGTAACTAACATGAAATGTGGCTGCTAGGAAACAAGGGTTAGAAGGGAAGGGAAAAATCGTGACATGAGAGGTGATTAAATTGTGGCTGCAGTTTTTGGTCAGATACAAAGTGATCATGCTTTCATTACTTTAGGTTTTGCTTCAGTGCAACACTTCTCATACAGTAACAGCCCATTTATAGTACAAATTTTACTGCTTACAACCGTTAAAAGCAGTGGCAGGTTGGTGCTGATGGTATTGTTTCCAGCCTGCTGGGGAGCCAACTGTACAGTCGACCTCTGGATATCAAAGAAAGAAGAAAGAAAGAACTTGAATTTATGCAGCACCAATCACATCCGTGGGACAATCCAAAAAGCTTCACAGTCAAGGAATTGCTTTTGAAATGTAATCACTGTTGTTAAATGGTCCCGGAGGACACCTATTTCTGCTATCTTGCTCTCCCCAAGAATTTCTCTGTATGTCTTTCTCTCCCTCACCCCAGTTTCAAAGGAGAAGATCTAGATAGGTAACCAATGATGACAATAAAAGACACTTAAAAAGAGGGAGAAAACTGGCAGACATGACAGTCACGATGTAAATCTTTAACTCAACAGGATAGATACATAAGGGCTGAAAAATCTCCGATCAACATGCCCAGTGGAAGTGCTAAGAAGTACGCGCTAGTGACTTTCACTCCTGATTCCTCCAGAATATGCAGGGTTAGGGGAAGGTTACCTTATTTAAATATTGCCAGCACATACCTACACCACTAGGAACATGCCTTCTTCTTGCCAGAAGAAGAGGTGCAGGAAATGAAGCACTGGCAAGTTACTTGCTGCCTTGCCAACACTATTGGCCTGAAGCAGAGGAAGGGAAACCTCACTGGTTACCTTTAGAAAAGGACTAAAAAAAATCTTAAAATCCTCAAAATCTGCAGGGGTCCAAGCAAAGTCCCACGTTTGAACCCTCAGATGGGGTTAGGCATCTGCAGGCTCTTATGCCTCTTTGTACACATATGCTTCCAGCAAGTTCTCAGGCTAGTGCGAAGGAAACACTCAGCCTAGGAGACCCCTGCCCCAGCCTGGGATTACACTGTCTCTTTGACATAGGGATCTTAGGGTGGAGCCTCTGAGGACACAGGGAGCAGAGATCCAGGATCCAAACTATTTCCACGGCCTTCCACATGATTTACAATGCATGGAGAAATTCATGGTCAAGATTTTGTTCTAAAGAATTCAATATGAAGGGTTGGAATTTCCCTGAGAGTTCTTCCAGATGTCTTGCCTTAACTTCAGCGAAAGATTGCCAGGAACCCTGGAGAAATGGCATAAAAGGTAGGATTTAGGCATTTCCACCATTTCTCTGGATGTCCCACCAATCTTCCAACAAAATTGCAGCAGTAACTCGGAAATCCCAAGTGGTTAAATATTGAAAATGTTTCCTTGACGTTGTCCATCAGAGGTCTAGTGCTCTACAACATTAACAGAAGATATTCAGGAAGTTAAGTCTCCTGTTATTTTTTTTTGCCCTTTTGTGCTGACTTCCTAATTCAGTTCCTAATTTTCAACTTATTTTCTGAAAATATCACTGAAGTTCTCCTTCTGCTTCAGTTGGTACAGGAGTAGCAGTTCAACCCCTGGAAGTAATGTTGGGTTTTCACAATGAGCTTTTAAAAGAAGAAAACAACCTGCAGGGAGTTTTCCTGTTTAGACATCCAGCTGGTTGCCAAAAATCCTTGCTTTCTTTGTGCCAGTAAATAATTACCAACACTAATTTAAATGAAAGGAATGGCACGTCAAACAATAAGCTTCTGAAGCACCACTCTATTTGGAAAAATAAATACTGCCAAAAAGTTCACATTTGTGGCTGTTTTGTTGTAAGTTAACATTTAATTTGACTGACTCAAGCAGCTTCGTACAAGTACACTTTGTTGGAAATGCAAACAGATTTCACACACACCAGAAAACACAGTACACTTGTACTGCACTTTTGTAATTTTACCCATGCACGACTGAAATAAAGACACTTTCTTATTGCTGAACATGTCATATGTTAAAGAGTCTTAGTAACTTCCTGACACTTAAATTGTTGACTCATCCGAGAAAGTAAACCCCTTTTTCTATTCTAGGTGGCATCAACAGGATACAGCTGGAAGCAACTCCACCAAGGTTAGATGACTCATATTTGACCATGGTGGTGGCTGGGAGCTAACAACACTTGTGGAAATAGTTATGGGATGTCATAGAGTCATTTACGACATAGAAGGAGGCCATTTGGCCCATCAAGTCCATGACGCCTCTTTGCGGAGCTAGCTAGTCAGTCCCACTTCCTGCTCGATCCCTGTAGCCCTGCAAGTTTATTTCCTTCAAGTGCCCATCCAATTTCCTTTTGAAATCATTGATTGTTTCCACTTCCACCACCCTCATGGGCAACGGGTTCCAGGCCATTACCACCTGTTGCGTAAAAAATTTCTTCCTCACATTCCCCCAGCATCTCTTGCCCAAAACCTTCAATCTGTGTTACCTAGTCTTTGTACCAATTAATGGGAACAGTTTTTCCTTGTCTAACTTATCTAAGCCTATCATAATCTTGTAAACCTCTATCAAATCTCCCTTCAATCTCCTTTGCTCCAGGGAGAACATCCCCAACTTTTCCAACCTAACCTTGTAACTAAAATCCCCCATCTCTGGAACCATTCTGGTAGATCTCCTCTGCACCCTCTCAAGGACCTTCACAGGAGCCACATCTTAAAGGGGAGATGTACAGAAACCAGAAATTTTCCCCTCAACTTGCAGTTTGTATGTGACCATGCACAGAGCATCATGATGGTGAATGTTTGCTATCCTGGCAGCAGCCACAATGCTTTTATCCTGCACTAGCCTGTTCCTGCCATCTTCAAGCCACCACATCAAAACAGAGTGTGACAGTTTGGCAACAAGGGCTACCCACTCTACCCATGGCTTATGACTCCCCTCTGCCACCTAACCACAAGTGGAAGCACCTGTACAATGAGATCTATGCTGCGATAAGGAACATCATGGAGCAAAACCCATCAATGTTCTCAGACAATGGCTCTGCTGCCTGGACCACTCAGGGGAAGCCTTCCAATACTCAACAGAGTGTTTCTCCAAATTTGTGGTGGTCTACTGCATCGTACACAACTTTGCAATCATGAGGGTGCAGTCCTTGTCACCAAGCCTTCAGTGTGCACCTCAGGAGGAGGAAGAGGAGATGGCAGGGTCATAGAGTCATAGAGTTATACAGCACAGAAACAGGCCCTTCGGCCCATTGAAGGGAGGAGGCAGCTGAGACATCATCACTCCTGACTGGCTGTCTGTGAGTTTCTCATCAGACTTTAATTCCCCTGAAAACATTTCCAGATCACCATTCCTCCACTATTCCCACCTTTCCATACCTTTTCTATGGATCATCACAGCATTCTCTTGAACAAAATCCTGAAATTAGACACCACGAAACAACCATGCCATAACAACTTTATCTAACAACAATTCTAATAATACACACAAAACTCAACCACTCACCCTTGTACATTCTTTTAGTGCCTGTCTTGTAAGTGTCTTTGTCTGGTTTAGTATCCCTGCGCAAGTGGCTGCACCACGGATTGTGGAAGGCTGCTGACTTTCAGTGGGGGTGACTGCACATGACTTCACAGGGCACCCTTGAGCAGCTCTGGGCCTTGAGGGCCTGGATTCAGACTGCATCACCTCAGCATGGGCAGCAGCTCTTTGGGCTGGCTTGTTGACAGGCAACAGCAGGGATACTGGCAGAGTGGCAGAGGTGGGAGCATGAATGCTGTTATCCTGAGACAGGACAGCAGGATTGTGCACCATGGAGCCACTGTCACTCCCCCAGGGCGGCTGGATCACAGATTGCTGGACTGCTTTATGACCCTTTGAGCACCTGTGTCTGCAGCACAATGACAGCAGTCTGTACCTGCAAGGCATCAAACTGGGCTTGCATGGCAACAAGCACAGCTCTCATGACCTAAGTCATCATTTTCCAATCCTCTCTGGCTACCAGTGTGGTGGTGGAGGAGTGCTAACCCTGTATCATTGTTTAAAAAAGGAGGAAGTGATAGACTGAGTAATTTCAGGCCAATCAGTCTAACCTCGGTGGTGGGCAAATTACTGGAAAAAATTATGAGGGACAGTATAAATCACCATTTAGAAAGGCACAGATTAAGCAAGGACAGTCAGCGTGGATTTGTTAAGGGAAGGTCGTGTATGACTAACTTGATTAAATGTTTTCAGGCGTTAACAAGGAAGGTCAATGAGAGTAGCATGTTTGATATCATCCACATGGATTTTAGCAAGGCTTTTGACAAGATTCCACGTGCTTTCCTACCTGAAGCGGAGCAAAGGCAGTCGGGAGCCGGGAACTTCACAAATACAGCCCGGGGATCGGAACGCGGTCTTTCCTACTTGGAGCAGAGCAGAGGCAATTGGGAGCCGGGAGCACCATAAATACAGCCTGGGGATCGGAACGCGGCCTTTCCTACCAGGAGTGGAGCAGAGGCAGTTGGGGGCTGGGAGCGCCATAAATACAGCCCGGGGATCGGAGTGCGGCCTTTCCAACCTGGAGCAGAACAGAGGCAGTCGGGAGCCGGGAACGCCATAAATACAGCCCGGGGATTGAAGCGCGGTCTTTCCTACCTGGAGCGGAGCAGTGGCATTCTCAGTCTTTGTGTCTCTGCGCACTAGGTTTGAAAAGTGCAAAAAGAAACTACCAGTGACACCATGGGAAATCTGTAAGCTGATTGGTTGGTAACAGCTGTTAGTGCCTGTAAATAACTTTTAAAAATCAGAGCAAAAAAATGTTATTTTTTTTTAAAACCCACAAATAGCTACCTTGTAAGTGAGAAGGTTAGTACTACTAAGGTTCTTTAATTAGTGTAATTTATTAATAATTACTAATTAGAATAGTACTGTTTGGACAGAGTGAGGCTGTGAGTTGTGTGTAAGGGATTTCACTGACGAAGGGAAAGAGGGGTTCTTTGCAGTCTTTCTTTTCTTTTCTGCCTTTTCAACCTCCATGGTCCAGGGGAAGAAGCTGATTGGCAACTAACTGGTAAGTTATTCCACTTATTACACTAGCAATAATTAGTTTGTAAAGCTGAATAATGGCAGGGCAGCTTGGCCAAGTGCAATGTGCCTCCTGTGGCATGTGGGAAGTCGTGGACGCTCCACGTGTCCTTGACAAACTGCAGGAAGTGTCACCGGCTGCAGAAGCTTGAGCTCTGAGTTTCGGAACTCAAATGGCGGCTGCAGTCACTGTGGTGCATCTGTGAGGCTGAGAACTACGTGGATAGCATGTTTCAGGAGGTAGTCACCCCAAAACTTAAGAGAGCACAGGCAGAGAGGGACTGGGTGGCTGCCAGACAGACAAGAAGGTCAAGGCAGGTAGTGCAGAGTCCCCAAAGGGTATCTCACTTTCTTACTGGTATTCAGTTCTGAGTACCGATGGGAGAGAGGGTTCCTCTGGATAGTGCAGGGAGAGTCATGACCAGAGCACCATGGGTGGCTCAGCTGTGCAGGGAGGAAGGAGAAAGGACAAGAGAGCAATAATGGTAGGGGATTCTATAGTTAGGAGAACAGATAGGCATTTCTGTGGTCGCAGACGTGATTCCAGGATGGTATATTGCCTCCCTGGTGCATGGGTCATGGATATCACTGAGCGGCTACAGAGCATTCTGAAGGGCAAGGGTGCAGAGCCAGAGGTTGTGGTCCACATTGGTACCAACGATATAGGAAGAATGAGGGATGAGGTCCTACAGGCTGAGTTGAGAGAGTTAGGAACAAGATTAACAAGTAGGACCTCAAAGGTAGAAATTTCCGGATTACTCCCAAGGCCACGTGCTAGTGAGTATAGAAACAGGAAAATACACCAGATGAATGCGTGGCTGGAGAGATGGTGCAGGAGGGAGGGCTTCAGATTTCTGGGCATTGGGACCAGTTCTGGGGAACGTGAGACCTGTACAAGCCGGACGGTCTACACCTGAACAGGACTGGGACCAATATCCTTGCAGGAAGGTTTACCCATGCTGTTGGGGATGGTTTAAACCAGTTTGGCAGGGGGATGGGAACCTGAGCGCAGTCTTAAATAGGACAATTTCAGGGCAGGGAACAGGAGGCAGAAAATTAGCGAGTGACTCTGAAAGACAGAAGAAGCAAAGGTTAAAAAGTGTGTAGCACAGGAATTTGGCAGTTTTAAAGGGTATTTATTCAAATGCAAGGAGTATAGTCAATAAAGCCGATGAGCTGAGGGCACAGATAGACACATGGCAACATGATATCATTGCTATAACGAAAACTTGGCTTAAAGAGGGGCAATAATGGCAGATCAACTTCCCTGGAACTAGAGTAATCAGGCAGGATAGAGAGGGAGATAACAAAGGAGGGGCGTGTAGCATTATTAGTTAAGGAATCAATAACAGCTTTGAGGAGGGATGATATACTAAATGAATCATCTAACGAGGCCATATGGGTGGTGCTCAGAAATAAAAAAGGGGCAGCCACACTAGTAGGTGTGTACTATCGACCCCCAAATAGTGAGAGGGAGATAGAATGTAGGCAAATTTCTGAGTGCAAAAACTATAGGGCATTAATAGTTGGGGATTTCAACTACCGCAATATCAACTGGGATAAAAATAGTGTGAAGGGCACAGAGAGCACAAAATTCTTGAACTGCATTCAAGAGAACATTTTTAGACAGCACGTAACAAGCCTAACGAGAGGGGGCACAATTCTAGATTTAGTCTTCGGTAATGAAGCTGGGCAAGTGGGTGAAGGAACAGTGGATGACCATTTTGGAGATAGTGACCATAATATAGTTAGTTTTAGCATAATCATGGAAAAAGACAAAGATAAAACAGGAGTAAAGGTTCTAAATTGGGGGAAGGCAAATTTTACGAAGCTGAGAGGTGACCTGGCGAAAGTGGACTGGATACAGCGACTTGAAGGAAAATCAAAAGCAAACCAGTGGGAGGCATTCAAAAGTGAATGCACAGTGTAGGCATATCCCAACAAAGATAAAGGGTGGTACTGCCAAATCTAGAGCTCCTGGTTATCTGGAAGCTTACAGGGTAAGTTAAAGCAGAAAAAGAAAGCTTATGAGGATCACAAAAATCCTAATACTTCAGAATGCCTAGAGGAGTATAGAAAGTGCAGGGGTGAAGTAAAAAAGGAAATCAGAAAAGCAAAGGGAGGACATGAAAAATTATTGGCAGGTCAAATCAAGGAAAACCCAAAAATGTTTTATCAGTACATTAAGAGCAAGAGGATAACTAAGGAAAGGGTAGGACCTATCAGAGACGTACAAGGGAACTTATGCATGGATGCAGAAGATGTGGGCAGGGTTCTTAATGAGTTTTTGTCTCTGTCTTCACAAAGGAGAGGATTGATGCAGACATTGTAGTTAAAGAGGAGTGTGAAATATTAGATATAATAAGCATAATGAGAGAGGAAGTACTAGAGCGTCTGACATCCCTGAAAGTGGATAAATTGCCAGGGCCGGATGGATTGCATCCCAGGTTGTTAAAGGAAGCCAGGGAGGAAACAGTGGAAGCGCTGAGGATCATCTTGAAATCCTCACTAGATACAGGTGAGGTACCAGACGACTAGAGGCCTGCGTACGTTGTACCATTGTTTAAAAAGGGTGCGAGGGACAGGCCAAATAATTAGAGGGTGGTCAATCTGACCTCGGTGGTGGGTAAATTGTTAAAATCAATTCTGAGGACAGGATAAACTGCCACTTAGAAATATTAATCAGAGATAGTCAGCAGGGATTTGTTAGGGGAAGGTCATATCTTACTAACTTAACTGAATTTTTTGAGGAAGTAACAAGGAGGATTGATGAGGGTAGTGCAGTGGATGTAGTCTGCATGGATTTTAGTAAGGCATTTGACAAGGTGACAGACTGGTCAGTAAAATGAAAGCCCACGGGATACAGGAGAATGTGGCAGGTTGGATCCAGAATTGGCTCAGGGACAGGAAATAACGGGTAGTAGTCGAATGGAAAGCTATTTCCAGTGGTGTTCCACAGGGCTCAGTGTTGGGTCCCTTGCTGTTTGTAGTATATATTAATGATCTGGGCATAAATGTGGGAGGCATGATTGGGAAATTTGCTGATGACACAAAAATTGCCTGTGTAGTTGGTAGCGAAGAGGATAGCTGTAGACTCCAGAATGATAACAATGGTTTGGTTGAGTGGGCGGAAAAGTGGCAAATGGAATTCAATCCAGAGAAGAGTGACGTCATGCATTTGGGGAGGGCAAATAAAGCGAGGGAATACACAGTAAACGGGAGGATATTGAGAGGGGTAGAAGAAGTGAGAGACCTTGGAGTGCATGTTCACAGGTCCCTGAAGGTGGCAGGACAGGAGGATAGAGTGGTGAAGAAGGCATATGGAATGCTTCCCTTTATTAGCCAAGGTATAGAATACCAAAGTAGGGATGTAATGCTGGAACTGTATAAAATGCTGGTTAGGCCACAGCTGGAATATTGCGTACAGTTCTGGTCACCACATTACAGAAAGGAAATAATTGCTCTGGAGAGAGTACAGAGGAGGTTTACGAGAATGTTGCCAGGGCTTGAAAGTTGCAGCTACGACAAAAGATTGAATAGGCTCGCGTTGTTTTCCTTAGAACAGAGGAGGCTGAGGAGTGACTTCATTGAGGTGTACAAAATTATGAGGGGCCTAGATAGAGTAGACAGGAAGGACTTGTTTCCCCTAGCAGAGAGGTCAATTACCAGTGGGCACAGATTTAAGGTGATTGATAGAAAGATTAGAGGGGACATGAGGAAAAACTTTTTCACCCAAAGGGTGGTGGGTGTCTGGAATTCACTGCCAGGAATGGTGGTGGAGGCTGAAACCCTCAATTCTTTTAAAAGGTAGCTGGACATGCACCTGAAGTGCTGTCACATGCAAGGCTATGGACCAGGTGCTGTAAGGTGGGATTAGATTGGGCGGCTAATTTGTTTGGCCAGCACAGACATAACGGGCTGAATGGCCTCCTTCTGTGCCGTAATTTTTCTATGGTTCTATGGGAGACTGGTCAGAGAAGTAAAAACCAATGTGTTCTAGGGGCAAGTGACAAGTTAGATCCACCATTGGCTCAGTGGCAGGAGCATAGGGTAATGGTCAACATGTGTTTTTGTGACTAGAAGGTTGTATCGTGTGGTGTGCACAAGGCTCAGTACTTAGGTGCTTTTCATGTTATATATCAATGAATAAGAAATTGGCAGGTAATACAAAAATTGGTTGTGTGGTTGATAGTGAGGAAGAAAGCAGTAGACTGCAGGAAGATATCAATGGGCTAATCAGGTGGACAGTAAAGTGGCAAATGGAATTCAGTCAGGAGAAGTGTGAGGTAATGCACTTGAAAAGGGCAAAGGAGGCAAGGGAATACACAATAACTAGGAGGATATTGAGAAGAGTGGAGAAACAGAGGGACCTTGGAGTGAATGTCCACAGATCCCTGAAGGCAACAAGACAGGTAGATAAGGTGGTTAAGAAGGCACACAGGATACTTCCCTTTATTAATCAAGGCATAGAATACAAGAGCAGGGAGGTTATGCTAGAACTATAGAAAACACTAGTTAGGTCACAGCTAGCGTATTGCGTACAGATCTGGTCACCGCATTACAAGAAGGATGTGATCACACTAGAGAGAGTACAGTGGAGATTTATTAAAATATTGCCAGTAATGGAGATTTTTATCAATAAGGAAAGATTGGATAGGCTAGAATTTTTTTTTGGAACAGAGGAGGCTTTGGGCAGATTTAGCTAAGGTGTAAAAAATTTTGAGAAGTCCAGATAAAGTGGATAGGAAGGACCTATTTTCCTTAGCAGAAAGGTCAATAACCAGGGGGCATAAATTTAAAGTAATTGGCAGAAGGATTAAAGGGGAATTGAGGAACAATATTTCACCAACGGTGGTGGGGGCCTGTAACTCACTGCTGAAAAGGGTGGTAGAGGCAGAAACCCTATTCGCATTTAAAAATACTTGGGTATACACTTGAACTGCTGTCACCTACAGGGCTATGGATTCAAGAAATGGAAAGTAGGATTAGGCTGTATAGCTCTTTTTCAGCTGGCACAGACACAATGGCTGAATGGCCCCAATTCTATTCTGCAAATTTTCTTTTATTTTCTGTGCCTGAGCTTCCACTGCTGCATTCAGATGTTGGGTAGCTTCTATCTGTGCTGCACTGGAAGCTGAGTGTGATACTAGTTCCACAGGTGGTATCACGGAGTTGACCACTATTTCCGTGCTGGAAAAGCTCTGCGCAAAGCCCTGTGCCAACTTGCAGCCAGACTCCTCCATGCTCCTTGACAGTGACAAGAGGCACTGTGGCAGGCCTGCCAATGCATCAAGCATTACAGTGTGCATACACATGAGCCTTTTCCTGTTAACTGCCCTATCAAAGTGCTACACAGCAGAACTTGTCTGTGACCTCATCCTCTGGACAGCTGGAACTTGCACCATCCTTTCCCCCCAGTGTTGTTGCAGCCCGCTTATGCCCAGTGACTCAATATCCATCCTCTATATACCCCTCTAAGGTATGCGCAGTGCCAGTATCTGAGCTGATGGCTGAGAATGTCAGATCAACTGACAGTGCTTCTTCATTAAATATCTGTTCTTCTTCTTGCCCTTCATTGTTAGGCTGCTCTGCCTGGTCAGGCGGTAGTTCTTGGGTATCTGAAAGCATAAATGCAGAAGTGGAGGATTGGGTGAGGGTAAGTGGGGGAGTGGATAGAAAGCAAGAGGTGCATGATCACACCATCTTCAGCTTATACTTTATAGCAGATAGCGGGATGAGGGTGAAGTGGGATTTGAGAAGGTGCATAAGGCAGAAGCATACTGTTATCCTGGATGGTTTTGGGGATTCTGGTTGTAACGGCCTCAGAAACTGTCGCGCCAATAATTTGGAGCACCATCTTCTCCAAGGAGCTCATGAGGTTTAGCCATGCCTGTCCCCTGCCGGTTCCTTGCTGCTTCCTCTTGTTATAGAAACATAGAAAATAGGAGCAGGAGTAGGCCATTTGGCCCTTTGAGCCTGTTCCGCCATTCATTATGATCATGACTGATCATCCAACCTGTTCCCGCTTTCTCCCCATATCCTTTGATCCCTTTCACCCCAAGGGCTATATCTAACTGCTTCTTGAAAATATGCGATGTTTTGGCCTCAACTGCTTTCTGTGGTAGTGAATTCCACAGGCTCACCACTCTCTGGGTGAAGTAATTTCTCCTCATCTCAGTCCTGAAAGGTTTACCCCTGGTTCTGGACTCCCCCACCATCGGGAACATCCTTCCCTGCATTTACCCTGTCAAGTCCTGTTACAATTTTATAGGTTTCTATGAGATCCTCCCTTCACTCTTCTGAACTCCAGCGAATATAATCCTAACCGACTCAATCTCTTCTCATACTTCTGTCCCGCCATCCCAGGAATCAGTCTGGTAAACCTTCGCTGCACTCCCTCTAGAGCAAGAACATCCTTCCTCAGATAAGGAGACCAAAACTGCACACAATATTCCAGGTGTGGCCTCACCAAGGCCCTGTATAATTGCAGCAAGACATCCCTGCTCCTGTACTCGAATCCTCTCACTATGAAGGGCAACATGCCATTTGCGTTTTTTACCACCTGTTGCACTTGCATGCCTACCTTCAGCGACTGGTGTACGAGAACACCCAGGTCTCGCTGCATATTCCCCTCTTTCAGTTTATAGCCATTCAGATAATAATCTGCCTTCCTGTTTTTGCTACCAAAGTGGATAACCTCATATTTATCCACATTATACTGCATCTGCCATGCATTTGCCCACTCAATTTGTCCAAATCACCCTGAAGCCTCTCTGCATCCTCCTCACAACTCACCCTCCCACCCAGTTTTGTGTCATCTGCAAATTTGGAGATATTACATTTAGTTCCCTCATCTAAGTCATTAATATATATTGTGAATAGCTGGGGTCCGAGCACCGATTCCTGCGGTACCCCACTAGTCACTGCCTGCCATTTGGAAAAATGTGCCACCTTGTCTTGCAGTAGAGAGGGCAGAGTGTCAGTATTTGGGTGATGTGCCTCTTATAGTTGAAGAGGTGGGGAGTATGAGGAATTGGCGAGTCGTGGGTGTGAAGCATGGATCAGTGTTAAAAATGTGAGGGTGAGGTGGAACATATGAATGTTATGCATGAGTCCTGATTGCTAGAGATGGTTGATGGGTGAGTGTTGGGGGTATTGTGCATTGAACAGTGTAAGAGATTAGTGGTGCAGTGGGTAGGAGATGGCATTTGAAGATGCATTCACTGACCTTGACCACTTGTGTGAGGTCATTGAACTTTTTCTGGATGCATTCAGGTCCTCAGGACAAGATTGTTTGCACTGACCTCTATGGCAATCTGCTTCCAATCCCTTTGCAGTGTCCATCTGGAAGGCCTCTTGGCTCCCTGAGGAAACATGACCTCTCTCCTCCTTTCCACCTTGATCAATAAGGTCTCCAGTGCCGTATCGGAGAAACTGGGAGCCCATTCTCGGGCCTGCTGCTCCATTGCTTCTCTTTCTTCCTTGTGGGAAACACTTTCAAAAATAGTTCCAACACCTGTTGCACCTAGAATGCACGTCCTCTTGAAGTGATGCAAGCTAGATTTAAGAATTGCAGGCTAACTTTAAGTCGTGCTCGCCTCACACAACTCTGGGCCCCCTACTAGGCGTGCAACCAGTTATCAGTGCATTTGGTGCTGGGCTGCATGCTGCAATTATGGCGATGAGAAGGCAGCATAACATTTGCCTGCTGCCTGCATCAGCTCGATCTTGCACGGGGTAATCATGCATCATGATCCCTCTGCCTGCAAACAGACCATACCAAATTTTTAGCCCCTGATGTTTAAATATCTACTTACAAGTGACAGAACTCTTGTGCTGGGGACATTCCCCATAATACTTTGTGCAACATCAATAAAACTGAATTTTTATTTTAATTACTCACATGCTATATAAACACTTCCACACATTTTGAACACTGGAATAAAAGACCATTCAGCTTGTGAGGATGTCTTTTTGAAAATTTTCAGGTATGACAGTTGATCGTAATATTGCAGGATTTTCTTACTCATGCAATAAACTGGGTTTCCCACTACTACAGGTCTTAATTATGTGCATTCCATTTGTTATTTTGTTTAATGCATTGCCCTTCTTTTATACCCCACCCTGAATCAGAGAGATATCCAAGAGCATCCCAATCCATCCAGATATAAAGTAGCAATATCAGTATAATGTTGTGGTTCTAAAATCATACAATCTAGTAATATCACTGTCAATCACCATTCAAGGTCTGATTAGGGATAGTCAGCATGGCTTTGTGCGTGGGAAATCATATCTCACAAATTTGATTGAGGAGGTGACCAAGAGGATTGATGAGGGCAGGGCGATAGACGTTGCCTACATGGACTTTAGCAAGGCCTTTGACAAGGTCCCGCATGGTAGGCTGGTCCAGAAGGTTCGAACACATGGGATCCAGGGTGAGCTAGCCAATTGGATACAAAATTGGTTTGGTGATAGGAGGCAGAGGGTGGTAATGGAGGGTTGTTTTTCAGATTGGAGGCCGGTGACCAGTGGTGTGCCGCAGGGATCTGAACTGGGCTGTCTGTCATTTGTCATATATATTAATGACCTGGATGTGAATGTAGGGGTCATGATTAGTAAGTTTGCGGAAGACACCAAAATTGGTGGTATAGTGGACAGTGAAGGAGGTTGTCTAAGGTTACAACAGGATATAGATCAACTGGGAAAGTGGGCAAGGGATTGGCAAATGGAATTTAACGCAGATAAGCGTGAAGTGATGCATTTTTGGAAGTTAAACCAGTGCAGGACATATACAGTGAATGGCAGGGCCCTGGGGAGTGTTGTTGAGCAGAGAGATCTTGGGGTGCAAGTACATAGTTTCCTGAAAGTGGCAACACAGGTAAACAGGGTGGTGAAGAAGGCATATGGCATACTTGTCTTCATCGGCCGAGGCATTGAGTACAAGAGTTAGGACGTCATGTTACAGTTGTACATAACGTTGGTTAGGCCGCATTTGGAGTACTGTGTGCAGTTCTGGTCGCTGCACTACAGGAAAGATGTGATTAAGCTGGAGAGGGTGCAGAAAAGATTCACAAGGATGTTGCATGGTTTGGAGTGCTTGAGTTATAAAAAGAGATTGGATAGGATGGGTCTGTTTTCCCTGGAGTGAAGGAGGCTGAGAAGGGACATGATAGAGGTATATAAAATTATGAGAAGCATAATAGGGTAGATAGCCAGAGTCTGTTTCCCATGGTAGGGGTGACTAAAGCTAGAGGGCATAGATTTAAGGTGAGAGGGAGGAGGTTTAAAGGGGATCAAAGGGGTAAATTTTTCACACAAAGAATAGTGGGTATCTGGAATGAGCTGCCAGAGGAGGTGGTGGAGGCAGGAACAGTAGCAACATTTAAGAGGCATCTGGACAGGTACTTGAATGAGAAAGGCACAGGGGGATATGGAATTATTGCATGCAGGTGACATTAGTATAGATAGGCATTATGGTCGGCATGGACGCGGTGGGCCGAAGGGCCTCTTTTTATGTTGTATGACTCTATAACTCTATGACAATTATAACACCTTCTGATCCATCTTATATTCAAAATACTTTAAATATAATGAGTACTAATTAATGTTTGGAGGCAGTTTTGCAGACACATAGGTTGAGCTTTACATGCTATTTGTGTCCTTTCATGATCCAAACACAAAGACTAAGTGTATCTGCACCGATGGGATAATAATGTCCTCGGAGTGGAGAGATCATCCTCTGCCTCCATCGTCTGACTTAATCAAGAGACTCTGATTTCCTTTGATGTTACCAATTTAAGATGGAGTGTTGGGAAAAAATATATAATTAGTTTCGTAAAAAAATTAGATGCTGGATCTCTCTATTTCAAACGTCTATTCAACCAGGCAGCCAGCCAAGTTTGAGTCCTCCAAAGATGGTTTCTCCCCTTTACCTGTCTCCTCAAGTTCTCCTAAAGACTATCATGGCAGCAATGGAGGGAGAAAAACTCGGGCAGAAAGCAATCCTCTGCCATCAATATATGGAGTACTGGGTTTTCCAAATTACTGCGTACAGTTCTGGTCACCATGCTACAGGAAGGATGTGATTGCACTGGAGAGGATAGAGAGGAGATTTACAAAGATATTGCCAGGAATAGAGGTTTTTAGCAATGAGGAATGATTGGAAGGCGGGGGTTATTCCAAAGCATTTCAAATCTTTCTGGGAATAATGTCTACATCTGTCATGCTAAATCTTAGTCTTTGTATTGTTAGGTGTAGTTTTCTCCTGAGTCATTTGGGTTCTGCTAGGGCCACTCGTCTCCTGACCTCATTACAGCCTTGGTCCAAACATGGACAAAAGAGCTGAACTCAAGAGGTGAGATGAGAGTGATTACCCTTGATATCAAGGCAGCATTTGAGTGAGTGTGGCATTGAGGAGTCCTAACCAAATTGACGTTAATGGGAATTGGGGGAAAACTTGCCACTGGTTGGAGTCATAACTAGACCAAAGCTCTTGGAGACCAATCATCTCAGCCCCAGGAGACTGATGCAGGAGTTCAGCAGGGTAGTGTCCTAGGCCCAACCATCTTCAGCTGCTTCATCAATGACCTTCCCTCTATCATAAGGTCAGAAGTGGGGATGTCCACTGATAATTGTACAATGTTCAGTACCATTCGCAACTCCTCATTCACTGAAGCAATCTGTGTCCATATGCAGCAAGACCTGGACAACAGTCAGGCTTGAGCTGATAAATGGGAAGTAACATTCGCACCACACAAGTGCCAGGCAATGATGATCTCCAGCAAGAGAGAATCTAACCATCTCCCCTTGACATTCAGTAACATTACCATCGCTGAATCCCACACTATCAACATCCTGGGGGGTTACCATTGACCAGAAACTGAACTGGAGCAGCCACATAAATACGGTGGCTATGAGAGCAGGTCAGAGGCTGGAAATTCTTCATTGAATAACTCACCTCCTGATTCCTGAAAGCCTGTCCACCATTTACAAGGCACAAGTCGGGAGAGTAATGGAATACTCTCCACTTGCCTGCATGAGTGCCACTCCAACAACACTCAGGAAGCTCAACACCATTCCAGGACAAAGCAGCCTGCTTGATCGGCACCCCATCCACAACCTTAAGCATTCACTCCCCACCGCCGACACACAGTGGCAGCAGTATGTACCACATACAAGATGCACTGCAGCAACTCACCATGCCTCCTTCAACAGCACCTTCCAAACCCATGACCTCTACCATCTTCAAGGACAAGGGCGGCAGACACATGGGAACACCACCAACTGTGAGTTCCCCTCCAAGCCACAGACCATCCTGACTTGGAAATATATCTCCATTCCTTCACTGTTGTCGGATCAAAATCTGGAAAACCTTCCCTAACAGCACTGTGAGTGTACCTGAACCAGATGTACTGCAGCAGTTCAAGAAAGCAGCTCACCGCTACCTTCTCATGGGCAATTAGGGGCGGACAACAAATGCTGGCCTTTCCAGCGATGCCCACATCCCATGAAATGAATATTTTAAAATGTTTTGTTTCACATCCTATGCTCATCCATAAATATATCTGATCAGTCTATCAGTAGTTCCAGCAAGAAGTCATTAAATTCCCTTATCCTAGATAATAATTTGCCTCTCTATCATTTTGAAATGCCTTATTTCTTAAAATATGAACATCTACCTTTTTGTACTAATCAATTGCATTTTAATATTTCAGTGTAAGTGGGAACAGGAAAGGATATGCAGTCTGTTTGATAAACATGAATGCCTGGAATCTCTGTGGGGTTCTTCCAATTTTCTGACATAACCTCAATGGAAGATTGGCAGAATGCACTGGAGAAACTGTGTAAATGTCTAAAGGTGTCCAGTTATGTTGTTTCTCTAGGGCTTCCGCTGATCAACATTCCCCAAAAAGTTCAATACTATCACTAGGTTAATTCCACCTTCCCCCCCTCCATAAATTCCAACTGTACTGCACTAAACCTCACTTGCCTATCATCCCCATTCTCAATAACCTATCTTGGGCATGCCCCCTCCCCCACCATGTTCAATTTAACATCTTTGTTGTCATCTATGAAAGTTCCAACCAGGTCTTGCCCCATCTGCAAACTCCTCCACCCCTGTAACCTCTCTCAAATGTTCTGCTCTTCTGCTTCTGGACTCCTGTTATTGCCCTTTCCCTTTGCTCCAATAACCAAGTTTTCAATCACCCTTCTTAATCTCTCTTCATGACTCAACATCCATTACCTAACAGCCATCTAGAAAGAGCATAAGGATGTTTTGTTACATTAAAGGGGTTATATAAATTAGAAACATAGAAAGATATATGACAGAGAGAGAGACCATTCGAACCATCCTGTCCGTATGACCAAAAAGGACCTCTCCAGTCTAATCCCACCTTCCAGCTCTAGGTCCACAGCCTTGTAGATTATAGCATATCAAGTGCACATCCAAGTGTGTTTTTTTTTTATTTGATAAGGGTTTCTGCCTCCACCACCATTTTAGACAGTGAGTTCCAGAGCCCCACTACCCTCTGGGCGAAAACTTTCATCCTCAACTCTCTTTCACCAATTGCTTTAAATCTATGACCCCTGGTTGACATCTTGGCTATCAACTCTTCTTAACCACTCTATCTAGGCCCCTCATAATTTTATACACCTCAATTAAATCTCCCTTTAGCCTCCTCTGTTCCAAAGAAAACAAACCCCAGCTTATCCAATCTTTCCTCATTGCTAAAATTCTCCATTTCCCGCAACGTCCTTGTAAATCTCTTCTGTATCCTCTCTGGTGTGATCACATCCTTCCTGCAGCTGTACTCTAACTTGTCTTTTATACAGTTCTAGCATAATCTCCCTGCTCTTATGCTTTAGGCCTCAGCTAATAAAGGAATGTATCCCATATGCCTTCTTGACCACCTTATCTACCTCTCCTGCTACCTTCAGGTATAAATTCAGGTTACTGTTGTAATAGTGCTTTGTTAGGTTAAGCTTTGCTAATAAGGTTTCAGCTTTAGTTGATTAATGCTGTATTTACCATATCATGAGCAACATTTCATTCCTTTATGTGATGATGCAATTTCTGTTGTGTATCACAGTTACAGGTACATTTTGATGTGCACTATTGTTACAGTTTCAGGTTTTTAGAACTATCTTTCCTCAAAGATGTAACAGCAGTTTCAGTAAATTGGTTTTGTTTTTTATGATTGGAAGTTGCAGCTTTCTATATTCTGATCACATAACGATCTGTACCCAAGGAGCTAATTTCCCTTTTGCACTAATCTGCTTACTGTAATTAACATAGACTCGTGCTACACTACCATATATCCTTTGAAATGATAGAGAGTATTACACAAAAGCATAACAATCTATAAAACAGAGTCTGTCAAATCTATAGAACCTTTTTGTTTCAATAATCCACCCATCATGTTTCTCTCATATGTCATATTCAATGACATAATCTCTCCACCAAACCAATGGCAGGTACCACGTTACAAGCCTCTTCCCATGGCCTGGGCCTTAGGCAGCCTATAACAGTATGTGAGACAGAATGTTGCATGGTAATATTCCTCTGATTGTCCCACAGATAGCTTTTAGAGAAGCACCTCAGCTGTTGTCAACTCCAGTGCCACAGTATAAATGCATGGCAACACTGAGTCACTTTACACACAATGGGGGGAATTTTTGCAGGCAATGGGAGGCAGGTTTGGGTGCATGCAGGGAGTTAAATCACCTAAAAGTGACATCGGGTCAGGAGCCTGATATCATCCTGCCCTCTTCTGGGTTTTACCAGACGGGTTTGAAGGTGAATGGGCAACCCTGGTGCAACTGTCAAGTGAGTAATTAAAATATTCAAATAGCTTATTAAGTTGTGTTTTAGCCAATGATTCTGGCTTTACCAGGCAGCGGACCTGTTTCATGAGCTGTCAGCAACTCGTCAGTCACCAAGCAAATGCACAGTGGGGATTGCTACTTCAGTGAAACTGACAGGCTGTGAAGCCTTTGATCAGTGAAACTGAAGATATCCAGCCATGGCCAAGTGAAAGGCAGCTGCTCACAGCATTTCTTCTCAGAGAGTGCTTTTAATGCTTGACAGGTGATTGCCAACATCTTGGAGGGCATTTCACCTGTCTTGCACTTTACTCACCTTCAGCTGTACTTCCCTGCTGTCAGCCTTCACCACGCTATTGTAGCAGCTTGTGCAGCTCTTTCTTGCATCTCTGATGAAGGGCAAGAGGAGCAGCAAAGCCACCACCAGCAGCAGAAGCAGCAGCAGCTGCCTTCTCCTCAGCCACATGCTGCTCTACAGGGCAGTGGAGATGGACACAGATCCAGCTCCAAGGAGGTAAGACCCCCAATACAGGCGAAAAGATCAGCTTTCTGATCCTCTCGACATATGTGAACACAATGTCTCATGAGGTTCAGGCTTTCACAGCAGGTCGTTGCTGATATCTGCGGCCTCCTGGAACAAGACCTTGTTCCCAGTGGACCAGGTGGACATGCATTGCCAGTGGCCATCAAGATGCCTGTCACTGGAGGGTCACCCCTGCCCACCCCCCCCCCCGACCACACCCAGAGTCTCTCTGCCTCTCCCGAAGTTCTGTGCTCCCTTTTCCTGCAAGGAGAGAAAGCAAAGTGTTATAAGTGTTAGTAATGGCATGTGTGGAAAGGAGGGAAGGACAACATTTGTGGAAGGTGACTGTGAGGCATGGATGAGACTGGGCAGTAGGATGAGGGTGAGTGTGTGTGTTTGCTGTTCAGATGAGGATATGAGGTGCCTAGAGAGAGAGGAATCAGTGGAGCTGCAAAGTGTGTTGACCTGAGGAGTGCAGTGCAAGAGAATGCTGGTAAGTCAGAATGTGGGGCTTGGCACCTGAAAGTGTTATGCCACTCACCTTTCCTGTCTTCCTGAGATCCTGGATCCTCTTGGTGTACTGTCTCTAGGTTGGAGGGATCACACTTCTCCTGCTCACTTCCTTAGCCATTTTCATCCGTGCCTGCTTGGTTGGAGAAGTTGTCCTCTTCCTCCCATCCTTGGGAAAGATCGCCTTACCGCAGTCCCTCAGATCACAAAACAGGACCTCCAGGTACGAATGAGGAGAGTCAGCCTTCCCAGTCTCCACTGCATTCCTGAGGTTGCTGTAGACTCAAAAATCCATGCTCTGTTGAGCCATTGTAACCCATGCCAGTGTCCCTTTAATTAGAAATTATTCCTTTGACAGATCCAACGTGTCATCCCTGATCTGCCGAGGAATCTGGAGGTGGGATGCTAATCCTGTGGCTCAGTTAAGAACCTCAGCAAAGCCTGCTCCAGCTGCCAATAGGTTCCCGACGTGCCAGTAGTCCCGCCATTTCAGCAGGGACTTAGTTCAGAAAATTCGATTCAATGTTTCTTTACTCCAGAAATTTTGAAATCAATTTACCAAGTGTAATAATGTCATTCTTTATTATTAATACAGCATACAAAGGTTAATATTCAACCTTGATATTAACTGAAAACTGTTAAGTGCTTTGGAAGCCATTGTCTTGCTTATCAGTGGGCAAACATATGTTTGAATTGCTGTGGTTCCCATAGTTCAGCGTTGGACTCGTTTCAGATTTATATAACACTGAAAGTTACCCAAGTCATTTAGTTCTGTGATGTTTGTAATTAAACCAATAATTGTACTCATATTGTATCATCTATGATTTGCACAATATTCAGGCTGGACTTCCCAAAAAAGTCCTTGCAAAGGTTCAGGTACAGAGCTTTTGAAAGAGGATTGTTTCAGAAACTTTTCCTTTCCATTTTCATTGACACTGTCATAAGAACATAAGAAATAGGAGCAGGAGTAGACCATTCAGCCCTTCAAGCCCACTTGGCCATTCAATGAGATCATGGCTGATCTTCTACTTCAACACCATTTTCTGCACTATCCCCGTATACAAAATCATGTTTAACCAATAAACCAGTGGATGTACTGTACTTAGATTTCCAGAAGGCATTTGATAAGCTGCCACATCAAAGGTTATTGCAGAAAATAAAAGCTCATGGTATAGTGGGTAACATATTGGCAGGGATAGAAGATTGGCTAGCTAACAGGAAACAGAGAGTAGGCATAAATGGGTCATTTTCTGGTTGGCAAGATGTAATGAGTGGTGTGCCACAGGGATTAGTGCTGGGGCCTCAACTTTTTACAATTTGTATTAATGACTTGGATGAAGGGACCGAAGGTATGGTTGTTAAATTTGATGACACAAAGATACTTAGGAAAGTAAGTTGTGAAGAGACATGAGGCTAGAAAGGGATATAGATAGGTTAAGTAGTGGGCAAAGATGTAGCAAATTTAGTATAATGTGGGAAAGTGTGAAATTGTCCATTTTGGCAGAAAGAATAAAAAAGTATATTATCTAAATGGTTAGAGATTGCCGAGTTCTGAGATGCAGAGGGATCTGGGTGTCCTAGTGCATGAATCGTAAAAGGTTAGTATGCAGTTATAGCACGTAATTAGGAAAGCTAATAGAATGTTATCGTTTATCATGAGGGGAATTGAATACAAAAGTAGGGAGGTTATGCTTCAGCTATACAGGGCATTGATGAGATCACATCTGATGTACTGTGTACAGTACTGGTCTCCTTATTTAAGGAAGGATGTAAATACATTGGAGGCAGTACAGAGAAGGTTTACTAGACTAATACCTGGAATGGGTGGGCTGTCCACAAGGAAAGATTGGACAGGCTATGCTTGTATCCGCTGGAATTTAGAATAGTAAGAGGCGACTTGATTGAAACATATAAGATCCTGAGGGGTCTTGACAGGGTGGATGTGGAAAGGATGTTTCCCCTTGTGGGAGAATCTCAAACTAGGGGTCACTGTTTAAAAATAAGGGGTCGCCCATTTAAAACAGAGATGAGGAGAAATTCTTTCTCTCAGAGGGTCGTGAGTCTTTGGAATTCTCTTCCTCAAAAGGCAGTGGAAGCAGAATCTTTGAATATTTTTAAGGCAGAGGTAGATAGATTCTTGATAAACAAGGGGGTGGAAGGTTATCAGAGGTAGGTGGAAATGTGGAGTAATCAATTCAGCCATGACCTTATTGAATGGCAGAGCAGGCTCGAGGGGTCGAGTGGCCTACTCCTGTTTCTAATTCGCATATACATACGTTCGTATCCATTGATGTTTTTAATATGCAGAAATCTATCGATCTCAGTCTTGAACATATTCAATGACTGAGCCTCCACAACCCTCTGGGGCACAGAATTCCAAAGATTCACCACCCTCTAAGTAGAGAAATTCCTCCTCATCTCAGTCCTTATTCTCAGACTGCATCCCTAGTTCTAGACTCCACAGCCAGGAGAAATATCCTTTCTACATACTCTGTCAAGCCCTGTATGAGTTTTATATGTTTGAATGAGATCACCTCTCATTCTCCTAAACTCCAGAGAACAAAGGCCCAATCTATTTAATCTTTCCTCATAGGACAATCCGTCCATCCCAGGAATTAGTTCGGTGAACCTTTGTTGCACTCCTGCTACGGCAAGTATATCTTTCCTTAAGTAAGGAGACCAAAACTGCACATAATAATCCAGGTGCCGTCTCAACAAGGTTCTATATAATTGCAGTAAGACATCTTTACTCCTATATCCAAATCCTCTTGTATTAAAGGCCAACATCCTATTTGCCTTCTTAATTGTTTGTTGTACCTGCGTGTTAGCTTTCAGTGACTCATGAAAAAGGATATCCAACTCCCTTTTAAGTTTAACACTCCTCTGACTCTCACCATTTCAGAAATACTCTGTATTTCTGTTCTTCCTGCCAAAGTGGATAACCTCACATTGTATTCCACCTGTCAAATTTTTGCCCACTCACTTAGCCTCTCCAAATCCCCTTGAAGTGTCTTTGCATCCTCCTCACAACTCACCCTTCCACCTAGTTTTTTGTCATCTGCAAACTTGAAAATATCACATTTAATCCGCACATCCAAATTATTGATATAAATTGTGAATAGCTGGGGCCAAAGCATTGATCCTTGCAGTACCCCACGAGTCACAGCCTGCCAACTTGAAAATAACCCATTTATTCCTATTCTCTGTTTTATGTCTGTTAACCACTTCTCAATCCACGCCAGTATATTCCCCCCAATCCCATGTGCTCTAATTTTGTTTACTAACCTCTTGTGTAGGACCTTATCAAAAGCTTTCTGAAAATACCACATCCACCGATTCCCCCTTATCTATTCTGCTAGTTACATCCTCAAAAAACTCCAACAGGTTTGTTAAACCTGATTTCCCTTTCATAAATCCATGTTGACTCAACATAAGAACATAAGAAATAGGAGCAAAAGTAGGCAATTCGGCCCCTCGAGCCTGCCCTGCCATTCAATAAGATCATAGTTGATCTGCCCAGACCTCAACTCCCCTTTCGTGCCAGCTCCTCATAGCCCTCAACTCCCCGATATTTCAAAAATCTATCTACCACCTCTTTAAATACTTTCAATGATCTAGCCTCCACAACACTCTGGGGTAGAGAATGCCAGACATTCACTACCCTCTGAGAGAAGAAATTCCTTTGCATCTCAGTTTTAAATGCATGTCCCCTTATCCTGTAACTATGTTCCCTAGTTCAAGATTCCCCCACTTGTGGAAACATCTTCTCAACATCTATTCTGTCAAGCCTCCTCAGAATCTTGTACGTTTCAATAAGATCACCCCTCATTCTTCTAAACTCTAATGAATAAAGGCCTAACCTATTTAGCCATTCTTGATTAGTCAACCCCTTCATCCCAGGAATCAGCCTAGTGAATTTCTTTTGAACTGCCTCCAATGCCAATACGGGGACCAAAACTGTACACAGTACTCCAGGTGAGGCCTCACCAACTCTGCCCAATTTTCCAAGTGTCCTGTTATCACATCTTTTAAAACAAATTCTATAATTTTCCTTACGACTGATGTTAGACTAACAGGTCTGTAGTCCCCCGTTTTCTCTCTCCCTCCTTTTCTTAAATAGCAGGGATACAATTGCCACTTCCAATCTGCAAGAACCATTCCAGAGTCTATAGAATTTTGAATGATCACCAGTGTATCTATTATCTCTAGAGCCACCTCTTTCAATATTCTGGGATGTAGATCATCAGGTCCAGGGGATTTATCTACTTTAAGTCCCATTAATTTCTCTAGTACTATTTTTTAAATAATATTAATATCTTGCAGTCTCTCATTTGCACTAGTCCCTTGATTCTCCCTTATATCTGGGAGATTTTTAGCATTTGCCTCCATGAAGACAGACACAAAGTATTCATTTAGTTTCTCCGCAATTTCCTTGTTCCCCCTTGTTCCTCCTGACTCCGTTTGTAATGGACCCACATTTGTTTTTGCTACTCTTTTCCTTTTTATATACCTATAGAAGCTTTTACAGTCCATTTTTATGTTTCTTGCTAGTTTACTCTCATTCTATTTTTCCTTTCTTAATCTTTTTCTTGGTCCTCCTTTGCGGAATTCTAAAATGCTCCCAATCCTCAGGCTTATTTTTTTTTTGGCAACTTTATATGCCTCTTCCTTTGATCTAATACAATCCTTGATTTCTTTCGTTAGCCATGGTTGGAACACTTTACTTGCTGGGTTTTTGTGCCTTAAAGGAATGTATTTTTGTTGTAAACTATGTATTAATTATTTAAGTATTAGCCATTGCCTGTCTACCATCATACCTTTTAACATAGTTTCCCAATGCACCATAGCCAATTTGCCCCTCATACCTTCATAATTTCCTTTGCTTAAATTTAAGGCCCTAGTCACTTTCAAACTTAATGTAAAATTCTATCATATTATGGTTACTCTTTCCTAAAGGCTCCTTTACAACAAGATTAATAATTAGCCCTTTTTCATTGCACAATACTAGATCTAAAATAGCCCGCTCACAAGTTGGTTCCTCAATGTACTGCTCTGGAAAACCATCTCGCAAACACTCCAAGAATTCATCCTCCAAAGCATTAGTACTAATTAAGCTTATCCAGTCTATGTGTAAATTGAAATCCCCCATGATATCTGTATTTCCTGTGTTACACACAGATCTAATTTCTTGATTTATACTGTGATTTACATTACCATTGCTCTTTGGTGGCCTATAAACAACTCCGACCAATGTTTTCTGCCCCTTGCTGTTTCTTCGGTCCACCCAATCTGATTCTATGTCTTGATCTTTAGAACTAAGGTCATCTCTCACTAGAGTTCTAATGCCCTCTTTAATTAACAAAGTTACCCCACCACCTTTTCCCAGCTTCCTGTCCTTCCTGAATATCGTGTACACTTAGATATTAAGGTCCCAGCTTTGGTTTCTTTGTAGCAAAGTCTCTATCAGGTCATGCATTTCTATTGGAGCTGACATTCATCTGTTTTATTGAAAATGCTGCGGACATTCAGATGCAGAGCCCTTCATTCAGTTTTGTTTTACTGTTTTTGTCAACTATGGCCCTATCTGCTGGCATACTCTTAAGTTTGCAATCACTGTCCCTTCTGCCATATCCTGATTATCATTACCTTTATTGCTACCTTGATCTATTGCCTTGTCATTTCCCTTTAATTTACTCAATCTTCCTCTACATGATCCCTTCCCCCTCCATTTAGTTTAAAGCGCTCACTACTTCTCTAGTTATACGGCTAGCTAGAACACTGGTCCCAGCGCGCTTCAGGTGAAGTCCATCCCAACAGTACAGCCCCCACTTTCCCCATTACTGGTGCCAGTGCCCCATGAACCAGAACACATTTCTCCCACACCAGTTTTTGAGCCATACTTTCATCTCTCTAATCTTATTTAACCTATGCCAATTTGCACGTGGCTCAGGTAATAATCCAGAGATTATTACCTTTGAGGTTCTGCTTTTTAATTTAATGCCTAGCTCCTCATGCTCCCTATGCAGTACCTCTTTCCTAGTTCTATCTATGTCATTGGTACCTACATGGACTACGACAACCGTCATAGTTATGCTGCAATAGTGCAAGTTACTTAACATAGGATTTTTAGCAAGAATAACAGGTGCTTTATAGTTAAGGACCTCTGATGGAAATGAGATAATACAGTTATCATGAGCATGGAGGATATTTCCCTGCTACTATGGTTAGCTGGACTAGAAAATGTAGGGACGGACTGCTGTGTATATAAAGTAGAAACTATCTGAAGCAAAGATAACCTTTCTTACAAACTGAGTGGACCAAAATGAATGTGGTTTATGAAACATAACTTAATCTTCAAGGATCTTGCAGATTGTGTACAGTAACTATTTGTTGAGCACTTCAGCTATGAACATAATAGATATAATCACAGAAACAATATTCCAGATGTAATTATACAATCTAAATTGTTCTCAAACTGTAAGTTCCACAGTGGCACAATGGGATAAGACCATCAGAGCATGGTGGTGGAGGTAATTGGATATTGGCTTGATCCCCAACTTCACCGAGATACTGATCTCAGGTGTACTGGTGTGGGGAGGTGCTGAGCAATTGACAGGTGTTTCACCATAGAGAAGGAAACAAATCTGAGGAAGGAGATTCAGACAACTCTTGTACAATAGGTGGCACAAGAGCAAAGACCTGGAAACGGGTCAGTCACATGCTTCCTAGGCAAATCCAATTCACTCCACATGATATCAAAAAATGGCTGAAGGCAATGAATACTGCAAAGGCTAGATAACATTCCGGCAATAGTACTGAAGACTTGTGCTCCAAAACTAGCCGTGCCCCTAGCCAAGCTGTTCCACTACAGCTACAACACTGGCATCTACCCAGCAATGTGGAAAATTGCCCAAGTTTGTCCTGTTCACAAAAAGCAGGACAAATCCAACCCAGCCAATTACTGCCTTATCAGTCTACTCTCAATCATCAGCAATAATCTGCTCACTGATGCTCAGTTTGGGTTCCGCCAGGGCCACTCAGCTCCTGACCTCATTACAGCCTTTGTACAAAGATGGACAAAAGGGTTGAACTCCAGTGGAGAGGTGAGAGTGACTGCACTTGACATCAAGGCAGCATTTGACGGAGTATGGCATCAAGGAGCCGGAGCAAAACTGGAGTCAATGGGAATCAGGGGAAAAATACTCTGCTGGTGGGAGTCATACCTAGCACAAAGGAAGATGATTGTGGTTGTTGGAGGTCAATCACCTCTGTCCCAAGACATCACTGCAGGAGTTCCCCAGGGTGTTGTGATAGGTCCAACCATCTTCAGCTGTTTCATCAATGACCTTCCCTCCATAATGAGGTCAGAAGTGGGGATGTTCGCTGATGATTGCACAATGTTCAGCACCATTCGCAATTCCTCAGATAATGAAGCAGGCTGTGTCCGGATGCAGCAAGACCTGGACAAGATCCAGTTCAGTTTCTGGTAAATGGTAGCCCGTAGGATGTTGATAGTGGGGGATTCAGCGATGGTAATGCCATTGAATGTCAAGGGGAGATGCACTGCAGAAACTCACCAAGACTCCTTCGATAGCACCTTCCAAACCAGCGCCCTCTAGCACTTGAAGGACAAGGGCAGCAGACGCATGGGAACACCACCACCTGCAAGTTCCCCTCCAAGCCACACACCATCCTGACTTGGAACTATATCACCATTCCTTCACTGTCACTGGGTCAAAATCCTGGAACTTCCTTCCTAACAGCACTGTGGATGTACCTACACACCAAGGACTGCAGCGGTTCAGGAAGGCAGTTCACCACCACCTTCTCAAGGGCAATTAGAGATGGGCAATAAATGGTGGATTAACCAGTGATGCACACATACTATGAACAAATTAAAAAACAGTTGGATAGTCTAGTGGTATTGGAAGGAAAGGAAAACAAAGGAAAAACTGGAGTATAAATTTACCTTCAAAAATCAAGCGTTTGGTAATATTATACTGAATTGTCCAAAGAATGTATTATATTTTCTATGTGTTAGCACCAATATAGGTAGTTACAGATATCCATAGCCCCCCAGCATTAAACATGTGTTACGACCAGGTGAGAAAGGTGTCTAGGGGTCTTTTTCTGCCTTCACCTGGTCTTATTGTAACAGGGTTTAATTTTAAACACACTTGTGTTTTGAGCTCCTCCTTTGTGAATCCTTGTTCACAGCTTTCCAATTATAAGACAAAGAAACCAATTCACACAGGTTTTATGAGGTTTAAAGAAGAAATATGAAATTTTATTAAAATTTAAACTTAAACTCTAATAGGATAACGCCTACGGACGTACGACACGCCCAAGCTAGCATGCACACGCGATATGCACATGCAAATGGGACAGACAAGAGGAGAGAAAAATATAGTCAAGAGGGTTTTGAGGCAATATCAGCAGAGTTTCTTGTTTACTGTGCTTCGAGCTCACTTGATTGTAGGTAGTCTTGCTGTTCATCGGGGGCCCAGTGTTCTTCTTAAACCTTGTTCACATAGGAGACTTTTTCTCTCTTTGAGGTTCACACATTTGCACAAGGTTCAGATCTGTGGGAAAGTGATGGAGGCAGGCAGGACTGGAGAGGAGATTTTGTTACAACTGGGAGCACATGGCTTTCTGATTTCAAACCCTGTTTATTCCAATTTAAAACTCTCAGTTCAAACCTCTACAACAGCCAATTAGTCATGTGACAAAAACTGGTCTGACCACTTCTTCTGTGTTTTGGGGAAGCAATGACTGCATCTCCATTGTTCCAACACCATCTGTTACTATGCAAGTGTCTTTCCAGCCAGGGGCTTGCAATTTTATTTTTAATGTTCATGTGGCAAAATAATGTGTGCCTCAGTCTTGGCAGGTGGGGGGGGGGGGGTGCGGGGGAGTGGTTTGCCTGACACATGTATTTATTCAGTGGTGCAAAAGACGATTATGCACTAGCTCTTGGATGTTTAAGTGTAAACACATTGTTATTATGCTGGAATGCAAAGAAGGAATGGTCTACACACCATTGCTAAACATGGCCTTTCTACAGGATTGCATTTTTTTCTGAGAAATGGTTATTGTGAGCTCAAATTGGCCTCCTGCCTGATCAGAGAAAGGAAGACTAATACTGATATTTTTAATTATTAGCCGGCAGAGAACTGGGTGGTCAAATAGTGTTAGTATATAATTCTTTCATCTCTGGGATATGAGTTAAATTCTGCCTAGGCCTTGAGATAAAAGTCTCCTCTCTTTACTGCTTCCAGAGTTCTGAGAGAAAAGTGATTGTGTTACTAGACCAGCAATCTAGAAGTGCTAAATTCAATTCACACTATGGCAAGTTCTGAAATTGAATTCAATAAATCGAGTCATTTGTAGGTTAGCACCAAAAAACATGAAATAAAGCTCAATAATAGAACATAAGAAATAGGAGCAGGGGTAGGCCATTTGGCCCATCGAGCCTGCTCCACCTTTCAATAAGATCATGGCTGATCTGATCATGGCCTCAACTCCACTTTCCTGCCTGCCTCCCATAACCCTTGACTCCTTGGTAGATCAAAAATATGCCAAACTCAGCCTTGAATATATTCAATGACCCAGCCTTCACTCCTCTCTGTATTATGTTTACACTGGGTTGCTGGATATTATATATCAGAGCAATGCAGATATCACACTTGTATTAAATCTCCAACTGGTTTATTTACCGTACCTTAAACTATGTTATGACCAGGTGAGATGGAGTCTGAGCCTTTGCCTGGTTTAACCATAACAGGGTTTAATTTTAGAAACACCGTGTTTTTAGCTCCCCCCCCAGTAAATCCTTGTTCACCGCTCCAATTGTAAGGCAAAGAACTCAAACAGGTTTCCTTAGATTTAAACAAGAAAAGTGGAAGTTTATTAATCTTAAACTCTAATCCAGTTAACGACTAAGAATATGCGACATGACCACGCTAGCATGCATACATGATAAACACACACGCAGATAGAGACAGAAAAAGTAGAAGGAATAAATGGGGAAATGTTTGAGGCAATATCTGGTAGTTACAGTCCTTTAAGTTCAATGTGGAATCTTTGGTTGCCAGTAAGTCTTGCAATTCGTTGGTGCCCAGTTCACGCTTCAACTTGTTCCGATGTAGGTGTCTTTTCTCTCTTGAGGTTCACGTGTCTTTCGTAGGTCCAGTAGCTTGGGAGAAAGTGAGAGAGAGAGGGAGAGAGGCTTCCTTGTTCCAGCTTCAGTTGCATACAAAACTTCTGTATTCTTTCTCTGTGGCACAATTCCAACCCCAGGTTGTCCAACAGGTTAGTCATGTGACTAGCTCCTTATTTAGGACAGTCTGTCCTGTGAGGTTTGTGGATTGTACCTTAGCAGTCAGTGGAATGCGCTTCCTTACACCTTCAATGTCTGGTGACAAAATGCATTTGGGTTAATTGGAACAGGGAGTAGTCCTTTGTCTCCACAAGCAGCGTCTCTTAGTATGCAAATGTCCTTCCAGCCCAGTGTCTGGTGATCTTCAAACAAGTCATTTCTTCACTCCAACAACAGTTTAAAATCAATGTTCATGTGATGAAATAGTATGGCTCATTCTCGGCAGCTGAGGGTCTACATGACAACTCTCTCAGCAATTACAGGATCTCTGTATAACATCTTCTAAGAATACACTTTTAGTTACTAAACATTCTAGCTCTGTGTCTTTTTAGTTTCAGTTTCAACTAGGCTTAAACAATCAAACACAGTGAACACTGATCAGTAAGTAGATTAAGGCAATCAAACCCAGATCAATCAAACACTACATTTTTCTCCCTTTTAACTAAAGACATTATTTTTAATTAAAGTATTCTAAACAACAAACAAATAGACATCAAGTTATTTCTTAGGGTTCAACTTGTCTGTTTTCTCTAAGTGCAGAAATAGTCCTTGAGATGGGAAGGTCTCTTAGGTCTGCTGTTAGATTTACAAATTTGAGGTTGTGGTTCTGTTTGATCAACTTGATGAGGTGGATGACTATTATCAATCATAGGAAAAGGAAATGTATCCTCATAACCATTATCCTCAAATATCCTGGTTTGCTCTCAATCAGACGTCTCACATTCCACTTGGTGTCGCTGTTACGACCAGGTAAGAAAGAGGTCCAGTGTTCCCTTTCAGCCTTTTTTTATTCATTCATGGGATGTGGGCATCACTGGCTATGCCAGCATTTATTGCCCATCCCTAATTGCCCTTGAGAAGATGGTGGTGGGCTGCCTTCTTGAACCGCTGCAGTCCATGTGGGGTAGGTACAGTGCTGTCAGGGAGTTCCAGGATTTTTACCCAGCGACAGTGAAGGAACGGCGATATAGTTCCAAGTCAGGATAGTGTGTGACTTGGAGGGGAACTTGCAGGTGGTGATGTTCCCATGCATCTGCTGCTCTTGTCCTTTGAGGTGGTAGAGGTCGCAGGTTGGGAAGGTGCTGTCGAAGGAGCCTTGGTGCATTGCTGCAGTGCATCTTGTAGATGGTACACACTGCTGCCACCGTGCGTCGGTGGTGGAGGGAGTGAATGTTTGTGGATGGGGTGCCAATCAAGCGGGCTGCTTTGTTCTGGATGGTGTTGAGCTTCTTGAGTGTTGTTGGAGCTGTACTCATCCAGGCAAGTGGAGAGTATTCCATCACACTCCTGACTTGTGCCTTGTAGATGGTGGACAGGCTTTGGGGAGTCAGGAGGTGAATTACTCGCCACAGGATTCCTAGCCTCTGACCTGCACTTGTAGCCAGGGTATTTATATGGCTATTCCAGTTCAGTTTCTGGTCAATGGTAGCCCTAGGATGTTGATAGTGGGGGATTCAGCGATGGTAATGCCATTGAATGTCAAGGGGAGATGGTTAGATTCTCTCTTGTTGGAGATGGTCATTTCCTGGCACTTGTGCGGCGCAAATGTTACTTGCCACTTATCAGCCCAAGCCTGGATATTGTCCAGGTCTTGCTGCATTTCTACACGGACTGCTTCAGTATTTGAGGAGTTGCGAATGATGCGGAACATTGTGCAATCATCAGCGAACATCCCCACTTCTGACCTTATGATTGAAGGTCATTGATGAAGCAGCTGAAAATGGTTGGGCCTAGGACACTACCCTGAGGAACTCCTGCAGTGATGTCCTGGAGCTCAGATGATTGACCTCCAACAACCACAGCCATCTTCCTTTGCGCTAGGTATGACTCCAACCAGCAGAGAGTTTTCCCCCTGATTCCCATTGACTCCAGTTTTGCTAGGGTTCCCTGATGCCATACTCGGTCAAATGCTGCCTTGATGTCAAGGGCAGTCACTCTCACCTCACCTCTTCAGCTCTTTTGTCCATGTTTGAACCAAGGCTGTAATGAGGTCAAGAGCTGAGCGGCCCTGGCGGAACCCAAACTGAGCATCACTGAGCAGGTTATTGCTAAGCAAGTGCTACTTGATTGCACTGTTGATGACACCTTCCATCACTTTAATGATGATTCAAAGTAGGCTGATGGGGCGGTAATTGGTCGAGTTGGAGTTGTCCTGTTTTTTGTGTATAGGACAGACCTGGGCAATTTTCCACATTGCCGGGTAGATGACAGTGTTGTAGCTATACTGGAACAGTTTGGATAGGGGTGCAGCAAGTTCTGGAGCACAGGTCTTCAGTACTATTGCCGGAATATTGTCAGGACCCATAGCCTTTTCAGTATCCAGTGCCTTCATTCGTTTCTTGATATCACGTGGAGTGAATCAAATTGGCTGAAGTCTGGCATCTGTAATGCTGGGGACTTCAGGAGGGGGCCGAGAGGGATCATCAACTCGGCACTTCTGGCTGAAGATTGTTGCAAATGCTTCAGCCTTATCTTTTGCACTGATGTGCTGGGCCCCCCCATCATTGAGGATGGGGATATTTGTGGAGCCACCTCCTCCAGTTAGTTTAGTTTAGTTTAGTTTAGAGATACAGCACTGAAACAGGCCCTTCGGCCCACCGAGTCTGTGCCGACCATCAACCACCCATTTATACTAATGCTACACTAATTCCATATTCCTACCACATCCCCACCTGTCCCTATATTTCCCTACCACGCACCTATACTAGGGACAATTGCTAATGGCCAATTTACCTATCAATTTGCAAGTCTGGTGCTGCTCCTGGCATGCCCTCCTGCACGCTTCATTGAACCAGGGTTGGTCTCCTGGCTTGATCGTAATGTTAGAGTGGGGAATATGCCGGGCCATGAGGTTACAGATTGTGGTTGAGTACAATTCTGCTGCTGCTGGTGGCCCACAGCGCCTCATGGATGCCCAGTTTTGCATTGCTAGATCTGTTCAAAATCTATCCCATTTAGCATGGTGATAGTGCCACACAACATGATGGACGGTATCCTGAATGTGAAGGCGGGACTTAGTCTCCACAAGGACTGTGCGGTGGTCACTCCTACCAATACAATCATGGACAGATGTATCTGCGGCAGGCAGATTGGGGAGGACGAGGTCAAGTATGTTTTTCCCTCGTGTTGGTTCCCCCACCACCTGCCACAGACCCAGTCTAGCAGCTATGTCTTTTAGTACTCGGCCAGCTCGGTCAGTAGTGGTGCTACCGAGCCACTCTTGGTGATGGACATTGTAGTCCCCCACCCAGAGTACATTTTGTGCCCTTGCCACCCCCAGTGCTTCCTCCAAGTGGTGTTCAACATGGAGGAGTACTGACTCATCAGCTGAGGGAGGGCGGCAGGTGGTAATCAGTAGGAGGTTACCTTGCCCATGTTTGACCTGATGCCATGAGTCTTCATGGGCTCTGGAGTCGGGCAACTCCCTCCCTACTGTAGACCACTGTCCCACCACCTCTGCTGGGTCTGTCCTGCCGGTGGGACAGGACATACTCAGGGATAGTGATTGCAGTGTCTGGGACATTGTGAGGTATAATTCCGTGAGTATGACTATGTCAGGCTGTTGCTTGACTAGTCTGTGGGACAGATCTCCCAACTTTGGCACAAGCCCCCAGATGTTAGTAAGGAGGACTTTGCAGGGTCGACAGGGCTGGGTTTGCTGTTGTCGTTTCTGGTGCCTAGGTCGATGTCGGGTGGTCCGTCCGATTTCATTCCTTTTCATTGACTTCATAGCAGTTAGGTACAACTGAGTGGCTTGCTAGGCCATTTCAGAGGGCATGTAAGAGTTAACCACATTGCTGTGGGTCTGGAGTCACATGTAGGCCAGACCAGGTAAGGACAGCAGATTTCCTTCCCTAAAGGACATTCGTGAACCAGATGGGTTTTTACAACAATCAACAATGGTTTCATGGCCATCATTAGACTAGCTTTTAATTCTAGATTTATTAATTAAATTCAAATTCCACCTTCTGCTGTGGTGGTATTCGAACCCATGTCTCCAGATCAATACCCTGGGTCTCTGGGTTACTAGTCCAGTGATAATACCACTACGCCACCGCCTCCTCCAGCCTTCACCTGGTCTTGCCGTAACGGGGTTTAATTTTAAACACACCGTGTTTTTAGCTCCCCTTTGGTGAATCCTTGTTCACTGCTTTTCAATTATAAGGCAAAGAAACCAGCACAAACAGGTTTTCTTAGGTTTAAAGAAGAAAAGTTGAAATTTATTAAACTTTGAACTTAAACTGTAATTCAGTTGAATCCTATGGATACACAACGTGCCCATGCCAGCATGCATACGCGATACACACATGCAAATAGAGACAGAAAAGAGCAGAAGAAAAATAAAGTGGAAAAGTTTGAGGCAATATATGAAGAGTTTTTGTTACAGTTCTTCAAGCTCACTGCAAAGTCTTTGATTGTATGTAGATCTTGCTTTTCATTGGGGCCCAGTATTCTTCTGAAACCTTGTTCGCTGTTGGAGACTTTTCTCTCTTGAGGTTCATGTGTCTTCAGTGGATTTAGAGGCTTGTGAGAAAGAGATGGGAGCAGACAGGAGAGATCTTCTCAGTCCAGGAGCAAAAGATCTTTCTGAGTTCAAACTGTTTGTACAATTCAGAAAACCCCAGGTTGCCAAGCAGGTTAGTCATGTGACTAACTGGTCTGACCATGTCTTGGATTGTATCACCTGAGCAGTCTCTGGAATGCTCCTCTTACACAAAGTACCTGGTGATCAAGCTCCATTGTGGGTTGAATGTGTCAGGGAATGGCCCTTTGGCCGTCCAGTCACCATCTGTTAATATGCAAATGTATTTTCCAGCCACGGCTGATCTGTGTAACAACTCCTTTCTTCACTCCAGTAACAGTTTAATATCAATGTTCATGACAAAATTAATGTGCCTCAATCTTGGCAGGTGGGGGCGTCGCATGATACCATCCAACAAATAAGCATTGGTACCGAGCAAACGTTTAAGCTGCTTTGGACCTGATACTGATGAAGCAAGTTTGTGGTCGCGATTTGGCCATTTGATTTGAACACAATCTCTAACTTTGAATTGTGGTCCCCTTGTGCCTTTACATTTGTCAAAGCATGTTTTTATTTTACCTTGTCTCTTTGTGATTTCATCTGCTTTCGCTCTGACATTCTCATTAACTGGTAGTGATGGCTTAAGAACCATCAGTGGCATGCAAAAATTACAACCTATCATAAGTTCGGCTGGTGTCTTTCCATTCAGAGAGTGTGCAGGCTTTACTCCAGCTGCTGTCACTCTGTAACCTAGAAAGTCAATCTTGGGTGCCGCAAATGTGCATTTGTTCTTGTTTAGCGTCAAATTGTGCTTTGCAAGTCGAGTGAGCACTGCTGATAATCGTTGATTGTGTTCAGCTTTGTCCCTTCCATGGGACAACGACGTCATCAAGTAGGTTGAGAGTCCCCTCAACATCTGACAAGACTGAAGAAACAATCTTCTGGAATACGCTCGTATTCTATAGTCCATTGTGAAACACAACTTCATGAGTAACAAAAGCTTTAAGATATCTGCTTTGTTCTGCGAGAGGTATCTGAAGATAACTTTGTCACATATCAAGTTTTGTGAAGACTCTGGAGTCACGAAATGATGCTGACAGTTCTTGGATTGTCGGAAGTGGATACTTGTCTGGTATGATAGCTTTGTTGACTGCCTTTAGGTCAATGCATAGTCTAAGTTCGCCATTTGTAGTCATGCAATGACTAAATTTGATATCCACGACGATAAGTCGATTCGCTCAATGATATCGTCTCCTTCTAATCGTTTTGGCTCCTGTGACTCTTCAGCACAGATTGCAAATGGCAACCGTCTCAAATTTTGTGAAACTGGTCAAATTAATGTCTCAACACGAGGAGCATGACAACACCCTTGATCGCCCCAAATCCAGTAAATAAGGAAGGACACTGGCATGTATAATCTGCATTATCAATCCCATTAATGTGAGCTCAGGTGGGGTCTTCAAGTTTAAATCCAAGCCTATCGAAAAGATTTACCCCCATCACGCGTTTGCCTTTAGCTACATAGAAAGTGAACCTGTCTAATGTGATATTTTTGTCGCATACAGGAACTGTGATCATCTGTGAAATTGGAATGATAGTGTCGTCATAAGCTTGAAGAGTGTCTGTTGAAGGAGTGAGAGAGAATTGTGAAAAATACCGATAGTAGAGATTGTCACTCAAAATAGATACTTTCACACCAACATCGATAAGAAGTGGTACTGAGATGCCTGCAATCTCAGCTGAACACTCTGTTATAATGGTTTTATTTTTGTACTAAAATCTTAGAATACTATGTGTTTTAAAAAACTGAAAAAGGATTTTTCACTGGACATGGACACCCGCAAATAGCTGAAATTTTTCATAGGATTATTGAAAGTTTAAGGCACAGAAAGAAGCCACTTGGCCCATCGTGTCTGTGCTGGCCAAAAAACGATCCACCTATTCTAATCCCACCTTCTGGCATTTGGTCCGTAGCCCTGCAGATTACAGCACTTGAGGTGCATATCCAGACTCCTTTTGAATGAGTTGAGGGTCTCTTCCTCAACTCACTTTCAGGCAGTGAGTTCCAGACCCCCACCAGCGTCTGGGTGAAAAAGTTTTCCCTCATCTGACCTCTAATTTTTCTACTAATCACTATAGAATGGATGTTGACTTTGTATACAAGAATAGGAAAGCAAGCAGTTTCAAGGAAGCCAGCCAGGGTTCTTTGACCTCCTCAGAGCAACACTTTGAATGACAGGGAGACACTGTTTCTGGCCATGTGATTGGCTCAGGAAGGTTTATTTTCACTTTGGATCATTATAAAACCAGTGAGTTAGACAAAGCATTTGAAATTTGGTTCCTAATCTGCCAGGAGGTCACAGTGGAAGACCCAGAAAAAGACCTCTCTCTGTAAAGGAAACTTGCATCTCTTGAAAAGAAACCCTGTATTTGAAAGGTGGCAGATTCCTATTGCCTCCTGTCTCTGAAGAATTCCTGCATCTCATGTGGTTCCTGTTTCCTCATGTGTTTTTGGAAATCCTGGAACCTGAAGAAAGCTTCTACGGCTATACTGCTGCTGTGAGACCTAAGCAGACCTGTTGCTACACCCCTGCTGAGGCCTGCTGTAGCCAAATTGCCTTGAACACCTACCTATTATAGACTGTTCATCAACCTTGCCTGGAGCGACTTCAAGTTGCATCTGACTATTCAACTCTGGGACACCTCACCCAACCGAAGAATGTCCTACAGAACATGACAAACTGAATTATTTTATTACTTGTTTTATTCATATGAAACAGCTGTAAACCAGAATCCTCTTTTTTTCCTGGTTAAATTTTTTTTGAATGTATGTGAGTGTGCATGAGGGCTAGGAAAATAAGGAGCTTTCATATTTATAGATTTATCTCATTAGTGGTTAAGACTTATTTTTTTCTAATAAATAGTTAATGTTGTTGTTGTTTAAAGAAACCTGGTTGGTGTGCTTTATTCTGGGGGACAAATAAAGTTAATTGGCTATTCTTTGGTAGGTGGGAAAATTTATTGATATGCTGTGAACCATGGAGAAATGGGACTGAATTAACAGTGCATTTCTACCACCTTGGTCGGAACAACTCCTTAAAATGACCTGGTGCTTTACTTTCTGTGATGGTAAATACATGTTGAACCATACTCTCATGTCAAACTGACGAAGTCTTTTCCTTTGACGACCTGCACATCTTTGTAAATTGGTTCCGCTTTAAACATGTGTTACACTTTTTTTCCTCGAGCTGGCGTTGTGATTTGATGAGCATTTCCACAATTTGTGCTTTGTTTTGAAGGTATTTGATGAGGTTGCTGAGATCTTCTTGTCCATAACCTTTGCACCGAAGCTGGTTGGGCAAGCTGTATCTGCAACCCTGAGTCTAAGGGTGCATGTGTGTGTAACCTCTTCGAATCTAACATGGCAGATTCGATCTGGACTGCTCAGGTTATGGCTTTTTCCAAGGTTAAATCATCTCCATGAGGAGATGTTCCCTAATTCATGGAATTGAAGTCTTTTCAATTAATTGGTCACAAATTAGTTTGTTGGTTAGTTCGCCAAATTTACATGTAGCTGCCAATTGCTGCAATGCTGTCATGTATTGCTTAATGGACTCACCATGTCCCTGGGAACTCTGGCGGAATGCGTATCGCTCTATCATCACACTTTTCTTTGGCCTGAGTATTTTTTGAGAGCACTTACTGCCGTTTCAAACATAGACATATCTTCTGTGTGCTGCTCAAATATGCGCTGGCCTCCAAGACAATGTAGAAGTATCACTTTCTTACAGTTCACCGCTACATCTGGGCTGTCCATCCCCGTAGCAAGCAAGTAGGTCTTGAACCCCAAAATCCATCGTTCCCAGGTGATGAATTTCCTGGCTTGGAAAGAAATGGTTCTGGAGCAGATAAAATTAAATTTTGCTGAACCATCTTGTCGCCACATTTTTGTTATGTTTACGTCGGGTTGCTGGATATTACATATCTGATTTATCTCAGAGCAATACAGATATCACACTTGTATTAAATCACCAACTGCTTTATTTACAGTACTTCAAACCATCTCAGCACTTACAAGATCTCTGCACAATGTCTTCTCAGAACACATTTGTAGTTACCAGAACATTCTAGCTCAGTGTCTTTCTAATTGCAGTTTCAACTAAGCTTAAACAATCAAGCACAGTGAACGTGGAACAGTAAGCAGATGCAATCAAACCTAGATCAATCAAACACTACACTCTGGAGAGGAGAATTCCGAAGATTAACAACCCTCTGAGAGAAGAAATTCCTCCTCATTTCTATTTTAAATGGGAGACCCCCTAATTCTGAAACTGTGCCCTATAGTTCTAGATTCCTCCACGAGGAAAAACATTCTCTTACCATCTACCCTGTTAAGCCCTCAGAATCTTATATATTTTAATAAGATCACCTCTCATTCTTCTAAACTCCAATGAGTATAGGCCCAACCTGCTCAACCTTTCCTCATAACACAACTCCTTCATCCCAGGAATCAACCTAGTGAACTTCCTCTGAATTAACTCCAATGCAAGTATATCCCTCCTTAGAAAAGGAGACCAAAACTATATGCAGTACTCTAGGTGTGGTCTCACCATTGCCCTGTACAGTTGTAGCAAGACTTCCTTACTTTTATACTCCATCCCCCTTGCAATAAGGACAAACATTCCAATTGCCTTCCTAATTACTTGGTGTACCTGCATGCTAACTTTTTGTAAATCGTGTACAAAGACACCCAGCTCCCTCTGTACTATAGCATTCGATAGTCTCTCTTCATTCAGGAAAATAGGAGCAGGAGTAGGCCATTGGATATGATCATGGCTGATCATCCACTTCAATGCCTTTTTCCCACACTATCCTGATATCTCCTTATGTCATTTGTATTTAGAAATCTGTCAATTTCTGCTTTAAACATACTCAATGACTGAACTTCCAAAGCCCTCTGGGGTAGAGAATTCCAAAGATCACAACCCTCTGAGTAAAGAAATTTCTCCTCTTCTCTGTCCTAAGTGACTTCCCCCTTATTTTGAAATTGTGTCCCCTGGTTCTAGACTCCCCAACCAGGAGAAACATCTTAACTGCATCAACCCTGTCTATTCCTTTAAGTATTTTGTAGGTTTCCATGAGATCACCTCTCATTCTTTGGAACTCTAAAGAATACATGTTCAGTTTCCCCAATTTCTTCATAGGACAGTCCCACCATCCCGGGAACAAGTCTGGTGAACTTTTGTTGCACTCCCTCTATGGCAATAATATCCTTTCTAAGGTAAGCCGACCAAAACTGCACACAGTACTCCAGGTGCGGTCTAACCAAGGTTCTATGCAATTGAAGCAAGACTTCACAACTTCTGTACTCAAATCCTCTTGCGATAGAGGCTAACATACCATTAGCCTTCCTAATAGCTTGCTGCACCTGCATGTTAGCTTTCAGTGACCTATTGACGAGGACACCCAGGTCGCTTTGTTCACCTGCACTTGCTAATCTCTTACCAGTTCAGAAATACTCTGCACATCTATTTCTCCTACAAAAGTGGATAACTTCACATTTTTCCACAGTATATTCCATCTGCCACGTTCTTGCCCACTCACTAAGTCTGTCCAAATCCCCTTGAAGCCGCTTTGCATCTTCCTCACAACATACATTCCCACCTAGTTTTGTGTCATCCGCGAACTTGGAAATACTACATTTGGTCCCCACATCCAATTCATTGATATATATTGTGAACAGCTGGGGCCCAAGCACTGATCCCTGTAGTACCCCACTAGTCACAGCCTGCCAATGCGAGAATGACCCGTTTATTCCTACTCTCTGCTTTCTGCCTGTTAACCAATCCTTAATCCATGCCTGTATATTACCTCCTATTCCATGTGCTTTAGCTTTGCTAACCAACCTCCTATGGGGCACTTTATCAAAAGCCTTCTGAAAGTCCAAGTATACCATGTCCACCGACTCCCCTTTATCAAATCTGTTAGTAACATCCTCAAAAAACTCCAACAGGTTCGTCAAACATGATTTCCCATTCATGAATCCATGTTGACTATGCCCAATCAGTTCATTATTATCCAAGTGTCCATTTATCACATCCGTTAGAATAGTTTCTAGCATTTTCCCAATGACTGATGTAAGACCAACAGATCTGTAATTCCTTGTTTTCTTTCACCCTCCCTTCTTAAATAGTGGTGTGACATTCGTGACCTTCGAATCTGCAGGAACCGCTGCAGAATCTACAGAATTTTGAAAGATGATCACCAATGCATTCACTAGCTCCATAGCTACCTCTTTCAACACTCTGGGATGTAGAATATCAGGTCCTGGGGACTTATCGACCTTCAGCCCCATTAATTTCTCCAATACAACCTTCTTACCAATACTAATTTCCTTCAATTCCTCATTCCCCCTAATCCCTTCAATCTCAAATTCTGGGAGATTTCTTGTATTTTCCTCAGTGAAGACAGACACAAAGTAATCATTTAGCTTCTCTGCCATTTCTCTATTCTCTATTCCCCATTACAAATTCTCCTGACTCTGCCTGTAATGGACCCACATTTGTCTTAGCCAAATGTTTCCTTTTTACTTACCTTTTTAAATAATATTCTGGTTTTCTATTCTTCCTACCAAAGTGGATAACTTTACATTTTCCCACATTATACTCCATCTGCCAAATTTTTGCCCACTCACTTAACCTATCTATATCCCTTTGCAGACACTTTGTGTCTTCCTCACAATATGCTTTCCCACCTATCTTTGTATTCTCAGCAAATTTGGCCACAATACACTCTGTCCCTTCATCCAAGTCCATAATATCGATCGTAAATAGTTGAGGCCCCAGCACTGATCCCTGTGGCCCCCCATTAGTTACAATTTGCTGACCTGAAAATGCCCTATTTATCCCGACTCTGTTTCCTGTTAGTTAGCCAATCCTCTATCCATGCTAATATATTATCTCCAACTCGATGAGCTCTTGCCTTGTATAGTAGACTTTTATGTGCACGTTATCTAATACCTTTTGGAAATCCAAATACACTACATCTACTGGTTCCCCTTTATCCACACTGCTCATTCCATCCTCAAAGAACTCTAATAAATTTGTCAAACACAATTTCCCTTTCATTAAACCATGTTGACTTTGCTTGATTGTATTCTGATTTTCTAAATGTCCTGCTACTACTTCCTTTACAATGGATTCCAACATTTTCCCAATGACAAGTGTTAGGCTAACTGGCCTATTGTTGACCCTCAAACTAGGGTGTCAACTGACATGGCGGACAATACACCTGCACGAGATACTTCGTATAAACACTTTTATCGATACTTAAATCACTTATCTGCTGTTATTTCACCTGCTAAACTACTTGTTCCTTATTACAATAAATCACAAGACTCACGGCTTGGACTTAAATACTACCTGTTGCGAGGCGAGGTGATCAGTCTCCCTCTGATGGGTTCTCTTCACTGAATCCCAAACTCAGGGTTCCCCTTCTGCGATGGTCCTGCAGGTCTTCTTCCTTTTGAGGCTCTTAGCCTCCACTTTTTATCCAGTTCTTCCCAGCCTCGAGAATGTTCTTAGTCACGTACACCCATGACTTGGAGTCAGTGTTAGTTGCAAAGCAAAACAAAATACCTCTGCTGGCCTTATCCTTCTTATCCATCCTTGTCTAGCAACCTTCGCAACCACTCACAGTCTCATTCGGAGCATATCTTATCACACACTGCCTATTCAGCAAGCTGGGTTCGTTGAACTGCAATTGCAGCTATTTCACAGTCCTTGTCCTTGAGTAAGGCTGGCTATTTTTCCCTTCTTTTTCTGCTTAGCTGTTAGCCATCCGGCTACACTATAGTTTCCTGCTTTCTGCCTTCCTCCTTTTTTGAATAGAGGTGTTACATTTGCAGTTCTCCAAACCGCTGGGACCTTTCCAGAATCTAGGGATTTTTGGAAGATTACAACCAATGCATCCACTATCTCGGCAGCTACTTATTTTAATAAAATCAGTCAGACCTAGTGACAACAGCCCAGGTATTGTGTCACCATAAGACAAACACTGCAAAGTCCTCCTCACTAACATCTGGGAATTGCTGTCCCAGGTAGAGGAACTTCCCCATAGGCTAGTCAAGGAACAGGCATATATAGTTCCACTCACAGAATAATGCAGATTAGGAGTTCTCCTTCACCACTTCCAGGTATGTCCAACGGTAGGGGAATAGTGCTATACAGTCTGGTGGAAGTAGCTGTAGTAGTTCTCAACATGGACTCTGGGTCCCACAAAGTCTCATGGCTTCAGGCCAACCAAAGTTAAAGAAATCTGTTCATCACCATCTACCACCCCTCTTCATGTGCCAAATCAGTACTCCTCAATTTCAGCATCAATTGGAGGAAGCTATGAGAGAAGCAAGGACACAGAAATGTCTTCTGGATGAGGGACGTCAATGTTCGCCATCAACAGTGGCTAAGCTGATTGACTGAGCTTGGTTATCCACCTCATTCTTTCCCAGGTGCTCTGATCTATTCATTGTGAGACTATTTATCTCTGTCTGTGGTCTGCAGCTTTTGGTATTTACAGGGAGCCAGGTGTTTATATGATGTGTTTAGCCTTCATTAGGTTTATTCCTGATTCTAAGATATGCCAGGAGACAAGACTGACTGAGCTGGCCAAGTTTAAAGCAATAGCTACGAGATTGAACCTGTGCCAGGTGTGAGGAAACCAACACAATGAAGTAACCTACTTTCCCTCATCCTCACCAATCTACCTGGCAGAAAAACACCTATTGCAAAAAACATTGGTAGAAGTGATCACCACACAACCCTGATGAAGACAACGTTTCATCTCCACTGTGTAGTGTGGCACTACCACAGTACTAAGTAGATCAAATTAAGAATTGATCATGCTGCCAATAACTGGGCATACCTGAAGTGCTGTAGTTCATCAGCAGTAGAATTATATACCACCGCAGTCTCTAACCTCACGGCTAGCACATCAGTAACTGTTTGATCACTCTTTGAACCAGGGCTTGTCTGCTGGCTAACGTGCATTGTTTAAGGCATGCCAGGAAAAGCACCAGGCCTATCTTAGAATCAGGAATAAACCTAACGAAGGCTAAATACATAGTATAAACACCTAGCTCCCTGTAAATACCAAAAGCAGTAGACCATAGACAAAGATAAATAGTCTCACAATGAATAGATCTGAGCACCTGGGCAAGAATGATGGTGGATAACCAAGAGACTAACAAGAATAGACTCCATGAAGGTCTCTGTTCCTGATGGAGCCCATTGTGAGTGCAGGAGCACAAGACTGAATTGTTTGCAAGCATCTTCCACCAAAAGTGTTGAGAGGATGATCCTACTCAGCCTGCTCCTGAGATTCCCATCATCGTGGATATCATTAATTTGTTCACTTCACTTGATATTAAAAAGCAGCTGAGTCCTGTGGTTTTGGGCACAAGAAAGTCTACAAATCCTAATAGTTCCTGGTTTAAATGCTGAAAACTTGTACACCAGAGCTAGTCATTCCCTCTATTCAAGGTGTTCTGGTAAAGCTTTGACAGTGGCATCTGTCCAACAATATGGAAGATTGCTTAGTCATATCCTATCCATAAAATTACAGGCTAAATCTAGCGTGGCCAATTATCATCCTGTCAGCATCCTCCCTATCATCAGTGAAGTGATGGAAGGAATCTTCAGCCATGCCATCAACCAAAACCTACTCACCAATAACTTGCTCACCGTTCAGGTCAGGTTTCACTGGAACCACTCAGCTCCAGACTTGCCACAGTCATGATCCAGACATAGATGCAAGAGTTGAAAGTCAAAGGGGAAATAAGAGCAGCTGGCCTGACAAAGGCAGCATTCATCCAAATGTAGCATTAAGGAAGCTTAGCAAAACTGAAGTTAATTGTGGTCAATATGAGAACCCTTTAGTGGTTGGAATCATACCTGACATAAAGAAAGATAGCTGTGGTTGTTGAAAAGCAGTCAATCCAGCCCAGGACATCACTGCATGAATTCCTCAGGGAAATTTCAATAACATCTTCTGTTATTTCATCAATGACCTTCGGCCTGTCATAAGGTTAGGAGTGAGGTTGATTGCTTTTGATTGCACAGTTTCAGCTTCCATCACAACTTATTTGATAATGTCAGCCTACAGTTGGACCTGGATGACATGCAGGCTTGTGTTAACAAGTAACATTTTGGTAATGACCATCTTAAATTAGAGACAGCCCACCCACCTTCCATGACCTTCAACAGTACCCACCATTAACATTTACAGAATTGCCACTGACCAAAGACATTACTGGACCAATGATATAAGAAGATCAGTGAAGAGCTTAAATACTCTGCAGTAAGTGGCTCGCCTCCTGGCTCCTCAAAGTCTCTTACCATGCAAAGACTTAAGTCACGAGCGTGATCTAATACCATTCACCTGGATGGGTGCAGCTGCATCAATATCATTCAAGACAGAAAAGTTAGGTTGATCAGTGCTCCTGTAGCATAGATAACGGAGAACCAGTGGATGTGGTGTATTTGTATTTTCAGAAGGCTTTTGATAAGGTTCCACTCAGGAGGTTAGTAAACAAAATGAGAGCGCATGAGATTGGGGATAATATACTGCTATGGATTGAGAATTGGTTAACTGACAGAAATCAGAAAGTAGGAATAAATGGGTCATTCTCAGGATGACAGGCTGTTACTAGTCGGGTACTGCAAGGATCAGTGCTTGGGCCACAGCTGTTCACAATCTATATAAATGATTTGGATGTGGGGACCAAATGTAATTTTCCAAATTTGCTGATGAACTGAACAATCTAATTGAGATTTTGGGCTGGATCTTGTTCTCCCGCCATGCAGAAAATGGCAGCCGCCACGCACAGGCCAAGTGCCACCTCACTGTCGAGATCTTGCATCTGACGGGCACTTCGCACATGCATGGCAGCCACCCCCCTACCCAATCATGTGGTGTCACCTGTTGAAGGAGCTGGTGCTGGCACCATTTTTAAAAGTCTGCCAGCCCTGTAAGCAGCGCAACATAACACAGCGTTGACCCCTTCCCCCACCATACACAACAGAACGCAGAGTTGACCCGTTTCCCTCCCCCATACAGTACATAGTGGAGAGTTGACCTCTTCCCCAACTCCATGGTGCCAGCTTTCCCTAGACAGAAAAGTGAAGGCACGTGAGTGCTGCATGTCACTCTGAAGATTGGAAATTGAAGGTAAGATCATTGCAGTATACATTTTAAGTAATGCAAAGATGTAATTTAAATATGCAAACTCAGGTCTCATTGCAAAGCGGTGGAGGGGCCGCCACAGAGCTTCCCCGCCACCGGGAAGATCGGGCCCGGCAATCCTGGCATCGGGTTCATGGCGGGCCGCTGCTGGTCCGATTTTCTGGGCCCCCCGCCACAGAACCCGGCATTGGGAGGAGAACAAGATCCTGCCCATTGTATTTGAAAATTTCGATTTTCCGATGCTTGATTGTAAAAACAGACAATGTGCTTGTGCAAAATGAGACTAATAACACTTGTATGAAGTTGGTCACATGCACATACAGAAATATGAATCAATCCCATCTTACATTCATGCATGTGTACACATTTATAAACCGATTTCATTTCAGGCATCCTCATTAAGGCTATTTTGTCCACATGAAACCCAGTTTTAAACTGAGCAAATGGTCATCACCTAGGGTTGCCAAATCTGGTTGAATGTAGTCCCAGAGATTTCATTGCATAACTCTCAAATCTTAACTGTCCCGTCCAATCAAATAGCCTTTTACCATCACCCATATTTTGATAATTAATAAACTACTAGTACACTCACCGCCTGACCTGGATTTCCTTTTGCAATCCTACTGGGATCAAGGATGGCCACTCCTTCATGGTGCGGGTGGAGCTCGGTACCCAATTTCCCTGTGGAATTTGGCCTGATATTTCCCAATGCAGGGAGAGCTTGTTCTAGCAGTCTCATCTCAGTCTACCTAGGTTTCTACTTACCTTCCTAAATAGGGTTTACTCTCTGCTGAGGCCTACAAGGCAAATACTGTGCCAGTCTCAGGATGCTTCTGTCCCTTAAACTGCTCAACTGCCGTATCTGGGCTGCAGCAGTGGTCCTGCTTCTTCATCACTGGGATTTTGCAGCTAAACAATCAAGGCAAGATTTCAGGCAGAAGTCTGGCATGCATCTGAGATGCATGCAGGTCCAACAGGCGGTTAAAAAGGCAAATGGTGTGTTGGCCTTCATAGCGAGAGGATTCGAGTACAGGAGCAGGGATGTCTTGCTGCAATTATACAGGGCCTTGGTGAGACCACACCTGGAATATCGTGTGCAGTTTTGGTCTCCTTATCTGAGGAAGGATGTTCTTGCTATAGGGGGAGTGCAGTGAAGGTTTACCAGACTGATTCCTGGGATGGTGGGATTGATGTATGAGGAGAGATTGGGCTGACTAGGCCTATATTCACTAGAGTTTAGAAGAATGAGAGGGGATCTCATAGAAACCTATAAAATTGTAACAGGACTTGACAGGGTAGATGCAGGAAGGATGTTCCCGATGGTGGTGGAGTCCAGAACCAGGGGTCATAGTCTAAGGATACAGGGTAAACCTTTCAGGACTGAGATGAGGAGAAATTTCTTCACCCAGAGAGTGGTGAGCCTGTGGAATTCGCTACCACAGAAAGCAGTTGAGGCCAAAACATTGTATATTTTCAAGCAGGAGTTAGATATAGCTCTTGGGTCTAAAGGGATCAAAGGGTATGAGGCGAAAGCGGAAACAGGTTACTGAGTTGGATGATCAGCCATGATCATAATGAATGGCGGAGCAGGCTCGAAGGGCCAAATGGCCTACTCCTGCTCCTATTTTCTATGTTTCTATAATCTCCCATCCTGGAAAATGGCTTAACATTGAGTGGTTTTGAATGGGTAGAATTCCAGCATAACAATGGCTCCTGTTGGGTAATGGGAATACTTATGCAGGAAGGTTTATTTTTAAGTATGTTGTTGGGCCAAAATAGAGGCTGCTTTGTTCTATCTCTGGCTCATATATTTGGCCAGGACAGGATTGATCCTGCAATTGAGTGCAAATTGTAAAAATAAAAATCCAATCCTCTACCGCCTCACTTTGATTACATAAAACAGAAAAAAAACCTAAAGTAGCAAACATGGATACAGTTGCATAGTGCTACCATTATGCTGATTCCAAGGTCGAATGTTTGAAGTTGCAGGCAAAGAAAATTACTTATGGTTGCTCTGCAGTACTAAAGGACGTTTGCGTGTCATCCTTCAAATGTAATGGCAGGCACAATATTAACCATATTAATAAGGGAATAAAATATGTTCATCTAGTTATACATTGCTTGATAGGGCCAATACCACAAATGTTGAGTGGTGATCAAATAAAAATGCCCACAATCTTCAGTGAAAAGCATTGTGATATATTTGCTTCAGTTATTTTTTTTTATTTTTTATCCTTTACTCTTTAAAGAAATGAATCAGGATGAGTACTGTTTCACAGATGTCAATAATCCTTTGGTACATCACTGAGTTCTTCATTTTTAAGTACCGTGAAGCTTGATAAACTATTTGAATCTGGGAGCTATAAGAGCTAACATTGATTCGGTCCTTAAACAATGTTCACATACATGCTGTTCCAATGAATAACTGGCTCATGATCAGGATCAGAAATCCTGACTGTCTTTTTCTCTCTCTGAGCCAGAGCACTGAGGCAAATCACAGCACCTTTACTGCAGGCTTAACCAAAATCAGCTTATTCTGATAAACCAAAGAGCAAAGCTGGGACTTTGCTAACCACTTTGACTTAATGCCACATGAGCCATTGTACTTAAACTGAGGCATAAGGAGCCATTTTTACTCAAAACAACCATGTCACACAATTTAACCAGCAAATATGCAGTTCTAGCATTGTTGATCTAATCCCCTATGCTAAATACTTTTTGAAAATTGTATAGGTTCAAGAACTTAAAAACACTTTTTGAAAGGCTTTGGAGAGGGTACAGAGGAGGTTTACCAGGATGTTGCCTGGTCTGGAGGGCATTAGCTATGAGGAGAGGTTGGAAAAACTCGGATTGTTTTCATTGGAACGACAGAGGTGGAGGGGCGACATGATAGAGGTTTACAAAGTTATGAGTGGCATGGACAGAGTGGATAGTCAGAAGCTTTTTCCTGGAGTGGAAGAGTCAGTTACTAGGGGACATAGGTTTAAGGTGCGAGGGGCAAAGTTTAGAGGGGATGTGCAAGGCAAGTTTTTTACACAGAGGGTGGTGAGTGCCTGGAACGTGCTGCCAGGGGAGGTGGTGGAAGCAGATACAATAGCGACGTTTAAGAGACATCTTGACAAATATATGAATAGGAAGGGAATAGAGGGATATGGGCCCCGAAAGTGCAGAAGGTGTTAGTTTAGACAGGCATCAAGATCGGCGCAGGCTTGGAGGGCCGAATGGCCTGTTCATGTGCTGTACTGTTCTTTGTTCTTTGTTCTTTGAAACCAATTGCTTTATACTGGATAATAAAGGACCATTAATTAATGTGGCTGTGTGCTGTCAATTGAGTCAAATTGTGTTTTATGATGTTCTCATGGGTGGGAACGGCATCTAGAAAAGTGTTTTTTCAAATTATATTCTATGACCAACGGTCATATGACCTTGTCTTGAAGGAGACAAGGATTGGTATTAGTTACAGAAAAATGTCACGAGAAGTGTGTGGAAATTGATTTTTCCAACAATTACATTTAAAGACTTTGACATTACTTTGACAATTGGTTTGGAATGCATTCTTTCAGGAATTTCAGTTTTTCCAAGCATGCATGAAAGATCAGTATAACGGTCATGCAGCTACTTTGGACAAACTATATTTTAGTTTTCATTGTGGATTGAAAATTGATGATTTTGCATGGCTAAATGAATGCCTAAAAATATTTTCTATGGTGAAAAAGGTCTGGAATGCATGGGTTATTTGCACATCTGTATACTCTACACAAACAATTTTGTAAAGTTATTTCAAATGTATTTTTGCTATAAATGTGCAACTATTCCCATTGTTTCTTTTTGCAGCACACTGTGAAGATTTGTTGATGTTTGAAGAGAGCTTGCCTATTCAGTGGACAACTGAACATTTTACTACAAATTTGACATGAACTTTTACTGGAGAATAAAATGGCCCAGAGGTGCAGGAGTAACTCTGTTGCCTTTAAGATAAAAGTGCTTGAGGTTCTTGAGGCTAAGGCAACAGAGCAGCAACTTACGAGTTAAGCAAGTCGAGCGTGCACAATGGACAAACATAAGACAAAAGTCTTCCAAAGGTAAGGCTTAAAATGGTCCTAAAGAGAAAGTGGTCTGAGTTAGTAAAAAAAAGCTGCTGGATTGAGTGCTGGTGACAAAAACAGTTCGAAGAGCAATTAGCACAATCAAAATCTGACAGAATATGCCTGGGGGGATGAATTTCACAGATTACAAACTGATGCTGATGCTCCAACTAAAACCCATCAACATATGAAAAAGTACTCCAGCATTATTGTCAAAAATGAGTAAATTGACTGGAGCATTGATGTTGCAGTGAGTCAAGGATGTTTGGTATTACTGCAAAAGAGATTTTTTTTAATCCAGCACTTCGTACAGATTGACACACTGAATATTGTTTAGCTGTGCTACTGCATTAGCTTGGCACAGTTCATGACACTTTCACCTCTTAGCTAAAACAATGTAAATTCAAACCCTGCACAAGGATTTGAGCTCATAATCCAAGCTGAGAGTCTAGTACAGAATTGAGGTAGTATTGCATTGTTGAATGTGCCATTCATCAGGTGAGATGTTAACTGAAAATTGTTTGCTGAATTAAAAGAATGTTAAAAATCCCATGATTCTACTCCAAGAACAGTAAGGAGTTCTTCCAGTGATTTGGCCAAAATTGCCCCTCAACCAATATCACCAAAAACAGCTCAATTGGCTATGTTTGCAGGATCTTTCTTGTGAACAGAATGACTGTCATGTTGTCCAACATAACAACAGGCAATTCACTTCAAAGTAGTTTATTGTATGTGAAGCATTTTAAAAACCTGTTAAGAGTTGTGATAAGGTGCTAAATGCAATCAATCAATCAACCAAACACAATACCATCTACAATATTTAGACATCTAAGTTTAATCAGATGTTGGCTGCTGCAATTAATAGACTATTCAAAATTGCTGTCAGGAAGCTGTGGAAAATCTAATCTGCAAATCTTCTCTGCAGGTGGCAGAATGAGGAATGTCCCTTATTTGTAGAGACAATCAGATGTACATCAACTGTATTCTGAAGTTAGTGATGATGCCTCACTGGGGAATCATAATGGAGAATTCTTCTGATGGAGTGAAATGAGTTATTCCAGTTGGACAATGACGATCCAAAATATAGTTGCACTTCGGTGCCCACACAAAGAAGACTCACTCAGACTAGTGCTAAAATGATGCAATGTAAATCCCTGAGCTGAGGTCTTATCTAACTGTGGAGTAATGCAAAGTAACATTTACATGGGAGTCTCAGTGATTCACTCCAGTGTCAGGTCATATTCTAACTGTGAATTTATACTACAATTTTAATGTCAGTGCAAAGCACAGCAACTTTCATCTGAAGCTACAGCTGTACTGTCGAAGCTCAGGAGTTTATTAGCTGTGGTCCTGAACAGTGACTATAGCACCACAGATCAATAATTTCTATTGTTATTTTGTTACACTGCATCATTTATTTTTGTTTGTTTGCTGTTATAGTATTCATTGTTGATTGTATTATTAAGAGATTAGAGTTGGGACAAGTGATTTGTCATGGTGTAATATACTGCGACAAGTTTTGCAATGTTCACCCTACAGGGTAACTCTGTACAGTTTCTGTACTCACCAGCATACCATTTTCTAAAATTAATGCTAATTTAAAAGGCAGGGCAATTGGTTACAACTGTTAGCATTTGCATGGATGCTTTTTTTGTTGGAGTTCTAATCAGTTTTTCCTCTCATCGCATTTTAATTTTAATCAGCAGAATATTTTAAAGTAATGTTATTCTACTATGCCCACCCAATCCGATAAGAATCAGACATGTTTCTAACTAATTGCGAAAACAACTGCTCATTCAAGTCAGGAAAGGGCTCAGCTGACTGGTGATGTAACAAGAATATTGTGAGTCAATGTTCAGCAGCCTTATTGGGGGGAAAATGGACTCGCATGGTAACTTAGTAAACAACTCCGCTGCCTGATGAGGTCTTGAACCATACAAATCAAACAATTCTTAAATTTAATCTCTGGTCAAAGTTAAAAATTCTCCGAGACAATGGGGAAAGGCAACACACCCAAATCAGTGACGAGTTTGGAAGGGAAAAATCAGTCACGGATCGCATTCCTGTTCATATCCGGTGACTTCTAATAGAACTACTTGACTGTGAATGTTGCATGAGAGCTTCGAATTTGTGTGTGATATTCTTTCGAGTTGCTTACACTCATCGTCAAGCATCATTCATATCAAGTCACTTGATAGCCGATTGCTATCCATAGAACAAAACTCTTATGCTAGTCGCTGCTTCAGGAAAGCGAGAGAGGATAAGAGGAAATGGGAGAAAATTGAGAGGAAAGAAATAAAAAGTGTGCGGGAAATTGTAGTTGAGAGCTGCATGAGAGGCATGCACTGTCATTTTGATAGGATAGACTGTTAAATTTTGCCAAAGGATAATTTCACTATTTAATGTCTTTGCAAAGACTACAAGTAGATTAATCGAACTGCTTTAGACAAAGGACAGAATAACCAATCACATCATCTGATACTTTGTAAAATATTGTGAACCTCACTGCTATTCATGGAAAAGCATTCGCCAGAAAAATAACTGTGGTGACAAAACCTTACTGACCAGTATGCTGCTAAATCAAAGCTTTTTCAAACTATTTGAACTTGAGCGGCGAACAAACATGGGCAATAGCTGGTATATTAGGCTTTTTATATTTGATTAAAAATTGGGTCCAGAATTTCCTTGCATTTTCTGCTGCTGCACTACTTAATCTTTTGCCAGAGGTGCAGCGGAAACAGCATTTATGCACATAAATGGGGTTTCCGCACATTGCTGGCAAAATTACGCTGGCGTAACAAGAAAAAGTGCGAGGAAATTCAGGGCCTGACTAATAATCGATACATTAGGCAATAGATTACATTTCTATACATACTGTATGAAAATGCTTTGGACTATCATTTTGTTTGGTATGAATGATAACTATAGTAGGTTGAAGCACTAAGCACATTATCTACGTGTACTGAAAGAGAAATGCCTTATCGGTATAATCAAAAGCACAAGAATATTTTAGAGGTCATCTGTTTCAGGAATGGTTCCTTCCAAAGGCAGATCATCAAATACCATTGCAACGTTGTTAGATGTCCAACCTTGCGCAGTTCTGTTGAAGCTTGGCCGACCAGCAGTACCGTCTTGGAAGACTGGCAGCCTGAGCTCTGGTTCCAGTAATGCAAAATCCAGCTTTGGTAACTTGAAACTCATAATTTTGGAAGCTTTGTCAAAACCACCATAAGGAGTTGCGACTCTGTGGATTTAGAAATGAAAAATCAGAAATTGATTAAGAGACAGTTCAGCCTTCTTAGCTGCCCCTCGCTTAGATCTTTTGGAAGACTGGAAACTGTATAACTGAACTGAAACAACAAAGCCTTTTCTTAAGTTCACTGGCTTTAAAGTGCTGGTTTCTGCCTTCCCACACTCTCCCTCCATTGTGCTGTGATTTTTTATCTCTGAGTGGGACCATGTAAAATATCACATAAGACAATAAGAAATAGGAGCAGGAGTGAGCCATTTACAGCCTCGAGTCTGCTCCACCATTCAATAAGATGATGGCTGATGCGATTGTGGCCTTAGTTCCACTTTCTTGTTCCCCGTTCCCCCCCCGCCCCGCCCCACCCCATAAAGATCAAAACTCTGTCTAACTCAGCCTTGAAGATATTCAATGGCCCAGCCTCCACTGCTCTCTGGGGAAGAGAATTCCAAAGATTAATGACTGTCTGAGAGAAGAAATTCTTCCTCATCCCTGTCTGAAATGGGAGACCCTTTATTTTGAAACTGTGCCACCAGTTCTAGATTCCCCCACGAGAGGAAACATCCTCTCAGCATCTATCCTGTCAAGCCCCCTCAGAATCTTAGATATTTCAATAAAATCACCTCTCATTCTTCTAAACTCCAATGAGTATCGGCCCAACCTGCTCAACCTTTCCTCATAAGACAACCCCTTCACCCAGGAATCAGTCTAGTAAACCTTCTCTGAACTGCTTCCAATGAAAGTATATCCCTCCTTAAGGAAGGAGACCAAAACTGTATACAGTACTCTGGATGTGATCTTGCTAATGCCCTGTAAAGTTTTATTTATTTTATTTAGAGATACAGCACTGAAACAGGCCCTTCGGCCCACCAAGTCTGTGCCGACCAAGTACCACCCATTTATACTAACCCTACAGTAATCCCATATTCCCTATCACCTCCCTACACTAGGGGTAATTTACAACGGCCAATTTACCTATCACTTGCAAGGTCTTTGGATGTGGGAGGAAACCGGAGCACCCGGCGAAAACCCACACAGACACAGGGAGAACTTGTAAACTCCGCACAGGCAGTACCCAGAATCGAACCCGGGTCGCTGGAGCTGTGAGGCTGCAGTGCTAACCACTGCGCCGCCCTTGTCGTAAAACATCCCTACTTCTATACTTCCAGGCCCCTTACAATAATGTCAACATTCCATTTGCCTTCCAAATTACTTGCTGTACCTGCATGCTAATTTTTTGTCATTCATGTACGAAAACACCCAGATCCCTCTGCACTGTAACATTCTGCAGTTTCTCTCCATGTAAATAATATTCTGCTTTTCTATTCCTGCCAAAGTGTACAACCTCACATTTTCCCACATCATACTTCATCTGCCGCATTGTTGCCCACTCACGTAACCTATCAATATCTCTTTGGAGACATTTTGTGTCCTCCTCACAACTTGCTGTCCCACCCATCTTTCTGTCATCTGCAAATTTGGCTACAATACACCCAATCCCTTCATCCAAAACATCACAGAATCACAGAATCGTTACAGTGCAGAAGGAGGCCATTCGGCCCATCGTGTCTGCACCAGCTCTCCAAATGAGCAGTTCACCTAGTGCCATTCCCTCGCATTCTCCCCGTAACCTGCACATTCTTCCTTTTCATATAACTGTCTAATTCCCTTTTGAATGCTTCATTTGAATCTGCCTCCACCACACTCTCAGGCACCGCATTCCAGACCTTAACCACTCGCTGCGTGAAAAAGCTTTTCCTCATGTCACTTTTGCTTCTCTCACCTATTACTTTAAATCTGTGCCCTCTCATTCTCGATCTTTTCACTAGTGGAAACAGTTTCCCCTATCTACTCTGTCCAGACCCCTCATGATTTTAAATACCTCTATCAAATCCCCTCTTAGCCTTCTCATCTCCATGGAAAACAGTCCCAACTTCTCCAATCTATCTTCATAACTGAAGTTCCTCATCCCAGGAATCATTCTCGTGAATCTTTTCTGTACTCTCTCCAATGCCCTTCACGTCTTTCCTAAAGTGTGGTGCCCAGAATACTCCAGCTGAGGCTGAACTAGTTCAACATAACCTCCTTGCTCTTGTACTCTATGCCCCTATTAATAAAGCACAGGATACTGTATGCTTTATTAACTGCTCTCTCAACCTGTCCTGCCACCTTCAATGACTTATACACATATACACCCAGGTGTCTCTGCTCCTGCACCCACTTTAGAATTGTACCCATTGTTTTATATTGTCTCTCCATGTTCTTCTTACCAAAATGAATCATTTCACATTTCTCTGCATTGAACTTCATCTGCCACCTGTCTGCCCATCTCATTAACATGTCTATGTCCTTTTGCAGTTCTACACTATCCTCCTCACAGTTCACAATGCTTCCAAGTTTTGTATCATCCACAAACTTTAAAATTGTGCCCTGTGCACCAAGGTCTAGGTCATTAATAGATATCAGGAAAAGCAAGGGTTCCAACACTGATCCCTGGGGAATTGCACTACAGACTTCCTCCAGCCCGAAAAACAGCCATTAACTACAACTCTCTGTTTCCTGTCACTCAGCCATGAGCTATAACTTTGCTCATAAGTCTGTTGTGTGGCACTGTAACCACATCAACTGCATTGCCCTCATCAACCCTCTTTGTTACCTCCTCAAAAACTCCAGCAAGTTAGTTAAACATGATTTTTCCTGAAGAAATCCATGCTGGCTTGCTTTAATTCACCTGCATTTGTCCATATGACTATTTATTTTGTCCTGAATTATTCTTTCTAGAAGTTCCCCCACCACTGAAGTTAAACTGACTGGCCTGCAGTTGCTGGGCTTATCTTTACACCCATTTTTGAACAAGGGTGTAACGTTTGCAATTCTCCAGGCCTCTAGCACCACCGCTGAGTCTAAAGAAGACTGAAAAATTATGGCCAGTGCCTCCGTGACTTCCACCCTCACTTCCCTTAGTATCCTTGGATCTCTTCCGGTCCTGATGCTTTATCCACTTTAAGTACAGACAGCCTATCTAATATGTCCTCCTTATCAATTTTAAACCCTTCTAGTGTCTGAATTACCTCTTCTTTCACCATTGTCTGGGTTGCATTTTCTTCCTTGGTAAAGCCAGATACAAAGTATTCATTTAATACCTCAGCTATGCCCTCTACTTCCATACATAAATCCCCTTTATGGTCCCTAATCGGCCCAAGTCCTCCTTTTACCACCCTTTTACTATTTATATGCCTATAGAAAACTTTGGGATTCCCTTTAATGTTAGCTGCCAGTCTCTTTTAAGATAAACTCTCTCTTATCTTCTCTTATTTGCTTTTTCACTTCCCCTCTGGATCTTTTATATTCAGCCTGGTTCTCAATGGTATTTTCTACTTGGCATTTGTCAGAAGCATACTTTTTCTTCTTTATCTTAATCTCTACTTCTTTTGTCATCCAGGGAGCTCTGGATTTGTTTGCTTTACCTTTCCCCTTCAAGGGAACATACATTGAATGTGCCTGTACTATCTCTTCTTTGAAGGTAGCCCATTGTTCAGCTATCGTTTTTCCTGCCAACCTTTGACTCAAATTTATTCACTCCAGCTCCATTCTTAGTCCATTTAAGTTGGCTTTCCCCCAGTTAATTATTCTTACTCTGGATTGTTCTTTGTCCTTTTCCATAGTTATCCTAACCTTATGATACAATGATCACTGTCCCCTCAATGATTTCCTGCTGATATTTGATCCACTTGGCCCACCTCATTCCCAAGAATCAGGTGTAGCAGTGCCTCCTTTCTCGTTAGACTAGCAATATACTACTGTAGAAAATATTTCTGAACATATTGTAGGTACTCTTGCCCCTCATTGTCCTTTACATTACTATTATCCCAGTCTATGTTTGGATAATTAAAGTCCCCCATTATAAATAGCCTAATTAATAATAATATTAATATAGATTGTAAATAGTTGAGGCCCCATCACTGCTCCCTGTGGAACTTCCCCAGTTACAGTTTGCCAACCTGAAAATTGCACATAGGTCAGAGTCATATGTGACATAGAAGGAGGCCATTCAGCCCATTGAGTCCATGACAGTTCTACTTGGAGAATTCCAGGGAGTCCATTGAGTCCATGACAGTTCTCCTTGGAGAATTCCAGTCAGTCCCACTCCCCCGCCCGATCCCAGTAGCCCTGCAAATTTTATTTCCTTCAAGTACCCTTCCAATTTCCTTTTGAAATTATTGATTGCCCACGAGGGTGATGGATGCATAGACAATGAGTTCCAGGTCATTACCACTCGCTGCGTAAAAAAGTTCTTGCCCAAAACCTTCAATCTGCATCCCTTAGTCCTTGCACTATTAGTTAATGGGAACAGTTTTCCTTGCCTAACTTATCCTAAGTCTGTCATATTCTTGTACCCCTCTATCAAATCTCTCCTCAATCTCCTTTGCTCCATGGAGAATAACCCCAGCTTTTCAACCTAACTTTGTAACTAAAATCCTCCATCCCTGGAACCATTTTGGTAAATCTCCTTTGTACCCTCTCAAGGACCCTCATATCCTTCCTAAAGTGTGGTGACCAGAACTGGATGCAATACTCTTGTTAGGGCTTAACCAGAGCTTTATAAAGGTTCAGCATAACTTTCCTGCTTTTGTACTCTGCCTCTATTTATGAAGCCCAAGATCACATATGCTTTGCTAACCGTACTCTCAATATGTCCTGCCACTTTCAAAGATTGATACACATGCAATCTCGGATCTCTCTGTTCATGCACACTCTTTAAAACAGCGCCATTAACTTTATATTGCCTCACTTTGTCCCTTCTGCCAAAATGCCTCACCTCACACTTCTCTGTATAAAATTCCATCTGCCACTTTTCTGCCCCAATTATCCCAATTCTCAGTTAGCCAATCCTTTATCCATGCCAATATATTACCCCCAACACCATGAGCTCTTGTATGGTAAACTTTTATGTGGCACCTTATCAAAAGCCTTTTGGAAATCCAATTATACTACATCTATTGGTTTCCCTTTATCCACCCTGCTTGCTACATCCTCAAAGAAGTCTAATAAATTTGTCAAACATGATTTCCATAAAGCCATGTTGACTCTGCCTGATTGTATTCTATTTTCTAAATATCCTACGACTACTTCCTTTATAATAGATTCCAGCATTTTCCCAATTACATGTTAGGCTAACTGGTCTACAGTTTCCTGCTTTCTGCCTCCCTCCTTTCTTGAATAGAGGTGTTACATTTGTGGTTTTCCAATCCACTGAGACCTTTCCAGAATCTAGGGAATTTTGGAAGATTATAACCAATCCACTATCTCTGTAGCCACTTCTTTTAAGACCCTAGGATGCAAATCATCAGGTTCAAGAGACTTGTCAGTCTTTAGTCCCATAGTTTTTCTAGTAATTTTTTTCTAGTGATTGTGATTGTTTTAAGTTCCTCTCTCCCTTTTGCCTCTTGATTTTCTGCTATTCTTGGGATGCTTTTTGTGTCTTCTAATGTGAAGACAAAAACAAAATACTTGTTCAAAGGCTCTGCCATTATCTTGTTTCCCATTAGTAATTCCCCAGTCTCATCCTCTAAGGGACCGAAGCTTACTTTAACTACTTTTCCTTTTTATATATTTATAGAAGCTTTTATTGTCAGTTTTTATATTTCTTGCTAGTTTACTCTCGTTCTTTAATTTATTCCCCTTTTCTTAGCCATTCTTTTCTGGTTTCTAAAAGTTTCCCAATCTTCTGACCTATCACTAATCTTCGCACATCCATGCTACAGATCACAGATTACATTCGAAAAGTAACTACACTTCAAAAATACTTCATGGGTTATAAAGCGCCTTGTGACATAGTGAGGTTGTGAAAGCACTTGATGAATGCAAGAATTTCCTTCTTTTTAGGCTTTCTGTGAGAAATACCATAAAAGATCAGTTAATTTATTCCAAATATGACTGAAAGTTGATTTTCATCTTTTCAATTCAGAAGCTATGAAGTGCAATCAGGGAGCAACAGATTTTTAAACTTAATTTTAGCAATTTGGAGGAGACTTTTGCAGACCTTGACGTCACCCTACTCTGCACTAATTCTCTTTGGTATTTTGTGGTCATTGTGAGTATTATTTTCGTGTTGTATGGCACCACCACCGTGCTAAATGGGATAGATTCAGAACAGATCTGACAGCTCAAAACTGGACATCCATGAGGTGCTGTGGACCATCAGAATTCAAACACAACCTGTAACCTCATGGCCTGTCATATCCTTCACTCTACCATTACCATCAAGCCAGGGGATCAACCCTGGTTTAATGAGGAGTGCAGGACAGCGTGCCAGGAGCTGCACCAGGAATACCTCAAAATGAGGTGTCAACCCAGTGAAGCTACAACACAGGACTTCTTGCATGCCAACAGCAAAAGCAGCATGCAATAGCCAGAGCTAAGCAATCCCAGAACCAATGGATCAGATTAAAGCTCTGCAGTCCTGCCACATCCAGTTATGAATGGTGGTGGACAATTAAACAACTAACAGGAGGAGGAAGTTCCACAAATATCCACATTCTCAATGATCGAGGAGCCCAGCAGATCAGTGCAAAAGTAAAGGCTGAAGCATTCGCAACCATCTTCATCCAGAAGTGCTGAGTGGATGATCCATCTTGGCCTCCTCCTGAGGTCCCCAGCATCAAAGATGCCAGTCTTCAGCCAATCTTTTTGTCTATCCCCACTTACTCTTCACACTACCATTGATGCCATGCCTTCAGCTATGTTGGTCCCATGTTCTAGATTTCCCTCACTAAACTCACCTCGTCTTCCTCGCCATCTTTAAGACCCTGCTTAAAACCTACCTCTTTGACCTACCCCTCCTAATATCACCTTCTTTCTTCAATTGTATGTCTGTGAGGTGCTATGGGACATTTTCCTATGTCAAAGGTGCTATATGGAAGTGTTCTTGTTTTTATAAATGGGATACCATTTTTGCATCGAAGATTTTATATAATTAAAGCACAATGCAGTCCTGCAGGCTTTATTAAGCTCTCTGTTAAGCGATTCCAACATAATTTTTTTATTCTTTCATGGGATGTGGGCATCATTGGCAAGGCCAGCATTTCTTGCCTATCCCTAATTGCCCTTGAGAAGGTGGTGGTGAGTTGAACCACTTCAGTCCATCTGGTGCAGGTAAACCCACTGAGCTGTTTGGGAGGGAGTTCCAAGATTTTGATCCAGCGACAGTGAAGGAACAGAGATATATTTCCAAGTCATGATGGTGTACAACTTGGAGGGGAACTTGCTGGTGGCGGTGTTTTTAAAGTGCGGCCAGCCCTGCTGGTCAATTTGAATCTTGAAAGTCATATCCCCCCCAAAATCTACCAAATAAAATTGTAATGCCCCTTCCCACCCCCAATAACAATTACATTAACTATTTGCCCTTCCCTCCCCCAACACTTCCCTTTGAAATCTGACTTCCCCCCCCAGACTGTACACAGTTTAAAGTTCACCCCTTCCCATCATCCCCCTACACTCATTACATTTATTTGAGCCTGTTTCGCCCCCCACCCCTGCACTAAAAATCTTAACTCCCCCATGCATTCCCCCCTCCCCCCCCCCCCCCCCCCCACCAGTGTCACACCGGCTTTCCCCAGACGGGGAAGTGAAAGCGAGGGAGTGCCGGCCGTCGCACTGAAGATCACAGGGGGCCCGGAAGATTGGAGGTGAGTGTATTTCAATTTATTCATTTTATTGATTTACTTATTGAAATTGTTGTGTCACCCAGCAGCGGGGGCGGGGGGAGGCCACCACGGAGCCTTGCTACCGCCGAGAGGATCGGGCTGGGCCTCCTGGTGTCGAGCTCCATGGCGGGCCTCTACCGGAACCATCTTCCAGCACCTCCCGCCCCTGCCACAGAGCCCGACATCAGGGGCCCGGTAAAAGCTAGCCCATAGTGTGCGAGGGTTTAAAACATCAAAGAAATACCAGTGTGTCAGAAAGCTGGCATATTCCCACTTACATTTGCATTTAACCTGCGCGCAAAAGGCAATTGAAAGCAGATTTAACCCTGCATTCTGGCTTCAAGTGCCAGCACATGGGTTTCCGGAGCTGTCTGAAACTCGGCAGTGTTGATAAGGCGAGAGCAGAGTGGGCCAGTTTGTAGTGAGTAGTGAGACAAGTTCTGATGAACGGTCATAGACCTGAAACGTTAACTCTGCTTCTCTCTCCACAGATGCTGCCAGACCTGCTGTGTATTACCAGCACTTTCCGTTTTTATTTCAGATTTCCAGCATTTACAGTATTTTGCTTTTATTTATGAAAGCATATTGGGGATTGGTGGGCTATGAAATTGCAATGCCTTTAGATACTGAACCAGAACAGCTGCTTCCTGCCTAGGAGAAAGGCTTTTACTCACAGCACTTGTTCTGGGAGAGTACTTTCACTGCTTTAAAGGTAGTTTCCAACATTTTGGAAGTCATTTCTGCTACCTTGTTTGTGTTTTCTTTGATCTGCACTTCCCTGCTGTCAGCCTTCACTGCAGCATAGAAGCAGCTTATGCAGTCTACCTTGAACCTTTGATGAGGAACAAGAGAATCAATACCAGCAGCGGCAACACCAGCAGGAGCAGAATCAGCTGCCTTCTCCTCAGCTACCTGTCCCTCCATAGGACAGAGGGGATAAACACAGAGCTCTGTATCCAATTGAGCAGAGCTCTGAGCATCCTGCACCCTCCAAGCGGGACTCTCCACTGCTGTCTCTATCTTCAGCTCTTGCTCACTTGTGACATGCGGCTCACCATGTGACAAAGTGGGAACACAGGAGTAGGAGTAGACCACTTAGCCCCTCGAGTTTGTTCTGTCATTCAATGTGACCATGGCTGATCTGCAACTTAACTCCATATACCCACCTTTGCTCTTTATCTCTCAATACATTTGGCCAACAAAAATCTATCAATCTCAGTTTTAAAATTAATACTTGATCGAACATCTATTGCCATTTGTGGAAGAGAGTTCCAAACCTCTATCACCCTTTGCTTGAAAGGTCTGGCTCTATTTTGACTATACCGTCCAGTCCTAGGCTCTACAACAAGTGGAAATAGCTTCTCCCAATCTACCCTATCTGTTACCATTAATATCTTGAAAACTTTGATAAGATCACCCCTTAACCTTCTAAGTTTCAGGGAATACAACCTTAGTTTGTTTTATCTCTCCTCGCAGCTTAACCCTTAGAGTTCAGGTATCATTCTAGTAAATCTACACTGCATTCGCTCCAAGGCCAATATATCCTTCCTAAGGTTTGGTAGCCAGAATTGCTCAGAGTACTCCAAATGTGGTATAACCAGGGCTTTGCATAGTTGAATGCTTCTACCCCTTGCATTCTCATCCTCCAGATAGAAAGGCCAGCATTCCATTCCTTTTTGATTATTTTCTCTACCTGTTCCTGACATTTTAATGATCTGTGTATCTGGACCCACAAATCTCTTTGAACTGCCACTGTTTCTAGATTTTCAGCATTTAGAAAATGCCCTGGTCTATCCTTTTTAGGTTAAAAGTGGATGTCCTCACATTTGCCTACATTGAAATCCATTTGCCACAGTTTTGTCTGTTCACTTAATCTATCAATATCTCTTTGTAATTTTATGCTTCCATCTCTACTGCTTGCAATACCACCTACCTTTGCATCATTGACAAATTTGAATATGTGGCTTTCTATCCCATCATCTAAAGCATTAATGAATACAATGAATATTTGAGGGCCCAAAACAGATCCTTGTGGCACACCACAAATCACATGCTGCCAATTAGAGTACCTGGCTATTTTCCTTACTCTCTATCACCTTCTGCTCAGCCAATTTCCTAACCAGGTTAATAATTTGCCTTTAATTCCATGAGCTTCAACTTTAGCTAACAACTCTTAGAGGGGACCTTCGGAAGTTGATATAAAGTAACATCCATAGACATTCCCCTGTCCACTACCTTAGTCACCTGCCTTGGAGGCCTCACCGAAGTTTGTGTATCTGAACTGATGGAGAGTACACATAAATAGAGTGACAGTGCTTCCTCAGAGTGTGACACCTCTGCTAAGGACTCCTCAGCCTCCTACCATACCAGCTTGAAGGACCTGTGTGAGATGGCAGACATGAAGTAGAACTGACAAAGGGAAAGAGCACTTTCAAAGTCATTATTGTGCAGATGATCTTATTTCAGTTCATGGTGGCAACAGTTCAACATGAATGATTGTACCTTGTGACTGTATAATATCTAGTTCTGCCACCAAGTTTCTGGGAGACCCCCCATATCTTCGTCTCCAATGGCCATGCACTTCACCACTCTGCTGATCTCCATGGCCTCTTTCTGCACAATGGTCAGGGGGGTTGGGGGGGATGCCTTAGCTCTCTACCTCTCTACCTCTCCACCTCTCCCTGGAGTTCTGTGATTTCTGCTGCAAGAAGAGAAACCAGAGAGTTATGAGTGTGAAAAATGTTTTGACAATGTTTTGAGTGGACGGGATGACAACATTTGCGGAGAGTGACAGTGAGGGATGGCTGTGAGATGGCAATAATATGAAGATGAGTTTCAATGTTGGTTGTTCAGGTGGGATGTAAAGAGGTGCCTCATGAGAGAGGAATGCATGAAGCTGCAAGGTGTGTTGGTCTGAGGAGTGTTGTGCAGGAGAATGTTGGGGTAGTCAGAGAGCGGGTGTTGGCACTAGAATGTGGGGTGCCACTCACCTTTCCTGCCCTTATGAAGTTATTAAATCTCTTGCAGCACTGTGTCCAACTGTGAGATACCAAACTCCTGCTGCTGACTTCCTCAGTGAATTTGAGAGGCTTCATTTCAGAGGCTTCCCATCTGCTTGGAACAGTGTTTTTCTGTGCGCCCTTACAGCCGCTCCGGGGATGTCTCAGAGAACTGAAGGGAGGGGGTAGCCTTCCCATATTGAGTCGTCATCATTATGCTTGCTCTCTTTCTCTTCATCGTTCTGCATTGGAACCATTCTTTAAATATCAGGGCGTTGTCACACCTGCCCACTCCAGTTGTTCAGGAAACCCCCAGAAGCAAGATGCTGATGCTATGACTGAGTTAAAAACTCACAGAATAACCCGCTCCTTGAACTGTTGGATTCCTGACCCGCTGCTGGTCCCTTGCTGCAAGAGGGTCAAAAGGTGGGGCTTTTAGGTTTTAGCGGTAAAAAATGAACATTGCAAATGAGTGATGGCAGGACGCCATATTGTCCATACTAAGGTCATGGCTGGAAGGACTTTGTCTGCAAGTAAACAGACATTTTGGAAGGAAATGTGAAGAGGGTGGTGATTAATTGATCTGCTCACAGAATGCAAGGCGACAGAAGTGGATAGTGTGAGTGGGATGAGAAGGGGTTGGTGAGTTTGCCCCCTTAGCCGTGGAGAAGAGAATAGAGCAGGTTGGGTTGCTGCTCAGAAAGAGGCCATCGTCCCTTTGGAGAAAACCAAGGAAGACACAAAGGGTACCTGTGGATTTATCCAAGGGGAATGCAATCTTGGAAAAACGTGTTAGAAGTGTAGAAAGACAGAGGGGTAGTGAGGAGTTTGGGTAGGGATTGCGCTGGGGGGTGGTGGTGGTGGTGGGGTGGTGGTGGGGTGGTTCAAAGTGCCTGAGGCAGTAAATGAAAAGTGGCGTTATTGGATGTTGGGAAGAGGAGAAGACAGTGGAGAAGGGCCAGAGATGACTGAGTTGTTGGGGGTCGGGGGGGGTTGACTGGTGGTGCTGAAAAGTAACAAAAAGTAATGAGCTTGGGGAATGGCAGCCAAAATTCACATACAACTGGAGATTGTTGTGTATATAATAAAAAAAACTTCGAACTATGGAGGAGACAGTACTCATAACAGCCACAGAAGGAGGCAATTCAGCCCATCGTGTCCATTTTGGCTCTATGCAAGAGCAACTCAGCAAGTCCCACTCCATTGCCTTTTCCCCATACCCCTGCAAATCTTTTCTCATCAGATAATTATCGAATTCCCTTTTGAAAGCCGTGATTGAATCTGTCTTCACCACACTTCTTTATTCTTTCTTGGGATGTGAGCATCACTGGCAAAGCCACCATTTATTGCTCATCCCTTTTTGCCCTTGAGAAGGTGGTAGTGAGCTGCCTTCTTGAATCGCTGCCCTTGCCCTTCTAGAGGGTAGAGTTCGTGGCTTTGGAAGGTGCAGTCAAAGGAGCCTTGACGAGTTGCTGCAGTGCATCTTGGAGATGGTACACACTACTGCCACTGTGTGCAGATGGTGAAGGGAGTGACTGTTTAAGGTGATGGATGGAGTCCTGATCTAGCAGGCTGCTTTGTCTTGGATGATGTCGAGCTTCTGGAGTGTTGTTGGATCTACACTCATCCAGGCAAGTGGAGAGTATTTCATCACAATCCTGACTTGTGCCTTGTAGATGGTGAACAGGCATTGAAGAGTCAGAAGGCAAGTTACATGCTGCAGAATTCCCAGCCTCTGACCTGCTGTTGTAGCCACAACATTTATGTGACTGGTCCAGTTAAATTTCTGGTCAATAGTCATCTCCAGTTGATTGTAGGTGATTTAGCGATGGTAATGCCATTGAAAATCAAGGGAAAATGGTTAGATTGCCTCTTCTTGGCGATGGTCATTGTCTGGCACTTGTGTGGCGCGAATGTCACTTGCCACTTATCAGCCCAAGCCTGAATGTTGTCCAGGTCTTGTTGCATGCAGGCAAGGACTGCTTCAATATTTGAGGAGTTGCGAATGGTACTGAACACTGCAATCATCCATGAACATCCCCACTTCTGACTTGATGTTGGGGGAAAGTCATTGACGAAGCAGCTGAATATGTTTGGGCTTGGGACACTACCTGGAGGAATTCCTGGAGCGATGTCACGGGGCTGAGATGATTGGTCCCCAACAACCACAACCATCTTCCTTTCTGCTAGGTATGGCTTCAACCAGTGGAGAGTTTTCCCCCAATTCCCATTTACTTCAATTTTTCTAGGGCCCCTTAATGCCACTGGGTCAAATGCTGCCTTGGTGTCAAGGGCAATCACTCTCACCTCCCTTCTGGAATTCAGCTCTTTTGTCCATGTTTGGACCAAGGCTGTAATGAGGTCTGAAGCTGAGTGGCCCTAGCTGACCCAAACTGAGCATCGGTGAGCAGGTTGTTGCTGAATAAGTGCTGCTTTATAGTACTGCTGGCAATACCATCCATCACTTTGCTGATGATGAAGAGTAGACTGATCGGCCAGATTGGATTTGTCCTGCTTTTTATCGACAAGAATACTTGGACAATTTTTCACATTGTTGAGTAGATGCTTGTTTTGCAGCTGTACTCGAACAGCTTGGCTAAGGAGATGGCCAGTTCTGGAGCACAAATCTTCAGTACCTGACTTTTCTATAACCAGTGCCTTCAGTCATTTCTTGATGTCATGTGGAGTGAATCGAATTGGCTGAAGACGGGCACCTGTGAAGCTGGGGATTTCAGGAGGAGACCAAGATGGATCAGCCACTCAGCACTTCTGGCTGAAGATGGTTGCAAATGCTTCAGCCTTGTCTTTTGCATTGACATGCTGGACTCCCCCATCATCGAGGATGGGGATATTTGTGGAGCCTCCTCCTCCAGTTAGTTGTGTAATTGTCCATCACCATTCATGACTGGATGTGGCAGAACTGCAGAGCTTTGATCTGATTCATTGGTAGCGGGATCGCTCAGCTCTGTCTATAGCATGCTGCTTCTGCTGTTTAGCATGCACGTAGTCCTGTGTTGTAGCTTCACCAAGTTGGCAGCTCATTTTTAGGTATCCCTGGTGCTGCTCCTGGCATGCCCTCCTACACTCCTCATTAAACCAGGGTTGGTCCCCTCACTTGCTGGCAATAGTAGAGTGAGGGATATGTTCGGCCATGAGGTTACAGATTGTGATTGAAAACAATTCTGCTGCTGTTGATGGCCCACAGTGCCTCCTAGGTGCCCAGTTTTGAGCTGCTACATCTGTTCTGAGTCTATCTCTTTTAGCATAATGAGAGTGCCACACAGCACGATGAAGGGTGTCCTCAGTGTGAAGATGGGATTTAGTCTCCACAAAGACTGTGTGGTGGTCAGTTCTACCAATACAGTTATGGACAGTTGCATCTGTGAAAGGTAGATTGGTGAGGACAAGGTCAAGTAAGTTTTCCCCTCGTTTTGCTTCTGCCACCACTTGCTGCAGACCCAGTCTGGCAGATATGTCCTTCAGGACGTGGCCAGCTTGGTCAGTAATGGTGCTACCAAGACACACCTGATGATGGACACTGAAGTCCCCCATCCAGAGTACATTCTGTGCCCTTGCTACCCTCAGTGCTTCTTCCAAGTGGTGTTTATCAACTGAGGGAGGGTGGCAATTGGCAGGAGGTTTCCTCATCGTGTTTGATCTGTTACCAAGAGACTTTGTGGGGTCCAGAGTCAATGTTGAGGACTCTCAGGACCACTCCCTCCTGACTGTATATCACTGTGCTGCCACCTCTGGTTAGTCTGTCCTGCCAGTGATGGACGAGTTTGGGACATTGGCTGTTAGGTATGATTAGGCGAATATGACTATGGCTGGCTGTTGCTTGACCAGTCTGTGGGACAGCTGTCCCAGTTTTGGCACAAATCCCCAGATTTAGTGAGGACACATATACAGGGTCGATTGGGAAGGGTGTGTCTATTTCGTTTACAGTGCCTAGGTCGATGCCGGGTGGTCCATCCAATTTTATTTTCATTTGTTTTTTCTGCAGCAATTTGATTCAACTGAGTGGCTTGCTAGGCCATTTCAGAGGGCAGTTAAGAGTCAGTCACATTGCTGTAGGTCAGGAGCCACATATAGGCCAGACTAGGTCAAGATAGCAGATTTCTTTCCCTGAAGGGTCTTCGTGAACTAAATGAGTTTTTATAACAATCCAGTAGTTTCATGATCATTATTAACGAGACTAGCATTTTTTTCCAGATGTATTAATTAATTGAATTCAAATTCCCCCAGCTGCTGTGGTGGGATTTGAACTTATGTTTCTGGAGGATTAGTCTGGGCCTCTGGATTACTGGCCCAGTAACATTTCCACTATGCTACCATCCCCTTGTCATGAAGTGCATTCCTCGATCCAACCACTCACTGCATTAAAAAGTTTATCCTGAAATCATGGAATCACAGAATGGTTACAACACAGAAACAGGCCATTTGGCCCATCGTATCCATGTTGGCTACATGTAAGAGCAACTCACCTAGTCCCAGTCCCCTGCCTTTTCCCTGTAGCACTGCAAATTTTTTTCTCTTCAGTTAATGATCCAATTCTGTTTTGAAGGCCTTCATTGAATCTGCCTCCACCACACTCTCAGGCAGTGCATTCCAGATCCTAACCACTTGCTACATAAAAAAGTTTTTCCTCATGTCACTGTTACTTCTTAATCACTTTAAATCGGTGTCCTCTGGTTCTGGATCCTTCTGCCAATGTGAACAGTTTCTACCTATCTGCTTTGTCCAGACTCCTCATGATTTTGAAAACCTCAATCAAATCTCCTCTTAATCTACTCTTCTCCAAGGGGAACAGACACAGCTTCTCCAAGATATCCATGTAACTGAAGTTCCTCATCTCTAGAACCATTTTTGTGAATCTTTTCTGAACCCTCTCTAATGCCTTAACATCCTTCTGAAAGTGTGGTGCCTAAAATCGGACACAATACTCCAGTTGAGGCTGAATCATTGTTTTGTACAGGTTTATCATACTTTTCTTGTTTTTGTAGTCTGTACCCCTATTTATAAAGCCCAGGATCCCATATGCTTTAATAACCACTTACTCAACCTACCCTGCAACCGTCAATGATTTGTGCAGATATACCCCTAGGTCCCTCTGCTCCTGCACCTGCTTTAGAATTGTATTCTTTATTTTATATTGCCTTTCCTTGTTCTTCCTACCAAAATGTATCACTTCACACTTCTCTGCATTAAATTTCACCTGTTACGTGCCCGCCAATTCACCAGCTTATGTATGTCCACTTGAAGTCTATCACTATCCTCCTGACAGTTCACAATACTTCCAAGTTTTGTGTCATCTGCAGATTTTGAAATCGTGCCCTTTACACCCAAGTCTAGGTCATTAATATATATCAAGAAAGGCAGTGGTCCCAGTACCAACCCCTGAGGAACCTCACTATATACCATCCTCCAGTCCGAAAAACAACCGTTCACCACTGTTGTCTGTTTCCTGTCACTCAGCCAGCTTCATATTCATGCTGCCACTGTCCCTTTTATTCCGTGGGCTTCAATTTTGCTGGCAAGCCTGTTATGTGGACTTTGTCAAACATCTTTTGGAAGTCCATGTACACCACATCAACCACTTACCCTCATCAACCCCTTCTGTAACCTCATCAAAAACTCAGTGAAATTAGTTAAACATGATTTGCCGTTATAAAATCTGTGCTAGCTTTAATTAATCCACATTTGTCCAAGTTACTGTTAATTTTGTCCCGGATTATCATTTATAAAATCTTTCCCACCACCGAGGTTTAACTGGCTGGCCTGTAGTTGCTGAGCTTATCCTTGCACCCTTTTTTGTACAAGGGTATAACGTTGGAAATTCTCCAGTCCTCTGGCACTACCATTGCATCTAATCAATTATGGCCAATGCCTCCGCAATTTCCACCCTTATTTCCCTCAGTATCCTTGGATGTATCTAATCCGGTCCTGGAGACTTATCAACTTTAAATACAGCCAGCATATCTAATATTACCTCTTTTATCAATTTTTAGCCCATCCAGTATCTCAATTACCTTATCTTTCTCTATGACTTCAACAGCATTTTCTTTCTTGGTAAAGTCAAATGCAAAGAACTTAGTACCTCAGCCATGTCTTCGGCCTCCATATGTAAATCCCCTTTTTGGTCCTTAATTAGGCCTACTCCTCCTTTTACTACCCTTTTACTATTTACATGTCTATAGTAGACTTTTGGATTCCCTTTCATGTTGGCTGCCAGTCTCTTATACTTTCTCTTTACTGCTCTTATTTCTTTTTTCACTTCCCCTCTGAACATTCTGTATTGAGCCTGGTTCTCAATTGTATTATCACACTTACATCTGCCATGTGCACCTTTTTTCTGCTTCATCTTACATTCCATTTCTTTTGTCATCCAGGGAGCTCTGGCTTTATTTGCCCTCGTAGGAATGTATCTCAACTGTACCCAAACTATGTCCTCTGTAAAGGCAGCCCATTGTTCAATTACAGTTCTGCCTGCCAATCTTTGATTCCAGTTTACCTGGGCTAGATTGTTCTCACCCAATTGAAATTAGCTCTGTCCCAATTAATTATTTTTACTTTGATTTGCTTCTTGTTCTTTTCCATAGCTAACCTAAACCTTATGATATAATGATCACTGTTCCTGAATGTTCCCCTACTGACACTGGACCCTCTTGTTTCACCTGATTCCCCAGAACCAGATCTTCATTGGACTGGAAGCATACTGATGCAGAAAATACTCCTGAACAGACTTTAGAAACTCTTCCTCCTCTCTGCCCTTTATAGTATTACTATCCCAGTCTATATTAGGATAATTAAAGTCCCCCATGATAACTACTTTATATTTTTTGCACCTCTCTAATTTCCTTGCAAATTTGTTCCTCTATATCTTTCCCCGTAATTGGTGGCCTATCGAATACACCCAGTACAGCAATGCCACCTCTATTCTTTCTTAGCTCTAACCAAATAGATTTTTTTTTGCCCCCTCCAGGACATCCTTTCACTCTCCAACACTGTAATATTATCCTTAATCAATACTGCTACCCTTCCTCCTTTCTTTCCCTCCCTATCTTTCCTGAGCACCTTTTATCCAGGAATATTTAATACACAGTCCTACTCGTTATTCAGCCAGGTCTCTGTTATCGCCACAACATTATATTCCTATGTGGCTACCTGCACCTGCACTCATCAACCTTATTTACCACACTCCATGCATTCACATACATGCACAGTAAACCCAATTTAGACCTTATTGCATTCCTGCTTACTCTGACCCCACCTAATGCCTTAGTATTTCATACTCTAGTGCTATCTGTCTCTCCCAATTATTTATACACCTTGTTTTTCCTCTCTAAAGTTACCTCCTGGTTCCCATCCCTCTGCCAAGTTAGTTTAAACCCTCGCCAATAGCACTAACAAACTGCCCCGCAAGGACATTAGTCTCTGTTCAGGTGCAATCCATCCATTCTGTACAGATCCCACCTCCACCAGAAGCAGTCTCAATATCCCAGAAATCTAAAGCCTTCCCCCCCAAACCATCTCTCCAGCCTTGTATTCATCTTGCCGATTCACCTATTTCTAAATTCACTAGCATATGACAAAGGGAGTAATCCACTCAGTGACTGCTGGTGAAATCACTAGACTACCTAATTGAAGAAGAATGGAAGGGCTGGAGATAGTCCATTTGATGCAACAGAAGTTGCCAAATTTCAGTCAACTTTTGTTCTACCACGTCTGCCAAAATCCATCACAGGCAGTAGTCCAGCAGTATAGTAATGTGTCAACCTCGTACAGAACATCATGATGTGCATTGCCACTATACCATATTATTGACACTAAATCAATTTCTTAAAGAATTAGTGCATCAGTAAACAAATATAACATGAAGGCTTGCTGTATGAGCCACTTCTGCACTGGATACTGGACTGAATTTTACCTCCAGGAAGGAAGTCCTGCCACTGGGACCGAAAGTAGGTCCCAATCCCATGTGGCAGATGGCAGGACCAAGCGGGCAATTTTAGTGGTGGCGGCCAATTAAGAAGCCACTGCTGGGACCACCGTCCAATTGAGGATGGCAGTCTGCCCGTCGGACAGCCAGCTGCTTGCTGATAGAGGTGGCCACTGCTGAGGCTGCAGGAAAGAGAGGGCACCTCCATGTTGAAGTACACTTGAAGGACGGATGAGAAATTTTTTCAATGTGCCATGGCCAAGCAGACAGGCCCTGGCAATCAGAGGGGTGAACTCTCCAGTGGCAGTGTCGGAGACACATGGTGGCAATTGCTGCTGGGGTGCCTCTCTGTGGGCACTGGAGTGGCCAGAACAGAAGGTGCCCCAGGAAGCCACTGCGAGCCCACCACGGTTTACCTGGCAGTCCCCCTTTGCAGCAGGAAGCTGTGACAATGCCGGTAAAATACCAGTGTCATAGCAAAATGGCTGTTAATTGGTCAGTTAATTGAATTAATTGGCCGCCTGCCTCCAGTCGCTGGGTGGCAAAGCTGCTGCCATCCCAGCTTCTGGGAATATCCCACGGCAGCGGGAAGACGTCGGGCTTCCCTCCAGATGGCTTCCACCACCATTTCATGAGACAGCCCGTCTCCAGAGGGCTGGTAAAATTCAGCCCACTATTTGTTGCATGCTGTCTTTTAGTAGCAACACTAGAGCTGGTGAAATAATTGGACTACTTACATGGAGAGGCATGGAAAAGCTTTAAATTATAAGGCTAGTCGGACTAGTTACCAAAAAACTGGACCAAAAATGGCCATTCATCAGTTTAACAGCTGCAACATTGCGGACTTTCAACAACGTGGTCTGGATTTAAATTCTATTTTTGTCTGACATTTGCAGTCAGACTTTCCCTCAGGAGTGAATTTTGGCAGACGAAGATGCATCATTCCACAGATGGAAAGAAAAACTGTATATGAAGGGAGGAACGTCCACCTCAACTAAACCTCTTTTCTGGCTGAAACTATGAAATTAACCCTCTCAAACAAAAGCATAGTAAAAGAACCTGATTTTGTTGGGGAGAATGGAGAAAGGAAATAGGATGAACCACAAAGCAAAATTTATTTGAAAAAATAAGTAATGTAGTCAAAATGTTACGAATGTATTTGGATCATATATTTGATCATGAGGAGAAATGGCAAATATATATGTTATATAAATACATTCTCGGGTCTACCACAGCTTCTGGTGTAACACTGATAAATTGTGGCTCTTTCTCTCATACGAAGTATTATACTATTTTCTTTTTTAGACTTTTTACATATTTTCCAAGACTAGCCTTAGAGAAAGGGTGTAATGCAGCAAATTAAATCATTATTCTGCGACTGAAAAATATAGCAATTCTTAACAAGTCTCTAAAAGATCTACCATTCATATAATATTCAAATGGGAATCGGGGGGAAAACCCTCTGCTGGCTGGAGTCATACCTAGCGCAAAGGAAGATGGTTGTGGTTGTTGGAGGTCAATCATCTGAGCTCCAGGACATCACTGCAGGAGTTCCTCAGAGTAGTGTCCTCGGCCCAACCATCTTCAGCTGCTTCATCAATGACCTTCCTTCAATCATAAGGTCAGAAGTAGGGATGTTCGCTGATGATTGCACAATGTTCAGCACCATTTGTGACTCCTCAGATACTAAAGCAGTCCATGTAGAAATTTAAGACCTGGACAATATCCAGGCTTGGGCTGATAAGTGGCAAGTAACATTCGCGCCACACAAGTGCCAGGCAATTACCATCTCCAACAAGAGAGAATCTAACCATCTCCCCTTGACATTCATCACTGAATCCCCCACTATCAACATCCTAGGGGCTACCATTGACCAGAAACTGAACTGGAGTAGCCATACAAATACCGTGGCTACAAGAGCAGGTCAGAGGCTAGAAATCCTGAGGCGAGTAACTCACCTCCTGACTCCCCAAAGCCTGTCCACCATCTACAAGGCACAAGTCAGGAGTGTGATGGAATACTCTCCACTTGCCTGGATGGGTGCAGCTCCAACAACACTCAAGAAGCTCGACACCATCCAGGACAAAGCAGCCCACTTGATTGGCACCCCATCTGCAAACATTCACTCCCTCCACCACCGACGCACAGTGGCAGCATCTACAAGATGCACTGCAGCAATGCACTAAGGCTCCTTAGACAGCACCTTCCAAACCCGCGACCTCTACCAACTAGAAGGACAAGGGCATCAAATGCATGGGAACACCACCACCTGCAAGTTCCCCTCCGAGTCACACACCATCCTGACTTGGAACTATATCACCGTTCCTTCACTGTCGCTGGGTCAAAGTCCTGGAACTCCCTTCCTAACAGCACTATGGGTATACCTACCCCAAATGGACTGCAGCGATTCAAGAAGGCAGCTCACCACCACCTTCTCAAGGGCAATTAGGGATGGGCAATAAATGCTGGCCTAGCCAGCGACGCCCACATCCCTGAATGAATATAAAAAAAATAATAAACTGGAACCACTGTTTTGAGAGCTGATGTTATCATTTAAACGTGTGACTGCTTGCAACTGCTTGGTGGTCAAGTCAAAATGTTTCTCCTTTTTTTCATATTCTTTGATAAGTATTTGATCTTTCTAAAATACTGATCAAAGTATGAAACAACAGAAGAATGTTTGGAAGACTCTACACTATTTATAATGCCATTGAGAAGGTGTCAGCCCAGCAAGAGTAAGACTTTGAAATGCATCACAGAGCTTCTGCATATATAAAGACAAACAGACAATATATTTTTAACTGTTCATAGGATAATGGTGTACAAACTTGTCTCTATAATCAATTTCTTAAATGATGCTGCTTCTTCACATGATTGATGTCATTTTATTAACTGTTAATTTTGCATGTTTAATTAATTTGGTTACAGTAAATAAACAGGCACAACTTGGGCTGGTAGTTTTCTTCTAACATTTCAGTTCGGTATTCCAAATTGCATTCTATTAAATATAAAAAGTACTAATAATGGTTTGTTGGGATACATGTTAAACTGAAAACATTGCAGTGGATACTGAATATCTGGTCTCTGGTAAAGAGAAAACACTTGTAAGGTAAGTATTATTAAAATGTATTTATATTTTGTAATATTTCCATATATCTGAAACACTTAAAAGCTGTATTGTAATTAAATTATACAGACCAATTTAATGCCTGCCAAAAACTGCTCTTGCATTCTACTTTAAAGTGATCTAAAGCCTCGTATTATCGTACATTTCATTAGCCATTTATAAAAATCAATCAACCATTATTTTCTGAGTCGACCTCGCCCTGTCATCAAATTGACAAATGGCTGCAGTTTTTTCATATTATGTTTCCAGATCAAATTTCCAGATTTATAAACTGTAACTTGTAAACTGTAACCTTTGGAGTAGTGTTAGTCTAATTTAACAAATCAAACAGGTACTCAGCAATGGAGACTGCTGGAAGTGACAATAACCTAAAGGAGTGCAGTCCAGACCATGGCACCAATATGCAACGGACTGTACAGTGTAGAGTGAAGAAATGCAGCTGTTCTCGGAGATTCCATAGTCAAGGGGACAGACAGGCATTTCTGGAACCATCATCGTGAGTCATGCATGGTGTGTTGCCTCCCTGGTGCCAGGGTAAAGGATATCATGGACAGGGTGCAGAGTATTCTGCAGGGGGAAGGGAGTGAGCTAAAAGATGTGGTGCATGCTGGTACCAACAACATAGCAAGGGAAGGTATTGAGGTGTAACAGTCAGATTTTCAGGAGCCAGGAGGAAGTTAAGGAGTAAGACCTCAAAGGTAGTAATCTCTGGATTACTCCCAGTGCCACACACTAGCAAGAGTAGAAATAGGAAGATAGGGAGGATCAATGCATGGCTTGAAACGTAGTGCAGGAGAGAGGGCTTCAGATTCTTGGGGCATTGGGACCAATTCTGGGGCCGAAGGCACCTATTCACAAGCGATGGGTTGCACCTCAACAGGACTGGGACCAATGTCCTCATGGGGAGGTTCACAAGTGTGGTTGGGGTGGGTTTAAACTAAATTAGCAGGGAGATGGGCACCAGCATATAGAAGTAGAAAAGAGGAGTAAGGTGCATAATGTGAGAATGTTGGACAGTACTAGAGAAGGGAATCATTCCATATTAGATACCAACATACAGAGAAGGGCTATGAGGAATGCAAAGACAGGATTACAATGCATGTATGTAAACGCACAAAGTGTGGTGAATAAGGTTGGTGAGCTACAAGCACAAATAGCAGTGTGGAGATATGATGTAGTGGCAATATCAGAAATGTAGCTTAAAAATGTTGAGGACTGGGCACTTAATATACAAGAGTATAATGCATTCAGAAAAGATCGAAAAAGAAAAAAGGGAGGTGGGGTGGTAGTACTGATTAGGACAGACAATATAGTATTGGAAAGAGGGGACATCCTTGAGGGGGCAGGAACAGAATCCATTTGGTTAGAGTTCAGAAGCAAAAAGGGCCTGATCATGCTACTCGGGGTATTCTATAGGCTTCCAAATAGTGAGAGAGATATAGAGGGGCAAATCTTCAGGGAAATCACAGAGATGTGCAAGAACTATAGAGTGGTGATATTGGGGGACTTTAATTACCAAAATATTGATTGGGATAATTTTAGAGTGAAGGGAAAGGAGGGGGAGGAATTTTTTGATTGTGTTCAGGAGAACTTCCTTGATCAGTATGTTCTCAGCCCAACTAGAAAGGAGGTATTGTTGGATCTGATGCTGAGAAATAAGGCAGGCCAAATGGACATGGTGTCTGTGGGGAGCAATTGGGTAACAGTGATCATTGTATCATAAGGTTTAGACTCCTAATGCAGAAAAGCAAGGAATAATATTAGATAGAATGGCTAGATTGGAAGAGGGGTAACTTCAATGCAATGAGAAAGGATTTAGCCAGGATAAAGTGCAACCAAAGACTGACAGGAAAAACTGTAACAGAACAATGGGTTATCTTTAAGAAAGAAATGCTTCAGGAACAGGCTTGGTACATTCCAACAAGGGTGAAAGGCAGGGGAACTAAAAACAGGGCTCCTTGGATGACGAGGGAGATAGAAATTATGAAGAAACAAAAAAATGGTCTATGATCCATGCCAGGCGAATCTTTCAAGTGAGAACCAGGCCATATACAATAAGTTGAGAGGGGACGTGAAGAAGAAAATAAGACTGGCAAAGAGAGAATGACAGTGAACATAAAAGGGAACCCAAAAATCTTTTACCGGCATGTAAATAGAAAGCGAGTAGTAAGAGGAGAAGTGGGCCCTATTAGGGGCAAAGAGGGTAATACATGCTTACAGGCACTGGGCAAGGCTAATATACTTAATGAGTATCCGTGTTTACTAAGGAAGAGGAATCTGACAAAATATCGGTAGAAGCGGAGAGGGTAGAGACAATGGAGAGGGTAAAGATTGAGGGAGGAGGTACTGGAAAGGCTGGCTATGCTTAGGGTAGATAAGTCACCTGGTCCGAATGCCTTATATCCCAGGATGCTAAAGGAAGTGGGTGTGGAGATAGCGGAAGGGCTTGCCATAATCTTCCAATCTTCCCTAGATATGGGTGAGGTGCCAGAGGATTGGAAAGTGGCAAATATGACAGTTCTAACAACTAGAATCATGGAATCATAAAATCGTTTCAGCAGAGAAGGAGGCCATTCAAGCCATGATGTCCATGCCAGCTCCCTGCAAGAGCATTTCACCTCGTCCCACTCCCCTGCCTTTTACCCATAACCCTGCAAATGTTTTCTCTTCAAATAATTATCCAGTTCTCTTTTGAAGGCCTTGATTGAATCTGCCTCCAGCAAACTCTCAGCAATGCATTCCTAATCACTCACTGCATAAAAAAGGTTTTCCTGCTGCTGCTGTTGCTTTTTTTTGCCAATCACCTTAAATTGGTGTCCTCTGGTTCTGGATTCTTTTGGCAATGGGGAGCGTTTCTCCCTATTTACATTGCCCAGAGCCCTCATGATTTTGAACACCTCTATCACATCTCCTCTTAATCTTCTCTTCTCCAAGGGGAACAGACCTAACTTTTCCAGCCTATCCACATAACTGAAGTTCCTCATCCCTGGAATCATTCTCATGAATCTTTTCTGCACCCTCTCTAATGCCTTAACATCCTTTCTAAAGTGTGGTGCACAGAACTGGACAAAGTACTCCAGTTGAGACTGAACCAGTGTTTTAGACAGGTTTATCATAATTTCATTGTTTTTGTACTCTACGCCCCTACTAATAAAGCCCAGGATCCTGTATGCTTTATTAACTGCTTTCTCAACTTGCGCTGCAACCTTAAATGATTTGAGTACATATATCCCCAGGTCCCATTGCTCCTGCACCCCCTTTAGAATTGTACCCTTTAGGTTCTATTGCCTCTCCTCACTCTTTCCACCAAAATTAATAATTCACACTTTTCTGCATTAAATTTCATTTGCCACTTGTCTGCCTGTTCCACCAGCCTGTCTACGTCCTCTTGAAATATATCACTATCATCCTCACAGTTCACAATACCTCCAAGTTTTGTGTCATCTACAGATTTTGAAATTGTGCCCTGTACATCCAGGTCTAGGTCATTAATATATATCAAGAAAAGCAGGGGTCCCAACACCAACCCCTGGAGAACCCCACTATATACCATCCTCCAGTCAGAAACGACAACCATTCACCACTACTCTCTGTTTCCTATCACTCAGCCAATTTCGTATCCTTGCTGCTACCATCTCGTTTATTCCATGGGCTTCAACTTTGCTGACAAGCCTGCTATGCGGCACTTTATCAAATGCCTTTTGGAAGTCCATGTCCACCACATCAACCACAATACCCTCTCTGTTACCTCATCAAAAAAAACTCAAGGAGTTCGTTAAACACAATTTGCCCTTAGCAAATCCATGATGGCTTTCCTTAATTAATCAACATTTGTCCAAGTGACTATTAATTTTGTCCTGAATTATCATTTTGAGAAGCTTTCCCACCAGTGAGGTTAAACTGACTGGCCTGTAGTTGCTGGGCTTGTCCTTACACCCTTTTTGAACAAGGGTGTAACATTTGCAATTCTCCACTCCTCTGGCACCACACCTGTATCTAAGGAAGATTGGAAGATGTTGGCCAGTGCCTCTACAATATCCACCCTTACTTCCCTAAGTCTACTTGGATGTCATCCGGTCCTGGTGACTTATCAACTTTAAGTACAGCCAGCCTATCTAATCTCTCCTGTTTATCAATTTTTAGCCTATCCAGTGTCTCAACTATTTCCTCTTTCACCATGACTTGGGCAGCATCTTCTTCATTGGTAAAGACAGATGCAAATTGCTCATTTAGTATCTCAGCCATGCCCTCTGCCTCCATACATAAATCCCTTTTTAGGTCCCTATTCGGCCCACTCCTCTTTTTACCAGCCTTTTACTATTATGTGCCTATGGAAGACTTTTAGATTCCTTTTATGTTAGCCATGAGTCTCTTCTTATACATTCTCTTTGCTTCTCTTATTTGTTTTTTAAATTGCCCTCTGAACCTTCTATATTCAGCCTGGTTCTCAATTGTATTATCCACCTGACATCTGGCCTATGCAACCTTTTTCTGCTTCATCTTACTCTTTATCTCTTCCATCATCCAGGGAGCTCAGGATCTGTTTGCCCTACCTTTCCCTCTCGTGGGAATATACCTTGACTATACCTGAACTATCTCCTCTTTAAAAGCAGCCTATTTTTCAGTTACAGTTTTGCCTTCCAATCTTTGATTCCAATTTACATGGGCCAGATCCATTCTCACGCCATTGAAGTTGGCCCTCCCCCAATGCATCGGAGATGGAGAAACTGGGAGAATATATCTGCTTTGATGATGCAACCTTCCACAACAGCACCTCTGATATGTCTTCCTTTTTCCTCAACCGAGGATTTCCCCCTAATGTGGTTGACAGGACCTTCAACCGTGTCCGGCCCATTTCCCACACTTCTGCCCTCACGCCTTCCCCTCCCTCCCAGAACCTCAACAGGGTTCCCCTTGACCTCACTTTCCACCCCACCAACCTCCACTTCCAGAGGATCATCCTCTGTCATTTCCGCCACCTCCAGCATGATGCCACCACCAAACCCATCTCCCCCTCCCCTCCCTTGTCAGCATTTCAAAGGGATCGTTCCCTCTGCAACACCCTGGTCCACTCCTCCATTACCAACACTGCGTCCCCTTCCCGTGGCACCTTCCCCTGCAGTCGCAGGAGGTGTAATACCTGCCCTTTTAGTTCCTCTCTCCTCACTATACAAGGCCCCAAACACTTCTTTCAATTTAGTATACTGTATTTGCTGCTCACAATATAGTCTCCTCTACATTGGGGAGACAAAATGCAGATTGGGTGACTGCTTTGCTGAACACCTTCGCTCAGTCTGAAAGCATGACCCCGAGCTTCCGGTTGCTTGCCATTTCAACACTCCCCTTTGCTCTCATGCTAACATTTCTGTCTTTAGTCTGCTGTAGTGCTCCACTGAACATCAATGCAAGCTCAAGGAGCAGCACCTGATCTTTCGATTAGGTACTGTCCAGCCTTGCAGACTGAACATTGAGTTCAATAATTTCAGAGCAAGACTGGCCTTTTTTAAATATTTTATTTTTTAACCATGTGCCTGCCTTTCATGTAGTCAGAGCTGCTCATTATTCCACTATTAACACTCTCTCTGACCGAATGCTTTGTCTTTCACCACAAGCATGAACACACTCTTTGCCTTTGTCCCAGGAGAGCTTTGTTACTTAATCTCCCTATCAAACACCTTCCCTTTTGTTCTCTCCCCCACTCACTTCCCCTTCACTTGCTTAAAACCTAATTATTTTCTAACCTTTGCCAGTTCTGATGAAAGGTCACAGACCTGAAACGTTAGCTTTGCTTCTGTCTCCACTGATGCTGCCAGACTTGCTGAGTATTGCCAGCATTTTTTGTTTTAGGGTCAGTATTCAATTGGATAAAAAAAATTTGTCATAAGGACAGAAAACAAGTCATAGTAAATTGTTGTTTTTCAGATTGGAGGATGGTAGACAATGGTGTTTCCCAAGGGTCAGTGCTGGGACCACTGCTTTTTTTTGCTATATTTAAATGACTTGGATCTTAGAATACAGAGTAGAATTCAAAATTTGCCAATGATGCCAAACTTGGAGTAGTGGCAAACAGTGAGGATTATACAAACTGCCTGCAGCAGGACATAGATAGGCTAGCAGAATGGGCAGACAAGTGGCAGATGGAATCAATACAGTGGAATATTTATGTATGATAATTCTCTTGATTTAATATAACTTTGTATGAGACAACAATGACTTAAGTGAAGCATGAAAGTTGTGAGACTGCTTGTTCAGTTACTTTATAAAATATTAAATGGCTTTCTTGTAGAGGCATCAAAAACAGCTGGAGCTGAAACCCATGATTAAATCATGTTTCATTTCCTTTGACTTGTATATCTCTGACATCTCTCAAAAGCAGTTATCTGACTGTGATGTGCAAACCATGAAAACACTGATGGAAGTTGCACTTTCTGGAGTGGATAGTTAGTGTGTTGATGCTCATTGATATTTCCATGACGTATGCTGTAATTATCCATTTGTTACTGGGAGTTATGTAAAGCAGTTAGAGGGTAATGTAAGTAGCTCTTCTGACTGATTTGTTATTTCCTTTCATTAGAGAATAGCACAGTGCTTCAATTTTTGAAATACATAATTGAAAGTTTCCCAAAGGACTTTCTAAATGCAGTTGATTGCTTGATTAAATATTAGAATGTTCTTATGGAAAAGTTCATAATATTGTGTTTGTAAATTCTGCTAAATAATGGTAAGTTTCAATCCTTAATTTTATAAAATCCAATGTAATCAGCCCAGTCGATAAGTTTATAGAACAGAAGGAAAAGTTGTTCATTCATGAAGCTGATCTCACTGTGGTTTCAAACGAACAGCTGTTCTTTTTAAAAAGGGGTCATTTTTAGGGTGTTACTCACTAGAGCATGTCAAGCAGTTTTTTGTGCAATCCACCCACATGGAATGCTGCATTTTCTTTTCAGCATTAGCATGACTTATAGGCAGTGGGAAGTCAACTACTCGATCAGAATTCAGCCATGAATGTCATAGTTTAGCACCTGAACAAACAAGATGATTATTCAAATGTGTTGTTCAGAAAATTGGAACAGGATAACTCTCAACTCTACCTCTCTGCAACAATTTACATTTATATAGCATCTTTAGTGTAATAAAACATTACTCTCTTGACCCCTCCACTGCTTTTCTGTTCTCAGGCTGCTTGCGTGAAATCCAGTCTTGGATGAGCTGCAATTCCATCCAGCTAAATAATGGTGACACTGAAGGATCTTTGGTCCATGCCACAAAATGTGCAATTTTCCCTCTGATTTCATCCTCAATTCCCTGTTTCCCTGCACCCCCCACGCCCCTCACCCCACCCAAAAGCCAACCCACTCACCTCCTTACCCCTAGCCACTGTCTCAGGTTGACTCGCTGAACATCACTTGATGACCATTGACCCCTGATTCCAAAATACCGCAAATTTAAAATTTTCTTCCTTGGTGTAAATCTCTTCATGACCTTGCCCATTCTTATCTCTGTAACTGCTTCCAATCCAAAACCCATTCCTCCCGAACTCTCTCTTCTTCTGGCTGTAGCCTCTTGTGCATCAACTGAAGCATTTGGCAGGAAAGATTCAACATCATGAAAACAAGGAAGGAAAATGTGGCTACCAATGTGGCGAGAGTACTCCTAATTGATGGATAAGGGAGTCACATTTCTCATTGACTGCAGCCTGTGAAGTAGATATGCATTCACCAATATTGAACCTCAACATTTCTACTGGTCTATTCAACTTGGGATAATTTGTTTCCTCTAGTTATCAAAGTAAGCAACCAATGATAGATATAATACTTTCACAAGTACAGGCTGAAAGACAGCTTTCACTAGAAAATATCTTCTGCATCAATAACAACTTATATTTACAGAGCAACTTTAATGTAATAAAATGTCCCAAGACACTTCACAGGGGCAATAGAAAAAAATGACACTAAGCCACATAAGGAGATATTAGGACAGATGACCAAAATCTTGGTCAAAGTGGAAGGTTTTAAGGGGTGTCATAAAGGAGGAAAGCGAAGTAGAGAGGCAGAGAGGTTTAGGGAGGGAATTCCAGAGCTTAAGGCCTAGGCAACTGAAGGCACAGCCACTAATGGTGGAGTGATTAAAATCAGGGATGCTCGAGAGGCAGAAGTACAGGTGTGCAGGTATCTTAGAGGAGTGTGGGGCTGGAAGAGATTTCTTTTTTTATTCATTCATGGGATGTGGGCATCGCTGGCAAGGCCAGCATTTATTGCCCATCCCTAATTGCCCTTGAGAAGGTGGTGGTGAGCTGCCTTCTTGAACCGCTGCAGAGCATTTGGGGTAGGTACACCCACAGTGCTGTTAGGAAGGGAGTTCCAGGATTTTGACCCAGTGACAGTGAAGGAACGGCGATATAGTTCCAAGTCAGGATGGTGTGTGACTTGGAGGGGAACTTGCAGGTGGTGGTGTTCCCATGCATTTGCTGGACTTGTCCTCCTAGTTGGTAGAGGTCGTGAGTTTGGAAGGTGCTGTCTAAGGAGCCTTGGTGCATTGCTGCAGTGCATCATGTAGATGGCACACACTGCTGCCACTGTGCATCGGTGGTGGAGGGAGTGAATGTTTGTGGATGGGGTGCCAATCAAGCGGCTGCTTTATCCTGGATGGTGTCGAGCATCTTAAGTGTTGTTGGAGCTGCACCCATCCAGGCAAGTGGAGAGTATTCCATCACACTCCTGACTTGTGCCTTGTAGATGGTGGACAGGCTTTGGGGAGTCAGGAGGTGAGTTACTCGCCTCAGGATTCCCAGCCGCTGACCTGCTCTTGTAGACACAGTATTTATATGACTACTCCAGATCAGTTTCTGGTCAATGGTAGCCCCTAGGATGTTGATAGTGGGGGATTCAGTGATGGTAATGCCGTTGAATGTCACGGGGAGATGGTTAGATTCTCTCTTGTTGGAGATGGTAGTTGCTTGGCACTTGTGTGGCGTGAATGTTACTTGCCACTTATCAGCCCAAGCCTGGATATTATCCAGGTCTTGCTGCATTTCTACACGGACTGCTTCAGTATCTGAGGAGTCACGAATGGTGCTGAACATTGTGCAATCATCAGCGAACATCCCTACTTCTGACCATATGATTGAAGGAAGGTCATTGATGAAGCAGCTGAAAATGGTTGGGCCGAGGACACTACCCTGAGGAACTCCTGCAGTGATGTCCTGGAGCTCAGATGTTGACCTCAAACAACCACAACCATCTTCCTTTGTGCTAGGTATGACTCCAGCCAGTGGACGGTTTTCCCCCTGATTCCCATTGACCTCAGTTTTCCTAGGGCTCCTTGATGCCGTACTCGGTCAAATGCTGCCTTGATGTCAAAGGCAGTCACTCTCACCTCACCTCTTGAGTTCAGCTCTTTTGTCCATGTTTGAACCAAGGCTGTAATGAGGTTAGGAGCTGAGTGGCCCTGGCAAAACCCATTACTGAGCAGGTTATTGCTAAGCAAGTGCCGCTTGATGGCACTGTTAATGACACCTTCCATCACTTACTGATGATTGAGAGTAGGCTGATGGGGCAGTAATTGGCTGGGTTGGACTAGTCCTGCTTTTTGTGTACAGGACATACCTGGGCAATTTTCCACATTTGCAGGGTAGATGCCAGTGTTGTAGCTGTACTGGAACAGCTTGGCTAGGGCCATGGATTACAGAGAGATAGGGTGTGGCAAGGCTATGACAGGATTTGAAAACAAGGATAAGAATATTGAAATCAATTAGGATTTATTATTTAAATAATTTATTTATTTAATTAATTATTTAAAATAATTAGGAGCCAGCGTAGATCAGTGAGCACAAGTAGGTGAATGGGGCTTGGCGCGAGTTAAGACATGGGCAGTGATGTTTTGGTTGACCTCAAATTTATGCAGGGTAAAATGTGGGAGGCTGGTCAAGAGTGCATTGGAATAGGCAAGTCTAGAGGTAATAAAGGCATGGATGAGGGTTTCAGCAGCAGATGAATTGAGACAGGGATCAAGTCAGATGATATTACAGAGGTGGAAATAAGTGGTCTTAGTGATGGCATGGATGTGTGGGTGAAGCCCATCACTGGGTCACATGCGATACCAAAATTGCAAACAGTCAGGGTTCAGCCTTAGACTCTTGCCAAGGAGAAGGATGGAGCCAGTGGCTAGGGAGCATAATTTGTGGCGGGGACTGAAGAAAATGGCTTTTGTCTTCTCAATGCTTAATTGGAGGGAATCACTCTGATCCAGTACTGAATATCAGGCAAGTAGTATGGCAAATTAGAGACAGAGAATCTTCTGTTTTTATGTTAATATTTTTATTAATATGTATTTGGACACAAGCACTTCATCAGAACAAATCAAACCTTGTTGGAGAATTTGAAAAATCCAGAAAACAGTGGGCAGATGGCCCAATGAATTTTAATTTTAGGAAGATTGCTGATAAATTGAACTGATTTTGGCAAATTTAATTGAGATGGAATAAAAACTGACACATAGTAAAAGGAACCCTGACAAAACTCATGATTGTGATACCTTGAGATTAGAAATTAAAGTCATGTGATGATTTCAAAGCAATACTCTGAGGAAATTAGTGAATTTCTGCCTACAGTCCTTAGCTGACAGATACGACCAAGAGATCTCTAACTGGAAAAAAACTAAGTACATATCAGCTTTATCTCTATTGTAAAAATTATATTTCCTAGGTTGGGATAGAGTTTAAAAGAGGAATTGACGTTTGTAGTAGGTTGCATCAGACTATTTGAAATTTGTGCTGTTGTGAAGCATGAGAGAAAAGATGTTTCATCAATGACATGATTATTTGAGTGACCAAAAGGAAACATCTCAGGTGAGAAATTGGGCTTGTCAGCGCCCATTTTTGGGCACTATGAATGTCCTTAGAGCTTCAAAATGACTACTGTAGCATGGGCACACACTTGTGGGGCGAATCTTGCCAGAAGCCATATTGGGAAGGGCGTTGGGGCATGTGCAGTGAACGCCCACCAGAAGTATGCAGAGCAGGAAGATCCTGACATCATTCAGGGTGCAATGTTGATTTTATGCCAGCAGTGCCATTTTGGACCTCAATGCTCCAGGCAATGCCCTCTCTGACTTTGCACAGCTGAACATGTGTTCAGCAGCAGGAAGGACACCACCGCACCCCCCCTCCACCCCCCCCCTCCACCCAACCAGTGCTATTAAATGGATCATCAGCTACATACATGTTAGTTGCTGGTTGATTTCTTCTAATTTTTGCTGCGATTCTGTAAGTATTTGGTGCTTTCTGTAGTTGTTTCAAGTTGCAAAGGTCTACAGGGAGTGGTGTGACAGGTGCTGACAGACTTTTTGCTGACTTCAAGGCTTCAGCACAAACCAATCACTCCCAGATATGGGTGTATTAGTAGACATTCCCCTTGTAATACAGAAAGACTTAGATAATGAACAGAGATCACACAGAACAGGGCAAGCTGCTGAAAGAGAAAGGAGCAGTAAGGGGCTATATCTTCCCAGAGTGTTCAGGAAGCAGTTCTCTTATCTGAACTTCTGCAAGGAACACTGTATGAGATGTCTGCGCTTCAGTAAGGATGGCCTCACTGAAATTTGTCATTTGCTGCAGCCTCAGAGCAGGGCAAGGACCACATTGCCAGTGGCTGTCAAGGCGATCGTGGCAATGAACTTTTCTGTATCGGGCTACTTCCAGGCTGGAGCGGAAGATATTTATAACACCTTGCAGGTTGCTGTTCTCTGTTGCATGAGGAAGGTCACTTGAGACTTTCTAGTCAATGCGAGCTAATTTAATTTCATTGTCTCTTGCCAGAGACAAATAGGTAGAGTGAGATTATAGCTTTGTTAAGATTGCAGGCATCCCCATGACGCTGGGTGCCACTGACTGCATGTACATCGCATTGCGGGTACCGCATGTCAACTCTACCCTATACCAGAACCGATAGGGATTCCACTACCTCAGTGTCCAGCTGGTGTGTGCCCATAGGCAGCAAATCATGCAGGGAAATGCCTGGTATCCTGGAAGCAGTGATGATGCCTTCATTCTGTGGCAGTTTGCTGTGCCAGCTGGATTTCAGTCATCATGACAACTAAAGTGTGGCTACTGTGTGACAAGGGCTGTTCACTAATGATATGGCTGATGACTAATTGCGCAGCCCGTGCATACATGTGCAGCATGCATACAATGAAAGTCACGCTGCCACACAAAATGCAATGGAGCAGCCCATTGGTGTGTCTCATTTGGTTTGCTGCGTGCTGCAGAACCTCACCACCATGAGGGGACAGGCCTTGCCACCAGCTGTACAATGAGCAGTGGAGGAGAAGAAGCATGAGAAGGAGGAAGAAGAGGGAAAGGAGGAAAAGGAAGGGAGGCAGCAACCTAGACAGTCCCTTTCTGCCCAGGCTGTCCCTGAAGAACACATCTGAGTGCGATACCAGTAACTGCAACCCGAATTCCCCCATTCACCAACACCTTGCCTCTGGTGCTGACAATCAAAGCATCTGCTTCACCACAATGCAAAAATAAAAGCTGCCACAAAATAAACATTCCAAATCAAATTCATGATTGAATTCATCCCATTTTGCATACAAAACTCAACTAATCATCCTTGTACATTCCCATAGTGCCAGTCTTCCACGTGCCTTTGCCTGTCCTAGTGCTATCCCAGTAGCTGCAGCATCGCCGGTGGAAGGCTGCTGACTTTCTGTAGAGGAGACTGCAGCTGGCTTTGGAGGATAGTCTCGGGCAGCTCGGCCCTAGAAGGCCTGGCTGCGGACTGCACCATCTCAGCATGGACAGCAACTGGCTGGGTTAGCTGGCTGACAGGCAACAGCAAGGGTACTGACAGAGTGGGAGGATGAATGCTGTCATCCTGAGAGAGGACAGCAGTTTTCTGCTCCATGGAGCCATTGCCACTGCCCTGGGGCAGCACCTAGCAATCCTAGTAAACTGTTGGAGGGCAGATTGCTGGACTGCTGTGAGAACCTGCAAGCCCCTTTGCGCATTGTAAGCCACAGCCATGATGGCAGCAGTTTGAGCTTGCATGGCAGTAGGCTGGCCTTGTTTGACAGCAATCTGAGATTCCACTGCAGCACTCAGACATTGGGTGGCTGCTGCTTGTGCTGCAATGGAAGCATCAACATCGGCCATCAGACACTGCATCATTAGGGGCGGCACAGTGGCACAGTGGTTAACACCGCAGCCTCACAGCTCCAGCAACCCGGGTTCAGTTCTGGGTCTTGCCTGTGCAGAGTTTGCAAGTTCTCCCTGTGATCATGTGGGTTTCCGCCAGGTGCTCTGGTTTCCTCCCACATGCCAAAGACTTGCAGGTTGATAGGTAAATTGGCCATTGTAAATTGCCTGTAGTGTAGGTAGGTGGTAGGAAAATGGTGGGGATGTGGTAGGGAATTAATGTAGGATTAGTATAAATGGGTGGTTGTTGGTTGGCACAGACTTGGTGGGCCGAAGGGCCTGTTTCAGTGCTGTATCAATTAAAACTAAATGGTTGGGTCCAAAAGTGTGCAAACAGGTTGGCAACCACTTCCATGCTGAAATGGATGAGCTCCAAGCTCTGCGCAAAGCCCTCTGCCAAGTTGGAGCTGGACCCTTCCATGATATTGACCGCAGGCTTTCCAATGCACCAAGCATTTCTTTGTGCATACTGATCAGCACTGTTCTGTAGGCTGCCCTATTGAAGTCTTCATCTGGGTTTTCTGTAGTGGAACCCATGTGTGCCCTTGCCCTTCAGCAAGCTGACAGCTGTGCTATCCTTTCCCTTTGCCCTGGCTTCAGCTCACTCATGCCCAGTGTCTCACCACATGCAGATCCCACCTTTAATCTATCCTCAAAGATATGGGCAGCAACAGTATTTGTGCAAGTGACTGTGGTTGTAAAATCAAGTGATGATGCTGAGTCTTCAGCATTCCTCTCTTCTTGCTGTTCCTCCACGGCCTGACCAGGTTGGACTGCTTGAGAATCTGAAAGGTAAAAGGGACAAGGGTAAGGTTGTGTTGCATGGAGTGGATGGGAGGGGGAGGATTGGCGGTGTGGGTTGGTAAGAAGTACATGCTTACACCATCTTCAGCATGTAAATGAGAAGAAAGTATGGGATGACGGATAAGTGGGATGTGTAAAAGAGGATTAGGTATGAGGATACCATCATCTTCAATGATTTCAGCCAAGCCACTAGCCACATCCTTAACAATGGGAATTTCAATAATGGCCAGCGTCATCTCTTCCTTGGAGGTTAGGACATGCAGGTGTGCCTGTCCCCCTCCATTTAGCTCCTGCTCCTTCTGGTTGTGTGCCACCTTGTTCCTCAAGAGAGAGTGAAGTGTGTCAGTGAGTCTCATGAAATCTGTTTGATTCATATGTCTGCCCTGGTTGAATAGCTGACAGTGTATGCAACCTGTGAGATGTGGGTGTGAGGCTTGCAGCAATGCTAATTGTTTGAGTGTGAGATGAAGCATATGATTGTTAGGCATGAGTCCTGATTGATAAGAGATTGTTGGTAGGTGAGTGATTGGGGTGCAGAGAATTGAGTAATGGCTGAGACTTGTGGTCCAGTTGGTAGGATATGGCATTTGAATTTGCATTCACTGACCTTGACCACTGTGTGAGGTCATTGAACTTCCTGCAGCACAGCATCCAGGTCCTTGGGGCTTGACATCCATTGCTATCTCCTCCCATTGCTTTTTGACTGAGTGTCTGTAGGGCCTCTTGGCTCACTACAGATACAGGACATCTCTTCTCCTTTCCAACTCCTCCACTAAGACCTCCAGTGCAGCATTCCAAAACATTGGAGCCTGCTCTCTCCCTTCTTGTGCCATTTCTCACTCTTTCCCTGGTCGGATTCTCTTCAACCATGACTCTCAGCATCCGTTCCTGCTACATTACAATTACCATCTGAAAGGTGCAGGCTAGCTTTAAGTGGTGCTGGCAACTCATGATATTGGCCCCCTGCTGATGCATCCAGCCAATGAAATGAACGGTCAGCGATGGCTGGACACAGAGATCATTCAAATGAGTAGACAGCATGAAATTAGCATGCTGCCTCCATTGCAATTGCACTTCGTGATCCCTATGCCCATTTTAGGGGGATATTCAATTTAGCCCCCCCTCACATAATAAGAGCACTAATATGAGATAAAAGAGTATGAGAGGAATGTGGAAATCTGGTGCAAAAATTTTGAAAAAATGTGCTTTAAGCTACCAAGTAAGAGGTGCGCCTACCATAAGGAATTGTCTTTGGAAAAGCCATCATAAATGATTTTGATCACCAAGGTCTGACTGATAATGGGCATAAGTAAATGTTGGCAGTCAGAGTCTATATCAAAAAATGTATGAAAGCATTTTCTATCAAGAATCAGAAATCAAAAAGACTGAGTTTTCATATTAGAAGAATATTTGTAGATTCAGAGCATCATCTATTAGACCGTATACAAGGGGAAAACTTTGAAGTAGCTGACTTTCGGGAACTATGGAAGAATGAAAAGACCCAGATGATTGCAGTGTATCTTTAGTATTGTAGCATGGCTATGGTTGAGAAGATAATTTATTCATGCTATGTTGGCTGGCGTGATTGAGCATTTCAGCTAACTGTGACAGGGTGTGATTTCAGTTCAAATCAAAGAAATTAACACTATAATTTTCCATCATTTATCATAGGATACCACACATTGATTAATGAAGGTATTTTGACACTGAATATAGTATTGTTTTGTAAAGAGCTTTCTTTTGCTGTTGGGGCTGTTCATAAGTCTGTTTAAGGTGATCTTGAAGTAGCTACAGAGATGCTTCACAATCAGCAGTACTGGAGAAGTGGATGGCTGTGCAATGTGTACAACAGATTGTATTATTAATAATTTAATTAATAAAAAGCATTTCAATTATGACATGTCCTACACCACAGATGGAAAAATATTAACAGCTAAATGGATTTTCTTAATTTGTTTATTATGTAAGTTACAGAATGTTCCAGTAAATTATGACACTGAGTTCTAATCATCAAAGTGAATGTTGAAACTACTTTATCCTAGCATCTGCGGATTTAAAGTATGTAATAAAAAGACCATGCACCGGATTATATATTAGTTTAGTGACCTCATAAGAAACAACAGATTTGCTGGAACTCTAGATTGAAATCACTTGCTGTGACCAGGTGATTATACAATAAAGTCATTCACAGGGGAGAGAGGAAAGGAGAGAAAGAGTAAAATAGAGGAGATGCGATTTTCAACTGTCTCTCGCCTGTTTGCAAATGTAACACTGCTATTGAAGAAAGGAGGGAGAGAGAAAGTAGTGAACTACAGGCAAGTTAGCCTGACATCAGTCATCGGGAAAGTGCTGGAACCTATTAATAAGGAAGTCGTAACAATGCACTTAGAAAATCATAGTATGATCAGCCAAAGTCAACATGGTTTTACAAAAGGAAAATCACGTTTGACAAATTTATTAGAGCTTTTAGAGGATGTAATTAGTAGGGTAGATAAAGGAGAACCAGCAGATGTAGTGTACCTGGATTTCCAAAAGGCATCTGATAAGGCGCCACACAAATACACAAGATTTCGGCTCATGGAGTTTGGGATAATATATTAGCATGGATAGAAGATTGGTTGACTATTGTAGTATAAGGCCCTGAAAGGGTTAATGTTTGAAATAGTGAGAGTAAACTCCTCCCACTGTAGTGATGATGATGTAAGTCACTTGGGTATCAGGGCTTATGGGAAGCAAGAAGCAACACAAGGTGTGTTGGCTAGACAGGCTTGTGGAGAGTGTAAATGGTTATATTTGTATATAATAAATTAGTTATTCTTTAGCCCTACAAAGACTCCAAGACTTCTGTGGACAACACTCGACATACGCTACAATAATACACAATATGGTGGCAGTGATGGCCTTGGTAAACAACCAAAAGATTTAAATGAAAATACTTGCTGGTACAGTACAGCCTGAAGACTGCAGAAAACTGCTTACCTGCAAAAGAGGCTATGAAGTGCTCCATTGCTGCTCGGACATGGACAGTTCAGGAATCAGTGCCCAGACATACAGGCTGCACCACAGAAGCAGGTGGCCTGCAAGATGAATCCAGTGATCGGGCGTGTCACGGTACTGATGGTCGTGGATTGATAAGAAGCCTTTTGCAAAGGTTGCAGTAATTTTCTAATGGCATTGCGCACAGAAAGAAAAATTCGGGAGATAAACAAATCCTAAACTCGGGCTGAACACAAGGTCGAAGAGGGGGAAAACCCCAAAAAAGCGCAGGAACTACCAAAGAGCAGGAAACCCCCAAAAAAGTGTGGGAACTGCCAAACAGAGCGGGGAGACTTCCATTAAGGACCCAATCAGATACAGAGTTTGTCAATGTGGAGAAAAAGATTTCTAAGATTTAGAATCGCTTCTCAGCTACACACTAAATCAAAGGCTGAGCGAGTTAATACTCTTTTATACTCCATGGGTGCCAGTGCAGATGACGTGATCGTAAAGCTAGGTATAGATGAAGCTTCTGAAAAATTTAAAGGCATGTTACAAGCATTCGACAAATATTTTAATTTGAGAAGTAATAAGATCCTGGAAAGAACAAAATTTAATAAAAGAATCCAGAAGTTGGGCAAATCTGTGGATGCTTTCATTAATGATTTGTACAGATTGGCTGAGGGATGCAAGTACGGGGAACTGAAGTCTGAGTTGATCAGGGACTGAATAGTATGGGAATAGCTGATGAGTCCTTGTCAGACCTCTTGCGGTCCAAAGATGCCCTCATACCCGAGGCAGGATCAGAGATGGGGGGGAACGGAGTATTGCAATGTGTGGCGGGGGGGGCGGCAGGGTGGAGGGCCCATCGTTTCCCTGTCACCCAGTGATCTCTCCGGGGGCAGAATAGGCCAACGAAGGCCTTCCCGCCTAGAGAGCAATTGAGGCCCTTAAGTGGCCTATTAATGGCCAATTAAGGGCCTCTTTCCGCCACTGCTGGGATCTTGCCAGCGGCAGTGGGGGGAGGGGGGGGGCTCTGTTGCAAGGAGCAGATGCCTTGTAAAATGAGGTGCCCTCTTTGAAGGGGGGGTTCCTCCTTTATGGGCAATTTGTGGCCCATGAAGGACCCCCACCAGCAACAACTTTACCCCCCGAGACCTCCTCCCCCTGGACTGAAGGACCACACCAAACCCTCAGCCCCCACCCCTGCTGGGGCCTTCCGGACTGGCCCCGGCAACTCTGCCTCATCTACCTCTGTTCTGGGGTTCCACTGCTGGGACTGGGGCTGAGGCTTCTACAGTATCAGCAGTGGCCACCGCTCCTGGTGGTGCTGCCGATACTGCTGAGCTGCCGGACTCTGATTGGACCTCCACCATTCTTGGAGGTGGAATCGCTGCCCCTCGAAAGATTTCAAAGGGACAGGGATCCCACCTCCTAAAACTTTGAATCATAAAGAGCGGAGGGTGGCTCCGGTGGGGGTTGGAGGGGGGGCATGAAAAGGCAGAGGCGGGGTTTCCCTACCTTTTTGGCCCAGCGCCTGGAGCCCCGCCTCCAGCACAAAATCCAGCCCATAGAGTGGTGAATGAGGTGGAACAACTTCCAGTAGAAGATAAACCAGGGGACTTCCTAGGGGAAATTAATGATTTCAAGGATTTTGGACGGCCGACATCTGTGTCAATGAACATATTACTAATTTCAAATTGGACACTGCTGCAAGTGTCACAGTTCCGTCAGACCAAGAGCCATGTTGATGAGACATTGCTTACAAACAGCAGACACACAGTTGAACGATTCAGGAGGGATCCAACTGAAGGTGAAGAGTAAGCTTCAAGCAGCTCTCCAATATGAAGGAAGACAGATTATGTCCAACAAATAGCCCAGGGGCCAGGATCCAGCCCGCTAAAGGTTTTCATCCAGCCCATGAATGTATTTCAGAGATGAGAAATTTTCCATTGTCTTCTTTTTTCAGACCAGCTTTTCAAAAAAATCGCGCTGTCAGTTTCGCAGCTGATAGGCGCTGGGAGCGGAACAGTGGGTTCTGAACTTTGGACAGATTCAGGTTTTCTGTCGGGCTTTTAAAAAAAAAAGTCAGAACCTGCTGAAAAACCCCGGTTCTGTCCGAAGATGGGAAGCCACTGTTCCCGCTCTCATGCAGCGCCTGTCAGTAGTGAAACTGGCACCATTTTTTAAAAAAACTGACCAACCACAAAGCTGCTTTGCTGAGCATTCCCACTCTCTAAACCTGACAAAGTGAGAGAGTGGGGGGGCAGAGAGAGAGGGGGACAAAGAGAGGGATAGAGAGAGAGAGGAGGGATGTGGGGATAGAGAAAGGGGGGGACGGAGAGAGAAAGGGGGGACAGAGAGAGAGAGGAGGACAGAGAGATAGAGAGGGGACAGTGGGGGGAACAGACAGACAGACAGAGAGTGGGCCAGACAGACAGGAGGGGTTGGAGGGGGGGACAGACAGACGGCGGGGGACAGAGAGAGAGAGGGTGGACAGACAGAGTGAGAGGGGGGACAGAGAGAGAGAGAAAAGGGGACAGACAGAGAAAGGAGGTACGGAGAGAGGGGGTACACAGAGTGAAAGGACGACAGAGAAAAGGAGGAAACACAAAGAGGTGGAATTCAGTGCGAGAGAGAGTCAGAGAGAGAGAGACAGAAAAAGAGAGGGAGAGAGAGTGATCAAGGTCACTCCTGAGAGATTGACATATATCCGGAATACTCTGCAATGTTATAAGTGTGCGGGCAAACATTGACTACTTGTGCAAGCAAAAAAATGTCAGGTATCTCACTCAATCAGTATCCAACATAGTGATAAGAAAGTAAGTCAATGAATTAATTTTCTAATTTAAGCTTCTTCACAAAAATGCATATTTGTTGTTGTTTTGATGAATAGTAAGATACATTTTTAATGCCTTTATCTTTCTGAAATTGTCTCATCGGCCCTTTTGTAAGCGAAAAATTGTAATCTGGCCCCCACGTGAAAAGGTTGGACAACCCTGCCCTGTACATTTTGAAAAGCCAAGACTTTTCCCTATTAAGCAGAAAAGCATGCTTAGACCTATATCTGCTTGAAAGGGTGGATGAAGTCAAACATCCAAAATCTAACAGTTGCCTTCAAGCAGACCATATATGTTCAGGGAAAGATGCAAACTTCCGCTGATGCGCTATCAAGAGCAACAGTAGACCATCCGACTCAACAGGACATGAACTTTGTGGATGAGATAAAGTCATATTCACAATATACTGCACAAAAGTGGCCTGTAAGTATACATAAACTGCAAAAAATTCATCATGCTCAAAAGCAGGATGAAGAATGGTCTCAAATACGTAAATACTGCACATCGGTTGGCCCCAAGACTGTCCTAGTGGTAAGATCATGAAAACTTTCTACGAATTCAGAAAACACTTCACCATCGACAATTTGCTGGTGTATAATGACAGATGAGTCATTCTGCACTCACTCAGATCTGATATCTTGGAACATCTACATTAGGGCCTCATGGGCATAATGAAGTGTAGAGCATGGGCTCAGTCATCAGTGTGGTCATCAGGAAATTCTAAAGACATAGAAAACATGGTCCTGAACTGCCAAGTATGTGCAATACATAGACCAGAGCAGAGAGAACCTCTGATTACAACAAATTTTCCAACCAAACCCTGGGAACGGCTAGCGATAGATTTATTTATGCACAATGGAAAATCCTATATAATAATGTTTGATTATTTCTCACAATGGATTGAAATGAAAAGGTTGTATTCAAAAACAACAGAATCTGTTCTCTGAAATTTACAGGAGACCTTTACGGCGCATTCTATCCCTGACAAAGTCGTTTCAGACAATGGACCACAGTTCGCAAATGAATACTTCACATAATTTGCAAGAAAATGGGGATTTAAACATCTCACTAGTTCACCACAATATCCTCAGTCAAATGGTGAGGCCGAAAGAGGAATAAGAACCATAAAGGTGTTGTTGAAGAAGAACGAAGATCTTCCAACTGCATTAATTAACTATCGATCTATTCCATTGTTGTGTTGTGAAGGAATATAGGTATAATAGGCTTGATTAAGTAGAATAAAAGCAAAATACTGCAGATGCTGGAAATCTGAAATCAAAACAAGAAATGCTGGAAATATTCAGCAAATCTGGCAGCATCTGTGGAGAGAGAAGCAGAAGTTCCGAAGAAGGGTCACTGACCCGAAACGTTAACTCTGCTTCTCTCTCCACTGATGCTGCCAGACCTGCTGAGTATTTCTAGCATTTCTTGATTAAGTAGAATTTGGAAATAGTTAGTGTATTATGCCTTTAGAGTTAAAGATTGAATAAATGGTTAGTTTTCAGATCTCACTGAAGTTCCCCTTTAAGATGGTAGAGTTAAACATTTCAAGGTCTCTGTTAGAATCTCTGTTACCAGGGGTATCTGTTAGAATAGAATTGCTGTTACCAAGGGCTTGGAAGATAAAAACACACACATTGAAATATCCTGTGTGACCTCAGTAAGAGGTAGCAATAAAACTTAATTGGTTTATGGGGTTGTTGTTCAGACAGGTTGGCTCCGGAGGTTGCTGTGGGTACCATGGAAAGGGTAATTAACAATAAATGGAATGTACTCACAGGAACAAGAGAGATCCGTAAACACAATTACGAACATTTTGACCAGATAAAAGCTCACAAACTGCAAATTTCAGTAAAACATTAAATTAAAGATATAGATTTTAAAAGGGAACACAGAAAGGTCACATCTAATGCAAAAGTCATCTGACACCTTAGAAATAGTATGAAAATACAAGGTTCTGCAGCAGACACTTAGAAGTGTTGTATCCTCAACAATGCTTCTCAACTATGGGGCATTTAAGGTACACATTTACTTTAAATTTTGATGGATATTGTAAGATAATTTTGCTGTAACATTAGCAAGGTTAAACGTTTGGATTCTATGTTAGAAATAAGAATATGTGTTACATTGCTCAGTAATATTTGATATTGTGATATACTTATCCACTTAAGAAGTTTATTGCATGTGAAATTCTTTAATAAATATATAAAAGTTAATAAATCGCCTCATGCAGTATTCTGTATACAACTACAAGAACCCCTTCTCTGTGTCTCTTTAAGTGGAGAGATACGTATTGAAGAGAGTTTCGCAGACCCTTATAATATCTGGGATATTTATGACTTAGCCATAAAAATATTAAAAGTTGACTATCCAAAAGATGGTAAAATTCTCTGCTGGTTTTCTTTCTTTGAGGGAAAGTTGGTGCAATTCTTTGGACCCAAATAAGTGTCTGAGAATTTGTCTGGTTTGATCTTGATTAAGGGAGATTCGTGGGGATGTGCTCCTGATTTGGTTTAGTCCCTACAAGGGATTAAAGTCATAAATCACTTCAGTGTGGGCTATCACCTTCTGAGCTGTTGATGGGGAGGAAGATAAAAACCCAACTTCCCATTTTGCCTAAAAAACGACTTCTGGGACTACCAAAAGGTCCAAGATAGAGAGAAGTACTACAGGAACCAACAAGCTCACAATTACAAGAAAGGATTTCATGCCAGAAACTTACTTCTGCTAAAGGAAGGCAAGAAGGCATGGATACAAGATCAAGATGGGAAGATGATCATCCAAAAAGATGAAAATTATCAGAGATCGTATCTAGTACAAACAGCAGAGTACTATACAACAAAATAGGAGAAACATTATCCCTATTCCACAGAAGCAACAATCAATCATTTATCTGGATGAACCAGATGATGATCAAGAAACCCAGAGTTGAAATGATACTACAAACCTTGGTCAAGGCCATCCAAGTCATCCAAAAAGACTTTCAAGCAAGACTACTGATCTTCCGAACCCAATAAGAACACGATCAAGGAGCATTGTGAGGCCTGATAAGTTGAATTTGTGAGGGACAGAGACTTGGGGGGAGTTGGAGTAGTATGTATAGTCAAAATGAATGAATGTATTTATATTAAAAATAGATAGGGACATAGGCTTGGGGGGAGATGCAGGACAAGGCCCTGAAAGGGTTAATGTTTGAGAAAGTGAAAGTAAACCCTTCCCACTGTAGTGATGATGATGCAATAGTCATTTGGGTATTGGGCTTGGAAGAAGCTAGAAGCAAAATAAGGTGTGCTAGCTAGACAGGCTTGTGGAGAGTGTAAATAGTTATATTTGTATGTAATAAATGAGTTATTCTTTAGCCCTAAAATGACTCTGAGCCTTTTGTAGACAATACTCAAACTATGCTACAACAATTCACAACAGCTGTAACTAGTGGAATGCCATAAGTGTCAGTGCTGGGGCCTTAGCTATTTACAATCAATATTAATAACTTAGATGAAGTGACAGAGAATAATGTATCTAAATTTGCTGACTATACAAAGGACAATACAAAAGAAATGTAAGTTGTGAGGAAGTCATACAGGCTGCAAAGAGATATAGACAGGTTAAGTGAGTGGGCAACAAGCTGGCAGATGGAGTATAATGTGGGGAAGTGCGAGGTTATTCACTTTGATCATAAGAATCGAAGAGCAGAATTTTTTTACAATGCATGAAACTTGTAAATGTTGATGTTCGGAGAGACTTGGGTGTGCTCGTACAAGGAACACAGAAAGTTAGCATGCAGGTACAGCAAAAAATTAGGAAGGCATGTTGGCCTTTATTGCAAGGGGATTGGAGTCCAAGAATAAGGAAGTCTTGCTACAATTGTACAGGGCTTTGGTGAGACCACACCTGTGCAGTTTTGGTTTCCATATTTAAGGAAGGATATACTTACATTGGAGGCAGTACAGTGAAAGTTTACTAGATTGATCCCTGGGATGAGAGGGTTGTCCTGTGGTGAGAGGCTGAGTAAATTGGGCCTATAAAATCTGGAGTTTAGACGAATGAGAGGTGATCTCATTGAAACTTACAAGATTCTGAAGGGGCTTGACAGGGTAGACACTGAGAGGTTGTTTCCCCTGGCTGGAGAATCTAAAACATGGGGGCACAGTCTCAGGATAGGGGGACGATCATTTAAGACTGGGATGAGGAGAAATTTATTCACTGAGAGAGTTGTGAATCTTTGGAATTCTCTACCACAGAAGGTAGTGGATGGTCCATTGTTGAAAATATTTAAGTTTGGGATAGACAAAGTTTTGCTCTTTTAGGGAATCAAGGGATGTGGGAAGTGGACAGAACAGTGGAGTTGAAGCCTAAAATCAGCCATGATCTTATTGAGTGGCGGGGCAGGCTCGACGGGGCGAGGTGGTCTACTCCTGCTCCTGTTTCTTATGTTCTTATGAAAAATGGTAACCAGCAGAGAAAAGCCAGATGGGCACCTTGGGCACCCCTTTAACACCTGAATCAATTTTCAAACAGGCCTTTAAATAGGTACTCAGAACTCCAATTCAAAACAGGCAGCAGGCTGTTTAAATTTGCAAATTGCAGTCCTGTGCCAGTTGTAGGATCAGAACAAAGAACAAAGAACAGTACAGCACAGGAACAGGCCATTTGGCCCTCCAAGCTTGCGCCGAACTTGATGCCTGCCGAAACTAACACCTTCTGCACTTCCGGGGCCCATATCCCTCTATTCCTTTCCTATTCATATATTTGTCAAGATGTCTCTTAAACGTCGCTATCGTATCTGCTTCCACCACCTCCCCTGGCAGCATGTTCCAGGCACTCACCACCCTCTGTGTAAAAAAACTTGCCTCGCACATCCCCTCTAAACTTTGCCCCTCGCACCTTAAACCTATGTCCCCTAGTAACTGACTCTTCCACCCTGGGAAAAAGCTTCTGACTATCCACTCTGTCCATGCCGCTCATAACTTTGTAAACCTCTATCATGTCGCCCCTCCACCTCTGTCGTTCCAGTGAAAACAATCCGAGTTTTTCCAACCTCTCCTCATAGCTAATGCCCTCCAGACCAGGCAACATCCTGGTAAACCTCCTCTGTACCCTCTCCAAAGCCTCCACGTCCTTCTGGTAGTGTGGCGACCAGAACTGCACGCAATATTCTAATGTGGCCTAACTAAGGTTCTGTACAGCTGCAACATGACTTGCCAATTTTTATACTCTATGCCCCGAGCAATGAAGGCAAGCATGCCGTATGCCTTCTTGACTACCTTATCCACCTGCGTTGCCACTTTCAGTGACCTGTGGACCTGTACGCCCAGATCTCTCTGCCTGTCAATACTCCTAAGGGTTCTGCCATTTACTGTATACCTCCCACCTGCATTAGACCTTCCAAAATGCATTACCTCACATTTGTCCGGATTAAACTCCATCTGCCATTTCTCTGCCCAAGTCTCCAACCGATCTATATCCTGCTGTATCCTCTGACAATCCTCATCAGTATCCGCAACTCCACCAACCTTTGTGTCGTCCGCAAACTTACTAATCAGACCAGCTACATTTTCCCCCAAATTATTTATATATACTACAAACAAAGGTCCCAGCACTGATCCCTGCGCAACACCACTAGTCACATCCCTCCATTCAGAAAAACACCCATCCACTGTTACCCTCTGTCTTCTGTGACTGAGCCAGATCTGTATCCATCTTGCCAGCTCACCTCTGATCCCATGTGACTTCACCTTTTGCACCAGTCTGCCATGCGGGACCTTGTCAAAGGCTTTACTAAAGTCCATATAGACAACATCCACCGCCCTTTCCTCATCAATCAACTTCATCACTTTCTCAAAAAACTCAATCAAATTAGTAAGACACGACGTCCCCTTCACAAAACCATGCTGTCTCTCGCTAATAAGTTCGTTCGTTTGATTCTATTGCCATTTTTATGTACAAATGGATGAAGTGTGCACTGTGTATGTTTGTATCAGGTGTGGACTGACTAAACCAGTGTTCCTTAAAGGGACAGTTGGAGACTAATCTAAAAACAGCCTGGGTATTTTTTAGAGGAGGGAATTTCTGAGGGACCCAAAGGAGCAGGAGCAGGAATAGGTGTCAATGCTTACCGGTTAAATTCAAATGAGGCATGAACCTAAATATAGCCCAGGTCTCCAGACGGTGGCTTTGGGCAGATGCTGTGAATACACTGTTGCCTTTGCCCCCAGTCTGAGCCAAAATTAAAAACATTTCTGGAGATAGAGAAAATTAATGGCTGCGTCAGCCTGGATCACTATAATGCACATCCCTTCAGGTTGGAGACATGTAAAGATCTTTTAACTTGGCAATATAAATGTATTTTAAAGTGTGTTAATTTTTTGGGTGTTTTTAAATTTTAGTTTTGGCAACAAAAACCTGGAAAAGATCAGGAGGTAAAAATTGGAAATCAAAATAATATTTTCCTGGGCCAGGGTGAAGTACATTTTCAGGGTTAGGCCCCAACAATATTTCTGCACTGCAGAGAGAACCTGTCACCGCCAGAGAGGAAATATCTATGATGTTGGATGAGGGCAATTGTTGCAGCACTTCAAAAAGGATAGAAGCCCCCTAAATACCACTAGCCTTAAATTAGTATGCTTAGAATGTTTTATGTTTTACATCTATAGATGGTCTGAGGCATGGGTAAATGGTCATTGTTTGCCAATTATACAGTCCTCCTTTCTGAAACCACCACAGCTCCCCTCCAACTCTCAATCCGCCACCTCCCGCACCCCCACACCCTGCCTTCCACTGCCTCCATATGTCAGTTCTTTTTTGCCAACAATGGTAAGTGAAGGAATTTGTACAGGGCCTTAAGCTTCATTTCCCATCATCATTTCCATGTGACAGGACAGACCCGATGTGGGCAGCTGACATCAGAATCAATGGATGGGGAGGAAGATGATGGAGACCTATGATGGACTAAAACATTGCTGATAGCAGTGTCCGTTTTATTTGTGATGGTGCTTTCCCAGAGGAAACACGAGGCCCAAAGCTTTGTGACTTCAACAGTGAATCACATTCATTCTGTAAACTCTTGTCATTCTTCACTCAGCTGATTATAGTGGATAGTAATGATTACCAGTTATGGTGAGAGTGACAGCAATTCAGTTTAATCCAAGAACCAGCTGATAGCGAAATATGACTTTACATTTATGAAACAATAGCCCTTAAAAGATAGCAAACTTACCAGTTACATCCTTTGGATATGGTAATCAATGTTATTTACCTGTTAAAAGTCTTGTATTCAGCCAGTTCTACTTTAGGTGTGAGTTCTGGCATTCTGGGATGTAAAATTGAAAGAAGTTCTGGATCATCTGCAATGGCTTCCTCCCATGGTGTTTGATATGATTTTGGTACAGCTGTTGCATTAAATTTTTCAGGTGGAATTTCCTTCAGTGGTCCAGTATATCCTACGTAGAAGGGCAATGTTAAAATGCATGAATAATATTTATAAATCATGTCATGAATGGCTATCCAGTGAAGAATAGTAAGATGGTATTTGCTTTAGCTGTTCCTCAAATGCAAGTCCCAACTTTTGCTGGGTTATCAGTTGCTGAGAACAAGTGGAACCCAGCTCCTTCCCCAATGGAAGAAGGGGAAAGTCATGAGGCTGAGTCAACTCATGCCTCTTTCATATCCCCCTTTAACTCTTACATTCACTTACCTTATTGTTGGTATTAACTGTTTCAGCGAAATCAAGAATGATTCCTTTCACCACTTTGTGATATTCAGAGGTTAAAATATAGGAAATAATTTTTGTCTCCAGTTCTTCTATCTCTGAGAAATCCTGTTTTACCAGGTCCCCAGTTAAAAGAATGGAAAAAGGCAAAGCATTCCAGAACAAAGTGGAAGAAGTTAGTACTACAGTAAGAGCAGTTGGTGTAGTGGGTGGGAAGTGAATCAATCCTTTAAAATCCTTATTGGCAACAGTTTATGGCTTTGTGAAAGATAAAAACAGCAGAAGAAAATGAAGAAAAGAATTAATGATCGCAGCAAGAAAGAGAACCAGATAAAAAAAGAAAACTGGACATACAGGAACAGCAAAAGAAAAAATCAGAAAAGAAAAATAGTAGTAAGATGCATTGGGAATGAGGAGAGCAGGTATGTGAAAGTAAGACTTAAATATCAAATGTAATCTTGTATTAAGGAAAACGTACATGTACACGAGTGAAAGCACAAAGAAAACCTTGGTAGGTTTTGTTATTTCTATACTTGGTGTGTTGCCACTCACATGTATAAAGGGAAATCTGAATAAAATAGAAGAAAATACAGAGGAAAAAAGTGATATATTGGAAAAATATTTTAATAATATGGAAACACTGCTGTGAAAATAGGTTCTCAACGGATTGTCTGAAACCATTAATATCAGAAAATGTAGATCAATATAATATAATTTAAATAGTATCGCTGACACTACCCAGCAATATGTAAAATGCTGAAAAAGACATTGACCTCCGACCACCAACCCCCAAATCCAACCCCCACAGCAGCCATCCCAGCCACTAGCCTGCTCCTGTGGGGGAGGGGAGTGTAAAATTCCAGCCATTGCTTTGGTAGTAGATGAGGATTTTGAAAAACAGATTTTCAAAGTTATATTTTCCTTTTCATCTGTGTTTTTGTCAAGTAGCTTGTAAGTGTAACGGCATGTCTAAGAAGACAAATGATTGAACCTTGTATTATGTTGGATGGCTGGGGATGAATAGGTATGACTTTCCCCGGCTCTCAGACCTATCTTATACATTTAAAATGCCGTAACTGAGCCACAGCCCAAAACTACAGTATATGTAGTGTAGTCTAAACTGTAATGTCTCTTACCTGGAGCAATAGAATCTGGATTTGGTGGAGTCCTTGGATCAGGAGTATTTGGAGGTGTTTTAGGTATGTTTTGTTGCCCACTTTGCAGTCCATTTCCCACGCTTTTGCAATTCTCCATTCCATCATCGCAATGTGTTATGGATGGTATGTAGCTCTGGAAAAGATTCAGCCAAACTATGGTACATTTGCTATAGTGTACTGAGTGTGGCTAATCTTTTATTGAGAACATTTTCTCAGGCACCAATTGATTTCCAATGTAATCAAAATAAGTGATGTTTATATAATAAAGATGATCCGATCAAAACATAAAATGCATTGCAATAGTTTAGTTGAGTAATTATGGAAATAATCACTTTTGCTTAAGTTAATTTTGGCCAAATCTTGGTAAATTAATTCCTCCCAGATCATTTTAGAAACCTGGAATTGGAGAAAGAAATGTTTCTTGTCAATGTTCATTACCACTTTTCAAAGAAATTGCTAAAAATCAGGGCTAACCTGTAATCATTAGAAAATATTAGATGTTTTTGCTGCTTTATCAGCACCCCACCTAGCACCTTAAACGTTCCCTCCCTCCACCACCAGTGCACTGTGGCTACAGGGTGTACCATCTACAAAATTCACTGCAGCAACTCACCAAGCCTCCTTTCACAGCACCTTCCAAACCCGTGACCTCTACCACCTAGAAGGACATGGGCAGTATGAGAACACCACACCTGCAAGTTCTCCTCCAAGTCAGACACCTTCCTAACTTGGAACTATATCACCATTCCTTCACTGTCACAGGGTCAAAAATCTGTTACTCCCTCCCTAATGTCAACGTGGTGTACCTACACCACATGGATTTCAGTGGTTTAAGAAGGCGGCTCACCACCACCTCCTCAACAGCAATTATGGATGGACAATAAATGCTGGCCTTACCAGCAATGCTCACCTCCCATGAATGAATAAAAAAAATCTCTTTTGGAGTTTTTCAAGAGGAATGAAAAATGGATTTCAGATTAGATGATTTATTTATCTTGCCAACAGCCTCACTACAGAATTACACACCTATCAACGCACTCTTCAGCATTGATTAAACCAATAGTCTTAATGACAACCAAAGTTTACGCAGCCTGTCAGTTTCTATGTAATATGTTTCCATTGTGACCCAGTGTATATTCAGTTTATACCTATTTCTGAGGTGGATGCATTTAAACCCAACACTAATTCAGCACATATAATTTGTATGAGCAAATTTGTCAAATGGGGCTGAATTGGGTCCAATTTTGAAATGCCAGAGTAAACGGTATAAAAAATGTACCAGCAGTATTAGTAATAAAGCATCATGGTTCTTTTTTAAATACACTTGAATTATGAATTCACCAGAATTCAATATATAATGCAAAAAACACCAACAGAGCTACTGAACTAGATTTTTTTTTTTAAATCAACAAATTTGATTGCAGTTCATCTAATATTGTCTATGGAACCGCTAGAGATTTTGTGTGAATACGTACATTTATTTGTGAGTTGAGAGAGTTCTGGAATCCCTCAAATGTGTATTTCTCAGATCTCCTTTGCCGCTTTTTAAATAATCTGGCCCCTCTGTTGGAAAGGAGGGAAAGCTCTTCCAACATTATATCTTTGGGAACGCTGATCTTTTTTCCATAGTCCACATCTAACTCTGAAACATACCACAAACAAGAAGACTGAATGCAAACTTTCCATTTTAAATACCTTTACATTTTGTAGAAGTATTGTTTCTTATTGTTTTTGTAAATTTGTGCACAGTAATCTTTTCCAGCCAAAAAGTTTAAGATATGGAATATTACTTCTATCTGATGTGCTTCATTCACCTGAAGGGTCATAAACTGTGTGCATTCTCAGTGGGCATGATGATATAATGCTTTATATAAGATAGCACTGACAGGCAACTATGGACTAGTCACATTTGTTTGATATTGTGATCAAAGTTGCAGTAACTGGCAGACCTTTTAATACTCTACAAGTGTTATAAGTTTACACAAACTTTCTTGCAGAACGAGATTTCAAATGCTTTTGAAAATTTTAATGACAGAGATGTGGCAATCACACCATTGTCAATCATATAAATTATTAGCCTTGTTACAACCCGATGAGAAAGAGGTCTAGGGTTCCCTTTCAGCCTTACTGTAACGTGGTTTAATTTTAAACACGCCATGTTTTTAGCTCCACTTGGTGAATCCTTCTTCACCGCTTTTCAATTATAAGGCAAAGAAACCAGCACAAACAGGCTTTCTTAGGTTCAAAGAAGAAAAGTTGAAATTTATTAAACTTAAACTTAAACTCTAATTCGGTTAACGCCTATGGATACACACCACCCCATGCTAGCATGCATACGTGATACACACGTGCAAATAGAGACAGAAAAGAGCAGAAGAAAAATAAAGTGGAAAAGTTTGAGGCAATATCTGAAGAGTTGTTGTTACGGTTCTTCAAGTTCACTGTACAGTCCTTAATTGTAGGTAGATCTTGCTTTACGTTGGGGCCCAGTATTCTCCTTAAACCTTGTTCGCTGTAGGAGACTTTTCTCTCTTGGGTTTCATGTGTCTTCAGTGGATTCAGAAGCTTGTGAGAAAGAGATGGGAGCAGACAGGAGAGAGATCTTCTCAGTCCAGGAGCAAAAACAGCTTTCTGCCCAAACTGTTTGTACAAATTCAAAAAACTCAGCTTGCCCAGCAGGTTAGTCATGTGACTAGCTGGTTTGACCATGTTCATTTGTGTATTTGTCCATCTTAGCAGTCAACCTGGAATGCGAGCTCCCTACTTTCAACGTCTGGTGATCAAAAGTCCATTGTGGGTTGAATATCAGGGAATGGCTGCTTTGTCCTTCCAAAGACTGTCTGTTAATATGCAAATGTCTTTTCCAGCCATGACTGATCTGTTCAACAAGTCCTCCTTTCACTCCAGTAATAGTTTAAACTCAATGTTCATGACAAAGCTAATGTGCCTTATTCTTGACAGGTGGGGGCCGAGCATGACAGCTGGCTAACTAATCACATGCTTAGTACTGCAAAGCGTAAACAAATAAATGCAATGGGCAAGTCAAACTGATGGGTAGATGTTTTAGGATTTGGAAAAAACAAACACTTATGTCTGAATTACAAGGCAGATATACTTTTGAAAGCTTAACTACCCTGCAAGTAACATCACTCTGCTTTTAACACTCTGGATGTGTGAAAAATAATAGCCAAAAATATCACCAATCCCAAGACCTCTTTTTCCTCACAGTGCTAGTAATGTAATAATTTTGGTAGTGTCTTCAAAGCTGTGGACAGAATAGTGATGTACGTGACATCCTGCCTCTGAATACTTACAACAGAGGCAAGAGGCAAGATTTTATCCTTCTCACGGCTTTTCCGATGGCAGAGCCGGAAGTTGGCAGCACTTCCACTCCCTCCCTTTTTACCAGTTCCCACACGATTATTATGTTAAAATAATGTTCTGGCAGTGGGAACAGGGGATACGTGTGATCATCCAGCAGGGAACGCTTTTCATTGGTGGATCCTGCCATCATTCTGCTAAGCACCATTATCGGTAGGGCTATAAATTAGTCATCATTGCAATCATGGAAGATCATCAGCTTTGCAAATCATCCTCAGGAAGCAGAGATTTCTAGGCCCTTTCAATTTGTTACCATTGAGGTGGGAGGAGTGCACTGTATTTTCTAGTTCCACTTCTCCACAGGTCACAGCATATATTTAAATGTTTACCCAGTTCTCAATACGGTCAATCATAGATTCTACTCTTTATCCCAGAATAAAATACACCAACCAGGTTTCTTTAATAAACAGCAAAATTATCAATTTATTATCAAACAAGACTTATCCAATAATGAAGCAAAGCATGAACACACACACTGAAAAAAATACAGAAATTCTTTCTGCAGAGGTCTGTTACAAAAAAAGACAAAAACAAAACTTTGGCCAAATACTTGCCAATTCTTGAAGAAAACAGAGAATATATTGAAGGAAGTCAGTTGTCCCTTTTCACCTGACGTCTGAGTATACGGAGACGGGACCCTGGGATCTTTTCTAAAGCAGTTCTTTTCGAGTGGCGTTGAGAATTAATCTGGCAGGTTTTTCCAGCTTCTCAGGAGAGATGCAGCACCTGGGATTTTAGCTCTCCCACACTGGATCTTTGCAGGGTTTTTTCAAAGAGGTAGAGAAAGAGGTGAGCTGGGTGGTTTCTTTTTCCTTGACAGGCAAAACACCAACTGTCTTCAAGACAGTTCACACCCCAACAGAAAGTCAACTTCCTGACCTCCATAAACCTTGACATGTGGCTTCTCTGTAAACATCTTCCCCAGGTCACCAAGGTTTCTGTTGTTTACTGAGCCCAAAGCACATGATTTCCAGAAAATAATATTTTTAAACAGCATCTCAGTGTCCTTTCAGTGAGCTGTCAACAACAAAACAAAGTCCAGCATTCATAAAATCTTCAGCCTTCCAATGAATCCATCTCCGCAATTTAAATATGAGTCCTCAAAAAAAACTTAACAAAAATAGAAACACTTTCATGACAAGTTTAAATACTCTAATTTCTTAGCCACCCTCACCCTCTTTTCACCTCTCCCACACCATTAAGACTTCCCTTTGCTTTTGGCCTCATCTTTCTATCACCACCACAACCACCTCCAAAATGGCAGCCAGTAGGCAGAGACCGGCCTCATGGTTCAGTGATGCCTCCCTGCAGATGCTCCTCCAGGGTGTCAGGGAAAGGCAGGAGGTCCTCTTGCTTACAGATGGCATCAGAAGACCCTCCTGCCCGACCAAGGTGGCCTGGACCGAGGTGGAAGAGGAGATGTCAAACTATGGGGTGACATGAAGAACCTGGGTGCAGTGTTGGAAGCGTGTTAATGAGCTGCTCAGATCAGAGAGGGTAAGTGATGTGTCCGAAGCTTTACAAATGGTCATTTGTGGGATCCATAATGGAGGGAGTGAATTTTCAAATTCTTCCAGGAGAATTATTTCTCTAAGGTTCTCATATGTGGCCTCTACCTTTAGTGCCCACATCCAACAATCAAAATCAATTTGCTTTACCCTCTCAAATTCTCTATAAGTCTGCCCTGGCTGTCTCTGGAGGTTCCGAAATTTCTGCCTGTACACTTCAGGGACCAACCCAAAAACAGCAAGAATAGCCTTTTGTTAACCATCTCATAATCTGCAGAAGTCTCCTCAGAAAGCATGGCATAAATTTCATGAGCTCTGCCCATCAACCTGCTTTGCATGAGCTTAGTACAGCTTTCCTTTGGCCACTTCATTTGTCTGGCTATCTTTTCAACAGAAATGAAAAATGCTGCTATGTCCCTTTCCTCAAACTTCGGGAGGGCTTGCACAAATTCAAACAGCTCTCCACTGGACCCTGGGCTGGATTCAGACCTTTCCTCCCCAGAACTTTCCTTGGAGCCAAGGCCACTCTTTTGACTTAGTTCCAGCTTTTTAACTTCAAATTCCCTTTCTTCTCTTTGAAATGCTCTCTCTTTTGCTCTTTCCTCTCTGTCAAGTTCAAGTTTTTTCATTGTCAATTCTCTGTCCAATTCTTTTTCCTGCTCAAGTTTTTTTTCATTTCCAATACCAACTGAATCCTGATGAAAGGTCACTGACCTGAAACATTAACTTTGCTTCTCTCTCCACAGATGCTGCCAGACCTGCTGAGTATTTCCAGCACTTTTTTGGTTTTGTAACTGAATCCTACCTAATTTAACTGCATTACTATCTGATTTGCCTTTTTCTTCTTCCAATTCCAAATGATGTGCTATTACCTCAATTATATCAGCTTTCTTAACTCCTCATTTTAACTCTAACACCAACTTTTCTGCCAATTCCTTTAGTCTAACCTTGGTTAAGTTTCTCAGATCACTCAGGGATACACCCTCCTTCCCCAGAAAGGTCGTAACAACAACATTCCAGTAGTGTAAACTTTACTCTAATGCACAAGAAACCTGTTTTTTTTACTTTTCCTCTTTTCAATTATTCTTACCCCACATACAATTGCACATCGTCAGCTTTTGCATTATCCCACACAGAGCCCCCAGTTATATGTTATGAATGCATGATCAGCCTTGGTGTGACATAACAATTATGTCCAGAGAAAGTGCAAGTCTGGCATCTGTTAGCGCTTGGATGCAGCGTGTGACTAACAGGCCAGAATGAGTGATGGGGATACATGCAGACAAGGGGTGTTATTTATCACTTGATATGTCATTAACTCAGCACTTCCTCGTGTACGACAAGAAGACCCGCAATGAACATGAGCGCAATAAGACAGGGGGAGGTGTGCCTGACCTGAAACTCCTGACCCCAGCAAAGGAGGCGATGGTTCAGATTGCCGGAGAGGAGGGAGGATGAGCCATCATGGATGGTGAGGCTTGATCGTCTAGGCGTAGGATGAAGTGCCAACCTTAATGTTGAAACCAGATGGGCACACAAGATGATCGTGCAAAAAAGTGATGAGCTCATGCTGTGATAATGCTTAATGTACTTCTGTTTGTTCTCCACTGCAGGTACCTGCAATCGAACGATGGCACACCATCAAAATGCTGACTCCGCCTTGGGACGATGATGCCAATGCCCTAGAGGGTGCACTGTCACCTGCCTCTTTTGCAACCTCTAAAAGCAGAGTTACATTCACATGTCCATGGGTGGTTTGTGCATAGAATCAGGGTCACAATCTGGTGGGCACAACACAGACACATCCTAGCAGCTGAGGGAGCATGTGCCAGGCAGGTCTCCTGACATTTGGAGGTCTGCTGGGGACAAGGCCCCTGCTGACCCCCATGATGATGATGATCCTCTGGTCAAGACTACAAGAAGTCTGCTGAAAATGCAGCAAGTGCATGGGAACATATGTTGGAGATGCCAGATGTCATGCGTAGCTTTGTGCGAGCAATGGAGGCATCCTTGCAAGCCATGATGTCTGCCATGTCCCTGGCATGTGAGCATATGTGATCACAACCGCTGTAGAGAGCCAGGTTGAACACTCGACCCATATACACTCTGACCTGCATTCCATCGCTGTAGCTATGGGCTCTGTGAAGCAGTGGCTAAGCGAGAAGGGCATCATCTGGACTTCCCTCCGGATGCCCCTTCCCCTTAAAGAGACAGGCAGGTGCTATCAGGCACCCAGATGCCAGTTGCCCCATGGCCTTCCTCTCAGGACACCCCCAGGGTAATCGGCATCTCCTCTTCCCTCCTCGACATTGATCCCCTTATCTCCAGCAGACGAGCCCAAGGGAGATGCCCTTGCACCAGTGCAGGAGATCCCATTAGATGGAGCCCTCAAGGCCCCGTATCTCCAGAGGACACCCGCCGTGGTCATCCAGCAACAGGGTAGCGCAATGAGCAGTCTACCTCCACTTCAATGTCGGGGTTGCACCAAGAAGTAGTAGTAGGAAGAGAAAAATTAAAGAATTATGAGCACGTAGGTGACACCGGTGGTCAAATTAACTTTATAAGGCATTGTAAATATTTGTCAATACATTTATTTGCTTCATTATTAGATACATTCTCGTCATTCATTGAAAGTTGCTGAGTTAAGAACTAAATGTAATGGCATGCCTTGATGCGTATACAGGAGTGACGGACATTCTTGTTTCAGTTTTGAATTTTGTGCCTTTAGTCTTCATTGATTACTTGTCGGAGGTTGCAGTTTTGCAATCATCAGTCGTTGTGACATGCCTTCATATGTAGGTTCAGCAGGCCATCCCTTCTATACCTTGCAAAGGAGTTTGTCCAAGTTCAGTCACAACTCGGAGATGTTAGATGGTGCAGGTACACTCAGTGATATAATGGTGTGGCTGGTTCTGATTGAGTGGTCATGGTTGGATGGTAGACATATCTCTAAGAATTTTTATTATTATAGATTCAACAGCAAGTGCTTTCAGCAAAGCTCCATTCCCCGAGCAATTGTAGATGGTAGAGGATGCCTGCTTTTAGATTGGAGCACTGGTTAAGTTGGCAGGGGAAGGACAACATCCCAGGAAGGCAATGTTGTTCTATAATCATGCAGTTGCCTCACTCTTGGTTAAAACGTCCATATATAATGTTGTCCCTGATGGTCTGTGCAAGTCTCTCCAGGGCCCTGGCATCTATTAAAGGCTCATTAACATTAATGGCCTCCTCCTCAGGCTGACCCAAATCATCCTCATCTGAGGAGGAGTGGTGCTCCTCCTGTTGCTCCTCCAGCAAAATATGTCATCATTGCATTGCCAGGTTGTGTAGTGCACAGCAGACTATGACTATTTGTGAGACTCTCTGTGGTGCGTACTGCAGAGCACCTCCAGACCAGTCAAGGCAGTGGAAGCACATTTTCAGCATGCCAGTGGTGTGTTCAATGATGGCTCTGGTGGATGCATGAGCAGCATTGTACCTTTCTTCAGCTGCGCTTTGGGGATGCCTCACTGGTGTCATCAACCATGTACAAAGGGGGTAACCCTTGTCACTCAGGATCCCGCCGTCAACTTGGGCTGGCACATCAAAAATTCGCGGCAGCTGTGAGTTTCACAAAATGTATGCACCGTGTCAGCTCCCTGGGAAATGAGCCCAGACCTGCATAATTTTTCGCTTTTGGTCACAAACCAGTTGAATGTTCAAAGAGTGAAAACCTTCGCGATTCACAAATGCAGTGAACTGGTTCCAGGGAGCTCTAATGGCCACATGAGTGCGGTCGATCACCCCTTGCACTCTAGGGAAACGAGTGATGGTGCAGAAGGCTGCTGACCTTGCTGCCTGGCTGTCCTTGTCTACTGGGAAATAGATGAGATCACTGGCATGATGGAATAGGGCATTGGTCACCTCATTAATGTACCTGTGAGTGGCAGCCTGTGAGACGCCACATATATCACCTGTTGAGCCCTGGAAAGCACTGCTAGTGAAAAATTTGAGTGCTGCAGTCACCTTGAGGGCAACAGGCATGGGGTTCCCACCAAAGCCACATGGTTGCAGGTCCTATTGAATGATCCCACAAATTTCACATGACATTCTCAAATGTCTCTGGCATTGCCTCTCCGACATCTGAAGGTAGTTTGTCCTTGTCCTGAGGATGCGCTGACATGCCAGTGCCCATCTTCTATGATGCTTTACCTCTTGTGCTGTCTGCTGCTGACATTGTGGCATCAGCCTCTGAGTGACAAGAGCCCTCCTCAATCACATCCTCTGTTCTTGGTCCCAAGGTAACAGAAATATTAGCTGTATGTGACTCATGCCATTGCAGCTTTGCTACTGTTTGAATGAGACAAGCATTAAACTTAAACCTCATTTGACCACGATGCTCAACCAGGGAACTCATGAACAGATAGGTTGTATGTGCCTCCCATTGTGCACAACCGCAACTCCACCCACCCAACACTGGCCTCCTGCAATCCTGGCATACCCACGTGATTTATCATCTGAGTTTGAAAAATGGTGTGCATCACATTCCAGGCAAGATCCTCCACTTTCCACCACCCTCCTGCCACCTTCCCCCTTCACCCTTGACCCACCCAACATTACCTTGAACCTTCCCTCTATGAGCCCTGAACCTCCCCCCATTGCCCTGGACTGTGGCATTATCGACGTATACATGCCATCTTTCTCCCTGTACCCATGCCCACTCTCACCTTAGATCCTCTATTTCTCCAACTTAATGCAGTCATCCAATCCTATACCCTGCTCTATTATTCCTTCTAATACCCAACCATGACTTTGGCCCTGCCCCCCACTGCATCACACTGCCCCCTGTGACTCTGACCATTCCGTCCTCAAGCCAGCATCCTGAGTTCACCCCACAGGACCCCAACATTGACAGCACTGACCCCTCCCTTTAGACACAACATGCACCTCACCTACAATATCTGCTCCAACCAAACCACCCCCCCACCCCAACCAACACCACAATGAGAATACGAGGCCATTCCCTTCTCTGTACCTCCAGGCACCTGGGATGCCACCCTCTGCCCTCCCTGGCCTCCCAACTCTGCACCTGCATGCACTTGAAACACCACCCTCTCCAAAACCACATCCCCCCCCCCCGCCCCACAAAAGAATCGTCCTTGCTGATCCTGAGCCTGGTGCCAAACATCCATTCCAATGTTGCTCTTCCTTGTGCCAAAAAGTTCAAGAAAGAAAACCACTGACCTTGGACACAACTGAACAAAGCTGACTGGTGCACGCCACCTTTAAACGAACGGGGACCTGGTGCCACGAGATTCCTGTGTGCCGCTGACTTAATCTGGCAGGTAGGACTTAATTTCAAATATTTATAAGGTAATAAGTGTTCATGGTATGCAAATGTATGAAAAGTTGGAACCTGCCACATGATGGCATGAGGCCAGACCCACCATAAACACGCTGCTGACTTAATCTCTAAAATTTAACCCACCATCGGGAGATTGAAATATCACCTCCCGTCTAATTAGGTCACACCGCTCATCACGATTTCCGCCCCTGCAGGCCCCATAAAATTCCCCCCATGGTACCTGCTAGCTATACAACCAGTATGGGGTGATTTAAGGAGCTTGACATGTTTGTACAGGCACTGCTACTGTTAATCTATAAATTAAAAAATGAAGACTAGTACAGCCTGAGATGTGTCTCACTTTTGGTTCACACATTTGGCAAACTGAAGCCAAATTGTGCATTCATTTGATTCCAATTTGGTACTTTAACTGGGGCATAAGTCCCTCTTTTATCACTGAAGAATATTTTCTTTAAGCAAATCCATGGAATAAGGATACTGAATATCACAAGGCACATTCCCTTCTGCGTTGTTTGTTGCAGGATTGGAAAAGAGGTGATTTACTCACCAGCTAACAAGTAATGAGTTTATCCTTCTTTCGCCAAACATACACTGTTCATTTTTTTTCTTCGCTTTATTTTTCTATTGAATTCTTTGTGGTCCGTTATAGCTGCTCTCTGTTCTCTGATTAGTTCTTCTTCTGTACCAATCCTGTGTTTATTTTTTTCTTCTTTAGAACTCATTGCTTCTTCAAGTTTAGAGTTTTTGCTGAGTAAAAAATTAATTTAATAATGTTCTACAAACAGTCCTTCTTGCCAAGTGGCAAGAAACTTTAAAAAGCAAAATCCCAGTGTTCTTGATAAGTAGCAATGGTAAGAGGGAGCTGTAACTGATATGAAAGAGGAGAGACATATGAGATGATAAAATTATAATCTATTTCTGGGTTTGAATTCCAAGTCATGGTGTCACACTCAAATAATCAGGACTGACAGTTAATAGCGTGGAACAATGTGATCAAATTACTGACGGATGCTTGTAACTTAACTTTTCAACAACAGCTGTGTGCAGCACATTCAGATAATGGAATATGTTATTGTATTTTATAGAGTGCTAGTTGTAATATTGTCTGCTAATACAAACTAAATTCATCAAAACATTTGGATTTTTTTGTTGTTGCTGGTATTAAATTACATGCAATCAAAGTTTATATCGTTACTCAAAGGTCCATATCTCAATTTTGAGAGTCTGGCATCTTGACTCACTCCTATGTTCCAGAACTGCCATATGTAGTGTTACGACCAGGTGAGAAAGAGGTCTAGGGTTCTCTTTCAGCCTTCACCTGGTCTTACTGTAACAGCATTTAATTTTAAACACACTGTTTTTAGCTCCCCCTTGGTGAATCCTTGTTCACTGCTTTCCAATTATAAGGCAAAGAAATCAGCACAAACAGGCTTTCTTAGGTTCAAAGAAGAAAAGTTGAAATTTATTAAACTTAAACTCTAATTCGGTTAATGCCTACAGATACACGCCGCGCCCCACGCTAGCATGCATACACGATACACACATGCAAATAGAGACAGAAAAGTGCAGAAGAAAAATAAAGTGGAAAGGTTTGAGGCAATATCTGAAGAGTTGTTGTTACGGTTCTTTGAGCTTGCTGTAGAGTCCTTTTTTTGTAGGTTCATCTTGCTTTTTGTTGGGGCCCGGTATTCTTCTTAAGCCTTGTTCTCTGCAGGAAACTTTTCTCTCTTGGGGTTCATGTGTCTTCAGTGGATTCAGAGGCTTGTGAGAAAGAGATGGGAGCAGACAGGAGAGAGATCTTCTCAGTCCAGGAGCAAGCAGACACTCTGCCCAAATTGTTTGTACAAATTCAAAAAACGCAAGTTGCCCAGCAGGTTAGTCATGTGACTAGCTGGTTTGACCATGTCCATTTGTGCATTTGGCCATCTTAGCAGTTAACCTGGAATGCAAGCTCCCCCACCTTCAACGTCTGGTGATCAAAAGTCCATTGTGGGTTGAATGTCAGGGAATGGCTGCTTTGTCCTTCCAAACACTGTCTGTTAATAGGCAAATGTCTTTTCCATTCACGGCTGATCTGTTTAACAAGTCTTCTTCACTCCAGTAACAATTTAAAATCAATGTTCATGACAAAATTAATGTGCCTCATTCTTGGCAGGTGGGGGCTTAGCATGAAAGTGGAAGGAAGTCTAATAATGCAAATGTAAATGCCTCCAAGTATCCTTAAAACAATTTTGATATAATGTTTCCTCATATGTTATTACATGTTTCTTTAAACATACTTTAAAATCTTTATTAAAACAAATGGATTCCCTTCAGCATTGCTTGCAGACTGAAAACAGGTCAGACTGCACCTCTGGAGTAGGTAAACATGAGGAAGGAATGCCTAAGAGAGGGTGGAGGACAGCCTAGAGTCAGTATAGGACTGTGCATGAAATAAGGCTACTTTTGAGATATTAGTTTTTAAAAAAGAAAATAAATTAATGTTTAATTCAGGACAGAAAGGAAGAGCCTGGGTACTAGTGGAAGGGGATGCTTGTGTTATGAAAACCCCACATGCCAAATGGGAAATATTCATTTCATCGATTGGAACTTTGCCTGAGACTTTTACTGGAAGTTGTTACAAATAATTTCTTAAAAAGAAAAGCAAGCAGCCAAGATAGCCATGGCATTTGCACATGAATCATCAACAGAGCAGACTGGAGACAAACATGATTGACTCAACCTAGCCAGCACAATTGGGTGCTCTCTGATCACCTGAGATGGCCTTTTCAATGCAGTCATCAAGAGGTCGACACCCATTGACTCTGAAAGAGCCAACCCCCCCCCCCACCAAGTATGTCTGGACAGCCTGAGGGGAGAGCCTTGAATCTCAGAGAAAATTCCAGAAGAACCTCATTAACATACAAAGTGGTGGTCATGACATGTGACTGCTTGTGCAACTCTGGGAGATTGTAAGTTGTGATTCAGACAGCAGCACAGTAGCTGTAAGTCAACGAGGGCACTGCACTCTCTCTCTCTCTCTCTCTCTCTCTATCCCCCTCTCTCTTCCTCTCTCCAGTAAAGATCCAGAGAAGTAAAAGCAAAATACTGCAGATGCTGGAAATCTGAAATAAAAACAAAAACTGCTGGAAATACTCAGCAGGTCAGGCAACATCTGTGGAGAGAGAAACAGAGTTAACGATTCAGATCTGTGACCTTTCATCAGAACATAAGATCCAGAGAAGCCTCAGCTGCAGCTGCAGACCACCACAACCAACAACTAGGATACTAGGGTCAAAACCCCCTCTTCTGCCTCCAGAGTCTGAGAAGTAAGCCAGAACCGTGTACGTGGCCCAGCGAGGACTTCAGGACTACAATTTCAATTAAGAACTCTGGGACTGCTGAACTGTATTTAAATTCCCTTCATTTCAGACTCTACTTCAACCACCCAACTCTTTTTCCCTCTGTGATTTATTTGCGTGTGTGTGTGTATGTCTCTCGTGTAAATGTGAACGTGGATGCATAGCATGTTATAGTAATTATAACTAGTTTAGAGTGATAAGGATAATAAACTTATATCTTTCTTGTTTAAACTCAATAAAACCTGTCTGATTGGTTCTTTGGCAATTAAAATAGAGGAACAGGAGCAAGCGCTCGCTGAGGTGGTAAATTCAATCACTGTTAAAAAAAACAAAACCTTGTTGCGGTCAAACCAGAGAAGGAGAGGAAAGGGGAGCCTGAGACCCCTTCCTCACTTGGTCGTAACACTTGTAAGAGTGATTCAGAACAGTGTGTGAATTCATTAAATCAAGTGTAAGTTTAATGGTGACCCAATCCAGCCTGATCATTCATGGAAAGTGTTATCGATGCTTTATGTTAGAGAATTCTTTTTTGATTTCAGTGTGATGGCCAGAATTTTTAATTTGGTCGGATGCTTTAGGAGAGAAAATTGAAATTAGGATAAAAGGTTTGTAGAATATTATTGGTGATTAATGAAAGTAGAAAATAACCAGTTAGAAAAAAAACAAAGGTCATGCATTTAACCAATGAGGACAAGAATGAACAAGCTCAACAGTCATAATGTAAATGACAGATTTGATAGATACAAAGAAAGTTCTTAAAAGATTTGGATGTTTGAGATATATTTTCAACTTGTTGCCGAGGCATAAAATTTTGTTGCAGATCAACCATCTGTTATAAATGAAAGGTCAACAACTGGAAACATTAACCCCTGTTTTTCTCTCTCCACAGATGCTGAGTAGTTCCAGCATTTTCTGTTATTATATCTGTTAGAGCAACCATTTATTTTGAATGCCTATTATAAAAGCATTACGGTGAAGCGGCAAGTTGCAAATCTACCCCATTGTGTGCATTTGTGCTCATGAAGAGGAGCGATACAAATGTTGACAAATGCAAGATAAGTGGTGTGTGCTTAGTTCCCAGGTGTTTCCTGCACCGATTAGATGAAATGTAAAAATCTCTATGCGTTATCCTAATCATATGCCTGAAATCCAGCCTCAGAAAATTGTCTTCCACTGTGCAAGGATTATGGGCAGAATTTTCCCTTTGAGGGCAGGAAACAGAAGTCATAGGGCCCGAGTTTCACAGGGGCGCCCTCATAATTCACCTGGAGATAGGTTTGGTGATGAATTAGCTGCTGAAGAGGTGGGAACGGAATTGGGATGACTCAAGTGCAGGCCAATTTAAACAGACCGTAGTGGCTGTTTCACTGATGTAGCTTTAGTTTGGATGATCACAGAAGCTTCGAATTAAACAATGTCTCAGGAGAGTCAGAGAACTGGAACCTGGGGCAGGGAGCAGCTCATTCAAGGCTTTATTTAAAGTAGGGAGGTCCTCTTCCTGGGGGGGGGGTGGCATGAGGAGGCTGCCCACTCAGACTAAGCAGGCCTGGATGGAGATAGCTGACACGGTCAGCAGAAGGAGTGTGGTGTGCATAAATTGGTTCCAGTGTCAGAAGAGGTTTAATGACCTGATACACTCTGGCAATGTGAGTGCAACCCCCAATCCTCAGGACAGGCCTCTGGGTATCCACTCTCCAGCAGACACACCTGATGAGGAGCTTCAGTGCGCATGCTGCTCCTAAAGGAAGGAGTCTGTGCCTGGGACACTTACTGACTCCTCAGAATGGCTCAGAGCCATAGTGCTGCTGAGGAGCTCCCAGAACTGAAACATGCAGCTTCTAATGAATAGGAGCAGCTGGCATTGGGCATTGAGAACAACAACATAGAGGACAGGCCTTATCTCTCTCTCATTCGTCCTTGCAGGAGAAACAGATTCATAATGCCCGGGAGAGGGCCCAGACTGGTGGAGGAGTTCACTACCTTCATGTGATCACAACCATGGAGGAGGGAGCCATGGACATCACCAGGGTTGTGGACAATGAGGAAGTCAGGCATGGTGAAATGGGAATCGTGGTGGAAATGGTGATTAGAGAGTGGAATGCGTTCAGTAAGGGGTTGCATAGCACTCCACCCTGTGCAGCAGCATACTGAAGACTGGGTTGCATTAGGAAGCCTCAGCACCACAGAAGCTTCTACTCTCCTAGGCTAGCTCTTATGATTTCTTGTGTCTCCCACAGGTGCAGACGTCGAGACAAGGAGACCAAGTCCCCCACCATCACTGGACCAAGCACAGCAGCAGCAGAGTGCTGAAGAAACACCATCACATCTTACAAGTGTATCCTCCACAGGTGCAGATACAGTCACCTTTGTGGGTCCTCGTGTGCCATTAGATAGGGTGGCACTGGGTGATGAGCATGGCACTAGTGTGCAGAAGGAGGAACAGTTGGCAGCCCCCCTCAGAGCAGGGATGACAAACAGGGCCCTGCCCAGCTAGGCACAGATGCCGGGCCTCAGGAGTCAAAGGAAAAGGAGGTTTTACCTGGACCAACAGTAACAGATGTGCTCCCACTTGTCAGAGTTCCCTGAGGAATTGCGGGGTCATAGGAAGAGATTGGAAGAATCTATCCAGCTCATGAGTGCCACAACAGCTCAGGACTTTGAGTGCATGAGTTCCTCCATTGGGTGAGTGGCCAGCCTTATGGAGAGCCATATGTGACAGCACTTGAGTGCATGCAGAAACTGCGCACTGACAGACACAGGATGCATGCCACACTATCTAGCATGGACCGGTCAGGGGTGCTGATGGCTCAGGGATGTTTGGAACGGATGCCAGTTGCACCCTAGCTGGTGCTGCCCACCAGCCATCCAGAGCGCCAGCCTAGAGGTGAGGATGACACTGAAGAGGATGAGGGTGCCACCCCTCAGAGGGCGCCACCATCATCTTCAGCCTCCTTGGTCCCTCTGACAGAGGGAGGATCTGTGTAGCAGGGCCCAGTGATGGAGGCTGCCCCCATAATGATGCAGGTGCAGCATCCTCTGGAGATCCCCCATGGGCACCTCCATGACAAGGGTGACCGCCATGTGCATCTTACCTGAGGCAGACAAGTGAGCAGACTGCCTCCATCTTCTCTGAGGCCACAAGGGGTGCACCGCATAAAGGTAGCTGAGCACGGAGGCAACGTGTCGGGCAAAGCACTGAGTGGGTCACAGGGTGTTTTCCACCTGTAACTGTGCACTGTTTTCTTTCATGCAAGTTCTCCCTGTGTCTGCGTGGGTTTTCTCCGGGTGCTCCGGTTTCCTCCCACAAGCCAAAAGACTTGCAGGTTGATAGGTAAATTGGCCATTATAAATTGTCACTAGTATAGGTAGGTGGTAGGGAAATATAGGGACAGGTGGGGATGTTTGGTAGGAATATGGAATTAGTGTAGGATTAGTATAAATGGGTGGTTGATGTTCGGCACAGACTCGGTGGGCCGAAGGGCCTGTTTCAGTGCTGTATCTCTAATCTAAAATCTAAATCATGAGCAACATCTAAATATTGATACTTGAAGCCAGATATGTGAGCCTCCTTTTACTAAGGGCAGGAAAAGAAGAAAAGAGGTGTGAAGTGGTGAACGAGAGCAAGGGTACGTTAATGGTGATGGTCAAACTTCTGGGCAGATGTGCATTCTTGCATTCTTCTTTGGAGGTAAGAATTCACATGTTCCAGGCTGCATCTTCAATGGAAGTATTCGCACAGGCAGCTCAGAGTGAGTTCCATATTATAATGTTCCTCCTGGGTCAGAGGGACTCAGTTGAAACATACCTGAATCAGACGATCCCTGATGTTGATGGCTTCTTGAAGAGACCCTCAAGGTCCATGTGAGGCCCAGCCACCTCCCTGCACAGCCGAAGGCCCTCTATGTTCTGCATCTTCCCCCTTTGCCTTCTCTTCCTTCTCCTCTTCCTCCGATGTGCTCTTCCAGAGCCTCACCCTCTTAAAGATGTACACCTCTCTGCAGGGCCAAGCAATGGAGAGTGCAGCAGACCACGACAGTGCTCGAGACACTTTCAGGAGTGTATTGCAGGGTGCCACCCGACCAGTGCAGGCACCGGAACCGCATCTTCAGAAGCCTGTTGGCCTGTTCAGTAGTTGTCTCAGTGAGCAGATGGCTTTGGATATATCACCTCTGTGCCTCTGTCTGGGGCTCTCGTAAAAGGGTGAGTAGCCATCTCTTCAAGGGACACCCCTTGTCCCCTAGAATCCATCCACGGAGTTTGGTGGGGTGGAGTGAAGAGCTGTGGGAGCCTGAACTGCCGGAGGACGAAGAAGTCATGGCAGCTGCCAGGAAAGCAAATGCACACATGGAGGATTCTCTTGTTGTGGTCACAGACCAGCTGAATATTATGGAGCGGAAGCTCTTCCTATTGATGAATCTCACAGGGTGGGCAACATGGGTGCAATTAATGATGTCTAACACCTGGGGGAATCCAGCGATGGAGGCACAGCCTACTTTCCTCTGTGCTTGTGAGGCCACGTTGGCCTGGAATTGAATGTACTGTCCATTTCTGGTAAATAGGGCATCAGTGAATTGTGAGATGCAGTGGTGTGTAACCACTTTTGAGATGTCAGAAAGGTCCGCAGCTGATCCTTGGAAGGAGCAAAAAGGAAAGAAGTTTCAGGCTACAGTGACTTTGGCAGCTACTGGCAGAGCATGGCGAGCAGTGCTGTGAGGGTTGACGTCTTCAATGGCAAGGGCATGAATCTCTGTGACTATCTCCCTGGAGAGTCGCAGTCTCCTGCGGCACTGGTTCTCTGCCATCTCGAGGTAGCTTTTTCTTCGGTGGTAGATCCTATGTTGAGCGTATGGCCTCCATGCCCTTCCTGCCCATCGTCCCTCTCCTCTGCCCTCCTGATGTCCAGGGCTCTGCCCTCCCTGTGGAGGGTGTTGCTCCTCGTCACCACTGGACCCAAAATCTGAGAATCATGCCCCCATTGCCAGCTGCAGCCTTCCTTGTGTTCAGGTGACCCACCCAATTGTGTTTGGCAGCCTTTTATGCCCCGGCGATGCCAAGAGGGTGACAACCCCTGCACTGCCCAAAGGTTTACTGCCCACTCTCTCAGCAACCTCCCCTGACCCGATAGCACCAGTTTCTCAATGGCCGAGTCCCTCTCTGCGCCGTTTACCTTTTCATGGGATCCACTTAATTTGTTGGGCTGGCCATGATTGACTCCCTGTTCTGTGTCCCCCTCTCTTCAGCTGGTTTGCCCCAGATAGCACATGCAGCCCACGCGCAGCACCCCCCCCCCCCCAACCCCCTCAAAATCAGAACTTGAACCTTAATGAGCTCTGAATGAGCTGTTTAACAATGTTAATTGGCCTTCTTAATGGATCAGGAAGAATCTCAGGGCTGTCCTTCCCCCGCCCTGGTGAAATTTGCCATGCCAGTGGGAAACTGGCACACCAACAGCACCAGTATTTCTGCCCCCACTCATTTCCATTCCTACCCCCGGCGGGACCTATAATTCAATTTACCGCATTGTCTATGTTTATAATTATCTAAGTCTAACTAAAGAATTAGTTTGAGCTATGCCAAGTATGAGGGGACTTTTGCACTGTGGACTTCCTTCATTGAATGCTAATTGAGATTGCCCAAGCTATTTTTACTTTAGACCCTTAATACCTACCAAAGGAAGACTTTAATCCCATTTGTTTGAGCTGGATTAAAATTAAAATTAAAACTGCAAGAATGTTCCTCTTCGTCTTTGGCCTCCTTATCTCGAGAGACAATGGGTAAGCGCCTGGAGGTGGTCAGTGGTGTGTGGAGCAGCGCCTGGAGTGGCTATAAAGGCCAATTCTAGAGTGACAGGCTTTTCCACAGGTGCTGCAGAGAAATTTGTTTGTCGGGGCTGTTACACAGTTGGCTCTCCCCTTGCATCTCTGTCTTTTTTCCTGCCAACTACTAAGTCTCTTCGACTCGCCACACTTTAGCCCCGCCTTTATGGCTGCCTGCCAGCTCTGGCGAACGCTGGCAACTGACTCCCACGACTTGTGATCAATGTCACAGGATTTCATGTCGTGTTTGCAGACGTCTTTAAAGCGAAGACATGGACGGCCAGTGGGTCTGATACCAGTGGCGAGCTCGCTGTACAATGTGTCCTTGGGGATTCTGCCATCTTCCATGCGGCTCACATGGCCAAGCCATCTCAAGCGCCGCTGACTCAGTAGTGTGTAAAAGCTGGGGATGTTGGCCGCCTCGAGGACTTCTGTGTTGGAGATACAGTCCTGCCACCTGATGCCAAGTATTCTCCGGAGGCAGCGAAGATGGAATGAATTGAGACGTCGCTCTTGGCTGACATATGTTGTCCAGGCCCCACTGCCATAGAGCAAGGTACTGAGGACACAGGCTTGATACACTCGGACTTTTGTGTTCCGTGTCAGTGCCATGTCAGCCCATGTCAGCCCATGCAACAAGAATGTTAAGGCTCACAATATTCCATAGGATTAACTATCTGGACACTTGTAGAATTAGGAATGTTTGACTATCGTTGTTTCACAGTGCCCTTTCTATTTAAATTTATAAGTAGCTTTAGTGTTGTAATACCCATATTTGTTTCAAAAGCACAATGCAAGAGGTAAAAGCCTACAAATCTGGTTAGCCCAGTGAAACAGATATTTCACTGGATTATGTCATAGAGTCATAGAGTTACACAGCACAGAAACCGGCCCTTCGGCCCACCGTGTCTGTGCCAGCCATCAAACCTATCTATTCTAATCCCATTTTCCAGCACTTGGCCCATAGCCTTGTATGCTATGGCGTTTCAAGTGCTCATCTAAAAACCTCTTCAATGTTGTGAGTGTTCCTGTCTCTCCCACCCCTTCAGGCAGTGCATTCCAGATTCCAACAACCCTCTTGGTGAAAAAATTTTCCGCAAATACCCTCTAAACCTCCTGCCCCTTACCTTAAATCTATGCCCGCAGGTTATTGACACCTTTGCTAAGGGAAAAAATTTCTTCCTATCTACCCTATCTATGCCCCTCATAATTTTGTATACCTCAATCGGGTCCACCCCAGCCTTCTCTGCTCTAAGGAAAACAACCCTAGCCCATCCAGTCTCTCTTCATAGCTGAAATGCTCCAGCCCAGGCAACATCCTGGTGAATCTCCTCGGCACCCTCTCCAGTGCAATCACATCCTTCCTATAGTGTGGTGAATAGAACTGTACACAGTACTCCAGCTGTGGCCTAACTAGCATTTTATACAGCTCCATCATAACCTCCCTGCTCTTATATTCTATGCCTCGTCTAATAAAGGCAAGTATCCCATATACCTTCCTAACCACCTTATCTACCTGTGCTACTGCCTTCAGTGATCTATGGACAAGTACACCAAGGCCCCTCTGACCCTCTGTACTTCCGAGAGTCCTACCATCCATTGTATATTCCCTTGCCTTGTCAGTCATCCCAAAATACATCACTTCACACTTCTCAGGATTAAATTCCATTTGCCACAGCTCTGTCCATCTTTTCAGCTCATCTATATCGTCCTCGAATCTAACAACACCACCAATTTTCGTGTCATCTGCGAACTTACTGATCATACCTCCTATATTCATGTCTAAATCATTAATGTACACTACAAACAGCAAGGGTCCCAGCACCGATCACTGCGGTACACCATAGGTCACAGGCTTCCAATCGCAAAAACAACCCTCGACCATCACCTTCTGCCTCCTGCCACTAAGCCAATTTTGGATCCAATTTGTCAAATTGCCCTGGATCCCATGGGCTCTTACCTTCTTGACCAATCTCCCATGCGGGACCTTACCAAAAGCTTTACTGAAGTTGATATAAACTACATCAACTGTTTTACCCTCATCTACACACCTAGTCACCTCCTTGAAAAATTCAATCAAATTTATTAGACATGATCTCCCCCTGACAAAGCCATGCTGACTATCTTTGATTAATCCCTGCCTCTCCAAGTGGAGATTAATCCTGTCTCACAGACTTTTTTCCAATAGTTTCCCTACCACTGATGTTAGACTCACTGGCCTGTAATTACCTGGTTTATCCCTACTACCCTTCTTGAATAGTGGTACCACATTCGCTGTCCTCCAGTCCTCTGGCACTACTCCTGTGGCCAGAGAGGATTTGAAAATTTGTATCAGAGCCCCTGCAATCTTCTCCCTTGCCTCACATAGAAGCCTGGGATACACCTCATCTGGGTCTGAGGATTTATCCACTTTTAAGCCCACTAGAACAGCTAATACCTCCTCCCTTTCAGTGCTAATTTGTTCAAGTATATCCCCTTCCCTGCTCTCTACACCTACATCATCCTTCTCCAAAGTGAACACAGATGAAAAGTAATTATTTACAACCTTACCAATGTCCTCCGGCTCCACACACAGATTGCCACTTTGGTCCTTAATGGGCCCTACTCTTTCCCTGGTTATCCTCTTATCCTTAATATACTTATAAAACGCCTTGGGATTTTCCTTTATCTTGCCCGCTAGTGTTTTTTCATGCCACCCTCTTCTCTCTCCTAATTACTTTTTTTAGGTACCCCCTACACTTTATATACTCCTCTGGGGCCTCCACTGTTTTCAGCCCTCTGAATCTGCCATAAGCCTCCTTTTTTTTCCTTATCCAATCCTCTATATCCCTTGACATCTGGGGTTCCCTGGATTTATTGGTCCTACCCTTCATCTTAATGGGAACATGTTGGCCCTGAACTCTCACTATTTCCTTTTTGACTCCCACTGGTCTGATATAGACTTTCCTACAAATACCTGATCCCAGGCCACTTTGGCCAGATCCTGTTTTATCATATTGAAATCGGCCTTCCTCCAATTCAGTACCTTTATTTCTGGTCCATCTTTGTCCTTTTCCATAACTACCTTAAATCTTACAGAGTAATGGTCATTATCCCCGAAATGCTCCCCCACTGACACTTCTACCACTTGTCCGGCTTCATTCCCTAATATTAGGTCCAGTACCGCTCCTTCTCTTTTAGGACTTTCTACGTACTGGCTCAAGAAGCTCTCCTGTATGCACTTTAAGAATTCCACCCCCTTTAAGCCTTTTGCACGAAGACTATCCCAGTTAATATTGGGGAAGTTGAAATCCCCTACTATTATTACCCTATTATTTTTACACCTGCCTGAGATTTGCCTACATATCTGCTCCTCTATCTCTCCCTGACTGTTTGGAGGCCTGTAGTACACTCACAGCAAAGCGATTTGCACCCTTTTTGTTTTTAAGTTCTACCCATATTGCTTCATTTGAGGAACCTTCTAAGATATCATCCCTCCTTACTGCAGTAACTGACTCCTTGATCAATAGTGCAATGCCACCTCCTCTTTTACACCACCACCCTCCCCCCACCCCTGCACCGTCAAGCCTGAAGATTCTATACCCTGCCCTTCCCTCAACCATGTCTCTGTGATAGCAATAATATCATATTCCCATGTGTTAATCAACACTCTCAATTCATCTGCCTTACTTGTAAGATTCCTTGCATTAAAATAGATGCAATCCAGCCTTGCATTATTTGCTTGTGCCTTAACAGGTCTATATTTGCTGTGTCAGTATGAGGGTTAAACCAAAAGCGAAGGAATTATATAGGACTGCTCTAGATTTAGAACAACTTTTTAAAACTTTTTCCCAGTCCTTTGGTTTCCCCCATCAATCCACATCCTGCAGTTAAGAGGGCACAAGGTTAGCCATTGGTGCATTCAGCTGGTTGTTCTCCTTGATTTTTTCCCTCATCTATGTGGAGAAACACTAGCTTCTACCTGGTACTCCCATAATGGTGCAGATGAGGCATTTCAGAAGGGCACCAAACCTGTGTTTGCTCCTACCACAATGCTGCTGAATGTTGGTGCTTCAACACACTGCAGCATTCTATAGCTCTCAGACCATCTTGTTAAAGTGTTACTTGGAACTCAGTAAGATTTCAGCTCAGTGTTGTTAGTGACATCAGCAGCATATTTACAACCAGAAAATAGATGTGACTGTAATCTGATGTGAAATGAGGTAAGACTTTCTGCAGGATGGCACACGATTACGGTGGAGTTGATGAGCAAATCCAAAGAACTAAAGCTTTCTGATATGACTGGTGGCCATTTCAAGATAAGTTTATCATGTCATTTATATATAATCATTGTGTTTGTGTCTTTTTATCTATATATTTTATACACACACAAACACATATAAATATGCACATGTGCACAGAGCCCCTCACCCTGAAAAATTGTCTTTTGGAAATGAGACTGTTACTGATCTAAATCCGAACGTAGGTCAGAAGGGCTGAATATCGACAGTATATGTCAGCTGTTGAAGATCTCAGTACTCTACACAGTTGCTCGAGCCAAAAATAACTTTCAAAGGACAGCGGTAATGACAAAAGGATCACTTACCATAGTCAGTAAGATATTCCATTGAATTATTTTTGGTCAAATACACGCACATGTTAGCATTTGATAATAGATTGGATGGTATGTTAAAGCATTTTAGTTACCAGTATGACTTTAGAGATGACTGCTTAACAGCATCCTACCATTTCCTTGGATTTCTTTTACAATGGCTGATGCTTGCTGCTTCAATTCCTTTGTGAGGGTGCTGTGTGATTGCATTGTGTATGCTCTTCCTTAAATTTGAAACTGTAATAAACAGAGTATACATGAATATATGAAAATCTAGTCATTTAGTTCTTCAGTGTCAAAGATCATAAGTTACCCTACTGGTAATATCATCTTAATAAATGATTTAAATTGTTTTAATAACTCAGGGATAATATCAAACAATCTTTATTTTAATATAATGTATTATCAGGAATTAGTTAGAAGTTAATAGAAGTCTTTTTACCAAAAATTCTCTATTCCTTACTGTATTCATAATTTTGCACCGAAATTTATCCAGTGGAAAATATACATTTTGCCCAATGTACACATGCTACATCCTGCGGTCTGTCATCATACTATCTCAAATGTACTATTTTAAAACTTAATGAAATCTTAGTATCATTGTTTATTATATATGAGCACTAATATTAATGCTGTGGCCTCTTGCCAATGTTATATTGCATTTATGTACAGCATCAAACAGACAAAACTTTTACAGTAATAGAAAACTCCAATATAAAAGTTTTTTGGATTATTACATAGTATCAATTTATACTTTAATTAAGAAATTTAACACATTATTTTGACATGTCTTGAACATAAATAACAATATTTTCTCACAGCTCCCATCATTAAACAATAAACTTCCTAAACAGTCCCATGAACAAATAAGATTACCTGTGTTAAACAGTGCAGATCCTTTAAGAACACCTTTTAAAAATCTCCTTCTAGTAGTTTTCCAGTGAAATGATTGGAGATGTCTCTCTTTGCTCAGCAATTGATAGATCTTTCCAGGATCACATCTGCCGTGGTCTGTACAGCCCCCTCCAACACCAAGATTAACTGGTCTCGAGGATTGGCATCAACTTTACATCAAATGGCTATATTTAGTGCTCAGCAATTGAGTCACTCCATTCTACTCAATAAAAGGTTGAAGATAGAGGACATTCAGTGTAGTAATTATCTGGACTAATGTCTGTATTCGAATTATACAAGACACTATGTAAAAAAGATTCTGGAAAAAATGTCAGATTTAATTGACTTACTCAAACAAGAAAAAGGATAAATATACCAAACAGATAGATGATGTACTTTAATTACTTCTTTAAGGAAGATATTACTAACTCATTAAAACACGTATTGCTGTGAATCAAAAACTATTCACATAGGACTTTAATTTACAGTTTATTTGTTCACTCTTTAGTTGCAAAAATTAAGGTGTTGCACATTGTCCACATACCCTAATTGCAAAGATCAAATGTGACAAGTTGCAAAATTAAAGCTGTTAATTTTTCTTTAAATTATCTAGTGCGAAAATTAACTGCACAAAAAATATCATGTACATGGCTGATCTAATTGTGGCCTTACCTCCACTTTCCTGCCTGCCACCATAACCCTGGACTCCCTTAGACAGCACCTTCCAAACCCACAACCTCTACCAACTGGAATGAAAAGGGCAGCAAATGCATGGGAACACCACCACCTGCAAGTTCCCCTCCAAGTCACATACCATTCTAACTTGGAACTATATCGCTGTTCCTTCACTGTCACTGGGTCAAAATCCTGGAACTCCCTCCCTAACAGCACTGCGGAGGTACCTACCCCACATGGACTGCAGCGGTTCAAGAAGGCAGCTCACCACCACCTTCTCAAGGACAATTAGAGATGGGAAATAAATGTTGGCCTAGCCAGCGACGCCCACATCCCATGAATGAATAAAAAAAATCTGTCTAACTCAGCCCTGAATATATTCAATGACCCAGCCTTCAGTGCTCACTGGGGAAGAGAATTTCAAACACTAATGACCCTCTGACAGAAGAAATTCCTCCTCATCTCTGTCTTAAATGGGAGACTCCTTAATTTGAAACTGTGACCCCCTAGTTTTAGATTTCCCCATGAGGGAAAACATCCTCTCAGCATCTACCATTTCAAGCTCCCTCAGAATCTTATACATTTCAATAAGATCACCTTTCAATCTTCTAAACTTCAATGAGTACAAGCCCAATCTGCTCAACGTTTCCTCATAAGACAAACACCTCAACCCAGGAATCAGGCTAGAGAACTTTCCCTGAACTGCTTCCAATGCAAGAATGTTCTTCCTTAAATGAGGTGACCAAAATTGTACACACTGCTCCAGATGCAGTTTCACAAATAATCTGTACAGTTGTAGCAAAGCTTCCCTCCTTTTATACTCCATTCCCCTTACAATAAAGGTCAACATTCCATTTGCCTTCCTAATTACTTGCTGTGCCTGCTTACTGACGTTTTGTGATTCATGTTTGACGGCACACAGGCCCCTTTGTATTCTGCAGTCTATCTCCATTTAAATAACATTCTGCTTTTCTATTCTTCCTGCCCAAGTGGACAACCTCACATTTTTCCACATTATAGTCCATCTGCCAAAGTTTTGCCCACTCATATAACCTCTCTATATCTCTTTGCAGAACCTTTGCATCCTCTTCACAACTTGCTTTCCTACCTATCTTCGCATCGTCAGCAAATTTGGCTGCAATATTGTCAATCCCTTCATCCAAGTCATTAATATAGATTATAAATAGTTAAGGCCCCAGCACAGATTCCTGTGGCACTCCACTAGTTATAGTTTGCCGTCTTGAAAATGACCCATTTATCTGGACTCTCTGTTTCCAGCCAGTTAGCCAGTCCTCTATCCATGATAATATATCACCCACAACATCATGAGCTATTATCTTGCGTAGTAACCTTTTATATGGCACCTTGTCAAATGCCTTTTGGAAATACAAATACACTGCATCTACTAGTTTCGCTTTATGTACCTTGCTTGTTAGATCCTCAAAGAATTCTAATAAATTTGTCAAACATGATTTCCCTTTCACAAAACCATCTTGACTCTGCCTGATTGTATTATGATTTTCTAGATATCCTGCTACTGCCTCTTCAATAATAGATTGAAGCATTTCTCCAATGGCAGATGTTAGGCTGACTGACCTATAGTTTCCTACTTTCTGTCGACGCCCCCCAAACCCCCTTTCTGAAACAGAGGTATTACACTAGCGGTTTTCCAGTCCGCTGGGACCTTTCCAGATTCTAGGGAATTTTGAAAAATTGAAACCAATGCATCCTCTAACACCCTCTAAGGGACCAATGCTCACTTTGGCTACTCTTCTTTGTTTTATACATGTGTAGAAGCTTATACTGCCTGTTTTATATTTCTTGCTAGTTTCTCTCATATTCCAATTTCTCCCTCTTCCTTTTGTTTCTAGTCATCCTTCACTGGTTTCTAAAATTTTCCCAATCTTCTGGTTTACCACTAATCTTCACAGCATTATATGCCTTTTTTTCAATTTGATACCACCCTTAACTTCCTGAGATAGCCAAGGATGGTGCATCCTTCTGGTAGAGTTTTTCTTCCTCAATGGATTCTATTTTTGTTGAGCATTGTGAAGTATCTCCTTAAATGTCTGCCATTGCTTCTCTACCATCTTACCTTTTAGCCTTTTTTCCCAGTCCACTTTAGCCAACTCTATCTTCATATCCTTGTAATTGCCTTTATTGAAGTTTAAGACACTAGTTATGGATCCACATTTCTCACCCTCAAACCGATAATGTAATTTTAGCATGTTATGATCCCTCTTGCCTAGAGGATCCTTTACTATGAGGTCTTTAATGAATCCTGTCTCATTATGCATTACCAGATCCAAAATAGCCTGGTCCCTGATAGGTTCTAGAATGTATTGTTCTATGAAACTGTTGAATACACTCTGTGAATACATCCTCCAGGCTACCTTTGCCAATTTAATTTGTCCAATCGATGTCAAGATTAAAATCACCCACAATTATTGCTGCACATTTCTTGCAAGCCCCATTATTTCTTGATATATACACTATCCTACTTTGTAGCTACTGTTAAGTGTCCTATAAACTACTCCCACCAGTGACTTCTTTCCTTCCCTATTTCTTATCTCTACCCAAACTGATTCTGCATCTTGATCTTCTGAACCAAGATCATTTCTCACTAATTGTACTGATCTCATCCTTTATTAACAGAGCTACCCCCAACTCCTTTTCTTTTCCTCCTGTCCTTCTGAAATGTCAAATACCTTTGAATATTCAGTCCCAGCCTTGGTCACCTTGCAACCATGTCTCTGTAATGGCTATCATATACTCAGTTATTTCCATTTGTGCTGTCAATTCATCAATCTTGTTTTGAAAGCTGTGAGCATTCAGATAAAGAGCTTTTAATCTGTTTTCTTACAACTTTTCCCCACTCTGACCTTGGCCTGGCCAATGACGCCCACATCCCATGAATGAATTTTTTTTTTAAAATGTGTTTTTACAACAATCATTTCATGGTCACCATTAGACCAGCTTTTTTTTTGAAACTGTCGATTCATTAATTGAATATTAATTTCACTATCTGCTGTGGTGGGATGTGAACACAAGTCTCCATTGCACTAGCATAGGCTCTGCATTAGTAGGTCTAGTGGCATTACCACTATACCACCGCCTTCCTTCATTTTGGTGCACTGATCTGTCTGATCAGTATGGGTGCCGCATATGCAGCATTACTTTGGACCGCCAATGAGGAACAACATAACCAGCACCAAAAGGAGCAACAGCTGCCTGCACCTCACAGACCCAGAGGATGGAGGGGATCAGCAGAGAGGTGCAGTTCACAAGAGGCCATTCCCGGCACACTGGTCTACAGCTTCCTGAACATGTTGGAACAGCAGTGTCTCAGGAGGATCAGGGTCTTGTGGCAGATGATAGCAGACATTTCCAGCCTGCCGAACAAGACCACTACTAAGTGGACCTGGTGGCCATGCTTTACCAGTGGCTGTCAAAGTCACCACTGCCCCCAACTTCTTTGCCTCTGGATGTTTTCAGGGCTCTGCTGGAGACAGTTGCGGGATCTTGAAGTTGCTGGCCCACAAATGAGTAAGACAGGTGACTGATAATTGTTTGCCAGTGCTGGAAATTATGTCAACATTGCCCATGATGACGCCAGTCAGCATGAGCGAACATTCGGGTTTGCGGCTCGCGTTGGTTTCCCACAGGTGCAGGGCGTCATTAACTGTGTGCATGTAGGAATTAAGGCACCTCCCAGATCATTCAGGAGTATTCATCAACCGCAAAGGCTTCCACTCCATCAATCTGGAGCTGGTGTGTAACCACACAAAGATCTATGTGTAGCTGTGCACAAGATTCCTGGGCAGCTGCCCAGGATGCTTTTGGCCTGCAACAATTCACCCTTCCTGATTTCTTTGCACCTCAAAGCTGGCTTATGGGCTGGCTGCTCGGAGACAAGAGTTACCCACTTAATGCGTGCCTGACGACACCCGTGAAGAACCAACCAATGAGGCCAAGGAGCATTACAGTGAATGCCATATGACAAGCCATCAGCATGCTCAAGATGCATTTCAGATACCGGGACAAATCTGGAGGTGCCCCTCAGTATACACCAGCTAGGGTCTCCAGAATGGTCATGGTGTGCTGTGCTCAATACAGTACTGCAAAGAAGCAAAGTTTAGACCTGCAGGAGGGACAAGGCACAGAGTACACAGCCTGTTCAGACGATTCCAAGGAGGAGGCCGAATGTGATGCAGCCAATGCACCGATGCACCAACAGCAGGATGCCTTCATTATTGCAAGATTTTCTTCGGTTCCCGCAGTGCACCCATCAGATGACCACATGCAAAAGCCACTTCCTCACACCCCACCCCATTCCCTGCAAACAACCAAACATCATTTTCAAAAGGCTCCCCAATTGTTAGGCATAAATTCATGTCTTACCATTCATCACAAGTGCAAAGGCCAGTTACTGTCAGCAACCAAAAATGAACAAGTGATGGAAAGAAGTAATATTTATCTGGCTCAAAAATAAAACAGAAACTTAACAATCTAACATTGTGTAATACACCCATATGCATATCCTTGTGCAACTACAAATCTTTATTCTTCCTCTTCCAAGCACTTCTAGGTGATGCACCCTCTGTGGCTTCAGCAGTGGTAGAGGGCAGACTGTTTAGATCCCTGCTCTGAGAGCTTAAAAGTTCTTAGATGACATCCACTGGGTTTTGGAGCCCTTGAGGACCCTGCCAAAGTCTGCTGCACCTACACCTGTACAGGAACAGACTCAACCATCAGGACACAAGGCAGCATACAGACTGCGATGGGTGAGAAGTAGAAGTACTTTGAGTTGAATCGCCACATTCACATCTGCTTTCACCATCATCACTCTCATGGCTCATCCACACTTCCTTGCTAACAATGAGCTGGAGAACTCATTGCTGCAGATCACTGGAGTAGTGAACATGCAAGGCTAGGTCAAAATTACAGCAAAAACATGTTCCATTAAAAAATAAAAACTGAGCAAGAAAGATCCATCTGTGATTTACTGGGTAAGTTAAGAATAGTATGAGATTAAAAGAAGAGGCTTATAATGCTGTGAAGAATAGTACTAAGTCTGAGGATTGGGAGAGTTTTAGAAACCAGCAAAGGGTGACCAAAAAGTTGATAAAAAGGGAAAAGAATAGAATGAGAGTCAGCTAGCCAGGAATATGAAAACAGATTGTAAGAGCTTTTAAAGGTAGATAAAAAGGAGAGTAGCGAAAGTAAATGTTCGTCCCTTAGAGACAGAAGCAGGAGAAATTATCATGTGGAATAAGGAAATAGCAGAGTGGTTGGAGAAATATTTTGTGTATGTCCTCACAGTGGAAGACACAAATTACATACCAGAAATAGAAGGAAACCAAGGGGCTAATAAGAGTGAGGAAATTAAAGTAATTTATATCAGCAGAGAAAAAGTATTAGAGAAACATAAAGGACTAAAAAAAACAGCAAATCCCCAGGACCTGATGCCCTATATCCAAGAGTTCTCCAAATCACAGAATTGTTACAGCACAGATGGAGGCCATTCAGCCCGTTGTGTCTGTGCTGTCTCTCCGAAAGAGAAATTTACCTAGTGCCACTCCCCCACCTTCTCCACATTGCCCTGCACGTTCTTCCTTTTCAGCTAACAATCCAGTTCCTTCTTGAATGCCTCGAATGAACCTGCCTCCACCACACTCTCAAACAGTACATTCCAGATCCTAACCACTCGTTGCATAAAAAAGATTTTCCTCATGTGGCCATTGTTTCCTTTGCCAATTACCTTAAATCTGTGCCCTCTTGTTCTCGGTCCTTCCTCCAAGGGATAAATGGGTCTTTTTCCGAATGGCAGGCAATGACTAGTAGGGTACCGCAGGGATCGGTGCGAGGACTCCAGCTATTCACAACATAGATTAATGATTTAGATGAGGGAACTAAATGTAATATCTCCAAATTTGCAGATGACACAAAACTGGGTGGGAGGGTGAGTTGTGAGGAGGATGCAGAGAGGCTTCAGGGTGATTTGGGCAAGTTGAGTGAGTGGGCTAATGCATTGCAGATGCGGTATAATGTGGATAAATGTGAGGTTATCCACTTTGGTAGCAAAAACAGGAAGGCAGATTATTATCTGAATGGCTATAAACAGAGAGGGGAATATGCAGCGAGACCTGGGTGTTCTCGTACACCAGTCACTGAAGGTAAGCATGCAGGTGCAATAGGCGGTAGAAAAGGCAAATGGTATGTTGGCCTTCTAGCAAGAGGATTCGAGTACAGAAGCAGGGATGTGTTGCTGCAATTATACAGGGCCTTGGTGAGGCCACACCTGGAATATTGTGTACAGTTTTGGTTTCCTTATCCGAGGAAGGATGTTCTTGCTATAGAGGGAGTGCAGCGAAGGTTTACCAAACTGATTCCTGGAATGGTGGGACTGACGTATGAGGAGAGATTGAGTCAGTTAGGATTATATTCGCTGGAGTTCAGAAGAGTGAGGGGGATTCCATAGAAACCTATAAAATTCTAACAGGACTTGACAGGGTAGATGCAAGAAGGATGTTCCCGATGGTGGGGGAGTCCAGAACCAGGGGTCATAATCTAAGGATACGGGGTAAACCTTTCAGGACTGAGATGAGGAGAAATTTCTTCACCCAGAAAGTGGTGAGCCTGTGGAATTCGCCACCACAGAAAGCAGTTGAGGCCAAAACATTGTATGTTTTCAAGAAGGAGTTAGATATAGCTCTTGGGTCTAAAGGGATCAAAGGGTATGGGGCGAAAGTGGGAACAGGTTACTGAGTTGGATGATCAGCCATGATCATAATGAATGGCGGAGCAGGCTCAAAGGGCCGAATGGCCTACTCCTGCTCCGATTTTCTATGTTTCTATGTTTCAATGGGAACCGTTTTTCCCTATCTACTCTGTCCACGCACCTCATGATTTTGAACACCTCTGTCAAATCTCCTCTCAACCTTCTCTTCAAGTAAAACAGTCCCAACTTCTCCAATTTCTCTACATAACTGAAGTTCCTCATCCCTAGAACCATTCTTGTGAATCTTTTCTTTACTCTCTCTAATGCTTCACATCTTTCCTGGAACTCCAACTGAGGCCGAACCAGTGTTCTATACAAGTTTAACATAACTTCCTTGCTTTTGTACTCTTTACCCCTATTAATAAAACCTAGGCTGCTGTATGCTCTATTAACCACTTTCTCAACCTGTTTTGCCATCTTTAGTGATTTATGTACATATATGCGCAGGTCCCTCTGCTCCTGCACCCCTTTTAGAATTGCACCCTTTATTTTATATTGTCTCTCCATGTTCTTCCTACCAAAATAAATCACTTCACACTTCTCTGCATTAAATTTCATCTGCCACTTGTCTGCCCATTCCACCAACCTGTCTGTGTCCTTTTGAAGTTCTAAACTATCCTCCTCACAGTTCACAATGTTCCCAAGTTTCATATCATCCACAAAGTTTGAAATCATGCCCTGTACACCAAGGTCTAGGTAATTAATATATATCAGGAACAGCAAGGATCCTAACAGCAACCCTTGGGAGCTCCACTACAAACCTTCCTCCAGTCTGAAAAACATCCGGTACTCTCTGTTTCCTGTCACTCAGTCAATTTCGTATTAATGTTTTTTTTATTATTGTGTTTTTTTTTCATGGGATGTGGGCATCACTGGCTAGGCCAGTATCTATTGCCCATCTCCAATTGCTCTTGAGAAGGTGGTGGTGAGCCACTTTCTTGAATTGCTGCAGTCCATGTGGTCTAGGTACACTCACAGTGCTGTTAGGAAGGGATTTCCAGGATTTTGACCCAGCGACAGTGAAGGAATGGCAATATAGTTCCAAGTCAGGATGGTGACCTGCAAGAACCCCAAGCTAACTTTCATGTCTGGACAAGTCTTGGCGAAGTCATTAAATTGCAAACAAACCTTCCTGTGGTAATGGCTGCATTCCTCCAACTAATTAAAAAACAACTGGGTTCACAATACTGTTGCAAATTCTTCGACTCCAAACTTGAAATCCAGAAAATGGGTGTGAGAAGCTCAATTTTATCAAGTTGGTATTTGGATGAGTGATACCCAGATTCCATTGTCTGACAATGGCCTAAGCATCAGAAATAATTATGAGGACAATGGAAAGAGATGCTCTGGTCACATGACACAAATTGGGTTTCTGATAAGGGGTTTTAATAAGGCATATTCTAGGCAGACAGGGATGAAAAAGCATCCATGCCAACAAAGGGCAAAGACCCTGCCTCAGACCACCAACTTTAAGCCACGTGTAGGCAGAGACTCCAGTTGGCCCTGAACTCTCCACCTGAGGAACTGTACCAGGGCTTCGCCACTGAAATTTGACTGGAGTATAACAAGAGAAATCTGCTACTGCAAACATAAAACAAAAGCAAATCCATCCTCCAAAGCTTCAGAGACTTTCTCCAGTGGACCAAAAAGGATTACAGGCCTACACCTTTTCAAGTCTTCATCCTGGGGAAAAGCAAGTGCAACAGACAAATCCTGAAATCATAAGACCTAAATGCATGCTACCTTTAGCTCACTACCACCTTCTCAAGGGCAATTAGGGAATAGCAATAAATGCTGGCCTACCCAGCAACGCTCACATCCCATGAAAAAGAATATTTTTAAAAAAACTCCCAAGGCAGCAATGTTTTAACTGATCATTATGCATATGATCATATGTCATTGGCTGATATCAAGTCAACATGCATGAGTGTTGTATTGCATATGGCTGTCTGATATTTTATTTTGTTACAGATAGCTGGGAGGCCGCCATGTTCCCATCCATGACTGCCAAGCATGCCATGTCTCTTCTGATGTCCAGCACCTTCAACTCTGCAGCTGTCAGTTGAGAGATGGCTGGAAGGCCGCCACCAATCTTTGGCTTCTCCCTGGTGTTCTGGGTTCTATTCACCTGCAAGCAGGGAAAGAAGAGACCCATGAATAACAGTAATGGCATGTGTTGAAGGAATAGATGGAGAGCATTTATTGAGGATGACTATGAGGGAGTGACATGACATTACATAAAGATGAGGGTGAGTGTTAGTGACGAATGGACAAATGGGGATGTGAGGCAGTACATAGGCAGAGAGGGAAGAGTGTGCCTGCAAGGTAAGTTGATGTGAGGAGCAATGTGCAGGAGTAGGCTTGAGAAGACAGGGTGAGGTCACATATCAGGATGTAGGTAAATATGCCACTGCACTCATTTTTCCTGCTTTGCTTTTTTTTCATTCATTCATGGGATGTGGGCGTCGCTGTCTAGGCCAACATTTATGGCCCATCCCTAAATGCCCTTGAGAAGGTGGTGGTGAGCTGCCTTCTTGAACCGCTGCAGTCCATGTGTGGTAGGTACACCCACAGTGTTGTTAGGAAGGGAGTTCCAGGATTTTGACCCAGCGACAGTGAAGGATCAGCGATATAGTTCCAAGTCAGGATGGTGTGTGACTTGGAGGGGAACTTGCAGGTGATGGTGTTCCCATGCGTTTGCTGCCCTTGTCCTTCCAGTTGGTAGAGGTCACGGGTTTGGAAGGTGCTGTCTAAGTAACCTTGGTGCATTGCTGCAGTGTATCTTATAGATGGTACACACTACTGCCACTGTGCATCGGTGGTGGAGGGAGTGAATGTTTGTAGATGGGGTGCCAATCAAGTGGGCTGCTTTGTCCTGGATGGTGTTGAGCTTCTTGAGTGTTGTTGGAGCTGCACTCATCCAGGCAAGTGGAGAGTATTCCATCACACTCCTGACTTGTGCCTTGTAGATGGTGGACAGGATTTGGGGAGTCAGGAGGTGAGTTACTTGCTGCAGGATTCCTAGCCTCTGCCTGCTCTTGTAGCCACGGTATTTATATGGCTACTCCAGTTCAGTTTCTGGTCAATGGTAGCCCCTAGGATGTTGATAGTGGGGGATTCAGCGATGGTAAATGCCATTGAATGTCAAGGGAAGATGGTTAGATTCTCTCTTGTTGGAGATGGCACTTGTGTGGCGCAAATGTTACTTGCCACTTATCATCCCAAGCCTGGATATTGTCCAGGTCTTAAATTTCTACATGGACTGCTTCAGTATCTGAGGAGTCACAAATGGTGCTGAACATTGTGCAATCATCAGCGAACATCCCCACTTCTGACCTTATGATTGAAGGAAGGTCATTAATGAAGCAACTGAAGATGGTTGGGCCTAGGAAACTACCTTCTGAGGAACTCCTGCAGTGAGGTCCTGGAGCTCAGATGATTGACCTCCAACAACCACAACCATCTTCCTTTCTGCTAGGTATGACTCCAACCAGCGAAGAGTTTTCCCCCTGATTCTCATTGATTTCAGTTTTGCTAGGGCTCCTCGTGTATTTCTACAATATCTTCCTCTTCCAGTTTCTCTATGTCAGGGAAGGGGAGGCCCTGCTGAGAGCCACACCCCTGCCCTTGCTAGCAACCCCCGCAACCCCCATCCCGTGAGACCCCTCTCACCCTTACCTACCTGTGGCCTTGGTCCAGCGTCGCTCCTGGGCCTCCGGTAGGTGCTCTTCCAGCAGTAGCCACCACTTCTGGAGTGGCGCTGCTTAGTCGAAGAGCTGCCGGCCTCTAATTGGCCGGCAGCTCTCCAAGGCAGGACTTATGGTGATGGGATCCTTGATCCAGTGGAAGGCCTGCCACTGTAGATTTAATTGGCTGATTGGTACTAGATTTGTGGGCCTTCCACAGAAGTGGCAACATGGGGTTCTGTAAATGGATCTAAATGCGCTTTGGGAATGCATCTTCAAAGGACATCTTCTACCCATCACTCCCCTAACCTCCTACACTGCTCAATACACCACACACCCATCACTGACCCATCAACAGTCCCTATGGCTCAGAACCCAAGCCTAGCATTCATATACTCCACCTCACCCTCACACATCTACCAATGATGTCCCCACACCCACCTCTTCCACATACCTCCAGCTATTCAGCTGTGGCAGGCATCAGCCAAACACAGTGCAACACAAGCACTGATGTTTAGTCCTCTGTCTTGCAGGACTAGGTTGCCCACAATCGAAGGGAGCAAAGCTGAACTGGCAGGAGGCAGGCACGCTTTCAGCCCTTGAGCCTGACAGAGAAGCTGGTGCCACGCATCATGGGGCTGGCAGCAACACAGCCCTTAGCATCCTGTGGACCGAGAGCATTCAGGATGTTGGATGTTCCTGCCTTATGCCCCTTCTCCAATCCCGTCTCACCCTCATCCTGCGATCTGGCATAAGTACAAGCTGCCTGTGGTGTGACAATGGACCTCTTGTTTTATACTCCTTCCTTCCCCCAAACCTTCCCTTCCAGTTTTTAAGCTTTAAGATCCCCAACAACTGAAGGGCAAGGTCACTACGGGGACTCAGATGAGGAATTCAGTGGGATGGTATACAGGAGAATGTTGATGAACATGCACATCAAGATGTTTGATGCATTGGGAAGCCTGCCAGACAGCCTCTTGTCACTGCCAAGGAGAATGGAGGAGATCAGCTGTAATATGGCACAGGTCAACACTCAGAGCTAGAAGCTCATCCTTTCCACAGAGGAAATGATGGCCAACTCCATGATAGCACTTGTGAATCTACCTGTGATGCAGTATTTGGTGGCAGCATCTCAGCTTCCATTGCACCACAGGCAGAAGCCACCCAATGTCTCAGTGCTGCAGTGGAAGCTCAGAAGGAGATCCTGAGATCCAAGCTTGTTGCCATGCAGGCTCAGATTGCTGCCATCATCGATCAAATGAGGGAGGGTCAAAGGGCTTCCCTCTTTTCCCTCTCTTTGTTTGACCACAACAGGTTTAATTCTTTTTTAACTGGATGGACTGGAAAATTCAGTAGACGTTTGATTATTTACTTGCTATGATCATAACAAGAACCAACCAATAGGACAGGTTTTCTTGAGTTTAACAAATAAGAGGTTAGCTTTATTGTACTTAAATTGAACTAATTAAAATAATAAACCACGCGCCAACTTTCACTCACACACACACACACACATATGGAGTTTGCACACACACAAATAAGTTACAGAGTGGGGAAGGGTAGATTTGTTGAGTTAGAGTCCATGGAAACAAAGGTATGCAGTCTGTGGAGTTTGGTAATTCTGTCGGCTTCTAGCTAAATTCAGTGTGCCTGAGGTTTTTAATTTGAAGAGATAGATGACAGATTCAGTGAGTCTCTTGGCGACAGCGATGCGCATGATTTCCTCCAATGGGGTTTCTGATTGTAGCCCAAGTATGCAAACGTGGTCAGTCAACGGGCAGGATTTGAAGCTTGCAAGCTGGAATGGAGAAGGAAAGAGAGGGGGACCCCCACTTTGGTCTGCATGTGTCAGAGTCCAGATGCTTCTCCTTGCTGCTGCAGAGAAACACAAGCTTAAAAACCACAGATGGAGAGGGCCTTCTCGGATGACAGTCACTCAGTGATTCAAGCATAGTAGTTAGCAGTATTTCTTCTTGCTAAAAGAAAAAGAACAAGCACTTCGCTTAAACTTCCTGGGTCCTAGTTCTTGCTGGGATGAACAGACATTTTGTCTTCCTCCTCTCAGGCCTTGCAATGCAAGACACAGTGTTGCAAATTAGATGGCCATCTTAAGCTGCCAGCAAAGTCATTTCTTATCTGTTCCTTTTTACATTTCCTTAAAAATATAAATTCAGATCTCCAGTCAGTAAATCAAAGAAAATTATCATTCAACAAAGCACGCCACAATGCAAAATGAAATTTGACGGCAGGACCATTTCATTATGAGATCACAAATTTAAAAGAAATTGTAAACACACCCTCATAAGTCTCACTGTCATAGTCATTCTCTGGTTCCGTTTTTTTTCATATCGGGGATGGTTCCATGCTGAGCTAAATTCTAGATCGAGCGTCAGCAATCACATTGTTTTTCACAGAAATATGGATAATCTTTAGGTGGTAAGTTTGCAGAACCAGGCTCCAACAAAAAGCCTTGTCTTCTGTGTTTTGAATTTCTCGACAAAGGTGAAAGGGTTGTGGTCGGTATCAGCTGCGGTCTCTCTATATCAATTTTGGACAGATACCTCAAAATTTTTAGAGCCAGCAACAGTCCCAGTACTTCCTTCTCCACAGTAGAGTATCTCCTTTGATGTTTGTTTAATTTTTTGGAGAAATACCCAACTGGTCTCTCAATGCCTACCTAATCATCTTGGATCTGGATGGCACCTAGCCCTAGGTCACTGGCATCAACTGCCACTTAAATGGTTTGTTAAAGTTTGGAGCTGCCAGCACTGGTTCGTTGGTTAAGATGGCTTTCAGCATCTCGAAAGCTGTTTGGCACCTTTCTGACCACACTACCTTTGCTTTTTTCTGTAATAAATCTGTCAACGGGGCGGCTGAAGTTTGCGACGAACTTGCGATAAAACCCATACATCCCCAAAAATCGCATTATTTCCCATTTGGTCGTGGGGATGGAAAAACCATACAGCACCTATACCTTTGTTGCTCTGGCCAACACTCGCTCTTGACCCACAATATGCCCTAGGTAGGTTACTTGAGCTTTAGTGAACTCGCGCTTTGCAAAATTAACCACAAGGTCAGCTGAATGTAACATTCGGAAGAGGGCTTCTAACTGGTCTAGGTGGTCCTTCCAGGTGTCAGTGTACACTAATAGGTCATCCAGGTTGGGCAGGTCAGCCACTACCTGGTTTATCAGCCTTTGGAAGGTGGCTGGGGCATTTCTTAATCCAATGGGCATCATCCGGCACTGGAATAAGCTGTCTGGGGTGACAAAAGCCGAGATCTGTTTAGCTCGGGTGGTTAAGGGAACCTGCCAGTACCCTTTAAACAAGTCTATTTTGGTTATGTAGGTGGTGACTCAATCTATACAGTCTTCCAGGCAGGGTATTGGATAGGAATCAGCTCTGGTCACTGCATTATTCTTTCTGTAATCAATGCAGAACCTTGTTGAGCCATCAGGTTTGGGCCATCATGTTTGGGTCCAAGAACAACTGGGGAACTCTGCCCAGGCACAATCAGCTTGTGGTCCAGCATATACTGAATTTCCTCCCTAACCTGGGTCAGTTTCCTAGGACCTAGGTGATAGGGATATTGTTTTATGGAAGGGGTCTCTCCTACATCCACATTGTATAGGGTTAGGGTTGTACACCCTGGTTTGTCCCTGCAGATCCCTTTAAACACTGTTAGCTGCCTTGCTAGGTCTTCTCACTGTTCTGTATTGAAATATGAGAGTACGGTGTCTAATTTTCCTAACATTTCAGTGTTAGCTAACCAGACGTTAGGGGGTTTGATTTGGGAATCCTCCAGGCGTCCATCTAACTCGCCCTCACTGCCGCTTTAGCCGTCCTCTTTCCTGACTGCCTGACAGACCTGTGCTTGTCTGTCCCCTTCCCGACTGTGATACCGTTTTAACATATTCATGTGGCACAGCCTTTGCTTTTTCCTACAATCTGTGGTTTCAATTATATAATTCACCTCGCTAATTCTCTTTATTACTCTAGATGGGCCATTGAACTGGGCTTTCAATAGTTCACCCTGTATTGGTAGAAGCACTAACACATGATCTCCGGGCTGAAATGTTCTGGCCTTGGCATATTTATCCGCCTGCCTTTTCATAGCTGTCTGGGAGGTTTTTAGGTGGTTCCTGAGCCACCAAATAGGCTCTTGTGAGCCGTTCTCAGAACATGGAATGCAGTCTAACAGGGAAGATTCTCGTCTTTATGTCACAAAAACCTCTCTTTGATTCGTTTTAGAGGACCTCTCACCTCGTGTCCATAAATTAATTCAAAGGGACTAAAGCCAGTGGACTCATTGAGTGAGTCCCTCGTAGCAAACAGAAGAAGTCCCAGCCCTTTGTCCTAGTCATGGGGATACTCATAGCAGTAGGCCCTGATCATTGTCTTTAGGCTATGGTGGTACTGCTCCAAGGTCCCTTGTGACTGTGGGTCATAGGCTGAGGACCTTAACTGGGTTATGCCCAGATTACCCATGATCTTTTGAAAAATACTGGATATAAAAATTAGTGTCCTGATCCAACTGGCTCTCAGCAGGCAGTCCATATCAGGTGAAGAATTGGGATAGCCTCTCCATGACTACCTTGCAAAGATAGTTCTCAGGGGAATGGCCTCTGGGAATTGGGTATCCACATCCATAATGGTGAGAAGATACTGGCAGCCCCCTTTTTGTTTTCAGTAGGGGCCCCACACTATCTACCAACACTCTACTGAAGGGTTTGCCAAAAGCCAGTATGGGAATTAGTGGTGCAGGTTTTATTGCAGGTTGGGGCTTCCACACAACCTGCCATGTGTGGCAAGTTTTATAGAACTCCACCACATCCTTGTGGAGTTGTGGTCAGTCACAATGCTTGGTTTTCTCTGACACCAACATGTCCAGCCATTGGAAGTTCGTGGAATATTCTCAATATTTCCCTAAGGTACCTCGGCAGCACCACTACTTGGCGAATCACTGTCCACTCTTCATATGCTGGCCTGTGAGGAGGTCTCCACTTCCTCATCAGCACCTCATTCTTTAAATAGCAGCACTCTGGAACTCCCTCTGCTTCTGCTTCAGCTTCATTTTGGGTACTCTGTGCTAACTTTTTTGAACCCTGGGTCAGCTTGCTGAGCCTCGACCAAGGAAGACCTGTTTAACTCATCCTTTGGGTCCTCTAACTTCCCAAAGAAGGTTTCAGATAACCAGATAGTAGGGTTATCTGTCCACAATGCCAGTTCAGCCTCCTCTGACAGAGCTTGTTTGGCCATGGACCGGGTCACCACACACAGAGAAAATGCCGGGGAACTTTTCCTGTAACTGCTCTGTGTCCCTGACCTCTTTCAGTCTCACTAAAACCACTGGGGAAGCTACCACCTTCGCCCCTGCCAGATCATTACCCAGGAGCAGGTCACCCCATCCACAGGTAAACTAAGGAAAATCCCCATGGTTACCAGTCCTGAAAAAAGGTTGCACTCCAGGTGCACCCAGTATAAAGATATGGGCATATACTTTTCCTCCAATACCGCTTACTCACACTTTATCAGGAAAAACAAGGGTCCCAACACTGACCCCTGGGGAACTCCACTATAAACCTTCCTCCAGCCCGAAAAACATCCATTAACCACTACTCTTTGTTTTTTGTCACTCAGCCAATTCCGTATCCATGTTGCTACTGTCCCTTTTATTTCATGAGCTATAACCTTGCTCACAAGTCTGTTGTGTGGCACTGTATCAAAAGCCTTTTGAAAGTCCAAGTACACCACATCAACAGCATTGCCCTCATCAACCCTCCCTGTTACCTCTTCAAAAAACTCCAGCAAGTTAATTAAACATAATTTTCCCTTAACAAATCCATATTAACTTTCCTTAATTAACCCACACTTGTCCATGTGACTATTAATTTTGTCCCAAATTATTGTTTCTAGAAGTTACATTGACTGATCTGTAGTTGCGGGCTTATCTTTACATACTTTTTTGAACAAGGGTGTAATATTTGCAATTCTCCAGTCCTCTGGCACTACCCCTGAGTTTAAGAAGACTGGAAAATTATGGCCTGTGCCTGCACAATTTCTAGTCTCACTTCCTTCAATATCCTTGGATGCATTACATATGGCCCTGGTGCTTTATTAACTTTAAGTATAGACAGCCTATCTAATACCTCCTCCTTATCAATTTTAAATCATTCTGGTGTATTAGTTTTGGTTTAAAAAAACCAACAGCAGTAATTATACTCTGAATGGAAGTAAATCCCAGTGGTGTGGAATAGCAGAAAGATTTGGGATATTGATTTACAGGACACACCACACAAGTGCCAGGCAATGACCATCTCCAACAAGAGAGAACGTAACTATCTCCCCTTGACATTCAATGGCATTACCATCACTGAATCCCTATCACCATCCTGAGGTTTACCATTGACCAGAAACTGAACTGAAGTAGCCATATATATACCATGGCTACAAGAGCAGGTCAGAGGCTAGGAATCCCTGTGGCAAGTAACTCACCTCCTGACTCCCCAAAGTCTGTCCACCACCTACAAGGCACATGTCAGGAGTGTGATGGAATACTCTCCACTTGCCTGGATGGGTGCAGCTCCAACAACACTCAAGAAGTTTGACACCATCCAGGACAAAGCAGCCCACTTGATTGGCACTCATGCACAAATATTCACTCACTCCAGCACGGACACACAGTGGCAGCAGTGAATACTATCTACAAGATACACTGCAACAATGTACCAAGGCTTCTTCGACAGCACCTTCCAAACCCACGACCTCTAACAACTGGAAGGACAAGGGCAGCAGTTGTATGGAACACCACCACCGGCAGTTCCCCTCCAAGCCACACACCATCCTGACTTGGAACTATATCGCCGTTCCTTCACTGTCGCTGGGTCAAAATCCTGGAACTCTCTTCCAAACAGCACTGTAGGTATACCTACCCCACATGGACTGCAGCGGTTCAAGAAGGCAGCTCACCACCACCTTCTCAAAGGCAATTAGGAATGGGCAATTAATTCTGGTCTAGCAAATGATGCCCACATCCCAGGAGTGAATAAAAAAAATTAAAGGCAACGCCTCAGGTTGATAAGGCCATAAAAAAAGCTAATTGAACTCTAGGTTTTATCATAAAAGGTATAGAATATAAAAGCCAAGAGATGTAATGATGACATATCAGACCTTAATAAGACCTCAGAGTACCATCTGCAGTATTGGTCTATGCACTACTTTAGTCCCCCTTCTAATATCTCTTTCTTTGGCTTAATGTCAATTTTTGTATGAATGTATTTCTCTGAAGTGCTTTGGGACATTGTCCTACATTAAAGGTGCTTTATAAATATAAGGTACTGTTGAAGTTGATAATCAGGCTTTGGGGGGTGGGGGGGGGGGGGGGGGGTTCAATACACATTCAATAGAACATTGTGCTAAATGAGGAAATACAAAATATAAAAAAGACTTGAAAAATTTTGTCTGTTTCAAAGAACAATGCAGATTATGTGTTAATGTGATAAAAATGTTTAAAATTATGAAAGAATGGGATAGGTTCAATAAAAACAGTTTGTTTCCAGTATTTGAGGGCATCCTGAATGTGGGACCATCGATATAGGGTTACATTTGAGAGATTTAGAATAGAATTGTTTTGCAGAGACTATGGGCCCATTTTAACTCCATGCAAGTGGGTGGGTTTTGAATGAGTTAAAATCGGGCTCCATGGAACTCATTTTTAAGTTTGTAGTGGTGACGGAAACTATGTCAGCATTTAAGATTAGATTGTATAGATAGATGGCTGGTGGAAAAGGGAATACAAGGTTATTGGAACAGGGTGTGTAAATACGATTAGTACTGTTTGCTGATATTAAGGTTTAATGTCAACATGGACTGGCTGGGCAGAATGGCCTGTTTCTGTTATGACTTGTATGCATTTCTATGAATAGCTGATTATCTGAGGAGAGTGAGGATTGAAGGCAGCTGAACTTGACTGAGGAATGTTAGTGTTCAAGCAAGTGCAATGTGGTGTCACAGATTAGCTTGTGGGCATGGCTTGACTCCTCTTTCTTGTTAGGTGCAGGTGGAATGCTTGATTTTGTTGCATTGGCTGAGATTTTATCCGGGCGAAGGAGGTCTCGACCTCCGGCAAAAGCGCCGCCGAGAACCGCACGTCACCCCTTCCGTGGGAAGCATGCCGAATAAAATGCCAATTAAGCACTTAACTGGATAGTGGTGGGCCTTGCACAGTATCAAGGACCCCGGTGATGGAAGTCCTGCCCTTGGAGAGCTGTCAGCCAGTCAGAGGCTGGCAGCTCTTTAACTGAGCAGCACCACTGCAGAGGCGACGGCTGCTGCTGGTGGAGGACTAGGAGCAGCGCCAGACCCGAGCTGCAGGTAGGTCACGGCAAGAGGGGTCTTGCGGGGTGAGGGCTGTGGGGTAGAGGGGTGTAGGGGGGATCAGCAGCAAGGGCAGGGGGCTGGCTCTCAGCGGGCCTCCCCCCAACACTTCCTGATGCCAGGTCCCTTATTCTGGCACTGTCCCTTTTAACGAGGGACACACACTCACCCCGCCCTGGAGCATGCAAGCAATCTGTTCACAGGCCTTCCCGCCCCGGACTTAATTTTGGCGGAGGCAAGAAAGTAATGGGGTCCCCCCCTCGCCACCATCCCACTCATTTATATGCTCCCCCCGCCACCAAACCTGCCACAGAGGAGAGCATAAAATTCCCCCCATTAAGTCCAATAGGTTTACTGAGTCATGGAATCAGGTTAGCATTAATTACAGTACAATTGAATTCCATATTAAGTTTGAAAGCGACATACTCCAGTCCCAACAAGAATCTTAAACTTAAACATACCTGATTACATAGGTATGAGGGGATAGCTGGCTAAGATTGATTGGGTAAATAGACTAAAATGTATGGAGGTAAATAAATAGTGGGAAACATTTAAAGAAACAATTCAAAATGTTCAACAAAAATACTTTCCATTAAAAAACAACTCAGCAAGAAAGATCCATCTGTGGCTTACTAAAGAAGTTAAGGGTAGTGTTAGATTAAAAAAAGGCTTATAATCTGGCAATGAATAGAAGTAAGCCTGAGGATAGGCAGTGCTTCAGAAACCAGCAAAGGGCCATCAAAAAGTGGATAACATGGGGAAAAAATTGAATGAGAGTAAAGTAGCCAGGAATATAGAAACAGACTGTAAGAGATTTTACAAGGAAATGAAAAGGAGAATAGCTAAAATAAACATTGGTCCCTTAGAGACAGAAGCAGGAGAAATTATCAAGGGGAGTGAGGAAATGGTAGAGACATTGAACAAGTAATTTGTGTCTGTCTTCACAGTAAAAGATACAAATTACATACCAGAGATAGTAGGGGCTAATAAGTAAGGGCTAATAAGAGTGAGTAACTTAAGGTAATTAATATCAGCAGAGAAAAAGCATTGGAGAAACTTAAAGGACTAAATCCTAAAATTCTTAGGACCTGATGGCCTTCATCCTAGGGTTCTAAGAGGTAGCTGTAGAGATAGTGGGTGCACTGGTTATGACTTTCCAAAATTCCCTAGGTTCTAGAATGGTCCCAATGGATTGGAAGTTAGAAAATGTAACACTCTCCTATTCAAGAAAGGAGGGAGAGAGCAAACAGGGAACTACAGACCAGTTGGCCAGTTAGTCATGGAGAAAATATTGGAATATATTATTAAGGAAGCTTTAACAATGCACCGAGAAAAATCAAAGTATGATCAAAGTCAACATGATTTTATAAAAGGGAAATCATGTTTGACAAATTTGTTAGTTTTTTGAGGATGTAACTAATACGGTAAATAAAGTAGATGTCGTATACCTAGATTTCCAAAAGGCATTCGATAAGATGCTACACAAACAGTTAATCGGCAAGTAGGGGCGGCACAGTGGCGCAATGGTTGGCACCGCAGCCTCACAGCTCCAGCGACCCGGGTTCAATTCTGGGTACTGCCTGTGCGGAGTTTGCAAGTTCTCCCTGTGTCTGCGTGGGTTTCCTCCGGATGCTCCGGTTTCCTCCCACATGCCAAAGACTTGCAGGTTGATAGGTAAATTGGCCATTAGCAATTGCCCCTAGTATAGGTAGGTGGTAGGGAAATATAGGGACAGGTGGGGATGTGTTAGGAATATGGAATTAGTGTAGGATTAGTATAAATGGGTGGTTGGTGGTCGGCACAGACTCGATGGGCCGAAGGGCCTGTTTCAGTGCTGTATCTCTAAACTAAACTAAACTAAACTAAGATAAGAGCTCATGGAGTTGGGGTAATGGACAGAGGATTGGTTAATAGACAGGAAGCAATGAGTGGACATAAATGGAGCATTCTCAAGTTGAAAGGCAGTGAATAGTGAGGTGCTGCAAGGATCAGTGATGGGGCCTCAGCTATTTACAATTTATATTAATAACTTCGATGAAAACACAGAGAGTAATGTATCTAAATTTGCTGATGATATGAAGTTAGGTGAGAATATAAGCTGTGAGGAGGACACAAAGAGATATAGACAGGCTAAGTGAGGTGGCACCAAGGTGGCAGATGGAGTATAATGTGGGGAAGTGCGAGGTTGTTCATTTTGGTCTCACGACAGGAAAAGCAAAACATTTTTTAAAAGGCATGAAACTTGTAAATGTTCATGTTCAGAGAGACTTGGGTTACTTGTACAAGGAACACAGAAAGTTAGCATGCAGGTACAGTCTGCAATTAGGAAGGCCAATTGCAAGAGGATTGGAGTACAAGAATAAGGAAGTCTTGCTACAATTGTACAGGGCTTTGGTGAGACCACACCTAGAGGACTGTGTGCAGTTCTGGCCTCCATATTTAAGGAAAGATATACTTGCATTGGCGGCAGTGCAGCTAAGGTTCACTAAATTAATTCCTGGGATGAGAGGCTTTAATACCTATGATTAGAGGCTGAATAAATTAGGTCCATACTCTCTGGAATTTAGAAGAATGAGATGTAATCTCATTGAAATATACAAGATTCTGAACAGGCTTGACAGGGTAGGCACTGAGAGGTTGTTTCCTCTGGCTGGGGAATCTAAAACATGGGGGCACAGTCTCAGGATAAGGGGCTGATCATTTAGGACTGAGATGAGGAGAAATTGCTTCATTCAAAAGGGTTGTGAATCTTTGGAATTCCCGATCCCAGAGGGTTTTGTATGCTCCATCAAGGAATCAAGGGATCATGGGAATGGGCAGTAAAGTGGATTTGAGGCTGAGGATCAGCCATGATCGTATTGAATAGTGGAGCAGACTTGAGGGGCCGTATGGTCTTCTCCTGCTCCTCCTTCTTATGTTCTTATTTTCTTAGTCATGTTGGAATAAGACTTGACAGTACACCTAACTTATCTGTCTAAGCAGGTGCTCTCCATACAGCTGTGCAAGACAATTTAGATCAAATACCATATTGGTAGCAACAACAATTTCTATAGTGGAGCCGAAAATCCTTGGGGGGATCCTGGTGTAAATATTGGGAAGTGGCTACCTGCGACATTCACCACTGATCTCGCCAGAGTATTTAGAGTCAGAAAAAGATCCCTTGATTTTCGTGGCCTGGGTAGGTGCCCATGCCCTAAGGGTGCTTCTCGGGCACCCACCTTCCGCCAAGGGCCACTAACTGCAGTGAGTAGTGACAGAGTCCCCCAGTGTTCCTGGAAAGAACATATACATGCCTTGGAGAGCATATGGAGATTTGCCAGAATTACACCAGGGATGAGGGACAGTTTGTCTTGCTCTGCCTAGCCTCTGTTCATTCTCCGAGTCATGCTGTATTCCAAGGGGAATGCCTACTAATGCACCTGTGTCAGGAGGCCAATGGTTTATGCAGATGCTATGGAGTCAGCAAAATGTCCTTCAGCAGCTACCACACCACTCTCTGTCGATTTCTGCAACTTTAAACAACCATAGAAAGCACCAAACAAGCATAGAACAAGCAAGAACCTGAAGAATTCAACCAGTCATTAACCTGTATGTAGTAGGGGGTCCTTCCTTCTGCTGAATTTGTGTTCAGCTGTGCGATCTTAACATGGCATTAGCTGGAGTGTTGAGCTCCAAAATGGTGCTGCTGGCATCAAATTAACATTGCACGGTGATTGAAGTCAGATGTACCTACTTTGCATAATTCCAGTGAATGTGTAACATGCTAACGGCCTCACCGAAATCATGTCCAGTCCAAATTGCCCCACAAGTGAGTGCAAAGGCCGCAGCTGCCATCTTGGAGCTCTAAGGACACTTGTAGCTCCCAGAAAATGGGCGCAGACAATCCCAATTTCTCAACCAGCACTTCCAACACTGCTGCACTCTTTCAATACTGCAGTGAAGTGTTAGAGACAAGAGTGTTACCAGTGTACAAAGCTGAAAAAAAAGCTCACTGGTACCTTTCTAATTTACGTAGCTTAGTACCACACTGCAAAGTACATTCAGCCAATAAGCCTTTGAGGAGCGTTCCACTTTTGATGAGAAAAATTAAAACCCTCAGTGGATAAGCAGCTAAGGTTTCACAATATTGGTCAAGTAAATAAACTGACAAGTACAAGTGAAAGTTATGATGAACATTTGGATTAATCTGCCAGATAAAGTTATGGAATCAAAGATGTTAAGAGGAATTCAAGATGCAGTTGTATTTTAGGCTCAGTGACTTGAAATACCAAAGGGATGAGTTAATGTGGACTCTTCTCATCTTTGATTTTTCTGTACTCTTTGGTGGGATTACGACTGAAAGTAAAGTGAGGTGGAATTTCCAACTGTCCAACTAACACAGACCTTACCCTATTGAATTTTCATTTGAATATTCTGGGTGGACTCTGGCATTGTCATTTGATTGGGACATCGTCAAATTTTTCATCTGTTCATTTAAATTCATTTAGCCAGAGAGGAAATTCCAGGCTATCATACTAATTTCATCCAGATAAACACTGGGAAGACTGAAGCCGTGGTTTTTGCCCCCCAACACAAACTCTTTATCCTCATCACCATTTCCATCTTCCTCCCAGGCCACTGTTGAAAGCTGACTATTCACAACATTGGGTTCCTATTTAACCCTGAACTAACTTGCGAACCCCATATCTTCTCCTTCACAAAGACCACCTACTTCCACCTCTGTAATATTTGCTCCTCACTCAACTCATCTGCTGCCAAAGACTCTTTGTCACCTCCAGACTCAGCTAGTCCAATGCTTTCTTGGCTGACCTTCCATCCTCCACACTACATACAATTCAGCTCATGCAAAGATCTGCTGCCTGTCTCATAACCTGTACCAAGTCCCATTCACCCATCACTCTTCACCCAAACAGGTCTAAACACCTCCAATTTGAAATTCTCATCCCTATGTTCAAACCCTTTCATGGCCTCAAACCTTTATTTCTGTAACCTCCTCCAGCCCTGCAGCCCTCTGAGAATTCTGCATTCTCCAACTCTGGTATCTTGTGCAACTCCCTTTCCTTTCAGCCTCTATTGCAACCTGCCTTAAAACCCATTCTTTAACCAAGCTTTTAGTTACCCTTCCCAATATTTCCTTCCTTGGCTTGGTGGCAATTTTTGTCTGATGATGCTTCTGTGAGGTACCATAGGGTGTTTTTCTACATTAAAGGTTGCTATAAATATTTAGGTTGTTGTTTTAATTTTGTTACTTTTGTTTTCTTTTACACTGTATAGGTTCAATGCAACAAGTATGGGTAAATTCATGTAGTTGCAGTTTCTGGATGAGTAATCCAGAGAACGTGAGTTCAAATCGCAGAATGGCTGTTTGAGCATTTGAATTTAGTGTTACGACCAACTGAGGAAGGTGCCGAGGGTTCCCTCTCAGCCTTCACCTGGTCTTACTGTAGCAGGGTTTAATTTTTAAATACACTGTGCTTTTAGCTCCCCCTTGGTGAATCCTTGTTCATCGCTTTCCAATTATAAGACAAAGAAACCAGCATAAACAGGTTTTCTTAGGTTTAAAGAAGAACAGTTGAAATTTACTAAACTTGAACTGAAACTCTAATTTGGTTGACGCTTACGGATACACGACGTGCCCATGCTAGCATGTATATGTGATACACACATGCAAATAGAGACAGAAAAGAGCAGAAGAAAAATAAAGTGGAAATGTTTGAGGCAATATCTGAAGAGATTTTGTTACGGTTCTTCAAGCTCACTGTAGAGTCCTTGATTGTAGTTAGATCTTACTTTTCATTGGGGCCCAGTATTCTTCTTAAACCTTGTTCGCTGTAGGAAACTTTTCTCTCTTGGGGTTCATGTGTCTTCAGTGGATTCAGAGGCTTGTGAGAAAGAGATGGGAGCAGCCAGGAGACATCTTCTCAGTCCAGGAGCAAAAGGTTTTTCTGAGTTCAAACTCTCTGTGGCTAGTTCAAAAGACCCCTGGAACAGCCAGTTAGGCATGTGACCAGCTGGTCCAACCAGTCCTGGCCCCTGTGGATTGCATCATCCAGCAGGTCCTGGAATGCGCTTCCCTGCTCCCTCATTGTCTGGTGATCAACATCCATTGTGGGTTGAATGTGTCAGGGAATGGTACTTTGTCTACACAAGCATCGTCTGTTAATATGCAAATGTCTTTTCCAGACACGGCTGATCTGTTTTAACAAGTCATTTTCTCACTCCAGTAACAGTTTAAAATCAATATTCGTGACAAAATTAATGTGCTTCATTCTTGGCAGGTGGGGGCCTAGCATGACACCTCCACACCCAACGGAATGAAATGCGATTTGAGAAAAGTACATTTCATTAAAAGGGTCGAGAGAAAATATAAGATGCAGAAACAAAAACCATGCATTTCTCTTATTCATTCACAAATCCTAAAACTTATTAAAATTGCCCCTTTTTAGCATCCCAATCAACATGTGGTTCTTTGGGGAAGTTTTTCTTCAGTTTGTCCATTTCCATGGCTGCCTAGGGTCTTCGAGATGGTTAGGTTTAATTAGCCCTGAGTTGGAATTTGTTTGTTCTAAGGAGAGTCAGTAGTGGACGGGTCTATCCTGAACTCTATTTCAGTGTTTTGCTGGGTCTTGCAAAAGCTTTTGACTTTGGGGTATGAGTGGTTCTCCTTGGTTCTGATTGTGGAGGAGGATTCTTTGCGAATCTCCCCTTTGTCCTCTGCGACACTCCTGCCTGCAGGTATTTGCGCAGACTCTACTGCAATCCCCTGTGGCACTTTGACTAGGTGAGGCATCACCCTCATGGTTTCTCTGCACCCCCCCCCCCCTAGAGATTTTTCTTTGTCTGTGCAGGTTCCTGTAAATGGTGTTCGCAACTCTGGTGGAGTGCTTCTAGTGTCTGCATTTACGTAGGAGGATGTGGGGGTCTAACTTTTCACATTTTCCAGGGTTGGCTGACCAGACAGTAGGAGTTTTCATCCAGGATTCCTCCTGGAATTCCTTTACCCTTCCCTCTTGGTCACTTTTTCCCCTTCCCTGTCTAACCTTTTGCCAGTCTTGTGCCCGCCCGTCCCTTTTTGTTCTCAGCGAGGGTCCCTTACAGTTCACCAGCCCGCTGCTGAAGGGTCCTCCTAACACCGGTACGAGACTTAGGGGTGTAGGTTTCACTGTAGGTTGGGGTTTCCCCTCAACCTGGCACATGAGGCAACTCCTGTAGTACTCCACTATAACTTTGTGGCGTTTTGGCCAGTCAAACTGCTGTCTTATGCAGGCTTTGGTCTTTCATATACCGGCATGTACAGCCACTGTAGTCTTGTGTGCCCTTCTTAATATTTCTCCCTGGTACCTCTGCAGCACCACTAACTGGTGAACCACTGTCCACTCCTTGCTCTCAGGTCTGTGAGGAGAACTCCATTTCCTCATCAGTACCTCATTCTTTAAATAATAGCAATCAGGGACTTCTTCACTTTCAGACTGGGCAGCCTGTGCTAACTTTCGCAATACTGGGTCAGCTCGCTGAGCCTCAGCTAGGGAAAATCCATTTAATTAATTCCCTGGGTCTCCTAACTTTCCAAAGAAAGTCTCAGGCATACAGACCTCATGGTCATTTGCCTGAAGTGCTAATTCAGTCTCCTCTGGGGGAGCTGATTTGATCATGACCTGATCCACTACACATTCAGGGAAACTGCAGGGTCTCCTGCCACTGCCCTGTCTCTCTGAGCTCCTGCAGTCTTTCTTTCACCACTGGGGGGGATATCACCTTCACGCTTGTCGGATCATTACCTAGGAGCAGGTCAACTCCGTCCACAGGCAAACTAGGGACAATTCCCATGGTCACCAGTCCCAAACCTAGGTCGCATTCCAGGTGCACCCGGTGTACAGGTACAGGCATACACTGCCCTCCAATACCATTCACCACCATTTGGGTGTTCACTGCACTCTCTAGGGGAAAGGTCAGGCCTTTTCCCAGCAAAAGGGATCTAGTGGCCCTTGCGTCCCTGAGAATTACTATGGGCTTGCTTGCCCCACTCAAGGGGTTACTTTCCCTTCAGACACAAAACCTTGATAACACTCAGGAATCCTATTAAATTTTCCTGCACTTGCAGCCATAAGCTTCCTGGGTCTCACTCTTATTGCAGTTAAAGCCACAGCTTGTTCCACTGTGCTTTCCATCAGGGTCCCTTCTTCACTGAGCAGGTGTGCCCTGATTAACCCTACAGATTTTCTCTTTAGTTTCCAGCAGTCAGCTTTTAAATTTCCTGCTTTATTACAATGGAAGTACACAGGTCTCCGGGTCTCACTCCTGCTCATAGCACCTTCCTTTTTGGCTCAAGGAGGGTCCCTTTTGTCTCCTGCTTTCCTTTCTCTCCCAGGATGGCTTGGACTCCAATCACTTTCCCACCCTTTGTCCCTTTCGGATTTGTTGGGGTGATTAGGAAAGGTTCTCCCGGGAAACCGACTTATAAATTAAAGCAATCTCATCAGTCAGAATGGCCGTTTGCCAGGTTCTCTGGACCTACCGCTCCTCTACATGGGTTTTTATGGAGAGTGGGAGAGTGTGTTTAAATTCCTCTAACAGAATTACTTCTCTGAGATTCTCATAGCTGAGCTGTACTTTAAGAGCCCTCAGCCACTGTTCAAAAGCCAGCTGCTTACTTCTTTCAAACTCCATATAAGTTTGATTAGCTTGCTTTTAGAGAGTTCTAAACTTTTGGCGATAGGCTTTGGGTACTAATTCATATGCCCCAAGGATAGCATTTTTGGTCAGTTAATAAATTGAGGAACTCTCATCTGGCAACAGGGAATAAACCTCAAGGGCTTTTCCAGTTAACTTGCTTTGTAGTATAAGAGGCAAGGTCTCAGCTGGCCAATTTAGTTGCCTTGCCAGTTTCTCAAAGGACACAAAAATCTTCTACATTTTCCTTATTGAAATTTGGAATTAGTTGAGCTAGTTTAAAAAATGTTGTACCCAATCCTGAATTACGCTCCTCCATCTTGGCCGTGCTTTCATTGGGGTTACTCTGTCACCTCCAGGTAAACTCAAGCCGCTTCAGCTCTCTTTCTTCACATTCCTTCTGGAATATTCTTTCTCCCTCCCTCTCCTGTCTTTCATTTTCTTTACGTTCCTTCTGGAAGGCTCTCTCTTTCTCCCTCTCCTGCCTCTCTCTTTCTCTTTCCCTGTCTTATAATTCAAGTTTCCTTTGTTCCAATTGTATCTTTGCTGACAATACCCTGTTGGGATCTGCTTCTAACCCTGTTTCTGCTTCTTCAGATTCAAAGGAAAAATGGTTGACCACTAGTCTTATTAGTTCAGACTTTCTAGCCTTGCCATGTACAGTGATCCCACACTGCTCAGCCATTTTTCTCAGTTCCTCCATAGACAGTCCTTTTAACTTATCCCAAGTTACTTCACCATGGCCTGGGGAGTCACTAGCTTCAGTTGCAGGCATGTTAATATTCAAGCACACACAACCACAAGAAAGCCTGTATTGAAATCTTGCTCATTTTTGATTGGGAACAAATTGACTTCCCACTTCCAATTTCTCATTTGCCTGTGGATAAAATCCCGGATGCTAGCACCCAAAATTCTGTTACGACCAACTGAGGAAGGTGCTGAGGGTTCCCTCTCAGCCTTCACCTGGTCTTACTGTAATAGGGTTTAATTTTTAAGCACACCGTGTTTTTAGCTCCCCCTTGGTGAATCCTTGTTCTCCGCTTTCCAATTATAAGGCAAATAAACCAGCACAAACAGGTTTTCTCAGGTTTAAAGAAGAACAGTTGAAAATTATTAAACTTGAACTTAAACTCTAATCCGGTTGACGCCTACGGATACACGACGCGCCCACACTAGCGTGCATACATGATACACACATGCAAATAGAGACAGAAAAGAGCAGAAGAAAAATAAAGTGGAAAGGTTTGAGGCAATATCTGAAGTGTTGTTGTTGCAGTTCTTCGAGCTTACTGTAGAGTCCTTGATTGTAGTTAGATCTTACTTTTCATTGGGGCCCAGTATTCTTCTTAAACCTTGTTCGCTGCAGGAGACTTTTCTCTCTTGGGGTTCATGAGTCTTCAATGGATTCAGAGGCTTGTGAGAAAGAGATGGGAGCAGCCAGGAGACATCTTCTCAGTCCAGGAGCAAAAGGTCTTTCTGAGGTCAAACTCTCTGTGGCTAGTTCAAAAGACCCCTGGAACAGCCAGTTAGTCATGTGACCAGCTGGTCCAACCAGTCCTGGCCCCTGTGGATTGCATCACCCCAGCAGGCCCTGGAATGCACTTCCCCACTCCCTCACTCTCACTCTCCCTCAACATCTATTGTAGGTTGAATGTATCAGGGAATGGTCCTCTGTCTACACAAGCACTGTCTGTTAATATGCAAATATCTTTTCCAGCCATGGCTGATCTGTTTAACAAGTCATTTCCTCGCTCCAGCAACAGTTTAAAATCAATGTTCATGACAAAATTAATGTGCCTTATTCTTGGCAGGTGGGGGCGTAGCATGACATTAGTTAAAATACATAAATAAATCTTAAAATTAGAACAATGCTGAAAGTGATAATGAAGCTGTTGGATTGTTGTAAAAGCACAACTGGTTCACTCCTGTCCTTAGGAAAGGGCTAGACTTACCCAATTTCAGCTACATGTGACATTGGCACCACACCAATGTGGTTGACTCTTAATGGCCCTCTGATGTAGCCCAGCTAATCAGTTATATCAAACCATTACAATCGTCTCATGGACAATTAGAAATAGGCAATAAAATGCCAGATTTGTCAGCATTACTTATATCCAGAGAATAAATCAAAAAAGTATTACTTGCAGAAGTTAAGGTGACAATTTTCTATTTTCTACTATATCTTCCCAACTCTTGTCAGTGGCATTTGACAATCAGCCATTCTACTGCCTCAATTGGAGTAGACATTATTTTGTTGTAAAATAGCTCCTGTTAGAGTTTAAATGTACTATTTTATGTAGATGGGCAAGTGAAAGGGTAGCTATAATATTGTAATGCTATATTGCTGAAAAGTTGTGATAAGACCTCATGAAGTTTTATATATATATCGGTTTCCTTCATTCTATTTTAAATCTTTTTCTTCATTTTTATTTTTCTTCCTATCTTGAGGGTCCCCCTGTAATCCCCATGGAAGAGAATGGGCAGACAGCCTGCTCCCAAACTTTTATTAAAGCAGTTTCACCTGTGAGCAGAAAGTTCACAAGAGTAGTGTTGATTGATCCATGCTGTGATGTTTCCTCTATCCTTCCGAGGATGTACTTTGCCTTCACTTGGTTCTTCCCATGTGGGCTAGCTAAGATTAATAAATCATCATGGAGGAAGAATTTTCTGTGTGCTTGGTATAGCCAAATTTAAACTTGGTCTTTTAAGTACTTTTACAATCAGATTATACTTAGTGTACAGAGGAAACCTTCCCTACCATGTAGAAAAACGCAGTCAAACAAATTGATCTTTTCTCTCCATGGTGCCCTAATGTCCCAATTCTTCTATTTTGCTGTTGGCTGTCTTGCTTTATTTATTTTTTCCGAGTTCTTTTCTTTCCTTCCACCTTTAAGGTGCTGACTCATGCTAGGTATAGTTCTGCCAGTGCCAGACAACCTTTTGTATGTCGCCCAGGTGATCATTCTTCATGCATGAGTCCACACAGTGAGAGTAGCCAGACAATTCAACAGCAGGGAACATCAGATCCAAGCTCAATTCCATTCTCATATGTCTTTCATAGAATAGAATCATACAATCATAAAATGTTTACAGCACTGAAACAGGCTATTTGGCCCGTCAAGTCCATGCCAGCTCTCTGCAAGAGCAACTCATCTGGCCCTACTCCCCCCACCTATTCCCTGTAGCCCTGCAAATATTTTCTCTTCAGATAATTGTCCAATTCTCTTTTGAAAGTCATGATTGAATTTGCCTCCATCACAGGCAGTGCATTCCAGATCCTAACCACTCCCTGCATAAAAATTTTTTCCTCATATTGTTGTTGCTTCTTTTGCCAGTCACTTTAAATTGGTGCCCCTGTTTCTCAATCCGTCCATCAATGTGAACAGTTTCTCTCTATCTACTCTGTCTAGACCCCTCATGATTTTGAACACCTCTATCAAATCTCCTCTTAATCTTCTCTTCTCCAAGGAGAACAGCCCCAGCTTCTCCAATCTATCCACATAAGTGAAGTTCCTCATCCTTGGAACCATTCTTATGAATCTTTTCTGCACCCACTCTAATGCCTTCATTCATACCTAAAGTGTAATGCCCAAAACTGGACACAATACTCCAGTTGAGGCCAAACCAGTGTTTTATATAGGTTTATTATAACTTTCTTGCTTTTGTACTCTATGCCCCTACTTATAAAGCCCAGGATGCTGTATGCTTTATTAACTTTATTAATTATGTTTCTCAACATACCCTACCACTTTCAACGATTTGTGCACCTAAACCAGGAGGCCCTCTGCTCCTGCACCCCCTCTAGAATTGTCTCCTTTGTTTTATACTGCATCTTCGCGTTCTTCCTACCAAAATGAATCACTTCACGCTTCTCTGTATTAAATTTCATCTACCGCTTGTCCACCGATTCCGCCATCCTGTCTATGTCCTTTTGAATTTATCACTATCCTCCTCACAGTTAACAATATTTCCAAGATTTATGTCATCTGCAAATTTTGAAATTGTGCCCTGTATACCCAAGCCTAGGTCATTAATATATATCAGGAAAAGCAGGGGTCCTTATACTGACCCCCAGAGAACCTCACTGTATATCTTCCTCCAGTCCGAAAAACAACCATTCACCACTACTCTCTGTTTCCTATCACTCGGCCAATTTTGTATCCATGCTGCTACAGTCCCTTTTATTCCTTGGGCTCTAATTTTGCTAACAAGCCTGTTATGTGACACTTTATCAACAAGAATCATTGAATATCAAGGAGAAGTGGGGATCCTAACTGATTATTCCCTCTCCCAACCAGGGATGCTGTGAGTTCTCACTGTTATCCTGACAGCCTATCCTCACTTTGGTGAGACATATGTTTCACTAGACAACTAACACTAAATTCATTTTCTTTGAAAACAAGTAAGTTTTGCTAAAAATACAGTTTTATGATATCAACTTTTTGAAGTTTCTGAGCTACACAAAAATAAAATTACACATCCAAATATTTTTCAAGAAATTATTTCCTTCAAAAATGATACAGAAACAAAATATTTTATTTTGAAGCACTTATATAGTAGAGCAGAGTTATTACCAAATGTGCAAATCAAATAAGTGCTCTAGAACATTTTGTACCAGTCTTTATATCAGGAGCATAATAATTGACAAATATTGTCATTAAAAACAAATATTTGTGTCAATTTGCTGTTTAACAATGTGACATGCTATGTATAATAAGCTTTCAGTGCTTAACAAGTGTTGATGTGTTGCATATTTCTCCCTTATGCGTGAATATAAGTATTGTAATACAACTAGATATTCAACTCTCTACTTGAAGTCATAGTATAGATAACACCAAGAATATCAGTTCAAAATGTGCACAAAATACAGTAAATATTAAGACACTTCAGGTATTCCTTTTTTCTTATTCAGTTGATGCAGTCATCACAGCTATTTTTATGCAGCTGTATGTATGTACCATAATGTTTCTACATTGTGTCTGTGACTGTGGTGTTATGTTGAAAACAATAAAAACTTGATAGGACAGGAACACTGTGTGAAGGTCTTGATAGCATGAGTTTCACATGCACATCAGTGCTCCCACTGTTTTTAATGAAAGGAAGAATACAGAACATTAGCGTCAATTCAAGTAATGACCAAATAGTCCACTTGTTCTCGTCATGGCTTTACTTTACTTGTAAATTTTATTTTTTGTGTGCAACACAATGTTACTATAATAAAGCACTGTACTTAATGTAAAAGTTTTTGACATTACATAATGTTTGAAGAGCTGAAACAAGTTGTGCAGGAAGTTTAAGGACCAATTGCTAAAGTTTTGATTAAGCCCAAAACAAAGCAATGTGCACAATAATTGATATTTTAGAAAAACAATTTGGCCATGAAATTTGATAACCCTCAAAAATGGGTATGGGGATTGTGATGCAGAATTAACCTGCACCCGTTGCTTCTGATGTAGGCAGCACACACACTTTGTGATGCCTGAACGTTATCATGATTGTAGCATGCAGTCAATACTACATGCACTGTTGAGAGGCTGTATGGCTCAGCAGGGGGTTAAAATTATGAGAGGCTAGCACTGGTTAAAGCCAGCCTGTAACTCATAAAGGGTAGATGCATTGTGGCTGGACCAGGTGCTGGACATCATCCTACAACTGATTTTGATCTGGGAAAGACAGAAGAATGGTACACGATGGGAGGGAGTGGGCTCCAATACTGCACTGGAGGCCTTGGTCGAGGAAATGCACACACAGGAGGAGAGATGTGCTCTATTTTCAGGGTGCTAGGAGTCCCTACAGAGAAACTCTTAGAAGGCAAAGGCAGCAGGCAGCTGGGGCAGTTAATGCCAGGCATCAAGGCCCAAGGGCCTGGATGCAGTGCCACAAAAAGCTCAATGATTTCAAATGAGCGGTCAAGGCCAGTGACTGCATCTTCAAATGCCATTACCCACCAATATCACCACTAGCTTCAGACACTTCTTGTTCCCCCCTCTCTGTGTTGTTTCACCTCCTCTGTGCTGTCCTCACTCTCTGTTCCACCCCTTTGTGTTTTCCTCACTCTCTGTTCCCCCCCTTTCTCTCTCTGTCCCCCTCTTTCTCTCTCTCTGTCCCCCCCTCTCTGTCCCCTCTTTCTTTCTTTGCTCCCCTCTCTCTGTCCTTCTCTCCTCTCTCTCTCTTACAGTTGCAGGGAGCAGGCGCACTCAGCACCACAGCACTGTGTTTGGTCAGTTTCTTTTTTAAAAATTGCGCTGGGTTTCACAGCTGACAGGTGCTGACATTGGGAACAGCAGTTTCCCAACTTTGGACAGATTCAGTGTTTTCCGCTAGCCTTTTAGAAAAAAGTCAGAAACCATGAATCTGTCCGAAGTTGGGAAACTACTGTTACTGCTCTCATACAGCACCTGTCAGCTGTGAAACTGACTTGCGAGTTTTTTAAAAAAGCTAATCTGAGAGAAGAAAAGAATGGGAAATTTCTCATCACTGAAATACATCTGTGGGCTGGATGGAAACCTTTGACTGGCTAAATCCTGACCCGTGGGCTGTATGTTGGACAACCCTGTGATAGAAGATAGCGGTATCCTCATACTTAATCCTCCTTCTCATCCCACTTCTCCTTTATTCCACAATATCTTCTGATTTACTAGTTGCAGATGGTGTAAACATGCACCTCTCACTTCCTCACCCCTCCCCTCACCACAACCCTACCCTTGTGCCTTTCACCTTTCAGATACCCAAGAACTGCAACCTGGCCAGGCAGTGGTTTGAGAGCAAGAAGACAGTGATGATGAAGAAACACCGTCACTCGATCTCACACACACAGATCCAGCAACTGAGACACTGTACTGACACTGTGCGTATTTTGGAGGATAGCTTGGATAGAGGTGGGATCTGTATGTGGTGAGCAGGCATGAGTGGCCAGCAGCCTGGGCAAAAGGCAAGGGTAGCGCAGGTACCAGCTCACTGGAGGGTGAGGCTGCACACGAGTTCTGCTGCAGAGGACTCAGATGGGCACTTTGATGGGTGGCCAACAGAAGACGCCTGATGGATATGTACAATGAAATGCTTGGTACATTGGGAAGCCTGCCAGAAAGCCTGTGGTCAATGTTAAGGAACATGACGGAGTCCAGCACCAACTTTCCACAGGGATTTGTGCAGAGCTTGGAGCCCATTCTTTCCAGCATGGAAATGTTAGCTAACTGCATTAGCACAATTGTGGACCCAACCATGGTGTAGCATCTGATGGCCAATGTCTCAGCTTCCATTGTAGCTCAAGCAGACCCGCCCAATGTCTGCGCTGTACTGGAAGTTCAGACTGCCCTCATGCAATCACAGCTTGTCACCAAGAAAGCCAAAATTGCTGCCATCATGGCTGCAAATACCAGTATTTAAAGGATCTTGCAGGGCATCACAGCCGTCCAGCAGTCTGTCCTCCTACAGACTACTAGGATTGCTGAAGTGCCACCCCGAGCGAGTTGTGGCTCTGTGCAGCATGAGTCTGCTGTCCTCTCTCAGGATGACAGCATTCATTCTCACACCACTGCCACTCTACCAATGCCTTACTATTGCCTGCCAGCCAGCCTCATATGCCTATGCCAAGATGGTGCAGTCTGCAGCCAGGCCTTCTAAATCCAGAGCTGCTCGAGGTCATCCTCCAAGGCCAACTGCAGTCTCCTCCACTGAAAGTCACCAGCCTTCCACCAGCCGTGCTGCAGCTATTGGGGCTGCATAGGAACACTAGGACAGGCAGAGGTATACGGAAGCAGGCACTAAGGAAAGGCACAAGGAGTCAGGGCAGAAAGGAGCTGTCTAGGTTGCCTCTTGTCTTCCTCATCCTGCACCTCTTTCAATTTCTGTTTTTCCTCCTCCTCCTCCTCAGCTGCTTGTTATATTGCTGGTAGAAAGGGCTGTGCCCTCATGATGGTGAGGTTGTGCAGCATGCAGCAGACCACCATGGATCTTGACACCTGCTCTGCTGAGTACTGCAGGGCTCCTCCAGGTTCAGGCAGCAGAAGCATTGTTTCAGCATGCCACTAGTCTACTCTAGCACATTTTGTGTGGCAGCATGACGATAGTTGTTTGCATGCTGCCCACATGTGTGTGGGTGCACACCAGAGTCATCAGCCACAGGGTCAGTGAATAGCCCTTGTGGCCCAGCATTCCCCCTTTGTTTTGTCATGGTGGCTCAAATGCAGATGGCACAGTGGACTGGCACAGAATGAAGGCATCATGACTGCTGCCAAGATACTGGGTTTGACCTGCATGATTTGCTGTGTATGGTTGCACACCAACTCGATGATAAGGAAGTGGAATCTTTTTCTGTTGTGGCAAATCCCAGAGTTGAAATGCAGCACCCACAAAACCACGTGTGCAGTCAATGGAACCCTGGACCATTGGAAAGCCTGAAAACTGGTGAAGCCGTGTGCTCACTCTGCCTGCTCCCCTCTGACAAGAGAGAATGAAATGTAGTCAACTGTCTTTGAATAGAAAGTATCAGTGACCTCTCTTATGCAGCAGCGGATGGCAAGCTGTGAGATGTTGCAAATATCATCTGCTCCATCCTGGAAGGAGACCAACACATAAATGTTCATGGCCACAGTCACCTTCACAGCCACTGGCAATGCGGTCCTTGCTCTGAGGTTGCGGTTGTGACTCCAGCAGATGGCAGATTTGGGTGAGGAGATCCTTACTGAAGCATAGACGTTTCGCACGTTGGGCCCGATTTTAACTCCGTGTAAGTGAATGGGTTTTGAGTGAGTTAAAATTGGGCCTTGTTCCTCACTGTGGTTCAGATAGGAGAATTGGTCCCTGAAACCCCTGGGCAGATATGGCTCCTGCTAACAGCTCTTTTCCCCATCTTCCTCCTCACTCCTCCCTCCTCCAGAGCTGCCCTGCTCTGTGTCACCTCTGCTCATTCTCCCAGTCATGTGTTCTAAGGGGAATGTCTTTTACTGCATTCATATTTGGGAGCAACTGGTTTATTTGGAAGTTTTGAAGTCAGAACCAGCTCCTTCAGCATCTGCCCTGCCATTCCCTGTAGATTTTAGCAACTTTAAAGAACTTGGACAAACATTGCACCAGCCAATAGAAATCAATTAGCAACTAACCTGAAAGTACTTGATTATCTCTTTGATAATGGTGGTGATGGGTTGGATCCTTCCTGTTGCTGAAGCATTGAGCTCCAAAATGTCAGTGCTGGTGTCAAATCACAGTTACACACTGATTGATGTCATGATCTGCCTACTCTGTATACTTCAGTGCATGCTAACTGCACACATTGCTAACGCCCTCACTAAAATGGTGTCCTGCGCAACTCGCACTACAAGTGTACACTTGTGCCACTGACACAATTTTGGTCCTCTAAGGCCATTCATAGCATCCAAAAAATAGATGCTATGCATCCACATCTTACACCCTTTATTTAACAGAAAAAACTAAAAATACACAGTACATCTATCAAAACCTGAAAAGATAGGTTAGCTTTTTCAGCATATTAGAACTTATGTTTGAGTTTTCACAAAGATCACGAGTCACATCATGAATCTTTTTTCTTTTCAGATGTTGATAAACTGAATGTATATTTCAGATTGCCATAATTTGAGCAGTTTGGCTAGCAATTATAACACTATACTGAAGTTTTTTTTCCCTACATGTTAAAGTAAGCAAAAGAATTCAAAACTTATCTACATCTCTTAATTCTGGACTCACATCTCAAAACATTTTCACTTACTGTAACCCACAATAAACTTTCCAATTCACTGACTGTTTAATATATTTCTCCAATTGAGAATTAAAGCCTGCTCAAAAAGTGAACAGTGTAATGCTGTCCAAGTCATTCCTAAAATTCCTAATGACATATTATTACCCAGTACAATTTCCACCAATCCCTTTTAATTCACATGTTCACTATTAATTCTGTCCAAGATAATATTTAACCAACTTTCAAGAAAAATGAATCTTTGTAGGACTTAAGAGTACAGATGAAAAGATTCCTTGTGGTCAAACATAGGAATGCTCTAGGCCATTTCTAGAAAAAGAAAATCCACAGTGCATTTTGGATGGCTGTGATGTAACTGAACAGTTTTGATCATACAATTATGTGCATATATTTTCTTTTATTTTATTTTTTCATAGTCAATACCATAATAATGTAGATTGTGCCTAACATGGTAAGCTGTTTTTTAATTGGGACAAACGTTTATGATTATGATGAGTGCCAGGAAAATTTAAAATTTCTGTTTGTCAAGTGGGTTAATTCTCATGCATTCGTAACATCTTATTGCCATGGTCTATTGTTTACCTATCCTCCAGTAAAGTCATCAGACACTGCTGTTGTTTACAATGTCCTACATCCATAATACGTCAATAATATTTCCCAGCAAAAAGAAAACCTGTTGCACATTGCTTTCCTATCATGCAACACTGACTGCCTTGGAGTGCAAAGGTTTTCTTGCTTTCTTTCTTGGTGTGTGATGTCAATGTTGCATTGGATGGAGAAGTCCACAAACAATGGATGGAAACAGTAGGCTTACCCATTATGTAAAAGAAAAGTGCATCTTGTCAGCCAGAGTGTGTTGTGATGCCATAACAACAAACCCAAAGTTTGTTGTCCTGGTTTATGATATTTGTCATTTTCCATTAGCCTCAGTCTGGAACAAGATTCTGTATTTCATCTAATGGTTTCATCTTAATCCTTCTGATCTGTTACAGAATTGTAACACCCTCCCAAAAAAGATAATTATGTGTATATACTGAATCGGCCAAAAATTCTCTAATGCTATGAATTATGCAATGTAAAATATGAATTCTGCAACTTAATAAGCACCATTTTTATAACTGCTTCATCTTGTTCCAAAGTTCTGATTTTGTTTCTAAAGCCAACGCCAGTAAGTTAATTTATCTGGAAATAACTATGAAGTTAATGTTGCAGTATATAGATCAATCCATTGTTTGTAAATGCTTTGCTTTTACCATGATAATCCTCACTCATATTTTTGAACAATTTGTAATTAAACACCTTGCTGAAATATGTGTACAAAATCACTTTAGGTGCGGCATCACACAATGGAAAAGGTGATATCCACCAAAAAATGCCTTTCCTTTATCTAACAATATTTCACACATCACCTTTTCTTCTTTGACTTTTTTAAAAACGGAGTTCACTTTTCCTGTCAATACAAACCATACTATAATCTTCAACAAGAGGAAATGCCTGATGAATCACAGGTGAAAACTTTCCCTTTCTTTCATGGTTTCATCTTTGTTTTTTCCAGCCCCGTGGATAAGGATTATAATTTGGATCAGCTACCTGCTTTCCTGAAGTTTCATGTTCAGAGTATGCCCCAGTCGACATGTCTGAGTCAGTCAGTGATCGCTGATAATTTAGTGGCTGTTTATACATTGAACTCTCTTGGATGGTAGCTGCTGGAATGGATGCTATAGTTTTGACTGAGGATGTTATGCTAGATGGTCTTCTGGCATGGAAAGTGGCAACAGAAGAGTAACTGCTTGGAAGTGGGGGGACATAGGCTACTCGTGCCTTCCATTCCTCCGGAGGCTCAGGTAACGTCTTTCGACGGGCTGCTGAAACAATATTCTTTGCTATCGATTCCTGGATATTTCTGCTGGAAAAAGCTTCCTCTACTGAACCAACAGCAGACTGTGATGCAGCATCCCAGGGGGTCAATTTTTTCATCAAAATTTTATTTGACTGGGATGTCAGTCTTTCTGAGGAACTGGTTGCTGGCTGTCGCTTTGCTTGTGCTCCAGAGAGCCCATGAGAAAAGCCATATGGTGGTAACTTTCCTGGTGGCTGTACAGGTTGGAAGCCTCTTGACTGCATCTGTAAATAACAGCAATGAATCGTATATCTGATTGCATATCAAGACTGAGGGACAGGACAAAAGCAGCAAAAGGGAAACCTCACATATGTATAATCAGATGCTCATGCACCCGTAGCTATGGTATATATTGTAAAGTAGAAAACCCTTGTACAGTTGAGACTCATTAACACTTAATATATTAACACTTAATATATTTGGGCAACCTTTTTGAATTCTTTTAGCCTTGAGCAAGGAAAGCTGGTCTCGTAGGGATATCTACCTTAAATGATTCTGTTTACTTTGACAGGTGCCACAGTTCTTCACATGTTATTTTTGGGATCAACATATGCTATTATCCTTTTATGTTTGGCACCACACAACATTCACATTTCTGCACTTTCACCACAAATCCCAATGCATTTCATAATTTGTAAAGGATATATTAATACTATACTTTTCTTTACATAGAATTACATAGACATTTTTGCACAGAAACAGATCATTTGGCTCAACTGGCCTAGAATGGGGTTTATGCTCCAAAAGAGCCTCCTCCTGCCCCTCCTCATCTAGCCCTATCAGCATATCCTTCTATGCATTTCTCCCTCTTGTACTTATTCAGCCTCCCCTTAAATGCATCCGTGCTATTCGCCTCAACTACTCCATGCAGTAGCAAGTTTCACATCCTAACCACTGTCTGGATACAAAAGTCTTTCTCTAGGAAAAGATATGGATAATAACTACCAAGTTGCAAAATCAAAATAAGTTAATGGCCATCTGTATGAATGTATTTATCATGTTACTGTTGGCTGGTTGTGATTGATTTTATTTGTCCCATATATTGTGGTGGATTTTCCCATGTGTGGTTTTTGGGTGGTCGACTGGCAGAGCTAACTGGTCGGCTTCCTGTTATTGCTGACAGGAGGCCCAGACAGCCTGCCTGCTTTGCACTGCTGCAATATTGAACGGCCAGACCTACCACTAGGCCTGATATAGGTCTGTACTCAGGAGGGGGTCCTAATGAAGTAACACTCTAAATTGTTTGTGTGGAGCCACTCCTGCTTGTCCTGGCCCCACAAAAATAAATGAGATCTTACCTTCTGGTCTCCTCCTTCGCTGGAGCGGCAAATGATATTGGACAAAATGTGCACAGTGCATGCTCCTCTCAATGTGTTGAATTGGCAGTCGGGCTTCAAAGACCCAGACTTGTATACAAACTCAGTTGGGTGTTCCAGCCACCCAGTGGTAGGCCCTTGGGCAAATAGCATTGGCCGTACCATTATCATGAATGGAGTATTCAATCATACTTCACAATGCTTCTGCCCCATTTCCACTAGATATGAAGCTTCAAAATATGTGTAGAATAAACAGTATTATATACATAATGGGTATTTTAAGAATTGTTTAGAAAGATGAATTATCAACGTACTTAGTGACTTACTAGTCGAACATATAACAAAGATTATATGCCTTGTGATCAAATGAACTGACTACATTACGGATAACAGACTTAAAATGAAGTATAAACAAGTTAATGCAAATAATCTTATCCGTCTTGATAATAAATTTCCATTATTTTATTTTGAAAGAGTAGTAAGACTAATGGGTCTGTAGTTGTCTGTGTCTGTTTTGAATATGGGAACCCTATTGGCCTGTTTCCAATATTCTGCTTCCTCCTCAGTGTCCAATGTCAAATAATTATTGTCAGTCCTTCAGAGATCTCATTCCTGTCTCTTTCAGTATGCTAGGTTAAAAAATATATGCTTTTTCTTTTGTTTTGATCCCGATTAGCCTATGTTTAGCCTCATTTATAACAAAGTAATTGGCTTCACTTGGGTTGTCATTGTTTAGAGAGGTCATGTTGCTCATGTTGTCCCTTGTGAATTATTGGAAGGGGTAATTATTCAGAATATTTACTATTTGTGCTTATTTTCAGTTTCAAGCCTATTCTTACCTTTTATTATTTTCCCCTCTGCCCTGACTGCTCACTTTTTTTTTATTATCATGCTGAGCTTTAGCTGTTATGTGTGCTTTTTTAAAACCAGGTCTCTTTTTGCCTCTCTGATCAACTTTTTGACATGTTTCTGAAATATCTTGCATTTATCCCTTTTTATCTTTCTATCTGCTGGATTTGTATATGCAATGTTTTGGCTTGATCTCACTTTTAATTTATTTGCTGATCATTTTAGGATCCCATTTGTTTAGTCTGAGTTTATTGGTTTTGAGAATGTATTTATCTTAAATGCTGAGCATTATACCTTTGAAGGTGTTCCATGTACCTTCTACTAAAGCGTTGTTGAACCCCACCACTCCAGTCTATTTACATAAGTTGAACTTAGCCTTGCTCTGTTTAGAAAGAAAGAATAACTAACAGGGATGTCAAGCAGGCGGACCTGCCTGAAAGGTGATTCTATGCCCATTCAACAGTACTCACATCTGTAGATTGAGGTCTCAGGTTGAATTTTAAGGCACCATTTGAGACAGAGCAGAGGCTGGGGGAAGGGGCATAAAATAGGGATGGAAATCTGACGTCGTGACGTCCCTTCCAGATTTTACTGTTTGCTGACATGGAAGGCGTACTTTGCACATTCACAAGGCGGGAAGGCAATTAAGGCACTTAACAGCCCAATAGACAGCAATTTTATTCTACAATTTGCATTTATCTGATGGCGTACGGGAACCACAGGGCTTTAGGGTCTCGCGTGGTGAAAGGAAGTGACAATGAGATGGGAGATCAGTGTTGACTTCACTGGGAAGCCATTGGGTCAGGCAGCATCACTTGTCAGCGAGGGTGGTGGGGGGAGGGGCATCCGGAAACATTGTTAGGAGTGGGGGACAAGGTGCCAACACTGCGGGTAACCATACCGGGGCGCCATCGGAGCAGTGCTACCTCATCGGAGGTCACAAGTGAGGAGGGTGGGGTGGGGTGGGGTGGGGGGTTGCTGTTTGCCTTGAAGGCCTTGCACTCAGGGACAAACAAGCTCTCATGGGATTTATTCACTCTGGCTTCATGGCCCCTGTTGAGGAGGAGGAGGAGCAGAGAGGAAGAGAGATGCAGGCACCATCAGGGGCACCACTGCAGTTGGGGGGCATACAGGAGGGCCAGTCTCAGGAAAGAAAGGCTGAAGGAGAATTCAGAGTGGCACGCCAGCTGCCTCCTGTGCACAGAAGAAGCTACCCTTCAGAGATGGTCTACGGCCGAGGCTCAACTACCTGCAGATGTTCGAGAGGCAGTGTTTTCAAAGACTCTGCCTCTCCAGGGAGGCCGTCAATGATCTATGCGCTATGATGCAGGATGAGCTGAGCCCCTTGGGATTTGGTGGGCACCCAATACCAGTGGTGCTCAAGGTCACCATGGCACTGAGCTTCTATGCCACCAGATCAGTCCAGGCATCAACTGGAGATAGGTGTGGAATCTTCCAGTCTGCAGTGCATTGCTGCATCAAGGAAGTCATCAATGCCCTGTTCAGGGCATCCGACGACTATGTGCACTTCCTCGCCAGTCCAAACAGTCAAGCTGAGAGGGCTGTAGGATTCGGGTCATCGCTAAGTTCCCCCAGGTGCAGTATGTCATCGACTGTATGCATGTGGCCATCGAGGCTCCCACTGAGCAGCCTGCTGCCTTCATTAACCAGAAGAGCTTCCACTCACTGACTGTGCAACTGGTCTGCGACCACCACAAACAAATCTTACAGGTGTGTGCAAGATTCCCGGGAAATAGCCACGACGCCTACATACTAAGGCTGTCCCAGGTGCCAGACCTTTTCCGTGCCCCCGCGCACTTTCAGGGATGGATCCTTGGAGACAACAGTTACCCACTGAGGATCAAAAACAGAAAATGCTGGAAATAGGTCAGATGGCATCTGTGGAGAGAAAAACAGAGTTAATGTTTCAGGTCTGTGTGACTTTTCATCAGAACCCACTGAGGACATGGGTACTGATGCCTGTGAAGAACCCACGCATGGATGCAGAGGAGAAGTACAACAATTGCCACAGGTCAACCAGAGCGACCATTGAACAGGCCATTGGTCTACTCAAGATGAGATTTAGGCGCCTAGATTGATCCAGTGGAGCCCTTCAATGTGGCCTGGCGAGGGTCTTGTGTGTTGTGGTGGTCTGCTGTGCACTGCACAACCTGGAGCTACAGAGGAGGCAGGCGTTGGTCAGTGAGGATATCGTGGAGTGAGATGTCTTCTCCGATAACAAGGATGTGGAGGAAGATGCTGCCCAGGCAGTACCAGATTAAGGGCCCCAGGCACAGCAGGAAAGGCGCCATGAGATACGCTCAAGGGAGGCACGAGGCACCCTTACACGTTCACATTTCCTTTGAGCCTTACCACCTTTTGGAACTGCAACAATAAAGCCTTACCTTTAAGCAGCCCTGTTGTCGCCTCCTTCATTCTGTACTGCTGCACCCAGGTGCACATCGCACAGTGGCAAGGCTGAAGCATTGAGCACTCGGGGCTTGGTCCCTCACTTCCAGCACCTTGGGAGGAAGGATGTAAATGAATTCTCAAAGGGCATAATCATAAGAGAGGAGATGTGGTGAGAAAACATCATTTGTTTAATCCGCATCACACTAAACGCACTACTACCTGTCTCTTTTGCATCTTCATCCATGATCCCCTAGGTGCCTCTAGGTGCTCTTCTTAAATCCTTTCTGGATGCTCCTACAGGGTTCTCCCCTGCATTGTCAGCTGAGGTGGAGGCAGGCTGTTGACCTTGCTACCCCCGGCTTGGGATGACTTTGACGGCTGACGTCTGGCTGCCTGAGGCTTGGAGGGCCCCAGCACACTGAGGGCCTCCTGCACAGGTGCAGGGATTCTCCCTGTCATCAGGGATCATGGAGGAGCTGGTGTCACTGGCAGAGGGGCTTTGGAGCTACTGCCACACTAGGAGCAACCTGAGATGAGTCCCCCGATGCAGAAGGCAGCCGCTCCTCCCCACTTATTAGCTACACGTACCTCCCTGCTGACTTGAGAGAGACGTGGACCTGATGGAGACTCCAGTTGCCTCATTCCCCTCTTGCCTTGCCCGCTGCATAGAGCTCATGGACAAAGCAATGGTGAAAAGGTGCAGGGGAATGATGTGAAGGTGCACCCTCCGAGTTTGCCTCCTCCTCCTCAGAGGTGGCTGACAGTCCCCCAGCCCCAACAGCTCCTCTCTCTTGTCATTCATCTTGACCTGCATGAGAAAACATAGACATTGAATTGTTAGGGTCTGGCCATTGTGACATTCCAACCATCCTGACTGTGCAGCTCCAACTGATGCAGTGGTGATCATACACACAGCATGGCTTGTTAGTACCAGATACACCCTTGTGTCCCAGGAGATGCTCACTCACTCTCTTGAGTAGGTGCCCCTGCCTCACCATCAGCTATGGTGTGGCTGCCTTGCTGCCATGCCAGTTTCATGGCTTCCTCCCCCATCGGGGTGAGGACATGGAGATATGACACTCCATCACTGGTCCTAGCACACTCCTTCCTATTGTGGGCTGCCTTCTCCTGCAGACACAATGATGACCAAAGTTAGTCACCCAGCAGGGAAAAGTCCCAGACCTCTGATGGTGATAGTCCAGTGGGCCATGATGGAGGCACGCATATGCCTCCTGCATGTGGGCCCTCTCGAGGGACTGTGTAGGGTTGAACAATGACTGACGTGCACTCCCTCACTGAGATGCGGCCCAGCCACAGGCATCATGTCCTTCTGTCCTTCCCCAATGAATATGACTGGATGGCCATTCCCTCAAAAGCTACCACTGTCTCTCGCTGAGCCACATGCAATTGCCAAAGGCTCCAGAGTGTTTGGAGTTCTCACCACAACAACCTGGATGATGTCACTGACTGGCGCCCTGCACTGGATCCATGCCTTGGGGGTGACCCCACAACCGTTGACCTCCACCGCAATCTATGTGCAGGCTTGCTTGCTCAGCCGAGCAGGTCTCCTCCTCCTGTTCCCGGGGAAGAGGACCTCCTGCCTTGCCCTTGCAGCCTGGAGGAGAACCTGCAGGGAGGCATCGCTAAACCATGGGGCAACCCAGACTCTTCCTTCAGCCATAACCAGTGCTGGCTCACGATTAGCAGCTTGTCTCTTACATAGCACAGGCAGCAGACATGGTCCAGGGGCTGTAAAGGCAGCAGACAAGGTCCAGGAGCTGTAAAGGCAGCAGACAAGGTCCAGGGGCTGTAAAGGCAGCAGACAAGGTCCAGGAGCTGTAAAGGCAGCAGACAAGGTCCAGGGGCTGTAAAGGCAGCAGACAAGGTCCAGGAGCTGTAAAGGCAGCAGACAAGGTCCAGGGGCTGTAAAGGCAGCAGACAAGGTCCAGGAGCTGTAAAGGCAGCAGACAAGGTCCAGGGGCTGTAAAGGCAGCAGACAAGGTCCAGGAGCTGTAAAGGCAGCAGACAAGGTCCAGGGGCTGTAAAGGCAGCAGACAAGGTCCAGGGGCTGTAAAGGCAGCAGACAAGGTCCAGGGGGAACAAAGGGCACTCAGGAAGGCTTTTTTTCCATCCAGGCAGGAATGACTGCATGGCCTTTAAATATGGCGCCAGCACCTGCTGTTGAGTGAGAAGACGGTGCCATTGGCATTCCTTTCCCTGCCTCAGGCCCTTGATTGCATGGGCCACATGTCCCCCCATCCATAATTGTCGGGCACTGCATGATTGGGATCAACTGGCCACATTTTGCTCGTGCAGCGATGGCACCCGCTACTGGTGCTAAGGCTAAGAGCCACGCTGCCACTTTAAAATTCAGCCCTGCCAGTCTCAGATTTGACAGACAATTAGCGCATTTGGAGGGTTCAACGCTCAGCATAGGTTATGACAGCAGGTCCAATGGCATAGACATGTTTGAAGGTCTGACTAACTGTTTTGCTAATTGGTTCTTCAGAAGTACCCCAAATTGAAATTTACCTTCAATTGTCCTCTTGCCTTTAAATGTAATTTACATGGTCTACTTGGCATGCCTTCTTTAATGTAGTATCATCTAAACTTAAAAACGGTAAAACCTGACTGGTTGACTCACCAACCATATTTGCACACCCACCTGGTAACAACTGCCGCCATGGGGCGGAATGAACTACAGGCAAGATGCACAGTTGTGCAGTCTGTTGCAAGGATACCTGCTGCTGTTATGCACCATAGGCAAGCCTGCCTCCATCGCCTTCCAGGCATGCTGCAATATAGATTTAAGAGGATGGTGTTGTGGAGTGGCACAGTAACCCTCTTCACAATCATCTCCTGCACCACCACTTTCACTCCGGCAATCAACAAACAGGGGATATTGAACATTGGGCTATTCAGTTATCTGCGTCGAAACTTCTGCTGAACCTTACATTTCCTAATCCTCCATTTTTACTTGTCCTGACTTAATTCCTTGTCCAATCAGCCCTGACAAAGGCTGCTAATGTGTTGAAATGCCTTCTAAAGACTTTCAGAAATTTAGCTTCAATCATCCTCATCCGTTTAAATTTTCACTTACAAATGATTTTATGCTCTCACCACTAGAGTGCTTTCTACACCTGCACAAAGCCGAATCTATGAATAATTATGTAAATGTCCTGACCATAAAATCTTTAGCATTCTGTTATGATTAGAATCACTCTTTATCGATGCAGAACTCACTTAAGCTGGCAGACAAATATCAGCACAATAAGTTCAAATAAAGTCAACATAAATACCACTTTTTACATTAAAGAGACTCCCATCTAAAATGAATAGGAACTTAAGCACAAAGAACACACTGGAATACTTATCAAACATTTCCATGTGGAGAATCTTTTTAAAAGACTCAAAGTCTCAAAGATGAAGAGGCTCAATATTAGTCCGTTGAAACAATTTCCTGTATTTCATTCCATGTTTCCTGTCTCCACTAAATTCAATGCTACAGGCTATGGATGATTAAAAAAATTAAGTCATGCATACTGAAGATGTAATTATACCAACCTAAATAATTCTTGGATTTTGTTATAGTTAAATAATGAGTATAATTTCTCAACTTTTCTTCATTGGTATTTGTACTTTTACATTTCAGCATCTATAGTACCAACAGCTTCTGAAATCTTTGTGTTCCTTGAGTTTTTCATAAAATTTCACCAACCACTCTATGAGACTGAAACATCCCTGAGTAATAATGCTCATGAGATGTCAAACTAGTTTTAGTAGTGTAATTTTATTAAATTTTTAACCCTTAGGGTGCAGCTATATACTATTGCACTGACCTCAGATTGATGTCAATTTGTGACCAGCAGTACTTTGTTTATATTGCCTCATGGTGACTGGGATTCAAGTCCAGGAGAGAGTATATGTGGCATATGTTTATGTGGGGACCTCTGATCCCAGCCATTACATTTAAATATATTTGAGTGTGGTGGGACACCCACACCCTTCATGTAAATGAGCACTGGGTACATTTATTAAACACTCCATCATGCAAAAGAGACCTTAAACTGACACTCTTCCTGCTCACTCAGGTAGACGTAAAGGATCCCATGGCACTATTTTGAAGAAGAGCAGGAGAGATATCCCTGGTGTCTTGGCCAATATTTATCCCTCAATCAACATCACAAAAACAAATGATCTGCTCATTACCACATTGCTGTTTGTGAGAGCTTGCTGTGTGTAAATTGGCTGTTGCACTTTCTACATTACAAGAAGACTACACTTATATTTCATTGGCTGTAAAACACTTTGGGCTGTCCTGTGGTCATGAAAGGCACTATATAAATGCAAAGTCTTTCTTTATTAGACTCATTGAGCACCTTTGAATTTGGTTTGTCATATTTATTGGTGTAATGCTGGTACAGAAATTTCCACCAACCATTTTAACTTCCAACGGGAAACTGTGAGAGTCAGTCAGTTTACCACCTGTCCGTGGCAGCATGAGACCTATGCTATTTTAACCAGTGGGCTGCTGTTCCACCTCCCGTCCAATCCGGATGCAAAGCAGCTGCTGATCTCGAAATCAAACAGCTATGGCCATTCACCAGCAAGCAGACAGATGTGGAGAAGGGGGTTCCAGTAGGATCTCACAAGAGTGAATGGGGAGGAGAGTCTGGAGCAGAGAAGGCCGAAATGTTTCTTATGCGGATCCAGAGGAGCATTCCTGCTCCTCCTGGTCTCACAAAGGGAAGTTAAAAACTTACTTCCCAGAATCTCTTCACCTCCTGACCCCCCTCTGACTCAATTCAGCCTGGCAGGAACATCACAGCGACCTCCTCACTTAGGCCTGATTAAAAATTGCAGCCATGCTCTTTACCCATATCTTACTCCGATCGACATATCTAAAGAAAGGCCCCGCTGGCTTCAGACAGGTGCTTTTTCTGTCTGCTCAGAAGAACAGGTTAAAATCAGGGTCATCAGGATCCAGGTGGGAAATTGGCAGGTAAGTCACCTCGGGCATTTTAACTGCCCACCCACTGCTGGGTAGGTAGAGTTAAGATTACCCTACTCCCACATTTTTTTAAATGTTTTAAGTTCACAGAATTTAGCACTAGAACAACCCCCAATATTAAAGCATCACTGGCCACAGAGGCACTAGAGCAGGGGTGTCAAACATTTATCCTGCAGGACCAGTTTCATTTGGCCCACAAACGTCCCATGAATCTTCACTTCTTTATTCAGCTTGTTGGGGTGGCAGCACTGGCCAGGTCTGCTGGATAGATTTTATAAGTTAAAATAACTTATGTGACCTCAGCCTCCGCATCCACATACCCCCAATCCCCATTGCATCGTGTAGCTATTATCAAGAGATGTCCATTGCATCTGTCACTGTTTCTCTGATCCAGTTTTTCAATTCACTTAATGTCGATCACTTCCTGCAGTGTATTTCAAGTCTAAGAGCACTGATCCTTGAACTTTAAATTCTATAGTGTTACGACCAGGTGAGAAAGGTGTCTAGGGATCTTTTACTGTCATCACTTGGTCTTATTGTAACAGGGTTTATTTTTAAACATACTGTGTTTTGAGCTCCCCCTTTGATGAATCCACTTTCGAATTATAAGGCAAAGAAATGAGCACAAACAGGCTTTCTTAGGTTTAAAGAAGAAAAGTGAAATTTATTAAACCTTAAACTTAAATTCTAATACCATTAACGCCTACAGATCTACGACATGCCCATGCTAGAATCCACACGCGATACACACATGCAAATAGGGACAGAAAAGAGCAGAAGAAAAAATAAATGGAGAGGTTTGAGGCAATATCAGAAGAGTTTCTTGTTTACTGTGCTTTGAGCTCACTGTAGTCCTTTTGTAAGTAGTCTTGCTTTTCGTTGGAGCCCAGTATTCTTCTTAAAACTTGTTTACTGCAGGAGACTTTTCTCTCTTGGGGTTCATATGTCTTCAATGGTTTCCGAAGCTGGTGAGAGCGGGATGAGAGCAGACAGGAGAGAGATCTTCTCAGTCCAGGAGAAAAATGCTTTCTGACTTCAAATTCCTTATTGGAAGTTCAAATTCAAAAAACTCCAACAGTCAGCTAGTCATGTGACCCAAACCGATCTGACCACGTCTGTTTGTGTATTCTTAGCAGTTAACCTGGAATGCTAGCCTTTCTACCTTCATCATCTGGTAATCACAAATCCATTGCGGATTAAATTAGAACAGGGAATAGCGCCTTTGCCCTTTGAACTGCTGTCTGTTGATATGCTAATGTTTTTCTCCAGCCAAAGTCTCCAAATGTTTTTTAAAGTAAGTTCTTTCTTCATCAACAACAGTCCAAAATCAATGTTCATGTGGCAAAATTAATTTTCCTCATTCTTGGCAGGTGGGGGGCCTGCTAGACAACAGCAACAAGTGACCCTTTGGTCTTTATCTAAGAAAAGAAAGGTAGATCGAGGATGTCATGCACTCAAGAGAAATGTAGAATTTCATATTTCTTTGTGGATGTAAACTGAAAATTCAAAATCAAAGTGCTTGATTTGTAAGCAACAGGTAGCTTACGTTCTTATGTAACTGCAGTGAAAGAACATACAAAAACACTGTTAAGTAAATTATGGTGAACAGTATGACAATGACACAGGAAAGTTACTTGAAGATTGATTTTACGAATTAACCTGATCACCTATTTTGCTTCTATATATACTCCTTACTTTTAATAAATACATTAAAGCTCTTTCACCTGAATTGCATGATACACCTACATCTGTATGTCTATTGGAGAGAACAGAATGGTACTGTGGGCAGTCAGCACTTTTTCCAGTGCATACTCCAATGTTATAAAGGTTCTGTACCTGCCTGATGACATTACTATCCTGCTCACTTCATGCATGAGGTCAAGTCTCAGTTCATAGGAAGCACAGGGCCAGCAACAGATGCAAGGGAACACCATCACCTGCAAGCTCCCCTCCAAGTCGCACACCATCCTGACTTTGAAATATATCGCTATTCCTTCACTGAAGCTGGATCAAAATCCTGGAACTCCCTTTCTAACAGGACTGTGGGTGTACCCACACCAGATGGACTTCAGCGGTTCAAGAAGGCAGCTCACCACCACCTTCTCAAGGGTAATTAGGGATGGACAACAAATGCTAGCTTTGTTAGCAATGCACACATCCCATGAAAGAATAAAAGAAAGGAAGCTAAGTTTCACATTGTATGTCAGTGGAGTATTGCAAAGGAACCTGAGTGCTAACAGTGATATCATTTAAAATTTAAAAAGCAAACAATCATTTCTAATTTTTTGCATGCTGGCATGGATGGAAATCAATCTCCAGTGGTTAGGTCAGAATTTCTTGTCTGCAAACAGTTAGATTATTGGCAATGATGGAGGAAGAGGAAATGTAAATCATAATTGCACTTCCACTTCTCCCTTCCTGTGACAGAAGATATTGCCTTTGAGGTCAAAGAGGATAAATGATAAATAATGACTAGAGAAGACTTTTAGGAAGGATTTATGGATAATTACCAGAGCCAATGCAGTGACTGGCTATTTGACAATGTCTCTGATAAATTAGAGGTAAGCAAGGATATTGATGCATGAATATGAGAGAGCACATAGGGTAGGAATGAGAGATAGATACAATGAAATGAAGTCTGCAAATGCAGAACTGAGCACAGCAAAGCAATAGAGTCTTAAGTGCTTTAAGTAGGAATTACTGAAGACCTGAAGAGAAGGAACAGAAAGACAGAGGAAAAGAATTGTAGAATTGCGAAAAATCTTGAGGAGAGGAGTTTTAACCAATAGCACAAATAAAAGGCCACAGCTAAAATAGTAAACAGGCGCTAGGTAAAGGGCACATGACATACAGACAAAATGGAAATGAATGAGGAAAAAGGAGCAATACTGGGGAAAAATGAGCAGCCTTGTTAGAAAATATGCAAAGAAAGTAAGCATGGAATTGATGAAATCAAGAGTGTCAACAACAGTAAAAACAAATGGGATCACTAATAGTTGGGGCATAATTACCTTTAAAAAGGTGAATCACTAGGGGAGAATTTTAACATTAAAAAAATTGGTAGGTTTGGGTCAGGTGTATCTGAAAAATGTTTCCCCATTCAAACCCACCTACAACCCACCCCTTTAACTGAGGTCAAAAGGTGGGCAGGCAGCCAACCCCCGCTCTACACAAGTGGGTTGGAACTTTAAGTATGATAATGAGGCTTCAAGCCTCATTGCCATTCAGATTTTTGACTTTAATTCTGGTCAGCCAGGTTTCCAGAGCATCAGGAAATCCAGTTGCTCCCTCTAGGCAAGGACTTGTTAGACTCAGGAGGTAAGTGCCTTCACACCTTCTGCTTGGATCCAGATGCCAGCCTGAGGAGCCTATGCGATCAGGCCTCCCCACAACAGCCTATTCCTTGAGGGCTCCAGTCCCACCATGAGGCCTATGACTATCCTCTGATCACCAGGCCCTAATTACCTCTCCAGACAATGAGGCCTTTGGAATCCCATCACCCTCACTGGGCCTGTGATTCCCCCCCCATCCCAGCCGCTTAGCTCCACTCCTTTGATACCCACTCCTGCAAGGAGACCTATCACTTAACCCCACTCTGAGATTTCCAATTCACACCATCCCCAGGCCTGCAAATTCGAATCCCCCCCTCCGTGGCTCCAATCCCTCTCCCTCAAGGCTTCCGATGCCCCAGCAGGTCTGTGATTTCCTCCTCCAGGTAATCTCCAACTCTTCCCCTTCAGGCTCCCACGCGATCAACCACCTCTCCTCCCACTCTGATCAACTTCCTCGTACTCTGATCAACCCCACTCCGATCGATCCCCCTTTTGTTTGACCCGCCTCCGATTCACCTCCCCAATTGACCCCCTGTCTTCCAATCGACACCTGCTCTGATCGTTCCCCCACACCCCGATCAAACCCCCTCCAATTGATCCTCCTTGTCCTTCCCATCCCCAATTGACCACCAACCACCCCCATCCCCATCCCTGGCGTGGACTTACCTGCTACTGCGGCCTTCATCAACCAGCTGCCATCTGGCTAGAGGCACAACCTGTGAATCAGGCGGGCCTCCGGACGGGAAACCAATCAGTAACACCATTCACACGCTGTGGAGCTCAAATGTCACAATGTGTGGGGGCATCCCAGATTGCAGGTTCCCTCCAACTTTCTGACCACTTCCTGGAGGTCAGGTAAGCAAACATTCTCCACTAGGAGTCTTAGGAGGAACCGAAGGCTGGAAGTAAATTAAGGTTAAAGTCTAGAACCAAATACTACAGAGATCCAAAGCATGGATTAATTGGACAGACAGATGGTTTGTCAGAATGGAAGGCAAACGGGGAGAAGGAGTAAACAAATAGTGGTTATCTAACTCTTACAATGTGTAGGGAAGGAATTTGGTGAATGAGGAGAATTGAGGGCTTTCTATTTAATTAGTTAACTGGAGGATGGGGAAAGGGACATGAGGGCGGGATGAAAAGAACGAGGTCTGGAAGTTATTGTTGATGTAAAACTCTTCACATTAGTAAATATATGATAATGGGCTGCAAAATCAGGACTGCCACATATCACATGTTTACTGCTAGTTTCTTAACCCTAATAAAATTGCTGCATAAAGCATTTTTATTTTGTGCTCAATACATATAAAACAGCAATGAATGTGGCAGATTGGGCAATTAACAAGCAGCTGTCCAAATTGCAGTAGTAGCAAATCACTGTTGCAATGTGTGAACCTCCCTTAGATTGAACGGGCATTATTGGTGAGGCTGTAGTGAAAATGCTACATTCTTTGCTTTAAGATGATTTGTTTTTTTCCCACACTCCAGATTTTTGTGCATAGTGGAGACAGTGTTCAGTGCCCCACTAGCAATGGAGTTGGCAGAGGAGGACCAGCAAGAATTGAAAAGAATAGCCTATGATGGGTATTGGGAATTTCCTATAGTGGCGTAGTAGTATTGACACTAGACCAGAGACCCAGGGTATTGCTGTGGGGACATGGGTTCAAATTCCGTCACCACAGAAGCTGAAATTTGAATTCAATTACGAAAAATATGGAATTAAAAAGCTAGTCTCATGAAACCATTGTCAATTGTTGTAAAAACCCATCTGGTTCACTAATGCCCTTTAGGGTAGGAAATCTGCTGTCCTTACCTGGTCTGGCCTACATGTATGTGACTCCAGACACACAGCAATGTGGTTGACTCTTAAATGCCCTCTGAGATAGCCTAGCAAGCCACTCAGTTGTATCTAACCACTATGAAGTCAATAAGGAATGAAACGGGATGGACCACCCGGTATCGACCGACACACCTGAAATGACAAGAGCAAACCCAAACCTACAAAGTCCTCCTTACTAACATCTGGGAGATGTGCCAAAGTTGGGAGAGCTAGTCAAGCAACAGCCTGACAGTCACACTCAACAAATCATACCTTACAGACAATGTCCCAGACACTGCCATCACCATCCCTGGGTATGTCCTGTCCCACCGGCAGGACACACCCAGCAGAGGTGGCAGCACAGTGGTATACAGTCAGGAGGGAGTTGCCCTGAGAGTCCTCAACATCAGCTCCAGACCCCATGAAATCTCATAGCATCAGGTTAAACATGGGCAAGAAAACCTCCTGCTGATTACCACCCCTACCGCCCTCCCTCAGCTGATGAATCTGTACTCCTCCATGTTGAACAGCACTTGGAGGAAGCACTGAGGGTGGCAAGGGCGCAGAACGTACTCAGGGTGGGGGCGTCAATGTCCATCACCAAGAGTGACTTGGTAGCACCACTACTGACCGAGCTGGCCGGGTCATGAAGGGCATGTGCGGCAGGTGGTGAGGAAACCAACAAGAGGGAAAAATATACTTGACCTCATCCTCACCAATCTGCCTGCTGCAGATGCATCTGTCTATGACAGAATTGGTAGGAGTGAACACTGCACAGTCCTTGTGGAGACAAAGTCCCGTCTTTCCAGCACTACCACCATGTGAAATGGGATAGATTTTGAACAGATCTAGCAATGCACCACTCTATCATAACCATCAAGGCGGGGGACCAACCGTGGTTCAATGAACAGTGCAGGAGGGCAAGCCAGCAACAGCACTAGGCATACCTCAAAATGAGATGTCAACCTGGTGAAGCATTTGCAACAATCTTCAGCCAGAAGTGCTGAGTTTATGATCCATCTCAGCCTCCTCCAGAAATCCCCAGCATCACAGATCCCAGTCTTCAGTCAATTTGTGCGATATCAAGGAACGATTGAAAGCACTGGATACTGCAAATGCTCTTGGGCCCTGACAACATTCCAGCAATAGTGCTGAAGACTTGTGCTCCAGAACTTGCCACACCCCGTGCCAAGCTTGTCCAGAACAGCTACAACACTGGCATCTACCCAGCAATGTGGAGAATTGCCCAGGTACGGCTTGTACACAAAAAGCAGGACAGGTCCAAGCTGGCCAATTACTGCCCCATCAGTCTACTCTCAATCATCAGTATACTGATGGAAGGTGTCATCGACAGTGCTATCAGGTGGCACGTGCTGAGCAATAACCTGCTCACTGACACTCAGTTTGGGTTCCGCCAGGGCCACTCAGCTCCTGACCTCATTACAGCCTTGGTTCAAACATGGACAAAAGAGCTGAACTCAAGAGCTGAGGTGAGAGTGACTGCCCTTGACATCAAGGCAGCATTTGACCGAGTTAGGCATCAAGGAGCCCGAGAAAAACTGAAGTCAATGGGAATCAGGTGGAAAACTCTCTGCTGGTTGGTGTCATACCTAGCGCAAAGGAAGCTGGTTGTGGTTGTTGGAGGTCGAACATCTCAGCTCCAGGACATCACTGCAGGAGTTCCTCAGGGTACTGTCATAGGCCCAACTATCTACAGCTGCTTCATCAATGAACTTCCTTCAATCATAAGGTCAAAAGTGGGGATGTTCACTGATGATTGCACAATGTTCAGCACCATTTGCAACTCCTCAGATACTGAAGCATTCCGTGCAGAAATGCAGCAGGACGTGAACAATATCCAAGCTTGGACTGATAAGTGGCAAGTAACATTTACGCTACACAAGCGCCAGGCAATGATCATCTCCAACAAGAGAGAATCTAACTAAATCCCCTTGGCATTACGATCGCTGAATCCCCCACTATCAACATCCTGGGGATTACCATTGACCAGAAACTGAACTGGAGTAGCCAAATAAATACTGTGGCCAGAAGAGCAGGTCAGAGGCGAGCAATCCTGCAGCGAGTAACTCACCTCCTGACTCTTCAAATCCTGTCACCATCAACCAGGCACAAGTCAGGAGTGTGATGAAATACTCTCCACTTGCCTGGATGGGTGCAGCTCCAACAACACTCAAGAAGCTCGACAACATCCAGGACAAAGCAGCCCACTTGATTGGCATCCCATCTACAAACATTCACTCCCTCCACCACCGACGCACAGTAGCAGCAGTGTGTACCATCTACAAGATACACTGCAGTAGTGCACCAAGGCTCCTCAGACAAGCACCTTCCAAACCCTCGACCTCTACCACCTAGAAGGACAAGAGCAGCAGATGCATGGGAACACCACCACCTGCAAATTCCCCTCCAAGCCACACCACCCTGACTTGGAACTATACCGCTGTTCCTTCATTGTTGCTGGGTCAAAGTCTTGGAACTCCCTTCCTAACAGAATTGTGGCTGTACCTACCCCACATGAACTGCAGCGGTTCAAGAATGCAGCTCACCACCTTCTTCTCAAGGGCAATTAGGGATAGGCAATAAATGCCGGCTTAACCAGTGACACCAACATCCATGAACGAGTAAAAAAAGAAATGCCTGGTGGTGCATGCGACACATCGCCAGATTCTGCCATGCCATATTAGGCAAAAGGTCTCCCATATCAGCTGCAGCGACCTAATAATGATAGTAGATGCTGAGGTTTATCTAAAGGCAACATAGGGAGAGATGGAGAAGCCTTTCACCTTAGGTTCCAGGCATTATTCAGACTAGCACTGGGAAGATCTGCAATGTTGGACAATTGGTTGTCCTCAGATCAAAGAGATCAAAGTTGCATTAATGAGCAGTGCTAGTGACTTCATAACTTTCACCAACAGCAGCAACATACAAGGACAATACAACTCTCTAGAATTGCTGACTTTTTCAGACACTGAACCAGTGTTGCCATTTGAGCTCTTGTGCACAATGCTATGCCATATAAAACTCAAAAAGGACTTCTTTTAAATCGCAACATGGTCATGGCATATGATAAACGACACACAATTATGCAAGTCAATGCCTGCTTTCCCTGAAAGCTCCCATGATCCCATCATTTTAAGGCTTTGCTCTGTGTGTCACCCCTATTTGTGGAAGAATGAAGAGTGGAAGGAAAGAAGCATAGAGACCACGGCTGCCCAATAAAGCCATAATGCATGATACCCATCTGTCAATTAATAGCTTGAAGCATATTATAGGTAAGAGTGGTGTTGCACAGCACCTTTTACAAGCCTATTTTCCCTATGCCAGATAGGAAATAGAAAGAAAATTTACAAATAAAAACAATAGGCAGCATCTGTGGAGAGAGAAGCATTTCAGGTCTGTGACCTTTCGTCAGAGTTCACATTTCATTTCACCTCAAAATTAAAAATATGGTTTGCTACCTTCATTTTCTTTCCTTCTAACATAATGTTTTGTCCGCTGGTTGTGTCCGCTCTCCCACTGTTGTATCAAGTTACCGACACATTCTGAAGGGCAATTAGGGATGAACAGTAAATGTTGACCTTGCCAGTGACACTCACATCCTATGAATGAATAAGAAAAACATCCAGCTCTGCTCAGACATCTCTAAAGTAGCATGCAGAGGTCCAAAATAAGGGTTTTACATGGCCTCTGAATCTTTAATTCCCTTCATTTTCCTTGACAAATAATTTACAGTTCAATTCTTTTGCCCATTGGGTATAATTTCCCAGTCCCGCTCTACTCTAAATTTAACTATCTGTGGCAGTGTCATGGGAAAGCCATTACGAATTAAATACACAGCAGAATGTTCCAACCATGTGCAAGGCATTTAATTCTTCTATTATGTAGTTTGTGAATATTGGCATCTTTAGTGGGCATAGTGGCGCTTGCACTTTGTTTCAGATTTATGACACCTGAGCTACTCCTAAGTGATTCCATGTAGGATGATTAAGTATGTTATCTAGCTACAGGGTTTCACTGACAAATTATTCGCTTCTGGTGTGAATAAACCTTCTTGGAATGTATGTTACAAAGCTCTGCATGGTGGTTAACTGGTAGCGCATTAGATATGGAAAATATGCCTCCATAACTAATGCATCATGCACTTCTTGGGGAAGAGCATTATTCCTATAAATTGTGTGCCCGCTCTTGCTGACTGCTTGCAGTAAGAATCAGAGAATCATAGAATGCTTACAGCACAGAAGGATGCCATTTAGCCCATCGTGTCCATGCTGGCACTCTGCAAAATCAACTCACCTAGTCCCAAGCCCCCATCTATTGCTTGCAGCCCTGCAAATATTTTCACTTCAGATAATTATCCAGTTCTCTTTGAATACCTCTATTGAATCTGCCTCCACCACATTCTCAGGCAGTGCATTCCAGATCCTACCCACTCGCTGTGTAAAAGGTTTTTCCTTATATCACCGTTGCTTCTTTTGCCAATCAACTTAAATTGGTGTCCTCTGGTTCTGGATTTGTCCACCAATGGGAACAGTTTCTTCCTATCTACTCTGTCCAGACCCCTCATGATTTTGAACATCTTTGTCAAATCTCTTGTTAATCTTCTCTTCTGCAAGGAGAACAGCCCCAGCTTCTCCAACCTATCCACATAACTGAAGTTCCTCATCCGTGGGACCATTCTTGAGAATCTTTTCTGCATTCTCTCTAATGCCTTCACATCGTTCCTAAAGTGTAGTGCCCAGAACTGGACACAATACTCCAGCTGAGGCCGAACCAGAGCTTTATACTGGTTTATCCTGACTTCCTTGTTTTTGTACTCTGTAGCCGGATTTATAAAGCCCAGTATCTCGTATGCTTTATTCATTGCTTTGTCACCTGCCCTGCCACCTTCTATGATTTTGCATATATACCCCAAGGTCCCTATGTTCTTACCCTTTAATTTATATTGCTTCTCCTCATTCTTCCTCCCAAAATGAATCAATTCACACTTCTCTGCATTAAATTTCATCTGCCACTTGTCTATGTCCTCGATGGAGTTTGTCACTATCCTCCTCAGTTTTTCCACGTTTTGTGTCATCTGTAAATTTTGAAATTATGCCCTGTATATCCATGTCTGCTGCTCTAGCCATAGAACCCAAAGGACCATAGGTATCTCTCTCCATTAGGGGGAACCATTGGTGATGTATAGCTTGAGGGTCACCACTCCTCAAGCATGGGGCAAGACGAGGAGGCAGGCCTCCATGAACTACCACAGTGGTACGGGGATTGAACCCGCGCTGTTGGCATCTTTTTGCATTTCACGCTAGCCGTCTAGCCAACTGAGCTAACCGACACCTCCCCCACCCCCCCGTACATCCAAGTCTAGGTCATTAATATATATCAGGAAAAGCAGTGGTCTGAACACCGACCCCTGGGAAACTTCACTTAATACTGTCCTCCAGTCCAAAAAACAACCGTTCACAACTACTCTGTTTCCTGTCACTCAGCCAATTTTGTATCCATGCTACTACTGTCCTTTTTATTCCATGTACTCTAACCTTGCTGATAAGCCTGTTATGCTGCACTTTATCAAATGCCTTTTAGAAGTCTATATATACCATATCAACCGCATTATCTTCATCAACATTCGCTGTTACCTCATTAAAAGACTCAAGCAAGTTCGTTCAGCACGATTTGCCCTTAACAAATCTGTGCTGGCTTTCCTTAATTAACCTGCATTTGTTCAAGTGGCTGTTAATGTGGTCATGAATTATTGTTTTTAAAAGCTGTAGTTGCTGGGCTTATTCTTACACCTTTTTTGGACAAGGTTGTAACATTTGGAATTCTCCAGTCCTCTGGCACCACCACTGCATCTAAGGAAGATTGGAAGATTATGGGCAGTACCTCTGCAATTTCCTCCCTTACTTCCCTCAGTATCCTTGGATGCATCTCATCTGGTCCTGGTGGCTTCATAACTTTTAAGTACAGCATATCTATTATCTCCTCTTTATCAATTTTTAGTCCATCCAGTGTCTCAATTACCTCCTCTTTCACCATGACTTTGACAGCATTTTCTTCCTTTGTAAAGGCAGATGCAAAATAGTCATTTAGCAACTCAGCCATGCCCCCTTGCCTCCATATATAAATCCCAGTTAGATATCTAATCCACCCCATTCCTCATTTTCACCCTTTTACTATTTATACACCAATAGAAAACTTTTGGATTCCCTTTTATGTTAGCTGCCAAATTCTTCTCATATTCTCTCATTTCTTCTCTTATTTGTTTTTTTCACTTCCCCTCTGAGCCTTCTATATTCAGTCTGCTTCTCAATTGTATTATCCACCTGACATCTGCCATTTGCACCCTTTTTCTGCTTCATCTTACTCTCCATCTCTTTCATCATCCAGGGGGCTCTGGATTTGTTTGTCCTACCTTTTCCCCTTGTGGAAATGTGCCTCGACTGTACCTGAACTATCTCCTCTTTAAAGGCAATTTATTGTTCAGTTACAGTTTTGCCTGCCAATCTTTGATTCCAAATTACTTGGGTCAAATCCATTCTCACTCCATTGAAGTTGCCCCTCCCCCATTAGTTAATTTTACTCTGGATTGTTCTTTGCCCTTTTCCATTGATACCCTATATCTTATGATACAATGGTCACTGTCTCCTAAGTGATCCCCCACAGACACTTGATTCACTTGACCCACCTTATTTCCCCAAACCAGATCCAGCAATGCCTTCTTCCTCATTGGACCAGAAACATACCGATGTAGAAAATTCTCCTGAACACACTCTAGAAACTCTTGCCCTCTCTGTTCTTTACACTGTTACTATCCCAGTCGATATTAGGATAATTAAAGTTTCCCATTATAACTAACCTTTGATTCTTGCACCTCTCTGTAATTTCCTTGCAAATTTGTTCCTCTGGATCTTTTCCACTAGTTGCTGGCCTATAGAATACACCCAGCAATGTAATGGTACCTCTATTGTTACTTAGCTGTAGCCAAATAGATTCTGCCCATGACCCCTCTAGGACATCCTTTCTCTCCAGCATTGTAAGGTTCTCCTTAATCAATACTGCTACCCTTCCTTTCTTTCCTGAACACCTTGTATCCTGGAATATTTAGTACCCAGTCCAGCCCTTTTTTGAGCCAGGTCTCTGTTATCGCCACAACATCATATTTCCATGTGGTTATCTGCACCTGCAACTCACCAACTTTATTTACCACATTCCACGCATTCACATACATGGACAGTTAACCTAATCTGGACCTCAGAATCACAGAATTGTAACAGTGCAGAAGGAGGCCATTCTGCCCATCGTATTCACACTCTCTCTGAAAGAGCAATTCCCTCAGTTCCAGTCTCCTGCCTTCTCCCTGTATTCCTGCACATTCTTCCTTTTCATATAATAGTCTATTCCCTTTTGAATGCTTCATTTGAACCTGCCTCCACCACACTCTCAGGCAGCGCATCCCAGACCTTAACCACTCTCTGTGTGAAAAAGCTTTTCCTCATGTCACTTTTGCTTCTCTTACCAAATACTTTAAATCTGTGCCCTCTCGTTCTCAATCCTTCCATGAGTGGGAACAGTTTCTCTGTATCTGCTCTGTCCAGATCCATGATTTTGAAAACCTCTATCAAATCACCTCTCAGCCTTCTCTTCTCCAAGGAAAACAGTCCTAACTTCTCCAAACTATCTTCATAACTGAAATTCCTCATCCCTGGAACCATTCTCGTGAATCTTTTCTGTACTCTCTCCAATGTCCTCACATCTTTTCTCAAGCCCGGTGCCCAGAACTGGATGCAATACTCCAGCTGAGGCCGAACCAGTATCTTATATAAGTTCAACATAACTTCCTTGTCTTGTACTCTATGCCCCGATTAATAAAGCCCAGGATACTGTATGCTTTATTAACTGCTCTCTCACCCTGTCCTGCCACCTTCAATGACTTATGTACATATACACCTAGGTCTCTCTGCTCCTGCACCCCCTTTAGAATTGTATACTTTATTTTATATTGTCTCTCCATGTTCTTCCTATCAAAATGAATCACTTCACGTTTCTCTGCATTGAATTTCATCTGCCACCTGTCTGCCCAGTCCACCAACTTGTCTATGTCCTTTTGAAGTTCTACACTATCCTCCTCACAGTTCACAATGCTTCCAAGTTTTGTATCAGCTGCAAACTTTGAAATTGTGCCCTGTACATCAAGGTCTAGATCATTAATATTTTGCAGGAAAAGCAAGGGTCCCAACACTGAAATAAAAGCAAAATACTGCAGATGCTGGTAATCTGAAATAAAAACTCAGCAAGCCTGGCAGCATCGGTGCAGAGAGAAGCAGAGTTATTTTTTACGGTCAGTGACCCTTCATCAGAACTGTCAAATGTTAGAAATGTAATAGGTTCTAAGCAAATAAAGCGGGGGTAGGGCAAAAAATAACAAAAGGCAAGGTGTTGATAGGACAGTAGGTCACAGAGAAGAACTGACCAGAAGGTAATGGAGCAAAGGCAAATGGTATGTTAATAGTGTGCTGAAAGACAAAGCGTTAGTGCAGAGAGGGTGTTAATTGACAGAAAAATGAACAGCCCAGGCCCAAAGCACAAACATGAAAAAAACAGTGGGTAGGCACATGGTAAAAAAATGAATATTGGAACAAACTAAAATAATTTTTTTTTAAATTCTTTCATGGGATGTGGGCGTCGCAGGCCAGGCCAGCATTTATTGCCCATCCCTAATTGCCCTTGAACTGGGTGGCTTGCTAGGCCATTTCGAGGGCATGTAAGAGTCAACCACATTGCTGTGGTCTGGAGTCACATGTAGGCCAGACCAGGTAAGGACAGCAGATTTCCTTCCCTAAAGGACATTAGTGAACCAGATGGGTTTTTACAACAATCGACAATGGTTTCATGGCCATCATTAGACTAGCTTTAAATTCCAGATTTATTAATTGAATTCAAATTCCACCTTCTGCGGTGGGATTCGAACCCATGTCCCCAGAGCAATACCTGGGTCTCTGGGTTACTAGTCCAGTGACAATACCAGTACGCCACCGCCTCCCCTAAAATAAACAAAGAAAAAAGAAAAAATAACTAAAAATAAAAAGGGGGGGGGCCAGTCATGTTCTGAAATTATTGAACTCAATATTCAGTCCGGCAGGCTGTAGCGTGCCTAATCGGTAAATGAGATGCTGTTCCTCGAGTTTGCATTGATGTTCACTGGAACACTGCAGCAATCCCAGGACAGATATGTGGGCATGAGAGCAGGGGGATGTGTTGAAATGGCAAGCAACCGGAAGCTCAGAGTTATCCTTTTGGTCTGGGCGGAGGTGTTCCGCAAAGTGGTCACCCAATCTGCGTTTGGTCTCCCCAATGTAGAGGAGACCACATTGTGAGTAGTGAATACAGTATACTAAATTGAAAGAAGTACATGTAAATCGCTGCTTCACCTGAAAGGAGTGTTTGGGGCCTTGGAGAGTGAGGAGGTAAAAGGGCAGGTGTTACATCTCCTGCGATTGCATGGGAAGGTGCCATGGGAAGCGGATGAGGTGTTGGGGGTAATGGAGGAGTGGACGAGAATGTCGCGGAGGGAACGATCCTTTCAGAATGCTGACAGGGGAAGGTGGGGGGGGAAAGATGCATTTGGCGGTGGCATCACGCTGGGCGTGGTGGAAGTGGTGAAGGATGATCCTTTGGATGTGGAGGCTGGTGGGGTGGAAAGTGAGGACAAGGGGAACCCTGTCACGGTTCTGGGAGGGAGGAGAAGGGGTGAGGATAGAGGTGTGGGAAATGAGCCGGACATGGTTGAGGGCCCTGTCAACCACAGTGGGGGGGAATCCTCGGTTGAGGAAAAAGGAAGACATATCAGAAGCGCTGTCATGGAAGGTTACATCATCAGAGCAGATGCATCAGATGCACAACAGTGACTCCAGCCGCCACTCAAGTTCTGAAACCCGCAGCTCAAGCTTCTGCAGCCGGTGACACTTCCTGCAAACGTGTTTGTCCAGGACATGTGGTGCGTCCATGACTTCTCACATGCCACAGGCTATACATTCCACTCGGCAGGACTGTCCTGCCATACCTTAACTTTACAGATTATTTATTGTAAGTAAAATAGCTTACCAGTTACTCACCAACCAGCTCTTTCCACTGCACTGAAGCAAGAACCAAATACTGGAAGGTTAAAAAAAGGAGAAAAAAATGTAGAAAAATAGAGCAGCTCTCCCCACTCTTCACAGAACTCGCCAATCTCAAATCTCCACACTCAGCTTGCAATCTGCACTCTGTTTGCAGGCTGCACCCAGACCTCTGTATTTATACCTTTTGAAGTTGAAACTGCAGCAACCAGCAACTTAACTAATCGGCTACTCTACAATAGAGCCTGTTAATCCCTGCCTAAGACTGCAAGACCTTATTACATTCCCTCTTACTCTGACCCCACCTAATACTTTACTATTTCCTACTCTAGTGTTATCTATCTCTCCCAATTTCCTGTGTACCTTGTTTTTCCTCCTGGCTTCCACACCCTTGCCAAGTTTGTTTAAACCCTCCCCAATAGCACTAGCAAATTTCCCCCACAAGGACATTGGTCCTGACACTGTGCAGATGCAACCCGCCCAGCCTGTACAGGTCTCAACTCCTCCAGACTGGTCCCAATGTCCAAGGAATCTGTACCATCTCTCCAGTCATGCATTCATCTGCTCTATGCTCCTATTTCTATACTCACTTGCACGTGGTACTGGGAGTAATCCGGAGAATACCTTTGAGGCCCTGCTTGCTATTTTCTCACGACGAGGAAAAACATTTTTAAGCAGCGAGTGTTTAGAATCTGGAATGCACTACATGAGAGTGTGGTGGTCATGGATTCAATTATGGCTTTCAGTCAGATAATTATCTGAAGAGAAATAATTTGCAATGCTATGGGGAAAAGGCAGGGGCGTGGGATCAGATGAGTTGCTCTTGCAGAGAGCTGGCATGGACATAATGGACCGAATGGTTTCCTTCTGTGCTGTAATCGTTCTAAAATTCTATGATTCAAACATTTCCCACACTCTGTAAATTCTACAGCATTTGTTTCAAGTTACATTTGGCCTAATCTTACCAGTGTTCTATCAGGTGTTTAACTGTTTCCCAGTTGCAATTCGCAGCTGATTGTGAGGATTAATGTTACTCCCTTTTCTTTGCTGACCCACACGATGGGAGGTTTAAACCACATTTGATCCCCTCCTGAATACAGACAAATCATGAGTAAACCAGCTGGCTAGATTACTCCCCAAAACTTTTAGTAGCTCTTGGTGAAACTTTGAATAACACAACAACAACAATTTATAGACTTTATCAATCATTTATAGAGAGAAGTTGATAGTATTTGAAACTTAAGAATTCAATATGGACATGATTCATACATTAATAATTAATTTGTTTATTGGAAGTAGATGGTGGCACGTGTGGCTCAGTTTATTTGCTAATTGGTTATAGGATGTTGGAGTATGTAACAAGCTAATGGATTAATTGATTTATTACATTCATTATTTAGGGAATGTGATGGAGTGTGACAAATTGTTAATTTGTGAAGACAAGGTATACTCACTCACAAAGCTGCATGGATTCCTGCATTGGTTATAGCAAGTTCCAGAACGTAGATCACCTATTTTGCACCATTCTCTTCTACAGACAAGCTCAATGGCTGAATAGAGCATCTACTGCCACCAACTGGGAGTGAACCTGAATTAACCTTGAGGGGGGTCCAGACTGCCGTTACAGATCACTGAATTTGTTTGATGATCTAGTTTTGACGAGAAAGATCTGACATAATGCAAATATTTCACACACAATCACAGAATAATACAGTGCAGAAGAGGCCCTTCGGCCCATCGAGTCTGCACCGATGCATTAAGGACACCTGACCTGTCTACCTAATCCCATTTGCCAGCACTTGGCCCATAGCCTTGAATGTTATGACGTGCCAAATGCTCATCCAGGTACTTTATAAAGGATGTGAGGCAACCTGCCTCTATCACCCTCCCAGGCAGTGCATTCCAGACTGTCACCACCCTCTGGGTAAAAAAGTTCCTCCTCAAATCCCCCTTAAACCTCCTGCCCCTCACCTTAAACCTGTGTCCCCTCGTAACTGACCCTTCAACTAAGGGGAACAGCTGCTCCCTGTCCACCCTGTCCATGCCCCTCACAATGTTGTACACCTCGATCAGGTCACCCCTCAGTCTTCTCTGCTGCAGCGAAAACAACCCAAGCCTATCCAACCTCTCTTCATAGCTTAAATGTTCCATCCCAGGCAACATCCTGGTGAATCGCCTCTGCACCATCTCCACTGCAATCACATCCTTCCTATAATGTGGCGACCAGAATTGCACACAGTACTCCAGCTGTGGCCTTACCAAAGTTCTATACAACTCCAACATGACCTCCCTGCTTTTGTAGTCTATGCCTCGATTGATAAAGGCAAGTGTCCCATATGCCTTTTTCACCACCCTATAAACCTGCCCTTCTGCCTTCAGAGATCTATGGACAAACACGCCAAGGTCCCTTTGTTCCTCGGAACTTTCCAGTGTCAGGCCATTCATTGAATACTTCCGTGTCACATTACTCCTTCCAAAGTGTATCACCTCATACTTTTCAGCGGTAAATTCCATCTGCCACTTTTCTGCCCATTTGACCATCCCGTCTATATCTTCCTGTAACCCAAGACACTCAATCTCACTGTTAACCACTTGGCCAATCTTTGTGTCATCCGCAAACTTACTGATCCTACCCCCCACATAGTCATCTATGTCATTTATATAAATGACAAACAATAGGGGACCCAGCACAGATCCCTGTGGCCACTGGACACTGGCTTCCAGTCACTAAAACAGCCGTCTGTCATCACTCTCTGTCTCCTACAGCTAAGCCAATTTTGAATCCACCTTATCAAGTTACCCTGTATCCCATGTGCATTTGCTTTCTTGATAAGACTCCCATGTGGGACCTTGTCAAGGGCTTTGCTGAAATCTATGTAAACTACATCAACTGCACTACCCTCATCTACACACCTGTTCACATGCTCAAAAAATTCAATCAAATTTGTTAGGCATGACCTCCCTCTGACAAAGCCATGTTGACTATTCCTAATCAAATTTTGCCTCTCCAAGTGGAGATAGATTCTCTTCTTCAGAATTTTCTCTGATAGTTTCCCTACCACTGACGTGAGACTCACTGGTCTGTAGTTCCCTGGCTTATCTCTACAACCTTTCTTAAATAGTGGGACCACATTAGCTGTACTCCAGTCCTCTGGCACCTCCCCCGTGGCCAGAGAGGAATTAAAAATTTGGGTCAGAGCCCCTGCAATCTCCACCCTCGCCTCCCACAGCATCCTGGGACACAAATCGTCCGGACCTGGAGATTTGTCCACTTTTAAGCCTTCCAAAACCTCCAATACCTTGTCACTTCCTATGACAATTTGCTCAATGACCTCACAGTCTCTCTCTCTAAGTTCCATATCTACATCCTCATTCTCTTGGGTAAAGACAGATGTGAAGTATCCGTTCAACACCCTACCAATGTCCTCTGGCTCCACCCACAGATTTCCCCCTTGGTCCCTAATGGGTCCTACTCTTTCCCTGGTTATCCTCTTCCCATTGATATACTTATAGGATATCTTGGGATTTTCCCTACTTTTACCAGCCAGAGCTTTCTCATATCCCCTCTTTGCTCTCCTAATTGCTTTCTTAAGCTCCATCCTACAATTTTTGTACTCCACTAATGCTTCCGTTGATTTGCTCTCCTTGTGTTTGCTCAAAGCCTCTCTTTTCCTTCTCATCGTACCCTGAATGTTTCTGGTCATCCATGGTTCTCTGGGCTTGTTGCTCCTACCTATTACCCTAGAGGGAACATGTTGGGCCTGTCCCATCCCCATTTCCTTTTTGAATGCCCCCCACTGCTGTTCTGTAGATTTCCCGACAAGTAACTCTTTCCTTACATCCTTCCTTGTAAACGTATGTAGATGTTACCTAATTTGTCTCCTCGTGCTTCCCTACCTACTACAGCAGCTCTCACCTCTGACTGTGCTTAACTTGTTATGGGGCTGATCTTCTATTGGCCCTCCAGCCTCAGGAGCCCACCCACCGTCCTTAATTGGATGGGGTTCCTGATCCTTCATAACTGCATTCTGGGTCCTGTCACTGCCATTTGTGGGTTCCCGACCTGCATTTCACCTCAATGGCGGGATCGGAACCCAGGAAAGAAAATTCAGCCCTCTGTTTCCTCTGGACTCTGAAATGGGCACCCTCTTGACGGTAGAATTATACGGTTCCAAAATATTTCTGTTAACCTTTTGCAAAGTGACCTTTTCTTTACTTCAGATTGCAGTCCACTTTAATAATCTTTCATCCTAATTTGTCACAGTCTCACATCTGAGTGTTCGAAGGCCCAAATTTTAAGGTTGCAGTAAGCAAGTTAAAAAAAGTTTTTAACTCCCAGCAGTGCAGCTGCATTTATAAAACAATTTCATTTATGCTAAGAAGTACGCTCAGAACCTGTGACACTTTTACTACAAGACTCCATGAAGTAAAACTACTGAAATGGACCATATTTTGCTATGCAACGATGCTTGAGCAGTGATGTGGTGATTGTACTATTACCACAAAGCTCCTCTCCATTAGATCATTAGAGATCGCGTAGGTACAACAGCACTGACAGGCCAATCTATAACCTTCACCCAAATTAAATCTATTGTAATAATACGCAGTTTCTGCCTGCCTGCACTTTTCTGATTGGTCAGTGGGCTGAATTAGTGGGTGGAGCCAACACTCAGCACACAGCAGAAAATTTATCAGCCCCATTTTCCATTGCAAGGGAGATGAGTTGAAAACATTTTTTGGCAATTAGATTTGGGCGCAAAACAAAAAAAAATAAGGTCTACAGTGGTTATGTTCAAGGTTTTAACATGTACAATGAGAGATGAGTTTAGTACGCACTCACGAGACTACAATATAAAATTGAGAGAGACTGAGGTATGTAATATCAAATAGACGTTGAGGTTAAATATTGCCAATATAATATAAAATACAGAGAGGCTGAGGTAAAATCTAATATAAAATAGAGAGAGAAAGACAAAGGTAAAGTCTAATCAATGCAATATAGAGACTGTAGAGGGAGACCCATTTTAAAAATAGGACAACTTTTCTGTTGGGTTTGTCGGTCTTGGTTTATGAAGTGTTTTGTAAGGCCCAGTAAAGTTTTGCACATGTGGGCTGACAGTTGTTGATTAGATATTGAAACATTTTGTTGTACCCTTTAAGTACAAATTGTGTTAAGTGACAGTTTTTTGATTGATTCAATACAAGGCACCTGGCGAATGGGGAAGACACATCTTTGGTAAGCGATGCCTGGTGCATGCAGAGGCACGTGGAGAGGAGAATATGATGATTGGTACTGGAAAGATTTGGAGGCAGATTGTAATAAAACAGGTTTGACCGCAGAATTTAAAGAAAAAATAGAGAGACTGGGGTAAAATATAATCAGTATAATATAAAATTGAGAGAGACTGAGGTAAAATGTAATCAATCTAACATAAAACAGAGGGACTCAGGTAAACTATGACCAAAAATAGAGAGAGATTGGGGTAAAATACAATATAAAATAGAGACTGAGGTGATGATGAGAGGGAGGGAATGGCAAGAGCAGGATGGGGATGGCATGGGAGGGATGGATGGAACGGGATGGGAATAGCATGGGAGGAGTGGCATGGGAAGGATTGAATAGCATGGGATGGGGGTGGCATGGGAGGCAGAGAGGGGATGGCATGGGAAGGATGGAATGTGAGGGAGGGATAGCATGGGATGGGAATGGAAGGAGGGGGTGGTTTGAGAGGAGTGGCATGTGAGGGGTGGATGAGATGATGGGATTGGTTAAGTAAACTAATTGGACTGCAGGTTCAGTGTCAATATGGAAATGTGGTGGGATGGGAAGGGCATGAGATGGATGGCATAGGAAGGATGGAATTACATGGGAAGCAGTTGGCATGGGGAGGGGATGGCATGGGACAGGTGGCATGGGAAAGATGGAATGGCATGGGATGGGGATGGCATGGAGGGAGGGGATGGCATGAGATGGGTAGCATGAGATGATGGAATTGGTTAAGTAAACTAATTTGATCACAAATGTTTTGCAGGTTTCTGCTAGTTAAAAATAAAATGGGCAGTTACCATTCTTATTATTTAAATCCCCCTGTGCACTAATTTTAGTGCACTGGTTAACACGCTCATTTTAAATTTCTGTCTACACAATTTGATGCATTAATTATCCTACTTTAAATGAGTAAATGATTACATTAGAATATCAGAATTGGGGCATTAATCCATATTTGCATACCACTGTGTTAAAAATACTTAAGGACATTTCAGTTGAGTCTGTGAAAGTCTAAACTTGATTATCAAAGGATGCTACATAGAGCCATATAGAAATTACAATACAGAAACAGACCATTTTGGTACAACTAGTCTGTGTTGATGTCTATCCTTCACTCGAGGACCATTCCTAATTCCAAGCACCTGCCCTGTTCTCATAATCCTGTAACTCCTTGTCCTTCAACCACCTATCTAATATATTCCTAAAGTTGTCTTGGTCTCTGGTTCAATCATATTAACTCCAATAGTGCATTCCATAGCCTCACAACAAATCGTGCAATAAGGTCTTTTGTTTTCTGTCCTCTATCTCATATTTATCTTATATCTACGTCTACTTATTCCATTTTCTTCAACCACTGGGAATAGCCTATTTCTAGCTACTCTATTTATCCCTTCATGATTTAAACACCTTTATCAAAACATCACTGAACTTATTTCTTCCTATCCCGACTTTTTTTTTTGCCTTTGTCCTGTGGCTTCCCACCTAGATCTGTGACTCTTCCGATGCCCTCTTTCACTTTAACAGTTTCCAGTTTTCTGGCCTTAACTGTCTCCTTTTCACCATGGGCATCCAATCCCTCCACACCTCCATTCCCCACCAGGACTGTCTGAGCTCTCCGTTTCTCCTTTGAATGGACACCCAAACAGCCCCAATCCACCACCACCCTTCTCCGCTTGCCTGAACTTGTTAGATTTACAACTTCTCCTTCAACTCCACCCACTTCCTTCAAATAAAAGGCATTGCTGTGGCTACCCACATAGGTGCGAGCTATGTCTGCCTTTTTGTGTGATATATGGAACATTCTTTTTTCCAGTCCTACTCAGGCCTCCTACCTCACCTCTTTTTGTGGTACATTGATGACTGTATTGGTGTCTTTTCCTGCTCTTGCCCTAACTTGGAAAACTTCAATAACTTTACTTCCAATTTCCACCCTTTTCTCGCCTTCACATAATCTATCTCTCACTCTTCCCTTCCCTTCCTTGACTTCTCAGTCTCCATTTCTGGGGATAGACAATCAACCAACATTTACTAAAAGCCCACTGACTCACACAGCTATCTGGAGTACACTTCCTCACACCCTGCTTCCTGTAAGGACTCCATTCTATTCTTCCAGTTTCTCCGTCTCCATCGCAGCTGTTCTGACGATGCAACCTTCCATACAAGCGCTTCCAATATGTCTTCTATTTTCCTCAACCAAGGATTCTCCCCCACTGTGGTTGACAGGGCCCTTGACTGTGTTGTTCTATTACATGCACTTCTGCTCTCACCCTTCTCCTTCCCCCCCAGAACCACATTAGGATTCCCCTTGACCTCACCTTCCACCCCACCTGCCTCTGTATTCAATAGACCATCCTCCGTCATTTCCACTGCCTCCAGCTTGATGCCACCACCAAACACATCTTCTCCGCCCCTCCCCTTTCAGCATTCCAAAGGGGCCGTTCACTCCGCAACACCCTGGTCCACTCCGCAGTCACCCCTTTCCTACGGCATCCTTCAATGCAAGCGCAGGAGATACAACACCTGCCCTTTTATCTCCTCCTTTCTCACTGTCCAAGGCCCTAAGCAGTCCTTCCAAGTGAAAAAGCGATTCACTTGTACTTCTTTCAATTTACTATATTGTATTTGCTGCACCCGATGTGGTCTCCTCTACATTGGGGAGACCAAACGCAGACTGGGTGACCGCTTTGCGGAGCACCTCTGTTCAGTCAGCAAGCGTGACTCCAAGTTTCCAGTCACCTGTCATTTTAATTTTCCAGCTTGCTCCCACTCTGACCTTCCTGTGCTTGGCTTGCTACAGTGTTCTAATGAACCTCGATGCAAGCTCAAGAAACATCTTTCCACTGGGTACTTTACAGCCTTCTAGACTCAAAACATTTAGATCATAACCTCTGTCACCATTTGTTTTGTGTTTCTTTGCAGGTTTGTTTTTTTTCTCCCTTTTCTTTCTAATTTTCTTTGAATTTAGACAGCAGCTATCCTGCCATTCACACCTCCTCCAGATACATCTTTGTTTCTTTACTTGTCCCATTACCACTTCTTTTGGCCTTGCACCATGAAACCTTTTGTTATTTAATCTCTCCTGCCTTCCACTTTATCATAGACCTGCCATTTTGTTCATCTTCCCAGCCTCCCCCCTTTCACTTGCTCCATTGCTAACTTTTCCCTGTTCTGATGAAAGGTCACAGACCTGAAACATTTGCGCAGAATTTACCGGTCCCCAAAAGGCAGGCGAGGAGGAGGATGGTCCAGTAAAATAGCGAGGAGCCAAAACGGAACAGCTCCCCAGCACAGTCCCACAACCGTGGCACTTTCCCAGCGACATGTTGCGGAGTGGATCAGCTACTCCCTCCAAGGAGGCGGGCAGCCAATTTTCACACTTAAAGACCCTATTAAAGGCCATTTTATGGGGCCACTGGCATTTTACCAAAGGCAGGGCAAGCCATTGCATGGCGAGGCTGCCAGCTAAACAGAGGTGGCTTCCCTGCAGCAGACTGGGGGGCCATTGGAGCCAGAGGCTCCATGGCCCAAAGAGGGGGCTATATGCAGGGAAGGTCGCACCCAGGGCCCCAACGATCTCCCAGGGGGGTTTCTCCTCTGACCCTTGGCTACCAGAATTTTTATTTTGAATTACTTTTACAAGGGTGCTTCCATTTTTATGCATCCCGTGGTCTCCTGTCTGCCTCCGAAGGGCCACCTCTCCCAGTGGCGCTGCTGATGCTTCAGAGCAGCTGTTGGTTGGGATAGAAATGCAATACTGTACTAATTTGTCTCCTGGTTTGCCGTAGTCATGTGACCTCTACCATGAGGCACTCTGACTGAGGGCAGACATTATAGTCAGTTTCATGAAAGACAGAATTCAGACCAGACTGTGAACTTATAACATGATGTCAGAAGTGGAGCTGAAATTGAGTGTTGAAGAGCTGTGAGAAGCACAGTTATGGAACAAAGGCCACAGGGATGGTCAGAACTGCTAAAAGCTGCTAAAAGCCACAGGAAGCAACAGAAAAGGAACAAAGAAACAGCTGAAAGCACAGGGTAAGACAATAGTTGCAAATGTTCCTCTGCCTGCGCCAGTAGAAATGAAAGGTGATATGAAACAGAACTGGCAGTTTTTCCACTCACAATGGCAAAATTATGAAATTGCGACTGATTTAATTAACAAACAAAGCGGCTGCGAGCAGCTACACTTTTATCATTGTTGGGGAGAGACTGTTGCAAAGTGTATTCCACCCTAAATCTCTCTTAAAGAACAAAACAACGGACAGCAGAAATTTTGAATGCCTTGAAGGCACACTTTGAACCCCAAGCGAACATATCCTATGAACAGTATGTGTTGAATATTAGGGCCCAAGGTGAAAAAGAGTCCATTGATCAATATGTGACCGCATTAACACAGCTTGTAGAATCCTGTGAATTTGCGCAACTAAAAGATGATCTAATTAAAGTCAGGGTTGCATTCGGCATAAGATATCCTGCAGTGAGAGCACGTCTATTGAGAGAAGACCAAACTTACTCTCAGGAAAGCGACTGACATGTACAGAAGTGCTGAGGTTGTAAATCAGCAGCTAGACCATATTCATGGCAGAACAGACCAGGCCTTACATTATGTTGATAGACATTCCAGGCCGAAAGGGCAAAAAGATCACAGACAAAGGGCAGGATGCAAATACTGCAGAGGACATCAGGCACAGGAAAAGAGGGCATGGAAAGTAGTCTCGTACAAAGACTAATGTCACGCCGCACCCAAACTACTCTTCCAATAGCAAAAGAGCTATTGAAGCCAGAAGTAGTAAAGACGTGAGTCACAAAATCAAGGTCAAATGGCAGAAAGTCAAATTTCACTTTGACAAAACTGCCAAACTATTGCCAGAATTAAGCATTGGAGAGCCAGTCAGGGTACAAACTTTCAATGCTCTCAACAAGAGTCAGCCCAAGTGGCAACTTGGGACCTGTGTGGAGCAGTTGTCACCTCGATCGTATGTGATGGAAGTGAATGACCAGATATACAGTTGCAACCGCAGACTCACGCACAACTGGAGAAGCTGTTCCGTCAAAGCAGGCAGCCAATCAGGAAGATGAGAACTCACCAACTGCACAGACCACAGAACAACCATCAGCCCCAGAGGTCCACAGCACTCCAACAACGGAAATGGAACAACAGTTACTGCGACAACAAGTGACAAAGGAACGATATTCGCGGGGAAAGAAAATCAACCAGATGAGCAACCAATGACAACACGCACACACACCATTAAGAGACCAGCAATGCATGTGCAGAAACTGAAAAAATGATGAACTACTAATGCATGAAAACAGTTGTGTTCATAGTGGCTAACTTGGGCAACTCACAGTGTAAATGAGGATACATACAATTTTTTTTGTATGAAAAAGGGGATGGTTAGGATAGAAATGCAATACTGTACTAATGTGCCTCCTGGTTTGCCATAGTCATTAGACCTCTACCAAGAGGCACTCTGACTCGGGGCAGCCATTACAGTCAGTTTAATTAAAGACAAATTCCTCACCAGACTGGTGTCCTGTGAGCTCATAACAGCTGTCCTTCTTATTGGGCCGACAGCATCAGGAGTCTGCTCATCATCCTTAATTGGACCGGGACGGCAGTGTGTCAATTAGGAGGCTGCCTGCAGTAAAATGGTTGAGCCGGTCTACCAACCTCAGGGTCCTGAAGCCTGCAGTAAAATTTAGGCTGTTCACTCTGTTTCTCTCTCCAAAGATGCTGCCAGACCTGCTGAGTATTTCCACCATTTTCTCTTTTTATTCGTCCCACGATCTCCTCTGTTCTAAGAAAAATAGTCCCAATTTTTTAATTCTTTGTTTATGTCTCCTCATTACCAGGCAGCATCATAGTAACTCAGCACTGTACACTGAAGATCGAGCCGCTGCTGGTGTCCATTAGCCCTCAGGCAAGTGGGAACGGTGGACAATTGAGCCTCAGGCAAGACCGGGTGACAATTGGTGACCAGAGGAGTACCTTCCAGATTGATGCTTGGCGAAGCCCCCATGCAGTTTAGATGGAACATTGGGCTCAATACCTGTGTAGATTGGGTAGCGGGCTCGCCACTGTTGAATTGAAAGACATTGTGCACATTTTATTGCCAAATAAATGGTGCAACGCATACCAATGTCGACCAGAAAATATTCTAACTGCAGCCTAATCAATGATTTGTACAGGTTTAGAAATACATCTTTGTTTTTGTGCTCAAAATTACCCCCAGTTTCTAAACTTTCTTTCCCAACTCAGTCATTATTTTGTATCTAAAAATATTTAAATTCAACAATTGATTGTGGGAAGTGCCAAGCACCAGTTTATTAGTATTATTTAAAGGAAAGGTCCCCATGTGGACATGGGGGAACAAGGTGAATAACTCTTCTACTTTCCCTCCTGTGTCCACTGCCAGTTTTGGAGACATGTCTGGGAGCATTGCTGGGAATTTTACCCAATGCACCACTTGATGGTTAAAAATTAAAATAATAGTGTAAATAGTGCAATTGTGTAAAATCATTGCTAGAGAATCAGCAGCTGTTTTAAATCGCTCCTGATTTTCATTTGCTTTAAAGGAATTGAAAATTGCAAGAGCTAAAGAATGGGCTGCCCAATTCACTATCGCCAATTTTATACTATCACAAGGTCAAAACTACTGCCATTGACATATTTGGTTTAGTCAATATTTGTGGAAACAAGTCTAACTCTGGAGCTGGATTCAGATGCATAGACTCACATTGTAAAACCACATTGCAAGACACAGCTGCCCTGTTTCACCTATTGTCCTCTGTTCAGCTTAAATTTTAAAAATGTATTTCCATTAAAGTTGCCCCATTGAAAACATACAGCACAACTCAGGTAAATGTCAATTTATGTGCCCAGAGAGATTCAAATATTGACACCTGAGTATGCCTCCAGGTCTCAGAATAATCCTGGCATTAAAGAGTTCATGTCACATCAGTGGATTCATATCACAGCAGCAAATGACTTCTCATGATTGTATATTCGTGTCAGAAACCATATCTGTTCAACATTACAATTTCCTATCTTATTTAGCATGAATAGGCGTGTGGAAGTGCAGCGGAAGAAAACAGACATCAGACAGTATGGAACATAACTACAATCCAAGGCCTGGAATGTAAAGAAGAAAATGAAACATGTAAGAAAGAAACAAGAAAATTAAGTAGAATCACAGGAGATAGTAATCAGTCCATAAGGCTGTAGTGAGTAAATTGGTCAGTCCGTATTAGGCAGTTTATTATCTGGAAGCACTATCCTGATAAATCGCTCAATAAATCACCACATTCTGCGTGTTTTCTAATCATGCTGGAAAATTCATTTGGAAATGTTTCCAATATAAGAAATGTGTAAATTTCATGTTACTTTTATGACCGTAAATCAATACGTACAACAGACAGGTGCGCTATTGTAGATGTGTAGGCACGTAATAATTTACAATGGGGCGAATTTTACAGAACCCCCCCCCCCCCACCGATGTCGGGGGTCATGGTGGGGTGGGCCGGAAAATGCCCTACAGGAGAGGCCTGCCACGGACCTCAGTACCAGGAATGCCCAGCCCGATATTGCGGGCAGTGGCGAAGCCTCGTGACAGCACCCCCACCCCCCCCACCCGCTGCTCGGCGACGAGAGCCCAATTTAAATATGTAAGTTAATTAAAATAAATGAACTAAGTACCTTCATGTTCCCGCCATCTGTCCCGGTGTAACATACGTGCCAGTGGCCGGCACTCCCGTGCCTTTGGATCCCCCATCTGGGGGTCTGAGACGGAACACTAGTGGGGAGGCAGGAGCAGGTAAGTATTTCAGTGCGGGGTGGGAAGTGGGGTCAGACTCATCTCATTGGTGTAGGGGATGGTGGGAAGGGTTACAGAGCAAAGTTTATGAACTTTGTGGGGGAAGGTCAGTTGCACAAGCTAAGTGGGGGAGAGGGTAAGGAATTAATTCTATGATTATTGGGGGGTGGGAAAGGGTCAAGATCAATTTTTTTAAAAATCAATCTAGCTTTAAATATTTAGATTGAAATGTCGGGCTTGAAGCCCTTTAAAAATGGTGTCAGCGCCTGTGCAAAGGCAGCTGACACCATTGCTGGGGATGGACAGCCCACCCCCTCCACATCATCCCACCCCGGCTATTTAAATGAGCCACCATTCTTAATATCATGGCAGCTCCATGACGTGCGGCCTGCACGGACAGGCCGGCATTATTTTCACCCCTGCCGTGGATTGCAGTGGATGGACCGTAAATTTCGGCTCAATGAAATTTCTTGTCAGACCTCTATCATTAATGCAGTGTTTTCTCTCCCTCAATTTCTTCTCCCTTACATTCCTTCATGAAGGTAGTAATTAATATTTGGAAATGGGAAGGAGATTTATGATCCCACAAACAGCAAATGTTCTCAGATACTTTCCCCTCTGGTCATTTTGGTGTGTCCTGCTTTCATGCCAGCTGACAGTGCCTCCTAACTCAGTCGAGACCAAGGAACATACATGTGACCTTTCTGGCCCTTATTCTTTCATAACAGCAGGGATAGGAGAAAAGGTCATGTGAACACAAAGGAGGATAATTATCCTTCCTATGATAAAATGTTGTATGTTTTAAAATAGCAAGGAATATACTTCAAATTATACAGTTTGTAAAGTGTTTAGATTTCATCCAATAAACCACTGAGCTCTGGCACAACAAGAATGAGAATAATAGAAATTGTGCTTCAGAAAAGTCAAATGAGTCATCCCATACGTACTGTTGACTATCTTTTGCTCTGATACTTAGTCAATCAGCCTTTCAGCCTCAGTAAAATATATCTTGTACTGTTCTTAGCAGATAAGAACAGATTTGAAGACAGCAACAGGATATCTTGTGTTTGGACACAAACACAACTGACTTTCGGTTGGCGTCAGCTATTGCTGAACTGTTTGCTAATGTCAAAGCCATAATGCTGCTTAGTTTGCTGAAACCAAAAATAATTTAAAATAAAGTATTCACTGCATTATTTTCAAAAACAAATGATGGGAAAATTAATTCCAATATTTTGCAATCTTCTTGAAAAGAATATATAAATTAGAAAGCTACATAGTAATTGTGCTCATTCTGTCTAATATATTTAATGCCAGCAAACCACAGCAACTGAAAGTGCTGGAAGAGACTCTCTTGAATAATTAAAAAGTACGGGTTAAATAATTATATAATTTCTCAATTTTTCAAATAATACCGATATATAATGATCTGTACTTTGGGATTTGAATACACTTTGCAAAGACGAAATGTCTGTTTTTGGAATCAGTGTTCTTCTTAGTGCTTTTTAAATAATTCCTTGTTTTCTGTTTGTCTATACACAGATATCTGTTGTTCCTTGTCGCTCATGCATTTTTCGATTGACTTTGACAGGACCCAGCTGTCACATAGTATCATTATCTGGCCATGCTGCCAAGACACTATTAGGGGAGCACACTGTCAGACTGATAGGATGTGCTGCAGCAGACGATGCCTCTGCCAATTTACAATTCTTATCGCAGCCTCCACACCACTGTTTGGGCTTAATTATAAAATCCTGTCTGGAGATCATAATGTTTAGCTGGCTCTTGCTGCCATTGCATATTTGCTTCCATTAACTTTTTGTTGGATCTTTCTATACAAAACCAAAGTGTCATCCACAAGGAGAAAGAAATAGAATTGAAAATAAATAAGAATATAAACATAAAATAGGGATTTTAATAGTACAGTGGAGAAGAATACAGAAAGTATATGACAAGAAGAAATTATACTGAGAAATTAAAGTCACAGGTCATGAAGCTATCAGTATCATCCATCAGCAAGCAAAGTCTATGTAAGCAATTAAATGTGTACATTATTCTGGAACTAAAGCCAAAATATGTGATGTCTTTCTTTGCCAGGATGAAGAATAGAACACAATTTGCATTACTGTTTATTTGGATGATACTGTAACCCTTTTTGCAATCGATAAGAAACAGCAGGTGTGAAAACAGTTAAAATACAACAAAAGAAAAGATTATAGTAAAAACACGTTAAAACCACAAGGATGTCTTAGAGCAGAAAAGTGAAGAAAAGATTTGTATTTATATAGTGCTTTTCATGACTCAACATTTCAAAGCACTTTACAGCCAATGAAGTTCTTTTGAATTGTAGTCACTGTTGTAATTTAGGAAACATGGCAACCAATTTGCAAGCTACCACAAACAGCAATGTGATAATGAGCATATAATCTTTTTTAGTGATGTTGATTGAGGGATAAATATTAGCCAGGACACTGGGTATAACTCCTTTGAAATAGCAGTATGGGATCTTTTACATCCACCTGAGACAGCAAATGCAGCCTTGATTTAATGTCTTTTCTGAAAGATGGTACTTCCAACAGTGCAGCACTCCCTCAGTACTGCACTGGAACGTCAGCCCAGATTTGTGTGCTTAAGTCTCTGGCGTGCGACCTGATCCCACAACCTCTGTCTCCAAGGCAAGAGTGCTACCCACTGAACCACAGCTGATGTTTTAAAGAAGTTTTGATCCTGGTAAGGCATACTTTCATGTTCATAAGGTCATAAGGCCATAAGAACTAGGAGCAGGAGTAGGCAATTCAGCCCCTCGAGCCTGCTCCACCATTCAATACGATCATGGCTGATCTCATCTCAGCCTCAACTCCACTTTCCTGCCCGTTCTCCATAACCCTTCAACCCTTTACTAATTAAAAATCTGTCTATCTCCTCCTTAAATTTACTCAATGTCCTGGCATCCACCGCACTCTGAGGTAGTAAATTCCACAGACTCACGACCCTTTGAGAGAAGTAATTTCTCTTCATCTCTGTTTTAAATCTGCTACCCCTTATCCTAAAACTATGACCTCTTGGTCTAGATTGCCCACAAGAGAAAACATCCTCTCTACATCTATTTTGTCAATCCCCTTAATCACCTGATATACCTCATTTAGATCTCCTCTCATTCTTCTAAATTCTAGAGAGTAAAGGCTTAACCTGCTCAATCTCTCGTCATAAGACAAACCCCCCCATCTCTGAAATCAATCTAGTGAACCTCCTCTGAACTGCCTCCAAAGCAACTACATCCCTCCTCAAGTAAGGGGACCAAAACTGTACGCAATACTCCAGGTGCGGTCTCACTAATGCCTTGTACAGCAACAGTCCCCTACTTTTATCTTCTATTCCTTTAACAATAAATACCAAAATTCCATTTGCCTTCCTTATTACCAGCTGTCCCCGCGAACTAGTTTTCTGCGATTCATGCACAAGGACACCCAGATCTCTCTGCACCGAAGTATTCTGAAGTTTCTCTCCATTTAGATAATAATTTGCCTTTCTATTCTTCCGAACAAAATGGATAACCTCACACTTATCCACGTTAAACTCCATCTGCCAGATTTTGGCCCATTCACCTAACCTATCCATATCCATTTGTAAATTTCTTATTTCTTTATTGCAACTTACTATCCCACCTACTTTAGTTGCTCTAATCTTCAGATTAGTACTAAACAGAATTCATTCAATCCTTGCACATTGTGCATACAAAGAGAAACAAATTACACCTGAAACTGATTTACTGGCTCTCTGGTTCACAGCCTTTTTGGTGTTTGTCTAGAAGGTTTCTGCTGTTTCTGCATCAAAATTGATCCACATACTTCACTTGAATCTAGTAAAAGTACTTTAGCTTTTATGCATTCTTCTCTACTTATTCTTTTTTTTGAGTCTCCGAACCTGAATATTTTCATTAGGTCAGCACAGATTTGCCCAAGATCTATTTTGAGGAAACTTTACACAATCACACATCTCTCCTTTTATGTCATGCTTTTTAAGGCAATATACTTCTGGAATTATTAGTATTTTTCTTCCACCTCCTCACTTGAAAGAAAGCTATGTTAAAAAAAACAAATGTGAGTTGAGATGACTTATATTCTATTTAGAAGAGAGAAGGTACATTTTAAGTAACCTACTATTCAGACGCCCAAGAACAGTAGAAATTTAAACAAAGGTGAATAAAAGATCTATTGGGGGGTTAAATAATGTACTTTTAAAAACTGCCAATAACTCCAGTTCTACACCATAGCAAAATTAAATATAAATAGCACAAAGAAAAAATAATTTTGTCTTTCAACAATTACTTTACTCCTCTATTGTAGAGGGTTTCCACACCTGTGCTGTAACTCCAACTTTCTTTGCTGAAAACCTTGGTCTTGGCACCATGGCAACTGACAAAGTTGATGGTTCTGGCATTGGGTACGATGCATAACTTGGAGGCACAAAGGTATTCTTTCCAGAAGGATAGACATACTCTTCATCAGCAGAAGCTGTATTAACTTGATTGAAAGATGGTCCTGTTGGCACAGATGAAACACTCTTAGAAACAGGATATGTAGCATTAACTGGCTGAAGTGGAACGGGATCAGACTTTATAGACTGCTTAGAAAGCGATGAGCTTGTGGATAGAGGTGCCTTAGCATCAGGAGTGGATGAAAAAGTGAACAAAGATGGATTAAGCTGATATGGTTGGTGCTTCATGACATCCAAAGCATTGAGAGGTTTTTTAGTGCCTTTACCTTTGGCACCTTTATTTGACTTAGATGAAGATGCAGATTGTGCTTGTGCTTTCAAAATGCCAGGAGGATAGGATGGAGAATGGATAGGGTTGTAAGCCAAAGGGGGAGGTGCTCTTATATTAGATGAATACTTCCAAGATGCTGGCATGGAAGGGGTGGGGGATGATGACCGTGCTTGTCTGGCTTTGACTGTCGATGAGTCTACTATAAATTTCTCCATACGAGATTGCCTCCTTGCAAATAACTGTGCTCCTTTACCTTTCAAAGCTGGCATCTCATAGGCTGGACCCATACCTCCAGCTGGTGCAGAATTTGCTATGGGAGTTGTGGGCGGTGTTTTTGAAGGATGTGAATGTGTTGATGTTACTGATCGAGGTCCTGCTGAAGATGCAAACTGGTTAACAGCACCGTGGGACTGGTACCATGTATTAACAGGTTGAACTGAATGTGATTTTATTGGCATCTGGTTAGTGCTTTTAGAAGGATAGACTGGAGCTTGAGCATGGGTTACTTCAGCAGGTGACAACGGAGTTAACGTTGGGGTTGCCCCAGTAGGAGGGCTCTTAACAGATGGCTTTGGTGCAACTGGAGGAGGTGTCTTCTGCTTTACTGCCGGGGTCTGTAAAAAATTTGATGCTTCTGCACCTAAACTAAGGTAATCTTCTTCAGGTCCTGACTCAAAACCTCCACCAGGCTGATCTACTCCTCTACGTTTGTCTGTCTTACCTTTGACCATGGACAGGAGTTCTGGATTTGGAGCTACCTTAGGGCGGTCAACGAAAGTGAACATGGGCTTTGTGGTGTTCCGTTTTCTTGCATCTTGTAATATACCAGTTTTTATTGCAGGTACACAGATTCTCTCATCTCTGGATGCTATCTGCTCCCCTGCAATTCCTGTTGGTGACCATATGGCTGGTTGAGCCAAGGTAGCCAAAGGAGGAGACGCAACACGGTAGATATTGTCAGATGGTGGGCTGATGGAAGAGTAGGTGGGTGGGGGAGGTAAATCTGACAAGGAGTTTGCCACATTTCTTCTTGGAGAGAAAGGAGCTGCAGCTCGGTTTTGAACACCTGGGAATGGTGTAGCTGTTCTGTTCATCGCACCTGCTCTATTGTTTCCAGCAGACTTCATGTTCTGGATAACCATTTCAGATCTCCCTCTCACTCCACTTACATTTTCAATTCCATGTAATTTACTTACATCAATATCATTTTCAGTGGCATGATTTTGCATTGCGTTTGATGAATCATTTAAACTGCTTTTTGTTGTTTGGTAATAACTTTCTGTTTTTACAGTGTGAGTAGAGGCAGCTTCTGTTACTCCTGCTCTCCTCATTTCCTCTTGCTCAGCTGTATACTGATCAATCCTCTGCCTCCTCTTGGCAAACAATAAGGCACCTTTGCCCTTGGTATCTGGCAATCTCTGCATCTCGTCCTCAGTCTTCTTCTTTTCAACTTCCACTAAACCTGTGTCCCAATCAAACGTCACAACCTGGGCTAAGTTGACATCGGCACAAAAGTCCTCGTCAAGATCAGAATCACTGGTTGGTATCCGAGTGAATTCGATGGAGTCCTCTTGATCGTCGTCAGGATCAAACTCCCCTGTGCCGTAGCTGACCAAAGTATACTTTTTTGCCCTCTGGCGACGCTTCTTAAACATTAACGCCCCCTTGGAGCTGGGAGTAGGAGTTGCAGTCAAGAGCAAGGCAATGCTTTTACACTTTGACTTGGCTTCTTTAACCCGTTTTTCCGACAAGCTTTCACTCCTCCGGATTTCTGTCAGAAACACAGCAAACTCGTGTTTTAAAAAATGCACACAGTATCTGGATAGCTCTTTTAATAAAGTATCAGTATTGAAAACATAAATTTGAAAGTGAAGCAAGCAATTTCTACATGATAACCTAACTTCAAAGATAAATTAATACCAATATGTTTGAGTCAATAAATCGACATGAATAATAGCCCTTCACCTGAAATAAAAGCAGTGTTCTTAAATTATACCCATTGTTTAAAAAAACCCAACTATTTACTTGTAAAGATTTTACAATGTAATAAAAGATTTAAGCTATAAATTTAAAAAGGGCAAGTAAATATTTTACTATTTAATTTCTTAACTATGAAATAATTCAATGGATCCAACTTTGCAGTATATATGGTATAGGAGATATCATTTCAAAAAATAACTTGCAGTTTTTGAATTGGTGTTATTTTATACCAATCGGAGGCTTAAAAAAGAGATGAACCTTGTTGAGTACCTCAGAGAATGCTTGTTCATTATACATAAATATTTCAACCATAATTGTTTCTTGTGGGTACCATAATATTGGAGTAGTAATGAATAGGAATAAACATTTAATTCTTCCTAAACTGTAAATAGATTTATATTGTATCATTTTATATAATTTTTTAAATTCTGTTTTAAATACAGAGGTTAGGTATTAAAAATGGCCTGCATGAAGGCATTTCCTTTTAAAGCATAGGCGATAGATAGCTATAAATGTAGGTGGGACATTATAGTGTTTATTACATAAACTATCTCAATCTGGTGAGACATATATATTTAAGATATATATAGTATTTAGTATTTTAAGGAAACACCTATAAGGGAAGTAATTGCCTTTAAAATTCTTGTCAATAAGACATTTGTATTTAGCATTTAATGGTTGTAGTTACTTGATACGACTCAGTTTTAAAATATATTATAAACTGCTTTTGTAAAGCAGGAAAATATAAAATAATATGGTGAGCATTTCAATCAGATTACTTATGGCTTCACTTGCTGCTAACTCTGTAAATCTTGGATGGATTCATTTAAAATGCATTTTATCTCTCAAATGATTATCTTGTTTCTGCAACTCAGAATATTTAGGTCCCTTGAATCTCTAGAGAAAGAAGAACTGCGCATCAGGTAGCAAATAATTAATGGTCTTAAGCACTGATCAATTAACCACTAAACATAAACCTGAATAATACACCAAATCTTAATCAGAATGACTTCAAAGTCTTCAAAATTCCTAAACGTAAAAACTTACGAGAAGAATGTTTAATTAACAGTTTCATAGCAATGTTAACAACATTATATATCTTGTTTACCTATTACTACATGAGTCCTGGAATTTTTACTGGATGAAACTACTGTCAATATAAAGTAGCTGTAAACTATATGAATCCTTCAAATGCAAGTTAGTTCTGGTATCATCTGTTTTCCTCTAAGTAGGAAACTCTGAAAATTTCACTTAATAATCAGATATCAGCATTCAACCCAAATGGATTTAGGTTAAAAAAAATCTTAATATGCTTACAGTATCGAAGGTTGACCTCCTGAATACAAGACAGGCAAAATTCTGAGTTCACTTTTCATGAGAGCAAAGATTTGCTATTTCAGGGGATCAGATAACTCCCAGGATTACAACTGCTTGTGTCTGTCAAACTCAGTTCTGCAAGCATCATCAGTTTGCAACCTTAAGGTTGAATCTGTTGCTATTTAATGCTACAACTAACACATTAGTACAATGTTTTCTTGGATCTCTGTTAGATATATTACCGGGGGAAAAAAATTAACAGCACAACATTCCCTTTTGTGTAAATTTACCAGAGCAGTTGTACTCACTAGCTTGCCTAGCCCGGTGTTTGTGGGTTCTTGCCAAATCCTTCCCAGACCGTGTCTCTTCTGATCCGTGCTCTGTTCCCTCTGATGAAATTCCAATGGAGAAAGGAGGCGTGCTACGTGTTTTTGACTGTCCCTCTTCAGCCAAAGAGTCAGCACACCCACTGCCAACTTCAGACGTGGAGGCCTCCCTTCCACTGTGTTCTCTGTCAGAAGAATCCAAGGACAGCTCCACCCTGGACTGATATGAATGCCCTTCTGCTCCTTGCAGTTCACTTTCAACGAGCTTGACCTTTTTGTCACTTCTGCTTTGGAGTGATATAGTAGCAGAGGCTGTCTGGACTGCAACATTTCCATCAGTCTCTAATGCTGCTGATTCAGTTTTCTGGATACTCTCATGCAGCGTAGTTGGATCTGTGGCTGCAGTGTTGATTTTTTCTGCCCCAATGATGGTAACAGCAGTTGTCTCTGGGTCACCAAGCTTCCCTTGAGTAAGGGATAACTGGAATTCCACCGTGCCTGAATGTTGGGGTTCTCTCTTTGTACAGCGAGGGTCCTGCAGTGATTCTCCAGAGCTGGCACACTCTTTCAGAAACAATCTAGAGCTGTTCGGCCTCTGGTTTATTTCTTTCTTCCCTGTAATATCTGTGTCACTTTCCGTCTCTCCATAGTAAGCCTCATCTTGAGACTCAGAAATGTAAAGTTCTAAAGGAAGGCCCTGCTTGCAAGATGCTTTGCTGCCAGTAATCTGTAGCGTAGTTTCTACTGTTTCCTTGCTCTTTGTTTCTTCATAATCTTCATATTCTGGGTGATCAGCTTTCTCACTGATGGACCTAATAGAATGCAAAAAAACCCACTATGATTAGTAACAAATAAGCATTTCTATGCCACTGTACTCTTTCGCCAGCATAGTAGGACATATTTATAGTGTCCTCACATTGATTTTAATTTCGACATCTCTTGCACTTAGGTTTCTAAGCAACTGATACAATGGAGACTAAATCGAATAGCCCCGAAAACAGACGTAGAAATTGTGATGCGTAATTAGCCCACATCTGTTCAATGTAATGCAGGCAGCATGATAACATTAGGCTGCCTGATCACTTAAACGATTGCTGTGTGCAGGCAGAGCTGACCATGCTGTTCATTGGCTGTACACATCTGCAAGAGGCCCAAATTCATAACTTGCCAGCACTGCTTTCACCTAGCCTGCACTGCGTAAACGGGAGATACATTGTTGCTAGCAGGTGCTAGGAGTCATGGTTAAAGAGAATCTTACCTGGGAAACATTGAAGAATGGCACAACATGGGAGAGAGCACACTCCAAGGTTTTTAAACACTGAACTGGAGGCCATGGTGGAAGAGGTGGAAAGTAGGAGAGATGTCCTCTATCTGCAGGGGGCCAGGAGGCCCTCTAGACACATGTTCAAAAGGCAGTGGGAGCAGATATCTGTGAGGTCAATGCTAGGAGTCAAGCCCCAAGAACCTGGATGCAGTACTGCAAGATGTTCAATGACCTCACATGAGTGGTCGAGGTCAGTGAATGCATCTTTAAATGCCATATCCTACCAATGGTACCAGTGGACCACTAGCCTCAGATACTGCTCAAATCACCACACCAATATCACTCACTTAACAACAATCTTCATCAATCAGGACTCATAACTAACATTCTTATGTATCACCTCACCCTCACACACTTCGCACTGTTGGAAGCCTTACACCCACATCTCACAGCTTGTACACTGCCAGCTATTTAACCATGACAACCACATTAGCCAACAAACTGCACAACATTCATTAACACACTTCTCTCTCTCTTGTAGAACAAAGTGGGGTACAATCAGAGGTAGCAGGAGCTAACTGGGGACAGACAGATGCACCTACCTGTCCGAACCCCCAAACAGGAGGTCATTATTGGGATGCTCATTGCTGAGGCAGTGGCCAGGTACAGGGCTGAAACCATCAAAAATGATAGTATCCTCATACCTACGCCTCCTTCTCACATCCCACTTCCCCCTCATCCTACCCTTTCTTCTGATTCACTGCAGATGGTATAAGCATGCACATCTTGCTTTCCTCCCACCCCTCCTCTCACCACAATCTTACCAATGAGCCTTTCTCCTTTCATATTCCAAAAAGGTGCAACCTTGCCAGGCAGTAGAGGAACAACAAAAAGACAGTGATAATGAAGACATAGCATTGGCACAACTCAGATACTGACATTGTGCATACCTTAACAGATAAATTAGCAGTGGAATCTGCAAATGGTGAGAGAATGGGCACGAGTGGCCTGCAGCCAAGGCGGGGAGCAAGGATAGCACAGGCGCCAGCTGGCCGGAGGGCGAGATTTTACACAGGTTTTGCTGCAGAGGACTCATATGAGAACTTTGATGGGGCAACCTACAGAAGAACACTAATGGGTTTTCACAACAAAATGTTTGGTGCATTGGGAATCCTGTCAGAAAGCCTGTGGTCAATGTCAAGGAACATGGAGGAGTCCAGTGCCACGGCACAGGGCTTTGTGCAGAGCTTGGAGCCCATTTTTTCCAGCATGAAAGTGGTCATCTGATGGTCAATGTTGCAGTTTCTATTGCAGTACAAGCAGATACCACCCAATGTTTGAATGCTTCAGTGGCAGCTCAGACTACTGTCATGCCAGGCCAACTTGCTGTCATGCAAGCTCAGCCTGCTGCCATTATGATTGTGAGTTACAGTGTGCAAAGGGACTTCCAGGGTCTCACTGCAGTCCCCCCAATAGATCACTCTGATTACTGAGGTGCTGCCCAGGGGATGTGACAGTGGCTCCATAAAGCATGAACCTGCTGTCCTCTCTCAGGAAAACAACATTCATCTGCCTGCCCTGAACACTCCTCCAGTTTCTTTAGGCACACTACAGCCTGCCGGACTGAACATTGAGTTCAATAATTTCAGAGCATGACAGCCCCCCATTTTACTTTCATTTTTAGTTATTTTTTCTTCCTTTTTTTTACATTCCTTTTTACATTTTTTACAATCTTTTTTTGCATTTATTTCATTTCATCTTAGTTTGTTCAGTTTGCTTACCCACTGTTTTTTTCAGGTTGTTTTTCTTCAGGTTTGCACTTGCTGCTGTTCAATATTCAGTGTATTCACACCTAATCTGTACTAATGCTTTGTCTTTCAACACACCATTAACATATTGTTTGCCTTTTCTCCGTGACCTTTTGGTCAGCTATGTGGTCTGGTCCAATCTGCACCTTCTCCTTTGTTATCTCTTGCCCCACCCCCACCTCACTTGTTTATAATCTGTGACTTTTCTAATATTTGTCAGTTCCGAAGAAGGGTCACTGACCCGAAACGTTAACTCTGCTTCTCTTTCCACAGATGCTGCCAGACTTGCTGAGTGATTCCAGCATTTCTTGTTTTTGTTCCAGTTTCTTTATGTTGCCTGTCAGCCAGCCTAGACTGCTACCACCCGTACCAAGATGTTGCAGTCTGCTGCTCGGCCTTTGAGGCCCAGAGAAGCTCAAGGTCATCCTCCAAGGCTATCTGCAGTCTCTTCCACTGAATGCCAATGGCTTTCCCCCAGCTCTGTTGCAGCCACTGGGGTAGTACTGCATAGGAGTACTAGGGATAGACAAAGGCATATAGAAGACAAGCACTGAGGGAATGCACAAGGATGACTTGTTGGCTTTTTTATGCAATATGGCATGATTTCATTTATAAATATTCATTTGTTTGGAATGTTTATTTTGTGGTGGCTTTTATTTTATCATTGTGGCCAAGCAGACCCTTTGATGTCACTGTATGGTATGGGACTGTTGGTGAATGGGGAATTGGGGGTGCAGTTACTGGTATTGCACGCGGATGAATTCTTGATGGATACCCTGAGCAGAAAGGGCTTGTCCAGGTTGCTCCCTCCCTTCCTCATCCTTCTCTTCTTCCTCCTCCTCCTCATGCTTCTGCACCTTGTCCTCCTCATGCTCCTGAGCTGCTCATCATATAGTTGGTGGCAAGGGCTGTCTCCTCATGATAGCAAGGTTGTGCAGTGTGCAGAAGACCACCACAAATCTTGACACCCACTCTGCTGAGTTTTTCAGGGTTCCTCCAGAACAATCCAGGCAATAGAAACATTGTTTCAGCATGCCAATGGTCTGTTCTATCACATTTTGTATGACACCATGGCTTTGATTGTATGCATGATGTTCACATGTGCAAGGGTTGTGCACTAGATTCCTGAGCCATGCCATCAGCCCTTGTCGCCCGGTAGCCCCACCCTTTGGTTTGCCATAGGGGCTCAGATGCAGAGGGTGCAGCGGACTGCAGCAGAATGAAGGCATCGTGACTTATGCCAGTATACCGAGCTTTGACCTGCATGATCTGCTGCCTATGGTCACACACCAGCTGGGCATTGAGAACGTGGAATCCCTTTCATTTCTGGCATAGTGTGCAGTTGACATGAGATATGCGCAAAGCAATGTTAGCACCCTGCATCATGGGGAAGTGTACAATCCTAGCGGAGCTATATGCTCGCTCCACCTGCTTAAACAGCTCTCAATGAATTGAGAGCCTTAGTGACATCCCTTATGCAACAGTGGACAGCAAACTTCAAGATGTTGCAAATATCTCCAGCTGCAGCCTGGAAGGAGCAATACGCATAAATGTTAATTGTCACAATCACCTTCACAGCCACTGGCAAGGAGGTTCTTGCTCTGCTGAGGTTGCAATTGTGGCTGCAGCAGGTGGCAGATTTCAGTGAGGACCTCCTTACTGAAGCACAGACAGCTCGCACATTGTTACTCGCTGAGCTTCCAGTTGGAGAATTGTTGCCTGAACACTCTGGGCAGACATGGCCTCCTGCAGAGAACTCTTCTTCCCCCCTCCTCCTACTTCCACTTCCAGCAACTTGCCCTGCTTTGCATGCCCTCAGTTCATTCTCTAGGTCATGCTGTATTTCAAGGGGTCTGTCTACCAGTCTGGGAGCAACTGGTTTGTGCAGAAGCCTTGAGGTCAGCAAAAAGTCCTTTAGCATCTGCCACACCCCTCCCTGTGGACTTTTGCAACTTGAAACAACAATAGAAAGCAGCAAACACTTGTAGAATTGTAGCAACAGCCAGAAGAAATCAACCAGCCATGAACCTGTAAGTAGTTGATAATGCCTTTAAATAGAGCAGGTGGGGAGTCCTTCCTGCTGCTGAACACGGGTTCAGCTGTGCAAGGTTAAGAAAGAGCATTAGCTGGAGCTTTAAGTTCCAAAATGGCACTGCTGATGTCCAGTGTTGTATGCTGATTGACCTCATGATCTGCCTCTTCTGCAAACCTTTAGCAGCCATTCACTGTGCGCCCACACTAACGCCCTTACCCATATGGCATTCAGCCTGATTGGTCCCACAAATGTATGAGCACCACGGATGCCATTTTGGAGCTCTAAGGGCACTCGTAGCACCCCAAAAAAGTGCTAATGAGCCCAATTTCTTGCCCACCATCTACAGCAATGAGAAACCATGAGGATGGATTTTCAGCTTGATATCAATGGAAATGAAAATGAATATCAGGTGGTTTCTGGAATACACAGCTGAGCTGCAATGGCAGTTTTCTGCCTGAGCAGCAAGTTGAAAATGTACCTTGATATCGATTACAGAATTTCTATTTAATTTTAGTACTATGGATGTTGTTTAAATGTAACAATTTGGTAGCTGCAGAGACTGTTTAAATTATTAATTTAGTATCTCAAATTCTTCATGGTTGCACCATGATCTAAATCTGTATCTATATTCAGTCAGAACATTTAAAGTTTTAGAGTCGTGTTGTACTTGGGAAATGTAAAAAAGTGCTTAAACCTTTCTCTTTACATAAGTTTTTGATTAGCATGTGTAACCTTTTGAGGTTAGAATTTTTCATGCAATGGTAGGAGATTGTATTTAGACTGGTGACACAGAAAGGAAGTGCACCAATCAGCAGTTGTCTGTACAAACTATCAAGTAACGAGCCTCTAATCTAATTGCCTAAATATACATTAAAGATATAGAAAGCATGGGGCTAAAATTGCACCTGTGAAGCACTAGTGAGTCAGGCATTCAAAATGATGAAAGGCTCTGGAAGACATCGTTCAGATTTACAGCCACTTTACAGCTAGCCCAACCAAAGTTAATTAAACTTTAAAGAAAATGGAAGCAATCAACAAATCAATTAAGTTGCAAATAAGGATGGTAAAAGGTCAAATCTATAACTCCCACATACATTAAAATTAATCTTTGAAGGCATTTTGATAGTGTTACTGCATAAACAATCACGATTGCCTGCAAAGTATGATACATGCCATATAGATATATATATATGCAAATGAACAGGAATTCTACAATATTAGGACAACCAGCACTGCAACTAGTTCTTTAAGTTCCTATAACAGTAAAAATTTTCCCAAATGTAATAACCAAGAACCTTTTTATGACATTCAATCATTTTAAAACATTCTGGAATGTAATACATTGCGCACAACTATAATTGAGAATTCATTGAACTGTGTTACTGCTAGACATGAAGAAGAATAAATTTATCATTCAGATTGTTAATGCATCTTATTAAGCTATTCAATTGTGATTTAAATCACTAATTACTTAATATTGTGCAACACTACTGACAGAAAGTAAGAGCGACATTTAGCAGTTGTCTATGAAAATTATCAAGTAACAAGTCTCTAATCTCTTGACCTGAATATGCATTCAAGATATGAGGTAAATTTGTACAACTCTGCTCCTGGCATGGAACATCACTTGTCAGGTGTGTGGAACATAGAACTGGGTGGAGAAGCCACATGCCTGATTCATAGCCCCCTACATTCACCAGAAAGTCAGGGACGCTGCAAATGAAGCACACTGACCTCCCTACAAAGTACTCCGATCTGTGCTTGCATTGGGTAAGGCCCCCTGACAAGAGAGAGCTTGCAAGGATGGCTGAAATGAAGAATAGAAAAGTGACTTGGGGTGTTCATGTGGATCAAAATAGATGGAGCTTTACCCTTTCTCCAATTTATGATACATGTGACCCAGAAGTACTTGATGTTAACACTGGGTGTGAAAAGTGGCAAATATTCATTTTCCCAATATTGATACCTTCTATCTTGACAAGCACAATAGCTCAACCCCTACTAAAATGTGTATACCCTCATGTCCTCTCCATAGGATCCAACTCCTGTTCCCTTGTTCTGGTGAAAATCACAGACCTGAAATGTTAACTCTGTTTCTCTTTCCACAGATGCTGTTAGACCTGCTGAGTATTTCTGGCAATTTCTGTTCTCATTCCTGTTCCCTTGATCCTATTCCCACAAAACTGCTGATCACCCAACATCCCCTCCTGGTCCCCGTGTTAGCTGATATTGTAAACGGTTCTCTCTCTTCAAGTGTTGTCCCTCTCTCCTTTAAATCTTCTGTCATCACCCTCTCCTCAAAAAAGCGACCCTTGACCCCACCACCCTTGTAAACTACCATCCCATCTCCAATCTCCCTTTCCTCTCCAAAGTCATTGAACATGTTGTCACCTTCCAAATCTGTTCCCATCTTTCCCGGAACTCCATGTTTGAATCCCTCCAATTAGGTTTCTGCCCTTGTCACAGTGCCTAAACAGCTCTTACCAAAGTCACAAAGGACATTCTATGTGACTATGACAAAGGTAAACTATCCCTCCTCGTCCTTCCCAACTTGTCTGCAGCCTTCAACACGGTTGAACACATCATCCTCCTCCAACGCCTCTCCACTGTCGTCCAGCTGGGTGGGACTGCTCTCACCTGGTTCCATTCTTATCTATCTAATCATAGACAGAGTATCATTTGCAATGGCTTCTCTTCCTGCTCCCATACCGTTACCTCTGGTGTTGCCAAATGATCTATTCTTGGCCCGATCCTATTTCTCATCTACATGCTGCCTCTTGGTGACATCATCCAAAAGCACAGCTTTAGTTTTCACCACCACTTCTCTAGACTCCTCCACTGTTGCTAAATTATCAGACTGCTTATCCGACATCCAGTACTGGATGAGCAGAAATTTCCTCTAATTAAATGTTGGGAAGACTGAAGACATTGTTTCTAGTCCCCACTACAAACTCTGTTCCCTTGTTACCAAATCCATCCCTCTCCTTGGCAACGGTCTGAGATTAAGCCAGTCTGTTCACAGCTTGGTATTCTATTTGACCCCGAGATGAGCTTCTGACCTCGTGTTCATGCCATCACTAAGACCGCCTATTTCCACCCCCGTAGCATTGCCTGACTTTGCCCCGTCTCAGCTCACCTGCTGCTGAAACCCTCTTTCATGCCTTTGTTTCCTCTAGACTTGATTATTCAAACTCACTCGTAGCTGGTCTTCCACATTCTACTCTCCGTGCACTTGAGGCTATCCAAAATTCTGCTGCCCGTGCATTTACTTGCACCAAGTCCCGTTCCCCTATCACCCCTGTACTCACTGGCCTACATTGGCTCCTAGTCAAGCTATGTCTTGATTTTAAAATTCTCATCCTTATTTTCAAATGCTTACGTGGCTTCATCCCTTCCTATCTCTGTAATCTATTCCAGCCCCACAACCCTCCAAAATATCTGTGCTCCTTTAATTTGGGCTTCTAGTGCATCCATGATTTTAATCGCTCCACCATTGGTGACCACGTCTTCAGATGCTTAAGCCCCAAGCTTTGTAATTCCCTCCCTGCACCTCTCCACCTCACTTTCCTCCTTTATGACACTCATTAAAACACACCTCTTTGACCAAACTTTTGGTCATCTGACCTAATATCTCCTTTTGTGGTTTGGTATCATACTTTGTTTTATAATGCTATTGTGAAGGGCCTTGGGATGTTTTTATTATGTTAAAGGTGCTATATAAATATAAGTTGTTGTTGTTGTGTGTGTTTTTCTAAATGTGGGTTATTCACCTTCAGCCTTGATTTTCTATGATCTGTCGTGACTGACTCACTGTCATATGGCCTTCCCTAGCTCAGACAGTGGGATGATCTAGCCCACAAATTATTCCACTGCTATTAATGCAGCTTTGTCAAAAGCTGCCAGGAAGTGTAATTCGAATCAGATGATCTCAATGATGCCATTTCTCCCTTGTCCCTGTGGGTTGGAATGTCTTGTTTCCACATGGTTCTCCATCTAGTGGCCTGGCTGTGAAGTAAAAAATCTCACCTAATCTTGCAAGGAAATGATTTGCAGATGGACATACAAGTTCCATTCATATGACGATAAATTGGATAGCCTCATTTTTTGGGCACAAGGGTCACGATTCGAACCTGCCAGTGCCTGTTCTGATTGAGGTGGACAGAATATACCCACCTCAGTTCATGATTGTGGCACTAGCCGGTGTGCTGCCAGCGCTGCTGTCTGTTCCTGAACACTGCCAGTGAACTCTGCACACAGTAGGAGGCCCAGCAGCATTGTTTGCAGGTCATGTGGTACAACCAGCCTGATGTTCTTAAAGGCAGACTACATCTTAAAGGGAAACTACACAAAAAGATTGCTGAAATGTAAATTCTTGGAAACTGAACACAGGGAAGAGGGATCCATAATGACAGATGCAGTGCTGGAGGCATTAGTGGTGCAGATGGGCATGAGGAAAGATGCCATGGGGAAAGACTGGGGACCAGGAAACCCTCAAGGTCAACCCTCAGAAGGAAGTGCAAGCAGGTGGTCAGAAAGATTGAATCCCAGAGTTGGGAACCGAGGGTCTGGCAACAGTGCCACAAGAAATCTAATGACCTCATGCAGGTGGTCAAGGTCAGTGAATGCATCTTCACGTGACATCTCCTACCCAACAAACTGCTCAATGCTCCACACACCCATCAATCACCCAGCAGCACTCCCTGGCATTCGGGAGTCACACCTAACATCCAGAGACCACATTCTCACCCACCCACCAATGCTGCCAGCCTCACACCCACCTCTCACTCCATTCACAGACCTTCAGTTATTCAGCTATGGCAGGTACATCACCCAAATACAGTGCTACACAACCTCTGACATTCTGCCCTCTCTCTTGCAGAACAAGGTGGCACACAATAGAATGGAGCAAAGCAGAACTGACGGAGGACAAGGATACCTGTAATTCCTAAGCCGTATGGAGGAGATGGTTCTCTGCATCATGGGGCCTCTGCGATGGGACTTGTGGCATCTGACATCTCTGAGAACATTGAGGATGATGGTATGTTCCTGCCTTATACCCATTCTCAACTCCCAGCACAACCTCATCCTGCTATCTGGCAATGATGACCAAGCAGCTGATGGTGTGACCATGGACCTTTTGCTTCCCGCCCAAACCACACTTAGTGTCATGTATTTGGAGTTTCAAAAGGCATTTGATAAGGTGCCACATAAAAGATTACTGCCGAAGATAAGAGCTCATGGTGTTAGGGGTAATATATTAGAATGGATAGAGGATTGGCTAACTAACAGGAAACAGAGAGTCGGGATAAATGGTGCATTTTCAGGTTGGCAAACTGTAACTGGTGGACTGCCACAGGGATCAATGCTGGGGCCTCAACTATTTAAAATCCATATTAATGACTAGGATGAAGGTACAGAGTGTATTATAGCCAAATTTACTGATGATGCAAAGATAGGTTAAGTGAGTGGGAAAAAATTTGACAGATGGAGTGTAATGTGGGAAATGTGAGGTTATTCACCTTGGTCGGAAGAATAGAAAAGCAGATTATTATTTAAATGGAGAAAGACTATAGAATGCTGCAGTACAGAGGGATCTGGGTGTCCTCGTACTTGAATCACAAAAAGTTAGTGTGCAGATACAGCAAGTGATTAGGAAAATGGAATGTTGGGCTTTATTGAAAGGGGGATGGAGTATAAAAGTAGGGAAGTCTTGCTACAACTGTACAGGGTGTTGGTGAGACTGTACCTAGAGTATTGTGTACAGTTTTGGTCTTCTTCCTTAAGGGGAGATGGTGGTATTGTGGTAATGTCAATGAACTAGTAACAGGTTCAAATTCCACCATGGCAGCTGGTGGAATTTAATTTCAATTAATTAATACAAATCTGGAATTGAAAGCTAGTTTCAGTTGGTGCCAGGAAAGAGTAAGAGGTGACTTGTTTGAAACCTATAAGATCCTGAGGGGTCTTGACAGGGTGGATGTGGAAAGGATATTTCCCCTTGTGGAAGAATCTAGAACTAGGCTTCACTGTTTAAAAATAAGGGGTCGCCCATTTAAGACAGAGATGGGGAGAAATTTTTTCTCTCAGCGGGTCGTGATTCTTTGCAATTCCCTTCCTCAAAAGGGGGTGGAAGCAGAGTCTTTGACTATTTTTAAGGCAGAGGTTGATAGATTCTTGATAAGCGAGGGGGTGGAAGGTTATCGGGGATAGGTGGAAATGTGGAGTAATCAGTTCAGCCATGACCTTATTGAATGGTGCAGCAAGCTCGAGGGGTCGGGTTCCACATCCAACTGTCAAGACTCCTCAGGATCTTATATGTTTCAATCAAGTCGCCTCTTACTCTTCTAAATTCCAGCGGATACAAGCCTAGCCTGTCCAATCTTTCCTCATAAGACAGCCTGCCCATTCCAGGTATTAGTCTAGTAAACTAGTTGGGGACAGCATATAGGAGAGTGCTGAAGGAGCATTGCACACCAAGATGCTGGGTGCATTGTCTAGCCTGTCAGGCAGCCTCATGACTATTAAGAAGAATGAAGGAGTCCAACTCCAACTTGGCAGAGGGGATGGAGCAGAGCGTGACCTCTCCTCAGCCTCTGCTTCATGTGCTGCAGACCCAGAGGCACTGCCACTGCTGCACCATACCTGTTGCAGCCTTTGTATGGGAAGGTCACCTGCAATCCCTGTGAGGATGAGGCAATACCCTCTGGCAATAGAAGGAACTCACCAAAACACCTCCAAAAACATTACAGAATACTTTCAGACACTTTACAAAAGAAAGATTTCCAAAAATTACTTTACCTGCAACCAGAGTGCCCAGCCCTTTAAATAATACTACTGCAGGGCCCATCTTGCAGCTTCCCACTTCTATTTTCTTGACTAAACAATAAAGACTCTGCATGGACATTTGTTGCCCAAATTTGGGATCCTGGGGGCTTACATCAGCTAGGTGGGCTGTGTGACATCAGGGTAGCGCCAAATCAACATCTTATGGCACATGCAGGGGACACACCTGCATGTGCCCATATCCTTGCAGAATGCCACACAGGAGTTGGCTGGCATTGTATTGTGCCCTTGGGAAATGGAAGTAGGCATCTAGCCGTGTCACGCTACTCAGTTTCATGCCCATAATCTTCTATTTGGGAATATAGCCTTCAACCATTGAGCTGCCCAGTGTGCAAAAGTGTTTGGATAATAATGTCTACAGGACGTTAGCATTATACAGGAAAGCACAACTACTTTCAATAGAGTCTGATTACCTTAAGGAAATCTCAATAATAATGTAATTAAGCATTTTACATCAGTTAGATGTCATCTTGTTAGTGAGTCAACTGAGTGACTAAATCAAAGTACTTTTTTCACTTCCTGTACTTTAATGTTGGGTTCTATCATCGTAAAATGTAAACAACATAAGTGCTAATAAAGAAATAGGCTTGTTGGTTTTCAGCATAAATGGCTCTACCTTTTAATGAGGATTTGCAGAGTTTCACTGGTCCCATCTATCAGCTGCATGGCTTCAGAATGGGTTAATTCTGAACAAGGTTTACTGTTGATCGAGATGAGCTCATCTCCCTCACATAATCCAGCTCTGCAGGCTTTACTCTTCTTCCGAACCTAGAAACATGACAGGTACACACAAAATAGATCTAGCTCGTAAAATGTACAATTTTAATGTTGTATAGGAATCAATCAAAGCACTATACACCTAAGCAAAAGGACTAAGGTAGTTCTTTACACATATAGACATTTTAACATAATTATGGAAATGTCTTGTGAAGGATAAATCTTTTTAATGAGTAGCAGTAGATTATAGACTCTGGGATTGTTGAATGTATTGTAAAGTGTGTTGCACATTATTGAGGTGAATTTCTGTAGGATTTTCTGCTCCGTAGTTTAAGCCGTTTTTTCTGGGATATTTGCAGCTCTTCCACCAAAGTTCAACGAATAAGCAGGAAAGATCAGGTGTAGAATTCACCTGCCATGTGCTCAAACTCTGGATTTGGTCTTGAATAATCTTCTTAAATGCTTTATCTTGGCATTTCTGTAACATAATTCACCAAATAATCTTAATGTATCAGTGCAGCCGTACCTTGGTGTCCCACCAGTAACAGGAAAACATGACGTGTTTTGTGAGACCAGTTGCACCTATGTCTTACATCATAAAACAAAGTCACATTTTCAGGTAAAAATAAGAAAAGAATCTGTCAACTACTGTATTAAAAAAAGGGAAGAATTTCCACAGGGATTATTCTGATTTCCCAATCTTACACAGTAACATCAATGATAGAAACAGTAAACAAACAGCGTAAATGGCCATTTAGTCATTTACATTGTTTCTCCGGGGGCTCTGCCAACTTCTTGCAAAGTTACCTGGAAGACCAGGGGAAGACCCACACAATTCCAGGTAATTATCTCAAAATAATAATAAGATGGGATAGGTGCTTAATATACAAGGATAAAAAGTGTTCAGAAAAGATAGAGAAGGAAAAAGGGAGATGGGATAACAGTACTGATTGGAAAGACATTGTAGTGTTGGAAAGTGGGGATGTCCTTGAGGGGGCAAGGACAGAATCCATTTGGTTAGAGTTCAGAAGCAAAAGGATATGATCACACTACTAGAGATATTCTATAGGCCTCCAAATAGTAAAAGAGAGATAGAGGAGCAACTCTGCAGAGAGATCACAGCGATGTGCAAGAACTATAGAGTGATGATGTTGGGGGACTTTAATTACCCAAATATTGATTGGGATAATTTTAGAATAAAGGGAAAGGAGGGGGATGAATTTCTGGATTGTGCATGGGAGAACTTCCTTGAACAGTATGTTCTTGGCCCATCTAGAAAGGAGGCATTGACGGATCTGGTGCTGGGAAATGAGGTGGGCCAAGTAAACCAAGTGTCTGTGGGGGGAGCACTTGGGTAAGAGTGACCATTGTATCATAAGGTTTAGACTCCTAATGCAGAAAAGCAAGGAACGAGATAAGATAGAACGGCCAGGTTGGAAGTCAGCTAATTTCAATGCGATGAGGAGGGATCTAGCCAGGATAAAATGGAACCAAAGACTGACAGGAAAAACTGTAATGGAACAATGGGTTATATTTAAGGAACAGATGCTTCAGGTACAGGCTAGGTACATTCCAACAAGGGAGAAAAGTAGGGGAACTAAAAACAGGGCTCCTTGGATGACAAGGGAGATAAAGATTATGATGAGACAAAAAAGGAGGGTGTGTGATGCATGTCAGGTGAATTCTTCAAGTGATAACCAGGCCAAATACAATATGGTGTAGATGTAATGAGTTCTGATGAAAGGTCACAGACCTGAAACGTTAACTCTGCTTCTCTCTCCACAGATGCTGCCTGACCTGCTGAGTATTTCCAGCACTTTCTGTTTTTATTTCAAATACATTAAGGTGATTGGGGAGGTGAAGAGGAAAGTAAGACTGGCAAAGAGAGAATATGAGAATAGAATGACAGTCAACATAAAAGGGGACCCAAAAATCTTCTACTGGCATGTAAATAATAAGTGGGTAGTAAAAGGTGGGACCTATTTGGGACAAAGAGGTGAAGGGCAAGGCTAGAATTCTTAAAGAGTACTTTGTATCAGTGTTTACTAAGGAAGAGGAATCTGACAAAATATCAGTTGAAGCGGGAAGAGTAGAGGCAATGAATAGGGTAAAAAGTGAGAGGGAGGAGGTACTGGAAAGGCTGGATATGCTTAGGGTAGTTAAGTCACCTTGTCCAGATGACTTGCATCCCAGGCTGCTAAAGGAAGTGAGGATGGAGATAGCGGAAGGGCTTGCCATAGTCTTCCAATATTCCCTCGATATGGGGGAGGTGCCAAAGGATTGGAGAATGGAAAATATGACACCCTTATTCAAGAAAGGGTGTAAGGACAGTTCTAGCAACTACAGGCCAGTTAGTTTAACATCAGTGGTTGGTAAGGTTTTAGAAACAAAAATCAGGGAAAAAATCAACAGACACATGGAGAGGTTTGAGCTAATTAAGGATAGCCAGCATGGATTTGTAAAAGGCATATCATGCTTGACTAATCTAATTGAATTTTTTGATGAGGTAACAGAGAAGGTTAATGAAGGGATGCGGTGGATGTTATCTATATAGACTTTAAGAAAGTGTTTGATAATTGAAAATTGAGGCTTATGGAATAGGAGGGTCAGTGTCCAACTGGATAAAAAAATTGGCTTAAGGACAGAAAGTAGCAAGTTGTCGTGAATGGTTGTTTTTTTAAGACTGGAGGACAGTAGACAGTGGTGTTCCCAAGAGTCAGTGCTAGGATCACTGCTTTTTTTTTTAGTATGTATAAATGATTTGGATCTTGGAATACAGAGTAGAATTTCAAAATTTGCCAATGATACCAAACTTGGGGTCATTGCAAACAGTGAGGATGATTTGAACTGCCTGCAACAGGACAAGATAGGCTAGCAGAATGGGCAGACAAGTGGCAGATAGAATTTAATACAGACAAGTGTGAGGTGATGCATTTTGGCAGAAAGGATCGGGTGAGGCAATACATACTTAATGCGCAATTCTAAAGACTGTGCAGGAACAGAGAAGCCTGGGGGTGCATGTGCATTGATCTTTGAAAGTGGCAGGACATATTGAGAGAGTGGTTAGTAAAACATATGGGATCTTGGGCTTTATAAATAAAGGTACGGAGTACAAAAGCAGGGAAGTTATGTTGCACATTTATAAAGCTCTGGTTAGGCCCCAACTAGAACACTGCATCCAGTTCTGGTCACCACACTTTAGGAAGGATATGAGGGTCCTTGGGAGGGTGCAGAGGCGAGTTACCAGAATAGTTCCAGGGATGAGGGATTTTAGTTACAAGGTTAGGTTGGTAAAGCTGGGGTTGTTCTCCTTGGAGCAAAGGAACAACAAAGAACAAAGAACAGTACAGCACAGGAACAGGTCATTCGGCCCTCCAAGCCTGCGCTGATCTTGATGCTTGTCTAAACTAAAACCTTCTGCACTTCCGGGGACCATATCCCTCTATTCCCATCCTATTCATGTATTTGTCAAGATGCCTCTTAAATGTCGCTATCGTACCTGCTTTCACCACCTTCCCTGGCAGCAAGTTCCAGGCACTCACCACCCTCCGTGTAAAGAACTTGCCTCACACATCCCCTCTAAACTTTGCCACTTGCACCTTAAACCTATGTCCCCTAGTAACTGACTCTTCCACCCTGGGAAAGAGCTTCTGACTATCCACTCTGTCCATGCCAGTCATAACTTTGTAAACCTCTATCATGTCACCCCTCCATCTCCGTCGTTCCAGTGAAAACAATCCGAGTTTATCCAACCTCTCCTCATAGCTAATGCCCTCCAGACCAGGCAACAGCCTGGTAAACCTCTTCTGTACCCTCTCCAAAGCCTCCACATCCTTCTGGTAGTGTGGCGACCAGAATTGCACGCAATATTCTAAGTGTGGCCTAACTAAGGAAATTGAGGGGAGATTTGATAGAGGGGTACAAGATTATGACAGGCTTAGACAAGTTAGACAAGGAAATACTGTTCCCATTAACTGATGGTACAAGGACTAGGAGACACATTTGAAGCTTTTGGGCAAGAGATGCAGGGGGAATGTGAGGAAGAACTTTTTTACACACCGAGTGATAATGAGCTGGAACTCGCTGCCCATGAGGGTGGTGAAAGCGGAGACAATCAATCATTTCAAGAGGAAATTGGATGGGCACTTTAAGGAAGTAAACTTGCGGGGCTATGGGGATAAGTGGGGGAGTGGGACTGACTGAATTACTCCGCAGACAGCCAGCATGGACTCGATGGACCGAATGGCCTCCTCCTATGCCATAAATGTAAATGACTCTAGGAGTATATTTTGAGTTTCTGGTAAGATGTTTGTGCTTAATTATCTTAGTTAGAATCGCCTAATGGTGTCATTGCTTTATACATCACTCTACCATGCTATTATTTTATCGTGCTTTGATGTATGCATTTTGTTAATAAATTACATTATCTCCAGTAATTTGGAAGGATAAACAAAAATGAGCCTGGAACTTCTGGGGGTTTCTCCTGATGTTCTGTCATAATTTTTCCAGAACCCCCGAGAAATGGTGTTAAAGATTAAAAACAGCCTTTTCAGCTGTTCTTCTTGATTCCCACTGCAAGATCTGGTTTGATCATCTAAAACAACACTGCAGCTCCCTCTCCTCATTCTGATCCTCCCAATAAGGACAACTCCAGGATCCTCTTCTGAATGACAAACTCTCTTCTCTGGCACCCTTTCTTTGCTTAGCCATCATTATCTGACAACACCAAACGTGACGAGCTCATGAACATTTTTACCTGGAAGAATGAGCTCATCTTTGCAGCTGCCTCAGCTGCCTACTACCTCTTTTTCTCACCTGCCCTGGGTTCACCTTATCTCCTCATCATTTGTTATAACCCCATGAGTCCAGTTTTGATCCCTCTAACATCCTATTTTTCATCAGGAATGGGGCAGTAACAACAGCAAAATTCCAAAAAAAATAAAGATTTAGCACCCTGGTAAGGTTGCTGGTCTGGCCTGACCCTTTTTAGTCTAGACTGGGAAATAGGAGGCCGAGACTGTAACTGGAAACAGGCAGGAGCCTAATTCACTTGGCTGCGTTTAGCAAGCAGGACCTCAAAGGTAGTAATCTCTGGATTACTCCTAAAGCCACGTGCTAGTGAGTATAGAAATAGGAAAATACACCAGATGAATGCATGGCTGGAGAGATGGTGCAGGAGGGAGGGTTTCAGATTTCTGGGGCATTGGTACCAGTTCTGGGGAAGGTGGGAGCTGCACAAGCCAGACGGTCTGCACCTGAACAAGACTGGGACAAATATCCTTGCAGGAAGGTTTACCCATGCTGTTGGGGATGGTTTAAACTGGCTTGGCAGGGGCATGGGAACCTGAGCGCAGTCTTAGATAGGACAATTTCAGAAGAGGGAACAGGAGGCAGAAAATTACCGAGTGACTCTGAAAGACAGAAGAAGCAAAGGTTAAAAAGTGTGCAGCACAGGAATTTGGCAGTGTTAAAGGGTATTTATTTAAATGCAAGGAGTCTAGTAAATAAAGCTGATGAGCTGAGGGTACAGATGGCAACACGATATCGTTGCTATAACAGAAACTTGGCTTAAGGAGGGGCAAGAATGGCAGCTCAACATCACTGGATATAGAGTTTTCAGGTGGGATAGAGAGGGAGATAAAAAAGGAGGGTGTGTAGCATTATTAGTAAAGGAATCAATAACAGCTTTGAGGAGGGACGATATGCTAAATGAATCATCAAATGAGGCCATATGGGTGGAGCTCAGAAATAAAAAAGGGGCAGCCACACTACTAGGAGTGTAGAATAGACCCCCAAATAGTGAGAGGGAGGTAGAAGAACAAACATGTAGGCAAATTTCTGAGTGCAAAAACTATAGGGCAATAATAGTTGGGGATTTCAACTACCCCAATATCAACTGGGATGCAAAACAGTGTGAAGGGCACAGAGGGGACAAAATTCTTGAACTGCATTCAAGAGAACTTTTTTAGCCAGCACATAACAAGCCCAACGAGAGGGGGCGCAATTCTAGATTTAGTCTTCAGTAATGAAACTGGGCAAGTGGATGAAGTAACAGTGGGTGACCGTTTTGGAGATAGTGACCATAATACAGTAAGTTTTAGCATAATCATGGAAAAGGACAAAGATAAAGCAGGAGTAAAAGTTTTAAATTGGGAGAAGGCAAATTTTAAGAAACTGAGAGGTGACCTCGCGAAAGTGGACTGAATACAGCGACTTGAAGGACAATCAGTAGCAAACCAGTGGGAGGCATTCAAAAGCGAGATACTACAGGCACAGTGTAGGCATGTCTCAACAAAGATAAAGGGTGGTACTGCCAAATCTAGAGCCCCCTGGTTATCTAGAAGCTCACAGGGTAAGTTCAAGCAGGAAAAGAAAGCTTATGAGGATCACAAAAATCTTAATCTTTAGAAAGCCTAGAGGATTATCAAAAGTGCAGGGGTGAAGTAAAAAAGGAAATTAGAAAAGCAAAGAGAGGACATGAAAAATTATTGGCGGTAAAATCAAAGAAAACCCAAAGATGTTTTATCAGTACATTAAGAGCAAGAGGATAACTAAGAAAAGGGTAGGGCCTATCAGAGATGTACAAGGGAACTTATGCATGGATCCAGAAGATGTGGGCAGGGTTCTTAATGAGTTTTTTTGTCTCTGTCTTCACAAAGGAGAGGGTTGATGTAGACATTGTAGTTAAAGAGGAGTGTGAAATATTAGATACGATAAGCATAATGAGAGAGGAAGTACAAGAGGATCTGACATCCTTGAAAGTTGATAAATTGCCAGGGCCAGATGGATTGCATCCCAGGTTGTTAAAGGAAGCCAGGGAGGAAATAGCGGATGCACTGAGGATCATCTTCAAATCCTCACTAGATACAGGAGTTGTGCGAGACAATTGGAGGTCTGCGAATGTTGTACCATTGTTTAAAAAGAGTGCGAGGGAAAGGCCAAATAATTATAGGCCAGTCAGTCTGACCTCGGTGGTGGGCAAATTGTTAGAATCTTTTCTGAGGGACAGGATAAACTGCCACTTAGAAAGGCAGGGATTAATCAGGGATAGTCAGTATGGATTTGTTAAGGGAAGGTCATGTCTTACTAACTTAATTGAGTTTTTTGAGGAAGCAACAAGAAGGATTGATGAGGGTAGTGCAGTGGATGTGCTCTGCATGGACTTTACTAAGGTATTTGACAAGGTCCTACATGGCAGACTGGTCAGAAAAATAAAAGCCCATGGGATACTGTGGAATGTGGCAGGTTGGATCCAGAATTGGCTCAGGCACAGGAAACAACAGGTAGTAGTCGACGGATGTTTTTGTGAATAGAAAGCTGTTTCCAGTGGCGTTCCACAGGGTTCAGTGTTGGGTCCCTTGCTATTTGTGGTATATATTAATGATTTGGACATAAATATAGGAGGCATGATTGGGAAATTTTTAGATGACACAAAAATTGGCCGTGTAGTTGATAGTGAAGAGGATAGCCGTAGACTCCAAAAATATATCAATGGTTTGGTTGAGTTGGCGTAAAATTGGCAAATGGAATTCAATCCAGAAAAGTGTGAGGTAATGCGTTTGGGGAGGGCAAATAAAGCGAGGGAATACACAGTAAATGGGAGGATATTGACAGGAGTAGAAGAAGTGAGAGACCTTGGAGTGCATGTCCACAGGTCCCTGAAGGTGGCAGGACAGGTAGATAGAGTGGTAAAGAAGGCATATGGAATGCTTTCCTTTATTGGCCGAGGTATAGAAAACAAAAGCAGGGATGTAATGCTGGAACTGTATAAAACGCTGATTAGGCCACAGTTGGAGTATTGCGTGCAGTTCTGGTCACCACATTACAGAAAGGACATAATTGCTCTGGCGAGAGTACAGAGGAGATTTACAAGAATGTGGCCAGAGCTCGAAAGTTGCAGCTATGAAAAAGATTGGATAGGCTAGGGTTGTTTTCCTTACAACAGAGGAGGATGTGGAGTGACTTAATTGAGGTGTACAAAATTATGAGGGGCCTAGATAGAGTAAACAGGAAGGACCTGTTTCCCCTAGTGGAGAGGTCAGTTACCAGGGGGCACAGATTTATGGTGATTGGTAGAAGGATTAGAGGGGACATGAGGAAAAACTTTTTCACCCAGAGGGTGGTGGATGTCTGGAATTCACTGCCAGGAATGGTGGTGGAGGCAGAAACCCTCAATTCTTTTAAAAGGTACCTGGACATGTACCTGAAGTGCTGTAACCCAGCAAGGCTATGGACCAGGTGCTAGAAAGTGGGATTAGATTGGTGGCTAGTTTTCTTTTTCGGCCGGCACGGACACAATGAGCTGAATGGCCTCCTTCTCTGCCATAATTTTTCTATGGTTCTATGGTATGCTGACAATGCAACCACTAGGTGGCACAGTACTAGTACATGCACAAATACAGCCTCTTCCTCTGAAACGTCACTGTCTGTGATGTCTCAGGTAGCTGCCATTAATAAAGATGGCGCTGCTCAATTTATCACAAAAAACAAATTTAACCCGAAAATCCCCTCAATAGCTGCCATCGCCGCCACCATCCCACCCCCTACAGTCCCTCGCTCCCTCCTTCCATTGCACTTCTCTTTGCTGCTCCCCCCTGCCCCCGTTTTCTCGTCACTCGCTCCCCACTGCCTTCCCTTAGCCACTTGCTCCAGCGTCGTCGCTCCCCCTGCCTCCAGTCACTTGCTCCCCGCTTCCTCCCCACCCCGCTATCCGGCCGCTCGCTCCCTGCTTCCCTCCCACCGTCCAGCCACTCGCTTCAGACCACGCCGCTTCCCTCCTCTCAGCCGCTCACTCCCACATTCAATCGTTCCCCTCCATGCTGCCCGAAGAAGCAAGGCGGGCCGCGAGGGGTGATGGGGTGACATGGTAGCGGCTGAGGGGGGAGAGCAGCCAGTGGGGCGGGAGAAAGTGTCAAGGGCGGGAGCGAGTGGTTGATAGGGGGGAAGCAGAGAGGCCTGGAGTGAGTGGCCGAGGGGGGAGAGCGGCCATTGTGCGGGAGTGAGTAGCTGAGGTGGGGGGACGTGGGCAGGGGGAGCCAGTGGCTGCGGGAAGGCAGTGGCGTGGCATGGCAGGGATCGAGCGGGGTGAAGCGGTGATTGAAGCAGAGATGGTGGAAGGGAGCGGGGTACTGTTTGGGTGACTGGAGATGGCTATTGAGGAGTGAGGATGTCATTGCGTGGTGACATCTTGCAGTTGAGGCCAAAACATTGTATGGTTTCAAGAAGGTTAGATATAGCTCTTGGGTTTAAAGGGATCAAAGGATGTGGGGCGAAAGTGGGAACAGGTTACTGAGTTGGATGATCAGCCATGATCATAATGAATGGTGGAGCAGGCTCGAAGGGCCAAATGGCCTACTCCTGCTCCTATTTTCTCTGTGCACATACATGCATTCATACTGGCGGGCTGGCAAATGTTTGCTCGCATTGCTGATGTCCGCGATCACCCTGCACATGCTCTGCGTTGTCAGGAGTCAGCTTGTATAGGCATACATAGGACACCACTGCTGTTTTAGAGTTCCAGTGGGTGGCGCACATGCTGCGCAAGCCCCATTACCATGGAGCCCTATGTAGAGCAGCCTAACCAGCTGTCCTTAAAGAGACTACTTTTAAACTGTGAGTTAAAAGGTGAGTGGTTTTAAGGATTTTTGTGGGACATGGAGGAGTATGAATTCTCCTCCCAGCCCCCACAAAATTCTTCCTGCCAACTGTTAGATGTCCCATCCCTGCCTCCTGCCCCTTGCAGCCACATGTCAGGCCAAAACAATTTCAGCCTATTCATTTGTCTGGCTTCAATTATCTGTTCCTAGCTTTTCATTTGTACTAAAGGCTTTAATGCATGTAACTTTCTCCCCTTCCCTAATCTCTGGTCATTCCTGCACCTTTCATATTCTTTTCTTTTTTCTTTTTGGGCCTCCTTATCTCGAGAGACAATGGATACGCGCCTGGAGGTGGTCAGTGGTTTGTGAAGCAGCGCCTGGAGTGGCTATAAAGGCCAATTCTGGAGTGACAGGCTCTTCCACAGGTGCTGCAGACAAATTTGTTTGTTGGGGCTGTTGCACAGTTGGCTCTCCCCTTGCGCCTCTGTCTTTTTTCCTGCCAACTACTAAGTCTCTTCGACTCGCCACAATTTAGCCCTGTCTTTATGGCTGCCCGCCAGCTCTGGCGAATGCTGGCAACTGACTCCCACGACTTGTGATCAATGTCACACGATTTCATGTCGCGTTTGCAGACGTCTTTATAACGGAGACATGGACGGCCGGTGGGTCTGATACCAGTGGCGAGCTCGCTGTACAATGTGTCTTTGGGGATCCTGCCATCTTCCATGCGGCTCACATTGGACTCTTGTGAAGACAGAAGGAAAATATCTTTGAGTAGCTCCTGCATCTCTTGATCCCCTAATAATGGCAGAACGAAATCTGTTTTTAATAAGCCCAACTCCTCAAGTCTTTTGGGTTTATTGACAGAGGATCCATGGGGAGGGTGCAGCTCAGCACCTACACTACGATGCCTCAAATCAAAGCAGTTCAGGGCCCGGCTATTTAATGATGTATGCACTGATAAGTTTTGTTCAACACAGACTGAATTTGTCAAACTGTAGGGCACCCTTAACTGCACATTCCCAATGAGGTGCAATGCTCACAGGGAACAATAGAAAACTATAGGACCATTGTGCCCGACTTTTCACCTGTGATTTCCTAACCAACCCTCCCTAGTGAGTGCAGCTCGTTGCTGGGGTATCCAACCAGTGAATCAACCCTTCTATAACTAAGGCTGCTGATTCCATAGAAAAGTAGACAGAACTGTGGAATTTTGTACTAAACTATTGGTAAAAATATGGTGATCCAGAGATTATTCAGTCACTGCAAATCAGTGACCCTGCTCTTCAGTGTCGTGCAGTCCAGTGTTTTACATTTATGTGCAAGTTCTGGTTGAGCCAAATGCAAACGTTCCCAGCTCTATCTAAAAATAGCTTCCATATAATGGCAGTTGTGTTTTATGTTACATAATTTGATCTAAATACAGTCTATCCACATGACCTTAAAAACTTTCCCACCCAAAGCAGTTTTCAATTCCCATTGAATATAATAGAATTTTCTAAAATATCAAAATGAAAAGAGTTAATTGTCTGATTTGTTTTTCATAAGGTGCAAGCCAAACAGAGTGTGTTCCTTTTCTCATGTACTATATGTAATGATCTGTTGCATAAACATAATTCATAAATGTTCACTTAGCTCAATTGATAGCACACTTGATGCTGAGCCAGAAAGTTGTGGATTCCAGTCTTAATACAGACTTGAGCACAAAATCTAGGCTGCTATTTCAGTGCACTACTGGGAATGCTTCAGTTTTGTAAATACCACCTTTTGGACGAAAAATATAACTGAGGTGCTGTCTGTCTATTCAGGTGAATATAATAGATCCCATGGCATTATTTGATGAAGCGGTGGGGGTTTTCTCAGTGATTTGGCTGACATGCCTTCCTCACTGATTAGCACCAAAAATTATAATGAATGTACAGCAGGAAACAAGCCATTCAGCCCAACTGGTCCATACAGGTGTTTATGTTCCAGATGAGCCTCCTCACACCCTATTTCGTCTAGCCCTAGCTGCATATCCTCCTATTCCTTTCCCCCTTATGCATTTATCTAGCTTTCCCTTAAATGCATCTGTGCTATTCACCTCAATTACTTCTTGTGGCAGCAAGTTACACATTCTAATCAACATGTACCATTCTTGAATTCTTATTGATTTTATTAGTGACTATCATATATTTATGGATGCTAGTTTTTATCTCCCCCACAAGTGGAAATATCTTCCATAACCTTTCAAAACCTTTCATAATCTTAAAATCGTCTATCAGGTCAGCCTAAGAGCCCCAGCCTGTTCAATCTCTCCTGATAGGGATAACCTTTCAGTTCTGGTATCATCCTCAAAAATCTTTTTTGCAACTTCTCCAGTACCTCTATATTGTTTTTTTGTAACATGAAGACCAGAATTGAGTACAATACTTCAAGTGTGGTCTCACCAAAGTTCTGTAAAAAAAAAATGACTTCTGTGCTTTTCAATTCTAAACCTCTAGAAATTAAATTATTTATGGTTTTATCAACCTACGATGCTCCTTTTAGTGGTTTCTATATCTGTAGCCCTAAATCCCTTTGCTCCTCTACATCATTTACATGCTTATTTTCCAAGGAGTATGTGCCCTCCTTATTCTTCCTACCAAAATGCACCACCTCATACTTACCTATATTGAAATTAATTTGCATATTACATGCCCACTCTGCAAGATTATTAATATCATCTTGTATTTTGTCACAATCTCCCTCTGTATGGCCTACACTTCAAAACTAATCCGTAGCTTGTAAAGTGTTTTGAAACAGCATAAGGATGTGGTAAGGTGCTATTTTAATGGAAATTCTTTCTGTGATTGCTTAATCCTCACATCATCAAAACATGCTTTATAAATTGAGGGCTACCTTATTAATCAAGAGTGTTTATGAATGTTTAAGTGGAGCAGAATTATTCCTCAGACATCATGATGGAAAAAGCTGTTAGGTTATGAAAAACTGAGGTTGCTGCTGTATTGGGTCATTGTTAGGCAGCACTGTCACTGATTCATCACTTATATTGCTAGATTGAAGTACTTTAGACCAAGTGGAATACCTGTGTATTATGTAATTTTGTTAAATCGCTTGCTGTTACAAATCCAGTAGTGAGCAGTTAGAGATGGGTTCCATAAATTAATCTTGGATATTTATAGCTTTATTCATTCATCGGATGTGGCCATTGCTGGCAAGGCCAGCATTTATTGCCCTTCCCTAATTAGGAACATAGGAAATAGGAGCAGAAGTAGGCCATTTGGCCCATCGAGTCTGCTTCGCCATTCAAACAGATCGTGGCTGATCAGAGCCAAGCTTCTGGCACCGCTAGCAGCCTGTCTGCACAGGAAGGGGGAAAGAGAGGAAGAGCAATAGTAATAGGGGATTCTATAGTCAGGGGAACAGATAGGCGCTACTGTGGCCGTCAACGTGACTCCAGGATGGTGTGTTGCCTCCCTGGTGCCAGGGTCCGGGATGTCACTGAACGGCTGCAGGGCATCCTGAAGGGGGAGGGTGATAAGGCAGAGGTCATGGTACATGTTGGTACCAATGACATAGGTAGAAAGAGGGATGAGGTCTTGCATCAAGAATTCAGGGAGTTAGGCAGTAGACTAAAAAGCAGGACCTCTAGGGTTGTAATCTCTGGATTACTCCTAGTGCCATGTGCTAGCAAGTATAGAAATAGGAGAATAGCACAGATGAATGCGTGCTTAAGAGTTGGTGCAGGAGGGAGGGTTTTAGATTCCTGGACCACTGAGACCGTTTCTGGGGAAGGTGGGACCTGTACAAGCGGGACGGTCTACATCTGAACCAGAGGGGGACTAACATCCTTGCTGGTGGATTTACTAGTGCTATTGGGAGGAGTTTAAACTAATTTGGCAGGGGGAGGGGATGCAGACTCCTAGCAGAATAGGGACACAGCTAAACACAGGAATGCGAACAAGTCAGAGGGAATACAGCGGAAGTAAGTTTCAAGGGAGTAAGAACAGGATAGAAGGCCTCTACTTTAATGCCAGGAGTATTGCAGGTAAAACGGATGAGTTAAGGGCGATGATTGACACATGGAATTGTGATATAGTAGCCATCACGGAGACATGGTTGAGGGAGGGGCAGGATTGGCAGCTCAATATCCCGGGATATAGAATCTTCAGACGAGACAGAGGAGGGGGTAAAAGAGGAGGGGGCATTGCAATATTAGTTAAGGAGTCAGTTACTGCAGTAAGGAGAGATGATATCTTGGAGGGGGCATCAAATGAAGCTTTAGGAATAGAAAAGGGACAGCCACATTGCTAGGTGTTTATTATAGACCCCCAGATAGTCAGTGGGAAATTGAGGAGCAAATATGTGCGCAATTTGTAGAGGTGTGTAAAAACAATAGGGTAATTATATTAGGTGATTTCAACTTTCCCTACATTAATTGGGATAGTCATCGTGTTAAGGGCTTAGATGGAGTGGAGTTCTTAAAATGTATACAGGAGAACTTTTTAGCTCAATATGTAGAGGATCCAACAAGGGAGGGTGCAGTGCTGGACCTAATTCTGGGGAATGAAGCCGGACAGGTGGTTGATGTGTTGGTGGGGGAGCATTTTGGTGATAGCGACCACAACATGGTACAATTTAAGCTTGTTATGGAGAAAGAAATAGACAAGTTGCAACAAAAGGTTTTGGATTGGGGAGAGTGAACTTTAGTAAAATAAGGCAGGATCTGGCCAAGGTAGACTGGAAAGAGTTACTTGTCGGGAAATCTACAGAAGAGCAGTGAGGGGTATTCAAAAAGGAAATGGGGAGGGTACAGGCCCAACATGTTCCCTCTAGGGTAATAGGTAGGAGCAACAAGCCCAGAGAACCATGGATGACCAGAAACATTCAGGGTACGATGAGAAGGAAAAGAGAGGCTTTTAGCAAATACAAGAAGAGCAAATCAATGGAAGCATTAGTGGAGTACAGAAAGCGTAGGATGGAGCTCAAGAAAGCAATTAGGAGAGCAAAGAGGGGATATGAGAAAGCTCTGGCTGGTAAAAGTAGGGAAAATCCCAAGATATTCTATGTATATCAATGGGAAGTGGATAACCAGGGAAAGAGTAGGACCCATTAGGGACCAAGGGGGAATTTTGTGGGTGGAGCCAGAGGACATTGGTAGGGTGTTGAACGAATACTTAACATCTGTCTTCACCCAAGAGAATGAGGATGTAGATATGGAACTTAGAGAGACTGTGAGGTTCTTGAGCAAATTGTCATAGAGTGATTTGGTATTGGAGGTTTTGGAAGGCTTAAAAGTGGACAAATCTTCTGGTCCGGACGATTTGTGTTCCAGGATGCTGTGGGAGGTGAGGGTGGAGATTGCAGGGGCTCTGACTCTAATTTTTAATTCCTCTCTGGCCACAGGGGAGGTGCCAGAGGACTGTAGAACAGCTAATGTGGTCCCACTATTTAAGAAAGGTTGTAGAGATAAGCCAGGGAACTACAGACCAATGAGTCTCACGTCAGTGGTAGGGAAACTACTGGAGAAAATTCTGAAGGAGAGAATCTATCTCCACTTGGAGAGGCAAAATTTGATTAGGAATAGTCAGCATGGCTTTGTCAGAGGGAGGTCATGCCTAACAAATTTGATTGAATTTTTTGAGCATGTGAACAGGTGTGTAGATGAGGGTAGTGCAGTTGATGTAGTTTACATGGATTTCAGCAAAGCCTTTGACAAGGTCCCACGTGGGAGACTTATCAAGAAAGCAAATGCACATGGGATACAGGGTAACTTGATAAGGTGGATTCAAAATTGGCTTCGCTGGAGGAGACAGAGAGTGATGACAGACGGCTGTTTTAGTGACTGGAAGCCAGTGTCCAGTGGCGTACCACAGGGATCTGTGCTGGGTCCCCTATTGTTTGTCATTTATATAAATGACATAGATGACTATGTGGGGGGTAGGATCATTAAGTTTGCGGATGACACAAAGATTGGCCGAGTGGTTAACAGTGAGGTGGAGTGTCTTAGGTTACAGGAAGATATAGACGGGATGGTCAAATGGGCAGAAAAGTGGCAGATGGAATTTAACGCTGAAAAGTGTGAGGTGATACACTTTGGAAGGAGTAATGTGACACGGAAGTATTCAATGAATGGCCTGACACTGGGAAGTTCCGAGGAACAAATGGACCTTGGCGTGTTTGTCCATAGATCTCTGAAGGCAGAAGGGCAGGTTAATAGGGTGGTGAAAAAGGCATATGGGACACTTGCCTTTATCAATCGAGGCACAGATTACAAAAGCAGGTTGGAGTTGTACAGAACTTTGGTAAGGCCACAGCTGGAGTACTGTGTGCAATTCTGGTCGCCACATTCTAGGAAGGATGTGATTGCATCGGAGGGGGTGCAGAGGCAATTGACCAGGATGTTGCCTGGGATTGAACATTTAAGCTATGAAGAGAGGTTGGATAGGCTTGGGTTGTTTTCGCTGGAGCAGAGAAGACTGAGGGGTGACCTGATCAAGGTGTACAAGATTATGAGGGGCATGGACAGGGTGGATAGGGAGCAGCTGTTCCCCTTAGTTGAAGGGTCAGTTACAAGGGGTCACAAGTTTAAGGTGAGGGGCGGGAGGTTTAAGGGGGATTTGAGGAAGAACTTTTTCACCCAGAGGGTGGTGACGGTCTGGAATGCCCTGCCTGGGAGGGTGGTAGTGGCAGATTGCCTCACATCCTTTAAAAAGTACCTGGATGAGCACTTGGCACGTCATAACATTCAAGGCTATGGGCCAAGTGCTGGCAAATAGGATTAGGTAGACAGGTCAGGTGTTTTAATGCATCGGTGCAGACCCGATGGGCCGAAGGGCCTCTTCTGCACTGTATTATTCTGTGATTCTGTGAAGTTTCAATGAGATCACCTTTCATTCTTCAAAACTCTAAAGAATACAGGCCCAGTTTCTGTAATCTCTCCTCATAAGACAATCCTGCCATCTCAGGGTGAACCTCCATTGCACTCCCACTATGACAAGTATATCCTTCCTTAGATAAGGAAACCAAAACTGTACACAATAGACAATTGCCCTTGAGAAGGTGGTGATGAACCACCTTTCTGAACTGCTGCAGTCCATGTGGTGTAGGCACACCTACAGTGCTGTTGGCGAGGGATTTTAACCCAGCAATGGTGAAGGACAGTGATATATTTCCAAGTCTGGATGCTGTGTGACTGGAGAGGAACTTGCAGGTGGTGGTGTTTTATTTCATTCATTTCATGCGATGTAGCTGTACTGGCAAGGCCAGCATTTGTTGCCCATCCCTAATTGCCCTTGAGAAGGTGATGGTGAGCTGTCTTCTTGAACCACTGTAGCCCCTCTGGTGTGGGTACACCCACAGTGTTATTAGGGAGGAATTTGATCCAGCGACAGTGAAGGAACAGCAATATATTTCCAAGTCAGGATGGTGTGTGACTTGGAGGCGAACTTGCAGATGGTGGTGTTCCTATACGTCTGCTACCCTTGTTCTTCTAGCTGGTAGAATTGCGGGTTTGGAAGGTACGTTCAAAGGAGCCTTGGTGAGTTGCTGCAGTGCATCTTGTAGATTGTATGCACTGCTGCCAAGGTGCACTGGTGCTAGAGAGAGTGGATGTTTAAGGTGGTGGATGGGGTGCTGATCAAGTAGGTTGCTTTGTCCTGGCTGGCATAGACCTTCTTGAGTGTTGTTTGAGCTGCACTCATCCAGCCAAATGGAGAGTATTCTATCACACACCTGACTTGTGCCTTGTAGACAAGCTTTTGGGAGTTAAGAGGTTAGTTTCTTACTGCAAAATTCGCAGCCTCTGACTTACTCTTGTCACAGAATCACAGAATAATACAGTACAGAAGAGGCCCTCTGGCCCATCGAGTCTGCACCAATACATTAAAACACCTGACCTGTCTACCTAATCCCATTTGCCAGCACTTGGCCCATAACCTTGAATGTTATGACGTGCCAAGTGCTCATCCAGGTACTTTTTAAAGGACGTGAGGCAACCTGCCTCTACCACCCTCCCAGGCAGGGCATTCCAGACCGGAATGTAGCCGCAGTATTTATGTGGCTGGTCCAATTAAGTTTCTGGTCAATAGTAACCACCACGATGTTAATGGTGGAGGATTCAGCAATGGTAATGCCATTGAATGTCAATGGGAGATGATTGGATTCTCTCTTGTTGGAGATGATCATTGCCTGGTATTTCTGTGGTGAAAATGTTCCTTGTCACTTATCAGCCCTAGCCTGAATATTGGTCCAGGTCTTGCTACATGTGGGGTCAGTAAAGGGTTAGTGCAATACTTACGAAATCTGAATCCTGTGTATTGTTTGCTAAATATGACTCCAGGACAAAAGGGTACTTCAATTAAAAAACCTTTAATTATATCTTGATATAGGTATCACTGAAACGTTCTAGAAAAAAACTGATTTTAGTTTTCTTTAAAACTGAAGTGTTTTAAAATGGAGGTTCCTTGTGCCACAATGAACATGTACCTAATATGCACAACCTAAGACTGTCAATGTATTATATCATTACTGGTCAGCAGAGGTCACTGTTGCTTACCTAATTGGCAGAGCTATGACTAACATCCTAGTTAGCAAAAGGTACATTTGAGGCAGCCTTGTGAAATAGTAAATATCCCCATTAAGTATGGCTGGCCCACTGACTTATGATTGAGGCACAAATAAGTTATGGTTGCTTTGTGAGTGGAGATATTTACCATAGCACATGTCTATCAGATTCTATTTACAATTCTTGAGGGTCGTTTTCATCACAAAAGAAAATGGGGGTAATTTTGAATTTAGGTACTTGTATAAAATGGGTGATATCAGATCCCCTGCTGGTTATACATTTCTCCCCATTTTGATTTTCTCAATGGAAAGTCAAAATTACCCCCTCTTTAATGAGTTTAAATGGGTATTTTATTACTTATTTATCTCAAGAATCACATGAAATGTCTGTGAAAGATATTGTAACCATCTATTGAAAACAATGTAAATTATAAAGATGGCTGAGTTAGAATTCAATGGACTTGCTAAATCCTTTAAACAGCCAAGAACAGTTTATATAATGTAATATAATTCATATTGTCATATGGTGCAACCGATGCACCCCATGCCACCCCCGCAACCATCCACCCTGCCCCTTCACAAACAAACTCAGCTGTCACACAAATTCTTGGGAGAAGGAACAACTGAGGAAAAATCCCCAAGCCCTAGGGGGGATGATAGGTTTTGTTATCATCTACAAACTTCTTAATCATACCCACTACATTCGAGTCCAAATCATTGATGTATACCACAAAAAGCAAGGCACCTAGTACCGAACCCAGCAGAAGCCCACTGGAAATAGCCTTCCAGTCACAAAAATGCCCATCGTCCATTACCCTTTTCTTCCTGCCTCTGAGTCAGTTTTAGATCCAACTTGCCGCTTTGCCTTGGATCCCATGGGCTTTTACTTTCGTCACCAGTCTGCCATGTGGGACCTTATTCTAAATATTGCTTGTTCGAGTCATAGAGTTATACAGCACAGAAACAGGCCCTTGTTGTTAATGTTTCTCTCCCTGCACCCCTGACCACCACCATCCCACCCTGAAATTGGCTTAGGGTTTCTTTTCCTTAGTCATTGCTTCTCCCAAGAGATTGTGTGGCTGTCTAGTTGGTTTGGGCGGAGCAGAGTGGATGGTTGAGGAGGGTGGCATGGTGTGCCTAGGTTGTGCCATATGACAATATGGATTATCTTATATAAAGACCCGATGGTCCTTTCTTTTTTTAAATTATTCGTTCATGGGATGTGGGTGTCGCTCAAAAGGCTAGCATTTATTGCCCATCCCTAATTGCCCTGGAGAAGGCAGTGGTGAGCCACCTTCTTGAACCGCTGCATAGGTATAGTTACAGCCACAGTGCTGTTAGGGATGGAGTTCCAGATAGTGACCCAGCGATGGTGAAGGAAGGCAATATATTTCCAGGTCAGGATGGTGTTTGACCTGGAGGAGAACATACAGGTGGTGGTGTTTGCTTGTCCTTCTAAGTGGTAGAGGTCACAGCTTGGAAGGTGCTGTCAAAGAAGCCTTGGCGAGTTGCTGCAGTGCATCTTGTATATGGTACATACTGCAGTCAAAGTGTGCTGGTGGTGGAGCGTGTGAATGTTTAAGGTGATGGATGGGTGCCAATCATGTGGGCTGTTTGTCTTGGATGGTGTTGAGCCTCTTGAGTTTTGATGGAGCTGCATCAGGCAAATGGAGGGTATTCCATCACACTCCTGTCTTGTGCCTTGTATATGGTGGAAAGCCATTGGGCAATCCAGAGGTGATGTCCTTGCCACAGAACTCCCAGCCTCTGACCTGCTCTTCTAGCCACAGTGTTTATGTGGCTGGTCCAATTAAGTTTCTGGTCAATGGTGACACCACCTGCTCCTCCCCCCACCCCCACAAGATGTTAATGGTGGTGGATTCAGCAATGGTAATGTCATTGAGTGTCAAGGGAAGGTGGTTAGATTATCTCTTGTTGAAGATGGTCATTGCCTGGCACTTGTGTGGCATGGACATTACTTGTCACTTATCAGCCCAAGCCTGAATGTTGTCCAGGTTTTGCTGCATGTGGCACGGGCGGTTTCATTATCTGAGGAGTCACGAATGAAACTAAACATTGTGTAATCATCAGCAAACATCCCCACTTCTGACCTCACAATGGAAGCAAGGTCATTGATGAAGTGGCTGAAGATGGTTTGGCCTAGGATACTACCGTAAGGAACTCCTGCAGTGCTGTCCTGAGGCTAAGATGTTTGTCCATCATTCTGGTATTGTTTATATGTAAAAATAGATCAATTGATGAAAATTGGGTGGGTTTCATAACAGGCGGGTGACCCACTCATCCAGATTACTGTCCATATGTTGAAGACAAGAATTTTACCCATTATTTCTGCTCACTGTTAGTTTTCTGATAAGCTATTATTTACACTTGATAATATTTTAGTACTGAAGTGATCCCAGGAGCTGATGTTTCCAGATTGTGGGCTAGATTTTGTTCTCCCCCCCCAGGTATCGGGTTCAGTGGCAGGGGGAGCCTGAAGATGGCTTCGGATGAGGCCTGCCACAGAACTCGACGCTGTGAGGGCCCAGCCCGATCCTCCTGGCAGCGGCGAGGCTCCATGGCGGGCACACACCGCTGGGCAATGGGACCTCAATTAAAATATTCAAATCAATAAAATTATTAAATTTAAGTAGACTTATCTGTGATCTTGAGGACCCGCCGTGGCGTTTGGCGCGGTGGCTGGCACTCCCGTGCGTTCAAATCCCTGTCCAGGGAAATACGGCACCACACTGGTGGTGAGGTGGGAGGAGGTTCGATTTTCAGTGCGATGGTGGGGAAAGAAACGGGGTCAAATAAACATAATGAGTGTAGGGGATGGTGGGAAGGGTTGACCTTTAAACTTTGTGTGGTTTGTGGGGGGGGAGAAGGTCAGATATAAACGTGAGTGTTTTGGGGGGAAAGGGCAAATAGTTATTGTAAGTTTTATTTGTGGGGATGGGAAGCGGGCGTTATAAATTTATTTATTTAATTTTTGGGGGTACTTCTTTAAAAATTTTAATGTACCGGCAGGGCTGGCTGCCCTTATAAAATGGCGCCAGCGCCTCCGGACAGGCAGCTGACGCCTTCACCGGCGATGGACAGCCTGCCCCCTCCATGTGTTTGGTGGGAGGGTGTGGTGGTGGGGTGCGGACCACCCTGGCTATTTAAATGAGCTGCCGCACGGGAGATTGCAGTGGCTCTTAGGCGTGCGGGCCACACAGCTGGGCTGGCATTTTTTGAGCTCGCTGCTGAGATCGACAGCGGGCTCTTAAAATCCAGCCCTGTATCACCCAACCTTTGGCGTAAAGTCACTCTGAATATACGATGTGACAGATGTTTGACTGAAACAGACATTAGGAGATATATGTAAATATTCACTGGGTTTTATTTAAATTTTCTTTTCCATGTTTTCTCCCTCACCTTCCTTTACCAACTAGAGGCAATTATTCTTGTTGGGGGATCTGGATCTACCAATGCTGGCAATCCTTTGGTACTTACTCATTATATTTGAGCTCAGATATTGTTAGCAGGCTATTCAGTTGTGAGCCTTAACCTGAATCCGATCCTGTACGCATCAATATGTATCATTTCCAGCTATGACCACTGGATTGTAATCAGGAGGTGGAACCTATCCTTAGTCCAATGGAAATGAAGTTAATTGCAGCAGCCCTGCTGCCACCTAACACCACAGATCGCATATGAGACCACAATGATCTGTAGGCTCAGTACCACACCATCAAATAAACTTACCAGGGAAATTTTGTCTCGGTATGTTTTCTAGGAGCTTCATTTCCTTACCTTTGTGACTCCTTAGTAATAAACAGCAACTCATACAGATTTCTGGGAATAGTTTACACTGGTTCTTGAATATGTATTTTAAGCTTGAAATTAGACCTTACTGAATTGGAGTTGTTTGGTCTGTAAATGAGTGGTACGGCTCCATAAATGCAAACACCTGCTAAAGGTTAAAAAATGTTGTCCCTAGAGAATAGTGGGGGAGGGGGGAGATAGTCCCTCTTCATTGAGCAGGGGATGGTGAGGCATACAGAGCTTTAGGGCATTTTATGTGGTATGCAATCCTTGTTATTCCTTTCTTTGACCTTTCTCCTTTTGGCTCAGTAACGTCTTGTTTTCTTTCGTTATCGATTCTATACAAGGATATCAGATGCATAAATTTAAAACTGGAATCTCCTTTTAAAATCTAGGGACTTAAAAGGAACACCCATGGCCATTTTACGAAATATAGGAAACATTTTTGCTTCAAAGAGATGCAATGATCTTTAGATTCTTTGGGGTAGATTTTATGGCTTTGTATTTCTCATGCAAAGCTCAATGTGCTGCGAATGGATATCGCAAATTTAGGCATTAAAGAACTGGGCAATAAATCCTGTGGGGTGTACCACCCGCCATGTCTGAATTCCTGATATGCACTGAGGGTGTGTGTTGATATTCATCACAAGTGAAAATATGTAAAATACTATGTATGTTAAAGGCCTTAACGCATGAATGGATTACTATAATATGGTGTTGGGTTAAATTTTACCCAAAGTGCTCCAGGTGTAGAGCTTTGGGTGCCAGACTCAACTATTGGATTTCAGGAATGTGTCCAATTTATGATCCAAGCAATTTTCTGTCCATTAAAAATCACAGAAGGATGTTTATCAAATTCCCTAATGCGAGAGGCTCTGCACTGGATATGATAGTGATGAATATTTGTACCCATAAATAATAGAAGAAGAATGTGAAAGGATTTTGCTCCTCCCTATCTCTGTAACCCCCTCCAGTCCTACAGATAATCCTTTGACTCTGACCTCTTGTGCATCTCCCTTTGTCTTCGTTCCACTATTGGCAGTTTTGCCTTCACCCACCTCAGCCCCAAGCCCTGGAATTCTCTCCCTAATCCTCTCTGCTTCTCCACAACACTCCCCTGCTTTAAAATTTTTAAAACCCACTCTTTTGACCAAGCTTCAACTTTGGCTCAGAATCCATTTTTTTGGCTGAAGCACCTTGGGCTGTTCCTCTACAATGAAGACACTATATAATGCAAGTTATTGTTGTTTACTATAATAATCACAAAATATGCATTTAACCTACCCAGTATACTCAGCTCCAACCTCAAAATACCACATCCTAATCATTTCCTCCATGAGATTCACGACTCTCCCGACTCTGTCCAACTCAGCTCCTGAGTGCTCAACCATGCCTTATTGGTCCAATGCTAATATCATCAACTGCTCCCTTTCCTCAGGCAGTGTCCCCCGCCCCCTCAACCTTTCAAAACTGCTGGAATCAACCAATGCCTTCAGCTGCCTTCCTTGACCCCTTTGTCTCTTCAACGACTGCCTATCTCCAACTTTTCCTTACACAAAAGTATAATACTGCAGATTCTGGAAATCTGAAATAAAAACAAAATATACTGAAAATACCCAGCAGGTCAGGCAGCATCTGTGAAGAGAGAAACAGAGTTAATGTTTCAGATCAATGACCTTTCATTAGGACTGCCTTCCTTGTTCTGTAAGGTTCAAGAATGTATTGCCCCAATCCAACAACTTCTCCTCCTCTCCCACAGCTTTCCATTTGAATTCCTTCAGTCTGGATTTTTGTCCCTCCCATTGCCCTGAAACTCTGTGTTTGACTGTCACTGTGGTGTGTTATCTGCCTTGCTCTCATCAACATCTCTGCTAGTTTTGTAAAAATCCTCAACCAGCTACAATGAATCTTCTCCATACAATTACCCTCACATGGTTCTATTCTCAGATTTCCTGCAATCACTTCTCCCCTGCTTATATAGCCATCTCCAGTGTCCTGCAAGGTTCTATTCTTGACCCCTTCCTATTTGTTATCTATATGTTGCTCCTCAGGACATTGTTTTTCAGCATGTAAACCAATAATATCCAGCTTTGCCTTGCCCAACACCATCCCTCACTGTCACCGCAATATCCAACTGCCTCTCAGGCATCAGATTGTGGATAAACTTTTTTGAAAATCATCACTGGCAATATAGAAAACACCCTATTTGGCCTGCACCAGAAATCTTAGCATTTAATCTCATTCCTTTTCCTGGAGCTGAGCTTCAAACCCTATATCCAGTCTGTCACGAAGACCCTTTACTTCTACATCTGAAATACAGCCTGTCTCAGGTGTGTCAGAGATGGCAGGCTTGTAAAGATTATGACTAATACTTAATTCAGACATGCGTATCAATGCCAGGGACACAGGAGCTGCTGTGTTTAGACCTCAATATTATGATTTAATGCAAATGTCTGCACCGAATACTGGCAGTAAAGCTTCAACCATCATTCATGCTGCTTGTGGAGTTCTCTTTTATAAAAGGTTGTTATCAGTCTGACTCTTAAGTACAGTAGTTTCAGTGCAGTTAATTGCTTGCCAAAAGCAGGATTCTCTAAATTGCCTGATTGTACTATTTCTGCAGGTCCGAGGAAACCTTCAGATCAAATTGGTAAGACATTTTTCCTTAGTACAATTGCCTTTGCCTGTAAGATATAATATTCTCCCTTCCCCTTAAAATAACTTGTGGTTTTCATTATCATGCTTTTTGCCAGAAGGAGATAGCTCAAGGGTTAACTAATGAAACTGATTCAATGATGATATAGAGAGGTTGATTATGGACCAGTTTCACAAAGAAATCAGGATTTTCACGGTGAGGCGGTGGTATCGTGGTAGTCTCACTGGCCTAGTAACCTAGAGGCCCAGGCTAATGTTCTGGGGACATGAGTTCAAATCCCACCATGGCAGATCATGAAATTTGAATTCAATTAATAAATCAATTAAAAAGCTAGTCTAATGGTGACCATGAAACCATTGTCAATTATTGTAAAAACCCATCTGGTTCACTAATATCCTTTAGGAAGGAAATCTGCCATCCTTTTCTGGTCTGGTCTACATGGGACTCCAGACCCACAGCTCTTAAATTGACTCTTGGCGTAACTTCCACATGTTATTTTTTCCCGTTTCACACCCGATTTAATATGTAAATTAATTAAACGTGCGGCAACGGGCACAGGGGAAACTTGGGATTATGCGGCAGGGACAGCCTTTCATTAGTGGCACCCGCAGTCACTGGGCCAAGCACCATGATCGCCATGGCTATGAAGCATTATGTGTTTGCAGCCTCAAGTACCAAAAGCCTTCCTGTCATGTCAGTTTGCATAGGCACCTGAATTGAAGCTTGAAATTAATTCAAAATACTTTTGCCTCCTTTAATCCAGCAGCAACCACATCATTTACTTTTTTTCTACAGTAACACAAAAGACAATATCAGCCAGCACTCCGCCCCATGGTCCAGTGATGCCCGCTGAAGGTTCTCCTCCAGGCCATCAGGGAAAAGTGGGAGGCCCTCTTCCTTGCAGATAGAGTGAGAAGACCCTCCCACCTCACCAAGGCAGCCTGGAAGGAGGTAGCAGAGGAGGCCTCGAACTGTGGGGTCACTCATAGAACTTGGGTATAGTGTCACAAGCACATCAATGACTTGCTCAGATCAGCGAGGATAAGTGGTCTTGACAAAACTGTTCCATTGCTTTTCTCCGTGGCTCCATCTCTTTAAGACAGAGTGCAGACAAGGCATGCAGTGGTCTGCATGAGCAGCTTTGGTGCCATGCACTAAATGATTGTGTGCAAAGTTGACGATTGGCATTTTTTATGTGCTTCGATATGTCATGCAAAGTCCAGTCCTGAATGTGTGATGTTGATGCATGGTTGCAATGGATGTGATGCATCTTTTGAAATCTAATTCAATCTGCACTGTCTCCTGCAGGACAAATGTACCCTCAACCAGCACAAGCGCGCCAAGTCATGTGGAGTCAAGCCATCAGAGTGCTGATATCGGCTGAGGAGGCTGCAGACATTTCGAGAGAGGAGGGAAGCAGGGTAATTTCAGATAGTGAGGCAAGATCCTCAAGGCATAAGGATGAAGTGTCATCTTCAGTCTTGCAGCCATAAGCGCACACCATTGAAAGTGTGCAAACTCATGTTCAGCTGATGCTTAATGAGCCTCTTTTTGTGTCTCCACTGCAGGTGCCCGCACTCAAGTGTCTGAAGTCCACAAGGCCCGACTCCTCCTCTGGGGAGGAAGAGGAAGACAATGCCCCAGAGGGTGCACAATCACCTGTCTCTTCTTCCACCTCCGTCAGCGCGGATACATCCACACGGTCGGCCGGGGATTTAAGATTAGAATTTGGGTCACAATCTGCTGTGCACGCTATGCCATGTCCCTGCAGCTGAAGGAGCATGTGCCGACACTCGGAGGACTGTTAGGGACCAGTCCCCTGCTCAGCCTCATGCTCATGATGATCCTCTGTTTGTTGCTACGAGAAGTTTGCTGGACGTGCAGCAAAGCCATGTGGAAAATATGTCGGAGATGCTTGAGGTCATGCGTGGCTTTGCGCGTGCCATGAGGAGTCCATGCAAGCCATGACATCTGCCATATCCCAGGCATGTGAGCATATGGCTTCCTCAGTCGAGAATCTGGTGAGCTCCGTGGTGAGTCTGGTTGAGCACTCAAGCCATATGTGATCTGACCTGCACTCCATTGCTGTGGCCATTGACTCCATGCAGCAGAGTCTAAGCGAGAGAGGGACGTTGAACCTTGACCTCCCTGCAGGTGCTCCTTCTCATCATGGAGGCAGACATCATGCACCCAGATGGAGGAGGAGTGCATTCCAGCTGCCGTGGGTCCTTCCTCTCAGCACACCTCTAGTCTAAGCGGCATCTCATTCTCCCCACCACCCCACCCCCGACATTGACGCCCTTATCTTCAGCTGGTGAGCACATGGTAGATAGTCTAGGACCATTGCTGCAGAGCCCCAGTAGGATGGAACCATCAAGGCCCCGTCTCTCCAGAGGATGCCCATCACGGTCATCCACAGCAACAGGGCAGTGCATTGAGCAGACTGCCTCCACCTCAGCTAAAAATGTTGGGACAGCACCGAGACATCGTGGGAGAAAACGCAAAAAGAAAGTTTTGAGTACTAAGGTGGTACGGGTGCTGTAAATTTTGGGCAAATTTTCAATAACTGTGAATACATCTGTATTTACTTTAACATTTGCTGCACTACCAGAAATCATTTGTTTCTCTTCAGATGAAAACGAAAATGCTCATTGGAGGGCTAAGGCAGGAATGCTTTGATGCTTGCAAAGTATCTCAAAAAGTGTCCGGTGTCCTTTTATCATTGTACTTGAGCCTTCAGTCTTCAATGATGGCAGTTTATCGTTTGGTGATTATTCACTTTTTTCACTGCTGGCTTACATTTATCGTTCTGCAGTCACAACTTTGTTTGCAGTGGTGTGTATGTGGTTCCATCATAACAATCATAAAAGGGGAGATGGTGGCGTAGTGATATTGTCACTGGACTAGTAACCCAGAGACCCAGGGTATTGCTCTGGGGACAAGGGTTTGAATCCCACTATGGCAGATGGTGGAATCTGAATTCAATTAATAAAAATCTGGAATTAAAAAGCTAGTCTACTGATCGCCATGAAACCATTGTCGATTGTTTTAAAAAAAAATCTGGTTCAGTAATGTCCTTTAGGGAAGGAAATCTGCTGTCCTTACCTGGTCTGGCCTACATGTGACTCCAGACTCACAGCAATGTGGTTGACTCTGAGATGGCCTAGCAAGCCACTCAGTTGTATCAAACCGCTACGAAGTCAATAAGGAATGAAACCGAAAAGACCACCCGGCATTGACCTAGGCACCGGAAATGACAACGGCAAACCCAGCCCTGCAAAGTCCTCCTTACTAACAGCTGGGGGTTTGTGCCAAAGTTGGGAGAGCTGTCCCATAGACTAGTCAAGCAACAACTTGACATAGTCATACTCACGGAATCATACCTTACAGACAATGTCCCAGACACCACCACCACCATCCCAGGGTATGTCCTGTCCCACCAGCAGGACAGACCCAGCAGAGGTGACGGCACAGTGGTATAGAGTTGGGAGGGAGTTGCTCTGGGAGTCCTCAACATCGACTCTGGACCCCATGAAGTCTCATGGCATCAGTTCAAACATGGGCAAGGAAACCTCCTGCTGATTACCACCTACTGCCCCCCCTCAGCTGATGAATCAGTACTCCTCCATGTTGAACAGCACTTGGAGGAAGCACTGAAGGTGGCAAGGTGGCAGAATGTACTCTGGGTGGGGGACTTCAATGTCCATCACCAAGAGTGGCTCGGTAGCACCACTATTGACCAAATACTAAAGGACATAGCTGCGAGACTGGGTCTACGGCAGGTGGTGAGGGAACCAACAAGAGGGGGAAATATACTTGACCTCATCCTCACCAATCTGCCTGCTGCAGATGCATCTGTCCATGACAGTATTGGTAGTAACCACCGCACAATCCTTGTGGAGACAAAGTCCTGTCTTCACATTGAGCACACCCTCCATCGTGTTGTGTTGCACTATCACCATGCTAAGTGGGATAGATTTCGAACAGATCTCGCAATGCAAAACTGGGCATCCATGAGGCGCTGTGGGCCATCAGCAGCAGCAGGATTGTACTCAACCACAATCTGTAACCTCATGGTCCGGCATATCCCCCACTCTACCATTACCATCAAGCCAGGAGACCAACCCTGGTTCAAAGAATTTTGCAGGAGCGCATGCCAGGAGCAACACCAGGTATACCTCAAAATGAGGTGTCAACCTGGTGAAGCTACAACCTAGGACTACTTGCATGCAAAACAGCGTAAGCAGCATGCGATAGAGCAAAGCGATCTCATAACCAACAGATCAGATCTAAGTTTGCAGTCCTGCCACATCCAGTCGTGAATGGTGGTGGACAATTTAACAACTAACAAAAGGAGGAGACTCAACAAATATCCCCATCCTCAATGATGGGGGAGCCCAGCGTATCAGTACAAAATGTAAGGCTGAAGCATTTGCACAAATCTTCAGCCAGATGTGCCGAGTTGATGATCCATCTCGGCCTCCTCCTGAAGTCCCCAGCATCACAGATGCCAGACTTCAGCCAATTTGATTCACTCAGCATGATATCAAGAAAAGACTGAAGGCACTGATACTGCAAAGGCTATGGGCCCTGATCACATTCCAGCAATAGTCCTGAAGGCGTGTGCTTCAGAACTAGCTGCGCCCCTAGCCAAGCTCTTCCAGTACAGCTACAACACTGGCATCTACCCTGCAATGTGGAAAATTGCCCAGGTATGTCCTATACACAAAAAGCAGGACAGGTCCAACCCGGCCAATTATCTCCCCATCAGCCTACTCTCAATCATCAGTAAACTGATGGAAGGTGTCATCAGCAGTGCTATCAAGCAGCACTTGCTTAGCATTAACCTGCTCATGATGCTCAGTTCGGGTTCCGCCAGGGCTACTCAGCTCCTGACCTCATTACTGCCTTGGTTCAAACATGGACAAAAGAGCTAAATTCAAGAGGTGAGGTGAGAGTGACTGCCCTTGACATCAAGGCAGCATTTGACCAAGTATGGCATTAAGGAGCTCTAGCAAAACTGGTGTCAATGGGAATCGGCGGAGAGGAAAGCTCTCCGCTGGTTGGAGTCATACCTAGTGCAAAGGAAGATGGTTGTAGTTGTTGGAGGTCAATCATCTCAACTCCAGGCCATCACAGCAGGAGTTCCTCAAGTAGTGTCCTAGGTTCAACCATCTTCAGCTGCTTCATCAATGACCTTCCTTCAATAATAAGGTCAGAAGTGGGGATGTTCGCTGATGATTGCACAATGTTCAGCGCCATTCGTGACTCCTCAGATACTGAAGCAGTCCATGTAGAAATGTAGCAAGACCTGGACTATATTCAGGCTTGGGCTGATACATGGCAAGTAACATTCGCGCCACACAAATGCCAGGCAATGACCATCACCAACAAGAGAGAATCTAACCATCTCCCCTTGACATTCAATGGCATTACAATCGCTGAATCCCACACTATCAACATCCTGGGGGTTACCATTGACCAGAAACTGAACTGGAGTAGGCATATAAATAGCATGGCTACAAGAAAAGGTCAGAGGCTAGGAATCCTGCGGCGAGTAACTCACCTCCTGACTCCCCAAAGCCTGTCCCGCATTTACAAGGCACAATACTCTCCACTTGCCTGGATGGGTGCAGCTCCAACAACACTCAAGAAGCTCGAAACCATCCAGGACAAAGCAGCTGCTTGACTGGCACTCCATCCACAAACATTCACTCCCTCCACCACCGACGCACAGTGGCAGCAGTGTGTATCATCTACAAGATGCACTGCGGCAACGCACCAAGGCTCCTTAGACAGCACCTTCCAAATCTGTGACCTCTACCACCTAGAAGGACATGGGCAGCAGATGCATGGGAACACCACCGTCTGCGAGTTCCCCTCCAAACCACACACCGTCCTGACTTGGAACTATATCGCCATTCCTTCACTGTCGCTGCATCAAAATCCTGGAACTCCCTTCCGAATAGCAATGTAGGTGTACCGACCGCACATGGAATGCAGTGGTTCAAGAAGGCAGCTCACCACCACCTTCTCAATGGCAATTAGGGGTGGGCAATACTGCTGGCCTAGCCAGTGATGCCCATATCCCAGGAATGTATAAAAAAAACCATAGAAGATTTCATCTGCTGGTCACAGCAAAGTGCAGCAAAGCCTCTTTTTGATTACAGTAATGAATAAGACCTCAGGCATACATGAATATATATGGGGAATTTTTATGTTTCTCCTACCAACGTTACTTGATGAAGTGGCTTATTGTTGGCTGCAATCTGCAAAGATGAGGTTCTCTCTGATGCCCCTTGCATGTCAACACTGAGAGATTGTTTCAGCTGGTCAGAGAATCTAAAACAAGAGGCACAGCCTCAGGATAAGGGACTGATCATTTAGGACTGAGATGAGGAGAAATTACTTCATTCAAAGGGTTGTGAATCTTTGGAATTCTCTACCCCAGAGGGTTGTGGATGCTCCATCATTGAATACATTTAAGGCTGGGATAGATAGAGTTTTGGTCTCTCAGGGAATCAAGGGATGTGGCGAGTGGCGGGAAAGTGAAGTTGAAGCCTAAGATCAGCCATGATCATATTGAATGGCAGAGCAGGGTCAATGGGCCATATGGTCTACTCCTACTCCTATTTCTTGTGTTCTCTCCATGCCCTCATATCAATGATGGCATCATTGTCATTGTTGTCCTCCTCCTCCTAACCCTCTTCATAGTCTTCCTCATCTGAGGAGACTTGCTTTTCCTCCTGTTCCTCCGACTGCAGAATGTCACCACATCTAATTGCAAGGTGGTGCAAGGCACAGCAGGCAAAGATTATTCATCTCACTCTCTGTGGCGCATGCTGAGGAGCCCTTCTGGACTGCTCAAGGCAGTGGAATCGCATTTTCAGCATGCCAATCATTTGTTCAATGATGGCTCTGGTGGACGTGTGAGCGACATTCTACCTCTTTTCAGCTGCACTTTGGGGATGACGTACTGCTGTCATCAACCATGTACAAAGGGAGTAACCCCTGTCACCCAGGATCCAGCCGTCTACTTTGGCTGGTCCCTCAAAAACTGCTGGCAGCTGGGAGTTCCTCAAAATGTATAAGTCATGACAGCTCCCTGGGAAATGTGTGCAAACATGCATGATTCTTCTCCTGTGGTCACAAACCAATTATATGTTTCAAGAGTGGAAGTCATTGTGATCAACAAAGACAGGATGCTGCTCCTGAGAACTCTAATGGCCACACAAGTGCAGTGAATCAGCCCTTGCACTCTAGGGAACCCATTGAAGCTGCTGAAAGTCGCAGACCTTCCTGCCTGGCTGTATTTGTCTACAGGAAGTAGATGAAATCACTGGCACAACGAAGCAGGGCATTGGTCACCTCTTTGATGCACCTATAGGTCGCAGACTGTGATATGCCATACATGCCAGCCATAGATCCCTGGAAGGCAGGGTGCAGGCAAATAAATTGAGTGCAGCAGTAACCTTGAGGGCAACTGGCACAGGATTCCCAGCTAACCCAAGAGGTTGCAAGTCATGCTGTAGGATCCTGCGAATTTCTGTGACCATTTCATGTGACATCCTTCAGCTTCTCTGACATTGCCTCACTGATATTTGAAGGTAATTTGTCCTTGTCCTGAGGATGCAATGACGTGCCAGTGCCTGTCTTCGATAAGGCCTTTCCTCAATGTTATCATTGGGAGCATCCTCATCTTCCTGTTCTGCCTGTTGCTGGTGCTCAGGCATCATGATGAGGGAAAAAAGCCTCCTTAGTCTCTCTCTTTGTTCTTCTTCCCATGGCACTAGACAAATTGGATGTATGAGTTCCACGTCGCTGTGGTATTTCTGAACAATAAATAAGCAAAGTGTGGCAAATCAACCCTCTGTTGCCAGTGAGCTAAAATATTGAGGCAATGAACAGCTCCCTTATATCTGCATTAGAATTGCAGCCAGGTGGAAGACACACCCACTGTCGTTTGTCTCCTCCAACTCTCCTGGCAATCCTTGAGTGATCATGTGATTTGCATTATCGTTGGAGAAAATGGTGCGTGTAGAATTCAGGGCAAGTCTTCCCACCTTCCAAATTCCTCCTGCAACCTTCCAGCCTGAACCCTTCACCCTTGACCCAACCAATGTTACTGTTACCCTTTCCTCCGTAACTATTGAACCTCCCCCCAGCACAGTGCACAGTGTCATAATCAATTTATGCATGCCTTCCCTTCCCCGTTCCTACTCCCGTCACTTTCCCTTGATCCTCCTCAAATCGGCTTCAACATTGTTGCCACGTCCCATTGCCCTCCCTATGATGTCGTAGAATACCCAATCATAAGTCTTGACCTTCCCCCTACAGAATCCATTTTCCCCCATTGACTGTGACCATTCCCTCTGCTAGCCAGTACCCTGAATTCACCAATAGCTCCCCGATGTTGACAGCACTCATCCCTCCCTTTAGACCATTTCTAATGATCTCCATGCACCCGAACACCCCACCATGTTGTCCCTGAGTACCCTCCCTGGCTCCTTCCTTCACCCGAACACCCCACCATGTTGTCCCTGAGTACCCTCCCCGGCCCCTTCCTTCACCTGAACACCCCACCCTGTCGTTCCCGAGTACCCTCCCCTGCTCCTCCATGCACCTGATCACCCCACTCTTTGTCCTCCACTCCTCCCTCCCCTGCTCTTCCATGTAGAACCCCCTATGCTTTCGCCACCATCCCCTGAGAAGAAGCACCCTTGCTGGTGCTGAGCCTGAAGCCGAGCATCCACTTCAATGCTGGTCTGGAGCTAAACATCCAATCCGATACTGACGTTCATTTTGCCGATGAATTGAAGAGAGTACAACACAGACCTGAGACTCAACTGCACAAATCCGACTGTTGCACGCCATAGTGAAACAAACGTGAAGCGGGTGGCAAGGTAATAGCGCTCGCCGTTCACTTAATCTGGCAGGTAGGATTGAATTGTAACTAAGCGTAGGGTAATGAGTATTAATGGCATATAAATGAATGCAAAGCTGCAATCTGCCATCCTGTGGGGGGAGCCCCGGAACGCTGTAAATATACCATTGACTTTATTTCCCTAAAATATCCCGTCATCGGGAATCTGAAAAACACCTCCCATCAAAGTAAATCACCCCACACATCACCAAATCCTCTCTTGATGAGCTCATAAAGTTCCACCCATAGTCAATGTTGTAATATAGGAAATGTAGCTGCCAAATTGTGCACAACAATGATATAAATGGGCTGATTATCTGCTGTGGGTGTTAGTTGAGTGACACCTTCCCTACACTTCTTCAAAGAGTGTCACTACATCTTTTTCGTCCAGCCAAGAGGGCAGACTGAGCCTTAGTTTAACACCATGCCTGACAGTGCAGCACTCCCTCCCTACAGCACTAGAGATCAGCTGAGATTTTGTGCTCAGGTCTATGGTGTGGGACTTGAATCTACAACCTCCCAACTCAGAGGACAAGCGTGCTGCCACTGAGCCAAGACTAGTTGCCTTCCAATATATCCCATGTTATTGTTATCACCCACTCAGAAGTAGTGTGATAAGTTACAGCTGTCTTGGGGATTTCATTAATGTTCCCAAATGAGTTTGATATCGAGTTCAAATAAGACTTCTCCTGCACTGTCAAGATTTGTTTCGTATCATGATTATCAGAATGTATAGAACATGCCCCCAACAAGATTTCCAGACAACATTTGCCTATTTGTCTCAAAACCTGACAATAGAGCCACAATTCCTGATGGTGATTTGAAGTGTATTGGAACAAAGAGTTGCTGTGACCAGTAACACACTTTCATAATGTCATCAATGGAAAATAAAATTGGGCAAAATGGGCTGTCAATTTGCTATCACTTGTATTGCGCTACCGTCCAGATGAATTTATACCTTTTTGTTTCAGGCCTGATCTGGTAAGCATTTCTCCACTCTCTTCAGTAATTGGTGGTTTATGTCTGGTAGGAGATTGTGTATAAGGCTGCAAATGACCAACGAAATAGCATCCCTGAGAAAATCTGCCAATGTGTGGCAGGCCTGCCATAAAGTGTTTCCTCGTAGCCCAATACTCTTTCACTGCTGCCCCATCCTAAATACTCAGACAACTTTGCAGCTCTGAATTCCTACCCTGCAGCAGGGTAGAAACTAAAGTTGCAGCCAACAGCTGAAATTGTAATCACATTGAAATCCCAAAGGGGATTCGCATAATTTTTTTAAAAAAACATAACTTAGCTACATTACACATGTTTGTTTACTTATAAGCATAATAGGGAGCATGATGGGCATTGTGTGCCACTCAATCTGCTCTTTAAATTTGCAATATCTCAAGACTATGGGCAGAATTTTGTTCTGCCCTTGGAGATGGGCATGGAGGTGGAGGGGGTGGGGGGCCAACAAAATGGCAGAGGGCGTGCTCTTGACATTACTCAGGCTGCCTGCTATTTTGTCCCTTACGGGGAAGGCCGAGGACGGCCTTCCTGCCCCAGGTCAATTGAGGCCCTTAAGTGGTCATAAGGGCCTCCTCCCGCCTCAATTTTGTGGAAGGTGCGGCGATGCCACCAGGTACGACCTGGTATCCTCCTAGTGGGATCGGTGGGGTGGGGGTTCCCTCTTTTGGGTGAAATCCATGGCCCCCAGAGGTCTACCCCAGCAGTGAGTGCCACACCCTCCACCCCGGGAAGAAACCCCCCCCCTCACGAACCACCCCCCACAAACCCATCGCCGGGACTTGCCTGATTGGTGCCGGCAACCCTGACCCCACTCACCTTTCCCAGGGTTTCCGGACATCTTTGTACTGCAGGACCTTCTGCAGTAGCAGCAGTCGCCTCTGCTCCCAGTACTGCGGTCAGTACTGCAGAGCTGTTGGGCCTCCCAGTGCTGGCAGCTCTGGAGATGGGAGCTTGTCCCTTAAAGGGACAGTGTCCATGGTGGCCAGCAGTTAATTGTCTGCCCACCAAATGGCTTTGGGGGTCTGACGGAGGGTCGAGGTGAGATCTCCCCACTGCCCGCACCCTCCCCCCCCCTCCCACCCTTCTGGCCCACTGCCGGAACCCCCGTCACCATAATAAAATGCAGCCTCTTTCTCTGCTTGTTGGGCTTAGCCAGTCCTGCAGCAAAAGCGCATTTAACTTAAAAGTAAACTGACATTAAAGGGTCAAGCGACTGTAGTGTAAAGGCACATTTGTAAATTGACCAATTATCAGAAATTGACCAAGCTTCGTATCCCAGCATGCCTCAAGTAACCAACAGGAATTTTAAATGAACTTTTAAAATAAGCAGTGAAATTATTCATACAGAGACACAGACATGATTGAATTGACTTCATGAATATGCTAATCAAGAAAATAGCTGGAGTGATCAAACCACACAGCATGGGTTTGTTTAAATTTTAGTGACTGTCCTGACCATTGAACTCCTGTGAGCAAGCTGTTAACATGACTTACAAAGTAGCGACCATGCTTCCACAGCATCTGGATCGATTCACACATCCCTTGGAAATGTTAATATCAAAATTGTTGCTAGAGTAAATCCCATTTGAGAATGTTGATAAGCCCATCAAAGCACCTTTATGTGATAATGGTTAAACATCAAACAGAATGAAGACATTTCCTTATGTGTTAATGGACTATTCACTGGCCCAGGATGGGAAGGTGATCAAATCAAGGTGGTACAATAAAAGGGAGGTATTTGCATCAATTCATTGTCATGGGTGCTATTTTTGTATTATAAAAAGTGTGGGTTTAGGGGCAGACTTTGGCAACATGCAAGGAAACTGTGGGCAGACCTGACCATCCGCACATGTGGGAACATACTCCTCTGAGTGATCGCGGGGATGAGTAATGTTTGAAATTAAAGAGAGTTAAAGAGAACAGTGTATTGATATTGGTATGTTATCCATGGTACAATAAACAGTTAAAAGAGTGTTGAGTTATGAGCATTGACCATTTTACCCCACTCGGATGGGTTCAGGTTGGACTCTGGAATTAGATTATAAGAGGAAAGGTGCAGGTTTACCGAGCTGCATGGGAAATATGCCTCATAACAGAAGTTTACAGATCTGAACTGGGGAGGGTCCAGAAACCTCAGATTCCTGACTGCCTTTGACGGGGTCATGCTGGACCAGCAGATTTACACCCATCCTGGAGGATGTAGATAGTGAGCTTAAGGAAGTAGGTTCGGATGAGCCTCAGTGCGCTGGTGAGGAGAAGCAAGTTCCTTTCTCAGCTGCAATATGAAGGAATAGACTCTTGTGTGTCACTCTATTAGCTCTTTAAATATCTCAAGGCTACACTTCAGTTCACTCAAAACTGTTGGCCACACATTATCCCGCACCAAGTTCCACTCATGTCCTTGCTGACTGAAACTGGCTCCAGGCCTTCCAATGACTCCAGTTTAAAATTCTTAACCTCATGTTTAAATCCCTTCATAGTTGTGCCCTTCTATATCTCTGTAACCTCTTCCAACACCCTTCTGTTTTTCTGACTACAACTGTGTATGCATCCCTTCCTTCCCTTCGCACAAGCATTGGCAGCTTTGCTGCAAATTGCCTGGGCCCCACACTCTGGAATCCCCTCCTTAAACTCTTCTGCCTCTCCACTTGCCTTTCCTCCTATTAAGACTTTCCTTTAAACCCTTTTCTTTCCTCCACTAATATCTCCTCCTTTGACTGCATTAATTTTGTACTCTGTGAAGTGCCTTGAGAGATTTTTTTTACATTAAAGGCATTATATTAAGTTAAATTGTTGTCTACAACAGTAACTTGAGCTTATCCAAAGTACTCCTTAAATACTGGATAGGAGTATGATCGAATCTGTGCAGTCATGCAGCAAGTCTTCTCTGCACTTTCATCTAACAGGGAGTCTGTGTCAACTCAAACTGTCTATGCATTTTCAATTACAACTCACACAGTGAGCAGGGAGGCATTACATCAGTTTGGACTCAATTTGAACCAGATTTCTGGAAATAAAAATTGTTTTTTTTTCATCCTCAATGCTCCGAACTGGAAACATTGCATGTTAGAGATTGAATTTTAGTGCAGCTGTTTGGAGTGGGAATGGTGGCGTAGGGGTTCAGAGAATCGCATTGAAAGTGTCCTCCCAGAAATTCGACATCATGACGTCAGTTCCAGATTTAGTCAGCGGCAGGAAAGCACCTGCCTTGCCACCCCCACGTGACGGGAATGCAATTTAAATTGCTGAACGCTTAGTTTTAATACATTAGCATCTAATTCATCGCGATTCAAAGGGGGGCTTGGAATTAAGTGGATGATAAGCAGCTCTCACATGCCTTCAGATTGCCAACCATTGAAAGCTGGTGGCACTGAGGTGCGGTCTCAGTGCTGCGATGGCTAGGCAGCCATGGCCAGCATTGCATAGGGGAAGAGAGGGGAGCAGAGGACATCGCCGGTCTGCTGTGCTATGCACACTGCAAAGGGAGGATTGTGGTCTCAGGTGGTCTGCAAGGTGTGTGGGGGGTGGGGGGGTCGTGGTCTCGGGTGGGAATGCTGGCTGAACAGGGTCTTGGGTGGTCTGCAAGGGGGCTGCTTGATTTTGGGTGGTTTTATTGGGTGTCCAAACTGTTGGGGTGACAGGGTTGGTGCCTATACTACTGGATGACAGGGTCAGATATCAACAAGGGTGGACATTGAGAGCCATCAGGGAGTCTGCTAGGAGAAGTAGCAAAGCCACTGTTGCCAAGGAAGGGTTGTCACTGCATCAGCAGTGTTCTGGAGGCCCACAGATCACCTGGCATAGATCTCATCCACTCTGTTCTTTTGGATCCTACGTGGCGTGATGCAATGCCTCCGACAGAGGGAGAGCCAGGAAGCAGCTGCATCTGCCTATGAAGCTCCAAGATGAGAGCAGCAGCAGTCGGCCATGCCAAGAAGGGCCCATCTGCGCCAGACAGTGTACTGGACTTGGATCAGCTACCTCCAAATGTCTGAGTGGCATTGTTCGCAAAGACAAGGGCTCTCCAGGGAGGCTGTCACCCAATTATGTGTCCTACTGCAGGATGGATTGCAACCTTTAGGATTTGGTGGTCACCCTAAGCCTGTGGTCCTGAAGATCATAGTGGCACTAAACTTTTACACGTCTGGGTCATTCCAAGGATCCACTGTGTGGGATCTCCTGGGCAGCAGCCTACTGCTGCATCAAGGAGGTGACCAATGCCCTGTTCAAGAGGCCTGGCAACTATGTGCACTACCGGACCAACCCTGACAGTAAGGCTGAGAGGGGCATTGGATTCCGGGCCATCCCTGGATTCCCCATGGTGCAAGGTGTGGTAGATTACATGCATGTGACCATCAGGGCTCCAACGGACCAGCCAGCTGCATTCATCAATAGGGAGAGCTTCCTTTCAATCAACATGCAACTGGTCTGTGACCACCAAAAGCATTTTCTGCAGGTGTGTAGTTGCTTCCCTGGAAGCAGCCACAATACCTATATACTTTGACAGCCCCAGATGCCACAGCTTTTCAGGACTCCCGCTCGCCTTCAAGGATAGCTTCTCGGGCATAAGGGTTACCCATTGAAGACATTGCTACTGACACCTGTGAGGACCCTTGCAATGCACTGGAGGAGAGGTACAACACCTGCCATGGCTCCACCCGAGTGACTATCGAGCAGGCCATTGAGCTGTGGAAGATGAGATTCTGGTGCTTCGATTGATTCGGTGAAACCCTGCAGTATGCCCCAGTGAGGGCTTTGCATATCGTTGTGGTCTGCTGTGCTCTATACAATCTAGCACTGCAGAGGGAGGAGGCCTTGCATGACGAGGATATAATTGAATGACACTCCTCCACTGATGAGGAAGACCCAGAGGAGGGAGATGAGCTAGCAGTACTGGATGTTGAAGTCCTTGCACTAGAGGCCAGGCAGATTGAATGACGACCAAGGAGCCAAGAGACAATCTCATAATTACCCACTTCCAGCCACCATGATGGTCACTCAGAGTAAAAACAATAAATAAAATAAAGACTCATCTCAATGCATACAGTCTGTCGCCTCCTTTCTATTTGTGTTCTGTGCCTAGCACCCAGCTGAACTATGTGCTAGTGCCCATGGGAGACCCTATTCAAATTAGGGCAATGCTTACATTGGCATCCACAAAGGGGATAGTCAGCAGCTCACAATTAATGCATGATAGATTAATTACTTTTACACAATGAAGGTTAATTGCAAGAACAAAATAAATTTATATGATGCAGCAGATTTCAAATTCTCTAGGTGGTTTTCTTTATACGTTTATGAGTGCTTCTACAAGGTGTCAGCCCAGTGCTAGCAGCTGGACTGGCGACAGGCTGCTGATCAGGCTGCCCCCTAGCCAGTCATGACCTTGGCAGCCGTCCTCTGGCTGCCTGAGGCCTGGAGGGCCCCAGCTGCCTGAAGGTTTCCTGTACAGGCTGGAGCTGGGCTCACTGGCGGAGGGGATGAGGAGCCTCTGTCCACACTTGGAGAACCCTGAGGGGAGCCCTCAGCTGTGGAGATCAGCCTCTTCTTCTCCCTTTCAAGGCTCACTTGAACCTCCCTGCTGACCAGAGAAGGACGAGGAGCTGGAGAAGACTTCATAGACTTGGCACTGCTGCGTTGAGCTCATGGCCAAGGCTATGGTGTGCAGGCCTGCGTGCATTTGTGGGATTCGGCTCTCCTTGAGGGTCGCCAACCTTTCATTGGAGGAAGCCATGCCTGAGACTTGGCCAGACTCATGGCATGGATGGACTCGCCCATGGTCCACATGACTGTGCATTGCCTCTGGCATCTCCGCCAGATGTTGCCTTACCTCTCTCTGCAACTCCAGCATGTCCTGTGCTGTCAACACCAGAGGCTCATCATCAGCCTGGGGCTCAGCATGGGCCTGGCCACCCACAGTCCTTCGACTGGCAGTGGCCACAGCTAGCTCATCCGCAGCCATCAGCTCAGGTGTGTGTGCGGTGCTAACTTGCAACTCTGATTCTACAGCTTGCAACTCTGATTCTACAGCCGAGCAGAAACCCACCAAGGTGAAAGTATCTGCACTGGTTGAAGGTGCAGGAGAGTCATGGGACAATGCATCATCTGAGTGCTCCCCCTCCTCAGAGGTGGATATCTGGCCTCCTTCTGGTTGTGTCTCCTGCGAATGTCGACCTACATGAGAGAACACAAACATATGTGAGTTAGGCTGTGCAGATCTCATCATGCCAACCATGTTTGATGTGGGTCTCCAGAAGTGAACTGTATGTCAATGGAAGCCAATTGTCACTATCTTGTGCAGAGACTCCAGTCTCTTCAGATATGAAGCCCTGGGTCCCGGTTAATCCTAGTGCCTCTTTGCTATGGAGAGAGGTGGAAGATCTGGGATGCCTCCACCAATCAGGGCTGTCTCCCTCCTGTTATGGGCCCTCTTGTTCTACAAGTGAAAAGAGGGAGATAGTCATACTTTGCAGAAAGATCAACATGAAAGTTCTGCTAGTGGCAGCCCGTCATCCTCGACTGGGGTATCACATATAGCTCATGTTCCCGTCTGCTCTCAGGGGAGTTAATGGGGGTGAGCAGTGAGAAAAGGTGGCCTGTGGCTGAGATGCAGCCATGCATCTGTCAGGATGAGGTGATGCCTAATGCCCTGTGCCATCTCCGTTGTAGTGTCTCCCTCCCCATGTCCTGCTTCCTCCTGCATAGCCACTTACAATCCATAAAAATGAAAGAGTTATGGAGCAAGTCACCTTAGCAAAATTAAGGAGGTTGTTGACCCTCTTGCGGCACTGTATCCATGTTCGGGGTGACCCCATCCAGGCACATTTAGTCAGGCGGGAGGACCTCTTCTTGCCATCGCTGGGGAAGAGGACCTCCCGCATTTCCCTTGGAGCCTGGAGGAGAATCTTGAGGGAGGCATCACTAAACCATGGGGCTACCCTGTGTCTTGCTTCTGCCATCCTGCGGGGTCATCTCCAGGCGGTGGGGGGTCCAGAGTCACTGCAACACCAGTCTGAGCTTTGAAGAGCAAGCAGCAAATATGTCCAAGGCAGCAATACAAGCAAAGCTGGCTTTAAGTATGGCACCAGCACCTGCTTTGGAGTCATCCAATGCCGTATTTGGTGTCTTGTATCTCCTCCACTGTGTGATTGGCCGGGCCCCGCACCTCCATTATGTAATGTGGCTGCCCGCCGGGAGCTCGTGATGGGCTGGCCTCCCATGTGACCAGCAGGAACGGCGCACATTTCCGGTTCTGCAGCCAGGACCTGTGACTGGCTCACAAAATTTAGTCTTAAGTTTGCGTACTGGAAATTTGGAAATGGACCGAAAATTTGTGGGGCAGAGGGGCAGGGGTAGAAGGGTGGGTGCCTGTATTCCTTGATGCATAAAACTCTGTGCTGGAGATGAACATTTATTCTGAAATGATTGCATTCCAACTACCCAAAGTCATTTTTTTTAAGGCGCATCATTGCAACTAAAAAGGCATCCATTCTCGTATGCAGCTAACCAACATATATGGGGCAATTTTCCGAGTTCGGCTGCTGGCAAGAAGCCATCAGCTGCACATATCAGGAAATCACAGAACTATTTGCCCTCCATTTAACAAGGATGCCAACGAAGTGTAGCATGCCTGCGATTTTCTAATATGCACAGTTAAGACTCCCCATCAACAGTGTGAATTCAGAAAATTGATCCTGTAAGGTAATGTAATTTAATTCAACTTCCTTTTCAGTTCTTTCATTTTTTATTTCTCATCTTTCAATGTCATTGTTTATGGAGGTACACTCTTGGACTCGTCATTCACTAAGGTCCCAGATGCCCTGTTGCCCTTGTGGTCAGCTTGTACTTCCAGCAACTTACAGGGCTAAGCATTTTTGAGCTGCTGGATGCAGGAAAAAGTCTGATAAAACAAGCATACCGCAAAATGCCCTGCTCCAATAAATTGTGGATTTTTCTGCCCTTTTGGTTTGGTAATGACTCATCTATTCTGCAGCCAATCTAGCTTCTTGTTATGTAATCCTAATTTTGATTTTGCCAAGGGTAACTACCAGAGTCCAAATATGGCTTGGGCTGTTCAACCAACACACAGGATTTTTGCATGTCCATATTCAGATGATGAAGTCAGTGAAAGCTTCAAGTTAATTGATATTTTCGGGCTGCAAATGTCCAAAAGCATCTATGTGCATTTTATCCACTACTTTTGTAAAAATAACCAGGCAACCTAAAACTTATTTTTCTATGCCTTTTGTAGACTAGTCTCCAAAATGAAAACACTGGCAATGTTTCACTCACAGTATTCTTTTTGATCTGCAACTGCATCAATTAACAAGTAGTTACTGTAGCACATTTCCCTAACTGATTTTAGATTGAGTATCTCATTGTGTTGTATCATAGAGGATTTGCTGGTTTAATTGATATCATACTTCAAGGCCATGTACCAATATTCTCAATAAAAACTAAATATTTCTTCCCTCTCTTTTGAAACATATTATGATGTAATAAAGCATTAGTTGAACCCTGACTGACAATCAAATCCATAAATCTGACATAATAAAATGCCCAGACCTTACAGGAATCATTACCTTTTTTGAGGCGTTTTTAGTCACTGTTAGTACCTGGAACAGTTTATTTATTGATACAGCACTGAAACAGGCCCTTCTGCCCACCAAGTCTGTGCCAACCAACAACCACCCATTTATACTAATCCTACAATAACCCCATATTCCCTACCACATCCCCCTAGGGGCAATTTACAATGGCCAAATTTATCTATCAACCTGCAAGTCTTTGGCTGTGGGAAGAAACCAGAGCACCCAGCAGAAACCCACACGGTCACAGGGCGAACTTACAAACTCTGCACAGGCAGTACCCAGAACTGAACCCAGGTCACTAGAGCTGTGAGGCTGCAGTGCTAACCACTGCGCCACTGTTGGGAATAGCTTGCTCTGAAAGTACTACTACTGCAGTGTTCTTATATTGTATATCACATTGTATATTAACCCACCTAAAATCCTGCATTTTTGCTGTTGTATGAGCTATGACTTGTTTTCATGAGGGATATTCAAGGCAAATGTTTTGTGAGTTTTTTTAAAGAAAAGTGGATGGAATTGAAGCATACATTCTTTGCATCCTCACTGTCCACTGGAGTAGTACCGGATGATTGGAGGGTGGCAAATGTTCTTCCCTTGTTCAAGAAAGGGAATAGGGATAACCCTGGGAATTATAGACCAGTCAGTCTTACGTCGGTAGTGGGCAAATTATTGGAGAGGATTCTGAGAGACAGGATTTATGATTATTTGGAAAAGCATGGTTTGATTAGAGACAGTCAGCATGGCTTTGTGAGGGGCAGGTCATGCCTCACAAGCCTTATTGAATTCTTTGAAGATGTGACAAAACACATTGATGAAGGAAGAGCAGTGGATGTGGTGTATATGGATTTTAGCAAGGCGTTTGATAAGGTTCCCCATGGTAGGCTCATTCAGAAAGTGAGGAGGCATGGGATACAGGGGAAGTTGGCTGTCTGGATACAAAATTGGCTGGCCCATAGAAGACAGAGGGTGGTAGTAGATGGAAAGTATTCAGCATGACCAGTGGTGTTCCGCAGGGATCTGTTCTGCGACCTCTGCTCTTTGTGATTTTTATAAATGACTTGGATGAGGAAGTGGAAGGCTGGGTTAGCAAGTTTGCCGATGACACGAAGGTTGCTGGAGTTGTGGATAGTGTGGAAGGCTGTTGTAGGTTGCAACGGGACATTGACAGGATGCAGAGCTGGGCTGAGAAGTGGCAGATGGAGTTCAACCTGGAAAAGTGTGAAGTGATTCATCTTGGAAGGTCGAATTTGAATGCAGAATACAGGCTTAAAGACAGGATTCTTGGTAGTGTGGAGGAACAGAGGGATCTTGGGGTCCATGTCCATAGATCGCTCAAAGTTGCCACCCAAGTTGATAGAGTTGTTAAGAAGGCGTATGGTGTGTTGGCTTTCATTAACAGGGGGATTGAGTTTAAGAGCCGCGAGGTTATGCTGCAGCTCTATAAGGCCCTGGTTAGACCACACTTGGAATATTGTGTTCAGTTCTGGTCGCCTCATTATAGGAAGGATGTGGAAGCTTTAGAGAGGGTGCAGAGGAGATTTACCAGGATGCTGCCTGGACTGGAGGGCATGTCTTACGAAGAAAGATTGAGGGAGCTAGAGCTTTTCTCATTGGAGCGAAGAAGGATGAGAGGTGACTTGATAGAGGGGTACAAGATGATGAGAGGCATAGATAGAGTGGATAGCCAGAGACTTTTTCCCAGGGTGGAAAGGGCTATCACCAGGGGACATAATTTTAAGGTGATTGGAGGAAGGTTTCGGGGAGATGTCAGAGGTAGGTTCTTTACACAGAGAGTGGTGGGAGCATGGAATGCGCTGCCAGCGGTGATAGTAGAAGCAGAAACATTAGGGGCATTTAAGCGACTCTTGGATAGGTACATGGATGATAGAATGAAGGGTAGGTAGTTAGTTTGATCTTAGAGTAGGTTAAAGGTTTGGCACAACATGGTGGGCCGAAGGGCCTGTACTGTGCTGTACTGTTCTATGTTCTAAAACACTGGTAAAACTCCTGAAAAAGCCTATATAATAAAAATTAATTTGATTTGTTCCTTCACTATAAATTACTTTTAAACAGGCAGAATTGTAGAATGAGGGGCTCAGAATTTTTGAATTCCAGATGGAATTTCACCATACAAATTAGTATTTTTATTGTCTTTTAACAATCTTTTTACTAATTATTTCATTTAATGCAAAGACACTGGGACACAATTACCTCGCCAGCTGTGTCATCAGAACACATTGCCTGTTTACAACCTAGTACAATTGTATCCTAATTATTTTAACAGGGGAACAACAACAACTTGCAGTTATGTAGCACTTTTAACGTAAAAATAATAATCGCAAGAGCAATTATTTAACAGCAGAGCAATCAGAGAAAAAGGAATGAGGAACTAAAGAAAGAGATATTAGATGGGGTGTCCAACACCTTGGTCAAAGAGACATTGGAGGAGGATTGTGTGGTCTACCGTGTCAAAGGCTAGAAAGAGATTGAGAAGGGTAAGGAGGGATAATGCACTGTCGTTCTAATCACAGTGGATATAATTGTGACTTTGATTATGCTTGAAAATAGGCTCCTGTTGCAAGCCAGAGCAAGCTAGCATACCTGCAATTTTCTGATACGTGCGGACAATATTCCCCACCGCTGCCATGTACTCGAAAAATTAACCCTTACATGTCTGATAAGGCCTTCACAGTTAGTCTGCCGTTGCATCCATTGTGCAGTTATACTGCACCTATAATTTGAAATGGGTACCTTTTTAAGAGGATGGAGATCAGGTAACAAGAAGTTAAACTGCCCTGCTCACACCACTCTCTGTGTTCAGGGAAATGAGTGCTCTCTGCATAAGTACTTAAATATATGTGCAAAAGAAAACAACATTTTGGGATACAGTATATGAGAAATTTGAGACATGATGTGGTAAATGTAACATGCTTGAGAGGAACACGTGGCTTTGGACCTATGGTTCCAAAGCGCTCCACCCCTCACGTTTCCTCATGTCATGTCTGGGTCTGTTGTAGACTAATTGATAGAGATTGATTGCTATGATTAATCAACATTGTATCATGTAAATACCAGGATGGTAGAAGGCAAACCAGATAGGCCTTGTTCTTTTTACATCCAGTAATCGCCATGCTCCTAAATTGTCTTAATAATCTCTAATTACTGGCGAAATCTTTAATGTTAGAAACTTCAAGATGATCCAGCTGGTCTCTTTACTTGGGCTTTAAAATTAAAATTGGCTTCACAGAAACCAGTGCAAAGCTAAAGCTTTCTTGAGGTGATCCCACCCCTGATGTAAAATGCCAGCTGAACTGAAGTTATATTGTTGAATTTGTGTTGCTTCTTGCTTGCATGACAAAATAGGGTAGAACTTGACTTTGTGCGATGGTGTAAAATGAGTGATACTGAGTCAAAAGCCTGTTTTACATTTCTCCTGATTTTTATTTCCATTGACTTCAGGAAGGTCATAAAACTTGTTGCCGACTCACTATCACTCGTTTTACACTGTCACACAAAGTTGAGATTTACCCCAATAACTGTCGCACAACAATAAAAGATTTGCATCCATTATGTGCTGCTATTCACTGTGTTTCTGCTGAATATATGCTAAGAAAAGCATGGAAATAATAAAATTTCTGTAACATTTTGCTAAATGGCAAAGAGGTATAATCTGATAAGTATGTCCCAACCAGCTACTCACACCATATTTTCATTGAAGTGCTATACCCAATTTATAAACCCTGATAAGCGAGGACCCAACCAAACATTCAGGTGGCCCAATCTTCCAATGCCACGTCACTGAGAGGCAGGCTTCCCTACAAAGCCAAGTGTTGTACATGATACTCATATAGGAATCAGAGTTCTTCATATCATGAATAGAAAAGGTTTACATTCGATTAATATTCAGATGATGTCAATATGTACATCGGTGTCTCTGTCCAGGAAACAGGTATAATGTCTTCATTGTACGGTATTCCACAGTATCCACATTATTTGAAGGAAGAGAAACACTGGGAAAATAACCTATTGAGAAAGCCTTCAGCAGCATAGAAGCATCTCAACCCAGTCACCTTAACATCTGTTTGCTATTCTTCAGCGGCTACCTCCATCATCAAGAAAGGTGTGTCACGCAGTTGAGGCACAATTAAAATGTATATAAAAGGGCACAATACACCCTGTTAAAAGGTTCCCAAGTTATGGTTGTCCCATACTTATTGTCCCCCATAATAAACATGTGTAAAAGTGAGCTGTATGCTGACCTTTGCCTCGCTCCTGATATCAGCAAACGTCTTCCTTATTTGGAGCTGGGTACAAGAGCAGGTTGATTGCACTTATTCAATGAACAGGCTCCCTCTATGCAGCTAGCACCTGTACTTTTAGTGAGGATGTTTTTCAGCCCCAAATGGGGTCATCCTCCTTTACTGCAACTCCTGTAGCAACATCTCCAAATCAGCATTAAAGGGAGCCATGTTAGTGATAAGATTCATAATGAATTATGAACAATTAGACCACATTTCTGCCACCACCACAATTTCCCTTTCTTAAGTGAACTACAACTCTCTAAAAACTGCTGTCTTGCTGATTTTGCACTCCCCAGTTAAGTGTACTAGAGGTTAAGCTCTGTGGGTAAGCTTTTCCAGTGCTAGTCATCTATTCAAATTAAGGGGACAGACTCCCATTCCAAAATTTGAGGCAACCCACTCACTGAGTTATCAGTTCAGGTGAGTCTGCACAATGAGCCAGCATAGCTCTTTTTTCACTAGATCAACAATTTGAGCTCCAGCACAAGTTTAGATTTAGAAACAGGAAACAGTTGTTCAAGGAATTTGTAGGTAACTTTATCCATGTGGATAAATGGCTCAAGCCACTACGCAGTGCCAGCACTAATCCATAAAAACCAGATGTGCCATTTTTGATATGCAGTCTGTGCTAAATGAGCTAGTCTTAACCAGGGCACTTAACAGTGCTAGAGTTAGCCTCAGATTCCCTAGATTAGAGAGAGACAAAAAATCAGGCATGATTTGATCACTATTGTGTGACATCTGCTGGAAAACCCATGTAGGTGGACACTGGGTGAAATCAGGATCAAGTTCAGCTGTGATGCCAACACTCACTGTCTAGACTCAGACTTGAGGAATGGTTGAGATACCAATGGTATGTTGGTGCTTTTGGACTGTACCCCAGCATGAGTCAACATTCTGAGGAGAGAAGAAAAGCGGGGGAAAGTTCTAATCAGGGCTTTAGGTTTCAGGGTTTTTTTGCATATATTATAATGCATCTTCTATTTGGCTAAGTAAGTAAGGTTAATGAAAGAAGCTTGGAGTGGTGCAGTGGTTAGCACTACAGCCTCACAGCTCCAGCAACCCAGGTTCAGTTCTGGGTACTGCCTGTGTGGAGTTTGCAAGTTCTCCCTGTGACCGTGTGGGTTTCTGCTGGGTGCTCCAGTTTCCTCCCACAACCAAAGACTTACAGGTTGATAAGTAAATTACCCCTAGTGTAGGTAGGTGGTAGGAGAATTGAGGGAAGGTGGGGATGTGGTAGGAAATATGGGATTAATGTAAGATTAGCATAAATGGGTGATTGTTGGTCAGCACAGACTTGGTGGGCCAAATGGCCTGTTTCAGTGCTGTTTATCTAAATAAATAAAGAGTTTATCACAACATTTTCTAATAACAAGGTTTCACTGTGGTCAATAATTTGTCCTTTTTTGTTCCATTGAGTCATCAGTAATTCTATAAATCTTCTCTGCTTTGTTCCAAAAAAATCATATCAAGCCTCTGTCACAGAGCAAGTATGCACTACAAGCTTGTTCTGTATCAGATCTCCATAATTCTCTGACAACTCCAATCTGACTTAATTATAAGATATCTCAGATATCTGTGCCCCTCATCTATCACTGCTAGGGATAAAATTACTTATATGGTCTGAAAGCATATTCTAGCCATGAGGGACATGTTGAACTTTTTTTGGGAAATTTGTAATTAATGATTCCTTTGGGTTTCTGTTTCTCAAGCCATTTATGGCTCACAGTAAGTGAAATAAAATGATTGATTAGGTTAGTAAGTTTCCTCCTCTAGTTTAGAAAATCAAGTTGTATGAAGGAATGGATAAGCTAAATACTTGCATTCAGTTCTGAGAAAGGGTTTCTATCCAAAATGTTTGCTATGATTTCTGTTTTCACAGTCTGAAAAACCCTATTTGTTTGATTTCATACTATCTATGCTAGACATTAAAAAAAAACTGGCAACAATATTTGGGTTCTTGTAGCTCTCCCTAGACCATACAAGAATGTTAAATCTCATCGCTCTAACACCCTAACTCTCCCATTATAGCATCCAACTATGTCCATTTCTCAACCCAGTGGGCTAACAGATAAATTCCACCCAGTGATTTCCAGTATTTCTTCTCACCTACAAGGTCAGTGAACAATACTGACTGCTGATTTACAGAGTCAGCCATGGCCCAGTAATAGCACTTTCATCTCTGAGTCAGTAAGCAATGGGTTCAAGTCTCACTTGAACACAAAATCTAGGCTGACATTCAAGCGCAGTAGTTGAGGGAGTGTTGCACGATCAGAGGTGCTGTCTTCCGGATGAGACGTTAACAGAGGCTTTGTCAGTTGGATGCAAAACATTCCATGAGACTATTCGAAGAAGGCAGGAGGAATTCTCCCTGGTGTCCTGGATAACATTTATCCCTCAACCAAACAGATTATCTGGCCATTGCTATTTGTGGAATATTGCTATGCACAAATTGGACGATTCGTTTGCTACATTACAACAATGACAATACGTCAAAAGTATTTCACTAGCTGTAAAGTGCTTTGGGATGTCTTGAAGTTGTGAAAGTGCTGTATAAATGCAAATCATTGCTTTCTTTTTTCCCTTTATGTGACCTTTGCTCATCTTTACTCCATGAAGTCCATGGATGCAGATTTGAGTGGCACACAACTAGTTTAGACATCCACTATCAAATCTGGCTAGAGCACTTCAAGAATTATCAGCCTTCATTTTCCTCAGCCAAAACCACTGCACCTCCAAAGTTATAATGGATATAATATAATATATTAATATAATATGGCACTTTTCTCCAATACCAACCATCTTCTTAAGCCTTTCCCTGCTGTTTTCTTCACCCTCCAACAACAAGTGCGACGTGGTCATGAACTTTTCTAAGATTGGGTCCATTTGTTCAGCTGCCTCTGCTGCTTCCTCTTGAACACCAAGCCAGACCTCCTTGCAGACTCTCCCTTTCCCTAACCATGAAACTGCTTCTCTCTTAATTTTTTCTCACATTTCACATTAAGTCCTCTATGAACTCACTTCATCCATTCATGTCTGTTGACCCCATTCCCACTAAACTGCTGACCATTCAACTACTTTCTGGACCTGAAAGTTACATAACTTGGAAATGGATCCCTCTCCTTAGACACTGTTCCCATCCCTTCCAAAACTGCCATTACCACCCCCCAAAAAAATCCATTCCCAACTCCCCTGCAAACTACTTTTGCATTTTTAGCTCCCCTTTCCTTTCCAAAGTCCTTGAACATGTTGTTGCCTCCCAATTCTTTTCACAGTGGAACTGTACATGCTTGTTTCAACTCTTACCTATTCAACTGTAAGCCAAGCATCTCCAGAAATGGTTTCTCTCCCCAACACACTATCACAATGCTAACTTTTTAGTCTCCCAAGGATCTATCATTAGTCCCTCCTCTTCCTCAACTATATTCAGCCCTATGGTGACAGCTTCCACATGTTCACTGACAGCACCTAGCTCTATCTCTCCACGACCTCTCTGGTCTCCTCCACTGTCTCTCTATTGTCAGTCTACTTGGTCAGCATCCAATTTTGGATGAGACTCAATTTCTTCCAGTTAAATTTTAGAAAGATCAAAGCCATGAGCCCAGATTTTGCTGGAATAATAACAGTTGAGGCTATCAGTACTCACCATTTTTATAGGGTATATCAGACACCAACTTCTACTGTCCACACATAAACACAGCAATCCAGAAGTTTCTGTCAGAGATACCTTGCTCCTCCATAGGGTCAACTGTTTCAGTCCTTGCCAATAGACACAGCACTGAGATGACTGCAACAAAGTGAACTTGCTGTATTTGCCCCTAGTTGTGCACTAAACCAGGTAGAAAAGTTAGGGCTGGTGCATTCAGGAGTAAATGAGTTTTTAATGACATGTTAAGTGATAATTATGATGAACAACCTCTCTGGTACAGAAACAAATAATTCTACAAGAGTGGATTCTCATTTCCTCAAACAAAAATTAGTATTGGAGATTTAAAAAATAATTATTAATTTTTTTCTATCTGTTTTAACTCGCTCTCTTAAACCTAATTTATATATCCTGCACTACTTCCTGGTTTGGACTTTGTGTGGCTTAATGAAGATTCTTTGATCTGATTTGTTGAAAAGGCTCATTGTTTCTTGCCCTGCTCACAGATGCCACAGATCCACAGTACAGGATGCTGCATTAGTACAGATGTCTGATGACAGCCAGTCTCTGCTCCAAAGCCCATCAAATTTTTGTGGGTAGCTGTTAATAAGGTGAACAACAAGTACCATTCCTTCATCACTGACCAGGCAATCATCTTTCGTCCCTGCCACAACTCTGTAGCTTTCGTACTAATTGTATCTCCTTCCCTGGCCGCTGTTGCAGGCTAAATCAAGACTGTTCGCTACCTCAGCATCCTATTCTACCAAGCCAGGTTTTTGACCCCAAATCCTCTATGTCACAAAGACTTTGTCACTTCCACTTCTGTAACAAACCCCACCTTTCCCCCATCTCATTGCATTTGCTGCTGAAACCTTCATCACTCTTGACCTTTCCATCTTCTTCAACTAATGTCACTTTCCTCACTAAAGCTTTTGAATGTGTTGTCCTCATGCAGCTCCATGTTCATCTGTTCAACTTTCTTCATTGTAGTTTTCACCCCCCTAATCTCGAGTCCATTCAAGTTAAAGCTATCAATAACACCTTTGCAACAGTTACTATTTTATCCATCCTCAACTTCTCTGCAATCAAACATTCAGTTTTTCACCACTATCTCTCCTTGGCAGTCCATCTTCATGGCATATTCCTTACTTGCTTCCACATTCACCTGCCCAAAATAGCCAGAACATTTCCTGCAATGGTTTTTCATCACACATTTCCAACTCCAAAAAATTTACATCTCCATCTTACCATATCCCCACTGCTGAAACCTTCATCCACATCTTCACCACCTCCAGCCTCAATTCTTTCCAATGCTCTCCTCAGTAGCATAGGCTTTGTAGACCTTGGCATGCCATCGGCCCTAAATTTTCACTAGGCTGCCCAAATTCCCCACTGTAACTTTGATGGGAGATTGACAGAACCCCTGAGAAAAATGACACTGGAGTTACAGCAGGAGATTGGGAAACTCCCATAGACATTCAGGACGGTAGTGTACTAACATTTTGCTTGACTCAAATTAAAGCAACCACTTGCATCCATAGAGTGCCTTTAACATAAAAAATCCCAAGATTAAACTTGCACTGTAGCTTTGAACTCTGCCACAGTTTTCATAAACAATGTTGCCCCATCCTGAATATGAGCACTAGATAAAGTAACAGATCTACATTGTGGTGTATCAGTGCCATGTTTACCACCTCTGGAAGGAATAAAAGTCATTCTGACTGATGCATTTGTGCACACAAAATAGTGTTACTCTGGGAACAGGACAGTACCCTATTGAGCCACTACATAACCTCAAGGTGTAATTTGTACCATCTATGTGGGATGTTGTAAATCCATAGTCATGGAGATGTGGGGGTTAACCTATGGATACTGCCATTTGAAAGCACTGGGGGTGGTTTTTGCTGAACACTTTAGGTACTAAAGAGTCTCTGAGATGGTCAAAGTAAGACCTTAAGCTGCAAAGCTAGTTTAGCCCATGCTTATCAATAGACACCATCTTGGTAAAGAAGTTGAAGCATGCACTAGGAACCAAAGGTTCATTAAATAACTGTTTACCACTTAAACTGTCTTCTAGCACACATTTAAAGAGGCTGCAAGGCATTCTGATGGCTAACGCTTCAACTAATGCTCTCTCCTAACACTGACCACCTCTTTGGGAGTAAACATGGCATTGATGTTGATTTCAAACACTACATAAAGGGATGCTCACCATTTCATCTTCATTTTTGCTGAAGCTGTGAAGAGAACCTCTGAAACACGTCGTGTACTTTCTGGGACACTTTGTCAAGACTTCACCAACACTCGGGCAACATTTATCCTGGGGGTGTAGAAATTCATTCGCGTAGTGCTGCTGGATGCAATGCTGTGTGAACAAATTTCTTACCCTGGAAATTGTTTGAGGATTTCACCTAAAAACAGTAAGTACTATGCTACTCCACCTTACTAGACATATTATAGGAGTCACCAGGAGAAAGGGAATGCTTGGACATGGGCATCTTGCAAGGGGCCCCTTTGGTCTGGACAAGGAGTGGCAAGAGGATATGAGACCAGGCAGAGCAGCACTGGCTGCTACAGGAGAAAAGGGCAGGCAGATGAGGAAGGTGAGTTGGTATCCTTACCCATTGTGGATACAGGACATCCCTCCTTCTTGGATCTCCTCCACCAGGACCTCCAGTGTTGCATCTCAAAACCTGTTCGCCCTCTCTCTCGGTCCCCTAGCCATCCTGCAATGTGCCGTTGTGTATCAGCCAGTGTACTCCACACCATAAGTGGAAGTGGGTGCACAAAGCCCACATATACAGCTCCATGAAAATTGTCTCTAATCAGCACTTGAGTGGTAAACCTGTAGATTTCTGGTTTGGCACCTCCAGTTAAGTTCTCTACAAATAGAGCTTCAGCCCTGTCTACTATTTCCCTTTACAGTCCTAATTGTCCAAGATATTTCAAACAAAGTTGCTCTGACTGTGGTTGGTCCAAATATACTGACAGGCATATCAAACATACAAGACCTGTTCTGTTATGTTAAGTCGATCCTCAAAACCAGGCAAAAGGAACATTCAGTTTTGTGTTTGAGTACAAAACCAGAATACATAAATTAAAAACATATTGGCCAGAATTTTACGCCACCCCAGTGAGCCAGATGGTGGCGGGAGGATGGCTTAAAATTGAGCGGGAAGCTTCAGGAGGCCTTCCCGGCCCACTCCCGCCTCCACCCCACTTTACGTGGGCCGCGGGGGGTGGTGAGAAATGGGCCATCCACCCCAGGCCAATCAAGGCCCTTAAGTGGCCACTTAACGGCCACTTAAAGACCTTCACCCACCTCCACGGGTACTTTACCCGTGGCAAGTGGGCATCCAGTAGACGTGAAAGGCCGCCCAGTGATACCTGAGAGCCTCTCAGTGCACTGGAGGGGGGGTGGGGGGGTTGGTGGGAGCCCGGACAAATAGGCACTGGGTACCTGATTGAGGGCCGCCCCCTCTTCCCCAACCACCTGCAGGACCCGTGAAGCCCTCCTTCCCCCCAAACGGCCATCCTTGCCTCACCGGGCTGGGACTGATTAGCCTGGTGAGGCAACCCTTACTTACCTTCAGTCCTGGCTCCATGTCCTCGCCTGGGTTGCAGTCCCAGCATTGGCCACCGCTCCCGGTGGTGCTGCTGGAGCTAAGAGCTGCCGGCCCAATCATGGGCCGGCAGCTCAATGAGGTGGGACGTCCTCCCTCAAGCGGGTGGAAGTCCCGCCTCTGAACACCTAAAGCCCAGGGATCCGTAAAATGCAGGTCAGATGCCCGGGCTGGGCGGATACGGGTTCACCACCGACTTTTACGTCAGTGGCCAGCTCCTGTCCGCCCGGCGTAAAATTCAGCCCACTGGCCTAGAAATTCAGGCACACCCACTTCTGAACATGTGTGAAGTAGGTGGGATGCAAGGTACAATCTCTGTGCCTGAATGGTTAAGCCCTATTACACCTCATTTCCATTGGGGCAGTGAGCTGCAGAGAACAAAACAGCTTACCGTCTTAGCAGCTTCCCTCAAGTAAGTGGGCAAAGTGCAGTGACTGGCAAGGTGATCAATCAGATCGAGAGATAGCGCTGACTGGGATAGGGGGGAATGAGGGCATGGAGGAATTGGCAGCAATTCAATGAAGAAATGTTGGATGTACTTACTGGTTCTCTTGTCTTTGGCAGCTGATTTTTCCAAGGCCCCCATGCTTGTATGAGTAAATAAAAACTGCACCAAAAAAGTTATTACAAAAATACGCATTCTTTCAAAAATATTGAATAGTGGCTAATAAAGCATCACAGTATTAAAAAGGTATTGTAAACAAAGCAATTAAAATATATACAGAGCCTCTTCCTCTTTAGGAGCACCGCTGTACGCAGGGCTTCCATCCAAAATGGACTATGAAAGCAAAATACACAAAAGCCAGGAAATTCTGTTGGATCGGTAAATATTTGTGAATATATTCTTAGGCCTAAATGAGACTATGGCATAAAATGTAAGCAAGTACTCTAACAAACAAAATGCTGCGTCTTCAAAAATCATGGAATTGAGTGCAAAATATTCCTAATCTGACAATGAATTTTTGATTCTACATCCATTTTGATCTTGGAATAACTGGTGCAGTCAATTAGAAACTTTACCCTGTCATAATGTCTGAAGTCACAGCCTGGAGTCAGTGGAGTGAGACTAACACCCAAAATGAAAAAGAATAATTTTCCTCAGTATTTTGAAGGTTTGAGAAAATTACAATTACATTACATTCGTGAGCTGAAATTTAAATTAGTCAAGCTGATGCATGAACTTCACTATTGTGATCTTGACCTTTAACTGGCCAGCTTTTCCTCAATTTCCAGACATAGTTCTTACACTCAAATTTTATAGCTTACTTGTATACAGGTCATAGTTATCAATCAATAGAGTTCACATAGGTAAATATTACCCTAATGAGCTCTGAAGGGTTGTGTAGTCGTACTTTCCAAATATGTATTGGAAATCTTCTTCTCACCACGTGATAAATATTTTATTAAGATTTAAATAATAAATACCTTAATCCAGAGTGAAAAATGGTAAACAAAAACTCAAATGGGAAAATTATTTAGGGGGCAATGTTAGCTAACCTCTGTTCACAGTATTGTGAGAAAGAAATCTACTCTGAAACCAGCAATTCCACATTGCCACATTTCCTCCTAGCTAAGGTTTGCACAGTGCATATTTTGTATTTGTATCATCAGTTTTAATAAATATGTAGGGCCAAAAGTGTTATCAATCATACCACTGCATAAGTAGAATAGATTAAGACAAAATCTAGCAACACAAAATTGGTCGTACTTGAGGTGCCTTGGATTCTTAGCGGCAGTAGAATGGTGCAACACCACAAACTGTAACCTTGTGGCCCAGTGTATTCCTCACTTCTCCAGCACCAATTACCTGTCTCCTGCATAATCTATATGCATGCTAAACAGCAAGAGCAGCATGCTATAGACAGAGCTAAGCATTGGTAGTGTCGTAAATAGTGAGGAGGAAAGCCTTAGATTACAGGACGATATAGATGGGCTGGTAAGATGGGCGGAGCAGTGGAAAATGGAATTTAATCCTGAGAAGTGTGAGGTGATGCATTTTGGGAGGACTAACAAGGGAAGGGAATATACAATGGGTGGTAGGACCCTAGGAAGTACAGAGGGTCAGAGGGACCTTGGTGTACTTGTCCATAGATCACTGAAGGCAGCAGCACAGGTAGATAAGGTGGTTAGGAAGGCATATGGGATACTTGCCTTTATTAGCCGAGGAATAGAATATAAGAGCAGGGAGGTTATGATGGAGCTGTATAAAACGTTAGTTAGGCCACAGCTGGAGTACTGTGTACAGTTCTGGGCACCACACTATAGGAAGGATGTGATTGCACTGGAGAAGGTGCAGAGGAGATTCACCAGGATGTTGCCTGGGCTGGAGCATTCCAGCTATGAAGAGAGACTGGATAGGTGAGAGTTGTTTTCCTTAGAGCAGAGAAGGCTGAGGAGAGACCTGATAGAGGTATACAAAATTATGAGGGGCATAGATAGGGTAGGTAGAAAGAAATTTTTTCCCTTAGCGAAGGTGTCAATAACCAGGGGGCATAGATTTAAGGTAAGGGGCAGGAGTTTTAGAGGGGATTTGAGGAAACAAATTTTCATCGGGAGGGTGGTTGGAATCTGGAACACACTGCCTGAAGGGGTGGTAGAGGCAAGAACCCTCACAACATTTAAGAAGTATTTAGATGAGCACTTGAAACGCCATAGCATACAAGGCTACAGGCCAAGTGCTGGAAAATGGGATTAGAATAGATAGGTGCTTGATGGCTGGCACGGACATGATGGGCAGAAGGGCCTGTTTGTGTGCTGTAGAACTCTATGACTCTACAACCAACGGCTCAGATCCAACCTCTGCAGTTCTACCCACATCCAGCTGTGAATGGTGGGGGACAATTAAATAACTAAATTGGCTGCATAAATAACCCCATCCTCAATGACAACGGAGCACAGTAAAGGCCTGCTACCCAATCCGAACCCGACGGGACCCGACGACATGTGTCAGGTTCGGGTCGGGATGGGTCGCACTTCCGGGTCTGGCATTCGGGCTCGGGTCTGGTCCGGCTAGATCGGACACGCTCTATCACCACCTCAGGTAAGTGACTTTAATGTTAATTTACTTTTTGAAATTTAAAGGTGGTTTTGCTACAGTTATTTTAAGCTTGTGCAGGTAAGGAACAAAGTGAAAAATGGAAGGTAGGTTAACTGATGGTCGGGTCGGATCGGGCGGGGGAAAAAAGTGGAAGGACTCGGGCCAGCTCGAGGTCGGATGGGGTTCGGTCGGGCTCGGTACGGGTCTCATTTGCAGACCTGAGCAGGCCTTTAGAGCACAACATGTGAGTGCAAGAGGCAAGAATGTGTGTGCGAACATCTTCAGTCAGAAGTCCCCCATCTGGATAATTCTTCTTGACCTCCTCCTGAGGTTCCTACCATCACATATGTCAGTTTTCAGCCAATACAATTTACACTACATGACATCAAGAAAGAGGCTGAGTGCATTGGACGCAGAAAAGGCTATGATCCCCAATAACACCCTGGGTGTCATGCTGAAGACTTGTGCTCCAGAAATAGCTGTGGTTCTAGCCAAGCTGTTCCAGTACAGCTACAACACTGGCATTTAACCAATAAAGTGGAAAATCGCACAGATATGCCCGGTCCACGAAAAGCAGGAGAAATCCAGTCATAGGAACATAGGAAACAGGAGCAGGAATAGGCCATTCAGCACCTCAAGCCTGCATTGCCATTCAACCAGATCATGGCTGATCTTCTACCTCAATGCCATTTTCCTGTACTATCCCCATATCCCTTCATATATTTATTATTTAGAAATCTATCAATCTCTGTCTTCAATATGCTCAATGACTGAGACTCCACAGCCCTCTGAGGTAGAGAATTCCAAAGATTCAGCACCCTCTGTGTGAAGAAATTCCTTCTCATCTCAGTCCTAAATGGTCTACCTCTTATTCTGAGACTGTGTCCCCTGGTTCTAGACCTCCTCAGCCAGAGGAAACATCCTCCTGCATCCACCCTGTCAAGCCCTATAAGAATTGAGTATGCTTCAATGAGATCAACTCTCATTCTTCTAGACTCTGGAGAATATAGGCCCAGTCTCCTCAATCTCTCCTAATAGGACAATTCTGCTATCCCAGGGATCAGTCTGGTGAACCTTCATTGCACTCCCTCTATGGCCAGTATATCCTTCCTTGGGTAAGGAGACCAAAACTGTACACAATACTGCAGGTGCGGTCTCACCAAGGCTTTATACAATTGCAGCAAGACTTCTTTATTCCTGTTACAAATTCTCTTGCAATAAAGGCCAGCATATCATTTGCCTTACTAATTGCTTGCTGCACCTGCATGTTCGCTTTCAGTGACTTATGAACAAGGACACCCAGATCCCTTTGGACATCAACACTTCCCAATCTCCCACCATTTAAGAAATACTCTGCATTTCTGTTTTTCCTACCAAAGTGGATAAGTTCACATTTTTCCACATTATATTCCATCTGCCATGTTTTTGCCCATTCACTTAGTCTGTCTAAAACCCCTTGAAGCCTCTTTGCATCTCCTCACAACTCATACTCCCACCTAGTTTTGTGTCATCAGCAAACTTGAAAATATTACATTTAATCCCCACATCCAAATCATTTACATAGATTGTGGATAGCTGGTGCCCAAGCACTGATTCTTGCGGTATCCCACTAGTCACAGCCTGCCAACCTGAGAATGACCCATTCATTGTTACTCTCTGTTTTCTGACCGTTAACCAATTCTCAAGCCATGCCAGTATATCACCCCCAATCCCACGTGCTCTAATCATGCTTACTAACCTCCTTTGTGGGACCTTATTGAAAGTCTTCTGAAAGTTCAAATACACCACATCCACTGCTTGTCCCTTATCTATTCAGCTGGTTACATGCTCAAAAAACTCCAACAGGTTTGTCAAACATGATTTCCTTTTCATAAATCCATGTTGATTCTGCTCAATCCTACCATTATTTTCCAAGTGTTCAGTTATCACATCCTTTACAAAAGATTCTAGCATTTTCCATACTACTAATGTTAGACTAACAGGTCTGTAGTTCCCCATTTTCTTTCTCCCTCCTTTCTTAAATAGTGGGGTTACATTTGCTATCTTCCAACCTGCAGGAACTGTTCCAAAATCCATTGAATTTTGGAAGATGGCCACCAGCGCATCCACTATCTCTACAGTCACCTCTTTCAACACTCTGGGATGTAGTTCATCAGGTCCAGGGGATTTATCAGCTTTCAGTCCCATTAATTTCTCCAGTACTACTTTTTTACTGATACTTATTTCTTTCAGGTCTTCATTCTCACTGGTCCCTCGCATTCCTGGGAGGTTTTTTGTATCTTCCTCCTTGAAGACAGACACAAAGCATTTGTTTAGTTTCTCTGCCAATCCGGCCAGCGAGTGCCAAATCAGCCTCCTCCCTGTCATCAGCAAAGTGATGGAAGGTGTCATCAACAGTGCTATCAAACAACACTTCCTCACCAATAGCTGCTCACTGATGCCCAAATTGAGTTCCACCAGGACTACACATCCCCAGACCTCATTACATCCTTGATTCAAACATGGACACAAGAGCTGAGTTCCAGTGATGAGATTCAAGAGAAAGCCCACCATCATCTTCTCATGGTCGACTAAGGATGGGTAATACATGTTGACCTTGCTAGTAATGCCCACATCCCGAAGAGTAATAAAAAAAAAATCACCCCTTCTCTGATGTATAAACATAGTAATGCCTTGAGAAATGTTTCATCATGGTGAGTCGGCCACTTTCAGAGATTGAATGGTTTTAACTTTACATGTGAGATATTGTAAATGTCTTTCTGTGATGTTTGTTTTAAGAACAAGTAAAAGGTACAGAAAGACAAGATAACTTACAGGCAATGAAGGTTAAAGAGAATGAAAGACTATGCAACCAAGTGTTGATGGAACTGAAGCTGAAAATCCTCAGCCCTCCCAGTACATTGTCACTGTAACTGTACCAGAAAGGCTGGATATTAGGCTGGGATCTGAATATGCAGGGTCCCAGCCAAGAATTGCAATATCTGTGGGTCTTGTAAAGGGCAGAGCCTCCACCTGCACTATACAAGGCCAGTGACATAAGGGAGGATGGAGCCAGGGACAGGGTCTGCTGCCAGTGCCAAAATTTCCCACATCTCTGTCCTCTCTGTGACAGTGGCAGGATGGGTGGCTGGGTATTCTATTCTGCCAAAGGGGGCATGTGGGCCACCTGGTGGTCTAACAACAACAACAACTTCTTCAGTTATTTAGTACCTTTAATTTAGAAAAGCATCTCAATGTTCTTCGTGGAAGCGTAATTGGACAAAATTTCCATTGATCTTTAGGTTTCTCAGTTCAGGCATGTGCTGGTTGCACTTCCTCTCTCTCTTCCTCTCTGTTACTTTCTCCATTCCTCTCCCCCTCCCACGCCTTTGTTAAAATAGCAGAACAAGAGAATTTCATAGGAATGCCTTAATATGTTTACTGTTGATATCACACAGCACAATTTCAACTCAAATAACTAGAACATTCATCTTTGGAAGCATTGGAAGGAACTTTCTCAAGTTCCACTTATTGATTAAGCCTCATCGGTAGTGGGTGATTTATCAGAAAATTGCACATGCACTGTCCAGGCTTTTCAGCCCATTGACATTAATGGACCAATAGTTGCAGGTATTGCGCACATAATTTTACGATAAGCCATCCACTGTGTGTGAAGACCCGCCAGTAGAGTGGAGCCTTCTAAAGTTCTGCCCAATGTCAACAGGTCTCACAAGGATAGTTCTTATTGATGTAGTTAATATCTCACTCCTGGTAAGCAATATCTAAGCAATATAAGACCTGTACTGCTGGAAATTCAACAACCTAATTATAAATCAGATTTTGCTGATTATCAGCACATTCATTGGAAACCTGTAACCTTGTAATATTTATGAGTCTGTAGTGAAATAAGTTCAGAAAGTGAAGCCAAGTGTGGCCTTTACAGTTGAACTTGATATTGGCAAACAGAGCAGTTAAATTTTCAGCCGCACACCTTTAACATGGTATGTTAAATGTCTGATATCACAATAGACCACTTTGGTAAATTCTAGTTCTATTTTCATTCCAGTCTAATGCAACATTTATACACTCATCTGCCAGACCAATACAGAGATTAGATGGGAAAAGTGTAAACAAACGTCCAGTAGTTTCTTTTGTTTTGAATGTTCACCCACACACACACCCACACACACATAATTAAAGGAACGGATAAACAGTCAAAACTTTTCTCTCATACATTATGAATTATGGGAAATTCTACCAGGCTCAGGAGTAGAAATCCTAACTTTTATTTCAGTTTTGAAAAGACTAGGATAACTCTGAGGTGTTTTATCCTCCTGTTTGGAATATAAAAGCTGGAATGTAATCCCACAGGAGATCAACTAGTCATTATCTATTTCATTCAGAACTAAAAAAGCACAAATCTTATTGATTCCATCGTGAGTCACGATGATCTCCTGGAGCTTGCTTGATTGCCTCAGGGAGCTGGAGAGGAATTTCTTGGAGCCTTTCCTAAATTGGCCACAGGTTTTGTAGCCTCTCCTTGGAGATTGCATAATTGAATTGTTGGAGTGGTGGGGTGGAGGGTTGGCGGTGTGGTTATGGATGATGAGTAGGTTATTGTTCATTACATAGCTTCATCATGTTTGTTTAATGTGGATTTGATGGACCAAGTGTTCTTTTCTTGTCCTTTTCGTATCTTCATAAGCATATATGTAACATTCATATCTTCAGCTGTTATTAATAAACCAAAACGTATTCATGGGCATTTGCAGTTTAAAATTATACAATTTTTTTTTTACCTTAATTGTATTTGTGTTGCTGAAATAAGTTGCTGAAATAATAAAAAATACAAAATGGAGAATATGAAACATATTAACAGTGTATAATTTCATGTAATCCTACTAGACAATAAGTTAGTGTTACAAGAATAACCGGGTGAGCTTTTAGCTTTGTGGTAGCATTCCCTCCTCTGAGTTAAAAGGATTGGGTATGAAGCCCATTCCAGGAAGCGCCAATGAGTGGGACTAGAAAATGGTCCCTACTGAGTTAACATCCAGCAGGATACTCATGTCTGGATGGATGATCAGCGGCTCAATGTTAGCTGTTCTATCACGGAGTCAGAAGGATTGGGTTTGGGCCCCATTCCAGAAAGCCTTGGTGAGCAGAGACCAGATTGCCTGTTCTGAATACTTGTTGATGCCCTTTGGGGGTGCTTGTACCCGATGGGTGTGGGTGCCCTCCCACTCCATTGTAAAATAAAAGGTAGCTGGCTTTCTTTAACCTTGGTTGCAGCCCAACTAGAAGAAGGTACTCTGAAGGTAAAACTGAGGAAAGCAACAGGAAACCACCTCAGCTAATCCTCCCGAGTAATTGATTAAGAATCTCATGTGTGAAACCTGAGTTAGGACCTGCCCTAGGTCAGAACACAATGGATGGATGGATTACAGTAGCAGTTTCCTGATGTCATAAGAGATAGTTCCATTATCCTACACTCCCAGGGGCAAAATTTAATAGTCCCCGGAAACAAGCACACAGATCGCGATGTGTGATTAATCTGTGTTCGTTGTTTCTGATGTAGTTAGCATGCAAACTTTGTGATTTTAGTGTGCAGCCCAGTGATTATAGCACTGTTGAGTGGCTGCATGCCTCAGCAGCAGACCCAGGTTCATGCAAAGTTGGCACCACTTAAAGCTAGCTTACACTACTTAAAGCTGGACTGAACCTCTTAAAGGGGAGGTGCATTCTGGCTGGAGCAACTGCTGGAAGTAGCTGGGGAGGAGAGTCTAACTTGTAGGAAGAGTGACTAATGGTCCAACAAGGGAGAGAGAGCATGCTTCAGGGTTCTCAGATGCTACACAGGATGTCTTGGTGCAGGAAGTGGAGAGGAGTAGAGATGTCCTCAATCCACAGAGGACCAGGAGGCCTCCAGACAGACATTGCAAAGGCCATGTTTCATGGCCAATGCCAGTAGTCTAGCCATGAGGACCTGGATGCAGGGCCACAAGAAATCCAAAGGCCCCACATGGATAATCAAGGCTACATCTTCAAATCCCTTATCCCATCACTGAACTACTAGACTCACACTGCTTAATTCACCAGACCTCCTTCAGTCACTTACCAATAATCTCTCTCAACCATGACTTCCTTAGCTTCATGTCAGATTCAGATGCTTAGCACTGCTGGAAGCATCACACCCACATCTGACAGTTTGCATGCACTGCGAGCTATTCAATCATGATAGCCACATTCCGCAAACACATTGCACCACACTCACTGACACAATTGCCTCTCTCTTGCAGGGCAAGGTGGTGTATAAGTAGAGGCAGCAGCACCTAACTGGCAGAGAAAGGCAGAGCTGAATTGCCTTACCCCTATGGACTAGACATTGCTTGTCATCATTGGAGTGACCATTGCTGATGCCGTAGTGGGGCTGAAACCATCGAAGATAACAGTACACTTTTACCTAACCTTCCTTTTCATATTCCACTTCCTCCAGTTCCCATAATTCTCTGATTTACAAGTCGCAAATGGCGTAAGCATACACCTCTTGCTTTCCATCCTCCCCTCACCACAAACTTACCTTTTGCCTTTCTCCTTTCAGATGCCCAAGAACTGCAACATGGCCAAGCAGTGGTGGAAGAGAAAGAGGTGCAAGAGCAGAAAGACAGTGATGATGAAGAAACGCCATAACTCGCTCTTACATTCACAGCCACCAGCTCAGATACTGACACTGAGCACTTTAGAGGGTAGCTTAGAAGCGGGATTTACACATGCCGGGCTGAATTTAACGACCATAGTGGCAGCCCCGTTCGCCAGCAGGAAAGCTGGTGGCAACCCTGCCATGACCATTTTCGTAAGTCCTGGCCGGATTAAATGTCAATCGGGCAGTTAACTGCCTACTGTCGGGATTCCCGTGCCTTTAAAGGCGAAGATCCCTCCTCCAAGCACTGCTGGCCAATCAGAGAGGCAGCAGCTCTTCAGTCCCAGCAACACCACGGGAAGCGGTGGTCACTTCTGGGACTGCAGCCGGCCGCAGAGCAACAGTCACAAAGGAGGCCCCAGAAGACAGGTGAGGGGACGGATTCGCCGGAACCAGTCAGGCAGGCCCCAGCCAGGTGGGGTGGGGATCGTTGTGGAGGGCAGGGTGCTCTGTCAGCGGGGGCACCCCTTGCTGTCATAGGGGCCCTCCATGGGCCACAGGTTGCCCAATCAGCTTTCAGGGAGGCTGCCAGTGTATACCTGGCGGTCTCCTCATAAGGCGTACTGGCAGCCTCCCTGAAAGCAGAAAATGCTTGAAATAATTTGGTGAAAGGTCACAGACCTTACAGGTTGGGCTGGATTTTAAAGGCTTTCCGACAGCGGGAATGATGGCAGGGGGGGAAATGAAGATAGCAATGGATGAGGCCTGCCACCGAGCCCAACGCCGGCAGGCCCCTTCCCAGTGTCGGCAGCGAAGCCTTGTGGTGGCTCCCCCGCCGCTCGGTGATGGGACCCGCATTATAATATGCAAATAGATACTTACCTCTAATTAATATGCAGCTTGGGATTTTCATTCTGGCAGCTGGCAATACCGTGCCTTCAAAGCCCCGTTCGGGGAAATGAGGCGCAACACCTGTGGTGAGGCGGCTGGAGGTGATTTTCTCAGTGCGGGACGCGGGGAGCAGGGTTAAAATGCTTCAGATTGGTTGGGGGGATGATGGGAAGGGGTTGAAGGTTACAGTTCATGAACTTTGAGGGGGGTGGCAGAAGGTCACGTTGTCGAGGTAAGTATTTTGGGGGGTGAGCAGGCAATGAATTTAATGTAAGGCTATTGGGGGAGTCTGAGGGGGATGGGAAAATTTTTTTACTCTTATTAATTTACAATATAATGTTCCTTTAAAATTTTAAATACTCATTTATGGCTCTATGCCCTTTAAAAATGGCGCCGGTGCCTGCGCATTGGTGCTGGACGCCGTTGCTGGGAACGGCTTGCCCGCCCCCTCCACGTCATCAGGGGCATGCTAATGAGCCACCGCGTTTGGAATCGCGGCAGCTCCGCAACGTGGGCCCCGTGTGTGTGGGCTGCAAATTTTTCTGCCCACTGCCTATTTCGGCGTCGGCCTTTAAAATGCAGCCGTTAACTCTGATTCTCTCTCTACAGCTACCAGACCTGCTGAGTATTTCCAATATTTTCTGTTTTTATTTTCAGACTTCCTGCATCTGCATTATTTTGCTTTTGTCTTCTAGAGTCAGAGCCACTCGAGATCATCCTGCAAAGCCATCTGCAGTCTCCCTCACTGAAAGATGGCAGCCTTCCACCTGCCATGCAGCAGCAACTGAGGAAGGTTATGTGTGGGACTGTTGGTGAATGGGGAATTGGGGTTGCATCCACTGGTATTGTATTGGGTGAGTCGATCACGGAGAGCTTGGCCAGAAAGAGGGTGTGTTGGATTCCTCCTCACTTCCTCCTCTTCCTCCTCCTCCTCAGCTGGTCACGGTACTGCTGGCGGCAAGAACTGTACCCTCATGATGGGGAGGTTGTGCAGCATATAGGAGAGCATGATGAATCTTGATACGCATTCAATAGAGTACTGCAGAACTCCCCAAGCGCGGTACAAGCAGCAGAAGCATTGCTTAAGCACCATAATGTTCTGTTCAATCATGGTTCTTGTGGCAACAAGGCTTTATTATATACATGCTTCGTATGTCCGTGGGTTGTGCGCTGGAGTTATGAACCACGTGGTCTGTGGAAAGCCCTTTTCACCCATCAACCACCCTTTGGTTTGTTGTGGCGGCTCAATTACAGATGGCACAGTGAACTGCACAGAATGAAGGCAACATGACTGCTGCCAGGATACCGAGCACCTGCATATTATAGAAGTTGAGCGAGTGGAATCCCTTTCAGTTATGGCACTTCTTAGAGTTGACATGCAGCATCTGCAAAGCGATATGCATGCAGTCAATGGCACCCTGCACCATGAGAAATTCTGCAATCCTTGCAAAGCTGTGTGCTCACCTCGACTTTTTCTCTGGCAAGAGAGAATGAAATATAGTCAACTCTCTTTGCATAGATAACCTCAGTGACCTTCCTTATGGAAGGTGAACGTGGAGATGTTGCAAATATCACCTGCTCCAGCCTGGAAGGAGACAAACCCATAAAAGTTCATGGCCACGACACTTTCACAGGTCCTGGCAATGCGGTCCTCACCCTGCTCTGAGACTGCAGTTGTGGCTGCAGCAGGTGGCAGATTTCAGTAAGAACCTCCTTAGTGAAGCAACGATGTCTGGCACATTGTTCCTCATTGAGATTGAGTTAGCAGAATTGCTTCCTGAACACCCTGGGCAGATATGATTTCCTGGTGAGAATGCTCCTCCCTCTTTCAGCAGCTAGTCCTGCTCTGTGTCAACTCTGCTTATTTTCCCTGTCATGCTGCTGACCAAGGGGGATCGAAACTACTGCACACATGCCTGGGAGCAACTGATCCGAGCAGAACCCTTGAACGCAGGAAAAAGTTCTTCAGCACCTGCCACAACACTGCCTATAGACTTCAGCAACTTTAAATAATTGTACAAACCACCAAACACTTCTACAAGCTCAGCAACAGCCAGTAATAAATCAATCAGCAACTAACCTGTAAGTGGTTTTTGATCCCTTTAAATCGAACTGGTGTTAGAGCCTTCCTACTGCTGAACGCATGTTCAGCTGTACGAGGTTAAGAAAGAGCATTAGCTGGAGTGCTGAGCTCAAAAATGGCATCGCTGGCATCAAATCAATGTCACACGCTAATTAATGTCATCATCTCCCTACTCTGCATACTTCTGGCACAGGCTCCCTGCACCTGCACTAATGCCATACCCAAGCTGGCAATTGGCAGCGCTTGCACCAGAATTATACGGTGCGCTGAGGACACCACTTTGGAACCAAACGGCATCTGAAGCACCAAAACAATGGGAGCTACAGAGCTGAATTTTGCAGTCCCTGTGTGCAACTGAGCTTGCATGAACTGAATTGTTGGAAATCGCTTGTGCTGCTCATGATTTTCCTCCATTTTATTTTAATGGATGGAAAATGAGAGGCTCAATGCCCAAGAACTCCCAATGATGCATTCATTGGAAGCAGGAATCAGCACTAAACCTTTAGTTCTGTCTTCACTTTTATTTTAATGATCCATTCACTGACGTCATGTCACCTCTACCAGACTGAGCTAACAAGGACATGATAGTAAAGAAACTTTGAAAGGAAGACAAATGTGAGGGGAAATAAACTACACATGAATCAATTTTGTATTTAATAATAGTGTAATTTAATTTCAGGAATCTGGTGTCATCCAAAAAGTGTTTAAAAGCTTGACATGTGAAGTGTTTGATTGAACTACTGCCTTTTAATTCAGTGTCAGATGCGAATTATTTTATACTAGTTTATGGAGATAGCTAAGTTAGAACACACATAGAGCAATTGCAGTAAAGTGTTCAACATATCTGTAATGTTTTATGTTAAACTCAGTTTATGCAAAGCATTAAGGAGGGCATTTGATTATTTGTGTTTGGTTAAAGATTTTTAATTGTTGTTCTTTGGGATTATGAGGCTGAAGCACACTGTAAAAATATTATTTTACACTGGCACTAAGGACTTGTGCCATTGTTTTGTGAGTCATAAGATAATAATTCCTAGTTTGCAGCCAATACTCAGAGAAGCACACTGTTAGGAGCAACTTCCATATAAGGAAATCAATCCCTGCTGTTGAAGTAAACTTGTTCTCATATTCATGTCTGTTGTTGCTCACCAATGAAAGAATCCAAGCACCATGGAGAATTGTGTTACTTTATATTAAATAAATACAACTATTTGTATTGAAGATTGTCCTGTCTGTAAATTAAACAGAAGGCAGAATGTCACAGTGCACACTAAGTCAGATTATTTCAGTATCTTCTCTGCTGGCAGTATGTCCATGCATCTCAGATTCAGTTTTTTCTTTAAGTTGAGCACTTGGGTTGCACTGTTATGGAATTGTTTTGATTCATTTTTACTAAGAGGTGGGAAGAAATAGAGACAGAGTTAAAAAGACAGAAATTATTAAACCAAAATGCTGATAGCATAGAGTGGTTCAAAGGCACCATCATTGGTTGATGTCACAGGTTTAATGCTGTCTTCCAGCCAGCTGAAAATCCAATGTATCACCACAAAATCCTTCCTCTTTTTTTCAAACTTGGATATCACATTTTAGAATGTCCTTTTACCCAAAGGAGATAATGTTGAAATTAAGTGCTTGCAGAAAAGATTTTAGACTTGTATATGATAGAAAAAAGTCTAAGTTCTGGCTTGGTGTACCTAAAGAAACAGCCCCCATTCTATAAGAAGATGCTATGATTTAATTTATTTAGCCATCTATTTTTCAAAAGCATCTATTCAATAAATCTCTTACAGAATAAATCATAGTAAAAGAAAGAATTTACGTTTTGTATAGTGCTTTTCACAATCTCAGGACATCCCAAAGTACAGCCGCTGAAATACTTTTGAATTATAGTCTATGTTGTAATATCGGAAATGTGACAGCCAATTTGAACACAAGGTCCCACAAACAGCAATGCGATAATGACCAGATAATTTGTTTTAATGATGTTGTCAGAGGGACAAATATTGGCCAGGACACCGGGGAGGACTCCCTTGCTCTTCTTCGAAATAGTGCCATGTGATATTTTACATCCACATGTCAGGGTAGACGGGGACTCGGTTTAACATTGCAACCAAAAGCCATCACATCTGACAGTGCAACACTTCCTCAGTACTCCCTCAGCAGCGGGAGTACATGTTCAGAAAATCAGTCCTGTAAATATAAAATATTTTCATACAATCATCTGTGAAACTGAATTGCACCAGTACCTATTTTTTTGAAGAAAATTTCCTATCACACAATTGAGTCAACAGCATCAAATAGAAAGACCAGATTGATCTCAATGTCTAAACTATTGGGGTCCACATTCATGGCATTTGGAAAAAGTAAGTTAGCATTGTGAAGAAAGAATACATATATGGATTGAAATTGCATGTGATATTAACAATGAACTTTGCATTTCTAATATCAAAAAATGTCCCGAGGCACTTCACAGTGGTATAATCAAAAAGGAATGTATTCTGGGCCAAAGAATGAAATATAAAAATGAGTGACCAAAAACTTATCATAGAGGTGGATTTTAAGGAAGGGTTTAAAGGAGAAGAGGGAGATTGAGAGGTGGAAAGGTTCAGCTAGGAAATTCCTAGATGGCACAGCTGCTATTGGCAGGGCAAAGGGCGGGGTGGTGGGGTGGGGGGGGGGGGGGGAGCAGGAGGAATGCACAAGAGGCCAGAGTAGGAGGAACACGGAACTCTGGAATAGGGACGTGGGTTTGTAGGGCTGGAGGAGGTTACAGAGAAGGAGAGGGACAAGGCCAGGCAGAGATTTAAACATAAAGATGAAAATTTTAAAATCTGTGGCTTTGTGAGACCAAAATTCAAGGTAGGATGATGGATGAAATTGGTACAAGATAGGATGAGGGCTACAGATTTTTGGATAAACTGAAATTTGCATAGGGTGGAGATTGGGAGGCTAGCTAGAAGTTCATTGCATAATCAAGCTTAGAAGTGACAAAGATATGGTTTAATACAATGGCAAGTTTACATGAAATTCATCTGTCTGTTATTCTAACAAATGTGTTAACCCATTTTAAATAAACAGGTTAACAAATTTGTTGAAACAGTAGGCAAAGGAATTTCATGCGAACTCATTGGCCTGAATTTTCTCGGTCCCGGGAAGATGGGGTTAGAGGCGTGGCGGGGGGGGACGTCTCCAGGCAGATTTTCCTGGGGTGGACTCGGAGCTAGGTTGGCTGCCTGCACCAATTAGTCCAATTAAGGCCCCACATAGGAGCTATTTTGCACTGGCACCGGTGTTTTACCACTGCTGGAGAAGCTCCCTGCTGTCTGCAGAGGTCACCAGTTCAATTGAGGTGACCTCCTGGCAGCAGACCAGGTGGCCATCGGAGCTGGAAGTTCTATGCCCCAATGATGGGGCCTCGGGGATGAAAGGCTGCAGCCCCATCCGTGAATAGTCCTGTGGAGGGGTTTCCCCTCCAAGCCAATGGCCCTTGTCTTTGGGCCTCTTTAATCTAACACTTCTATGCGGGCAGCCAAGGGTGCCTCAGTGTTGAGGTGCCCTCATGCTCGCCTGCCTGCCTCAGCAGTGCCCACCTCTCCTGGTGAGGCTGCTGGCCTGACATTGCTGTGGGCCCTTTGATTGGGCCTGTAACATTGAGAGTCCATCCGCCATCCTTATTAGGACAGCAAGCACAGATGCAGCCAATTAGGAGGCCGCCTCCCAAAAGGTTGCACCGGCAGCTGCGTTGACGATATGGGCAGGCTCAGGAACCCATATGGACCTGACATCAGGGTCCCGATGCCTGCCAGAAAATCCAGCCCTTGTTGCATTTTGTACTAATAGCACTCCTCATGAACTCAACTTATATATGCTGTTGGAGTTCTTAGTAAATTGATTTATCTAAAGTACGAGAAGACTGACTGAATCTTTATGCAACACAGACTTTTTCAGTAGAAGTACAATGCAAGTTCTTTTCACAGATTGTTAAATTCTCTCACAGACCATTAAGCCCATTAGATTCTACTTTAAGTAAATTTAACCCGTGACCTGTGTCTGTTATTCCTCCCTCCCCTCTTCATTTTGGTTGGTCAATAAAGGGGCTTGCCTGCCTTCCCTTTTCAGTTCTGGCAACGGATCTCTCCATGGAACATTAACCAGTCTTCTCTTTTCAATTGCTTATGGACCTGTTGTGTATTGCCAATATTTACTGCTTTTATTACTAATTTTAGGGTTGTCTTCGTGACGAGTCCAATGGAGGAATTTTCCAGATTTCCTTGAACATTTTGCTGCAGCTTTTGACAAACACCAGCTTCACAAAGGTCTCATGATTAGTTGAGTTGGAATATTCAGAAATCTGCTAATGGACACTGCACCCACATTGAGCCTAGAAATGGAGCTCATTGTTGTGGTGGTGGGGGGGTGGGGGTAAGGGCGGGGTGGGGAGGTGGTTGTGGTTTGTGGGGGGGGTGGTTGGTGCAGTGTGCAAGGGAAGCAATTGCATATGAAAAGTTAAAGGTAGGTGAGCATTTACCTTGAAGGAGCTGCACATATGGGGACAAATATAAAGGCTGTATTAATGAAAATAATTGTTACCAAGATTTTATAAAGACTACTTAAAAACTAAAATGTAAAAAGCTTTAAGGAAGGCTGTGTAAGACAAAGCATTGGCTGCCAAAAGACAAAAGGCAGACAAAATATATATGGAGTCTGTGGCTAAGGACCTAAGAACTACACCACCCAAAACCCCTGTTTGATAACAAGTAAGGTGGATGTGCCTTTGCATGAGATGAGTTTGATGAAGTTCCCCTGTTTGGCCCTTCAGGGCACTCCACCCAGGGGATAGCACCGAAGCCTGGCTAGCAGAAGGTACACTATCTGCAAAAACTGTACACTATATGCAAGTCTGGGAACACATAGCAAAGAAGATAGCAAGCATTAAGGTTGCTGCCAACTATTGGTACCATTTTCCAGGAATATCGCCCAACTATGCATGCCAAAAATATGTTGCTAGGTAACCTGTTGCATTTGTATTACTGCTGTTCCACTTCCTTCTCCTCCCAGCATACTTTGGGAAATGCAGCAATTGGGCTGTTGCATGTCTGGCTCCTGGTCAGTAACAAAGGAGATTACCTGCAGGCTAAGCTGAATGGCATATCAGTCATTTGTTCCATACCTATGAATATCCGAATATACGCACAAACATACGTATGTTAGATTAAAAGCAAAATACTGCGGATGCTGGAAATCTGAAATAAAAACAAGAAATGCTGGAACCACTCAGCAGGTCTGGCAGCATCTGTGGAAAGAGAAGCAGAGTTAACGTTTCGGGTCAGTTCCGAAGAAGGGTCACTGACCCGAAACGTTAACTCTGCTTCTCTTTCCACAGATGCTGCCAGACCTGCTGAGTGGTTCCAGCATTTCTTGTTTATACATAAGTTAGATACGTCTTTGGGCAACACCTAGACTGATAGTGCGGAAGTTCCCTATGATAGACAGGAAGGAGGCAGACTGTGCCAGAACTTGTGCTCCCACTGACAATACTGTTCCTGTGGTGCCCTTACAGCAGATGAACCAGATCCAGGACATGCAATTATTTTCTAGGTGAAGGAATCACCACCACTCCAGCTTCGACAGGAGGCACACCCAGAAGTGCTTCAAACCCACCTAAAATGTGAGACCTCCCACAACCCAATGAACTTTAGTGAAATCAGTGGCACAAGCCTAGAGTCATAGAGTTATACAGCACAGAAACAGGCCCTTCGGCCCATCATGTCCATGCCGGCCATCAAGCACCTATGTATTCTAATCTCATTTTCCAGCACTTGGCCCATAACTTTGTATGCTATGGCGTTTCAAGTGCTCATCTAAATACTCCTTAAATGTTGTGAGGGTTCCTGCCTCTACCACACCTTCAAACAGTGTGTTCCAGATTCCAACCACCCTCTGGGTGAAAACATTTTTCCTCAAATTTCCTATAACTCTTTTGCCCCTTACCTTAAATCTATGCCCCCTGTTTATTGACACCTCCACTAAGGAAAAAAGTTTCTTCCTATCTACCCTATCTATGCCCCTCATAATTTTGTATAACTCAATCATGTCTCCCCTCAGCCTTCTCTGCTCTGAGGAAAACAACCCTAGCCTATCCAGTCTCTCTTCATAGCTGAAATGCTCCAGCCCAGGCAACATCCTGGTGAATCTCCTCTGTACCCTCTCCAGTGCAATCACATCCTTCCTATAGTGTGGTGCCCAGAACTGTACAAAGTACTCCAACTGTGGCCTAAATAGCGTTTTATACAGCTCCATCATAACCTCCCTGCTCTTATATTCTATGCCTCAGCTAATAAAGGCAAGTATCCCATATGCCTTCCTAACCACCTTATCTACCTGTACTGCTGCCTTCAGTGATCTATGGACAAGTACACCAAGGTCCCTCTGACCTTCTGTACTTCCTAGAGTCCTACCATCCATTGTATAATCCCTTGCCTTGTTAGTCCTCCCAAAATGCATCACCTCAAACTTCTCAGTATTAAATTCCATTTGCCACAGCTCTGCCCATCTTACCAGCCCATCTATATCGTCCTGCAATCTAAAGCTTTCCTCCTCACTATCTATGACACCACCAATTTCCGTGTCATCTGCGAACTGACTGATCATACCTCCTATATTCACATCTAAATCATTAATGTACACTACGAACAGCAAGGGTCCCAGCCCCGATCCCTGCGGTACACCACTGGTCACAGGCTTCCATTCACAGAAACAACCCTCGACCATCACCCTCTGCCTTCTGCCACTAAGCCAATTTTGGATCCAATTTGCAAATTGCCCTGGATCCCATGGGTTCTTACCTTCTTAACCAATCTCCCATGCGGGATCTTATCAAAAGTTTTACTGAAGTCCATGTAGACTACATCAACTGCTTTACCCTCATCTACACACCTAGTCACCTCCTCCAAAAATCCAATCAAATTTGTTAGATATGATCTGCCCCTGACAAAGCCATGTTGACTATCCCTGAGGAATCCCTGCCTCTCCAAGTGGAGATTAATCCTGTCCCTCAGAATTTTTTCCAATAGTTTCCCTACCACAGATGTTAGACTCACTGGCCTGTAATTACCTGGTTTATCCCTACTACCCTTCTTGTAATAATGGTACCACATTCGCTGTCCTCCAGTCCTCTGGCATCTCTCCTGTGGCCAGAGAGGATTTGAAAATTTGTGTCAGAGCCCCTGCAATCTCCTCCCTTACCTCACTTATCCACTTTTAAGCCCGCTAAAACCGCTAATACCTCCTCCCTTTCAATACTAATTTGTTCACGTAGATCACAAATCCCTCCCTGATCTCTACACCAACATTGTCCTTCTTCATAGTGAACACAGATGAAAAGTAATCATTTATAACCTCACCTACGTCCTCCGGCTCCACACACAAATTGCCACTTTGGTCCCTAACGGACCCTACTCTTTCCCTGGTTATCCTCTTGGCCTTAATATACTTACAAAGCGCCTTGGGATTTTCCTTCATCTTGCCCGCTAGTGTTTTTTCATGTCCCCTCTTCGCTCTCCTAATTACTTTATTAAGTACCCCCCTACACTTTCTATACTCCTCTCGGGCCTCTGCTGTTTTTAGCGCTCTGAATCTGCCATAAGCCTCCTTTTCTTCCCTTATCCAATCCTCTATATCCCTTGACATCTGGGGTTCCCTGGACTTGTTGGTCCTACCCTTCAACTTTACAGGAACATGTTGGCCCTGAACTCTCACTATTTATTTTTTGAATGACTCCCACTGGTCTGATGTAGACTTTCCTACTAGTAGCTGCTCCCAGTCCACTTTGGCCAGATCCTGTTTTTTCATATTGAAATCGGCCTTCCCCCAATTCAGTACCTTTTTTTCCGGTCCATCTTTGTCCTTTTCCATAACTACCTTAAATCTTACAGAGTTATGGTCACTATCCCCGAAATGCACCCCCACTGACACTTCTACCACTTGTCCAGCTTCATTCTCTAAGATTAGGTCCAGTACTGCCCCTTCTCTTGTAGGACTTTCTACGTGCTGGCTCAAAAGGTTTTCCTGAATGCACTTTAAGAATTTCGCCCCCTTTATGCCTTTTGCACTCAGACTATCCCAGTTAATATTGGGGAAGTTGAATTTCCCTACTATTATTACCCGATTATTTTTACACCTCTCTGAGATTTGCCTACATACCTGCTCCTCTATCTCTCCCTGACTGTTTGGAGGCCTGTAGTACAGCCCAGCCAAGTGATTGCCCCCTTTTTATTTTTAAGTTCTACCCATATGGCCTCATTTGCAGAACCTTCTAAGATATCATCCCTCCTTACTGCAATGATGGACTCCTTGATCAACAGTGCAATGCCACCTCCTCTTTTATACCCCCCACCACCACCCACCCCCCACCCCACCTCTGTCACACCTGAAGATTCTATACCCTGGAATATTGAGTTGCCAGTCCTGCCCTTCCCGCAACCATATGTCTGTGATAGCAATAATATCATATTCCCATGTGTCAATCAATGCCCTAAATTCATCTGCCTTACTTGTAAGGCACCTTGCGTTAAAATAGATACAATCCAGACTTGCATTATTTGCTTCTGCCTTAACAGGTCTATATTTGCTCTGCCTTCCAGACTGACTTAGGTTCTCTTCTATATTTGGCTGTGCATCACCCCCTACTGTACATCCACTCTGTATCCCATCCCCTGCCAAATTAGTTTAAACCCCCCCCACCCCCCAACAAAACTAGCAAACCTCCCTGCAAATATATTGGTCCCATTCTGGTACAGGTCCACTTTCGCCAGAAACGGACTCAGTGATCCAGGAAACTGAAGCCCTCCCTCCTGCACCATCTCTTCAGCTACGCTTTCATCTGCTCTGTCCTCCTATTCCTATACTCACCAGCACATGGCACCGGGGCTAATCCAGGGATTACAACCTTTGAGGTCCTGCTTTTTAATCTGCTACCTAGCTCCCTAAATTCCTGTTGCAAGACCTCATCCCTCTTTCTACCTATGTCGTTGGTATCAATGTGAACCATGACCTCTGACTGTTCACACTGCCCCTTCAGAATATCCTGCAGCCGCTCCGTGACATCCTTTACCCTAGCACCGGGGAGGCAACATATCATCCTGGAGTCACGTTTGTGGCCACAGAAACGCCTATCTGTACCCCTTATGATAGAAACCCCCATCACGATAGCTCTTCCACACTTTTTCATCCCCTCCTGTGCAGCTGAGCCACCTGTGGTGCCACAGACTTGGCTCTTGCTGCATTCCCCTGAGAAGCTATCTCCCCCAATCGTATCCAAAGCAGAAAATCTGTTAGAAAGAGAGATGGACCCAAGGGACTCCTGCACTACCTGCCTAGTTCTTCTACTCTGCCTGGCGGTCATCATTTCCCTTTCTGTCTGAGCAGTCTTTACCTGCGGTGTGAACACCTCCCTGTACGTGCTATCCATGATGATGTCAGGCTTGCGGATGCTCCATAGTGTCCCCAGCCGCTGCTCCAGGTCCAAAACGCGGATTTCGAGTAACTGCTGCTGGAGACACTTCCTGCAAGCGTGTTTGCCCTGTACACTGGAAGTGTCCCTGACTTCCCACATTGCACAGGAGGAGTACTCCATGCTGCCGAGCTGCCCTGTCGTGATTTACCCTTAATTTATTCCCTTAAATTATTCAAAAATTAGGGATTATTTACACTAGGGACCTTGATTCCCTAAAAACACTGTTTACTATATAAAAAAATGTAGACCTTACCTTTTTCTTTACTTTAGTTACTAACCCAGCTTATCTGTATACTCACCCCGACGGCTCTCTGTTTCCCTTGCTTGCTCTGTTGATTGTGACGTCACTCTGATGTCACTTTTCGATTTTCCCCCGCCTCTGCTCCCATTGTGTTTTCTCTCTCTCCCTGGTCTCCGAATCTGTTCCTTTTGGCGCACTTTTTAAAGCTCTGCACCCGCTGTATTTTTTCTCTCTCTCTCTTGTCTCTGACTCTGTTCCTTTTGGCGCACTTTTTAAAGCTCTGCTCCCATTGTGTTTTCTCTCTCTCTCTCTCTCTCACTGGTCACGGACTCTGTTCTTTTTGGCGCACTTTTTAAAGCTCTGCTCCCTTTGTGTTTTCTCTCCCTCTCTCTGGTGTCTGACTCTGTTCCTTTTGGCGCGCTTTTTAAAGCTCTGCTCCCATTGTGTTTTCTCTCTCTCTCTCTCGCTGGTCACGGACTCTGTTCCTTTTGGCGCGCTTTTTAAAGCTCTGCACCCGCTGTATTTTTTCTCTCTCTCTCTGGTGTCTGACTCTGTTCCTTTTGGCATGCTTTTTAAAGCTCTGCTCCCATTGTGTTTTCTCTCTCTCTCTCTCTAGAGCAGGCCCATCCTGGTACTCATGTTGAGATGTGCCACCCCATAGTTTTTGGTCCCCTTTTTAAAAATCAAACTGTTCCTTTCTATCCCATTAAATTGGGACTTTAACCAGCTGCCCTTTAATGTCTTTTTGTACTGGATGGAAATATTGCTGATCATGACTACCATCTAAATATTGGGAATGTAAGCAGAGCTGCAAAGGCCCTTATTATCATGCTGAATACAGACATAATTAGGCTACCCCTCAGAATGAGTGTGAGTGAATAACATGATCATATAGCTCATAAGGAAATTACTGTAGGCTACTTTTGCAATGGGTGATTGATAAAATGAGGTGTTCACTCAACTTCCTGGTCCCGACTCACACAAATCTGCTAGGTAGAAAATTGTCACATATTAATTCCAATACTAATCACAAAGCTCATAGGGATTTTCAATGCATATGATCATGAAATTTGCTGCAGTCATAAAAAGAATATGAAAAGATTTCCCAGGATGAAATCTGTCAATGGAGATCCGAGTCTGTTTTGTCATTCATTTCTCTTTCTCACTGCAGAACAGAGATATAAAACAAAGTCACTGATGTAATTCTGATGAAACATTAATCTGTTTCTCTCTCCAAAGGTGCAGCCAGGCCTGCTGAGTATTTTAACCTTTTTCTGTCTTTATTTCAGCAGTATCACTGTCACCTATTTCATATCTTTGGGGTATCCCAAAGCACTTCATATGCCATGAAATGTTTTGGTCTGTAGCAGCAGTCTACTTTCTCCATGATTTAAGTTACTCTCTGTAGGTGGTTTAATCTCACTTGCCCACTCAGAATCAATTAGAGTTCTGCCACTGGACTCAATACAGATAGTTTTATTGACCTACATAAACATAAATGTTCCTACAAATTACAAGCAATACACTAAAATGTAAATGTTACTACAACCTCATTATTTTCACCTAGGTTGCAATGGTGTGCAATCTTCCTTCTACTGATGGCATCACCGACATTACAAATCACCCTGAGACCGCAACTTAACCGGGGTCTCAGCTTTTCTTATATTGCGTTTTTCTGTATGTCTTGCAGAATCATCCACACCCATTGTGGCCATCTGCAGTACCATTCAATGCTAGAGAGAAGTTTGTCCTACTTCTTACCCACCAGGACAAGGGATGCTTATAATCCCAAGGCTTCCACAAGATGTGTAACTTACTGAGCAGACCGTGAAACGGATTGCATGCTAAACTTCACTTTTTCCCTTTAAACTGCTGCTATAGTTATAGCTTTGCAGCTGTTGCACTGGTAGTTTTTAGTCCATCAACATCCCCATGAGCCTTTGCTGTCCAACTTGACCTATTTTCCCAAAGCATACTGGATAAAGGTGCAGGATTTGTTCCTCACTCTCCCAATGCAGTGCTGTGGTCCCCTTCTAGCCCACGCCCTTTTCTCCCTGATACCTACCACAGTCCCTGTGCAGTGCTGTATTTTTGTAGGTAGCAAGAAGGAGACCACAGCAGTGCTGTGGGAGAATGATGTAAATCAGGGCGATAGTGGCCTGCTGCTACTGACCTTAACAATTCATTGGATGTGAAGTGCTTTGGGACATCTTAAGATGTGACATAGTTGACAATGATTTGTTCGGTCCACTGGTTCTCTCTGATATCTGTTCCATCACCAAGTCTCCTTTAATCTGAAGCCTGCACCCTTTGGGACCTTTCATCTCTGGATGATCATGTCCAGTTCTACAAGAAATCTTGAATTGCTGTATATCCCTTCACTGGACACTATGTGATGACCACCACCTTCCCCTGTACCTTCCAGAAAGTGGAAAGTAATATCAGAACAGACTAAAATGATTTTGTTATATTTACTTATGGGTTGAAAAAATTATGAAAGCAGAAAGTTACAGCAAGATAATGAAATAGCACAATACCTCGAAACAATAAAAAGAGGACAATCCCACAAAGAAGTAAAATATCGTTTCCGCGAACCTGCGAGTAAAATGATCTTCGGCAGTCGAGTAAAATGGGCTCAGAATGAATCAGCAGTCCGTGGTACAGATACAACGCCTGATTTCCTTTTCCATTGAAGTCAATGAAGAAGAAAATCGTGTTCATTTTAAAACAGGCTGCTGATTGGGGACGAGCCTGTCACGCGCAACTGGTGAAGATCAATGTCACCGCCACCCCCCCCCGCCCCCCCCCCCCCCCACATTTCTTAAGAGTCTGATAAACTCCAGGATTTTTGGACAAAAGAGATATGTCTGACTTTTGGTAGATCTTCTGATGCTGTACATAGATAGTGTGAATTGCAGTTCATCCAGAGTTCAGATATCTTGGCAGACATGAAGCTGTGATTTATATCCTGGAATGTCTTTTCTGTTACTACCGTTCCTCGGCAGAAACAAACAGAATGAGATAGATCTTACACCTTATAAGGTGAGCTATTAATGTCTGGATCCTCATCACTTCCTCCTTAGGTTTGTCTTAATGGCTCAGAGATTGGAATGGTCAGTGTCACCGTCTGTCAATCCATGTATGTCAACATTTTAATAAACCTTTCCAGCCACCAAGGAAATTTTTGACTGAATTAATTTCTGAACAAAACCATTGAAACTAAAAAGAAAACACATTTATGAATCATTGTTTCCAATTGAATATGCTAGAGCTGTTTGCAGGGAGTCGATCACACGTATTGATCGGCGCTGCCACAAAGCAATAGCTGGCCCCAGAGACACAGTGGGCTGAAGCCCTTTTTGAATCAAACCACCTAATATATCTGACATTACATAAAATAAAACATAACAATTTTTATTTTGTTACAATGAAGCTTAAACCTATGCTTAAGGTTAAACAGGTCACGAGGATTATACATCCTTGAGTTCAACCTAAGTGAACAGCCACGGAGGGGGATTGAGGTACGAACATAAGAATTAGGAGCAGGAGGTCATTTGGCCCCTCGAGCCTGCTCCACCATTTGATAAGATCATGGCTGCTCTGAATATGGCCTCAACGCCACTGTCCTGTCTGCACCCCCCCACCCCCACCCCACCCATAGCACTTGACTCCTTGTCTATCAAGAATCTATCTAACTCAGCCTTGAATATATTCAATGAACTAGTGTCTACTGCTCTCTGAGGAAGCAAATTTCACAGACTAACAATCCTCTGAGAGAAAAAAATTCTCCTCATCTTCCTCTTAAATGCGAGACCCCTTATTTTTAAACTATGCCCCCCAATTCTAGTCTCGCCCATAAGTGGAAACAACCTTCCAGCATCCACCCTGTCAAGTCCACTCAGGATCTTATATGTTTCAATAAGATCACCTCTCATTCTTCTAAACTCCTATGGGCCCTAGCTGTTCATCCTTTCCTCATAAGATAACCCCTTCATCCCAGGAATCAGTTGAGTGAACCTTCTCTGAACTGCTTCAAATGCAATTTTATCTTTTCTTAACTAAGGAGGCCAAAGCTGATGTGGTCTCACTAAGGCCCTGTACAGCTATAGCAAAATGTCTCTACTTTTATATTCTATTCCCCTTGCAATAAACAACAACATTCCGTTTGCCTTCCTAATCATTTGCTGTACCTGCATACTACATTTTTGTGATTCGTGTACCGGGACCAGAGTTCTGCAGTCTCTCTCCATTTAAATAATATTCTGTGTTTCCATTCTTCCTGCTAAAGTGGATAAGTTCACATTTTCCCGCATTATACTCCATCTGCCAAATTTATGCTCACTCACTTTATCTATATCTTCATGTCCTCTTGACAACTTACCTTCCTACCTATCTTTGTGTCATCTGCAAATTTAGCTACCATCCATTCAGTTCATTCATCCAAGTCATTGATGTAGGTTGTAAATAGTTGAGGCCCCAGCACTGATCCCTGTGGCACTTCACTGGTCACATGCTGTCAACCCGAAAATAACCCATTTATCCCTACACTCTACTTCCTGTTTCCTAATCAACCCCCTATCCATGCTAATGTGTTACCACTACACCATGAACTTTTATTTTGTGTAGTACCCTTTGATGTGGCACCTTATCGAATGCCTTTTGGAAATCCAAATACAGCACATTTAGAGATTCTCCTTTATCCACGTTGCTTGTTACTTCCTTAGAGAATTCTAATAAATTAGTCAAACATGATTTCCCTTTCACAAGACCATGTTTACTCTGCCTGATCGCATTATGATTTTCTAAATGTCCTGCTATAACCTCCTTAACAATGGATTCTAGCATTTTCCCTATGACAGATGTTAAGCTAACTAGCCTATAGTTTTCTACCTTCTGTCTCCCTCCTTTCTTGAATAGAGGTGTTATATTAGCTATTTTCCAATCCACTGGGACATTTCCAGCATCTAAGGAATTTTGGAAAATTAAAACCAATGAATCCACAATCTCTAGACACTTCTTTTAAGATCCTAGGATGCAAACCATCAGGTCCTGGGTACTTAACTAAAAACAGAAAGTGATGGAAATACTCAGCATCTGTAGAGAGACAAGCAGAGTTAAAATTTCAAGTCTGTGACCTTTCATCAGAACTGGAGACTTGTCAGCCTTTAGCTCTAATAGCTTTCCCAGTACCTTTTCCTTGGTGATTGTGATTGTTTTAATTTCTTCCCTCCCTTTTACCTCTTGTTTTACAAGTATCTTTGGGGCGTTTTGTGTGTCTTCTACAGTGAAGACTGACACAAAATACCTGTTCAACGCTTCTGCCATTTCCTTGTTACCCACTATTAATTCCCCAGACTCAGTCTAGAGGACCAATGCTCACTTGAGTTACTCTTTTCCTTTTAAAATACTTGTAGAAACTCTAACTATCCATTTTTATATTTCTAGCTAGTGTTATGATCCTGCAGCTTTTTTTGGGAAGTATGTAATGTGTCTTTAAGGCTGTAACAGGATCAGTACTGCTTTAAGGCAGCAAGCTCCAGAGACTAAGTCAAAGAATGCATTCTCGTGGCCATAGGATACAGCCACTCAGAGACTGAGGATCGAGACATACATTGTTGCCGATTGACATTTGAAACTAGCTGAAAAACTGGCTTTTGAGACACAGTTAACAGATACACAGACTGTCTGTCAGCATATACTGAAGAAATAGAGAGCTCTCTCCCGGTTTATTTAAACCTTATTTATCATACTCTCAGAATTCTGATGTCAAGCCAGATTAATTTCTTAAAAGAAAATAACCAATTCCTTTAACTACTGAACTGTAATTGTTGAAATTCATCGCTGGAAAAGAAGAGCATCAATTCAACTGCTGAATTAGACTACGGACTGTTCTACTGTTGAAGACCCCTTTTTTCCCCATCGGATGGCTGTGAGGACTTCAAGCAACCTTGGACTGTTCCACTTTGGAAGGTTTCACTTAGGCAGGAGGGTAAATATGCAAGGACACTATTTTTTTCTATTTTAAGTTTTGTTTATATCTTAGAAGTGCTTAAGGATTTCGTTTTTCTAATTAAACAGTTAATTTGTTGATCTAAAGACACCTGGCTTGGTTAGCCTCATTCGGGGGTTAATAGATGGTACAATTTAGCTGGGTCTTTCTTTAATTTAGTAAGTTTAAAAAATGATATGTTCGGCGATCTGTGGAGGAATGGGACTGAATCAACAGTGCGTTTCTCCCACCACACTCAGAATAATATATCTTGATTGGGGGCTTTGACTTGAGCGGGTGGTCATAACACTATCTTTCACTATTAATTTCTCCCTTTTTTAGTATTTCTTTGTTGTTTTTTAAAATCTGTGCAATCTTCTGACCTACAACTAATTTTTGCAAAATTCTACACTTTTTCTTTCAATTTGATATTGTCTTTAACTTCCTTATTTAGCCATGGATGGTGCATCCTTCTCATCTCACTGGAATATATCTTTGCTGAGAGTTATGAAATAGCTCCTTAAATGCCTGCCACTGTTTCTGTACTAGCCTATCTTTTAACTTAATTTCCCAGTTCACTTTGGCCAAATCTGTCTTTATACCCTTGTAATTGCCTTTATTTAAGTTTAAAACACTAGTTTAGACCCACACTTCTCACCCTCAAAGTGAATGTGAAATTCTATCACGTTGTGATGACTGTTACCTCGAGGCTCTTTTACTATGAGGTCAGTAATTAATCCTGTCTCATTGCACATTACCAGGTCTAGAATGGCCTGCTCCCTGGTTGATCGAAGAACATATTGCTTAAGAAATTGTCCCAAATACAATCTATGAACTCACCTTTTAGGCTACCTTTGCCAATCTGATTCATACAATCTCTATGTAGATTAAAATCACCCATGATTATTGCAGTACCTTTCTGACAAGCCCCCATTATTTCTACCTATATACTTGTCCCACAGTGTTACTAATGTTAGGGGACCTATAAACTATGGGGGGGGGGGGGGAGCTACAGTGCAGAATTTCTTTTTGTGGGATCCATGCTAAAACTTTAGTCCTGCAAGTATTAAGGTGGAGGGATTTCTTTCTCACTATGGGCGGAATCTTTTCCACATCAAAAATTTTCATGGGGTGGGGATCATTTGCAGGTCCCAAATCCGCTCATGTGAGAAGTGTGCCCTATGGTGTGATCTTATGGGAGGCAGCCAATTCATAGGCTGCCTCTGCGTTCACCATCCAATTGAGGACGGCAGATTGATTATGGACACAGGAGGCCTAATGGGAGGGCTCACAAGACTGGATGGCTGGCAGCCCCACTTGAGAGAGGTGGGTGCTTCTGAGACAGTCAGAAAGCCCTCAAAATGGAGGCGCTGTCAAAAGGCTTCAGGGTGTTTAATAAAAATGAAGGACCAGAGCTGCTATGGCCATCAGTGTGGAGGGAAAACCCCTGCACATGAATGCTTCTGATGGCGGCTGTGGCTGTTTCAGCCTTGCGGCTCCATGATAGCAGCATGGACAGCAGCCTTCTACGTTCCACTGACCTCCCGCCATAAGGCTGTCTGCCATGCATTACCAGGCTCCTGACATTGCACGGGGCCCACACACCTTCCATAAGATTGCATTGCTGCACACAATTATGGGCTAATTGGCCTTTTAGATACCTTGACTGTCTGCCCATCGCTGAAGGGCCAGTAGTTGCTGTCACAGGGTGCCTGCCTCCAGGAAAATCTCTCTCCCCCTGCCTCCAGAGCCGCCCCCCTGGGCTGGGTTAGCTGTTGTCATTCTATCTCAGGATACAGCATTTTCTCTCTTTCGCTCTTTCTCACTCACTGATACTTGGCACACTGCCATTTTAGTCCTATGGTCTCCATCTGACATCTGTATTTTCAGACCTTGTGTTCTCTTTCTAGATCCAGTTCCTCTTATGTCCTCTTATGTTTTTATATCTGTCTCATTCTCTCCTTTGGATTAAATCTTTTTCCATGTTTGCTGAATTGCTGTTCTGACAATACAGGCCTTGATAATCAGGCGTGATTAAGAAAACAGAAGTAAAAAAATAAAAAAAGAGAAATAAAACACTATGATTGAAAACTGATGACTGAATAAGGTAGATTTTCCTCTGCCCTGTCCCTGGGAAATTGATGTTCCTCGGGCTGAAAGAAGAGGAAAAGAGGACATCAGGTTTCCTCCTTTTTGGTGTCCTGCTGGAATTCCCTTGGGCTTTCTTAGTGATGTCAGTGGGCCTGTGGCAATAGTAGGTGGAGGCTTAGCATTTTCATTTTGTTAAGGTGTGAGAGGAAGTTCTCAGCCCTCTGCCTCCTTTTGTTCTGACTATGACCATTGGCTGTCACAGTGAAGGGAGCCTGGTTAAGGGTCTTCCTAAGGATCCCCATAGATCAAGAAGCAAATAAGAGATTGATGTAAATCCCTACATAGGAAGCCCCTGTTTCCTAGGGCTGGGCTAGCCTGGCCTGGGGAAGGAAAATCACAAATGCTCTTGGTAAAATATACCCTTCTGTGTAAAGCTTTGGGATTTAAAATACCCAGTTCAGGATATAATATTACAAAGGCTTAGGGGATTCTGGAGGGTTTTTGAGGCAAGTAGGAGAACCTCTGCAGAAATTTATCTCTTTAATGTAGTCTTGCCATGGATTTAAATCAGGAAGAAGGCATCAGTCTTGAAAAGAACTGTGAAGGGAAGGGAATCCAGAAATACCCTATACGAAGTAGCTGTGCCAAATATGTATGTCACCTGCTGTTTCCTCTCAACCTGTTACAACTTGACTATTGTCCATGCAAAGCATTCAGACAACCTAACAGCCGTTTCTGTGATGGCCATACAAGAGCAGGCATAGGCATACCTGATATTTCTTTATTTGTTTTCTAATGTTTCCACATATTTCTTCCTCTATCTCCTTTCCACAGTTTGGTGCTCTGTAGTAACTCTCCTGTAGAGTTATACCTTCCTTCTTATTCCTTACTGTCAACCAAATAGATTCAGTTTTGCACCATTCCTTATATTAGCCCAGCGGAGAGAATTTCCACAGGGCTCTCTCAATCTCTTGCAGTAACTATGAAAGATGATCAGCAGACAGCCTGTTTTAAGATGCCAATGCCATGGGGCTACCATCTTAAAACAGTCTGTCAAAGTTACATTTAGAGGTTTGGAGTCACATTCATAAAAAAAAACACTTTTTAGGGATAGAGAAGTATTTTCATTTTCTATTTAGCCAACAGTTCTGCTTAAAGAGGGGATTCCATTTTAAATTTCTAATTACAGCAGGGCACTCAGTGGGAGCAAAGAATGGAGGTCATTTGGCCTGCTTCTCAAGCATGAAACAGGGACAAAAAGGTTCAGTCACGTGGGACGATATCCTGTCTCCGTAGGGCATCTGAAATACATTCAATGCCATATTGGTGTGGGTGATATTCAGGCAGCCCTGGCAGCCACATTAGACCTTTGCCTATGCTAATGAGGGGCCTAATGCACATTTAAGGAACTTCCTTCGAAATTCATCAGATTCTGAGCAGAGAATGCGTCATACATGTCCACATTCGTCTGTGGCCTGAGCAGCAGTCCTTAAGGGACTGCTGAGGCTGCCAACCAAACGCGAAGTTTTTAATTTTTAACCTACCTGAATGAAGAACAAGAAGGAATATTCCTGCTCCCCTGCCTCCACACCAATGCTGCAAGTTGCTGCTTTTCCACTCTCAACTCCTTGCACACCCCTCCCCTATGCTGGGTTGCATGATGTGAAGCCCACAGACAGCACCGCCTCCTCTATCACAGAGGTCTTAGATGACAGTATGCGGGCGAGTCAAGACAAACCGTTAGGTCTGGACGAGCTGACAAAGGCCGTCAGGTCCTTTGAGATAAATAAAACTCCCGGAAGTGACAGCTTACCAGTCGAGATGTATTCGACTCTGTGGGACTGGATCGGCCCAGACCTTTTTTTTATTCACTCATGGGATGTGGGCATCGCTGGCTAGGCCAGCATTTATTGCCCATCCCTAATTGCCCTTGAGAAGGTGATGATGAGCTGCCCTCTTGAATCGCTGCAGTCCATGTGGGGTAGGTACACCCACAGTGCTGTTAGGAAGGGAGTTCCAGGATTTTGACCCAGCGACAGTGAAGGAACCGTGATATAGTTCCAAGTCAGGATGATATGTGACTTGGAGGGGAACTTGCAGGTGGTGGTGTTCCCATGCATTTGCTGCCCTTGTCCTTCTGGTTGGTAGAGGTCGAGGGTTTGGAGGTGCTGTCTAAGGAGCCTTGGTGCATTGCTGGAGTGCATCTTGTAGATGGTACATACTGCTACCGCTGTGCGCCAGTGGTGGAGGGAGTGAATGTTTGTGGATGGGGTGCCAATCAAGCGGGCTACTTTGTCCTGGATGGTGTTGAGCTTCTTAAGTGTTTTTGGAGCTGCACCCATCCAGGTAAGTGGAGAGTGTTCCATCACACTCCTGCCTTATGCCTTGTAGATGGTGGACAGGCTTTGGGGAGTCAGGAGGTGAGTTACTTGCCGCAGGATTCTTAGCCTCTGACCTGCTCTTGTAGCCACGGTACCTGCTGGAAGTATACAAGAGTATGCTTCTAGCCGACAGCATGTCAGAATCCATGTGGAAAGGCATCATCACCTTCATCTACAAGTGGAAGGGGGAGAAGGCAGAAATCAGAAATTGGTAGCCCATTTCACTGTTTAATGTGGACTACAAAATTCTGTCCGAGGTCATCGCCAATCGGGTCAAATGTGCTCTAGAGTTGGTGATTTACCCCAGTCAGACCTGCACTGTACCTAGCAGCAAGATATCTGGTAGCCTCGCGCTTACCTGGATGGGTGCAAGGATATGATTGCCTATGTACAGTGTAGGGTGGAGTGGACACCTGCTTCATCAGCTTGGACCAGGAGAAGGCTTTTGGCAGGATATTGCGCACCTTCATGATGGACGTGGTCTCCAAAATGGGGTTGGGGGAGGGTATCCGCAATTGGATCAACTGCTCTACACAAACATCAGTAGCGCAGTTTCAATCAATGGGTGGGAATCAGAGAGTTTTCTGATCAAATCTGGAGTCAGGCAGGACTGTCCTAACTCCCCTGTCTTTTTCGTATACTACATTAAACCTTTTGCTGAGCCCATCAGGAAGGATGTGGGCATAAGAGGGGTGACAATCCCAGGCAGCAGAGGCACTCAGGTCAAAGCCTCCCTGTACATGGACAACATTGCTGTCTTTTGCTTAGATCAGCTGTCAGTTCGCAAATTGATGAGCATCTGCGACCAGTTCGAACCGGCTTCGGAAGCCAAAGTAAATCAGGGCAAGAGTGAGGCCATGTTCTTTGGGAACTGGGCCGGCCGATCCTTTTTCCCCTTCACCGTCAGGTCAGACTACCTGGAGATATGATGTGGAGGGGCCGGGGCATGTGCCAAAAACTGGAATAACCGAGTAACCATGGTGAAATAGAAACTGGGTATGTGGAAGCGGCACTGCCTCTCCATTGTGTGTAAGAACCTGGTCATCAGGTGCGAGGCACTCCGGTGTTGTTGTACGTGGTGCAGATCTGGCCCATACCATGCTCCTACGCCATGGCGGCCACCTATGCCATTTTCCACTTTACCTGGAGATTGAAAATGGACTGTGTCTGCAGGGACACAATATTCAATCCTTTGACAAAGTGGGAAAAAAATGTACACAATGTTGCCCTCATACTGATGGCCACCTTTGTCTGCAGCTGCATCAAACTGTGTTAGACCCTTGATATGCAAACACCAAGTGTCATGCTGAGGCCTATCTGTCCCCAGTGTTATGAAGGATGGGTCTGGCCATGTTGCCACAGAACACTCCATTCAGTTGGACTGTGCCGTACCACTGTCCCTCGTGGAAAGGTTTGTACAGGAAAACACATTTGAGCACAAGTCCAACAGGCAGTGGTCCGCACGTAACGTCCTCAAGGGTCTGTGGGAAAAGGAGATGGTGGATCCTGCCAGATGGTGGCCTGAGCACCCAAACAGACTGTCAGACTCATTTGGCAGAATGCCTCATAACCAGAACAAGCACCAAGAATAGCTTGGCTGGTGGTGAAAAGGACCCTCCCCATCATGTCTTTCCTGCACTCCTGGAGTCCCACCGCCCCTGCACACTGCCCTCAAGGCGGCTGCGATGGGAAAGAGACCATCCCCCACCTCCTTCTGGAATGAGCCTTTGCAAACAAGTCTGGAAAGAGATGCAGTGGTTCCTGTCAAGGTCATCCCAAGAAGCTCAGTAATGCAGGACTCAATGCTCTACAGGCTGTTCCCAGGGACGTACATTGAGATAAACATCAACTGCTGCTGTAGGACCATTAACTCGGTGAAAGACGCACTTTGGTCTGCCTGAAACCTGCTAGTCTTCCAGTGCAAACAGCTGTCGATGATCGAGTGTTGCAGACTGGTACATTCCAAGGTCCAGGACTATGTGCTGAGAGACATACTAACGCTTGGGGCAGCCGCTGCAATGGCTCAATGGGGAAAGGCCACTGTAAAAGGTCCTCCAGCTATAGTATATCAAAGGGCTGGAAACCACGTAAAGTTGCCCAGGCTGTATGTACCAGAGAATGTTTGATATGAAATGTAAAGGTACATTGTACATATAAACTGTAATGGCAAGTGTAGTGAGGCACCTCATGTACTGAATTGAAAGAAACTGATCTGTATTGCATTTTATGTAATGTCAACTTTGAAGTGATATGTAATGTATTTTTACAAATTTTAATAAAATATATTTATGGAAAAAAACTCTCCCCCACCACCACCCCCTACCCACCACCTCACCCAGGACCTACCTAAGAGCTGTTGTGAGGGTCGCAGTTGGCCTAAATTGGTCTGCAGCAAACTGGTGAACTACATTTGGATGTCCATTTGGCACCTGGAGCTCACCAGGATTATTCAGATGAGATCCAATTTTGGACAAGCCTCAGATCTCTGGTTTTTGGTGACGCTCAGAGCTCAATGACCATTTTGCATCCTAAAATGGGCCTGAACAAATTTCTCCCTCACCAAACACTGTGACCCAGAAACCTTTCTTTAATGAAGAGGTGTAGATTCCTTTTTTAGCAGGGATGAAAGATTCGACTGTATTGAAATGGTGTGAGAATACCTCTTTGAGGACCTGTACCTAACTTCAATTTGGGTAACTGCATCCAAATTCAACACAAAGTATACATTTTTTTGCAAACTGTATAGAATAACCGGTCTGCTAATAACTAGAATAACCTTTTCAGCAAATATTTCTAAAACATCCTGAATAAATCCTGACAGCTGAATCATTTGTTGAACAATCTCATCACAATTACTTATAAGGCCAAAGTTTTGACAAGAAAGTATTTGGCAAAACTATTTTCTGGTTTGGGGAATAGAACGTATTATGTGTCACTTTCATCACAGCGATGTGTGTAAATGAGATAATGATGTGTTTTAATACCACTTATGTCTGTACACTGTGCGTTTACAAACAAATAAAAATGAAGATGTTGATTATGATGTCTGCTTTTTTCTAGTTTTGTAAACTAGTAGAGTGAAAGTTGTTTTGAGGAGTATTAAACCCTGCTGTGTGCTCATGAAGTTCTTGTTATACGATTATATAGCTCAGGCAGTAGGCTTAATTGGTCTCTCACCCTGCAGGGATTTTTTTAAATGTTGTGCCTCCACAAAAGATTCACTAGGTGTCACACTTCCTGAATTGTTCTTTCCCACTTTCTGAAAAGGGTAGCTTGGTAATTATTTCCAACTTTTTTTAGTGCTAGTTAGCCTATTTAACCAAATTTCTTCAAAAAGGTAATGATGTCTTATTCGTCACACTGGCATTGAATAGTAAAACAGTTCATGATTAAATCTAAGATAACATTTATAGGCTACAAAATTAAAATAAAAGGTTTATTAAAGTTTCCTCCTGATTTTAACAGTAATTCAAACATTGTTAATAAAGGTAGTAATACTAGAATTTCAAGTTCTTTATTAACAAATTGTAAAGCACAAAGAATTTCACTATATTTTATCTAATACAAAAGCAACAGAATAAAACAGGTACAACAGCACAAATCATCATGCTAGGTTAAAATCAAGTAAATTTCCATTCTTATGATTGTATCTTTCAAATAATGAACTTTCAGACAGTGCCATATCACTGGAACTGTTCAAACAGGGCAAAAAATGGTATATATTATTTATCAATAAATAATGCTTCAAATCTTAAATCCAATCTGGTAGAAACAGCCGTTTAGTGCATCTGTGATGCATAACATTATAGGGTAGAATGAGTTTTGCATCTTATTCTGCTACTACTTTTGAACACAAACTTTGCTATTAAGCAAAAGTTTAAATATAGACTAATGAACATAAATGCTACTCCCCCCCTTTTGAATGCTGGTATTTTCCCCTAAAGTTGAATAATGTGCTGACAATTAATGTTCGGTAATGCTTTTCATGTTACTTAACTGGTGTGATTTAATCAAAAGCAGATCCCCGCAATTACCCAGTGTAAGATTCAATATTCATTCACCTACAGCAAAAAATAAAAGAACAGCCAACAGACTAAAATCTCTTCTATAATCAGTTGTAACAGGAAGCCTCTTTTAAGATTAAAGCTGATAATACTATTTTCATCTTAGAGTCAACTTTTAGAAGTAATCAACTTTCATTGTTTCACTGTAAGAGAATTCTTTCTTGTATAAAATTAGTCCATTTTATCATGGTAACTATTAGACTTTTATGATCAGTTGCCTTATCAGAAGAATTCTGAAATTTATGATTTTGTGTTCACTACAGGATTCAGAATCAAATCATCATTAAATGCCAAAGAATGGCTCACAGTTACAATTTGAAAACAGTTACAGTTTGCAAAAAATTCCAAAAGAATAATACGTAATTATTTTTCATACTGTGAATCCCACAGATTTTAAGAAAAGTAGATACTGAATGGACACAGTCTCAAAATTATTAACTAATTTCAGCAACTATATTGAAGGCTTTCCAGGATATTACACTGGAATATTCTGCCTTTGGGGAACATTGTATGCATCTCAATTAAATCGTTCTGCTTACCTTTGAGACCTGTAAAGGCTGCTTGTGCTCTTTGCCACCTTGCAGTCTGAATCCCCAGGGTGCTCCACCACCGATTGTGATACAGACATAATCCCCAATGCCCATGGAGGTGAATTTTTATAGAGCTTCCTCTCTGTGGAACTGGTGAACTTCTAAGATGGAGCGTGGGTCAGACTGAAACTGCTTTCTAGTTTGGAGATACAGCTCAGTGTGTCTGAGGAGAGGCAGTCACTCAACACAGTTAGCAACCACTTACAGCACCACAGTACAATGTACGTCAGAGACAGCAGCTCAGCCCCATCCAGAGAAAGTTATCCAGAAAGCTGAGTACACAAGAGGCACACTGCAGCAAACCAGTGACAAACTCAAGATAAACAAGAGAAAGAAATGTAAGGGAAAACAGAGAGCAGTTACTGTTTCCAAACTGAGAGCAGTTAGTATTCTGAAACAGGGGGAAAGCAGCCCTGCCCATTCCAAAAGAAACTCCTCCCACATCATAAAAACACACAAAGCAGTTCGGTTGAAACCTACTGGGAAAGTATCCAGAAAGTAACATAGCAAACAGAAAGTAGAGTAATTCAAAGATCTTAACAACCAGCGCAACAGAAAGTATGAAGGCTGCACAGTAGGGAAAAAGAGCTGAATACTCTTCTGCATGAACTCATAATCTGTAGCAACTTGAAAACCATGGCTAGTTACAAAAAATACATTGAGAGGCATTGATGAAGACTGTTGTTTTTGAGGAGACCCTCCCTATAACAATTTACATGGAAGATCAGGTGAGTTAAATCTAAGTGAGTTTTGATCTCTTATGAAAGTCAAATCAAACCCTGGATAGGTAATGCAGTGTTCAATTCTGGTACAAGCCAGTAAGATCCCTGATTTGTGTTGAGCTGGTTGATCTGAGCAACATCAGGGATGTTGCAATGGCCTCAGACCTTCTAGGCTAGACAGCAGGAAAATTAGCCATATTAATCTGCTGCTGATTATTATTCAGTGATCCCTGCTGGAAAGCAGGCATTTTGGGCATCAGGTAAGAACATCAGCCCAGATGTGATGCCCCTTCAGTCAAATAGCCTGATAACTCTCACTGGCTAGGTTTATATATGAAGACTGGCCAGTTGGGTGAGGTACCTGAGGGCAGTTGGCACCTGTGAAAATGTATGCCGGTACAGATAACACCTTCAAGTGAGGAGGAAGGGAGAAGACCAAATCAGTTGAACAGAAGTCTGATGCGAATAAGTCATTTGCAGAAGAATCTGAGTGGTTTGTGGCTTCTAGGCAAAATACTGAAACATTAACTTCCCTGTTATGGACAGGTAGGTGGGTGATGTGTGGCTAGTTTCCACTGTTCACCTCCCAGCTGACCACAGACAGTGTTTTTGTTTAAATTAGTGATTCAGCCCCTGTGTTTTGTTTGCCAAGTAAACAGACAGTGACAGTTTTTCTCGTAGGTTTAAAACAGAAGATTAAATATTTATCGAACAATATTCAGCATCCGAAATAATCACAACACCACCCAAGCACATATTCACTCTCACAGGCACACTCAGGAAGAGATAGATAGAAGGTAAAGGGTAAGAGGTGTTAAGAGTTCAAGGTGTAAAAGTCTATTATTTCAGGAAAACCTGTGGGATCCTCTTTGAAGGCAAATTTTAAAGTTGCAGGCCTGTTTGCTGGATGTCTTGTATTTGCTGGACTGCTGATGACATCTGGTGATTCACTTCAGTTTGAAGATGGTGCTGTTGTTCTTAGTTCAGTTTTCACAGGTGGAGGAGAGTTTTTAAAAAGGCAATCTTTTTTCTCTGCTTCAGTAGGCTTTCATATTGTTTCAGCAGGGTTCAAATGTGTTAGCTGAACCCGCTCTCTCTTTCTCACAGCCTTATGCTGGAATTAAAGATGGCTTTCGATGTTAATCATGTGGCTAGACAGACCGGATTGAATGCTGATGACTTGATGACTGAACTGGAAAAGACTCCTTTGTTCTTCAAAACGATTACCTTTATAGGTAAGCTCATGAAGTGTTAGTTTTACCCACATGACTTTAGATTTCAGTTACTGATTGACTGGTACAATAGCTTTTGATGGCCCCATTTTTATAATATGAGGCTGTTCACACGCCATTGTGATGAAGGGTAGCTGGAAACGTAGGGCTGGATTTTATGTTGGAGGCGAGGCGCCCAGCAATGGGCTGAAAAGGCGGAGGAAAGCCTGCCTCTGCCTTTTTGTGCTCCCTCCTGGAGCAATCCACCGGTCTTTTTAAATTTAAGTTTCAGGAGCCGGGATGCTCGTCTCTTTAAAGATGAGGATCCCGCCTCCAAGAGCTGCCAGACAATCAGAAGGCTGGCAGCATCGGCAGTGTCACTGGAAGTGGTGGCCACTGCCCGTACTGCAGAGGCCTTGGACCCAGGCACAGCGCCGGAGATCCAGACCTCAGGAAAGTGAGGTGGAAGGCCCGGCGAGGGGGTTGAGGGGGTAGTCGTAAGGTCCAGGGGAACGGGGTCCTGGAAGGCATAATGTTTCCTGGCCAGGGCCCTCCGTGGCCACAGATTGCCCATGGAGGAGGGACCCGCAGGGAGGGCGCCTCATTTTACAAGGTGCGAGCCAGCGTGTTAGAGGCCACTTATGATCCTCATTTGGCCTCTGGGCAGGAAAGCCGGTGTCGGCCTATCCTGCCCCCAGGAAAATCTCTTGGCAACATGGCGGCAACAGGTCCTTCACACTCTCCAACCTCACCACACATCGCAATTCTATGGGCCACCCACCTCTGACCCCACCTCGGGGGGACCCATAAAATCCAGTCCCTAGTGTCTGGGAGTGTCTTATTTTTTAGTTCGCTTTGTATATAGCTCACATCCATGTGTGATAAGCTGTCATATTTCTATGTAGATGATGTGATGCACATCAGAAATGAGATGATACAACATTCACGGACTAACTCTGAAGAGGTGTGAGAAAATGGATTTTGTCTTTAAAAATGAACCTTTATTTTAAAAAGTGAACAGTGGTCCAAAATGGCCTCCGAAGCAAAAGGGGATTTGTCTTTTCTGTATTCAACAGTCTGATAAAGACAAAGGACAAATCTTCAAAGCCAAAAGGCTGCAATGAAACCCATCTTACACCTCTCCTAAAAACATTCCAGAATTGAATGTCTTCATCTAAAACAAAGGAGGTGTGAAGTAGCCACGTCCACGGCCATTGTGTGATCACCATGGGTAAGAAACCAATGTCTACTAACAGGAGGTGTGATGTGAAACAGTTTTACCTTAAAACAAAGACAGCCAGAGAGAAAGCCTGACTCAGAAGGTGAAGCTACTTGTAAATAGCTAGCATTCCAGCATGCCAGAAAGGACATGCCCTGCTGAAAAAATCCGAAGTATATGTTATGCAGCAGAGAGAGAGCTGGAAGTAACCCACCATCTTCAACAGAACGTTCAATCAAGAGATAAATCTATAATCATCTTAGGCCTGCAACTATCTAAAACTTGAGTCTCAAGAGAATTCAAAAGATTTATTGAATTCCCCTCTCCCCACTAAAACCCACCTACCTCTTTCCCTTCTCCATCTGTTTGTTCTTGTGTGTGTGTGTGTGTGTGTGTGTGTGTGTGTGTGTGTGTGTGTGTGTGTGCGAGCTAATGCATGAGTGAATGAGGTTGCAACAATTTCGGATAAGGCTTATTGATCAGTAAACAATTGACTTCAAAACCTACAGGAAAACTTGTTGCTGTCTGGTTATTTGAAATATAAAACACAAAGGGGCTAAACTCTAATACAAATACACTTGCTGCTGTCAGGTGGGATGCTGAACAGTGGGAATCACCCACATCACACCACGTGGCCATAACAACGAGGTTAATTGGCTTTAGTTCTGGTAGACATGGATGTGTATTTTAGTGCAGGAGGTGGTAAGAGTCATGTGACTTGTCCTACATTTTGTTGACCGCAAATGTACCAGTCTTTTTAATTTTTTAAATATATAACACTTCAGTTTGTGTTTGCATTTTCATCGCTGCACTTCTCGAGAGTGTGATTTCTCATTGTTACAAAAACGGCTCAAAATCAGTACAACAGTACAACTATTGTATGAAAGCTAATGGCCAGGAGCATTATTTTGAGTTAGAGAAGATGAAAACAATCATAAGCAAGCACTTAGATGCCCGCATTCTGTAAAGCCAGTGCAAAATGGATAAGTGAAATTATCTGTCATGCATTGTTTTTTCTGTCCGGCGACATTCACTTCCGTAAATACAAAAATGGGTGAGACAATCAAGTTAGTATTAAACATATGGACAGTAAACCTACGGTGATTGAATTCTAGGCATGGAGAATAGTTCAGAGTGTGTCATTGCTGGAGGACTTGGAAGTTATTAAATTGTGGGAATTCTGAACAGAAGGAAAACATCACTGAGGAACTCATTATTCCTCAAAATTGATATAATAGATAACCCTGGGCAATGTAAAAATATATTGCATCTGTTGAGATGGTGAAAGGTGTAAATACAATTGTCTTTTGTAGGATGAGCTTCCCAGGAATGATTGCCTGGAAAACTCTTTACTGAACCCTGAGAAAGAAAGACAAATGTCCACAGCTCTCACAGATTCGACTGAAAATGCTTCCCCAGTCAGTTACAGAGGTTACTACTGTGAGGCAAAAAAAGAGAAAGAGACCATTTCATTCCCCATATCAAGACAAAGGAGAAATATTTTAATAGCTGAAATAAGGCATGGATCCCTAAACTATGAAGGACACAAAATAAAGGCCTTAAAGGACACCCTTATGGATCTGTGGTGCCAGAGGGGACTTTGTGGGAGAGAAACACAAACCTCATTGAACTAAATACTGCAGATTCTTTATCTTACAAAGTTACAGATCAAGAAAGAACAATGAAACCGAAGGGTTCACTATCTCCTGATAGCTTACAATTCACAAGCAACCTGGGCAGCAGGGTGGAAAGTAATGATAGTTGACCAAAGGAACAGCAGAGATAGTTTCTTAGCATATCTAGTGGCATATTTGAATGTTAATCAGAGTTGATTTTTTAATTCATTCCTTCTCCAATTTTGTTTTCATTTTTGTCCTCACTCTTTTTCTGAGGGCAAGTAAGACATGCAGCTTTCTGCTATCTCACCAAAATGTTTATGATGTGTGAGCTAGGGAGGTGGGTATTGGCAGATTCAAGCTCATCTATTATCCACACATGTGCTTGAATCTGAGAGTAAAGTGAATTGTAGTATCCCACTGTCACTATGATTGACAACTACTGACCCAGCATAGATCAGATAATGGAATTTGTTTGGTTTACATGGCTCAGTGACCTCACGTAGTGTATTCACATACTAAATAACTTCAGTTTAGCAAGCTTGTTAATCGTAACACTAAAATGAATGGATGGAATCTCATATTTATTCCTCTTTTCCCTGGTAATTATCTCACTGCACAAACGTGAGATCTTGCTGTGTGTAGATTGGCTGTCGCATTTCCTGATGTTACAACAATTACTGCACTTCACAATGTATTTCATTAGCTGTAAAACATTTTGAAACATCCTGATGTCATGAAAGGGGCTAGATAAATGCAAGTTCTTTCTTTTAACTATTCTGCAATTGCATATTATGGGCTGAATTTTGTCAGGCCGTCGCGGATCCCGGCAGCAGCACTGGAAACTGATGTCATCGCCACACATGACGCAAGCGGCTGGCCGACTGAGATCACACAGAGGCTAGCCAATTTGAATTCATGAGGCGCAGGGCACGTCCTATTAGAGGACGGGGCCAGGCAATGAGGCGCCAATGGCGGCCTCAGCTGACAGGCATGCAGGTGCGTGCACCATATTTAAAGCCCTGCTTGTACTCCTGCTTCACTTAGTGAGTTTGCCACCCTTGTGTGGTGTGTTACTGACCCCGTGACTCAACTCCCTCTGGAGACCCTTTGCTGCTGCTATCCAGACCAAGGCCTCATCACTCCAACAGGGACCATGTCTGGAGGAAGACACTGGATGGCCCCAAGGTCTAGCAATGCATCCCTGTGGATTCTTCTCTAAGCTGTAAGGGAAAGGCGGGAGGTCCTCTTCCCGAGGGACAGCAGGAAGAGACCTCTTGACTGACCAAGCAAGCCTGGACAGAGATGGCAGAGGAGGTGAGCAGCCATGGGGTCACCCATGGAAACTGAGTCCAGTGACACAAGAGGATCAATGACCTCCTTTGCTCTGCCATGGTGAGTCCCTCATACTGCTCTCCTCTTTGGGGCTTGCATGTGTTAAGCTGCAAATGAGTGTGTCATGGGAAGTGAGTGGCCGTAAAGGCAGTGGCAAGGGGCTGAGGCAGCAGCAGATCTTGTCAGATGCATGGCTGCATCTCTGTGATGGCCAGCCTTCTGTCTTAGCTTAGCCCAACACATCCCTTGAGAGCAGATGTGAAAAGGAGGCATTCAGGAGCCCCCATCAGGGGCTGAAGGGCTTCTACCAGCATAACTGCCCTGCTGGTCTTCCTGCGAGGGCTGACTGTGCCTCTTTCTGCTTGCAGGAGAAAAGGGCCCCAACACCAGGGAAACGGCGCAGACTAGAGGTGGAATTCCAGACATTCACAAACTGACTCTGGCAGAGGAGGAGGCCCTGGAACTAGCGGGCTCCCAGGGTGGCTGTTCAATAGCAGATGAAGAGACTGTAGTATCCACCCAAAAGAGTGAGGAGGCATTGTGTTCACGTGTCCACCACCGCCCTTCTAGAGATCCACCTCATGCATGGTTGGCATGGGCAGACCTATGCATCATAACACCTAAATTTTTGTGTTCTGTCATGCAGGTCGTGGCACCTCAGAGGGACGCTCATCTGCTGGCACCAGTGGAATATCATCGTCCTCTGAGAAGGAGCAGGAAGAGGAATCCTCAGAGGGTGCACCATCCCATCATTCCCCTGCACCTTCCACCAGCGCAGTGGTGGGTATGTGATCAGGCTTAGATTCTGGTTCACAAACGGGTGAAAGCACCGCACAAGTGTCCAAACAGCTGACAGAGGCTGTGACAAGCGAGGCCACTGACAGCTGGAGGACTGTGGGAGAACTGGCACATTCTGAGCCCCAGGCTGATGACAAGCCTCTGGTGTTGGCTGCATAGAACATGCTGGAGTTGCAGAGAGAGGTAAGGAAATACCTGGTGGACTTGCCAGAGGCAATGGGCATACATGAGCGCACGATGGAGGAGTCCATCCAGGCCATGATTGCTGCCATGTCTCAGGCAATGTGAGCACATGGCTTCCTCCATCAAGAGGTTCTTAAGCCTTCTGGAGAGCCAGATCATAGAAATACGCGCAGACCTGCACACCATTGCCGTGTCATGAGCTTGTGCAGCAGTGGCAAGGCGAGAGGGAGACAAGGTGCCTGGAGTCTTCACCTGGTCCTCGTCCTTCTCTAGTTAGCAGGAAGGTTCAAGTGAGCCTTTGAAAGGAGGAGAGGCTGCCCCCCACATCTGGCAGCTCCCCTCAGGGCCCTCCCGAGTGTGGACAGCGGCTCCTCAGCCCCTTTGCCAGTGACGCCACCTCCAGTATCTTCAATGACTGGGGAGGCTCCTGCACCTATGCAGGAACCCCTCAGTCAGCCAGAGTCCTCCAGGCCTCAGACAGCCAGAGGATGGCCACCAAGAGCATCCAAGGTGATGGGGCAGCACATTCAGCAGCCTGCCTCCACCTCAGCTGCCAGTGCAGGGAGAGCACCTCGTAGAAGTTCATGGAAACATGTGAAGAAGAAGAGCACCTAGACGCACTTGGGTTTCATGGGTGTGTGCAACTTCGTCTTGTTGTTGGGTGTTGTGAATGTTTAAATAAATGGAGGTCAATTTCATTGTTATAAATCTCTCATGCTTTCCTTACTGACTTGTCAGATGCCACCTTCACCCTTGCTCCCTCAATGGGCTGCAGTGTGGGGCCAGGCCGCGTTTGGTTCACCTTCTTAGCTCTGTGAGTACACGTGCTGAGCCTGGGCACTAGGTGCTGAAGTGCGATCGGAGGGAGGTGACAGGCAGAATATATAGAGATGAGTCTTTATAGAGGTTACTTGGACCAGGCATCATGGTGGAAGGAACCGGGTATGTATGAGATTGTCCTGAGCCTCCTGTGCATGATTCTCAATGCCCCTTGCCTCCAGTCAAAGGGATTCATCATCCTATGCTACCTGCTCAGCAGCCTCCTCCACATCCTCCTCATCAGATGAAGAGTGGGAATCAATCATGTCCTCTTGATGCAAGGCCTCCACCCTCTGCTGTTAGATTGTGCAGAGCACAGCAGACCACCACAATACTCTCGCTGGGGCATGCTACAGGGCTCCACCAGATCTATTGAGACACTGGAATCTTATCTTCAGCAGTCCAATGACCTGCTCAATGGTTACTCTCCCCTGCTGCATTGTGAGGGTTATTCAGAGGTGTTAGAAGCCGTGTCTTCAATGGGTCACCCTTGTCCCTAAGAATCCATCCCTGAAGGTGAGTGGGCAGCCTGAAAAGCTGTGGCATCTGGGACTGTCGAAGAATGTAGGCATCGTGGCTGCTTCCCTGAAGTGGGCACAAACCTGCAGCAAATGCTTTCAGTAGTTGCAGACTAGTTGGATATTGCTGGAATGGAAGCCCGTCCTGTTGAAGAAGGACACTGGCTGGTCCGTGGAGGCCTTGGTGGCCATCTGGGTGCAATCGATGACACCTTGCACCTGGGGGAATTCACCGATGGCTCCAAAGCTGATAGCCCTCCCCACTTGACTGTAAAGGTAAGTTCAGTACCACACATAGTCACTGGCCTTCTTGAACATGGCATTGGTCACCTCCTTGATGCAGCGATGGGCCACAGCTTGAGAGACCGCACACACGTCCCCGGTGGATCCCTGGAAAGAGCCAGACACGTAAAAGTTGAGTGCCACTGTGATCTTCAGGGCCATGGATATTGGGTGGCCACTGAAGCCCATGGGTCGCAGCTCATCCTGCAGCATGGCGCATTAGTCGGGGATGGCCTACTTGGAGAGCCGTAGTCTTCGCAATACTGCCGCTCAGCCATTTGAAGGTGGTTGAAGCACGTCCGATACGTTGTCTGCCGCAGATAGGCCCTTTTTGGCGCAGCCGGCTGCTGTCGCTCCCCTAGTTGACGTTCACCAGCTTGCCCAGCCGGTGCCTGACCCTACCTCCCTCTGAGTCTCTGCAGCAAAGTGTGGGGGTCTACAAAGACTGGATGTATGAGATCCATGCCAGCTGGTCTCTCTCCCTCCCATGCGCTGTCCCTGGAAAGAGGACCTTGTCTTTGGAACCTTCCCCTTGCGGCTCCACTCTGAGCATGTGTTAATGCCCTCAGTGCCGAAACTTGCAGTAAGCCTGCTATCCACAGGTATTAGATCCTACCATTGCAGCGAGCCCAACACCTGAGACAGATCCCACCCTTGCTGTGAGACCTGCATCCCTCTGTGCTGCTGTCATGCAATGTCTGCCACTGTCATGCAATGTCTGCCACTCCTCCCTCTCCCCCTTCCTGCATTCATCCAAAGCTCCCCATGGCTGCCTTCCCAAGGCAACAATGAGGTCTTGTCTCAGTACCACCAATTTTAACCAGGTGTGGATCGGAAGGCACATGATCACGTGTGGCATTCATTAAATTCAAAACCCCACACAAAATTGGAGTGACGTCCATTCAAATGCATGGTAAGTTCCTTATTAGCAAGTCTAATTGCAGTCCCGCTGCGTCGCAGCAGCAACACTGCCTTGGAGCTTTCCAGCCACTAACAAAATCTGGAATCAATACCACAGTGTCAGGTTTCTGGGTGAGTGCATACCACCCCAATTTTCCCTCCCAACCCATTCCTTCTGGCTGCACAAGATAATATCCTTTAAAATTATAAATGTAGAGATGACTAAGTGAGATTGATGAAAAACAAATGTGTCCTGAAACTTGAAAACTCCCAAATCTTGACAATGCTTTTGTCAAAAAATGTGCCCCTTGTTTGGTGCAGCTTTGATAGCTTTTCAGTGGGTTTCCTTTGAACTTCTATAAATGTAAACACACTCAAAAAATAATGGAACATTGCAACTGTGTTGCAATTTTGATAGCTTGTAAATAAATGCAGCCTGTTCAAACCAATGGTGTGTATATTTTTTTCAGCAAGGTTACGTACTCTTTTTTAATGATCATACTTGACTTTTACAACATAAAAAATGCTTTTTACACTCTCAGGAACAACTGTTAAATATTGTGACACAATTAGGAGTTTGGGCTTGCAATCCTGGATTGTGATCATAGTACCTCAGATTCAATCTCACAAATTCCTGGATCTTGGTTAGGGATCAGAAGTGCAATTTAGTATAAATTTCATATTCACTCTCGGGACCTTTGTCTTTGTTGGTATCTACAAACTTTTTGCTCCTTTACCATAAGGAACTGCTGTGGCTCCTTACAGTATGGAACAAGTAGTATCTGAGAAATATTTAAAACAAGAGAGAATTTAACCATCTCCCCTTGACATTCATGGCATTACTATCACTGAATCCTCCACTATCAACATCTTAGGGTTACCATTGACCAGAAATTTAATTGGATCAGCCATATAAAAACTGTGACTATAAGAGCAGATCAGAGGCTGGGAATTCTGCAGCGAGTAACTCATCTCCTGACTCCCCAATGCCTTCCATCATCTACAGGGCACAAGTCAGGAGGGCGATGGAATACTCTCCACTTGCCTGATGAGTACAGCTCCAATAAAACTCAAGAAGCTCAACACCACCCTGGAAAAAGCAGCCCACTTGATTAGTACCCCATCCAACACCTTAAACAGTCACTCCCTATGCCACCATACACAAAGGCTGTAGTGTGTACTATTTACAAGATGCATGACAACAACTCGCCGAGGCTCCTTCAACAGCACCTTCCAAACCTGCGACGGCTTACCGGTTGAGTTGAATTCGGCCCTGTGGGACTGGGTCTGCCCGGACCTGCTGGAAGCGTACGAGAGTCTGCTCCTGGCCGGTAGCATGTCAGAATCCATGAGGAAAGGCATCATCACCCTCATCTACAAGTGGAAAGGGGAGAGGGCAGAAATCAGAAATTGGCGGCCCATCTCACTGCTTAATGTTGACTACAAGATTCTGTCAAAAGTCATAGCCAGTCGAATCAAGTCTGCTCTGGAGTTGGTGATTCACCCTGATCAGACCTATACTGTACCCGGTAGGACGATCTCTGATAGTGTTGTGCTACTCAGGGATACGATCGCCTATGTACGGGACAGGAGCTGGACACCTGCCTCATCACCCTGGACCAGGAGAAGGCTTTTGACAGGATATCGCACACCTACATGATGGACGTGCTTTCCAAAATGGGGTTTGGGGAAGGAATCTGCAATTGGATCAAACTGCTCTACACAAACATCAGTAGTGCAGTCTCAATCAATGGGTGGGAATCAGAAAGTTTCCCGATCCAATCTGGAGTCAGACAGGGCTGCCCTCTCTCCCCTGTCTTGTCTGTTTGCTGTATTGAACCCTTTGTTGAGTCTATTAGGAAGGATGCGAGCATAAGAGGGGTGACAATCCCAGGCAGTGGAGGCGCTCAGGTTAAAACCTCCCTGTACATGGATGATGTCGCCGTCTTCTGCTTGGACCCGCTGTCTGTGCACAGACTGATGAGCAGCTGTGACCAGTTCGAACTGGCCTCGGGAGCCAAAGTTAACCACGGCAAGAACGAGGCCACGTTCTTCGGGAACTGGGCTGACCAATCTTTTGTCCCCTTCATCGTTAGATCAGACTACCTGAAGGTGCTGGGGATATGGTTCGGAAGGGCCTGGGCGTGCACCAAACCTGGAAGGAGAGAGTAGCCAGGGTACAACATAAGCTGAGCATGTGGGAGCAGCGATCTCTCTCCGTTATGGGTAAAAACCTGGTCATCAGGTGCAAGATGCTCACTTTGTTGCTGTATGTGGCGCAGGTCTGGCCCATACCCCACTCCTGTGCTGTGGCAGTCATCTGAGCCATTTTCTGCTTCGTCTGGGGATCCAAAATGGACCGGGTCCGGAGGCACACGATATTCAAACCGCTGGATAAAGGCGGGAAAAATGTACCCAATATCGCCCTCATCCTGATGACTACCTTCGTGTGCGGCTGCTTCAAGCTGTGTGTAGACCTCCAGTATGCAAACACCAAGTATCACTACATGCTGAGGTTCTATCTGTTCCTGGTGTTGCGAAGGATGGGTCTGGTCACATTGTCGTGGAACACTCCATCCAGTTGGACCGTACCATACCACCTATCCTTCGTGGAAAAGTTTCTGCGGAAAAACACCTTTGACCACCAATCCAACAGGCTGTGGTCTGCATGGAATGTCCTCAAGGCCCTAAAGGAAAAGGAGATAGTGGATCCTGTCAGATGGTTCCCCGAGCAGACTGCCAAAGTCATTTGGCAGAATGCCTCATCACCAGAACTTTCAAACAAGCACCAAGATGTAGCTTGGCTGGTGGTGAGAAGGGCCCTCCTCATCAGATCTTTCCTGCACGCCTGAAGTCTCACCCCCTCTGCGCAATGCCCTCGAGGTGGCTGTGGTGGGGAAGAGACGGTTGCCCACCTCCTTCTGGAATGTGTCTTTGCAAAGCAGGTGTGGAAAGAGATGCAGTGGTTTTTGTTGAGGTTCTTCCCAAGCAGCTCTGTAACACAGGAGTCTGTGCTCCACAGGCTGTTCCCAGGGACACACCACGAGATAAACATCAACTGCTGCTGGAGAACTATCAATTCGATGAAAGACGTCCTTTGGTCTGCCCGAAACTTGTTGGTCTTCCAGCGCAAAGAGTTGTCCACGACCAAATGTTGCAAACTGGCACATTCCAAGGTCCAGGACTACGTGCTGAGGGATGCACTAAAGCTTAGGGCAGCCACAGCAAAGGCTCAATGGGGAAAGACCAATGTGTAAGGTCCCCCCACCAAGCTGAACTGAGGGGTTGGATTCATGGGAAACCCCTCGAACTGTATCCGGAAAATATTTGTTTGCTGTAAAAGTACATAGCATGTAAAATGAAATGGAAGGGTTGTGAGGCAACTCACTCCTGTATTAAAGGAAACTTATCTCTTTTGCACTCCTTTTATTGTTTGACTTGGTGCTGTTTGTAACTGTTTTGTAATGTATTTTTTACCGATTTTTATGAATAAAGAATATTTTGGAAATAAAAAAAGTTGGACCATGCTGTACCACCTATCCTTCGTGGGAAAGTTTCTGCGAGAAAACACCTTTGACCACCAATCCATCAGGCAGTGGTCTGCATGGAATGTCCTCAAGGCCCTACAGGAAAAGGAGATGGTGGATCCTGTCGGATTGTTCCCTGAGCAGACTGCCAAAGTCATTTGGCAGAATGCCTCATCACCAGAACTTTCAAACATGCACAAAGACGTAGCTTGTCTGGTGGTAAGAAGGGCCCTCCCACTCAGATCCTTCCTGCATGCCCGGTGTCTCGCCCCTCCACACGCTGCCCTCAAAGTGGCTACGGTGGGGAAGAGACAGTTGCCCACCTCCTTCTGGAATGTGTCTTTGCAAAGCAGGTGTGGAAAGAGATGCAGTGGTTTTTGTCGAGGTTCATCCCAAGCGGCTCTGTAACACAGGAGTCTGTGATCTACGGGCTGTTCCCAGGGACGCACACCGAGATAAACATCAGCTGCTGCTGGAGGACCATCAATTCAGTGAAAGACGCTCTTTGGTCTGCCCGAAACTTGCTGGTCTTCCAGCGCAAAGAGTTGTCCATGACCGAGTGTTGCAGACTGGCACATTTCAAGGTCCAGGACTACATGCTGAGGGACGCACTAAAGCTTAGGGCAGCCACTGCAAAGGCTCAATGGGGAAAGACCACAGTGTAAGGTCCTCCCACCAAAGTGAACTGAGGGGCTGGATCCATGGGAAACCCCTCAGACTGTATACACCAAATGTACATGGCATATAAAATGGAATGGAAGGGTTGTGAGGCAACTCACTCCTGTGTCGAAGAAAACTGATTTCCTTTGCACTTTTTGGAATGTCAACTTGGTGCTATTTTGAACTGTTTTGTAATGCAAATTTAAAGATTTTTATGAATAAAGTATATTTTTGGGAAAAAAAAGTGGTTTACTGCCCAAATCGCAAGATGACGGTTGACTGTCTTGGGTTTGGATATGCGGCGCTGGTGGCATCAGGAGGGGTGCTAGGTTATGTCAAAGCGGGTAGTGTGCCTTCTCTCGCAGCTGGCCTGTTATTAGGGATTGCGGCAGGTTTGGTGCCGACCAAATCACTCAAGATTCCAAGAACGTATGGTTGTCTCTGAATGCTTCAGGAGCACTGACTGGAATAATGGGATTGAGATTCTACAATTTAGGAAAGTTCATGTCAGCTGGTTTAGTTGCAGGAGCAAGCATTCTAATGCTTGGAAGATTTGGTCTAAAAATGTTCGCAAAATCCCACGAATCATGAATCTTTTCAAGAAAGTTTTGTAATGTGTCTTGAATCACTGATTATTTTTGACCTTTATCATGCAAACTTACAAAATGAAAGCTTACTGAACTGAATCTGAGCAGAACTTGTTCCAATAAACCTCCAGATTGAAAGATGAAAAAAAAGTGGTTTACTCCCCAAATTGGTTCTCCAGCAGCAGTTGATGTTTGTATCAGTTTGTCCCTGGGAACAGCCTGTCGAGCACAGAGTCCTGCATTATGGAGTTGCTCAGGATAAAGCCTGGCTCGGGTATAAAATTAAAACCCTAGGCCCGTCCCGACAACAGCCAACCCGAACCCGAGCCTGGCCCGAGTCCTTTAATTTTTTTAAATGCCTGAACCAACCCAAAAATAACAAACATATTACTGAAACAGAAAAAATTGTAGATTAAAACGAAAACAATATGAAACAGAACAGTACAATCCAGCCCAACCCGACCCGAGCTCGAATGCTGGATGCAGAATATAGACCCGACCCGACACATGTAGTCAGCTTTGGTCGGGTTCAAGTTGGGTAGCCAGGCTTTAGCTCAGGATGAACCTTGTCAAAAATCACCATCTCTTTTCAGAGAGAAGCAAAGTTAACGTTTCAGGTCTGTGACCTTTCATCAGTTCTGAAACATTAACTTTGCTTCTCTCTCCGCAGATGCTGCCAGACCTGCTGAGTATTTCCAGCATTTGTTGTTTTTATTTCAGATTTCCAGCATCTGCAGTATTTTGACTTTATCTCTTTTCAGACCTTTTTTGGAAAGGCACATTCCAGGAGGAGGTGGGCAATGAAATCTTCCCCACCGCACCCCCCTCTTGAGGGCAGCGTGAGGTGGTGCTGAAATTCCGAGTGTGCATGAAGCATCTGATGGGGAGAGCCCTTCTCATCACCAGACCAGCTAGAGCTTAGTAGTTGTTTGAAAGTTCTGGTGATGAAGCTTTCTGCCAAACGACTTTGACAGTCTGCTTAGGGAACTATCCAACAGGATCCACCATCTCCATATCCCGCAGGACCTCAAGAATGTTACGTGCAGACCACTATCTGATGCCTTTGACAACTGAGTGACTTACTAGGCCATTTCAGCGGACAGCTAAGAGTCAATCACATTGCTGTGGGTCTGCAGTCACATGTATGTCAGACCAGGTTAGAACAGCAGATTTCCTTCCATAAAGGTAGTGAACCAGATATGTTTTCATGACAATCGATGATAGTAATGGTGCTATAAAACTGAGACTAGTTTTCAATTCCGGATTTTTATTAATTGAATTTAAATTCCACCAGCTGCATGGTGGGAGTTGAACCTGTGCCCCCGGGGCTTTAGCCTGGGCCTTTGGTTTACTAGTTCAGTGACATTACCACTAAGCCACTGTGTCTCTATTGTCAAAGGTATTTTTCTGCACAAAACTTTCCATGAGGAACAGATGGTATGACACGTTCTAACTGAATGGAATGTTCCGTGGCAACGTCACGAGACCGATCCTTTGCAACACTGGGGACAGCTAGACCTCAGCATGTGGAGCCACTTGGTGTTTGCGTACCGAGGGTCTATGCATAGCTTGATGCAGCCTCACACAAACGTGGCTATCAGGGTGAGAGTGACATTGGGTTCTTTCCCCCACTTTATCTGGAGATTTATACATGATGTCTTTGCCGAAAGAGTCTATTTTTGATCTGCAGATAAAGCAGAAGATGGCTCAGGTGACAGCTGCAGCATGGGAGCAGGGTATGGGTCAGACCTGCGCCATATAGAGCAAGACCAAGAGCACCTCACACCTACTGACCAGATTTTTACTAGCAACAGAGAGGGAGTATTGCTCCCACATGTCGAGTTTCTGTTTGACCTTGGCTATTCACTCCTCCAGATCTTTGCGTACGCCCCAGCACCTCCGAACCATATCTCCAGCACCTTCAAGTAGTCTGATCTGCCGGTCAAGGAGACAAAGGATCGGTCGGCCCAGTTCCCAAAGAACATGGCCGTGCTCTTGCCATGATTCACTTTGGCTCCCGAGGCCAGTTCGAACCGGCTGCAGATGCTCATCAGTCTGCAGACCGACAGCTGATCTGCCCAGAAGATGGCAACATCATCCATGGACAGGGAGGGTCTTTGGTCTGCCTAAAACTGGCGGGTCTTCCAATACAAAGACCTTTCCATGACTGAGTGTTGCAGACTGGCACATTCCAAAGTCCAGAACTACATGCTAAGAGACTCACTAAAACTTGGTGCAGCCATTGTAAAGGCTCAATGGGGAATGGTCACAGTCTTGGGCCCTCCTGCCATAGTACATGGAGGGACTGGAACCCATGTAAAACTCCTTGGGCCACGTGCACTAGAGGATGTTTTAAATGAAATGTGAATGTAAATTGTAAATATGACTTGTAATTGTCAATGTAGTGAGATACCTCAGAGTGCCATATATTGCTGTATTGAAATCGATTGCACTTTATACAATGTCACTTTTGATCTGTTCTGTAATGTACTTTTACAAATTTTATGAATAAATGATATCTTTTGAAAAAAAACAGTGGTTTACTCCTTAGTCCCCATCCTGTTTGATCCACTATCGGTCACCACTCTTAGTTATTTTGCTCCATGTTATGTGCAAGGTGAAAAGTTAGTATAAAGAAAAAGAAACTTGCATTTATTTTGCACCTTTCATGATCTCAGGATGTCCTAAGATGCTTTACAATGAAGTTCTTTTGAAATTTACTTACTATTTTATAATGTATGGAAACATATCAGCCTTTTCGAATGCAGCAAGATCCCACAAAGTATAATGACGTTTTAATACCAAGTGTTGGCCACTGTAACAAGACATTGTTGTACTACACCACTACATCATAAAGGCAACCCAAAATGACTCAAGGAACAGAAGAAACAATGGAGCTGAAATTCAACTTTGGCAGGAGTGCAAATCAGGTGGTGGTGGATCTGCCACCGGTTCTACTCCCTGACCAATTTCCCTTTGCACTGACTTCAATAAACTTCACCCCCAAGCGATTTAAACATTCTTTTGGCACCTATTTCTGTGCCCAGTATGAGAAAATTTCAATTACTTTAACTTAGTGTAATGAGGTGAAAATGATTTTTTTTTAAGCTTATTCTGTCATTCAGCTTGCTTACTGTAAGATATGTGATGCCATTGACATTGTAAATTGACTGCGGTTGTGTTTTCCTGAGTTATGGAGACATTTTTTTTTTTGCAGAATTGTTCTGTACGTGTATGTTTTCTCTGTTATGCAATTTGCCTTTTTTCCCCCTTCTTTTTCTCTTCTGCTTTTCTGTTTTGCACTGGGTATGCTGGCCCATTGCAGGGCTGTTAGACAGTATTTTTGAAAAAAAGAACAAGCAATGTTGACCCACAGAAATTACAAAAACAAGAAATCAGACATTATCACATTTGTATAGCGAGATGTGATAACATGATCAGTGCTGCAGTAATGTTGACAACAATGCATGAAGTTGCATCACTAATTGTGTATGCCCTTAGAGGTAATTTACTTTTAGATATTGCATTAAAAATAACAGCTCCTTTAGTACAAATATAAAATCTAGCACAGTTGTTGGATTGGATTTAACCTTGGAGGAATATTGACACTTTGGTTTTTGATTTTCAATACACATTTATAGAAATTTATAAAGGAAAATGTCACAATATGGAATAAATTATTCATAAAAGTCTTAGAAGCATCCCTACAAAATTACTAGCAGCACCAGCACAGACCTCAAACAGAATTACAGAACCACCCACAAGAACTTTTGAATATGGACATTCTGCAGGGGAAATACATCAGGATTAGGCAATGTCAGCACACGAAGAGGTCATCCACATGAGCTCAGAGAATTCTTTGCCTGGGTGGGACAGTGTCATGTTTCTCAACAAGGAATTTCAACTCTCAGTTCTGTTTTGAGTTGACATATCTCAAACTAGCAATTATAAGTTAAATTTCCTATCAAGACAGGAGGGACATTGCTTCTTGAGAAATAGAATAGCGTGAAGTAGACACTTTTACAAAATTGTCTTCTGACAGACAGCCTTACCTATCAGGAGTACATATTGGTAATTCAGGGCCATGCTCCCCATGATTAAGGGGAATTTAAAAGGTTAAAAGGGTGATTTGACACAAGTTTAAGATTTAAAGGGAAACAGGGTAGATAGAAAGTATTTTCGCTGGTTCATGAATCTAGGACTAAGGGGCTATAATCTGAAAATTAGAGCCAGACCTTTCAGGAGTAAAATTAGGAAGCACTTCTATACACAAAGGGTGGTAGAGGTTTGGATCGGTTTTCCGATTTTCCAAACAGCAATTGGTGATAGGTCAACTGCTAATTTTAAATCGGAGATAGATAGATTTTTGTTAAACAAAGGTATAAAGGGATATTGGACAAAGGCAGCCCTCTGGAGTTAAGTCACAGATCAGGCACAATCTCACTGAATAATGGAACAGGCTCAAGGGGCTAAATGGCCTACCCCTGTTCTTAACATCCATCTATGTGGATGGAAGTCATGTGGAACTCCCAATTCTCATTTTGTATTCTTGGCAAGTAAGGCTCCATGCTGGAATCATAATCTTATAAAATTAACCCTAAAGTCATTCTCCATCTCTAACATATACTCTACCCAACCCAGTTCATGACCTGAGGAACAATACAAATTCTCTCACTAATTCACCTACCCCAAGGCAAATCAAGCAAAGCTACAGGCTACCTCCTTGCAAGAGACATCACCGTCCATCTTTTGATCTGTCTATACAGAAATAAATCCTCTGGACAAACAACGGATTTATTTTTAGGGATGTTAGAAACTTTTTTTTTTTCTGATTCCTCTTTTTTCAGGTATGATTTATTTTGTTAAAAAAAAAAACAAACAAAACAGACAAGCTGGTGAATTAATACACTGGACAAACTTTTTCCACTCAGAACATTCAGCATCAAGTATGCCAGGTCAGGTACACTACAAATTGGATGTCATGAAACAACTCTAGGCCCTTCCCAGTATTGTGTTTCAGCTCCTCTTAATGCAACAGGATGAAGTTCGGTACATCCCACACCAGCTTCCCAATCCTGTCTTGGAACTTGAAATGAATTCTGAACAATTTTCTGTCATGGGCCAATGCCCACTGAGTCAAGGCTGCCCAAGTTCATCTCATATAAGGCATTACTTGCAACCTCTAACTCTGGACACAAGAACACAAGAGTTAGATGGTGAGAGTGATGTAGGTTACTGTTAGATGTTGGTTCCCCAGAATTGCTGGTCTGCTACTCTCCTGCCTGCACAAACAGTAGAGAAACATATGGTACAACGCTGACTACAAAACAGTGGAAAATTGAGAGAACCCCCATGGAAATTCAGATGGTGCTTGCCCTGAGCTTGGAGAAGCCACTCACTTCACCCTCCCAGACATCCTCTATACTTTCATACTCCATGATGCCCTGCATAGCTTCTTTGAAGAAACTCACAGGCTTAACGTTCCCTTCGCTTGGACTTGTTCCCTCCTGTCAAGTGCATCTTGTTCGCAGGCAAAAAAGTAGTCTTGAGATGTTGGCAGCTTCAAGAGCACATACAGTGATACCCAAGCACACATCCTGCCACCCATTCTGTGCATAACTATTCTGTGAAGATAGATAGCATTAAGAAAAATATGCTGCATGAATGATCTTTAAGATATCAATATGACAAAAATTTCAATTGTAAATTTCAGCTTGAACTTGTACTTTGCTACAGGATTCTTGATTTTCCTTGATTATCCACGGTCATCACATCCCCGATTTTCATGGGAATGTTTTTCCTGACTTCTGCGGTTAGCTCAGGACACATTTTCCAACTACAGACTCTCCTGGACGAATGCCAAATGTACTTGTATTTAGGCCTCTGTGATCTTCCAAAATGCAAACTTTAAGCTGTTAATGTTTGTCCTAAAAAAGTGCACAGAGAATTCAAGGACAAGTGTGTTAAATCTTCAAAAGCACAAAACTGTGGAAGCTGGAAATCTGAAACAATAAAGAAAATGCTGCAAACCTATTAAGGTTATCGTTTCAGGTCTGTGACCTTTCATCAGAACTCAAATCAAAAGGTTACAAACCTGAAACATTGGCCAGAATTTTTGTTCCAGGGTTGGGAACCCACACGCGATCATTTCGGGGTCCCAATTTGCTGACACGATGCTATTTTGAAATACAAATGGCCTAATTGGCCAGAGAGTGAGAGTGGTGCCCAATTAGCGGCATTGAGATGGACTCAGTGAAGAAGGGCTCTTTGAAAAGGCGAGTGGCAACCATGGCTGGGCTTGCCGCTCACTGAAGAAATGGAGCAGCAAGGGTCTTCCATGAAAAGAGATGGAACGGGCAGGCATTCAGGGGCAGCCCATAATTCTCAGACACCTCCCTCAAGGAATTAAGGGAGGCTGTCAGTGAGAAGAGAGGCATCTTCTTCCCACCATCTGGGAGAAGGAACCCGCCAAAGGAAACAAAAGTCAGACAGAGGTAATGAGTGTGGCCAGCAGCAGGGGAGTGACCTGAAGGAAATGAGTCCAATGCTGGATGAGATTCAATGACCTCATAAGGTCTAGAAAGGGGAGTAGCAAGCAGACGAACTGGACTCAGAATGTCCATAGGTTCCCCTAACATTATAAGATCTAGTGACCAGATGTATTACTGAAATGGTAGCCACCCTCATATATGGGGTGATAGTTAGAAGCGGACATCACTGACTAGCGCACCAGTTCAGGTAAATGTCATGCTGGAATAGGTGAAGGAGGGCATCATACTCATGAATATTTCCCTCCTCATCCTGCAGGAAAAGGGAGGCCACAATGCCCGCAACGGGTGGTGGTGTGCCCGAGCTGCACAGTCTAATGCCAATGGAGGAGGCAGTGTTGGATATTGCCAGGGTGCCCATGTGCCAGCCCGTGGGCAAGGGAGGCCAATATCAACAGGGTCATTTGATAGCTCTATCTTCGGGTGAAGGGCATGGAGACTCCTGCCCCTTGTGTGCTTTGGCTCTGACTTTGAGGTCGGTTGTGCTGGGGGCACACTATGAATAGGCTGAGTTCTCAGAACCACCTTCATCTGTCTCCCACAAAGCCAGTAACTGAGGGTGAGCCAAGTGCTGAAGGACAAATATCGCCATCGTCCTTGGTGGGGGGGGGGGGGGGAGGTGGGAAGAGCTACCAGAGCCAGCACCATCACATATTCCTCAGCACCTTCTACCAGCACAGACACTCGCGTCTGTCAGGCCACGAACTAGATTAGAATGGGCAGCATTGGGTGAACCTCACATCAAGCGTGAGCAGGAGGAGGAGCGTGAGACACAGTCAGCTGTGAGCAGTCCCCATTGAAGGACAGACACAGCGATGCTTTGCTGGGCGAAGATCCTGGGCCTCGGTGTCACAAACAAGGAGGGTCTTCCTTGAGAATCAGAGGCAGATAAGTTCTCGTTTATCACAGATCCTTAAGGCCTTCAGGAGCCATGGGCAGGCAGTGGAGGAGTCCATGCAGCACATGTGCTCTGTCATGACTCAGGGATTCGATTGCATGAGCTCCTCCATTGAGATTGGGCAACCTCTTGGAAAGCCATATGCAGCACCATCCTGAGTGGGTGCATGAGCAGCACGGTTATATGCAGAGAAAGAGTGAGACTCTCTGTAGCATTGACCATTCAGTGTCGCTGATGGTGTTGCGATGCTTGGAGTGGATGTCAACTGCGTTCCAGTCAGTGGCCTCATCCAGCATCCAAGGGTGCCAGGAAAGGGCTGAGGCAGCCAAAGAGGCAAATGAAGGGGCCACCACTCAGAGGCACCAGCATCACCCTTTGGCTCCTGGCCCTCTCTGACTCAACCATCTGTGCCACAAGGCCCTGTGACAGAGGCTGCCCCTGCAATGGTGCAGACGGGGCAGCCCATGGAGGAGATGCCACAGGCACACTGCAGCATGATTGTTCTCTATGTTGGAAGGTGAGAGATGAGGTCATTTGTCATAAGGGTTCACGGCCAGTGAGGTGAAACACTGCTGAATCAGCATGGCTCTTGTGGCCATGCCAGCCTATCGTACGCCCTGAAGTCTGGGATGGCATTGGTTCTCCAATGCATGGGCTCTGGCCACTGCTGGAGTGATCCATTCTGCTTCTTCCAGTCCTCCTCCAAGCTAGAGTGGTATTCCATGTCCTCCACTTCATCCAGCTCCAGGCCTTATTGTATTGTCATGTTGTGGAGGGCATAGCAGACAACCACAATATGAGACACTCTGGCTGAGTCATACTGGAAGGTACTACTCAAATGGTCAAGACAATGGAAGCATATCTTCAAGATGCCAATTGTCTGTTCAATGCAGGTTCGTGTTAGTAGATGGCTCTAGTTGTAGCGCCTCTTTCCATCCATGTCTGGATACCGGACAGGCATCAGGATCCATCTCTTTAGGGGATAACTCTCATCTCCCAGCAACCACCCACTAGATGTGGGCCTGAAGAGGTGTTGCACTTGGGACTCTCGCAAGTTAAAGGAGTCATGACAGAAGCTCGGGAGCAGAGCACAGGCCTGCAAGATTTGCTCATGTCACAGGCCAGCTGGACATTCAATAAGTGGTAGCTCTTTCTGTTCAGGAATCTGGCTGGCTGGTCTGTCGCTGCCTTGATGGCTACGTAGGTGCAATCTATGACCCCCTGGACCCAAGGGAATCCATCAATGGCAGCAAAGCCCAATGCCCTCTGTGCCTGCACAGGCCCATTTGTGTCAAAATGAATGTCGTCCCCCACCCTCCAGAATATGGCATGCGTGACCTGGCTAATGGCGTGATGAGCTGAGATGCCACCCAGGTGCGCAGCTGATCCCTGGAAGGACTCGGTTGCATAAAAATTCAATGTCATGGTGATGTTGACAGCTGCAAGTAAGGGACTGCCATGGGGGCCGTGAGGCCTCAGGTCATTGTGCAGCAGAGCACAAAGATCCGAAACCAACTGCCTGGACAGGCAGTCTCCTATGGCACTAGCACTCATTTGCAGGTAGCTGACTCTTAGGTGGTACACCTGATGTCTTGGGTAGCGTCTTCTTCCCCTTGCTGCCCCTCACTCTGCTCCTCTGGCCTCCTCCTGTCCAGGAGGCTGCATCTGCTGAAGCTCATCCTGGCTGCTCTGTCCAATATCAGAATAGCCTGTTCCCATCTGAACTCCCTCAACACTTGTTCATCCTCCTTGGTTTCCCCTGCCAATCCCAGCTGCCCAATGATGCCAGTGGCCTCATGGCCCTCTCCAGATTCTGACCATTCACCATGGACAAATGCAAGTCTTTCTGCTCCAGCGATGGCTACTCTGTGCCATTGTTTGAGCAGCTGAGCTTTAGTCGGTGCTTAAAATTTGTTCCACAACCCATCCAATAGCCCTCATGCCCTCCCATAGTGTTTATGACTTCTATACCCGGTCATATTACAGACATTGCGTTTTGCCTGAGCCCACCTATTGAAAATTACAAACTGTCCCGTCAAGCCTTTCAATGAGCTCAACAACCAATTAATTGGAGGCGTGCGGCTTTCCCGCTCCCCCAACCCCCCCCCCCCCCACCTGCCCCTAACAAAATCTCTTCACGCTCCGGTGGCGTCAGGATCCTGAGATGCCTTCCAGGAATGTGATATTCAATTCCCGACCGCACCCGTTCTAGCCACCAGATCACATCAAAAATCCAGCCTGTTGACTGTTTCTCGCTCCACAAATGCTGCCAGATATGCTGAGTATTTCTGGCATTTTCCGTTTTTATTAGATTTCCAGCATCTACAGTATTTTGCTTTTGTAAACATATTAGGGTTGTTTTTTTCCCAGGTATGCGTATGGAGGGTGGAGGAGGGGGCAGTTCAAATGGATTCAGGTATTTATCCGCTCCTTTCCTGTCCCAATCTGCCAACCTCAATTTAAAATTGCCAGTGCCAGGGACACTTAGCCTAAGATTCTCTTTAAATATGCAGATTGGGCTTCGGTTATAGCATTCAGGCCTGATCTGTCATTTTAACTTGAGGCCTATGTCGGGGAAACCTTGGGCTTACTCGGTCCTGGGCTACCCTCTCCCAGACTGGGATTCTTCTCCTGGAGTGCTTAGCTTGTGCCAAGGGCTATCATCTGGCTCCTTGTCAACAGCCTTCTGCCACACGATTTTAACAACTTATATTTATACAGCAACTTTAACATAATAAAATGTCCTAAGATGCTTCACAGGAACATTATAAAACAAAATTTGACACTGAGCCACATAAGGAAATATTAGGGCAATGATAAAAGCTTGGTCAAAGAGTTAGGTTTTAAGGAGGGTCTTAAAGGAAGAAAGAGAGTTGGGAATGTGGAGAGGTAAGGGAGGGAACTCCAGAGCTTAGGGGCATGGCCAATCATGGGCAATTAAAATTGGAGATGCCTGGCAGCCATTTCCCACCAACTTCCTGGCTGATTTGGTCAGAAGGTTTGCAAGCGACAGGTTAATGAAGTCTGTTCCCACTCAAGAGTTAAAATCAAGTCCATCAGATCAGACTGCAATGGAGAGAACAAACATATTAATGTTTCATGTGTGTAAACTCTGTTAGAACTTGGAAGATATTACAGGAGATCAGCATTTAAAACGTACCTATCAGTATTCTACCGTCATTTGGAGAGAAATATCATTTTTTTTTTAAAGCCATGTGCGTATTGTTGAAGAAATTAGCAGACATGAAATGGGTTCATCTTTGTTTGCGTAATGATGCAAACTAATATTCCCAGTTGCATGCTGATCCAAAAAAAGACTCGACAGTGAAAGCGATGCAAACAATACCTGCTGAAAGCAAAAACCTAATTTAATCTTCTGCAATACATAGAATGACTCAGTAGTAAGAGAATGTACCCCCAAAGCATTCTGTGGGGCCAGTCACAATGAAGTTTCCTGTGCTTGTAATCATTGCTTTACATGATTTACAACATCGAAACCTTCCTGATCTCCTGTTCAACCATCCTGTGACTGGCACAGGGTAGAAACTGCATTCCAGTTACACTCTTCTCCATTGAGAATATTTTGTTGGACAAAGTGCAACAAAGAATGCAAATTCCAGTGGTCCTTGTGGGTTTTTAAATGTCATGTGATCAAGTATCACTCATCAGGTGTCACATGATAAAACCTCCAAGAATACATTCATAGAGTTGAAAATCCAAACTTGGAAATACTGCATTTTCTGCCAAATCTGGTAGCAGGGTCCTAAAATAGGCATTTGGATCCTTCAATATGCCGATAGTAGCCTAATGACTCTTTTGGATAGATATCTCATTTACTTCCGGGGGTTATAGAGCCCATGGGATTGCACCTGGCAATTGATGCCCCGTGTGAATTTTGCAACAAACAACGGATGCTATGGGGACCAATTTCTGTCCCCTACTATTGTCCTGCTTTCCCACTGCCTCCCTTACACAAGAACATTAGAAATAGGAGCAGGAATAGGCCATTTGGCCCCTCGAGACTGCTCCACCATTTAAAAAGATCATGGCTGATCTGATTGTGGTCTTAACTCAATTTTCCTGCCTGTCCCCCACAATCCTTTACTCCCTTGTAGATCAAAAACCTGTCTAGCTCAGCCTTGATATATTCAATGACCCAGCCTCCACTGCTCTCGAGTACAGAATTCCAAAAATTAACATTCTCTGAGAAGTAATTCCTCCTCATCTGTCTTAAATGGGAGGGCCCTTATTTTGAAACGGTGCCCCCTAGTTCTAGATGCCCCCACGACAGGAAACATACTCTCAGCATCAACCTTGTCAAACCCCCTCTGAATCTCAGACATTTCATTACGATCACCTCATTTTTCTAAACTCCATTGAGTATAGGCCCAACCTGCTCAACCTTTCCTCACAAGATAATCTCTTCATCCCAGGAATCAACCTACTGAACGTTCTCTGAATTGCCTCCAATGTAAGTATATCCCTCCTTAAATAAAGGAGACCAAAACTGTACACTGTACTCTAGATGTGGTCACACTAACACCCTGTACAGTTGTAGCAAGGCTTCCCTACTTTTATACTCCATCCCCCTCGCAAAAAAGGGCAACATTCCATTTGTCTTCCTAATTACTTGCTGTACTTGCATGCTAATGTTTTGTGATTCATATACGAAGACACCCAGATCCCTCTGTACTGCATCATTATGCAGACTCTTTCCATTTAATATTCCTCTTTTCTATTCTTTCTACCAAAGTGGATAACCTAATTTTCCCACATTATACTCATTCTGCAAAATGTTTGCTCACTCACTTAACCCATCTATATCTCTTTGCAAATTCTGTGATCTCTGCACAACTTGCTTTCCTAGCTATCTTTGTATCGTCAGCAAATCTGGCTGCAATACACTCTGTCCCGCCATCCATGTCATTAGTATAGATTGCAAGTAGTTGAGGCCCCAGCACTGATCCCTGTGGCACTCCATTAGTTACAGTTTGCCAACTTGAAAATGACCCATTTATCCTGACTCTGTTTCCTATTACTTAGCCAATCCTCTATCCATGCTGATATATAGGATATACTGCACAGAAACAGGCTAGTTGGCCCAACCAGTCCATGCCAGTGTTTATGCTCCATTCGAACCTCCTCCCATCTCTCCTCATCTAAATCTATTTTGGTAACCCTCTATTTCCTTCTCCCTTCATATGCTTGTCTAGCTTCCCCTTAAATGCATCTATACTAATCGCTTCAAGCACTCCCTGTAATAGTGAGTTTCACATTCTCACCACACTTTGGGTAAGAAAGTTTCTTCTGAATTCCTGATTGGATTTCTTGGTGACTATCTTATATTGATAACCTCTAGTTATGCTGTTACCCACAAGAGGAAACACTCTCTCTGTATCCACTCTCAAAACCTTTCACAATTTTAAAGACCTCTATTAGGTCACCCCTCAACTTACATTTTTCAAGAGAAAAGAAACCCAGCCTGCTCATCCTTTCCTGATATGTATACCCATGTGTTTCTGGTATCATCCTTATGAACCTACTCTGCATCCTCTCTAGTGACACTATAGCCTTTCTAGAATATGGCAAGCAAAACTTAATGCAGTACTCAACGGTGGTCTAACCAAAGTTCGATAGAAGTTTAGCATAACCTCCCTACTTTTCAATTCTATCCCTCTAGAAGTAAAGCCTAGTGCTTGGTTTGCTTTTTTTTTTTTTAAAATGGCCTTGGTAACCTGTGGTGCAACCTTTAGTGTTTGGTGTATTTGTACTTTGAGATCCCTTTGTTCCTCTACCCCACCTAGACTCACATCTTCCAAGTAATAAGTGACCTCCCTATTTTTCCTAACAAAATGTACAAGCTCACATTTATCCATGTTGAATTTCATTTGCCAATTATTTGCCCATTCTGCAAGTTTATTAATGTCCTCCTGTAATTTGTTGCAGTTTTCCTCAGTGTTGATTATCCCCCTGATAATTTGGGATCATCCACAAATTCAGAAATCGATTCCACAGTTCAATCATTAATGTAAATTGTGAACAGCAGTGATCTCAGCACTGATCCTTGTGGAACACCACTTCCCACCTTCTGCCACTCTAAATAACTACCCTTTACTCCCACTCTCTGCTTTCTGTCTTGAAGCCAGCTGGTGATCCATTCAGCCACTTGTCCTCTGACTCAACATTTTCTGACTTTATTCATTAGTCAATTATGGGGCACCTTATCGAAGACCTTTTGAAAATCCATATAAATTACAGCTACCACATCACCATTATCTACTCTGTTACCTCCTCAACAAATTCAATAAGGTTAGTCAAACAGGATTTTCCTCTTTTAAAATCCACGCTGACTAATCATTATATGTTTTGTTTCTAGATGCTCTTCCTCTATTCTCTCCTTTAGTAGGGAATCTATTATTTTTCCTACCATCAATATTATGCTGACTGGTCTATAGTTCCCTGGGCATGTTCTGTCCCCCTTCTTAAATATAGGAATTACATTAGCTATCCACCAGTCTTCTGGCATTATACCTGTTCATAACAAATTGCTAAATATGTGTAATTATGCCTCTGCTCTCTCTTCCCTAGATTCTTTGAAAATATGTGGATGTAATCCATCCAGGGGTTTTAGCCTCCGAGTTTTAATAGGTTATTCAATACATACCTTTTAAAAATTTTAAATACATTTATCTCATTGTTCATGTCATCATTCAATTGCATGTCCACCTGTTCTATCTTTCTGGCAAAAACTAAACTGAAATAATTATTTAATATTTCAGCCATCTCTCTCATGTTATCTGTGGTATTACACCATCTATCCCTTAATGGTCCTAGTCCCATCCCAGCCTACCTTTTTTTTTTTTAAATTGATGTGCCTGTAAAATATTTCACTATTTTGTTTTATGCTCCTTGATAATTTAATATCAGTTTCTTTTTGACTTCCCAACTGTGTCAAGCTTCTTGAGTGTTGTTGGAAGTGCACTCATCCAGGCAAGTGGAAAGTTTTCCATTACATTCTTGACTAGTGCCTTGTAGAGGTGGAAAGATTTTGGGGAAATCAGGAGATGAATCACTTGCTGCTGAATACCCAGCCTCTGAGCCGCTCATGAAGCCACAGTAATTATGTGGCTACTCCAGTTAACCCTCTGGTGCTCTCCAGGGTGTTGGTGGGGGAATTCAAGTGATGGTAATCCCACTGAATGTCAAGAGGAGATGGTCAGGCTCTCTCTTGGTGGCAATGATTATTACCTGGATTTTGCTGTCTGAGGTCATGGACTATTTCATTATCTGAACAGCTGCAAATGGAACTAAACACTGTGCAACCATCAGTCAACATCTCCACTTCCGAGCTTATGCTGGAGGTAAAGTCATTGATGAAACAGCTGAAGATGGTTGGGCCTGGGACACTGCCTTGAGGAACTTCTGCAGCAATATCCTGGGGCTGAGATGATTGGCAAATTTATATAATTAGCAAACCATAACCACATCTTCCTTTGTGCTAGGTATGACTCCAACAAGTGGGGGGTTTTCCCCCTAATCTCCATCACCTTCAATTTTACTTGGACTCCTTGATGCCACACTTGGCCAAATGCTGCCTTGATGTTAAACACTCGAGTTCAGCTCTTTTGTCCACGTTTGAACCAAGGCTGTAATGAGGTTTAGCACCGAGTGTTCTTGGCAAAACCCAAACTGAGCATCGATAAGCAGGTTATTGGTGAGTAAGTGCCACTTTATAGCACTGTCAATGACACCTTCCATCACTTTTGTGATGATTGAGAGTAGGTTGATGGTATGGTAATTGACTGACATATCACCCCCAACACCAGGAGTTCTAATCTTGTGCAGTAAACTTTTAGGTGGCACCTTATCAAATGCCTTTTGGAAATCCACATACATCTACTAGTTCCCCTTTATCCACCCTGCATGTTACATACTCAAAAAATTCTAATAAATTTGTCAAACATGATTTTCCTTTCAAAAACCATGTTAACTCTTATTGATTCAATTCTGACTTTCTAAGCATCCTGCTACTACTTCCTTAATAATGGATTCTAGCATTTACCCAATGACAGATGTTAGGTTAACTGGCCAACAGCTTCCTGCGTTCTGTCTCTGTCCTTTCCTTTCCTCAATCACAATGATTTCTTTCTCAACTTCTGGTTTCCATGGTTCCCACATTCTCCTCTTTTGCTCATTCTATAAGGATGAAGATGTCAGTGACTTTAAGGGTTGATAGGCCCCCCCTCCTTTTAAAGGGGCACCAACATTTAACTGCCAATTAAACTAAATTTAAAAGGACACATTACATAAAATTTAAAAAAAAATCCCAGGTGTTGATGCACTCCAGTCCCTTTGATACCTTCAGGTCGTGGAATGTTGACCATTCTGTCTCCAGCCTCTGGTTGCCATTTCTCATTGTCATAGTTTCCTCTGTTGCGTACGCCCCTCAATCCCGCTTTTTTATTCTCACCCCTACCCCCGTTTCCATGGTTACCAATTGTTTCCTTTTCTGCCGGGATTCCAGTTGTCCTTCAGTGCTGACGTGTGCCTATGTGAGTCTTGAGACTGCGCGTGCGCAAGACAACGTGCCGTGCACTGGGAGTGAGTGCCGGCGGCGGCCTCTTGACGTGGCATTTCCTCAGCTCGTGGATACAGTGCAACACCGAGAGCAGCCTCAGCAAAAGCGAAAGGACCGGCTCAAGCGGGCAGCAGATATTAAATAGCGGCCAGTACTCAACAACTGGAAGCAGCCGGCTGCAAGGTAAATAGCAGTGGTCTCTTTTATGATTTTACATTTTGATCGTGTATTAATTTGTTCTAAAGTGTACTATGTCTTTTGTGATCTTTCTGCTAACAAACACTAGCAAATGTCACTGCAATTAACATTTTCTTATGAATTATATATTCCTTTGAAATGAAGACGTAGTAATACATCAGTTTAATATGAGCGGGTAGTTTGACGTGGCAATTCATTCACTGACAGGACTGATGACAACTGGGCTGAGGTGTCACTTTTTCAAAGGGAAAGTAGGACTCAGCTATCGTTGGCATTTGATATCGGACAATACAGCATTTAGACGAATGCACGTTTTAGGATATTGCCTTGTAATATTTTCATTCTCCTAATGTCAGTTTAAAAAAAAAGTTTGGGAAAAATGAGGCCTTGCATCACCTCCAGTCAATGATGTACAGTATATAAATATAGTAAACACTTACAGAAAGAATTTACATATGTTCCTGTACTAAAATGTCAAATATTAAACTGATTGTTTCTCCCTTTCAGGATGTTTGTCACTATGACACATACTTTTCAAACTAGAAGGATGGTGTGGATTTCACACTTTACAATAAACATAGCAGGCTAAATTGAATAGCCCCAGAAAACGCTGTGGATTCGCAATGCATAATTAAACTGTACCCACTGATTGCAACGCAGCCAGTGCACCAACTTCATGCTGCCTACTCATTTGAATAATTGTGTCCAGCCAGTGCCAACGGCACTGTTCATTGGCTGGACGCATCAACAGGGGCCAATATTGTGAGTGGCTCGCACCACCACTTAAAGCTAGCCTGTACCTCTTAAAGGGAGGTGCATTGTGGCTAGACCAGCTGCTGGGAGTCATGGTGGAAAAGAAATTGACATGGGAAACAGTGAAGAATGGTACACAGGGTGAGGGCACAGGCTCCAAGGTTTTCGGTTGCTGCTCTGGAGATCTTGGTGTAGGAGGTGGAAAGGAGGAGAGATGAATTGTATCCGCAGGGGAGAAGGAGGCCCTTCAAAGTCACGTTCAAAAGGCAGCGGGAGCAGATATTTGTAAAGATCACTGCAGGAGTCCAAACTGAAGGAGTTGGATGCAGTGCTGCAAGAAGCTCAATGACCTCACATGAGTAGTTGAGGTCAGTGAATGCATCTTCAAATGCCATATCCTATCAACTGTATCATCAGCCTCAGACACTGCTAAATTAAGCGTACCCTTGTCACTCGCCTATTATCAACCTTTATCAATCAGGCCCCATGCCTTATATTCATATGCTTCACCTCATCATTGCACACTTAGCACTGCTGCAAGCCCTCACACCCACATCTCACAAATTGTACACACAATGCCAGTTACATGACAGCCACATCAGCCAAACAGATTGCACTACACTCACTAACACAATTCCCTCTCTCTTGTAAGACAAGGTGGTGCACAACTGGAGGCAGCAGAAGCTAACCAGAGTGGGAACAGATGTGCCTGCATGTCCTAACCTCCCCAAGGAGGAGACAGTACCATTATAGAGATGCCCATTGCTGAGGCCATGGCCAGCGGTGAGGCTGAAATCGTGAAAGGTGACGATATTATGGTACCTAATCCTCCTCACATCCCACTTCCCCCTCCGCTCAAACTCTCTTCTGATTTACAAACTGTAAATAATGTAAACATGCACTTCTTGCTTGCCCATCCCTGACCCCATCCCCCCAAAGAGTGCAACCTGGCCAGGTAGTGGAGGAATACTAAGAAGAGGGTGATGCTGAAGACACAGCATTTAAAAAAATTCTTTCACAAGAGGTGGGTGTCGCTGGCAAGGCCATCATTTATTGTCCATCCCTAATTGCCCTTGAGAAGGTGGTGGTGAGCTGCCTTCTTGAACTGCTGCAGTCCATCTGTGTAGGTACGCCCACAGTGCTGTTAGGAAGTGAGTTCCAGGATTTTGACCCAGCAGCAGTGAAGGAACGGCGATATAGTTCCAAGTCAGGATGGTGTGTGGCTTGGAGGGGAACTTGCAGGTGGTGGTGTTCCCATGCATCTAGTTGGCAGAGGTCACGGGTTTGTAAGGTACTGCAATGGAGCCTTGTTGCAGTGCATCTTGTAGATGGTACACACTGCTGCCACTGTGTACCGATGGTGGAGGGAGTGAAAGTTGAAGGTGGTGGACGGGGTGCCAGTGTTAGTGGGCTACTTTGTCTTGAATGGTATACAGCTTCTTGAGTGTTGTTGGAGCTGCACTCACCCAGACAAGTGGACATCACACATCACACTCCTGACTTGTGCCTTGTAGATGGTGGACAGGCTTTGGGGAGTCAGGAGGTGAGTTACTGACCACAGAATTCCCAGCCTCTGACCTGCTCTTGTAGCCACAGTACTCATATGGCTGGTGCAATTCAGTTTCTGATCAATGGTAACCCCCAGGATGTTGATAGTGCGGGATTCAGCGACATTAATGCCATTGAATGTCAAGGGGAGATGATTGGATTCTCTCATTGAAGATGGTCATTGCCTGGCTCTTGTGTGGCACGAATGTAACTTGCCACTTATTAGCTCAAATCTGAATGTTGTCCAAGTCTTGCGGCATATGGACACAGACTGCTTCAGTATCTGAGGAGTGTCGAATGGTGCTGAATATTGTGCAGTCATCAGCGAAAATCCCCACTTCTGACCTTATGATGGAGGGAAGGTCATTGATCAAGCAGTTGGGCCTAGGACACTACCCTGAGGAACTCCTCCAGTGATGTCTTGGGACTGAGATGGTAGAGCTTTAACAACCAGAACTATCTTCCTTTGTGCTAGGCATGACTCCAACCAGCGGAGAGTTTTCCCCCGATTCCCATTGAGTCTAGTTTTGCTAGAGCTCCTTGATGCCATTCTCGGTTAAATGCTGCCTTGATATCCAGGGCAGTCACACCTAACCGCACCTCAGAGGTTAGATAGAGGTGGGATCTACACACGTTGAGACATCAAGCATGTGTATACTGCAGCCAAAAGAGGAGGCAAGGAAAGTGTAGGTGTCAGCTTGGTGGAGAGTGAGGTTGTACACTGCTTCGGCTACAGATGATTCTGATGGGCACTTTGATGGTGCAACTTGCAGAAGAACCATAAAGGATACTCATAACAAAATGCTTGATGCATTCCAGAAATCCTGTGGTCAACACCAGGGAGCATAGAGGGGTCCAGCACTAACTTGACACAGGGCTTTGTGTCGAGCTTGGAGCCCATCCGTTCCGGCATGAAAATGGTGGCCAACTCCTTTTGCGCATTTCTGGACCCAACCATGCTACAGTGTCTGAGGACTGATGTCTCAGCTTCCACTGCTGCACAAGCAGCAGCCACCCAATGTCTGAGTCCTGCAATGGATGCTCAGCTTGCTGCCATGCAAGCTTGGACTGCTGCCGTCGCAACTGTGGATTACAGTATGCAAAATGGCTTGCAGGGTGTTACAGCAGTCCAGCAAACTGTCCTGCACAGATTACTAGGATTGCTGAGGTGACATCCCAAGGAGTGGCAGTGGCTTCATGGAGCATGAACCTGCTTTCCTCTCTCCAGAAATACAGCATTTATCATCCTACCCCTGGCAATCCACCAGTGCCCTTGTTGCCTGTCAGCCAGCAGCCCAGACAGTGCCGCGCATGCTGAGATGGTGCAGTCCGCAGTTGGGTCTTCTGGGTCTCCTCTACTGAGAGTCAGCAGCCTTTCATCAGCCATGTTGCAGCCACTGCGGAAGCACTGCATAGAAGCACTAAGACAAGCAGTAAGAGAATGCACAAAGGTGATTAGTTGGCCTTTATGTACAAATTGGATGATTTCATTTCTAAATTTGGTTTGGATTGTTTTGTTTTTGGTGGCTTTTATTTTTGCATTGCTACCCAGTGGACGCTATGATGATTAGTGACAGAGGGAAGTTATGGTTTTGGCAAATGGGAAATTGGGGTTGCAGTTCAATGAGTTCTTCACGGATAGCTCGGGCAGAAAGGTTGCTTCTGCCCTTCCTCCTCCTCATATTGCTGCTCGCTGTATAGCTCATGGAAAGATCATGATGGTGAGGTTGTGCAGCATGCAGCACACCATCACGGATCTTGACACCTGGCCTGCCATGTACTGCAGGGCTCCTCCAGAGTGGTTCAGCTGTGAACATTTTGTCTCAGCACACCAATGATTTGTTCTATCACATATTTGTGACAGCATGGCTTTCGTTGTGGGTTGTGCACTGCAGCCCATTAGCCTTGTCGCCCAATGTCCACCCTTTGGTTTTCTGTGGTGGCTCAAATGCAGTTGATACAGCTGCAACAGACTGAAAGCATCACAACAGCTGCTAGGATACTGGCATTGACCTGCATGAATTGCTGCCTATGGCCACACACCAGTTGGATGTTGAGACAGTAGAATCCCTTTTAGGTCGGCTAGGGGGCAGAATTGACATGGCACCTGCAAAACGATGTACGTGCAGCCAATGTCATCATGTACCGTGGGGATGTCTGCAATCCTAGCGATGCCACATGCTCGCTCTACCTGCTTCTCTCTGGCAGAAGAGAATGAAATGTGTTACAGGCAAATGGGAAATAGGGTGGCTGGGTTCCACTTTTCACCTCCAAACTGACCACAGATAGTGCTTGTGTTAAACTAGTGCTCCTGTGCTTTGTTTAATAAACAGATAGTCACAGGTTTTCCTGTAGGTTTGAAACAGAAGATTAAATATTTATTGAACAATAATCACCCGAAATGATTGCAACACTACCCACCCACACATTCACTCTCACAAGGTCACTCAAGTTAAGATAGATAGAAGGTAAAGGGTAAGAGGCACTAAGAGTTCAAGGTATAAAAGTCTGCTGTTTTCAGGAAAATCCTGTGTGATTGTCTTAGAAGGTAAGTTTTTAAAGGTGCTGGCCTGTTTGCAGGTTCTCTTGCATTTGCTGGGATGTTAAAGTCTTCTGGCAGTCAACACTTCAGTCTGAAGATGGTGCTGGTATTTCTTAGTTCACTTTTCACAGGCGGAGGAGTTGTTTCAAAGTCACTCTCATTTCTCTGCTGCAGTTGGTTGCAAACTTGTCTCAGCAGGGTTCAACGGTCTTAGCTGGAATTGATCTCTCTCTCTCTAAGTCTTGTGCTGATGTTAAAGATGACTTTCTATGTTCTCTCTGTGGCTGGAGATTTCTGGCTGATGTCTCGATGTTCTGATGTTCTCTTTGTTCTCCAAAAAGGTTGCCTTTAAAGGTAAAACTCATTAAGTGTTAGTTTCGCTCAAGTGGCTTAGGTTTCAGTTCCTGAGAGATTACACAGTAGCTTCCGATTGCAGCCCATTCTTTTCACACTTTATTGTAGTGATTGTAGCTGGAGACGGGGCACCTGTAAGTGCCTTTGTTTTAGCTCATTTTTGTGGCTAGTTCGCATCCATGTGTGATGAGCTATTTACAATTTCAATGCAGACAGGGTTAACGAATTTTAGTTCTAGCAGACATGAATGTGTGTTTCAGTGTAGGAGAAGGTGGTTATCATGTGACTTTGTCCTCCATCTTGTTGAAGGCAAGTGTACCAGTCTTTTAAATTTTTATTTTTTCATAACTCTCCAGTTTATTTTTGTATTTCCATCACTGTACTTCCCATGAGCGGAAAAATATCTTTGGCTCTCTGAATAAAGAGCACCAGTGGCCTCCCTTGTGCAACAGTGGTCAGCAAACTGTATGATGTTCCAAATATCTCCAGCTCCAGCCTAGAAGGAACCAGACTCATAAAAGTTCATCACCACAGTCACCTTCACAGCCACTAGTGAATGGGGTGCTTGCCCTGCTCTGAGTATGCGGTTGTGTTATATTTCAGTGACGATGTCCTTACTGAAGCACAGATGCCTTATACATTGTTCCTTCCTGAGAGTCAGATAGGAGAATTGCTCCCTGACACTCTAAGCGGACATGGCCTCCTGCTGAGAGCCCTTCTCTTCTGATCTTCCCTCATCCAGCAACTTGTCTTATTCTTCTGAGCTTCGGTTCATTCTCCAAGTCATGATGTAGATCAAGGATATTACTGTACCCATGTCTGGTAGCAATTAGTTTGGGCAGAAACCTTGAAGTCAGCAAAAAATACCTCATGCCACTCCCTGTGAACTTTTGCAACTTGAAACAACTATGGAAAGCACCAAACACTTGTAGAATTGTAACAACAGCCAGAAGGAATCAACCAGCAGCTAACCTTTAAGCAGTGATAATCCCTTTAAATAGCACTGGTCCTTTCAACTACTGAACACATGTTTTGCTGTGTGAGGTTAAAAGGGGGCATTGGCTGGAGCGTTGAGCTCCAAAATGGCACCACTGGCACTTAATCAGCATTGCACACTGATGTCATGATCTGCCTGCTCTGTATACTTCCTCTGGCTGCATGAGCGAACACCTACATTAATATGGCATTGGGCTTGATTCACCCGTAAGTTTGTGTACAGCAAATGCCATTTTGGAACTGTAAGGGCACTCATAGCGCTCAAAAAATGGGCACTAACGAGCCCAATTTCTTGTCTCTATCATCGTCAACATTTCCGAATTAGTTAACAAAATTGACATTGTCAGTTTTTCCATCTGCTTTCCCCATTGTTTTCCCAAGGTGGAATGTCTGTTCTCCATGTAGTGCTCAATTTTGGTTGATGATTGACAAAACTCACCGGAACTGAGCAGGTGGATTGGGAATATGGTGGCCCTTATTCAGGATACAAACTGTAACCTTATTATTGGGAGGAGAGTGCATCATACTTAGTCTACGATTCGACAGCTATATCATTTTAATATACTCATGTTGTGAAATCACTTGCCACAAGCGTTACGACCGACTGCTCCAATCAAAGCCCTCAATCAAAATATACGATTCTGATTGTGGTGGGAGAAACACACTGTTAATTCAATCTCGTCCCTCCACAGATCGCCTAACGTGTCATTTTAAACTTTCCAAATTAAAGAAAGATGCAGCCAAATTGTACAATCTATTAAGCCCTGAATGAGGCTAACCAAACCAGGTGTCTTTAAATCAACAAATTAACTGTTTAATTAGAAAAAACTAAATTCTTAAACACTATGAAGATATAAACAACATTTAAAATAGAAAAAATTAGAGTCCTTGCAAATTTACAGTCCAGGATTTCCTCTATCAGGTGCTAACACCAGCTGTTTGGCTGTGTTCTCTGTTAGAACAGACCGTCTTCAACTAAAAACCCAGTCCAAAATTGATTTGTAACAAATGTATCGCTTGATACTCAGTCCAAGTGGCTATATCCAAGGTAACGAGAATGTACCCTTTGAATTGCAATCTCCGAATGACTGTTGCCGGGTAACCAGGATGCATTCTTTGAAGCTGGTTGCTTCCCTCTCCGTATGCTTGTATCCAACGGCAACCAAAATGCACTTTCTCCAAATCCTGAGGCTTGCTGGTTCTTAAAGCAGTATTGATCCTTTGCTGTCTTAAAGACATGCCACATATTTCCCGGAGAAAAAAAACTACAGGACCATGACACAAGTTACATGTGTAGCCAGCCTAACATTATTGTACTACAATTCACCTATGTGTGATCTCGTACTTCTATACTGCTGTAATGACTACAGTCTAAAGAACATATTCTGCGCCCCACAGCAGACAATAGAGCACCTGATCTCTCTTGTTGAGGTTAAGTTATACAGACAGTGCTCTCCAGAGCATTATTCAATTTAAATACAATAACAGAACATCAAAATTGTAAATTTCAGAAATGTCAGTGATTGCCAATGCATCAACTTCAGTACAGCGGATTAGTCAACAAAAGACAATGATTTGAAATGAATCTAGATTAAGAAACAAAGATATCTAGAAAGATACTTAAAATGAATCCAATAGATGATCTTCATTATCCGTCAACTAGCTACCATGAGGCTGGTCATAAATACCACAAGACTTTGCATTATGCCATTTCTTCTGCCAAATGTGAAAGCTTGTAGGCAGGGTCTTCACTTCCCATTATCCCTCTTAAAATGTGCATTGGTGTGGAAGCATCATGCTTCCTCCCATTGGTAAATAGCTTGATGATACTAATTTTTTTTTAAGGTTAATGTGAGGAATGACTATTGATGGAAAATTCAGGTTTGCTACCACTCAGAACAATACAATCATATAGGTCCTTCAGGAGAGGAAGGGTAAAAGAATTTTTAAAAATCCAGCATCTGTAAAGGGAAATGACAAGGAGGTATTTTGGATGTGTACATCATATCAGAACTGAAAGCTAAAAGATAGCAAGCATTTTCATAATGTTCAAATAAAAACAAAGAGAGGAGGGGAGGGGAGGGGAAGAAACACCAGCTACTCCAATCACAGAAGTTAATGGCTTGAACAACTTTTGTATAACACCATTAACATAGTAAAATGTCCAAAGGTTCTTCACAGGAGTTATCAAGCAAAATTTGGCTCTAAGCCACAAAAGGAGATTGTTGCGGTCACGTGGGGTGATGTGGGTGGTTCCCACTGTTCAACACCCCACCTGACCGCAGCAAGTGTATTTGTATTAAGAGTTTAGTTCCTTTCTGTTTTATTTTTCAAATAAACAAACAGCGACAGGTTTTCTTGGTGGTTTTTAAAAACAGGAAGTCAGTTGTTTATTGATTACTTTGCCTTATCCTGAAATTGTCACAACTCATTCACTCGTGCACGCACACACACACACACAAAGAAACTGGAAGAGGAGGGAAAGAGGGAGGTGGGTTTTATGTAAGGGAGAAGGTTTGCAATAAGCCTGTTGAATTCTCTTGAGACTCAAAGTCCAGATAGTTGCAGGTCTGTGGTGATTGTAAATTTCTCTCTCAAGTGAAGGTTCTGTTGAAGTTGGTGGGCCACTCTTCACACTCTGTCTGGTGTATGATGTAGATGTCAGATCTTTTCTAGCATGGTATGTGCTTTCTGGCTTCCTGGAATGCCAGCAGTTACAAGTAGCTTCACCTTCTGGGTCAGTCTCTGTCTCTCTCTCCCTTTCCAGCTGTCTTTTTATAAAGGTAAAACTGTCATTTCTCACCTCCTGTTAGGAGACATTCTGGTTTCATCCCCATGGTGATCACACAATTGCCCGGGATATGGCTACTTCATGCTTCCATTGTTTTAGAAGAAGACATTCAGTTGTGAAATATTTTTAGGATCGGTGTGAGATGGGTTTCATTAATGCCTTTTGGCTTTGAAGATTTGTTCTGTACTTATGTCAGAATGTTTGTATGCGCAAGCATTAATTCCATTTTGTTCAGAGGCCATTTTGAACCATTGTTCACTTTTTAACAAAGTTTCATTTTTTAAAGACAAAGTCCAGTTTTTCTTAACTCTTCAGAGTTACTCCGTGGATGCTGGATCACCGCACCTCTGATGTGCATAACAAGATATTAGGACAGCTGATCAAAAGGTTGATTAAAGAGGTAGATTTTATGAAGTACCTTAAAGGAGGAACGAGAGGTGGAGAGACTTCCAGGGTTTGGGCAGCTGAAGGCATAGCCCCCAGTGGCAGAACAATTAAAGTCAGGGATGCTCCAGAAATGCAGAATTGGAGGAGGGCTGAGATCTCAGTGGTTTGGAAGGCTGGAGGAGGTTACAGAGATAGGGAGGGCAAAGCTTCTTAATAGAAATCTGTCATAATGGAAATATATTAAAAGGATGTGCAGGTAAGAAGGTGAACAGACTCGGGAGAGGTCTACACAAACAAAAATGCAAGAAATAGGGACTATTGATGAAAGAGAGAGAAAATGTGAACTTGTCCACTTTGGCAGGAAGAATGGAAAAGCAGAATATTATTTAAATGGAGAGAGACTGCAGAACTTTGCAGTACGGAGGGATCTGGCTGTCCTGGTACATGGGTCACAAAACGTTAGTATGCAGGTACAACAAATGATTAGGAAGGCAAATGGAATGTTGTTGTTTACTGCAAGGGGAATAGAATATAAAAGTAGGGAAGTTTTGCTACAGCTGTACAGGGTCTTAATGAGACCACATATGGAGTACTATGCACAGTTTTGATCTCCTTACTTAAGAACGTGTTATGATCAGGTGAGGAGGGGTTGAAGGGTTCCCCTCTTTTCCCTCCTTGTTTGACCACAACTGGTTTATTTCTTTCTTAAAGTGAATATACTTGCCAATTCAGAGATTGTTTAACTATTTACATGTTATGATCATAAAAAGAAGCAATTGGACAGGTTTTTCTTTTGTTTAGCAAAGAAATAGGTTAGCTTTATTGTGCTTAAACCAATCTAAGTAAAATAATAAACTATGCCCAACTTTCTGTCATACACACAAATCGGTTACAGAGTGGGGAAGGATAGATTGGTCGAATTAGAGTCCAGAGAAATAAAAAGGGGTATACAGTCTGTGGAGGTTGGTGACTCAGCTGGCTTCAGGCTGAATTCGGGGGTGCTGAAGCTTCCACCCTTAGTCGTCATAATGGTAACAACCAAGAATTTTGTGAGAAATGCAACATCATATTCAAGGTCCTTTACTCAGCTTTGCTGTGCCATTACACTTCTAAGCTCACCTTGAGTCCCAACTGAAATAAAATGAAATATGGCAAGGAAGCATATAGAAATGGAAGAGGTAAACTGATCAGCTGAGAGCAAGAAGCTTTGTGATTTATAAATGGCTTTTGTAGAAAGTGGGGTGAAAAGTCATTGAAATGGAAGCAGCAAAGGACATGAAAGAAGAATGTGAGTAGGAAAGCATCTTGCATAATTATCGGTACTGTGAGGAACTGTTGAATAAAATATATCGGCTATTAATCACATAAAGAAAGACTTGTGTTTATATAGTGCCTTTCACAACCTCAGGATGTCCCTAAGTGCTTTCAGCCAAAAGATGACGCCTCTCCCAGTCCCTTGGTACTGCATTGGAGTGTCAGCCTACATTTTTTATTTGTGTCCCAGTTTCTGGAGTGGAATTTGAACCCACAACTTTCTGACACAGTTACGAATATATGAGTACCGACTCTATTTCCACTCTGCCTTCTACCTCCCAACCAATTTCCAACCCAAGTCAAAAGGCTACCTCCAATTCCGTGTGCTCTCATTTTTGCTAATAATTTCTTGCATGCAAACATACCAAATGCCTTCTGGAAGTCTGCCATCCCTAGACACCTCCTTATCACCTTATTAGTGACCGCAAAAAATTCTAATAGTCAGATGTGACAGCACCTTAACAAAGACATGTCGGCTCTCCTTGATCAGTTCATATTTGTGTAAGCCACTTCCTTTAGTGTTATATTCCGTTTTACATCTGATACGCTGACCATGGTTGTTAAGCTGTACAAGTGGAACTTTACCTTTTATGAGATATGTATTGGTTTTGTATTGTGCTAAATATTTCTTCGCATACCTTCCACTGTTTTGTTATAGGTTTAGCTGTTAACAGCTCATTCCACTTTAATGGGCTGAATTTATGGAGCCCGTAGGAGTGGGATAGGAGGCTCGGAGCGGCCACAAAATTGGGAGGGAGGGTGGTGTTGGAGTGCCCATCACCTTCCTACCACCATGGTATTTTGCCAGCAGGGGAAAGGAAAGGAACCTCCTGCCCAGAGGTTAATTGTGCCACCTAAGTGGCCAATTAAGGGCCTCTTCCCACTGGCATTTCACCAGTGGCAAGTGGGTCCTCTGCTGAGTGGGGAGATCAAATGGTGAACCCTGGTGGCCTTCCTGCGGGCTCATTGGGGATGGTGGCGGGTTGTTGGGGGCTTCTTAATAGGGCACTCTGCGGCCCACAGAGGGGCCTTCTGATGGCAATGGCCACTCCCGTGGCAGCAACCACCCCTGCACATACCCACCTCCCCAGCCCTTGCCGGGGTCTGTCTGACTGATCACCCTACTTACCTTGCTGCGAGGCCCATGTCCATCACTGCGTCTCATGGCTGATTACGGTCCCATCAGTGGCCACTGCTCGCGGCGCTGCTGGGACTGAAGAGCTGCCAGCCCTCCGTTTGGTTGGCAGCTCTTGGAGGCGGGCTTTCCTCCCATTAAGGGACAGGAGCCCCGATGGCAGTTTATTAGCTGCCATAGAATCTAGCTAGGGCTTCCCCAGATGGCCGAGACAGGGTTGCCTCGGCTTTCCAGCCCATCGTCGGGACCACCGCTGCCCTGACAAATTCCATCCCATTGTGTCAGCTTCCATCTCATTTCTTCAAAGTCAGCCTCACTTAAGTTTAAAACATCCGTTTACTTGTGAGCTTTTTCCTTCTCAAATTTAATGTCAAACTCTATCCTGTTATAGTCACTGTTTCCCATACTGTTAGGTTATTAATTAATTCTGGCTCATTACTCATTACTAAATCTAGTAGAGGCTGTTCCCTTGTTGGTGCTAAATGCTTCAGAAGACTGTCCTGGTTATACGCTTGTTACACTCATTACCTTCACTACTTGAGCTGTTTTTCATCTCCCTAAAGTCGATAATGAGGTTACAGCTACCAACGTCTTGGCACAACAGACCATTGGATTGCTGAAAGGTTTAAATGCCTCAAACCATCAGAGGGGCCTGGTCTTAAAGCACAGCCAAGGTTTCTCAATTATTTTGGCCTGCTGCAGTTATATAAGGTGCTGCAAACTACCTTTGTCATGGATTATGAAGAAAAGCTGTGGCCCCATGTAGTGGCAGAAGAGGACCCCAATAAACAGAAGGGATATTAGCTGAACCAGGAGTGTTCAGACATCCTGTGTATGACGGTGATTTGCAAAAGCATTAAATAACCTGGCCAAAAAAAAGTGTCCTTGTCAATGCTATCAGCCTCAAAACTCATGAAAACCATTGTATTTTTTCTGCAACAATCTTATTCCGCCGTGTCTGAAATAAGCTCTCACATCACATTAGAATACCAGTTAATCCAAATTTTATTCACCCTAACTGTGTAGTGCAGATGCATTCACCGTGTTTTCCTTCATGGCTTCCTTTTCTTTGACTGCATATTTTACCTCCTAACCACATGCTCCTACTAAGTGTCCTCAGTGGGAGTTTCGGGAATAGGGATGGCCCAGTCTCTTCTTGTACTGGGACAGTAGATGGCTCTGGAACTACAAAATCATGAGCAATTTTGTGATGGTTTCCTAGACGTGCACAACTTTTTCCAGATCTAGAATTGTTTGAGGGTATGGATAACGTCGAAGTGGTTTTGCCTTGTGTGAGATTTCCACTATTTGCTCAGGATCCTTCCATTTTCCTGTTGCTTATCATTCCCTCAGCATGCTGAGAGATGAGTTGAAGCAGACTACTGGGTAGCAGTGAGGTTGTTGAAGCCAAGCTGTCTCAATCTGAATCCCCAACATGCTGAATCCAGGTAAGACGGAGTGCTGTAGACTGGATTTCAAGGCTTCTAGTGCCCTAGTTAAGGCTCTTGTTATGGAAGCTATGCCTGAGTTTACCATCTCTACAGCATAGCTCCTTGGTTGAGAGTCCTAGTGTCACCAGGCTTTCCATGGTTATCTCAAATGATCATGCAGCCCTGCAGACGCAAATGTTTTGGACATCCCCTATTGTGAGGGCTGCTTGATAAATTTTGAAATGACAGCATACACTGCAGTGAAACTAGTGCTGAGCTGCCAAACCAACCCTATGAGAATCAAATCCCTGGGCTTAGCATTTGAAGGAGACCTCTGGCTATCCATCCAATTCCACCTGCACTCACTTCTCTCACTTGTGTTTCACCAAGTGTTTCTTCCTGCAATTCAGTAATTAGCCTTGTGGAGTAACCTATCTCATGTTGGTGTTTGCCTTTGCAGTGTGTGCCACCTACAAGATGCACTGCAGCAACTCGCCAAGGCTTTCCAAACCTATAACCTCTACCTAACTCCTTCCTTGACCCCATTCCCACTGAACTGATGACAACCTGATTTTCCTTCCAATTCCCCCAGGCCATCATTACTTCCCTCACGATAAACCCCTCTATCCTCACTGCCCCCACCTTCAACCTTTCTTTCCTCTCCAAAGACTTGAACATGTTGCCACTCATCTTTCATGTAACCCCATATTTGAATCTCTTCAGACAAGTATTCATCCCTACCACAGCACTGTAGTGGCTTTAACCAAAGTGACAAATGAATCCACTGTGACTATGGTGCATTATTTCTTCTCACAACCCCATAATTATACCTTTCTTTGAAACACACCTACTTGTATAGTTTCTTTGCCTATAACTATCACTTATTTTGGCTCAGCAAATGATACGTGACTGGTTTGGAGCAGAATTGTGTGATTTAGGGGCTCAAATTCTTGCCTTTATTAGTCTTCAAGGCTGCTGAATCCTGCAATCTTTTCCCTGTTATACTGAATTCATCTCTTTAATTTTCTATATAATGTTGTATTTACTCGACAAGCTCTGGCACTATTTCTTCTTGTGGTTCTTCTCATGATTCTTGAAACCTAAATTGATGATCTAACACAGATTCCAGCTTGATCTGACACTCATTCTATTTGATTGTACTTAGAGTCCCTTTACACCAGCTGTCCTTGTTTTGTTTTATTTTGATCTCCCTATCAGCCGAGTTCAACTTGTTCTTCTTGCTCCATTGCACGTACTCACTTTGTTCCTTCACATTAAATGCTAACTATCTCACTGTCATCTGGATTGACAGAAGACATGGTGAGAATCTGTGTTCTGTAAGAATCAGTTCGGCTTGAATGTTGATCGGAGTTCTGCTAATTCAAACAAGGCAAAGAAAGACCCATGTTTCATTTTCTAGGAAATCTCAATTTATTTTAAAAACTGTTATATGAGCATACATACGAATTAGGAGCAGAAGTAGGCCATTTGGCGCATCGAGCATGCTCCGCCATTCAATAAAATCATGGCTGATCTGTTTGTGTTTCGAATTCCACACTCCCATCTACCCTAATCTTTGATTCCCTTGCCTAACGAGAATCTATCTACCTCCACATTAAAAATATTGAATGATCCCGCCTTAATCACCTTCTGAGACAGAGAGTTCCAAAGTCGCACACAACCCTCTGAGAGCATAAATTTCTTCTCATCTCTGTCCTAAAAGGGCGACCCCTAATTTTAAAATAGTGCCCCCTAGTTCTGGACTCACCCACAAAAGGAAACATCCTTTCCACATCCACCTTGCCAAGAGCATTCAGGATCTTATAAACTTCAATCAAGTCTCCCCTCACCTTTCTAAACTCCGGTGAAAACCAGCCCAGTCTGTCCAACGTTTCCTCATAAGACAACCTGCTCATTCCAGGTATCAATCTAGTAAACCTCCTTTGAACCGCCTCCAACACATTTACATCTTTCCTTAAATAAGGAGACCAAAACTGCACACAGTATTCGAGATGTGGTCTCACCAATGTCGTGTATAACTGAAGCATATCATCCTTACTTTTATTTTCAATTCCTCTCGTAATAAAGGATAGCATTCCATTAGCCTTCTTTATTACTTGCTGTACTTGCATACTAACTTTTTGTGTCTCTTGCATTAAAACACCTAGATCCCTCTGCACCTCATAATTCTGCTGTCATTCTCCGTTTAATTAATACTCTGCTTTTTTATTCTTCCTGCCAAAGTGAACAACTTCACATTTTCCCACATTATACTCCATCTGCCAGACTTTTGCCCACTCACTCAACATGTCTATAGCGGTCTGCAACCTCCTTATGTCCTCTTCCAAACATACTTTCCTACCTACCTGTATGTCATCTGCAAATTTAGCTACCATGCCATCGTGCCCCTCATCTAAGTAATTGATATAAATTGTATAAAGTTGAGGCCCAGCACAGACCCCTGTGGACTCCACTCGTAACATCCTACCAATCAGAAAAGGACCCATTTATGCATACTCCGTTTTCTGTCAGCCAGCCAATCTTCCATCCACGCTAATATGTTACCCCCCTACACCATGAGCTCCTACTTTAGTATTGCTGAAAATAGAGATATGTTGTCAAAGCTTTTTGTCTTGCACTCATCGGGACAATTCACAAGAATACCAATGTAAGGGGAAACATGACTTTATACCATATGAGAAGGAGTGCTGATTGGTTGGCAGGTGAACTCTGATTGGTAGAGGTGTTGCCATGGAGATTGCACGAGTTTATGGTGACTGACAGCTTTGTTTGAAATTTAAACCAGGCAGCTTGACTCTGATAGGTCAAGGCGTTGCCCTGAGGAATGAAGCAGTGCAAAGATACATATATTAATACACAGGGCCCTGTTCTTTGCCGACAGAAAGAACATGTACAAACATTGTGCCTGTTCCAGCTAAAGAAAATAAGTGACAGCCATTCACTGGTTCACTGACTGGAAGAACTGGGCTATTAGATGCTCATCAGATGCTCCCTGTCATTGGTGCCTAGTCTTTTGCACAATGGTACACCTGGCTTCCCAGGCCTTTGAGGTATCCTTCATTCAAGTTTATGATGAGACTTCAGTCCATGGCAATATTGTGCAGCATGCTGCTACAATTTTTCAACCATATCTGGAGTACATTTCAAGGTCTCCTTTGAGTAGTTTAAAATATTTGGTGTTGCTTCAGAGTTCCAAGCTTGCGTTTGAAATACATATGAGGATCTTTGCTTTTGACAAATCAAGAGCTGTTGGCAGGATGTAACTGTGGTTGTGCTGCTGTCAGAAACTGTCCAGACAGTACACCAGAGGCATAATGGAGGTTTCAGAGTGATAGGATCTGGATTGTCCTGCAATCTGTGCATATAACTTTGTACTTTTTCACCCCCACCCCCAACTAGGTTTCTGAAGGATCTAGGTTATCTGAGGAATGAGCATATTCTAAATAAAAATGAGTCAACAAGGATATGTTGCAACACCACCTTATTCTCAAGCTAAACCTGGAATGGGAGGATATCCTACTGGTTTTGGTCCAGCAACTTCACAGCCTCATTACGGCCACTATGGTGGAACGGGTCAACCATATTCTGCAGCTCAAACAGGTAATGCGCGTGGAGAATAGTCCTGAAAACAAGTTTAAATTATATCCAGTTCCTTCCCCACCACCCCACCTCTGAGAGACCAGGCTAGCAACAATGGGACACAAAGGCCCTGAAATTCCTGAGCTTGAGAAGGCACATGGAAGGGCTGGGTGGAGGAGGTAGAGGGGGTTGTAGAGGGGGAGGCCAGAATTTTGGGAGCGAGCTGATTCTGCTGGAATTCTGCCCTGTTTTTTTTTAGTTTGAGAAATTCCAATGGGAGAGAATCGGGCACTTCCACCTCCTCCCTTCTGTTGCTATGTCATTGAAAGAGGAGAGCAACTTCCACCAAAATTCCCATCAGTTCCACCTTTAATTAGTTGCTTCAGTTTATCAGTGTAACTGCAGAGGAAATTCAGTATCTATAATTTTAGCTCATTAAAGCATTTTTTAATCTCTGTCTTTAGAACCTAGTTGCTGCCCTGACTGTATCCAGAATCGCAAAGAAATCTCCATCCACTTTTTTGCTATTTAGCATCATGTCTGATGTGAAAGCTACATCTGATGTTCTCCTGAGACAGAATACAAAAACAATGAATCTGAGAGCAGAAGAATTGACAGTTTGGAAGTTGCTTATTCAGGCCTTTCAGGCCAAGGGTGAATTACCTTGGCCTATCTGAAGAGTAGTACGTTTGGCAGGCAACATTAAGCAGTAGATGTATAAATTGATTGCTTGATATTTGGACACATCTTCTGAGAGTCTGCCCGATCTGTCTTCTGCTCATCCCGGAAGCAGCAGGGGTGAGCAGGAAGCATGCAAACGGGCTCCATTGCACTGTAGTTCTGTCAGGAAATCAATGTAATTTGAGCAGAAATTCTAAATGTTTGTTTTTTTTTTGTCAAATGTTACAGTTTACTCAAACAAAGTTGCTTAATTCAAATGATTTCTAACACCAAATCCTCGCTTTGCTGTGTTATTTCAATTGTATAATTCAAATTGTTAGATCATTTAAATCTTTGTAGCACCAAAACTGGCTTTGAATTCTCAGGAATAGGTTGTATTGTAGACTGTAGAACTGAAGGAATATACAAACAGAGAACCTTTCCAATTTTGCATATTTGTGGGAAAATGTTTTATATTTAGGACTTTTTACATGTATTTATTTCTATGCATTGCTACTGTCCTGGAGGATTAGTTATTTAAGTATAGGCTTATGGTTGATAGATGTATTTTCTTTTCAGGGCTTTTAAAACCAGTATCTTCACCTCATGGGCCTTCAGTTCCTGCTGGTCATCCACCACCTGCTCCTAGCCAGTTTGGCCAAACTAGCCTCCAGAATGGAATATATAACCCTGCAAACCAGATGCCAAGGTATTTGCCACAACACACAGTGCAATATTTGCATAACACCATTTTACACTTGCATATACTCTACTTTGTTTTTATAAAACTGCATAAACCCAGCCTGTGTCTTAAGAGAGTGACCTAAGTGCGCTGCATTACTTTTAAATTTGAATCACCAGTTTCATTGTGAACTAGTGGCAGCAGAGAAGCGGATGTGCACTAGAGTTTCCAACTCCAGTTAGATACATTCCTAGAGTTTTATTACATGATCAATTGCCTTCAACCGCCTTGACCAGCCTTTTATAAACTGCATAAGCATTGCATCTTGCAGAGTGTAGGGCTTAATATGGTAGCAGGCTTCATTTGGTTGAAAAGTGTACCACATGCCAAAAAAATTAAAGTTGTATTTCCATAAACTACCCAATATTGAAGAATGGATTGAAAGTTGGGGATGCTTTAATAGTTACTTACTTAATATTTTTATTATTTATTTACTTCCAGCTATGCAGCTCCTTCTTCATGCAGTGGTCAGACACCTCCCCTTCAATCCCATGGTCCTAACCCACAGCCAAATTACCCGAATATTGTACCACCTGTATTCACACAACAAGTCACCAGTGGGCTTGCAGCCATGCAAATAAGTGGCTATGGTAAGTTTCTTTTAAATGAAGTAACATAACAAACCACTTGAATATTTAGGTGGGTGCAGTGGAGAAATAAAGACAGGAAATGAGACTTAGACATATTTTAAAGTTTCAAAAAGGTTTCTGGTTCTAGATGGTTTCTCTGCAGTTGTCCCTGTTGACGCTCATCTTACAATTTCTTCAGCCTTTTGAACAGTGAGCTAACAGGGCATAAGAGTGGAGTTTAAAGAAATTGACATTTTTAAACTTCATGTGACCTCACATTCATGTGAAATGTAAGATTTCCTGAGGGACATGTATGCTTTGATGAATTTAGTTCTGTCTTGCTGTTTGAAAAATCAAAAAGAAACTCATCTTAGTCTCCTGCGGTGATTCTGGGATGTCTGAGGTTTTAATAAAATACATTCAGCACATTGTTAACATCATGTCAGCAGCTCAGAATCTCTACAATTGCTCGTTGTTGTTTTAGCTTTGTGCGTGAAACTGATAATTTACTCCTCTGGAATTCATGTAAATGCATTTTACATTGACTAATTTTCCTTATAAAATACAAATGATTAGATTGGATGAAACTGCTGAAAATAGAAACTTCAGAGGAAGTGACTTTTGTATGCAAAGGAAATTCAACAAAATCAGATTTTAAAAAAAATTGGAGCTAATGTTTTCTAATTCAAAACTTGCTAAATGTTGGATTTATAGAAAAGTGATTCAATATGTATTTAATTTACATATTTTGGAAAAATGTTTGTGATTTCACCCAAAAAGATTGTGGCCCTAAATGTATGCCATGAAAGTTTAGTGTGTTGGTCTGAAATTTCCCTCTCCACTATTTTAAAGTAGTGGAGACATAAATTTCTGCTGAACATGTTGACCATTTGTATGCTTAAATCCAAAATTTAATTTTAGGACCCTCGAGTCTAATTAGAAATACTAGTGTTGGGTCCCATGGGGTAGATTTGTCTGACTATCAAACAGGATGTGACTCTCTATAGTAAAAGCAAAATACTGCGGATGCTGGAAATCTGAAATAAAAACAAGAAATGCTGGAACCACTCAGCAGGTCTGGCAGCATCTGTGGAAAGAGAAGCAGAGTTAACGTTTCGGGTCAGTGACCCTTCTTCGGAACTCTCTACTTGCCTCGATGGAACTGGAGTGAGACCTGACCAATTTTCAGGGTTTGGCCTCATTAGAATAATGTTGGCAGCACTAATCAAGTAGTGACAGCTGAGATTAGTGACAGAGACTTGTGTGTCCTTGTACATAAATCACAGAAAGTTAACATGCAGGTGCAGCAAGCAATTAGGAAAACAAATGGTATGTTAGCCTTTATTACAGAGTATAAGAGTGAAGAAGTCTTATTACTGCAATTTTATAGGGCTTTGATGAGATCACACCTGTCGTATTTTATACAGTTTTGGTCAATCACTAGACTGATTCCTGGGTTGAGGGGATTGTCCTATGGGGAGAGATTGAGTCGACTAGGCCTACAGTCTCTCGAATTTAGAAGAATGAGAGGTGATCTTGTTGAAACATATATGGGGATAGTGCGTGAAGGTGGAGTTGAGATAGATCAGTCATGATTGTATTGAATGGCGGAGCAAGCTGGAAGGGCCGAATGACCTACTCCTGCTCTTATTTCTTATGTTCTTATGACAGGCAGTCTGCCAATTGGTGGGGCGGGGGGTGGGGGGGGTGCGGTGGTGTGGTGGGTACTGGAATTCTGGTTACTTCCCTGTGAAATTAAGCCCAACAAGAAACCTTAGAGAGGGGGATGCTGTGGAATGTGACCAATTAGACCTTGAACACAGAAATAATCTGCGCCAATCTTTGTTGTGCTGCCCCTGGAAACATGATGCCACACATAACACAGGAGTTGGCTGCACTGCCACTCTTCTTTTGTCTAACTAATTTACAGATGTTAGCCTGAACTTCCACTAGAATCTAACTCTCGCAAAAATCAAACTCATTTCAGATATTAAATTATTTTTAAAAAAGCTCTCACTTACCAGTCTTCACTTTATAGCTTCAGGCCAAATATCCCTTCAGTTATCATTTCTGAAATGGGCAAAACTTGCTCCCTTAAATCTCACGCTTTTGATTTTCTCCAAAAATAAAGAACAATAGCATTTGTTTAATTGGTAGGTGGGGGTGGTCAGTGAGAGAAAACAATCCAGCAAAAGATGGTTGGGCTTTAATGAAGACAACAACTGGTCATTTACCTGCTCTCTCCTTCTGCTCTCTGAAACTGCTCATTACAAATTATTCTACTGATTTTAATGAGCATTAGGAAAATGTTCCACCAATCATTCACTCTTAACTCCTGTCCAGTTATACCGCAAGGCTGAACTGCCACCGAGGCTAAACTCCATACCATTCTGGCCTTCCACCCTGTGCTGGCCTCTCTCGTCTTGTGAGCCTCACAGTGAATCAATGGAAAGTCCTGTAAGGCCTACTGACCTTGTAACTCCAGCAGCCTGTTACCGTTCTCACTGCTCTTCCTCAGCTGAGACTATTTGAGGAATGACTGAATGAAAATCTAATTTTGACTGATATTTGACAGATTTCTGTATCTTGAAGCTCTACTGTTTAGCTGTTCATATGTCAGTTAAGATATGCAGATGTTTTCTCTGCTTCAGTACCTGCTGTACATGTGCATTAGGAATGCATTGCACATGTGTCACCTGAGCCCTGCAATATGGTTCATTTTCTACAATTCTGACTATAATGCCAGGTTAACAGAAGCCTTCAGGACTATAGCATCTAAAAACTGTTTCCTCTTATGAAATGTGTATTGCTTTCACTCACTCCCAAAATTACTCAACTTTAATTCTAAAATAAGACAGGTGATAGTCAATGTCAACAGTAATTTCGAAGCTTGTGTATTTAGAGCCCTCCCTTATATATGTTGTCTAATTTGTTATGGCACAACTGCTCAAGACAAAGCCCCCAATCAATATATATATAATTCTGATTGCGGTGGAAGCAATGCACTGTTATTTCAGTCACGCCACTCCACAGGTCACATCATACGTATCTTAAAGCTTTCCAAATTAAAGAAAACAGCAGCTGACTTGAAACAATCTAGTAACCCCCGAACGAGGGGAACCAAACCAGATATCTTTAGATATCAACAAATTAACTGTTTATTAAAAAAACTAAAATCTTAAACAGTACTAAGAAAAGCCAATATCTAAAGACTTTATAACTGATTTTAAAAAACTAACTCCCGCATTCGCATACATACACTCAAACTAATAGTATTTTTGTTATTTAATTAGCTGCGCAAAAAAATAGAAATAACAATAAAGTCTTTGCAAATACGTTCCTGACGAAGTGGAATCTTCCAATGTGGAAAAAGTCCAAGGTCGCTTGAAGTCTTCGCAGTTGTCTGATGGGGGAAAAAAACAGGTTCTTCAACGATGGGAGATTCAGTAGTCCGGTTCAGCAGTTGAGGTATTCCTCTTTTTCCAGCGATGAACACAGCAGATCAACCATTTGCTATTTTTTTTTTACAAGAATTAATTTGGCGTGACTTTTCAGAATTCTGAGGGAGAATAATAAATAGGGTTTAAATAGACTGAGGGAGAGCTCTCCTATTTCTTTCACGTGCCAGAACTGTCTGTATCAACTGTCTCTGCAAAGCCAATTTTCAAAGTCAAACAGCAACATTGTATGTCCTGTTGTCCCTCTCTGTATGGTTGTATCCAGGTAACCAAGATGCAGCTTCACTCGGTAACCTGTGAAGCTGGCTGCCTTAAAGAAGTACTGATTTCTTACAGCCTTAAAGGCACATCACTTATTTCCCGAGGAGAGAAAAAAAAACAGGATAATGACAAATTAAATAAAAATTTGTCATTGTTGTAGGTCTCCATTAATCTAGATGTAGTTTGTTAATCACTGCTTAAGTATGTCACTAAGCACATGCAGAATATTGAATGTGGCATTTAGCACATGTCAATTTTCTAATTTTACTGTTAATGTTCTGGAAGCATTACACATATTAAAGTAATACTGGCTTTTCAATTAATTTTTGTTTAAATCATATCTTTTTTTGTTATGATTAGGTTCTTCTCAAGCACCCCCACAAAGTGCCCCATCACCATCTGGACCACCACTCCGGTCTTCATTCCAAGGATCTCAACCACAACAACTTTTACCTCCGATTTCATCTCCTACATCCCAAGGTCTGCCTGTTGCACCTGGTATCCTAGCAACAACAGTGCCCCCTGGAATGACTCCGCCTTCCCCTGTAGGCATGCATATTGGTCTTGCTGGACCCAATCAAGGCAATGTTGGCTATCAGCAGGTTCCAGGCCAGCCTCCTATGGCTGGGTATTTACCACAGCAGGGTAAGTACTCCTGTCTTTTGATATTTATGTTAAAATATTCATTAACAATGCGTTATCCTGGTAGTAATCTGAAATTTTTGATGTCTTGAATTCAGCCCAAATGGTACAGCTTTCTTCTTCAGAATTACAAGTAGTGCAAGTTAAAGGAATTCAAATATTACTATAATATCATGAGCAATCAAAATTCACATTTTAATAAGAAATATTACCTGGTGCAGTAAGATGGCTGTGTGAAATGTGGAATGTGGACTGCATTACTAGAAAATTGACAAAGGCATTATACTAAAAAAAACTTGCATTTATGTAGTGCCTTGTCATGTATCGAGGTTCAAAAGCATTTCACATCCAAATAATTACTTTTGAAATCAGTCACTGCAGGCAAAGCTGGAAGCCAATATGTGCATGATTATGTTCCACAAATAGTAAATGAGATGATTGACCAGTTAATCAGGTTTTAGTGGTGTTGGTTGCCAATCTAGCTTTGGAGAAGAAAGGTTATCTACTTCAGCAATGTGCAATCCCACCTGATATAGGGCTAAAATAGAGTGAAGATTTTGATACTTCTTGCGTAAGTAAATCTCAGAAATCTTAGGATTGGGGGAAGTGAACAATTAGCATTTATTTTGATTATCGTTGGTAATTATTATTTCATATGTGTGCAGATTATAAGTGATTATTTCAATGCCTGGAATTTTCCAGGGGTTCTTCTGATCTCCCTATCTAAACTTTGGCAGAAGATTGGTGGACATCCCAGAGAAATGGCAAAATTAGATGTTGTTTCTGAGGTTTCTGCGAACGTCCACTCACATTGCAGCAGGAACTTGGAGAGCCACTGCCTAAATTCTGCTGCCATACATTTAACTGTGACACCTAACTGTCAAGACATGGTGCACCAGAATTAAGAACCTATTTATTGTTGCTCCAGGAGCACTATGTGGCAGAATTAGCAGCATATGTTGCCGTTAATATGATGAGAGCCATACGTTAATTCACTGTAATGAAAGACTGTTTTGACTCACTCACACATCTTTCACATTAGAAAAGAATTACAGTAAAATCACCACGACTAGTAATAGTGCTTCAGTAAATCACAGGTTAGTTTTATGGGGAATAGAAGACTTGGAAATAAAATGTAAGAGCATTGAATAAAAATCATTTTGTGAAGGTGATATTTTAGTTATTTAAAGTTTATGGCAGCTATAAATTTCTATTTTTTTGAATAAACTGTAATTTTAATACTTTTGATTAATTAGAGCTTTATGAAATAGGTGTTGTAGAAATTAGCATTGTGACAAATTTGTCTGAGCAGGAAGCCAAGGTTCAGGGTTTAGGCTTTGGACTGGAGGAGGGAGTAGGCCGGCTAAGGCTCTAGACTCAAGATTCTAGGAAGCTGGAAGATTAGAGCTGAGGAGCCAACTGCAGCATTGTATTTCAACTGGGAACATGGAGGTTAGTGCCTGGTTACCACATGAACACGAATATATGAAAAGTCAGTTGGTCATAATGGACCAATCTGATCTGTGGAACACAGTGGAGAACTGGTTATTTTTTCTTAATTTATGTATTGATAACCATTGAGTAAATGGAATTATTTTCCAGCATCATCTGGAAGCATAGTAGTAAGGGTATAAGCTTAGTGGTAATGAGGCTGAGATTGGCACCGTGGCAGGAGAATGATCACAGAAAGTTCCCCCTCCCTCCCCCCCCCCCACCCCCACCCCCACCCATGGAATTATTAAAGGAACAGACCAATGAAACTAAGGGGAAGTTACAATTTGACATTAAAATATAAGTCAGTGACTTATACTTTTGATCATGATACATGCTAATGATGTGCAGGGCAATTTTTGTTTCATCGTGATTTTTTAAGTTTGATTATAGCTATGATAAATGTTTTGTAATAATGAAGTGAAACTATAGAAACTTGTGCCCAGGATGCAACATCAATCAGGGTGTGTAACCACTTGTTATTATAGAGCTTGAAAGAATTTGAAAGCACTTGATGGATCCCTTTCTCTCAAAATATAACTACACGTGAGCTTCTTTCACACACTCGAGCTTCAAACCGTTCAGGCACACTTTATTGCAATATATAATTGGACCCATCATGACTGTGTTGAACAAAAGCACTGATGGGTTCTTTTCTGCCAGAGTGTCAGTTTTAGCTTGTGACCAGTCCAAGCAGTCAGAAACATACAGAAATTATTGAATGTTGTAACCCTTTATACTGATGTGCAATAGATAATATAATACTAAGAACGCTATTTGCCTGATTGCTGCTCTTGATTGGATGTGCCTTGCTTATAAATTAAATTATAGACAAAGTAGAAACAATTTTGTACATTTCTGTAGTTATTATAAAACAGCAGACACTTTAAGATTAATATTTTTGAATAAATGTTGAGTCTGTTTATGTTAAATCGTTAGTGGATCTTTATAAATGCTGCTATTTTCCTGAACAATGCAAACAAAAATGGTTCATAGAAGTCATTTAATCTAAAATTTATATAATCTAGAACAATAAGTTGTTGTTTCCAGTATTTGTGGTTCTTTCCAGGAGGTATGTATGGAGGGCAACAAAGAGGGCTTCAGCCAAATTATCCTGGTGCTTATCCAGGGGCCCCAGCAACTGGTGCACAGCTTGCTGGACCTCAACAGAAGAAACTTGATCCTGACTGTATCCCTAGCCCAGTAAGTATAGTACGGTAAACAACATACGTGTTACAGTCCACACAAAAAAAAGAGATAAATAATGCATTATAATTCCTTTCGTCACTCTTGACTAGTCATATATTCCACTTGTACTTAGAGAAACATTCTAGCTGCATCAGTAATGCAGTGAAAATTGTTCTTTTATCACAGAAGAAAGCAGATAGTTACTTCTATTTCAATTATTCACCTGATCAGGTAATATGAAAAATAAGTCTTTTCATTTCAACCATCATTTTCACCTCATTTTGGGGCTTCTAGATTGTACAGCAGACATCAACTATCAATGTGTCAACAAATAGTTTTATACAAAATCAACTGACTTTGTAACCCTTGATACCAATTTGAAGTGCTCAGATTGGGGAAGATTGAGCACTGGTTGTGTATTGAATTTTTCAGCCTTGGGCACCTCCCAGTCTACATTCAGTACTGGAAGGGGTAATAGTTCAGGCATTTCCTATGGATCTACTTGGTGGTGCTTCCATAACTGATGTCAGTTGAGTGGCTCCCTGTCGAGACTACTCTGGATATCTGACAAGTCTGGTAGAAAATCTTCTTCCATCAGCCAGATCTTCTTGTACCTGTGAGACCTGCCTCACAGTTAGTTTTAATTCTTCCAAACAATTGGCAGTCCAGTACATATAGTAACTTCCTCTGCACTGCCTGTCTTAGACTATTCCATTGATAGCTTGCTGAGGAAGGGAAATCCTGGCATTAAGACGAGATATGATCCACAGTATCTTAATTCAGTCCAACTTAAACTTTTACTTTTTCAACACACCATTAACATATTGTTTGCCTTTGCTCCATGACCTTTTGGTCAGCTATGTGGCCTTGTCCTATCTGCACCTTCTCCTTTGTTATCTCTTGCCCCACCTCCACCTCACTTGCTTATAACCTGTGACATCTTTAATATTTGTCAGTTCCGAAGAAGGGTCACTGACCCGAAACGTTAACTCTGCTTCTCTTTCCACAGATGCTGCCAGACCTGCTGAGTATTTTCAGCATTTCTTGTTTTTATTATTAAACTTTTACTGCTTTGGTTCAGACCTTGTCAACGAGTATTGATGCCCTCTGAACCAAACAGAATTCAGAGTTGCTTTTCATGAATTTTCTTAAGTCCATGCTTTCCAGGCATACTGAGTGACTGGGCCCTTAGGAGAAATGGCTCAAAATACAGTGTGTGCAAGGGAAGGGAAGCAAAATTAATATTAGTAATGTAGCCTACAAAATTTATTTTTAAAACCAATATTTCATTAACAGCAGGATGAAGTACATTATTCTGAAATATACTTATAGTTAATCCAGTAAAATTATCTTTATAAATATGTGTGTATTTTTATATGGTTTTTTTATTGAAAATGTGATAGTCATAATTCAAGATATTTGCCTCCATCGTCCATTATCCCTTCCTATATAGAACGACTTGCAGCTTTAAGTTGTGGCAAGATATTTGCGATGGCACTATTGAACGGGGATTAAAGGAGTCTTGGAAAGAATAAGTGAGTAGAAGTGTTAGGATCTAACGCTATCGGATTTCTAAAAACATTCCTGAAGCTTGCCATGCTTGTCTTAGCATCTGAAAACCATTGCTTTTGGCCCAGCAAAGGTGAGGGATTGGTAAGTATTAGATACTGCCAGGTCAGGAATAGCACGAGTTAGAGTAAAAGTCCCTATACTTTGCATTCATCCCAAGATTAGAAGAACATCCCCTACCGAACACTTGCAAATTTGCAAAGCATTTCATATCAGAAATCTCTATAGCCAGCCTGAGTAAAACTTGTCATTTTTAGTTGTTGCATATTCAATTTTGTGAATTAAAGGTGGAGGAGCACAGTTATCATGTCACCAGAGACGACCATTTTCACGTGAGCAGGCTGAAAGAATAGTAATCAAACAGAAAATACAGTCTGGCAGCATCTGTGGAGAGAGAAACAGTGTTAACGTTTTGGGTCAATGATCTTTCATCAGAGCTGCTCACAATGTGATCTCTTCTATATCGAGGAGGTCAAAAGCAGATTGGGTTACTGCTTAGTGGAACAACTTTTCTTTTATTCGTTCATGGGCTGTGGGCGTCGCTGGCTAGGACAGCATTTATTGCCCATCCCTAATTGCCCTTGAGAAGGTTCAGTCCGCAGGAATGACCCTATGCTTCCTGTCATTTTAATTCTTCACCTTGCTCCCACTCTGACCTCTGTCCTCTGCCTTCTGCAGTATTCTGATGAAGCTCAATGTGAGCTTGAGGAACAGCACCTCATCTCCCAATTAGGCACCTCACAGCCTTCCAGACTTGAGTTGAGTTCAACAATTTCAGACTGTAACCACTGACTCCATTTTATTTCCTTTATCTTTGATTTTTGTTTTACTATCTTGTATTTTTCTCTATTTTGCTTTCAGACGACGACTGTTCATCATTCTGCCATTCACACTCCTCTAGGCACATCTTTTGTTTCTTTACTTGTCAGATTATTGCTCCTTTTGGCCTTGCACCAGCAACCCTTTTGTCATTTAATCTTTCGTGCCTTCCAACCATTATGGACCTTGGGTTGAATTTTTCTGTGTATGGTGAAGTCCTGCCGCCGTGGCTGAAAGTGGGAGTCGACCCCACGTCGGCAGGCGGCAGGACCCTGGGGCGGCATTTTGCTGGCAGTAGCCAAATGACAGGCCGCTGCCCAATTGAGGATGGCAACTCACCCCCAAGAACTGCCGACCCAATTGGAGGGCCTGCAGCTCAGCAGCCTTGACAGCGCCACCGCAAATGGTGGACACTGCTGAGGCAGCATCACCAGGGAGAGAGTGCCTCACTGGCAGGGCACACTCTAAGAGAAGGTGGATTTTTGTGGGGAAGCTGGTACCAGGGAGGCATGCCCCAACAATCGGTTGGGAGGTAGTCCTGGTGCAACAGCGATGCAGTTGATGCAGGGGCGGCCATTGTCGCCGGGGCACCCCTCCGTGGACCATGGACTACCTGGCAGTATCCCCATGCAGCATCGGGCCCTCCTGATGGGGGAATGGCTGTTAATTGGCCACTTAAGTGGCTAAGATGGCCACCCAGCAGGCGGCTGGGCTGCTGAGCTCCCCGTCGCTGTCAATACATCATGGCAGCAGGAAGACATTGGGCTTTCCTCTCGACACCTTCCCCTGCCACATTGCCGGCCCTCCTGCCTCCCAGCCCGACCTTAATGCTCTTGGAAAATTCAGGCCCTTCTCTTTAGTTCTTTTTCTACCCTGCCATCCCCCCTTTCATTTACTTAAAACCTATTTCATTTCTAACTTTCCCCCCCAAAAAATGAGCTCTGAAGAAAGATCATCAACCAGAAATGTTAACTCTGTTTCTCTCCACAGATGCTGCCAGACCTGCTGAGTATTTCCAGCATTTTCTGTTTTTATTTCAGGTTTCCAACAGCTGCAGCACTTTTTATCAGTCAAAAGCAATACAGGTTGGACATCCAAAATCCAGCTGTCTGAAAACTGGACATTTTGAAAATAGTCAAATCCCATTTTGCTCAGATAAATTCTTATTTGTAAACTTTTTATGAAGTATGTAAAAGGGTTGCTATGCAGGGGGAATGGCTATTATACTAAGACTAAAATGTAGCATTATTTTTATGAATATTAACTAAAGAAAGACTAAAGCTAAAATGATTGCGTAGCCAGCACACTACAGTATAAGTCTCTTGAGATTATGCTGAGGCTGTGTAATGTACTGGTCAGACTTCCACCAGAACACTGTGTGTGGTTCTGGTCAACACAGTTCAAAAGGAATGTTCATGCATTGGAGGAGCAAGCAGCAACAAGGATGATTCCAAATACAAAAGGAGATGAATTCAGAGGCAAGATTAAGAGGAACTTAATCTTGACATAGTGTCCAAAATCTGGGAAAATCTGGAATCCGGCACGGTCTCGGTCCCAAGGGTGCTGGATTTTGGACATCAGACCTGTAATAGTTGCTGTTGTCTATTCCTGTCATAACAGCTGATTTAGCTGCCAATCTGCCCATACAACAGAGACAAATGGAGCAGTTTATCATATCGGTCACTTCAACTGACCTGGGAACAGTCTGTGAGAATACCTGGATTGAGAGTATGCCAAAAAAAAAGAAAAAATTTCTCTTGGAATAGTAATTATTTAATATAATTTAATCACTGCCATTTTAAATTATTTGTATCAGTAATAGTTTTCAGTGTGGCATTTATAACAGCATGACCAGCCAGTCAGCGATAAAAAGGAATCATTTGGCATATGATCAGAAGAAAAGAATTGTTAATATTTTGTGTATTCCTACTGATGGATCAATCGTGCAATTTTCAAGATAATTTCAATTGTCCCATTTTAAGAGATGGTACCAAATACTACTTATCCACTTAACTTGTTGAGATCCCGCACATCTATCCTTATTTATGATGTGTATGGCGATCGTAATTATTAGTGCATTAGTACATTCTTCGTGAGATTTCAAAGTCCTATGGTGAATAGGCAGATCAAAGGATGAGTGGTGAAAATATAAACAAATTTACTCAGACAGTAGAAATCATTTCTTCACAAAAATACAAGGCATACCACTAAAAGGGAGGTTGTACTAGGTTTCCTGTTGAGCAGTTCATCAGGGTTGGTTATAATAGGATCATATTACAGAATCGTAGAGCTTGAAATTCCCCAGGCTGGAGCAGACAGACAGCAGCTGAAATACCCACTGGAGAGTGGGATTTATGTGCAGAGCCTGCTTCTGCCAGCATCCCATTCTGTTTATAAAGTGACTCCTGACAACGCAGTGGCCCGCCGACATCATCAGAGTGCTCCAAACTGCGCACATGTGCAAACGGGCTCCTGCAGCCTACGTCTTTCCAGGACTAATTGGCGCACGTGCGGCAAAACGTCATTGCGTAGCGTCAACATCGCGTATCCGGGCCTGGTCAGTCTTTGGCATGCGCCTGATGTTTGCGTATGTGCGGAAAAGTGTCACTGCGTACTGCACCGGCATCGGGTACTCGCTTCCACCCCACTGGCTGCACTGTCCCCTCGGCAACTCGCTCCAGGTCTCGACACTTTCTCCGCTCAGCCGCTCGCTCCAGACCTCACCACTACTCCGCCCACCCCCCCCCCCACTCCCTTTGGCCGTTCGCTCCCCGCTTCCCCACCCCCCCCCCCATCTCCAGCCACTAGCTCTAGGCCGCACCACTTCCCTCCACTCAGCCACTCGTTCCTAAGTCGCCCTGTCACCCTTCGGGGGCCTGCCTAGCTTCTTCGGGCAGCACGAAGAGAACGATCGAATATGGGAGCGATGTCTGAGGGGAGGGAAGTGGCACAGCCTGGAGTCAGCATCTGGGGCGGGGGGGAAGTGGGGAGAGCGCGGCCGGAGAGTGGGGTGGTGGGGGAGGTGGTGGAGGATCAGTGGCAAGGTGTGGAGCGACCTGCTGACAGAGGGGGGGAATCAGCTTAAGGGAAGGCAGCGGGCAGCCAGCGGTGAGAAGATGGATGGAGGACGGATAGAGAGACGCTCAATGGCAAGGGGGGAGCAGGGGACTGTTGGGTGTTGGATGGAGGCGGCGATGACAGCCATGTAGTGGATTTTCGGGTTCCATTTGTTTTTCTGTGATAAATTGAGCAGCGCCATCTTTAATCCTGGCAGCTGCCTGAACGTCGCAGACAGTGACGTTCCAGCGGAAGAGGCTGCATTTGTGCATGTGCTAGTACTGCGCCACCAAGTGGTTGCATTGTCAGCAAACACAGCCTTCTGTTTAACCTTGACTGTAAATTCTGGATGGAAAGGAGGAGCAGATGAAACTATTTTACCACACACCCTTCTCATGTAAAAGAAAGAAAAAAAAGAAAAAAGTTGTGTTTATATGGCACTTTTCATGCCCTCAGGACATCCCAAAGCACTTTACAGTCAATGAAATACCTTTCAAGTTACTATTATAATATAGGAAACATAGCAGTCAATTTGCACACCAGGAGCTGAATTTTATGGGCCCCCTGGAGACAGGTTCGGAGTCTGGGGGTGGGGGAAGGGGGCCCATAGAATTGGGGCAGGAGGCGGAGGGTACGTCATTGCCTCCCCATTGTAACGCAATTTTGTTGGGAGTGGGATAGGCCAAAGACAGCCTACCCGCCCAGAGGCCACTTGAGGATTTTAAGAGTGGCCTATTACTGGTTACTTAAGGGCCTCTTTCTGCCACCGCTCAGATTAGCCAGTGGTGGCGGGGGACCCTCCGCCACATGGGGAGGTTGCCCAGTAAAATGAGGTGACCCTGTGGGCTTGGGGTGGGGGGATGGGCTATCCTCTGTGGGAAATCTGTGGCCCACGGAGGGCCCCTGCCAGGAAAAACTGCACCTATGTTTACTCCTCTCCCCCTGCACTAAACACCCACCTTCCCTCCATCCCAGCCCCTCTTTCTAGGTCTGCCAATTGGGCTCTGGCAACCCCGCCTCATCCACCTCGGCTGCAGCACTGGGCCTAGGTCTATGCCTCTCACAGTACTGGCAGTGGCCGCAGTGACCAGTGCGACTGCTGAGACTACTGAACTGCTCGCCCACTGATTGGCCGGCAGCTCTTGGAGGCAGGATCCTTGTCTTTAAAGGGATGGGGATCCTGGTGCTGGGCATTTAAGTGCCTGAGGGCTGATAGATGGCGCCGGGATGCTCTGAAAGGCTGAGGAGGTGTTCCCCTCACCTTTTCGGCCTGGCGCCGGGAGCCTCGCTGGCATGACAAAATCCAGCCCCAGGTCCCACAAACAGCAAGGTGATAATGAGCAGATGATCTGTTTTTAGTCATGTTAGTTGAGGGATGAATATTTGCCCAGACACTTGCGCTTCAAAATAGTGTTCTGGAATCTTTTATGTCCACCTAATAATAACGGCAACTTATCATTACATAGTATCTTTAATGCAATAGAACATCCCAAGGTGTTTCACAGGGCAGTTACGAAACAATGTATGACATCGAGCCACATAAGGAGGCATTAGGTCAGATAACCAAAGCTTAGTCAAAGAGGTAGGTTTTAAGGAGTGTCATAAAGGAGGAAAGCAAGCAAGAGAGGTGGAGAGGTGTAGGGAGGGAATTCCAGAGCTTGGGGCCTCAGCAACTGAAGGCAAGATAACCAATTTTCAAGCGATTAAAATTAGGAATGCTCAAGAGGCCAGAATTAGAGGAGCGCAGATGTCTTGGAGGGTTGTGGGGCTGGAGGAGATTACAGAGATAGGGAGGGGTGAGGCCACAGAGGGATTTGAAAACAAAGATGCAAATTTCAAAATCAAAAATTAAAGGAAGTGGCTGCAGAGATAGTGGAGGCATTGGTTGAAATATTCCAGAACTCACTGGATTGTGGGAGGGTCCCAGAGGATTGGAAAACTGCAAATGTGAACCCCTGTTCAAAAAGGGAGGGAGACAAAAAGCAGGAAACTATAAGCCAGTCAGCCTAACATTGGTCATTGGGAAAATGCTAGAGTCCATTATTAAGGAAGAAATAGCAGGACATTTAGAAAAGCTTAACGCAATCAAACAGAGTCAACATGGTTTTGTGAAAGGGAAATCATGTTTGACAAATTTGCTACAGTTCTTTGAGGATATAACAAGCAGAGTTTATAAAGGGGAACCGGTAGATGTAGTGTATTTGGATTTCCAGAAGGCATTCGATAAGGTGCCACATAAAAGATTATTGCACAAGATAGGAGCTCACGGTATTGGGGGTAATGTATTAGCATGGATTGAGGATTGGTTAACACACAGAAGACAGAGAGTCGGGATTAATGGGTCTTTTTCAGGTTGGAAAGACGTAACTAGTGGAGTGCCACAAGGATCAGCCCTAGGGCCTCAATTATTTACTATCTATATTAATGACTTGGAGGAGGGGCAGAGTGTAATATATCCAAATTTGCTGACGATACTAAAATAGGTGGGAGGGCATATTGTGACGAGGACATAAGGAATCTGCAAGGAGACATAGATAGGTTGAGTGAGTGGGCAAAAACTTGGCAGATGGAGTTTAATGTAGGAAGGTGGGAGGTCATGCATTTTGGTAGGAAGAATCAAAAGGCAGACTATTATTTAAATGGAGAAAGACTCCAAAAAAGTGCAGCACAGAGGGATATGGGTTTTCTTGTGCATGAAACACAAGAAGTTAGCATGCAGGTGCAGCAAGCAATTAAGAAGGCAAATGGAATTTTGGCCTTTATTGCTCGGGGGTTGGAGTTTAAAAATAGGGAAGTCTTGTTACAACTGTGCAGGGTGTTGGTGAGGCCGCACCTGGAGCACTGTATACAGTTTTGGTCCCTGTATTTAAGAAAGGATGTACTGGCATTGGAGGCAGTTCAAAAGAGATTCACTAGGCTGATTCCTGGGATGAAAGAGTTGACTTCTCAAGAATGGCTAAACAGGTTAGGCCTTTATTCATTAGAGTTTAGAAGAATGAGGGGTGATCTTATTGAAATGTACAAGATTCTGAGGGGGCTTGGCAGGGTAGATGTTGAGAAGATGTTTCCACTAGTGGGGGAATCTCGAATTAGGGGACATAGTTACAGAATAAGGGGTTGCTCATTTAAAACTGAGATGCGAAGGAATTTCTTTCTCTGAGGGTAGTGAATGTTTGGAATTCTTTACCCCAGAGAGTTGTGGAGGCTAGATCACTGAAAGTATTTAAAGAGGAGGTAGATAGATTATTGAAATATCGGGGAGTTCAGGGCTTTGAGGAGCTGGCACGAAAGAGGAGTTGAGGTCTGGGGCAGATCAGTCGTGATCTTATTGAATAGCGGGGCAGGCTTGAGGGGCCAAATGACCTACTCTGCTCCTATTTCTTATGTTCTTCAGACGTTGCTTGACTGAGAGCTAGTGCAGGTCAGCAAGCATAGGGGTGATAGATGAATGGGACTTGGTGCGAGTTAAGACATCGGCAGCAGAGTTTTGGATGACTTCAGGTTTACGGAGGGTATAGTGTGGGAGACCAGCCAGGAGTGTATTTGAATAATCAAGTCTAGAGGTAACAAAGATAGGATGAGGGTTTCAGCAGCAGATGAGCTGAGATGGAGTGAAGTCTGGCGAGGTGAAAATAGGCAGTCTTGTTAATGCCATGAATATGTGGTCGGAAGCTCAACTCAAGTATGACACCAAGCTTGCAAACAGACTGTTTTAGTCTCAGACAGTTGCTAGGGAGATGGAGTCTGGAGCTAAGAGTGGAGTTTGAAGTGGGGACCAAAAGCGATGGCTTCAGTCTTCCCAAGATTTAATTGGAGGAAATTTCTCCTCATCCACTCCTGGATGTTGGATAAATAGTCTGACAATTTAGCAAGAGTAGAGTATTCGAGAGAGGTGGTGATGAGGTAGGGCTGGGTGTTGTCAGCATACATGTGAAAACTAATGCTGTGCTTTTGGATGATGTCACTGAGGAGCAGCATGTAGATGAGAAGGTTCACTTTAGGGAAGGAAATTACCTGGTCTGGCCTACATGTGATTCTCGACCCACAGAAATGTGGTTGACTCTTAAATGCCCTCTGAAATGGCCTAGCAAGCCACTCAATTGTATCTAACCGCTACGAAATCAACCCGGATGGACCACCTGACATCTACTTAGGCATTGGAAACGACAACAGCAAACCCAGCCTTGTAGACCCTGCAAGGTCCTCCTTACTAACATCTGGGGGCCTGTGCCAAAGTTGGAAGAGCTGTCCCACAGACTAGTCAAGCAACAACTTGACATAGTCATACTCACAGAATCATACCTTACAGATAATGTCCCAGACACCACCATCACAATCCCTGGGTATGTCCTGTCCTACCGGCAGGACAGACCCAGCAGAGATGGCGGCACAGTGGTATAGAGTTGTGAGGAGTCGCCCTGGGAGTCCTCAACATTGACGCCGGACCCCATGAAGTCACTTGGCATCAGGTCAAACACGGGCAAGGAAACCTCCGCTGATTACCACCTACCTCCCTCCCTCAGCTGATGACTCAGTACTCCTCCACATTGAACACCACTTGGAGGAAGCACTGAAGGTGGCAAGGGCGCCGAATGTACTCTGGGTGGGGGACTTCAATGTCTATCACTAAGAGTGGCTCGGTAGCACCACAACTGACCGAGCTGGCCGAGTCCTAAAGGACATAGCTGCTAAACTGGGTCTGCGGCAGGTGGTGAGGGACCCAACAAGAGGGGAAACATACTTGACCTTGAACTCGTCCTCCCCAATCTGCCTGCCGCAGATGCATCTGTCCATGACAGTATTGTTAGGAGTGATGACCGCACAGTCCTTGTGAAGATGGTCCCGCCTTCACATTGTGTGGCACTACCACCGTGCTAAATGGGATAGATTTTGAACAGATCTAGCAATGCAAAACTGGGCATCAATGAGGCACTGTGGGCCATCAGCAGCAGCAGAACTCAACCACAATTGTAACCTAATGACCCGGCATATCCTCCACTGTATCATTACCATCAAGCCAGGAGACCAACCCTGGTTCAATGAAGAGTGCAGGAGGGCATGCCAGGAACAGCACCATGCATACCTCAAAATGAGGTGTCAACCTGGTGAAGCTACAAGCCAGGACTACTTGCATGCCAAACAGCATAAGGAGCATGCGATAGACAGAGCTAAGCAATCCCACAACCAATCTGTTTGTGATTTTTATTAACGACTTGGATGAGGAAGTCGAAGGGTGGGTCAGTAAATTTGCAGATGATACAAAGGTTGGTGGAGTTGTGGATACCGAGGAGGGCTATTGTCGTCTGCAAAGGGACTTGGATAGGTTGCAGTGCTGGGCTGAAAAGTGGCAGATGGAGTTTAACCCTGAAAAGTGTGAGGTCGTCCATTTTGGAAGGACAAACATGAATGCAAAATACTGGGTTAACGGTAGGGTTCTTGGGCATGTGGAGGAGCAGAGAGACCTTGGGGTCTATGTGCATAGATCATTGAAAGTTGCAACTCAAGTGGATAGGGCTGTGAAGAAGGCATATGGGGTGTTAGCGTTCATTAGCAGAGGGATTGAATTTAAGAGCCGTGAGGTGATGATGCAGCTGTACAGGACCTTGGTAAGGCCTCATTTGGAGTACTGTGTGCAGTTCTGGTCGCCTCATTTTAGGAAGGATGTGGAAGCCTTGGAGAGGGTGCAGAGGAGATTTACCAGGATGTTGCCTGGAATGGAGAATAAGTCTTACGAGGAAAGGCTGAACATTCTAGGCCTCTTCTCATTAGAAAGGAGAAGGATGAGGGGTGACATGATAGAGGTTTATAAGATGATCAGGGGAATAGATAGGGTAGACAGTCAGAAACTTTTTCCCCGGGTGGAGCAAAGCGTTACAAGGGGTCATAAATTTAAGGTGAAGGGTGGGAGATATAAGGGGGATGTCAGGGGAAGGTTCTTTACCCAGAGAGTGGTCGAGGCATGGAATGCCTTGCCCGGGGAAGTTGTTGAGTCAGAAACTTTAGGGACTTTCAAAAGGCTTTTGGATAGGTATATGGATAAAGGAGAATGATGGGGTATAGATTAAATTGTCCTTGACAGAGGACAAAGGATCGGCACAACATTGTGGGCCGAAGGGCCTGTTCTGTGCTGTATGTTCTATGTTCTATGTTCTATGTTCAATGGATCGGATCTAAGCTCTGCAGTCCTGCCACATCCAGTCGTGAATGGTGGTGGACAATTAAACAAGTAACTGGAGGAATAAAAGCAAAATATTGCAGATGCTGGAAATCTGAAATAAAAACAAGAAATGCCAGAAATACTCAGCAGGTCTGGCAGCATCTGGAGTAACAGGAGGAGGTGGCTCCACAAATATCCCCATCCTCAATGATGGGGGAGCCCAGCACATCAATGCAAAAGATAATGCTGAAGCATTTGCAACAATCAGATGTGCCAAGTTGATGATGCATCTTGGCCTCCTCCTGAAGTCCTCAGCATCACAGATGCCAGTCTTCAGCCAATTCGATTCACTCCGTGTGATATCAAGAAAAGACTGAAGGCACTGGATACTGCAAAGGCTATGGGCCCTGACAATATTCCGGCAATAGTACTGAAAACCTGTGCTCCAGAACTTGCTGCACCCCTAGCAAAGCTGTTCCAGTCCAGCTACAACACTGGTATCTACCCAGCAATGTGGAAAATTGCCCAGATATGTCCTGTACACAAAAAGCAGGTCAAATCCAACCTGGCCAAGTACCGCCCCATCAGTCTACTCTCAATCATCAGTAAAGCGATGGAAGGTGTCGCGACAGTGCTATCTAGCGGCACTTGCTTAGCAATAACCTGCTCAGTGATGCTCAGTTTGGTTTCTGCCATGGCCACTCAGTTCCTGACCTCATTACAACCTCGGACAAAAGAGCTGAACTCGAGATGAGGTGAGAGTGACTGCCCCTGACATCAAGGCAGCATTTGATCAAGTAAGGCATCAAGGAGCCCTTGAAAAACTGAAGGCAATAGGAATCAGATGGAAAACTCTCCGCTGGCTGGAGTCATACCTAGTGCAAAGAAAGATGGTTGTGGTTGTTGGAAGTCAATTATCTCAGTTCCAAGACATCACTGCAGGAGTTTCTCAGAGTAGTGTCCTCGGCCCAACCATCTTCAGCTGCTTCATCGATGACCTTCCTTCAATCATAAGGTCAGATGTGGGGATGTTCGCTGATGATTGCACAATGTTCAGCACCATTCGCAACTCCTCAGATACTGAAGCGGTCCGTGTAGAAATGCAGCAAGACCTGGACAATATCTAGGCTTCAGCTGATAAGTGGCAAATAACATTCGCGCCGCACAAGTGCCAGGCAATGACCATCTCCAACAAGAGAAAATCTTAACTATCTCCCCTTGACATTCAATGGCATTACCATCGGTGAATTCCCCCACTATCAACATCCTGGGGGTTACCATTGACCAGAAACTGATCTGGAGTAGCCATATAAGTACCGTGGCTTCAAGAGCCGGTCAGAGACTAGGAATCCTGCGGTGAGTAACTCACCTCCTGACTCCCCAAAGCCTGTCCACCATCTACAAGGCACAAGTCAGGAGTGTGATGGAATACTCTGCACTTGCCTGGATGGATGTAGCTCCGACAACACTCAAGAAGCTCGACACCATCCAGGACAAAGCAGCCTGCTTGATTGGCACCCCATCAACAAACATTCACTCCCTTCACCACTGACGCAGAGCGGCAGTAGTGTGTACCATCTACAAGATGCACTGCAGCAATGCACCAAGGCTCCTTGTCAGCTTCCAAACTTGCGAACTCTACCACCTAGAAGAATAAGGGCAGCAAATGGTTGGGAACACGACCACCTGCAAGTTCCCCTCCAAGTCACACACCATCCTGACTTGGAACTGTATCGCTATTCCTTCAGTGTCGTCGGGTCTTAATCCTGGAACTCCCTTCCTAATAGCACTGTGGATGTACCTACCCCACATGGACTGCAGCGGTTCAAGAAAGCAGCTCACCACCAGCTTCTCAAGGGCAATTAAGGATGGGCAATAAATGCTGGCCTAGCCAGTGCCACCCACATCTCATGAATGAATTAAAAAAAAGGTGGGGGGGGTCAACGATAGATCCTTGGGGGACACCAGAGGTAATGGTGTGAGAGCAGGAAGAAATGCCATTGCAGGGAATACTCTGGGCATGATTTGATAGATAAGAATAGAACCAGCTGAAAGCAGTCCCACCCCTCAGTTGAGAGGCATTTGAGGAGGATGGTGTGGGCAACTGTGTCAACAGATCAAGAAGACTGAAGTGGGATAGTTTACCTTCATCCCAGCCACATAGCATGTCATTTGTGACTTTGATAAGAGCCATGGCAAGGGCAGAAATCTGATTGGAGGGATTCAGACATGGAGTTCCAGGAAAGATGGGTGCAGATTTGGGAGGCGATAACACATTCAAGGACTTGGTAGGGGAAAAGGAGGTTGGTAGTTTGGTAGTACGGTGAGGTCAAGGGTTGTTTTTTTGAGGAGAGGGGTGGTGATGGCAGATTTAAAGGAGTGAAGCCCAACACTTGAGAGAGAACTGCTAACAATATTAGCCAACATGGATACCAGAATTTCAACATCATCGGATACAGCACGGAAATGGGTCACTTCGCCTATGTTAGGAGGGGAAGTTGGGTGGTTAGCAGTTTAGTGAGAATAGGGTTGAGAGCAGGAGTTGGGTCTCATGGACAAGATGAACTTTGAGAGGGCATGAGGGGAGATAGGAGAGAAACTAGAGAAAGATGCGGGTTCTGGGCTAGGGTAAGGGAGCGCTTTAAAGGTAGTTTGGCCTGGTTGGTTAATGGAAGGGAGGGACGCAGCAGAGACAGCTGATTGGATGGTCTCTATCTTGGTGACAAAGAGAGCAGATGGAGTGTGCCCAAGGAATTCCACTAAATAGACCTTTGTAAGGCCTCCGTGGAACTTTTACCATGAGGGCTGGCTCGAGTTCCATTGGAGGCCCTGGGAAAGCCTTAGAAGTTTCCAAGAAAATGGCACCTGACCCCAGAGGGAAACAATTACCTTAATAAATTGCCTTAACAGGTCCCTTAGGAGCTGAAGATTAATTTACTCACATTTTGCTTCAGCCCTGGAAGGGCTTTGTAACCTCCCCCCACAGCAGAGCAGCTGTGGGCTGCTGTGCTTTCCACCTGTGGAACAGGGAAGGTGCCTCTTCCAAGCACATACAGCCTGCACTGTCCATGATAACAAAGCTGTCCTTAGAATTTGGTACAGGGTCTGCATCTTTGACTCTGGACACATGGGAGTCCTGCTCCATTGCTAGAAATACAACCGCAGAATTTTGACATCATAGGATACAGCACGGAAATAGGTCATTTCGCTCATCAAGTTTGTGCCAGTGTTTTTTTCCACTTGAACCTGAAGTTGGTAATTGTAGCCCACTTGGCCGATCATCCTTTGTGGAAAAATGCTTTAAGGCAATCCATAGGATGCTATAAATGAGCATTTAAAAGAAAAGATAAACATGATTAGCATCAGTTAATTAATTTGGTAATGTTTTGCAAAAGTACTCGAATTCTTTGAGGGGGAATTCCTTGGGATCTTTAAACTGGAAATGAGGGTAACCAGTAGGTGGAGTCTACTTGGAAGGAAGCTTAAGGCTCATGGAATATTTCAGAAATTGTTTAGATGGTTTTTAAGAATTTGCAAAAGACTATGTGAATCACCGCAAAAGTTGATTTGACAAGAATGCACCAACAAAAAGACCTGGGTAGTATTCCATTTGAAACCCAAAAGAAACTAGAATCCCTTACAGTGCTTTACAAATATTTCAAAAGCTGTAGGTCAGCAAGGGGAGTCAATAATCAAACTGCTGCAGGGCTGCATTTTATAAAAAAAACTTCTGAGATATCCCAAGGCTAAATAAACTGGCCTTGTGTCATCAGGGTGCCTTGGGAGTATTTTCTGTCTCTGTTATTTTTCTTCCCACAGGCTATGCAGGCTGCTATTCCGCATTTCTTCTGTTTGTTCTGATGTGCCTCATTTTCTATCTCTCCTGAGCTAGTATATTTCACATTTGATCTCTCTTGTGATCCTCATTAACTGCTTACTGTTTGCCTTTCTTATGCACGTTGCATCTTCTTACAGACGCCTGGAATTTTTGTAGGCTTGTCCTGATTGTCTTATCATAACTTCAGTGGAAGATCAGCGGAAAGCCCCTGAGAAACAGCTATTTACACTTTTTCTCTGAGTCTTCTAGCTTCAGCCCAAGTTCTGATAAGAGATCAGTATTTCCCAGAGTAATTGTACCCCAACTTCTCTTTCCATGTTATGCCCATTCATTCATTTAGCATCTTTTCATACTTGTCACATTCCTTCGTAGTCTCTCTTTCAAATGTTCTTTTCAGTGCTTCTTGAATTCTCTCACAACCCTATGTTCTCCTGGTGGAATACATCTGATTTTTGGCAAGAACAGAGGGGAGTGGAGCAACTCCCTATTCCAAAATCCAAAAATGGATGGCAGGCAACCAACTTAAATAATTAAGACCCCAGTTAGGGGCAATTTAGAGGGCCGAGAGGCTTCATGGGGGCAGCCTCCCTGTGGCAGGCTTGGGGTCATCGGAGCCAAAGCTTCATGACTGAGAGGAGGTGCTGCGAGCATCAAATGATCCAAGTGGAGGGGTTTCCCCTCCGATCAGAGGGTGCAATTGTCTTACACCCCCTTAAATAATTATTTATTTCGATGGCTGTCAGGGTGCCTCCATTTTGAAGCGCCCTCGTGGACTCCTCCCTGCCTCAGCAGTGCCCACCTCTCCTGGTGGGGCTGCCGAGGCTCCATAACTGCCGGCCCTGTGATTGATCTGATTCCCAGCAATTGCGGACTTGGGACCGCATTTGGTCCCAACGTCAGGGTCCTGAAGCTCGTGGGGAAATCATGCTCATAGTTACCCTTGCCTGTTCGAGAGGGTCTGCAAGTTAAGGAGATTACACATGGAGTTTTTTCCAAAGGCAGTCTGTGAGCAGGCTGAAGTTTCCTCTAAAAGTACACTTAGCTGTTGTAGCAGGCCAGCAGCCTTTTGCTGCCAGTTGCTCAGCCTTGTCAGTTATGTAGAAAACATAGAAAATGGAGCAGGAATAGGCCATTCAGCCCTTCAGGCCTGCTCCACCATTCAAAAAAGATCATGGCTGATCTCACTGATCATTGCTGTAAATGTGACATTTTTATGTCACTGGATGTTTCCAGACAGCCTTGAATGATGTACGTCTCACAATTGACAAGTTAACATGCAGGTGCAGCAAGCAATTAGGAAGGCTAATGGTATGTTCGCCTTTATTGCAAGAGGATTTGAGTATAGGAGTAGCGAAGTCTTGCTTCAATTGTATAGAACCTTGGTTAGACTGCACTTGGAGTACTGTGTGCAGTTTTGGTCCCCTTACCTTAGGAAGGATATTATTGCCATAGATGGAGTGCAACGAAGGTTCACCAGTCTTCCTGGGATGGCGGGACTGTCCTATGAAGAGAGATTGGGGAAACCGGGCCAGTATTCTCCAGAGTTTCGAAGAATGAGAGGTGATCTCATTGAAACTTACAAAATACTAAAAGGGATAGACAGGGTAGATGCAGCTGAGATATTTCCCCATGTTGGGGAGTCTAGATCCAGGGGACACAATTTCATAATAAGGGGGAAGCCACTTAAGACCGAGATGAAGAGAAATTTCTTTACGCAGAGGGTTGTGAATCTTTGGAATTCTCTACCCCAAAGGGCTGTGGAAGCTCAGTCATTGAAGCAAATTGGCAGAGTTCTAAATATTAATGACATAAAGGGATACGGAAACAATGTGGGAAAAAGGCATTGAAGTGGTTGATCAGCCATGATCATATTGAATGGCAGAGCAGGCTCGATGGGCTGAATGGTTTACTCCTGCTCCTAAGTTCCTAATTCGGTTAGCAGTGCAGCCTTCCATGGAATAGGTGACAGATGCTATTGTTAGCCAGGCTACTTTACCCCATGGACCCACCAGGTCAGAGACTGAGCAATGGAATTGCATTGAGCGACTGGATTTCATTGATTACAAGCACCGGAAATTTCTGAGGGATCTTACAATTTGCTGTTGTAACTTGAAAGCAAGATTGCCGAATCTTGAAAGCACAGTGTAAGTGGACGTTTACATCAATTAATAGCCAATTAAGGCCCTCTTCCAACTACGGCTGGCAATCTGGGGCCTGCTGCTCTGCAAACAACCCCTGCCCCCGGTGCCCCCCCCCCACCCCAGTGAGCCTGCCACACTTACCTGAGGTCTGGGGCTCCAGTGCTGGTCCTGGTTCCAGGCCTCCTGTAGTATCGGCAGTGACCGCCGCTCCCAGTGGCGCTGCTGGTACTCTGATTGACCAGCTGCTCTTGGGGGCGCGATTCCCTTCCTTAAATGGACGGGGACTCCGACAGTGGGCAGTTAAGTGACTGCCCACCATGGAATTCGGCAGGGGGTCCAAAACGGGGCAATACTGCCTCGGCCCTGCCTTCCGGCCTGTCACTGAAACCCTTGTCGTCAAGATAAAATTCAGCCCCTAGATTCTCTAGCCATGGGAAACAACCTCTCAGCATCTACCCTGTCAGGCTGTATCCAAATCTGATGTTTCTACGAGATCACCTCTCATTCTTCTAAACTCCAAAGACTATAAGCCCATTTACTCAAGCACTCATCATTGGACAGCCTTGGCACCTTTTCAAATGTCTTTTCTGAAATCCATAAGTACGATATATACATGTTCCCCATTATCTACCAGTTCAACCAAAGCTGGTGACACAGTCTGCCATCTGAAAATTGACACTGACAACGGGTTCAATGAAACCTTCAGTGCTACATCTCAGCAAGGGTGTCAAGAATTATAGTGGATACAACAAGTTGTTTTTATATAGTGCCTTTAACATAATAAAATGTCCCAAGGTGCTTCACAGAGGCATGATAAAAACAAAATTTTACACAGAGCCACAGATGTATATTAGGGCAGTTGATGACCAAAATCTTGGTCAAAGAGGTAGACTTTAAGGAGTGTCTTAAAGAAGGAAAGTGAGGTAGAGGCAGAGAGATTTAGGGAGGGTATTCCAGAGCTTGGGGCCTTGGCAGCTGAAGGCATAGCCTCCAGTGGTGGAGCAATTAAAATTGGTAATTCTCAAGAGGCCATAATTAGAGGAGCGCAGATATCTGAGGGTTGTAGGGCTGGAGGAGATTACAGAGAGAAGCAGGGGCCGGGTCATGGAGGGATTTGAAAGCAAGGATGAGAATTTTAAAATGGAGGCATTGCTTAACCAGGAGCCAGTGTAGGTCAGTGAGCATAAGGGTGATGGATGAAAGGGATTTAGTGTGATTTGGGATATGGACAGCAGAGTTTTGGATGACCTCGGTAGAGTATGGGAGGCTGTCCAGAAGTGCTTTAGAATGGTTAAATCTGGTGGTAAAAAAGACATGGTTTCAGCAGCATATTAATTGTTTTATTCATCTCTTTATTTCCACTGTGTGGACATGGATGGTGTGAAGGTGCATAATACTTCCAGCATTACTTCAGGATGTGTGCAGCTACTTGTGCCTTTGCTGATCTTGGCCAATATAGTAAAGTCATTAAAATGTTTCTGGTACTTTATTGTCTTTAAAACCTCACTCCAGACTTCCTGAACCATCCTTTTCTAAGACTTCCTGCCTGGGTTCTAAATAGTCTTGCATCCCTTGACCTTATCTCTGCCAATACTGCCTCTATGGAAACTTTTGAGAATCATTGGGCATTGGCTACAGCAGACACGCCTGATGATGGTTCATCCTCTGCTTTTCTGCACTCACTATGCTCTTGCTGTATCTGCCTCTTTAAGACTTGCAATGCCTTCTGGTTTATAAGTTGCAGCAGATTTTCAGCTGCTCTGCATAACAAAATGAGGTGCCCCTCAGGAAAATGCAGTTACGTGCGGGAGGCTTACTTAGGTGGGCAGAAATTCCAACCTGCCATGTTTCTGACAGGTCAGGGAATATCTAGGCCACTCTCCTGTGCACAATGTGGTCACTTTCTCTTTCCTGTGCATCTTGCAGTTGCTTATATTCTGTCTCTCTCTGCTGTCTATCTTATTTCACCCTCGAACCTAGATTTTCCGATCAGCATTATCATACGTGCCAAAGCCAACTAGTAAAATAACACTAAAATAAAAGCAAAATACTGCGGATGCTGGAAATCTGAAATAGAAACAAGAAATGCTGGAAATACTCAGCAGGTCTGGCAGCATCTGTGGAGAGAGAAGCAGAGTTAACGTTTTAGGTCAATGTTCTGAAGAAGGGTCACTGACCTGAAACGTTAACTTTGCTTCTCTCTCCACAGATGCTCCCAGACCTGCTGAGTATTTCCAGCATTTCTTGTTTTTATTATAGTAAAATAATACAGGTCGTTGCCTAGATTTTTCAGTGTCCTTCTGGTGTGACTCTCACATTCATTCCCACTCTCTCATCCTTAGCCTCTTTTGTCTTTACTCCTCACATTGGGGTAGATTGTGACTTTGTGCCATAGTGCAAAACAGGTGAAAATGAATTGGCAGCCCGCTTTACACCTCTCCCAGTTTTTATTTCCATTGAACTCAAGGTTTGCCCCCTATTTTCAGGAAACCTTTGTCGCGGCAGCCTTTATTCCTCAGGCCCCCTTTATTTACATTTTAAATAATTAACTTTATTAAAAACAGATAAATAAAACAAAACTCAAATTAAAATGCAATTCCAGCCCCTTCGGTGCTCACTGGTCATGGAAGGCCTCAACCGAACCAGCGAACGGCGCATGCTCCTTTTCCAGGAACACTCGGGCACCAATGTAACTTCGGCAGAGGGGCAGGCAATCACGACAGACGGACCCCCCCCCCCCCCCTCCCCACCTGCTGCCCGATGGCCTGCTGCCTGGACCTGTGAATTGCCACCTTGGCCAGGCCCAGAAGCAGACCGACGAGGAGATCCTCCTCCTGGCCCACCCAGCCCCCCCACCACACCAGGTGCCCAAAGATCAGGAGCGTGGGGTTGAAGTGTAGCCAAAACCTTAGGAGCAGCCCCCTTAAATACGCAGAGGGGTTGCAACATCGCACACTCCATGGAACACTGACTCGTCCAGGCCGCAGAAATTACAGATGGCCTGGGAGTCTGTGAACCTAGCGGGACTGCCCTGTGCAACAAGGTTTGCTCCCTTGTTCCAGAAATCTGTTCCCTGTGTGGTATGCAATATTTTCTTTTTTTTCGTGTCTCCTTTCCTAATGGGCCTTCTTCACCTCCCACTAGCCTAGCTTTGCCTTAATGTTCTGATGTCCTACCATCTGGTATTCATTCCCATTGATATTTTACCAAACTCCATTTTTTTCCAGTATCTTACCAGCCAGTGATAGTATGTTTCAGTATATGCATGCATTTATACACACATTAATTTTCCATCATGAAATAGCTGTTGCTTTCTGGAGGCACTGGGTGTAATATTCACGTTTGGCTTAGGCAGTAAACTGGCAGTTCCAAATCAGCTGCTCGTTATATGCCTTGCCTGATATTCCTTTCCATTGATCTGAGTCCGATTTTTGCCCTCAGATGTAAAGGGCCAAGGATGTGAGAAGGTTGGATGTGAAGTGTACTGGGGAAGTGATGGGTTGAAGCCAATGATTGGCTTCAACGCCCTTGTTCCCAATCAAACACGAAAGACCAATAAAATCTTCGTCAATTATTTTAGGAGAGTTGTGCCAAATGAAAGGCAAAATAAAGGAAGGTGAAAGTGTGAGAGTGAGGTCAGAATGGAGTTGGGGATAATTCTTCCCATGGCCAGATGTTGAGATAGTGGAGTTGGAGGAGGATATTACACAGAATAACACTGAATGTACAGCACAGAAACAGGCCATTCATCCCAGTTGGTCAATGCAGGTATTTATGCTCCACACAAACATCCCTCCTCATTTAACCCTATCAGCAGAGCCTTCCATTTCTCTCTCCCTCACGTATTTATCTAGATTTCCCTTAAATGCATCTATGCTATTCACTTCAACTACTCTGTGTGCTACTTCCAACCACTCTCTGGGTAAAGAGGTTTCTCCTGAATTCCCTATAGGATTTACAAACATATGAACATACAAACAATGACTGACAGATAAATACCCTCTGGTACATCCAGCCTGTCCTGCACAAGTTCAATATAATTTCTCTGCTTTTCCTGAATCCAAATAATTTATGTAAATGGTGAACAACAGTGGTCCCAGATCTGATCATTGTCGAACACTACTTCCACCTTTGACCAGTCTGAATAACTACTCTTAACCATACTCTCTCTTTTGTAGCCAGCTTGCTATCCATTCTTCTACTTGTCCCCTGGCTCCATGCACTCTGACCTTAATCAAAGGCCTTTTGATAATCTAAATATATTACATCAACTTCATTACCCTTGTCTACTTTTCTTGTTATTGCTACTCTATCTGCTGTCACTTTTTTGCTCTTCTTGCTATTTCTTTTATTATTTCTGTTACTTCTACTCTTTCAGTTACTCCCGTACTCTTTCTGTTACTATTTCTCCTCTTTCTCTTCTACCCTTTCTATTACTTCTAGGGGATGTAATTGGCAAGGGAGGCAAAGAAATGGTCAGAAATAGCCTTGATGGAGATTCTTCAGTGCAAAGAGGCCATGAGAAATTACATGATCACGGGGGAGGGCAAGGATATGGGTAGAGGAGCTCTTCCTATCATTTTTTAAAAATTCATTCATGGGATATGGGCGTCGCTGGCCAGGCAGCATTTATTGCCCATCCCTAATTGCCCTAACTGTGTGGCTTGCTAGGCCATTTCAGAGGGCTGTGGCTCTGGAGTCACATGTAGGCCAGACCAGGTAAGGACAGCAGATTTCCTTCCCTAAAGGACATTAGTGAACCAGATGGGTTTTTACAACAATCGACAATGGTTTCATGGCCATCATTAGACTAGCTTTTTAATTTCAGATTTATTAATTGAATTCAAATTCCACCTTCTGCTGTGGTGGGATTTGAACCCATGTCCCCAGAGCAATACCCTGGGTCTCTGGGTTACTAGTCCAGTGGCAATACCACTACGCCACCGCCTCCCATTTTATCTGCAGCGCCTGTGGAAGAGTCTGTCACTTTAGAATTCTTGTATTATGGATGCTATTGATTATTCCAGAAATAGTGATACAGCTGGATGACAAAGGATTTAGACAATACCTCATTCATTATGAAACACTCCATTTCAAATAAACATCAAAAGTAAGTGCAGAGAGTAAAAACAGTTGGGTAGAATTTCTGTGGGGCTTTCCTGTTCTTTCCCGTAACTTCAGCTGAAATACCAGAGAAACAATGTAAACTGTTGTTTACGCTCATTCCCAGAGTTTCTGCCAATTTCCATCAAAGTTATGTTGGGAGATCGGTGGAACCTCAGCAGAATTTTCAGACAAAAATGTTCAAACACCTAGTTGTAGTCGGTGCTAATAGATCACTTGAAAAAGTGTTTATCAATCGGTTGTGGTTTTTGACTCAAAAATGTACTCACAAAACAGCTTAATATTGTAGCTTAAGTATCTGGCAAGTACAAAATGAAAGTTTTTCACTGTGATCATTACAAACTAGATATTTTTAGAGGTACCTTGAATTAACAATGAAAATTTAATGATGCACTCAGTGACTGGTTAGAAAGCTCAAGTCAGCTAGCCTGTTTAGTGCAGGCAAACAAATTGTTCACCTTTTGCAAAATTTAGTCTGCATTTTTGATGACAGTCTTGAAATAAGGATACAGAGCACTGTCAGATGTTAATAGGCTTTTTCTGAAGTACTGCCAATTCCTGTTACCATTCTTAACTGATAAAACATTTTCGTATGAAGTTTCTGTATCCTGTCAAGCAACACCTCACAAATTTAGGGTCCGAAAATTCTTTTAACTCTTTGAGTTCCACCTGATTTATCGTAATATGGGAAAAAGATTCATAACTTTTACTTTGTTGGCCAAAAGTACTAATATGGAATTTTTACTCCATTATTAATGTATATTTACATGATGAATAAACCATAGCTGACAGTATATTACAAAGCTGTAACATGCTCAGTTACTTGATATATATCATTGAGAGTGAAAGCTGATGCAATAATCCAAACTCTGCAATTGTTGCAGTTATGAAAATGTTTCCAAAAATGGGTTTATGTTGTAGATATTTGCAAGTTTTTTTCTTCTACCCAATCAGGACATACTTGTCAGCATTTCAGAAACACTGGGAATTCTGTTTATGATTGGGTGAAGTAGCTTAAGGGGAAATTCATTGAGGCTGCCCTCTCAGGTGCATTGCAGGTCACAAAATTAGCCCTTAGTGTTACCTGACCTATCTGTGACCACAATCCTGCCCAAGTGAGGGTCTCTGTCAGGATGCAACCTTGTTGAATTTACCCAGTAGATTGCAGTCGAATTGATTTATGGGGATGTGTTTATTTTTGGGCTGATGTATATGAAAACAGGTTACATTTTTAAACTAAAGTAAATGCATGTCACTCCTAATGGATGACACTTGGCAGCTCTGCATTATGATTGCACCTTTGTCTGTTGGCATTCACAGGAAACATTTTCCAATACACAAAGTACAGATACAAATGCTTGATGTGCTTATTTTAAGTGGATTAATGTCTGTCTAAAACAGCGCACAGAATTTTGTACAAATGCATTGAGCACCTTTTGATTTAGCTTTGCTAATTGGGAAATATCTCCTGTTACTGTCAACACGTGGTGAGTTTTTCCTTGTTGGCCAGTGTCGCACAACAATAAGAGGCAGTGTTTTATAACATTTATACACCTCTTTAGTAAATTACTCTCTTTTGTATATTAGTCATAAAGAGATACAGCACTGAAATAGGCCCTTCGGCCCACTGAGTCTGTGCCGACCATCAACCACCCATTTATACTAATCCTACATTAATCCCATATTCCCTACCACCTTCCCTCAATTCTCCTACCACCTACCTACACGAGGGGCAATTTACAATTGCCAATTTACCTATCAACCTGCAAGTCTTTGGCTGTGGGAGGAAACTGGAGCACCTGGCGGAAACCCACACGGTCACAAGGAGAACTTGCAAACTCCACACAGGCAGTACCCAGAACTGAACCCGGGTCACTGGAGCTGTGAGGCTGCAATGCTAACCACTGTGCCACCCCTCTCTGGGATATATTTGGATTAGCTGATAGAAGTAGAAAATATAACTCCACTTTAACACTGGGAATTTCCATGGGAGTTCTCGCGATTGGCTTCCATAAATTTAGTGCAAGATCGGCAGAAACCTTACTGGGAAGTCTCTTCGGGATTCTTGTCAATTTTCAACTGAACGGGTGGGAAGAGGGAGAGGGTGGAATGGAAGAATTTGATTCCCAATACATTGGTAACAGACCAACATAATCACAGAATTCAATGCAATAAAAATGGAATTTGACTTATTCCCAACCCTAGTTAAAAAACAAATGGAGTCACAAAATTTGCTTCCAAATCATTGGTAAAAGTCCTGGAATCCCAGATAATGAAAATAGAATCTAACTTATTTTTTCACTGTAAATCAGTGTCCTCTATCATTTTTACATATACTCGTAGACCTCCTGGTGAAGTCTGCTGATGTTGCTCATGCTGAGTGCTCTAACCCCTAATCCTTGTGCCTTTTTCATTGGGGGTGAATTTCTTTGGAGCTTCTCATGCTCCATCACTGTGACTTCATCGGAGTTATAGCAGAAACCACGTTTATGGGTCTAAACCCATTTTTCTGCCTTCAAAGTTATGGCAGCAGGATAACAGAAACTCTCAGGAAGTTTATTCACATTATGTCCTTCTGACATGTTCCTTTGTCTTCCTGTTGTTCACATCTTCCTTCACTGATTGCACTTTCTCTTCATGCCCCCAATCTCTTTCACTATCTATTGATGTGCAATTGTTTCAACTATTTGATATTGTTTCCTTGCTCTTTCTGTGTTCTAATCGCTTTTTCTTACGCTACTGTCCTCGTCTCTTGTGATGTCTTATGCCCAATTTGTCTCTTCCTTGATGCCTTACCTGCTTCTCTTCCCCCTCGTACTGCCGCCATATCTCTGGCATCACACTCTCTCCCTTGATTTCTCTTCTGTTGCTGTAATCTCAAAGTCCAATCTTTCTCTGTCATGCCATCCCTCAGTAATGTCTTTTACCCATCTATCTATGCCTGATTTTATTTTCCTGTAGGTCTCACTTTCTCCCTCTCCATATTTCCTCCTCTGTTCTTATCTCTCCCCTGTCTCTCTTTCCTCCATTTTACATCCTACTTCCCTCCGTCTGTATCCCTCTCCCAGTTCATTTTGTCCCTTGTGTCCTCTCTCCCCTGCCCCCTTTATCACCTGACCTCTCTCTACCCCAACTCTCTCTTTACCCCAACTCTCTCTTTACACCCTGATATCTCCTATGTGGTAGAAGAGCAATGTCCAGTACAGGAAACAGAAGAGGAACATTTAAATTGATGCTTTATAATATTGATAAGAAATTCACACAAATGTCTATCAATTGGAAAGCACTATATTTGCCTTTCCCCTTAATGTAAGACTATCCCTAGAGAAATTAATTGTAGCTTAAATAACAGGTTTTGAATTTTTTTTTTAAAAGGCAGATAAACAATAACATGCCCAATATATCCTATACAAATACAGGCAATATTGGCCCTTTTATTTGAAAATGTACATCAATGAGCATATATTTCTTTTAGATCCAGGTCATAGAAGAAGATAAACTTCGAAGATCAGGACAGCTTTTTGTAACAAATACCAAGGGCCAAGTTCCTCCGCTTGTTACCACCAACTGTGTGGTACAGGATCAAGGTAATGCAGTTGATATTGTTAAATTGGTGAATAAAATATTGTTTTAAAGAGGAATGAAGTCAAAACAGGCCATGTAGCACAGTACTACAATACTACCGTTCTCCATTATTAGTACACTCTTTATAACTAATCCTCTACCATAATTTGTTTGGGTGAGTTGCTGCCATCTTACAGCCAAGTATAATCTGATAAAGAGCAAATTTATCCTTAAATTACACGAAGTAAATGTATTTTGATATAATACAGCACAAGCTTTTTGGCTTGTAATCTTTTATTTTTCTAGATTCATATTCCAAAGCAACTCAATTATTTTTGCAACTTTGAGAGCTAAAATGTTTAAAACTCTCCTAAATAGGACCTTTTATTAAAGGAACATTCTGCTAGCCAAGAAATCTTGGATCTGATTCTAAGTGTGGCTGCATGCCCATTAAAGTATACTGGAAAATGTCTTTCAGACAGGCACCAGAAATAGGATTTGAAGAAAGATTTGAGCATTGTTGTGCTGTTTTTTACTAAAAGCCCAAAGGATGCTCCAAAATGAATGTAATCCCACATTTGTATACCTTTAATTTGTTCACTGACTGGTGTTAAATTGTCATTTTGCAAAATTTTGCTTCTCCGCTGAAATCAGCAGAAAATTCATCTCAGATAATTTTGTCATCCGAGAGAAGTTTCCTTGCAGCCTGATTAGTATCAAAAGGGTTTTGATCTTGAGAGAAAAATTGAAATAATTGACTCCATGCTGTTTATCCTTAAACAATTATTGTGAATCCATAAAAAATGCAAATAGCTTAGGAAGCAAGGTAGGCCTAATAACCAGCAAATTTTGTGTTCCTGTGATATTAATATTATCACCCAAACCTGTAGTTTGCTAAGAAGTTGCAATATGTTTTGGTCCTGTTCATCTGTCAATCATTGAATCCTAATAAAGTCGCAGAAATTCAGTAGCAATTCGGCCATGCAATGCCCTTTGCCAGGAAATAACCAATCTACTGAGGTCCTAGTATTATGGGCAGGAAGTGTGAACACATTTCCAACTGGAGGTGTGCCACCCGCAATATTGGATCAGGTGGATTTGCTGACATCAGGAGTGCACATTGGAATTATTTAAAGGAAAGAGTACCTTATTGAAAGAGAGCAGAAGCAGCTGACAGAAGAGGAAGAAGGAGAAGGCACAGCACAGGAAGCCATATCTGCAGCAGGTATTCAGGGAGCACTTTTTGATATTAAACTTCCTCAAGAGCAATGTCTCTGACAGCTTCGCTACACCAACGAGACAGTCACCAGTATATGTCATGTGCTGTAGCCAGAACTTTGACCCCTCACTAGGGCATGGGCAGCACTATAGCAGGTGAGAGAGCTTAGGCTTCGCCTGCATGGCAGACTTCCATAAGGTGCAAGGTACTTTAGACTGCACATACTTTGACTTGCTTGCTCCCTATCACCAGCTTGACATCTTTATCAACCGACTAGGATTCCACTCCCTCAATGTGCAGCTGGTTTGTGATCACAGGCAATGGATCATGCAGGTCACCAGCAGTCATGACGATTTCATCCTCTGCCAATCCTCTATGTCACTTGTATTCCAACCAGACTCCCAAATTATCTGCTGGCTATTGGCCTTCCAAAAGTATTTTCCTGTTGTCTGCAGCCAGAATGCACTTTCTATTTAAGAGGTACTGACTTCCTTCAAATGCTATTATATGTGCACCCCCCCCCCCTCCCCCCCCCCACCTTTTACAGGAGTGCAGCTAATGAGTAATGCAGATATCACTGGCGGCATTCATGTCTAATTAAAGTGATCAAGCTGCACGAATATTATATGCTGCATGAGTGAATTGAAACAGGCACAAGCAGGGCTGGATTTAACCAAGCCCACGATGTCGGGCTCTGTAGCGGGCATTGAGGGGGGGACGGAATATGGGCCAGGCAGCGGCTCAACGCAGAGGCCGATGCTGGGAGGGCCCGGCCTGATCCTCCTGGCAGCAGCGAGGCTCCGTGGTGGCCCTCCCCGGCCACTGAGCAATGGGAACACTATTTCAAAATTTAAATGAATAGCCTGAATAAATTTAAATAAACTTAACTGAAATCTTCCGGGCCTGCTGCGATCTTTGGAGCGGTGGCCGGCACTCCCATACCTTCAATTCCCCGTCCGGGGAAAGTCTGCGTGACACTGGTGGGGAGGGGGGAGGAGTTAAGATTTTCAGTGTGTTGGGGGGGAACGGGGTCAAATAAATGTAATGGGCCTAGGGGATTATGGGAAGGGGTGAACTTTAAATATTGTGCAGTTTGCAGGGTGGGGGCAAGGTCAGATTTAAAAGGTAAGTGTCTTGGGGGGGAAGGGCAAATAGTTAATGTCATTGTTATTGGGGGGGTGGTAAGAAAGGGGTGTTAGAAATTTATTGGACAAATTTTGGGGGGATACTGCTTTAAAAATTCAAATTGACTGGCAGGGTTGGCTGCCCTTTAAAAATGGCGCCCATGCTGTGCACAGGCAGCTGATGCCATAGCCGGGGAAGGACAGCCCACCCCTCCATGTGATTGGGCAGGAGGGGGGGTTTGCGGGCCGCCCTGGCTGTTTAAAGGAGCTGCTGCACGGGAGATTGCGGTGGCTCATTGAGGCGTGTGCCGCTATTTTTTGAGCAGCGGTGGGCTCTTAATATCCAACCCACAGTGTGTATCCTGCTCTGCCTGCCTGATTCCAGGCACAGTCGGATACCTAATCCTAAAATTTCAAGTTAAGAATATTTGAATCAAAATAAAGTACCATTTTAGAGATATGTTCATTTACATCTCCATTAGTTTTCCTGCAGTCACATCACTATTAAAATGTCAACTTGACAAATGTCAGCCAGTAGCATAACACAGTTGTACTTTTTCTTAACCTGATAAACCTCAATCAAATGACTCCACTGTTGTTATCAGACTGAGATGCCCACACCAACACAGTGTGCGACATATCTTCCACAGTTCATACAATGGCATTAGAAGCGCTGAAACGTTGTCCTGTCTTGTCATTTCAACTTTATATTTGTTATCTCACACCTCTTGGGCCATAAGATAGAGTAGTGTTTTTGATGACTATTCAACTTAATCAGAATTATTTTTGCAAATCACAGCTTTGATTTGTTGAAGTGGATAGCAATGATAAAGCTACCAATTACCCCCTTCCATAAACTTTTGGAGAAAGGTAACACGTACCCCTGCACTGAGCTTGAATTATGATGTTAGAAGTGCAGGGGACTTACCAACACTAGAGTTCTATCCAGCGACAGCATCACATGTGATCCTGTATTTTTGTATAAAATATGTCTGCAATTTGGAACAGTCTTTTGTAAAATTTGTTTTAAATGTTTTGTGAAGAATCTACAACAGTCAAGAAACTTAGTCAGCAAAATTAAGCTTCTGCCGAGGAATGTAATCAATGCTCAGTTTTTGTTTTGTTTATCTTTTAAAGGAAATGCAAGCCCTCGTTTCATCCGCTGTACAACCTACTGCTTTCCAAGCACAGCAGACATGGCAAAACAATCCCAGATCCCTTTAGCAGCTGTCATCAAACCTTTTGCAACTTTACCACCAAATGAGGTGAGATAATTGGATGAATGTCATGGTAAGATGCAGTGTCAAGAAGGACAAGTCAGACTGCTTTGATACAATGGTACCGATAAAGACTTCTCCAGTTAGTTCTTCGAAGTTGCATTTTCCAAATATTTAAATCAAAATTCATCGTAGCTTGTTAGTTCCAGCATGTAAAACACTTGTTTGGCAACTATGAAGATTAGTAGCTTAGCCAGATAAATAGGAAGGGGACCAATATCCTTGTGAGGAGGTTTGCTAGTACTACTCGGGAGGGTTTAAACTAGTCTTGCAGGGGGGTGGGACCCAAAGTAGTAGTCTCTCCAATGAGATAGTTGAGGCAAATGTAGAGGTTAAAGCGAGCAAGTCCAGTCGGCAGCCCGGGCAGGGGCAGGGCATGGAGCGTGGAAGGTCTGGTAGGTTAAACTGCATTTACTTTAATGCAAGAAGCCTTACAGGTAAGGCAGATGAACTCAGAGCATGGATCGGTACGTGGGATTGTGATATTATAGCTATTATGGAAACGTGGTTGAGGGATGGGCAGGACTGGCAGCTCAATGTTCCGGGGTACCGATCCTTCCGGCGTGACAGAGGTGGAGGTAAGAGAGGAGGGGGAGTTGCACTATTGATGAGGGAGGCCACCACGGCAGTACTTAGAGAGGATATCCCGGGGGGAATGTCCAGCGAGGCCATATGGGTAGAACTTAGAAATAAGAAAGGGGTGATCACTTTGATGGGATTATACTATAGGCCCCCCAATAGTCAGAGGGAAGTGGAGGAGCATATATGTAGGGAAATCACAGATAGGTGTAGGATTTATAGGGTTGTAATAGTAGGTGATTTTAACTTCCCAAATATTGACTGGGACTGCCTTAGTGCTAAGGGATCGGATGGGGAAGAATTTGTTAAGTGTGTCAAGGATAGTTTTCTGAAGCGGCATGTGGATGGCCCTACTAGAGAAGGGGTTACACTCGACCTCCTCTTAGGAAATGAGGAGGGGCAGGTGGTTGATGTGTCAGTGGGGGAGCACTTTGGGACCAGTGACCATAACTCTATTAGCTTCAAGATAGTTATGGAAAAGGATAGGACTGGTCCTCAGGTTGAAGTCCTAAATTGGGGAAGGCTAATTTCAATGGCATCAGACAGGAACTCTCAAAAGTTGAATGGGAGAGGCTGTTTACAGGTAAAGGGATGTCTGGCAAGTGGGAGTCTTTTAAAAGTGAGATAGGAAGAGTTCAGGGCCGGCATGTTCCTGTTAGATGGAAGGGCAAGGCTGGCAAGTTTAGGGAACCTTGGTTGACGAGGGATATTGAGGGTCTGGTCAGGACAAAGAAGGAGGCATATGTCAGGAGTAGGCAGCTGGGATCAAGTGAGTCTCTCGAGGAGTACAGGGGATGTAGAAGTACACTTAAGAAGGAAATTAGGAGGGTGAAAAGGGGCCATGAGATTTCCCTGGCAGATAAGATAAAGGAGAATCCTAAAAGATTCTATAAGTATATTAAGAGTAAAAAGGTAGTTAGGGAGGGTTAGGGAGAGATCCCTTAAGGATCAGTGTGGTAATCTTTGTGTGGAGCCACGGGAAGTGGGCGAGGTCTTAAATGAATACTTCTCATCCGTATTTACCGTGGAGATGGTCATGGAAGCGAGTGAGTTCGAGGGAGGGAACAGCGATATCCTGGAGCATATCAACACTACAAAGGAGGATGTGTTGGAGGTTTTGAAGCACATTAGATTAGATTAGATTAGAGATACAGCACTGAAACAGGCCCTTCAGCCCACCGAGTCTGTGCCGAACATCAACCACCCATTTATACTAATCCTACACTAATCCCATATTCCTACCAATCATCCCCACCTGTCCCTATATTTCCCTACCACCTACCTATACTAGTGACAATTTATAATGGCCAATTTACCTATCAACCTGCAAGTCTTTTGGCTTGTGGGAGGAAACCGGAGCACCCGGAGAAAACCCACGCAGACACAGGGAGAACTTGCAAACTCCACACAGACAGTACCCGGAATCGAACCCAGGTCCCTGGAGCTGTGAGGCTGCGGTGCTAACCACTGCGCCACTGTGCCGCCCTAAAGGTGGATAAATCCCCAGGGCCTGACCAGGCGTATCCTAGGATGCTATGGGAAGCAAGGGAGGAGATTGCTGGGGCCCTGGCAGAGATTTTTGTATCATTGTTAGCCATGGGTGAGGTACTGGAAGACTGGAGGATAGCTAATGTTGTGCCTTTATTTAAGAAGGGCAGCAGGGATAAGCCAGGGAACTACAGGCCAATGAGCCTTACATCAGTGGTGGGAAAGTTATTGGAAGGGATTCTGAGAGACAGGATTTATATACATTTGGAAAGGCATGGTCTGATTAGGGATAGTCAGCATGGCTTTGTGTGTGGGAAATCATGTCTCAAGAATTTGATTGAGTTTTTTGAGGAGGTGACCAAGAGGATTGACAAGGGCAGGGCGATGGACGTTGTTTACATGGACTTTTGCAAGGCCTTTGACAAGGTCCCGCATGGTAGGCTGGTTCAGAAGGTTCGAACACATGGGATCCAGGGTGAGCTAGCAAATTGGATACAAATTGGCTTGGTGTTAGGAGGCAGTGGGTGGTAGTGGAGGGTTGTTTTTCAGATTGGAGGCCGGTGACCAGTGGTGTGCCGCAGGGATCGGTGCTGGACTCTCTGTTGTTTGTCATATATATTAATGACTTGGATGTGAATGTAGGGGGCATGATTCGTAAGTTTGCAGATGACACCAAAATTGGTGGTATAGGGGACAGTGAAGAAGGTTGTCTAAGGTTACAACAGGATATAGATCAACTGGGAAAGTGGGCAAGGGATTGGCAAATGGAATTTAACGTAGACAAGTGCGAAGTGATGCATTTGGGAAGTTATACCAGGGCAGGACATGTACAGTGAATGGCAGGACCCTGGGGAGTGTTATTGAGCAGAGAGACCTTGGGGTGCAAGTACATAGTTCCCTGAAAGTGGCAACACAGGTAGATAGGGCGATGAAGAAGGCGTATGGCATGCTTGCCTTCATCGGCCGAGGTATTGAGTACAAGAGTTGGGATGTCATGTTACAGTTGTACATAACGTTGGTTAGGCCGCATTTGGAGTACTGTGTGCAGTTCTGGTCGCCGCACGACAGGAAAGATGTGATTAAGCTAGAGAGGGTGCAGAAAAGATTTACAAAGATGTTGCCTGGTTTGGAGGGCTTGAGTTATAAAGAGAGATTGGATAGGCTGGGTCTGTTTTCCCTGGAGCAAGGGAGGCTGAGAGGGGACATGATGAGGTATATAAAATTATGAGAGGCATAGATAGGGTAGATAGCCAGAGTCTGCTTCCCATGGTAGGGGTGACTAAAACTAGAGGGCATAGATTTAAGATGAGAGGGAGGAGGTTTAAAGGAGATCAAAGGGGTAAATTTTTCACACGAAGAATAGTGGGTATCTGGAATGATCTGCCTGAGAAGGTGGTGGAGGCAGGAACAGTAGCAACATTTAAGAGGCATCTGGGCAGGTACTTGAATGAGCAAGGCGGAGAGGAATATGGAATTAATCCAGGCAGGTGGGATTAGTATAGATAGGCATTATGGTCGGCATGGATGTGGTGGGCCGAAGGGCCTGTTTCTGTGCTGTATGACTCTATTGACTCTAAATGCAGCCAGCAGGATCTTGAAAACTCAGCTACCTGATATAATTTCATGGTTTGATGGATATTTTTGAAAGGCTGATAATCCATTTGGTTCTTAATAACCTATTTTAATTTCCCTTTCACATTAAAAAGCAAGTTTCAACAAATGGTGTTATAATTTATAAAAATGGAAAACGGCAGAAAAATATGTTAATCTGTTACTAAACCTGTGGTTGAAATCATTCTAACCCAATTTGAAGTAGTAGTCATGCCATAATTTCTTGTCTTACCGCTGTGCTATTTATGTAGTTGGTTTTATGGCTCATTGAGAACTGGTGTAAAACTTGGTCAGAAAACTAGTTTGAGAGTGTGTATTGAGCTGTACAAAATACAGAATGATAGAACGCATCTGGATAGTCTTATAAAATTCAACATAAAAGTACTATCCAAGATTGTATCTGCATTTTTTCTCGAACTGTAGATATATAGGGGTGAATTTTAACACCCAAAAATGGGTGAGTTGGGGTTGGGTCAGATGTTAATATTTTAAAAATCTTAAAACTTGACTCTAACCTGCCTCCCACCTTCCCACATCTGAGGTTTACGGAGTTGGCACAAGGGGTGGGCAGTCAAACTGCTCCCAGGAGGCAGGTTGAAAATTTAAATATGTTAAGAAAGCTGGTAGCCTCTGATTTAACCTGCTTTGCAGGCATAACATTGGGCTGAATTTTACCAGCCCCTCGACGCCGTGGGTCGAGGCAGGGCTCCCATAAAACTCTGTGGGGAAAGGCCCGCCTCGACCCCAGACATCAAGAAGGACCCGCCGTATATTACCGGCGGCGGAGGGACCTTGGTATGGCCCCGGGGCCTTCACCTAAATATTCAAATGAGCAGTAATGAAATGCAAATGAATTTACCTGCTGCTGCTGGCTTTCGCACGCCGATTTTACGGCTGCCGATCGGAACTCACGCGCCTTCCGAGACACTAGTGGGGAAGGGGGAGGAATAAATTTATCAGGGCGGGGGAGGGGGGTTGAAGCGTGAAAAACCTTTTTCATTGGGTGTGAGGATGGTGGGAAGGGGTTTCGGGTCAAAGGGAATAAGGTTCGGGGGGGGAAAGGTCGTTACTGCAAACTAATTTTTTTGAGGGGGATAGGCACTAGGGGGGTTGGAGAGGGGATTGCAGGTGTGCACAAATCTTAATGTAAAGTTTCATTGACCTGGCACCTTTTAAAAATGTAAATTTCATCTAAGGGCTGGAAGCCCTTTAAAAATGGTGCTGGCACCTGCGCAGTGGCGCTGGACACTGTTGTCGGGGACGCAATGGCTGCCTCCTCTATGTCATTGGGGGCGGCCACTCCACCCCCTCCAATTAAATGAGCCCCCGCGCGTAATATTGCGAGGGCTCTGTGGCAGCACTTCCGTGTCAGAAGGTCACGCTTTCAAAGCACGCTGATAAAATTCAGCCCATTGTCTGGCTGTCTTTTCCAAGCTCTGGGAAACCTGGCAACTAATGGGAGGTGAGGAGAGTTTCACAGCTTCAGGGAGAAGGTAAGTGCCTCAACAACACTGCTTACAGGTCAGGAGGAGCAGGAGTCCTTCCACCGGCCCTCTAAATTCTCTACCCTTCAGACACTCCACCCCCATACAAAGACCCCCTCCAGGGTCAGAGAGTGGTCTAGCTCCCCTGGAATCAGCGCCAACCGCACCCCCCCCACCCCTTCCCAACCATCGCCAATCTAGGGACAGGATCAGACTGAGCTGCTCCTTGCAGCCTGCTCCGGAGTCCTCCTGCCTGGCTGCTTCACAATCAAACTGAACATGTAGACGACAAAAGACGCACACTGTGGGGTTAAAACTCCACAGCATGTGGGGAAACCTGGACTTGAGGATTTCCCATCTGAAACACTGTCCTCAAAAACAGACATCCCCCCCACCCCACCTACATAACCCACCCTGTAAATATCCAGGCTATAGTACTTACAGCATGGAAGCAGGCCATTCAGCAAAACCCAGTCCATGTCGGTAATTATACTTCACAGGAGCCCCCTTCCCCACTTCTTCATCTAACTCCGTCAACATATCCTTCAACTCCTTTCTCGCTCATGTGTTTATTTAGATTTCCCTTCGATTTCATCTATGCTATTCTCCTACTCTTTGTGATAATGAGTTCCACTCTCTGGGTAAAGAAGTTTTTCCTGAATTCCCTATTGCATTTATTATTCATGTGAAATATCTTATATTTATGGACCCTAGTTTTTGTCTCCCCACAAGCGGAAATATCAACGTTTACCCTATCAAACCCTTTTATTATCTCAAAGCCATCCTTCAGCTCACCCCTCAGACTTCACTTTTCTAGAGAAAAGAGCCCTAGCCTGTTCAATCTTTCCTGACAGTTATAACCTTACAGTTATGGTATCATCCTTGTAAATATTTTTTGCACCTCCTCCCGGGCCTCCTCCTTTTCGTAATATGGAGATTAGAATTGGGTACACTGGTCCAAATGTGCTCTAACCAAGGTTCTATAGAAGTTTAACATAACTTCTCTGGTTTTCAATTCTATCCCTCTAGAAATGAACCCTCGTATTTTATTTTGCTTTCTTGATGGACACAAATATCATACCAGGGCGGCACAGTGGCGCAGTGGTTAGGGCGGCACAGTGGCGCAGTGGTTAGCACCGTAGCCTAACAGCTCCAGCGACCCAGGTTCAATTCTGGGTACTGCCTGTGTGGAGTTTGAAAGTTCTCCCTGTGTCTGCGTGGGTTTCCTCCGGGTGCTCCGGTTTCCTCCCACAGCCAAAAGACTTGCAGGTTGATAGGTAAATTGGCCATTAGCAATTGCCCCTAGTATAGGTAGGTGGTAGGGGAATATAGGGACAGGTGAGGATGTGGTAGGAATATGGGATTAGTGTAGGATTAGTATAAATGGGTGGTTAATGGTCGGCACAGACTCGGTGGGCCGATGGGCCTGTTTCAGTGCTGTATCTCTAAATCTAAATCTAAATGTTGGGGAACACATGGCTTAGTGAGAGAGAGGAACTGAGGGAAATCAGTGTTAGTAGAGAAATGCTTTTGGGGAAATTGATGGAATTGAAGGCCGATAAATCCCCAGAGCTTGATGGTATGCATCCCAGAGTACTTAAGGAAGTGGCCCTAGAAATAATGGATGCATTGATGGTCATCTTCCAAGATTCTATACACTCTGGAACAGTTCCTACAGATTGGAGGGTAACTAATGTAACCCCACTATTTAAAAAGGGAGGTAGAGAGAAAGCAGGGAATTGTAGACCAGTCAGCCTGACGTCAGTAGTGGGGAAAATTCTAGAGTCCATTATCAACGATTTTATAGCAGAGCGCTTCGAGAACAGTGATAGAATCGGGCAGAGTCAGCATGGATTTACAAAAGGAAAATCATGCTTGACAAATCTACTAGAATTCTTCGAGGATGTAACTAGTAGAGTTGATAAGGGGGAGCCCGTGGATGTGGTTTATTTGGATTTTCAGAAGGCTTTCGACAAAGTCCCACATAAGAGATTAGCATGTAAAATTAAAGCGCATGGGATTGGGGGTAGTGTATTGCAATGGATACAAAATTGGTTGGGGGACAGGAAACAAAGGGTAGGGATAAACGGGTCTTTTTTCGAATGGCAGGCAGTGACTAGTGGGGTACCACAAGGATCGGTGCTAAGACCCCAGCTATTCACAATATATATTAACGATTTAGATGAGGGAACCAAAATGTAATATTTCCAAATTTGCAGATGACACAAAACTGGGTGGGAGGGTGAGTTGTGAGGAGGATGCAGAGAGGCTTCTGGGTGATTTGGACAAGTTGAGTGAGTGGGCTAATGCATGGCAGATGCAGTATAATGTGGATAAATGTGAGGTTATCCACTTTGGTAGCAAAAACAGGAAGGCAGACTATTATCTGAATGGCTATAAACTGAGAGAGGGGAATATGCAGTGAGACCCGGGTGTTCTCGTACACCAGTCGCTGAAGGTAAGCAAGTAGGTGCAACAGGCTGTAAAAAAGGCAAATGGTATGTTGGCCTTCATAGCGCGAGGATTCGAGTACAGGAGCAGGGATGTTTTGCTGCAATTATACAGGGCCTTGGTGAGACCACACCTGGAATATTGTGTGCAGTTTTGATCTCCTTATCTGAGGAAGGATGTTCTTGCTATAGAGGGAGTGCAGCGAAGGTTTACCAGACTGATTCCTGGGATGGCGTATGAGGAGAGATTGAGTTGGTTGGGCTTATATTCGCTAGAGTTCAGAAGAGTGAAGGGGGGATCTCATAGAAACCTATAAAATTCTAACAGGACTTGACAGGGTAGATGCAGGAAGGATGTTCCCGATGGTGGGGGAGTCCAGAACCAGGGGTCATAGTCCAAGGATACAGGGTAAACCTTTCAGGACTGAGATGAGGAGAAATTTCTTCACCCAGAGAGCAGTGAGCCTGTGGAATTTGCTACCACAGAAAGCAGTTGAGGCCAAAACATTGTATGTTTTCAAGAAGGAGTTAGATTATAGCTCTTGAGTCTAAAGGAATCAAAGGGTATGGGGGGAAAGCAGGAAAAGGTTACTGAGTTGGATGATCAGCCATGATCATAATGAATGGCAGAGCAGGCTCGAAGGGCCGAATGGCCTACAACTAATGATTTGTGTATGTTGTGTGATTGCCTTTAAGAGTAATGTACCTTTAAGATCTTAGTATGCTAATGAGTCAAGAACCAGTATGTAATCATGTCACTACAAGCTAGGCCCACTCTGCTACTGTAATACCAAGAGGCAAGTTCAACAACCTGAACTCCACGCATCTCATTTATGTTGCATCAGACAACATAAAAAGCTTCTCATTGCATGGTGGCAGCAGTGGTGAGAAGACAGAATCCAAGTTTGAAGAGCACAGAAAAAAAGCTTTAAAAACTACCTACAGCTGGAAGAGAGATAGTTAAAAGAAACACTGGCTCAAAAAGTGGAAAGAAAAAACTCACCTTCAGCTGCCGAAGACAGAGCTCTGAATGACAGGCTGCAGATCAATCACAGTGATCAGGTGAGTCAGTCTGCTCTCAATAGAGGAACCCCCGTTTTTTAAAAAGAGAGAAAAGCCTTGCAGTCCTTAAAAGTTTGATTTCTTTTCTCTCTCAAAGGCTCCCTGAGTGAGTAAAAAAACTCGGGAAGACCCAATCCCTTTCTTAGGCTGATTGTGGTAGATGCCATTACAGGAGGCACCCGACAGTGAAAAGCGCAGGAATCCTCCATTCACACAGTGCAATCGGGTGCATGTGTGCATCCACCTCGAGTGAGGAGGTTGTTAGTTTGCATATGGTAATCGCGTAATTAGAGCAATACTAACACACTCTTTTGAGTTTAATGTCGGGTCCATGGGTTTCCTGGGCTTCCTGAAACTTGCAGAAAACACAGCTGAAAATGAGGGAACTGAAGCTGTTTCAGGGAAATATGCCAATAAATACTCAGTACTCACAGCTGCTTTCTTAGCTGCTTGTGGGAAAGGGATTATTCACATTATTTCTGAGAGGTTACTTTCTGCACTTTGGAGGTTTGCTGTATCATATCAGGACGGGTGCCACTTTTGCTGCCTTAGATTGGACCTCAGATGAGGACCAAGATGACCAGCAACAGCACCTGCAGCTGTTGGTCACAGATCTGTAGTTGCATGGCAGAAAGCGGACCATTAAAGAGGGGACTGGCAGAGACATGGAGTTTGTAGGTGGCATTACCCACGGAACAAGGTCTACAGGCAGAGGCTCAGTTTCCTGACATGTCTGAACAACAGTATCTCAGGTGGTTCAGGATGTCACGACAGGTGGTGACAGACATCTGCAGCCTCCTAGAAGAAGACCTGTTGCCTGCTGAACCTGGTAGTCACACATTAGCAGCGGTTGTTAAAGTCACCACTGCCCTCAACTTCTTTTTCTCTAGATCTTTCCAAGGCTCCACTGCAGACGTATCCAGGATCTCCCAGTTATCTACTCAGAAATGCATAAGTCAGGTCACTGATGGGTCACTTGCTAGGGCTGGCAATTATGTCAACTTCGCCACTGATGATGCCAGTCAGAATGAGCGGGTGATTGGCTTTGACTGGCTTTCTACAGGTGCAGGGCGCCATCAACTGCACACATGTGGCAATCCAGGCACCCCCAGAACAACTGCAAGGGTTTCCACTCCATCAATATTCAGCTGGTGTGCAACCACTAAAAGATGTTTATGCAGGTGTGCATAAGATTCCTGGGAAACCGCCGTGATGCTTTCATCCTGCAGCCATCTAAGCTCCCTAAATCTCTTCAGACCTGGAAACAATCTTAAACAGTGGCTGCTAGGTGCCAATGGGATACTCACTGCAAAGCTGGCTAATGACTTGTCAGAAACCTGCTGATGATACAAAGTTAGGCGGCATTGTAGACAGTATAGATGATAGCATAAAATTGCAAAGAGCTTTTGACAGACTAGGTGAGTGGGCAAAACTGTGGCAGATGGTTTTCAATGTGGGCAAGTGTGAGATTATCCATTTTGGACCTAAAAAGGATAGAGCAGGGTACTTTCTAAATGGGAATAGGTTAGTACAGTGGATGTCCGAAGAGACTTGGGGGTTCAGGTGCATAGATCTTTAAAATGCCACGAGCAAGTGCAGAAAATAATCAAAAAGGCAAATGGAATGCTAGCCTTTATATCGAGAGGATTGAAGTATAAAGACACAGAGGTTATGCTGCAGCTGTACAAAACCCTGGTTAGACTCCACTTGGAGTACTGTGAGCAGTTCTGGGCACCACACCTTAGGAAGGATATATTGGCCTTGGAGGGAGTGCAACGTAGGTTTACAAGAATGATACCTGGACTACAGGGGTTAAATTACGAGGAGAGATTACACAAATTAGGCCTGTTTTTGCTAGAACTTAGAAGGTTAAGAGGTGATCTGATCGAAGTCTTCAAGATATTAACAAGAATGGTTGTGCTTTGCATAACAGCGAGGCTGGGACCTGCAGGGGGAACAAGGCAAAGAGCTTAGATCCTCTACGCACAGTTCAGAGGAGGAGAGGAATGATGAAGGCAATGCAACCCCAGCTGCTTACAATGCTGCCCAAAATGTCCTTCTTCATGCAAGTTTCACTTAGATTGCACCAGTGCATCCAGGTCATCAGAAAATGCAACAGCCACTCTTTCCCCTCCACCTCCAATGCCACTGACACAAAGCAGTCCTGCAACCACCAACCACCCCATCAATTCATGTCTTTGCATTCATTATCAAACAACTAGGAAGTTATTTACCATCCAGCACCAGACAATGGACAAGGAAAGTGGTGAAAAAGAATAACATTTATGTGAGCTCAATAAACAACAAAAACTTATCAAAACAATATTTTCTCAGACACCCTTGTGCATACCCTTGTGCAGCTACAAAGTCTTACTCTCCCTTTTTCTGCTACTTGTACTGGTGTAAGCTCTGTGGCCTCTGCAGAGATAGAAGCAGGCTATCCATTCTGTTATTTGTCCCTTGACTCCACATATTGTGACCTTAATCATGATAATGAAAGCAAAATACTGCAGATGCTGGAAATCTGAAATAAAAACAAGAAATGCTGGAAATAGTCAGCAAGTCTGGCAGCATCTGTGGAGAGAGAAGCAGAGTTAACGTTTCAGGTCAGTGACCCTTCTTCAGAACTGGCAAAGGTTAGAAATGTAATAGGTTTTAAACAAATAAAGTAGGGGTGGGGCAAGAGATAACAAAGGGAAGGTGTTGATAGGACAGGGTCACAGAGAATAACTGACCAGAAGGTCATGGAGCAAAGGCAAACGGTATGTTTAATGTTGTGCTGAAAGACAAAGCGTTAGCACAGAGAGGGTGTTAATAGACTGAAAACTGAACAGCCGTGGCCCAAAGCACAAACATGAAAAAAAACAGTGAGTAGGCACAAGGTTAAAAAAAATGAATGATGGAACAAACTAAAATAAAATAAAAAGAAAAAATAACTACAAAAAAAAAAGGGGCCCCGTCATGTTCTGAAGTTATTGAACTCAATGTTCAGTCCAGCAGGTTGTAGCGTGCTTAATTGGTAAATGAGATGCTGTTCCTCGAGCTTGTGTTGATGTTCACTGGAACACTGCAGCAAGCCCAGGACAGATATGTGGGCATGAGAGCAGGGGTGAGTGTTGAAATGTCAAGCAATCAGAAGCTCGGGGTCATGCTTTTGGACTGGGCGGAGGTGTTCCGCAAAGCGGTCACCCAATCTGCGTTTGGTCTCCCCAGTGTATAGCAAACCACATTGTGAGCAGCGAATACAGTATACTACATTGAAAGAAGTACATGTAAATCGCTGCTTCACCTGAAAGGAGTGTTTGGGGCCTTGGATAGTGAGGAGAGAGGAGGTAAAAGGGCAGATATTATACCACCTGCGATTACATGGGATGGTGCCGTGGGAAGGGGACGAAGTGTTGGGGGTAATGGAGGAGTGGACCAGGGTGTCGTGGAGGGAATGATCCCCTTGGAATGCTGACAGGGGAAAGGAGGGGAAGATGCGTTTGGCAGTGGCATCACGCTGGACGTGGTGGAAATGGTGGAGGATGATCATTTGGATGTGGAGGCAGGTGGGGTGGAAAGTGAGGACAAGGGGAACCCTGTTGCAGTTCTGGGAGGGGAAGGGGTGAGGGTAGTGGTGCGGGAAATGGGCTGGACACGGTTGAGGGCCTGTCAACCACAGTGGGGGGAATCCTCAGTTTAACAGTGTTGCAAAGGAAATCTCAAATTAGATAGTGGTCACTGCTGTACATATTGGCCCAGACTTTGAAGTATTAATTTCTTTTTTATTTGTTTCATGGGATGTGGGCATCACTAGCAAGGCCAGCATTTGTTCCCCATCCCTAATTGCCCTTGAGAAGTTGGTGGTGAGCTGCCTTCTTGAACCACTGCAGGCCATCTGGTGTGGATACAGTCAACAGTGCTGTTAGGGAGGGAGTTCCAGGATTTTACTCCAGTGACAGGGAAGGAAAGGCAATATATTTCCAAATCAGGACGGTGTGTGGCTTGGAGGGGAACTTGCAGCTGGTGGTGTTCCCATGCGTCTGCTGCCCATGTCCTTCCAGGTGGAAGGGGTTGCGGCTTTTGAAGGTGCTGTCAAAGGAGGTGTGGTGAGTTGCTGCAGTGCATCTTGTATATGGTACACACTGCTTTCACTGTGCATTGGTGGTGGAGGGAGTGAATGTTTAAGATGCTGCATGAGATGCCGATCAAGCGGGATGCTTTGTCCTGAATGGTGTCGAGCTGCTCTCAGGCAAATGGAGAGTATTCTATCACACTCCTGACTTGTGCCTTGCAAATGGTGGACAGGCTTTGGGGAGTCCGGAGGTGAGTTACTTGCCACAGAATTTCCAGCCTAGCTATAGTATTTATGTAGCTGCTCCAGTTCAGTTTCTTGTCAATGGTAACCCCCAGGATGTTGATAGTGGGGGATTCAGCATCCGTAATGCCATTGAATGTCAAAGGGAGATGGTTAGCTTCTCTCTTGATAGAGATCATCATTGCCTGGTACTTGTGTTGCGCAGATGCTACTTACCATTTATCAGCCCAAGCCTGAATGTTGCCCAGGTCTTGCTGCATATGGACGTGGACTGCTTCAGTATCTGAGGAGTTGCGAATGGTACTCAACATCGTACAATCATCAGCGAACATCCCCACTTCTGACCTTATGATGGAGGGAAGGTCATCGATGAAGCAGCTGAAGATGGTTGGACCTAGGACATTACCCTGACGAACTCCTACAACGATGTCCTGAGGCTCAGAGGTGCCCCGCTGCCGACTGAGGCTCTTAACTGGGCAACTAATGCCCAATTCAGGGCCTCATCCCGCTTCCACCGCAATTAGCCATGTCGTCGCACGGGAAGCATGGCATGATAAACCATGAGGGCTGCTTCCCATCTCCGGGGGGTTGGGGGGAGTGGGGTGCAGTGAGTCTCTCGTTAAAAGGCACTTAGTGCCTGCGCAAATAACTCAGCATCAGGAAGGGGGTGTTGGGGGGGAACCGCTGAGAGCTATCCCCCTGCCCTTTCTAACCTCCCTACAAACCCCCTCCCACCCTGACCACCCTGTGGCCTGGGTCCTGCGATCCTCCTGGGCCTCTGGTGGGTGCTCCATTGGCAGCAGCCACCGTGGTGGTGCTGCTCGGTGGAAGAGCTGCTGGCCTCTGATTTGCCGGCAGCTCTCCGAGGGTGGGACTTTTGATGTCCGGGTCCTTGATCCAGTGGAAGACCCGCTGCTGTCCACCTAAGTGCTCAATTGGCACTCGATTCGGCGGGCTTTCCACAGAGGAGGCGATGTGGGGTTCTCGGCATTGCTTTTTCCAGACATCAAGACCCACATCGCCAGCATAAAATCCCAGACCAAGAGAGGATGAGACATTGATGGGAGAGACCAATGCGTTTAGGGAGGAGGGGAGAAGATCGCGGAGGACATGTGGAGGAGGTTGCATCAGGGCCGTGGAGGACGTTAGGGGACTGGGCGGAGATCGCAGATCGGGAGAAATTTGGGCGGCAATTAGATTGTGGTGAGGTGGGATTCCGATTGCTGCAGAGGTTAACAACGTAACTTGGAGGGCCTGCGCGAGCACTTGACCCAAACCCACTGCTTTTGGAGGTTAAAATTACCCCCATTGATATAATGAAAGTTATAGAAACTGCAAACGGCTGCAGAGGAATTGTCTGCTTTTCCAGAATTGCCATTAGTTCCTCCTTTTCTGCCCTTCGTCCAACTTGGGGAAGTGACAGCCCTTGTAGATCATGAAAACTTGAAAATGATTAGATCTGTAAAATATGAACTGGGAGATGACCTTAGAGTTATTTCCCACTCCAATTATTCACAGTGGAGGTATATCCAGATAAGCTTGTTAAAACTCAAACTTAAAAAAAAACTTGTGAAGCTTTGGTTGCTACTTACAAGAAAGGATTCTGCTACTCAGATCAAACAAATCATACTTTACATTTATTCGGCATATTTACTATTTCCAATGCATTTTTAAAATTGCCGTTGTAAACTTTAGGATAGTGAGTGCATTGAGGAGGTAAAATTTACCAAAAAGCATGCAATGGATGTCTGTGGTGTAGGTGCTGTAACTACATATATTTCAGTTGAGATGCATTTCCTAATGAAATATTTATGCTTTGATTTTAAATATTTTTTTAACCAGAAAATTATAATATCTCCTTTTAGAGAATATTTTTCCAGTTTTGTTGGGATCTTTTTCTTAAGAAATTTGTTCAACGCATTGTGAAATTATATGATTATCTTTTACTTGGCAATGCTGAGATTCAGAGTCAAAATGTGTTTGAAACAAATTTTCTAAACTCCAGGAACCATAAACTATATAGTGTAGTGCACTTAAATGATTAACTTGCATCTATATCTTTCTCTGTAACCTAAACACAAAAGCATGACCAAAAGTATACCACCTCTTAATATACTTAAGCACAACACAGCAACTGAGTCTGTCAGTTAATTAATTTAATGAAGAAATGCTTTTAAGGATAGTGATGGAAAATGTACTTCAGTATGCCAGCATAAAAAGTCTACTAGCCTGAATATACCTATCAGACATTTATCTTATTCTTTTTTGATTAAACTATTCTTTTCCATCTTGTGTTATAATTTAGTAACAAAGTAATTTTAATTTTACAACAATTAACGGAAGACAGCTAGCACAGATTTGTAAAAGGCATATAGGTGTTTCACAAATTTAGGACAACTTTCTAAGGAATTAAAAAAAAACAGTGGATGTTGTGCATATGGATTTTTTAAAGGTATTTAATAAGGTGCCGCATAGGAGACTTATTCATAAAATTAAGACGCATGATATTAAAGAATCGACAGAAATTACGACAGAATCGATAGGAAATCTGTCAAGGAGGGAAAACAGAGTATAGTGTTTAGAGTCATAGAGTCGTACAGCAGAGAAACAGGCCCTTCGGCCCACCTCGTCCATGCTGACCATAATGCCTGTCTATACTAATCCCATCTGCCTGCATTAATTCCATATCCCTCGATACCTTGCTTATTCAAGTACCTCTCCAGATGCCTCTTAAATGTCGCTACTGTTCCTGCCTCCACCACCTCCTCAGGCAGCTCATTCCAGATACCCACTATTCTTTGTGTGAAAAATTTACCCCTTTGATCCCCTTTAAACCTCCTCCCTCTCACCTTAAATCTATGCCCTCTAGTTTTAGTCACTCCTACCATGGGGAACAGACTCTGGCTATCTACCCTATCTATGCCTCTCATAATTTTATATACCTCTATCATGTCCCCTCTCAGCCTCCTTTGCTCCATGGAAAACAGACCCAGCCTATCCAATCTCTCTTTATAACTCAAGCCCTCCAAACCAGGCAACATCCTGTGAATCTTTTCTGCACCCTCTCGAGCTTAATCACATCTTTCCTGTAGTGCGGCGACCAGAACTGCACACACTACTCCAAATGCGGCCTAACCAACGTCATGTGCAACTGTTTAATAAATGTTTTTCAGACTGGCGAGATATAAACAATGGAGTTTCCCAGGGGTTATTTTTTTTTCCAAAAATATACTTTATTCATAAAAATGTGTAAATAAAAATACATTACAAAACAGTTCAAAACAGCACCAAGTTGACATTCCAGAAAGTGCAAAGGAAATCAGTTTTCTTCAATACAGAAGTGAGTTGCCTCACAACCCTTCCATTCCATTTTACATGCAATGCACGTTTCACAGCAAAACCATATTTTGGTGCATACAGCCCGAGGGGTTTTCCATGGGTTCAGCCCTGTGACGGGAGGACCTTACACAGTGGCCTTTCCCCATTGGGCCTTTGCTGCATCTGCCTCAAGCTTTAGTGCGTCCCTCAGCACGTAGTCCTGGACCTTGGAATGTGCCAGTCTGCAATACTCTGTCGTGGACAACTCTTTGCACTGGAAGACCAGCACGTTTTGTGCAGACAAAAGAGTGTCTTTCACTGAATTGATGGTCCTCCAGCAGTAGTTTAGCTTGGTGTGCGTCCCTGGGAACAGCCCGTAGAGCACAGACTCCTGTGTTACAGAGCTGCTCGGGATGAACCACATACAGCAACAAGGTGATTGCCTCGCACCTGATGACCAGGTTCTTACCCACAATGGAGAGAGAACGTTGCTCACACATGCTCAGTTTATGGTGTACCATGGCTACTCGCTCCTTCCAGCTTTTGGCACATGCCCCGGCCCTTCCAAACCATATCCCTACCACCTTCAGGTAGTCTGACCTGACGGTGAAGGGGACAAGGGATCGGTCGGCCCAGTTCCCAAAGAACATGGCCTCGCTCTTGCCGCGATTTACTTTGGCTCCCAAGGCCAGTTCGAACTGGACGCAGATGCTCATCAGTCCGCGAATGGACAGCAGATCTGAGCAGAAGCTGGTGACATCGTCCATGTACAAGGAGGCTTTGACCTGAGTGCCTCCGCTGCCTGGGATTGTCACTCCTCTTATGCCCGCCTCCTTCCTAATGGACTTGATACACAGACAAACAAGGCAGGAGAGAGAGGACAGCCCTGTCTGACTCCAGATTTGATCGGGAAACTTTCTGATTCCCACCCATTGATTGAGACTGCGCTACTGATGTTTGTGTAGAGCAGTTTGATCCAATTTCGGATTCGCTCCCCAAACCTCATTTTGGAGAGCACGTCCATCATGTATGTGTGCGATATCCTATCAAAAACCTTCTCCTGGTCCAAGCTGATGAGGCAGGTGTCCACCCTCCTGTCCTGTACATAGGCGATCGTATCCCTGAGTACATAAGGACATAAGAACTAGGATCAGGAGAAGGCAATTCAGCCCCTCAAGCCTGCTCCGCCATTCAATATGATCATGGCTGATCTCATCTCGGCCTCAACTCCACTTTCCTGCCCGTTCTCCATAACCCTTCAACCCATTACTAATTAAAAATCTGTCTATCTCCTCCTTAAATTTAATGTCCCAGCATCCACCACACTCAGGGGTAGTGAATTCCACAGACTCACGACCCTTTGAGAAAAGTAATTTCTCCTCATCTCTGTTTTAAATCTGCTACTCCTTATCCTAAAACTATGTCCTCTTGTTCTAGTTTGCCCCACCAGAGGAAACATTCTCTCTGCTTTGTCAATCCCCTTAATCATCTTATATACCTCAATTAGATCTCCTCTCATTCTTCTAAACCCTAGAGAGTAAAGGCCTACTACTCAATCTCTCTTCATAAGACAAACCCCTCATCTCAGGAATCAATCTAGTGAACCTCCTCTGGACTGCCTCCAATGCAACTACATCCCTCCTCAAGTAAAGGGACCAAAACTGTATGCAATACTCTAGGTGCGGTCTCACTAATACCTTGTACAGTTGCAGCAACACTTCCCTACTTCTATACTCTATTCCTTCAGCAATAAATGCCAAAATTCCATTTGCCTTTCTTATTACCTGCTGCACCTGCATACTAGTTTTCTGCGATTCATGCACGAGGACACCCAGATCCCTCTGCACCGAAGCACTCTGACGTTTCTCTCCATTTAGATAATAATTTGCCTTTCTATTCTTCCAACAAAAATGGATAACCTCACACTTATCCACGCTAAACTCCATCTGCCAAATTTTGGCCCATTCTCCTAACTTATCCATATCCATTTGTAAATTTCTTATTTCTTTATTGCAACTTACTATCCCACCTATTTTAGTGTCATCTGCAAATTTGGCTATAGTACCTTCTATCCCTGCATCCCAGTCATTAATATAGATTGTAAATAGTGGGGCCCGAGGACCGAACCCTGTGGCACCCCACTAGTTACATCTTTCCAACCAGAAAAGGACCCATTTATCCCAACTCTCTGTTTTCTGTTGGTTAGCCAATCCTCTATCCAAGCTAATAAATTGCCCCTAACCCCATGTGATCTTACCTTGTGTATTATTAACCTTTTGTACGGCACCTTATCAAATGCCTTCTGGAAGTCCAGATGTACATCTACAGGATCCCCATTATCCACTTTACCTGTTACATCTTCAAATAACTCTCGCAAATTAGTCAAATACGATTTACCCTTCATAAAACCGTGCTGACTCTGATGGATTGCGTTTTGACTTTCTAAATGTCCTGTTATTACTTTCTGAATAATGGATTCTAACAATTTCCCAACGACAGATATTAAACTAACTGGTCTATAGTTTCCTACTACAGAAAGTAATGTGAGACTATCAGAGATCTTCCTGGCGGGTACAGCTTGGCATCTTTAACTATTTCCATTAGGAATCTGGACGTAGCATTCCGTTTGCTGTCGACACTTCCAGATCATCCAGCTGCATCAATGATGCAGTTGAAGTCACCACCAAGAATGACTGGCCTGGATATCGCCAGCAGCAGTGGGAGCTGCTGGAGGACTGTCAGTCGCTCATTGCATTGAACTGGGGTGTACACGTTGATTAACTGGAGCGGAGCATTGTTGTACATTACATCTGCTACGAGGAGGCGACCGCCCACCACCTCCTTAACTTCGGAGATGGTGAGGTTGCCTCCCCGCAGCAGCATACCCAGGCTGGAGGAATGGGAATCATTTTCCCCTGACCAGATCAATGGCCTGTGAGACCACCATCGCAACCATTGCCTGTAAGTGCTGAGGTGTGGGATTCCACACTCCTGCAGAAACAGCAGGTCGGCCTTGACCTTGGCGAGGTAGTCCAAGGTCGAAAAACATCGAGTAGTGGATTTAACGCTCCGCACATTAATCGAAGAAAACTTTATACCCATTTTAAAGTTGGGTATTGCTTACCACACCGGGTGTCCTTGCTAGTTCCAGTCCTTGGGTATGTTCCTGCATACCCAGTGTACACAAGCTGTTTCACATTCGTTGGGCTGAGAAACCTCACCTGGTTACTCATGGGAGCTTTGTTCCCTGGGGTGACATCGGGGGGAGTGGGGGGTGTCATGTAGGCATTAAGGCTTGGGCTGTCTTCTGCTGGTGGTGTCTTTCCCCTCTGTCCACCCTCAAAGACATCACTACTCCCGGCTTCCCGGAGCTGGAGTGCGCCGTATGCTACGCTGCTCTATGTCTCCCGGAGCTGGGGTGCGCTGGGCATCTCGCTGGGTTTGGCACTTTGGAGTTGGGGCATGCTGGGCCCGTCACAGCTTCCAGTGCCCTGGAATTGGGCGGCTTACTCTTCCAGCTCCTTTGAGTTCTGCCGCTTCTTTTGGAGGTGCCGTCTTTCTGGCCCTTCCTCGTCCAATGAGGAGATTCTGCTGTAGTCCGTCTCAGACGGTAGCCTACTCTTGCCACTGGTTTGGATGGTGACCTGTTCCTTTTTTGGAGGCTTCTTCTTTGTAGTTTTCCTTTTTACCACTTGCTACTGACCAGTTTGTCCATCTGCTGCCTCCTCCTCCTCCATTGATTCTGTCTGTGGAGGAGGAGTTTCCAGGCACGGGGTAGGTGTTGGGTCACTGGTTTCAGCTGCCTCCCCTTTTTTCTCCTTCTCAGATACACTTTCCTCGCTGCGGTGAGGGTTGCTTGTCTCTTTTCCAGCACCAGACGCCTTCGTCGGTCCTTCTCCCGGTCTTTCCTTGGACCTTGCTGCCTGTGCATAACTGAGGCAGCGTTTGGGGCAGGTCTTGTAGAGGTGGCCTGCTGCACCGCACAAGTTGCAGCACTTACTCTGCTTACAGTCCTTGGTCTGATGGCCTTCCTTCTTGCAGTTCTTACATATAACCGTGCTGCAGTTAGCTGCCACGTGACCAGATTTGCCACAGGTGCGACAAACTCTGGGCTGCCAGCGTAAACCAAGAAGCCTCAAATTCCCCCGATAGCGAAGCTGGAGGGTGGATGGATGATGGCTCCACTGGCATCGACTTTCAAGGTCACCTTGACTTGCCGCTTGCTGGTCCAAATCCCAAATGGGTTCTTGACATCAGTGCTGCCGCTGGCCACCTCGACGGACCTGGCGAGAAAGGTGAGTACATCCACCACAGGAACATTGGGGGTTGTAGAGGTGAATTGTCACCATCCGGTCACGTTGTGTTGGAAGCGTGAAGAGTGGCTCCGCTTTGAGAATGGACAGCGGCGCCAGGTTCCCTTTCTCCTTGAACACCTTCAGGAAATTGATGCATGCCACCACATTCTTAAACGTCACGTCAAAATATCCACTGCTGGGGATGTCCTGCAGGCAGAAGATGTCCGTAGCTTGGAATCCACAGCAATCGATGAGGATTTTCTTGATGAGGAAGGTGTGATGAACCAGTGCATCTCCTTCCTTGTCCTTTATCACCACCCGAACAGTGTTACGCACTCCCTGGCTTGAAGCTTGAAGATTGGTTATAGCCATTTTATTCAAAGCATACCCAGGATCAAAAGCCACTGATCATGGTTTCTCCCCTGCCAGATAAGTATCAAGCGTTGCCTCTTTTTTTTTTCCAAAATATACTTCATTCATAGAAAACTGTAAAAAATACATTGCCAAACAGTTTCAAACAGCACCAAAAAATACAAACATTGCAAGGGAGATCGGTTTCCTTCAATACAATCATGAGTTGCTTCACAACTTTTCATTTCACATTTGTCATGCCAATTACATTTTTACATTTACAGCAAATGAAAATTTTCCCGATACAGTTCGAGGGGTTTCCCATGGATCCAGCCCCTCAGTTCAGCTTGGTGGGGGGACCTTACACTGTGGTCTTTCCCCAATGAGCCTTTGCTGCGGCTGCCCCAAACTTTAGTGCATCCCTCAGCATGTAGTCCTGGACCTTGGAATGTGCCAGTCTGCAACATTCGGTGGTGGACAACTCTTTGCTCTGGAAGACCAGCAAGTTTCGGGCAGACCAAAGGGCGTCTTTCACCGAATTGATGGTCCTCCAGCAGCAGTTGACGTTTATCTCGGTGTGCGTCCCTGGGAACAGCCCGTAGAGCATAGACTCCTGTCTTACAGAGCTGCTTGGGATGAACCTCGACAAAAACCACTGCATCTCTTTCCACACCTGCTTTGCAAAGACACATTCCAGGAGGAAGTGGGCAACCGTTTCTTCCCCACCACAGCCACCGCGGGGGCATTGCGCAGAGGGGGGCGAGACTTCAGGCGTGCAGGAAGGATCTGATGGGGAGGGCCCTTCTCACCACCAGCCAAGCTACATCTTGGTGCTTGTTTGAAAGTTCTGGTGATGAGGCATTCTGCCAAGCGTTGCCTCACTCATCTTGAAGGACTCGCTCATCTTTTAGTGTTGGGAACAGCCCTTAAACAGAGGGTTGACTGCACCCTCTCTTGTCTGCTCTTCTTAGTAGTGGCAAAAGCTACAAATGGGTTGAGATGCCTTTTGAGCCTTTCGAAAGGCTTTCAGAAGTTTTGTTGCTCTATTGTGACACTTCCTTCTAATTGTCTCATCCCTTTAAATTTCACTTGCATGTAAATTTCCAGTCTAACTGCTCATCACATGCATCTGAATCTGTGAATAATTATGCAAATATGGACAGAAGAAATTTGAATATTATTAGCATTTCACCATTCTGGTGGGATTAGCACCGGTACTTGATAGACTAACATACACCTGTAGATAAAAATTGGATATGTGTCCATTTAGGGAAATATATGCAAATTGGAATCAGATAGAAAAAAAGGTTAGAAAAAAAGCTGTTGAAAATGTGATGTACAAACCAAATGGTTATATGGCCTTTTTGCAAGGCAAGAATTAACTTCTTTTAACCTGCAGATGGTTTAATGTGTCTGATGTGAGGGTTCCATACATATAGTAAATGATGCACGGATTCTGATCAGAAATTTGGACTTGTAGCAAATGCCAAATTTCCTGTTTCTTTTCTATCAAAGCATTTTTCCGTTTTCTCAAGACACAAAGATTCATTCAGATTTTTTGAGGAGGAAACGAAGGTAAAATTACTGCCCTGGCACTGTAATTACATTCTCACATGAGTTCCAATCCTTCTCTTAGTATCAGATAACTCAGTAAGATGACACTCTAAGATTATGCCTTTGATATTTCTCTTTGTAGTTTTTCACTACAATTTCTGTCTCAGATTCATGGAATACAAATAAGTCCATGAATGTAATTATTAAAACATTATAGATATGATAAATTAAATTTTAAATACATATGTAAATGCATAGATAATTTCCTGAAACATGAAAGGCACTTATTAAGATAATGAGCTAGAAATCTGACCACCCAGTATCCATTTTTCAGGCGCTAAATGACTTCCTAAGCATCCAATATGACTCGCAGTCACATATTTAGCCTGTCACAGATTCACCCATGCCTGCTGTTCTGGACAACAGGTACTATTTATATGTGGCCTGTTTTTCCTTAAATGTTCAATTTTTCTTTATTATTCTAACCAAGTTTGACACAATTACTTGAATTTTTTTTTAGAGTTTAATTGGGGAATAAAGACAGAAGGTGATTTCTTTCATGAAAAACAAACCAGTTTTTGGAGTTATTCTGATATTGCTCAAAGTTGATATGCAGGTTCGAATAATTTATAATGTTCTGTTACAGACATGTTAGAAGTGGTGTGGGTAGTTTCCACTTTTCACCTCTCTACTGACCGCAGATAGTGTTTTTGAAAAAATAGTGTTTTAGTCCCTGAGTGTTTAAGGGTCAAATAAGCAGACAAATGACAGGTTTTCTTGTAGGTTTAAAAAGAAAGATAACTATTTATTAAAACAATACCCTAAAATGTTTGCAACCTCGTCCACTCATGCATTCACTCATGCATTCACACATGCATTCACAGAAGAAAAGATAGAGAGTAGAGGGTAGCATGCAACTAGAGTCTGATTGTTGTAAAGAGAGCTCACTTTGAAACCTCTTTGGCTTTCCTGGAAGAATATTTAACAGCGTTGTAGGCCTGAATGCTTCTCGTCTTGGAATTGATGAAGTGTCTCACACTCCTTTGGTTAAAACTCAGTCCGAAGTTGGTGGTGTAAGTCCTGGTTCAATTTCTCAGATGGGGAGTTTTCAAGGTCACCTTGCACTCTCTCTGCCTCAGCACTTTAAATATGGTGCTGGCAGGGCTACTTGCTTAGCTGGATCGATCTCCCAGCTTCTCTGGTTCGAATGGCTTTCTGTCCCATTCTGTCTGAGAAATGGGTTTCGGTCAAATGACTCAAGACGCTCTCCCCTGGAGTGTTCATACAATGTCTCAAGATGTGAGGACCATTGTTACATAATGGCGTCTGAACATGGTCCATTTTGATAAAAGGCCCATCTTGGCCTTGGCATTGGAGTCAGTCTGTCTGCAAAAGCCCTTTGCTAGCCCAATTTTTGATGATAGGAGTCTTTAGCATGGTGTAGGCTGTTTTACACATCATTGTGCCTCCTCAAGGCAATTCCAGACATTTATAATGGCCTTGTCTTCAACAGACAAACATGTTGATTGGCAGAACAGGAGGGGATCACCTGACCTCTCCCTTCATGTTGCCAGGTAGCAAAGTGTCCATTTTCCTGTAGCTTGGATCAACAGTTTACTTTTATTTCATATTTCATCACTGCTCCCTCTGGGAGCATAAAAATTCTGGCTACCATTATACTACTACAAAGTCCAAAGATGGCCTTTGCTATAAAGAGTAGATTTTCTGTATCATTTTAATGTTCTAAACATGGGCCAGTAGATAAAAAAATAACCATTACCTTACAAGGTTTACAGTGCTGATACATCCTTTAACTCTTGTGAAATTGAATACTTTTTAGAGCTTGCAAAATTTCATGTCTTGTCTTTAGTTGTGCAGGTTTAAATACAACATTGTGTGATAAGTGATACTATCTGACCCAATAGATAGCAGGGTGTCTTTCTTAGTTATTTTTGGGCACCAGTGTATTGTGGTTAAACTGAATTTCTATGGAGATGTAAACACTGGATTTTATTTATATCTCCAAAGCCTGTCTAGTCTTTCTAGATGTTTGTTATCCATTTGAAATCTTTTAACCGTCAACAAATTTCATAAGTTATGTGTTGTATAAATCTTGCATACAATGTGTATTTTTGCCTCTCTTGAATGTCTTATATGTCCCTTATATGAATGTGACTATGTTTAAATGAAGCACTTGTATTTTCCAGATGCAAAATATTTACTTAAAAGTATTTCCTTACCTTGGAAACCAAAAGGTTATTATTATAAAACTTGTAATTCCTTTTTTTCTTCTCATCTCTGCCGAAGTCACTGACTCTTTCTGCGGTATGGTTCCATGAGCAGTGACAGCTCTCTGGTAACTCTCCCATTTTTCTTATATGAGCCTTGGATATTTTTCTTGGGCAAGACTAGATGGTGAGCTTTAGCAGGTTATGGCAGACTGATGCTGTTCTCACCAGACATCCACTAATGTACACTTCTTGGCTAGGGTCACTGGATAGTGAACAGGAGTGAGGACTGTGGCTGATTTGCGTCTTCCAAACATAGTGCCCTGAGATCAATTGTGACATCAATTGCTGCCTGACTGACAGCAGTCTGTCCTTGTTGCGATTAACACAGACCACAAATCAAGCCTGACACTTTCTGGTCCATATAATTTAATACTACACTTATTCAAGTTATCCAACTTAATTTATGAAATCCTGTTTATAGTGTTACAACCAGGTGAGAAGGGATCTAGGGCTTCCTCTCAGCCTTTACTTGGTCTTACCGTAAAAGGATTTAATTTTAAACACACTTTTTAGCTCCCCCTTGGTGAATCCTTGTTCACTGCTTTCCAATTATAAGGCATAGAAACCAGCCAAACAGGTTTTCTTAGGTTTAAAGAAGAAAGGTTAAACTTTATTAAACTTAAACTCTAATTCTTTTAACGCCTACGGATACGCGATGTGCCCACGCTAGCATGGATACGCAATACACACATGCAGATAGAGACAAAAAAGAGCAGAAGCAATAAGTGGAAAAGTTTGAGGCAATATCTGAAGATGGTTTTGGTTACTGTTCTTACAGCTCACTGTAGAGTCCTTGATTGTAGGTAGGTCTTGCTTTTCATTGGGGCCCAGTATTCTTCTTAAACTTTGTTCGATGTAGGAGACTTTTCTTTCTTAAGGTTCACTTGTCTTCAGTGGGTTTGGAGTTCCATGAGAAAGAGATGGGAGCAGACAGGAGAGGTCTTCTCATTCCAGGAGCAAACAATCTCTGAGTTCAAAAACAATCTGTACAATTTTTTAAAAACTCAGGTTGCCCAGCAGGTAGTCATGTGACTAGATGGTTTGACCACATCTGTTTGTGAATTTGGCCATCTTAGCAGTCATCCTGGAATGTGAGCTTCCTCACCTTCAATGTCTGGTGATCAAAGTCCATTGTGGGTTGAATGTGCCAGGGAATGGTCCTTTGTCTCCACAAGCACTGTCTGTTAGTATGTATATGTTTTTTCCAGCTACTGCTGATCTGTTTAACAAGTCATTTCCTCGCTCCAGCAACAGTTTAAAATCAATGTTTATATGACAAAATTAATATGCCTCATTCTTGGCAGGTGGGGGTCTGCATGATAATAGTATATGCTTGCTTGCTAGCTGCATTTGTGTGAGAAAACACTATCTCAAATCCTGTGCATAGCTGACCATGTAAAGTTGTTAAGCATAAAAAAATTCTTAATCCCTTTTATTCTGAGTTATCCACAAGGAAAATCGGAACTATATCACGGCTGTATTTATAATCTGACAGCAATCAGACCAAGATTCCCAAACTAGACATTACGGACTAGTCAGAAGACTCTTTAGTATAGAATGGTCATGTAAAGAAACAAAAGGCTGGGTTTCAAGGCTCTCTGTTATGCTGAAAATTAGCATAGGGAAAACCTTGTTGGTTTGATTCTCAAAAGAAAAAAGTAAGCGTATATTCATTGCTTATGTTCAGTGTGAATCATTTAATCAGTAAATTTGTCTAGTTTATAAACCCTGAGCTGCTGTCTGATAAAGTATATATTACATTCTTCCTCTTTCTGGAAGTTAGTTTGATCATTTGTCACCATGTGAATGCATTCCAATAAGCTGGAGTACAGTGAAAAGTGTTCACTGTTCGACTTCGAGGTCTTATTACACTTACCCAGTTTGGGCCTTCTCTGGTTTAAGATCCATTTACAGGAGTGGACAGTGAGGCTGAAGCTAAGGAAAATGTTTATTATTGGCAAGGCTCCTTCGACAGCACCTTCCAAACCTGCAACCGCTATCACCTAGAAGAACAAGACGCAGATGCATGGGAACACCACCACCTGCAAGTTCCACTCCAAGTCACACACCATCCTGTGTTGGAACTATAATTGCTGTTTCTTCACTGTCGCTGGGTCAAAATCCTGAAACTCCCTCCCTAATAGCACTGTGGGTGTACCGCACCACATGGACTGCTGCAGTTCAAGAAGGCAGGTCACCACCACATTCTCAAGGCCACTTAGGGATGGGCAACAAATGCTGGCCTTGCTGGCAACGCTTACATCCTATGAATGAATTAAAAAAAAAATCTAAATGCATAACAATGCCACACAAGAAACTTGTGTGACGGTCAAGGTTCATTGTATTAAAAGTAAAGTAGAAGCATGAATAAAAGACTGCTGAAGGATAGAAAGCAGAGAGCCAGATGAAATGAACACTTTTTTTTTGGTTTGACAAAATAGCGAGTAGAATGCCATCTTGTTTTCCATAGACATAAGTGATTTGGGTATAAGCAAAGAGAACTATTACCAAGATTTCCTCCTCACTATTTATGACACCACCAATTTTCGTGTCATCTGCGAACTTACTTATCATACTTCCTATATTCACGTCTAAATCATCAATGTACACTACAAACAGCAAGGGTCCCAGCACCGATCCCTGCGGTACACCACTCGTCACAGGCTTCCAATCGCAACAACAACCCTCGACCATCACCCTCTGCCTCCTGCCACTAAGCCAATTTTGGATCCACTTTGCCAAATTGCCCTGAATCCCATGGGCTCTTGCCTTCTTAACTAATCTCCCATGCAGGACCTTATCAAAAGCCTTACTGAAGTCCATGTAGACTACATCAACTGCTTTACCCTCATCTACACATCTAGTCACCTCCTCCAAAAATTCAATCAAGTTAGTTAGGCACGATCTCCCCCTGACAAAGCCATGCTGACTATCCCTGATTAATCCCTGCCTCTCCAAGTGGAGATTAATCCTGTCCCTCAGACTTTTTTCCAATATTTTCCCAACCACTGACGTTAAACTCACAGGCCTGTAGTTACCTGATTTATTCCTGCTACCCTTCTTGAATAATGGCACCACATTTGCTGTCCTCCAGTCCTCTGGTACCTCTCCTGTGACCAGAGAGGATTTGAAAATTTGTGTCAGAGCCGCTGCTATCTCCTCCCTTGCCTCACATAACAGCCTGGGATACATCTCATCTGGGCCTGGGGATTTATCCACTTTTAAGCCCGCTAAAACCATTAATACTTCCTCCCTTTCAATGCCAATATGTTCAAATATATCACAGTCCCCGGCCCTGATCTCTACACCTCCATTGTCCTTCTCCATAGTGAACATAGATGCAAAGTAATCATTTAAAACCTCACCTATGTCCTCCGGTTCCACACACAGATTGCCACTTTGGTCCCTAATGGGCCCCACTCTTTCCCTCTTGCCCTTAATATACTTATAAAACGCCTTAGGATTTTCCTTTATCTTGCCCACCAGTGTTTTTTCACGTCCCCTCTTCGCTCTCCTAATTACTTTTTTTAGTACCCTCCTACACTTTCTATACTCCTCTAGTGCCTCCGCTGTTTTCAGCGTTCTGAATCTGCCATGAGCCTCCTTTTTTTTCCTGTTTTTCTTTTTTAATTTTTAATTTTTTGCCTATTTATCCACAATTTTTGGTAGGGCGTTCCATGTTCTAACAATATCTTCCTTCAAGACATTTCTCCTAAAGTCTTCTTTCATTCTTCACATGTTTATTTTAAACTGATTCCTCCTACTTGCTATCTTATTCACCAGTACAAATAGTTTGCCCTTACTTGCTTTATCAAAATCACTTGTAATTTTAAACACCTCTATTAGAACTCCACATAAACTTCTTTGTTCTAATAGAAAGAAAGAGTTGCATTTATATCATGTCTTTCATGACCTCAGGATGGCCCAAAGCACTTTACAGCCAACAGAGTACTTTGAAATACAGCCACCATTGTAATATAGGAAATTGCGCAGCCAATTTGCGCACAGCAATCACCTTACACAGCAATGTTTTAATCACCAGATAATCTCTTTTTGTGATGTTGATTGAGGGATAAATATTGGCCAGGGCATCAGGGATAAATGCTCTGCTCCTCTTAAAACTATTGTCATTGCATCTACCAGTGAGCACAGCTGGAGCCTCGGTTTAACATTTCATCTGAAAGGTGAAACCTCCAACAGTGCACAACTCCCTCAGTACTTCACTGGAGTATCAGCCTAGATTTTTGTGTTCAAGTTTCAGGAGTTGAACGTGAACCCACAATCTTCTAACTCCGAGGCTACCAAATGAGCCACAGCTGATGCTTAACAAATCAAGATTCCAGTTTCTTTAGTCTCTTATCCCTGGTATCATCTTAGTAAATTTCTTCTACACCCTCTTCATGGCCTTGACAGTTTTTCTAAAGTACTAAAGTAAGGACACAAAACTGGCCATATTATTCTCACTGTGGCTTCACCAATGATTTGTGCACATTTAGCTTTTGTATCCTATGTCCACATTTATAAAACACAGGATTCTGTATGTTTTTTAAGCTTTATCATCTTATCCTCCCATATTTAAAGAGTTGTGAATTTAAACCTCTAAGTTTCTCAGCTCCTCTACTCCTTTAAAGTTTCACCATTTACTTTAAACGCCTACTTATTTTTCCTCCCAAAATATATAAAACCTCACATTTCTGTGCATTAAATTTCATTTGATATGTATCTACCAAAACTACTAATTTGTTCATGTCCTAATGATATCATTTATCATCCTTTTCAGTTAGCCACATACTATTTTTGTGTCATTTGTAATTTTGGTTTTGTATTTTAGAGGAGAAGTAATCCAAACTCTGATCCCTGGGGACACTATTGTTTACATTCCTCTACTTTGAAAATTACTCACTGTTTTCTTCCAGTCACCAACTTCCTAATCATGCTGCTATGCTCTATTTAATACCATTTTATTCAATTAACCTCATGGGTGGCACCTTTATGTCCTTTCTATGATAGGGTACACAAGGCTTTAAGTGTGTCTTGGGCAAATTTGCAATCATGTTCTTGTCAAGTCTCCATATAAAACTATCACTCTTATGGAGGGAACAGTGATGAAATATGCAATGACTGGAGGACTTATGAAATAAAAGTCAACTGTTGAACTGAACTCCAAAAAGAGGATGCATTTCTGCCACAAGACAAGATGGAGTAGAGGTCAGGTGACCCCTCCTGTACTGCCAATAAACATGTTTGCCTGTTGAAGATGAAACCCATTATCCATGTCTGAATTAGCTGTGGGGAAAACACTGTTACAACCAGGTGAGAAAGGGGTCTAGGGGTTCCCTCTCAGTCCTGGTTTGACGGTAACGGTTTAATTTTTAAAACACTTTATAACTTCCCCTCAGTGAATCCTTCTTCGCTGTTTTCCAATTGTAATAGTAAAGAAACCAATCAGACAGGTTTTTAGATTTAAACAAGAAAGGTGTAAATTTATTGCCTTAAAACTTTAATTCGGTTAAAACTAATAAAAATACGCAACGCGACCACGCTGGCATGCATAGGTGATAAACACACGCAGATAGAGACAGAAAAGGGGAAAGAATCAAGGGGAAAGATTTGAAGAAATAGCTGGAGTTCATTTACTGTCTTTTGTGTTTTATGTAAAGTCTTTGATTGCGGTTCTATCTTGCCGTCTTGTTGGGTGGTTTTCTGTCTTCTTGAAATCCAGTTGCACTTTCTTCTTTTCATGAGAGAGGGGGAGGTGCTCTCGTTTCAAGTTCAGTTGCAGTCTAACTTCAAACTGTTCTGTGAACACAATTCAAACCAAACCTGGGCCAGCAGGTCGGTCATGTGACTAGCTCCCCACCTGGATTGTTTGTGGATTCTTTCAATCTCAGTAGACATCCTCTGTAGGGGGTCTGGAACACTAGCTTTCACAGCCTCAATGTCTTTTGATCAAAATCCATTTGGGTTAATTGAATCAGGGAGCAGTTTTATTGACTTTTCCAGGCAACTGTCTCTTAGAATGCAGGTACAGCCATGTTTTAGTCCAGTGAGCGTTTAAAATTTATGTTCCATATGACAAAATTAATTTTCCTCATTCTTGGCAGGTGGGGTTTCCATCATACCTCCACAACAGTGGAATAAAATGCAATTTTTAGAAGAGCATTTCTTTAAAAAAAAACTAGAGAGTAGAGTAAGTACAGGGAAGCACACATTATCTCTCTCATTCGTTCTCATTCATTCAGAAATCCTAAAAATTGTTACTGCCTGTCTTTTCTTGGTAGCAGTGCTGCTTTAAGCTGCCCTTTTTGGCATCCCCATAAACGTGATTTTTGGGGAAGTGTTTCAGTTTGCACATTTCCATGACTGCCTAGGGTGTCTTTGTTCCTGTTGAAATCTACAGGGCAGGGTTAGATTTAACTAGCCCTAGGTTGGAGTTCTGCCCATGGGAGCTGGCAGTGGGTGGATCCATTCTGAACTCTCTTTCAGTGCTTTGATGAGTCATGCAAGGGCTTTTCACCTTAGGGAATGGTCGGTTCCATTTTCTCCTGATTGTGGGGGTAAATTCCTTGCTAATCTTCCCTTTGTCCTCTGGTACACTCTTGCTTGCAGGTACTTGTCCAGATTCTACTGCACTCCCCTGCGGCACTTTGACTAGGTGAGCCCTCTTGAGGACTTTCTTTATCTCTGCAGGTTTCTGTAAATGCTGTTAGCACCTCTGGTGGGGTGTTTCTAGAGTCTGCATTTACATAGGAGGATGTGGGGTCTAATTTTTCAAACATTTCAGGGTTGGCTGACCGGACAGTAGGGGCTTCCATTTGGGAATCCTCCAGGAATTCCTTTAACCTGTCCTTTTTGTCCCCTTTTCCCCTTTGCTCTCTAACCATTTTCCAGCCCTGTGCCTGTCTGTCCTCTTTTGTTCTCTGCAGGGGTCCCTCACAATTCAGCAGCCCTCTGCTGGAGGGTCCTCCAAAAAATTGATACAGGACTTAGGGGTACGGATTTCACTGTAGGTTGGGGTTTCCCCTCAACCTGGCACATGTGGCAACTCCTACAGTACTCCCTCACATCTTTGTGGAGGTTTGGCCAGTCAAACTGCTGTCTTATGTGGGCTTTGGTTTTCTTTTACCGACATGTACAGCCACTGTAATCTCATGGGCCATTCTTAATATTTCTCTCCAGTACCTCTGTGGCACCACTAACTGGTGAACTACTGTCCACTCCTTGCTCTCAGGTCTGCGAGGAGAACTCCACTTCTTCATCAGTACCTCATTCTTTAAATAGTAGCAGTCAGGAACTCCCTCTGCTAACTTTCTCAATAGTGGATCAGCTCGCTGAGCTTTGGCTAGGGAAGATTCATTTCATTTATTCCCTGGATCTTCTAACTTTCCAAAGAAAGTCTCATACAGACAGACCTTATAGTCATCTGCCTGCAGTGCCAATTCAGTCTCCTCTGGGGAACTGGTTTGGTCATAGCCCGATTCGCTACACATGCAGGAGAGCTGCAGGGGACCATCTCCTGCCACTGCCCTGTCTGTCTGGCCTCCTGCGGTCTCTCTTTCATTACTGAGGAAGCTACCACCTTCGCCCCCGCCAGATCATTATCTAGAAGCGGGTCAACCCCGTCCACAGGCAAAGTAGGGACAATCCCTACGGTCACCGATCCTGAAACTAGGTCGCACTCCAAGTGCGCCCAATGTAATGAAACAGATATACACTGCCCTCCAATAGCATTCACCACCATTCTGGTATTTACTGCACTCTCTGGGGCAAAGGTCAGGCCTTTTCCCAGTAAAAGAGATTTTGTGGCCCCTGTGTCCCTGAGGATTACCATGGGCTTGCTTGCCAAACTCGAGGGGTATGGGATTACTCTCCCTTCAGACACGACGTCCTGATAACCTTCAGGACTCCTATTATATTTTCCTGCATTTACAGCAGTACGTTTCCTGGGCCTTACTGCTGCTGCAGTTAAAGCCAGAGCTTGTTCAGCTGTGCTTTTCATTAGGGTCCTTTCTCCTTCACTGAGCAGGTGTGCCCTGATTAACCCTACAGGCTTTCCCTGTAGTTTCCAGCAGTCAGCTCTTAGATGACCTGCTTTATTACAATGGAAGCACACAGGTCTCTGGGTCTCACTCCTGCTTACAGCACTATCCTATTTGGCTGGAGGAGGGCCCCCGGGATCTCCTGCTTTTCTTTCTCTCCCAGGACTGCTTGGGCTTCTGTCACCTTCCCACCCTTTGTCCTTTTCGGATTTGTGGGGGTGACTAGGAAAGGTTTTTCCCTAGGGAACCAACTTGTAGATGAGAGCAAACTCATCAGCCAGAACTGCGGCTTGCCGGGCACTCTGAACATTTTGTTCTTCTACACGGGTCTTCATTGGAGAGTGGGAGAGAATTTTTAAATTCTCCAATAGAATAGGTTCTTTCTTTCTCTCCTGTCTTTCTTTCTCTTTCTCCTGCCTCTCTCTTTTTCTTTCCCCATCTTCTAATTCAAGTTTCCTCTGTTCCAATTGTATCTTTGCTAGCAATACCCTGTCGGAGTCTATTTCTAACCCTGTTTCTGCTTCTTCAGATTCAAGGGAAAAATGGTTGGCCACTAGCCTTAGGAGTTCAGACTTCCTAGCCTTGCCACACTGATCCCACACTGCTCAGCCATTTTTCTCAACTCTTCCATAGACAGTGCTTTTAACTTATCCCAAGTTACTTCACCCTGGCTTGGAGAGTTACTGGTTTCAGTCACAGACATGTTAATATTCTAACACACATAACCACAAGAAAACCTGTATTGAAATCTTTTCTCTTTTTGATTGGGGTCAATTTGACTTCCTACTTCCAATTTCCCTCATTTGTCTCTGGGTCGAATCTGGACGCTAGCCCCCAAATTTCTGTTACGACCAGGTGAGAAAGGGATCTAGGGATTCCCTCTCGGCCTTTTCCTGGTTTGACCGTAACAGGGTTTAATTTTTAAACACACTTTGTTTTTGGTAACCCCTCAGTGAATCCTTCTACACTGCTGTCCAATTGTAATGGCACAGAAATCAACCAGACAGGTTTTCTTAGATTTAAACAAGAAAGGTGTAAGTTTATTAACCTTAAAACTCTAATTCGGTTAAAACTACTAAAAATACGCAACGCGACTACGCTAGCATGCATACGCGATGAATGCACACGCAGATAGAGACAGAAAGAAGAAAGATTCAAGGGGAAAGGTTTGAAGCAATAGCTGGAGTTCATTTACTGTCTTTTGAGTTTGATGTAGTCTTTGACTGCAGTTCGATCTTGCCATCTCGTTGGGGTCCAGTACTCTTTCAAACTTGTTTCGATGGTTTTCTATCTTCTTGAAATCCAGTTGCACTTTCTTCTTTTTGTGAGAGAGAGAGAGAGGGTAGGGGGAGATGCTCTTGCTTCAAGTTCAGTTGCAGTCAAACTTCAAACTATTCTGTGAACACAATTCAAACCAAACCTGGGCCAGCAGGCCAGTCATGTGACTAGCTCCCCACCTGGATTGTTTGTGGATTCTTTCAATCTCAGTAGACTTCCACTGTAGGGGGTCTGGAACACTAGCTTTCACAGCCTCAATGTCTTTTGATCAAAATCCATTTGGGTTAATTGAATCAGGGAGCAGTTCCATTGACTTCTGCAGGCAACTGTCTCTTAGAATGGAGTTGCAGCCATGTTTTTAGTCCAGTAAGAGTTTAAAATTTATGTTCCATATGACAAAATTAATATGCCTCAGGTGGGGTTTCCATCACAACACATTGAAATAAAAAACAGCCTATTCCATGCTAACAACGCCTATCTGCAGGAATGGAGCTAACAAAGATATTTGCAGACTGACTTTGCAGTCAAGACCAAGATAATAAAAGGGAAATAGCACCACTTTAGCGGAATGGACTACATTCAGACGCCCTCATCTAACAATGGTTCCCTTATCCTGGAACAATGTATGAATCATCCCAGAGGAGAGAGCCCTTAGTCACCTGATCGACATCCCAACCTGCCAAGTTTCTACCTTAAAAGGTTTCTCTCTGGAGATAGAGGGGAAGAACAACAGAACAGCCAGGAGAAAGCTTTTCCAGCCAGAACAGCTGTGAGACTGTTTCAGCTAAACAAGGAGCCACACTGATAACATCTTTAACTACTGCAGCAGAGAAATTGCAAGGTGACTTTGGAATTCTCCATCTGTGAAAGTGAACCAGGATTTCCATCATCGACTTTGAATTGAGGCTTAACCATAAGGTTAATTGCTACCCAGGTTAATAGGGCTGTTAAGAAGGCATATGGTGTGTTAGCTTTTATTAGAAGGGCGAACGAGTTTCGGAGCCACGAGGTCATGCTGCAGCTGTACAAAACTCTGGTGAGACCGCACCTGGAGTATTGCGTGCAGTTCTGGTCACCGCATTATAGGAAGGATGTGGAAGCTTTGGAAAGGGTGCAGAGGAGATTTACTAGGATGTTGCCTGGTATGGAGGGAAGGTCTTACGAGGAAAGGCTGAGGGACTTGAGGTTGTTTTCGTTGGAGAGAAGGAAGAGGAGAGGTGACTTAATAGAGACATATAAGATAATCAGAGGGTTAGATAGGGTGGATAGTGAGAGTCTTTTTCCTCGGATGGTGATGGCAAACACGAGGGGACATAGCTTTAAGCTGAGGGGTGATAGATATAGGACAGATGTTAGAGGTAGTTTATTTACTCAGAGAGTAGTAGGGGCGTGGAATGCCCTGCCTGCAACAGTAGTAGACTCGCCAACTTTAAGGGCATTTAAGTGGTCATTGGATAGACATATGGATGAAAATGGAATAGTGTAGGTCAAATGGTTTCACAGGTCGGCGCAACATCGAGGGCCGAAGGGCCTGTACTGCGCTGTAATGTTCTAATTCTAATTCTAAAAAAAAGGAGCCTGTGACACTTCTTTTTCAAGACAACAGACATTCAGGCCTGCACTGCTGAAAGATTTCCTCCCAAAAAGCTTCTAAAGGTTTTTTTAAATTAAAAAAACAATGAATTATTTTACAGCAATTGGATTCGAATTGCATGCTACCCTCTGCTGTCTATCTTTTCTTATGTGTGTGAATGCGTGAGTGGGTGAGGTCACAAACATTTTTCGGTTATTGCGTATAAATATTTTTTTTTTAAACCTACGAGAAACCTGTCATTTGTCAATTTATTTGAGCCTTAAAACACTTGGGGTCTAAAACACTATTTTTAAAACAATATCGGGGTCAGTTGAGAGGTGAAAAGTGGAGGTCAGCTACATCACTTCCCATCTGTCGGTAACAAAACTCAGAATCACGTGCCCTTTAATGGCAAAGCCTGCTCTTAAAGATCTTTGGATGCAAAACTCATTTGTGTAGTGCCGGTACTTGGCTTTCTCGGGGGCAGGCGGCGCCACTGGTTGCTACCTGCATGTGCATGCAGAAGTCCCATGCATGTAGTTCTGTGTTGTAGCTTCAACAGATTGGTATCTCTTTTCAGTTATGCCTGGTGCTGCTCGTAACATGCTCTCCTATGCTCATTGAATTGGCATTGTCCTGAGGTCACACAGCCCAGCTGGCTGATGTGATGCCTGGATCCCAAATTTGAGAAACACAGGTCCTGCCACACCTATGTTGTCCACTCTTGAAAAAGCATGAAACAGCAAGATGGGCCCTGCAGCGGCGTTATTCAAAGGGCCATGCACCTTGATGTCACTCAAGATAAATTTTTGGAACTTTGGCATGGCAAGTGTCTGAAAATACTGTGGGGTGTTTTTGGAGGTGTTTTAGTGAATTCCTAGATTTGTCAGACAGTGTTGTCACATCCTCACAGCGGAGCCAGAGGAGTAGCTGATCTGCACACACAAAGGCAGGAACAGGTATCGGGGCAGCAGTGCCAGTGTCCCTGAATGTCGTCAGAGCTCATAGCATTGCTGTATCCAATGCCTTTAGTCATTTCTTGATAGCACGTAGAGTGAATCGAATTGTCTGAAGACTGGCATCTATAATGGTGGGGACTTCATGAGGAGGCCAAGATGGATCATCCACTCGGGATTTTGGTTGAAGATGGTTGCAAATGTTTCAGCTTCGACTTCTGCAATGATGTGCTGGGCTCCCCCCTCAATGAGAATGGGAATGTTCATGGAGACTCCTCCCCTTAGTTGTTTAATTGTCCACCACTATTCACGACTGGATGTGGTAGGGCAGCAGAGCTTTGATCTGATCCATTGGTTGTGCGATCGTATAGCTATGTCCATAGGATGCTGCTTCCACTGTTTGGCATGCATGTAGTTCCGTGTTGTAGCTTCAGCAGGTTGGCATCTCATTTTAATTATGCCTGATGCTGCTCGTAACATGCTCTCCTATACTCGTCATTGAATCAGGGTTGGCCCAAGGTTACAGATAGTGGTTGAATGCAATTCTGCTGCTGCTGATGGCCCACAGCACCTCATGGATGCCCAGTTTTGAGCTGCTGGATCCCGTTCTGAGTCTATCCCATTTAGCATGTTGGTAGTGCCACACTACACAATGGAGAGTGTCCTCAGTGTGAAGAAGGGACTTCCTCTCCACAAGGATTATGCAGTGGTCACTCCTACCAGTACTGTCATGGACAGATGCATCTGCGATGGGTAGATTTGTGAGAACGTGGCCAAGTAGGTTTTTTTCCTTGTGTTGGTTCACTCAGTTGCTGCAGGCCCAATCTGGCACATATGTCCTTAGGACACAGTCAGCAGTGATGCTACCAAGTCACTCTTGGTGATGGACACTGAAGTCCCCCACCGAGAGTACGTTTTGTGTCCTTGCTACCCTCAGTGCTTCTTCCAAGTGGTTTTCAACATGGAGGAGCACTGATTCATCAGCTGAGGAAGGACAATAGGTGGTAATCAGCAGGAGGTTTCCTTGCCAGTGTTTGACCTGATGCCATGAGATGTCATGGGGTTTGGATTCAACGTTGAGGACTCCCAGGGCCACTCCCTCCCACTTGTATATCACTACACTACCATCTCTGGTGGGTCTGTCCTGCCAGTGGGACAGGACATTGGCTGTTGATGTTGGATGGGATGTTGATGGAGGAGTCTGGGACATTGGCTTTAAAGTATGATTCAGTGAGTAAGACTATGTCACGCTGTTGCTTGACTAGTCTGTGGAACAGCTCTCACAATTTTGGCACAAGTTCCCAGATGTTAGTGAGGAGGACTTCGCAGGATATGCCATTGTCATTTCCGGTGTCTGGTGGGTCAATGCTAGGTGGTCTGTCCAGTTTTATTCTTATTCAACTTTTCTAAAGTAGTTTGATACAACTGATTAGCTTGCTAGGCCATTTCAGAGGGTGGTTAAGAGTCACTCACATTGCTGTGGATCTGGAGTCACATGTGGGCCAGACCGGGTTAGGACAGCTGATTTCCTCCCCAAACAGCATCAGTGAACCATATGGGTTTTTCCAACAATCCAGTAGTTTCATGAAAACTATTAATGAGACCAGCATTTTATTCCAGATTTTATGGGAAGCAAGAGACCCATGGTCACACCATCAGCAGCTTTCTCCTCACACCAACTGCAGGAAGAGAGTGTGCCAGGAGTTGAGGGGGTGCAGAAGGAAGGAAGATGACATCATCCTCAATGTTTTCAGCCAGCACCATGATGCAGAGAACCTTCTCCTGTAGTGCTCAGGAGACTCAGGTGTCCTTATTTCCACCCCTCTCTTCCACCCCAGCCTCTGTTCTGCTCCCTTCTATTGTGTGCCACCTTGTCCTGCAAGAGAGGGGCAGGATGTCAGTGGTTGTACAGTGCTATGTTTGGGTGATGTGATTGCCATACCTGAATAGTTGCTTGTATGTGGCTGCAATGAGAGGCTGGCAGCATTTGTAGATATGTGATGGTGAGGTGAAGTATCTGGATGTTAGGCGTGAGTTCCGAATGCCAGCAGTATGCGAGGTTGATGGTGTGGTGGATGGGAGATGTCATGTGCAGATGCATTTACTGACGCTGACTGCCCACTTGACATCATCAGAGCTTTTGTGGCATTTCTGCCAGGTCCTCCGGTCCAGACTCTGGGAGCTGACCTTCCTGGCTTCCTGTTCCCACTCCCTCCTGAGGGTCTCCTGGCCCCCCAGTGGGACTATGGCATCTCTTCTCATGCTGACCTGCAACACCAGTGCAAAAATTTGTCCATGACCGAGTGTTGCAGACTGGCACAATCCAAGGTCCAGGATACGTGCTGAGGGACGTACTAAAGCTTGGGGCAGCCTCTGCAAAGGCTCAATGCGGAAAGGCCGCTGTGTAAGGTCCTCCCGCCATAGTGAACCGAGGGTCTGGAACCTGTGTAAAACCTTTCGGGATGTATGCAGCAAAATGTTTTTTACTCTGTAATGCCAAAGTACATTGCATTTAAAATGGAATGGCAAGAATTGTGAGGCACTTCATGTTTCTGAATCGAAGAAATCTGATCTCTATTGTACTTTCCGAAATATGAAATTTGAACTGTTTTGAAATATATTTTTGGAAATTTTGATGGATAAAGTATATTTTGGGGAAAAAAAGTTTGAGATTAGCCAATTTAAACCCTGTATTCATTTAACTGGTATTAGGAAGCTTGTTTGTCAGTAGTTATTGTTATGGTTTGTGATGCAATACGACATTGTCTCTTTTATTTTGTTGCAAGAAGGAATGCAAGAGCAATTTTCTGTTTTATGCTCCATGCTGAGGAAAGGAACTCTTTCCCATTTCTGCGATCCGGTTTCAGTATCAAACATCAGTAAAAATTCCACCCCAAAAATGTGTATCAATTTCAATCTCAGCAGAGCGCCCTTTAATATGCTAGCATAAAGACTTATACTTTTTGAGCCATGAGTTCTTTGAGCAAGATTTCCATAGTATCAGCAAAGCTAGCATAAGAATTTTCAGCCTCACAATCACAGGAAAGTGGAGATAAGCCCAGGTGCTGGCTGGTTGGGCTCAATTGCCTGCTTCTATGTTGTAGCTTTCTAAGATTCAACAATATCATCAACAACAGCAACTTGCATTTACTTGGTGCCTTTAATGTCGTGTTACGGACAGAACAGAGTGAACTGAAACAAAAACAAGAAATGCTGGAATCACTCAGCAGGTCTGGCAGCATCTGTGGAAAGAGAAGCAGAGTTAACGTTTCGGGTCAGCGACCCTTCTTCGGAACTGACAAATATTAGAAAAGTCACAGATTATAAACAAGTGAGGTGGGGGTTGGGCAAGAGATAACAAAGGAGAAGGTGCAGATTGGACCAGGCCACATAGCTGACCAAAAGGTCACGAAGCAAAAGCAAACAATATGTTAATGGTGTGTTGAAAGACAAAGCATTAGTACAGATTAGGTGTGAATATACTGAATATTGAACAGCAGCAAGTGCAAACCTGAAGAAAAACAACCTGAAAAAAACAGTGGGTAAGCAAACTGAACAAACTAAGATGAAATGAAATAAATGCAAAAAAAGATTGTAAAAAATGTAAAAAGGAATGTAAAAAAAAAAGGAAGAAAAAATAACTAAAAATGACTAAAAATGAAAGTAAAGCTGTCATGCTCTGAAATTATTGAACTCAATGTTCAGTCCGGCAGGCTGTAGTGTGCCTAATCGGTAGATGAGATGCTGTTCCTCGAGCTTGCGTTGATGTTCACTGGAACACTGCAGCAATCCCAGGACAGAGATGTGAGCATGAGAGCAGGGGGGAGTGTTGAAATGGCAAGCAACCGGAAGCTCAGGGTCCTGCTTGCGGACTGAGCGGAGTGAACTGAAACGCCAGTTCCCTTCCCTTTACTGTCCATAATCAGTGTGTTTTGACAAGGAAGATGTGCGTGTTTCTTAACCCCTGTGTGTTTGGCCAATTTGAGTAACCAGTAGCACATTTTTCATGGTTTTAAATAAAGAGGATTATTTTTATTCACACGTTTATTCACACGTGACTCAACGTCACTCACTCACCACACACCAGAAAGAAAGCCATTAAAAAGGATAGTGCGCTTTTACCAATTGCAAACAAAGGGATAGTTTGTAAGTCACATGATTATGGCTTGTCTTGGGGAAAAGGCATGCGTTGCGGGCAAGGTGAGGAAGGCATTTTCACTCCTGAAGTGTAGTTAGGTGGGTTCAATAGCCAGAGTCATATATCGAAGTTGTTGCATTATTCGCTCAGAGAGTAGATTGTCAGCAGGTCACAAAGTTAGTTGCTTGTAGTCTCATTACCAGGAGGTCAGTTTTCTCCATTAGTGGACTTGAAAGGCTTGGAGACCTTAGGACGTTGTGGTCACCAATTTTAAGGCATAGGGGTTCTGCCTTGTTGCTGTCTCTGCAGCTGGTGGTTTGCAGGCTGACCAGTTTCTTCCTGGTGCTCGGAGTACTAGGATCTGTTATCTGTGATTAGTTGTGGTCATATGACCACCTGATCAGTGCTTCTATTGCCCACCCAGAATCATTTGATGTTCAATGCCATTGCTACACAATGGGGGGGGGGGGGGGGCGCGGGGAGGGGGTGGTGGATCGTGGCCATTCTCACCGACTTATGATTTTACTGGTTTCTTACACCTCTCTTTGTTAAGTTTTGAGCTCAGAGACAGTGAGTCTAGAAGTCCATAGGTATTGAGTATTGGGTTAGACCACAAACAATAGGAGGTGAGAATTCCACAAAGGGTTTCGTCTTGGTATGTCCATCCAAGGGAGGCACTCCACCCACGGTTATTCAATTAGGATCTTTCTGGATGCTTGCGATACTTCTGAGTCTGCTCATCGCCTCAGGTCCAGTGCACCTACTCAGCATCTATGCTCCAACACTCTGCTCCCCACCTGAAGCTAAAGACCAGTTCTACGAGGAACTCCATAATATCAGTAGCATCCCCCATACCGAACATCTGTTCCTGCTGGGGTACTTTAATGCCAGGGTTGGGGCCGACCATGACTCATGGCCCTCCTGCCTTGGGCGCTATGGCATTGGAAGGATGAATGAGAATGGACAGAGACTGCTGGAGTTGTGTACCTATCATCACCTCTGAATCACCAACTCGTTCTTTCACACTAAACCCTGTCACCAGGTTTCTTGGAGGCACCCAAGATCACGTCGATGGCACCAGCTGGACCTCATCATCACAAGGCGAGCCTCTTTAAACAGCGTTCAAATCACACACAGCTTCCACAGTGCGGACTGTGACACCGACCACTCCCTGGTGTGCAGCAAGGTTAGACTCAAACCAAAGAAGCTGCATCACTCCAAGCAGAAGGGCCATCAGTGCATCAACACTAGCAGAATTTCTTATCCACAGCTGTTACATAAGTTTCTAAATTCACTTGAAAAAGCCCTTCAAAACACTCCTACAGGGGATGCAGAGACCAAGTGGGCCCACATCAGACACGCCATCTATGCCTCAGCTGTGACCACCTATGGCAAATGTGCGAAGCAGAATGCAGACTGGTTTCAATCTCACTTTGAAGAGCTGGAACCTGTCATAGCCGCTAAGCGCATTGCACTACTGAACTACAAGAAAGCCCCCAGCAAGTTAACATCCGCAGCACTTAAAGCAGCCAGAAGCGCTGCACAAAGAACAGCCAGGCGCTGCGCAAATGACTACTGGCAACACCTATGCAGTCATATTCAGCTGGCCTCTGACACCGGAAACATCAGAGGAATGTATGATGGGATTAAGAGAGTTTTTGGGCCAACCATCAAGAAAATTGCCTCCCTCAAATCGGAATCAGGGGACACGATCCCTGACCAACGCAAGCAAATGGACTGCTGGGTGGAGCACTACCTAGAACTGTACTCCAGGGAAAATGTTGTCACTGAGACTGCTCTAAGTGCAACCCAGTCTCTGCCAGTCATGGATGAGCTGGACGTACAGCCAACAAAATCGGAACTCAGTGATGCCATTGATTCTCTAGCCAGTGGAAAAGCCCCTGGGAAGGACGGCATTACACCTGAAATAATCAAGAGTGCCAAGCCTGCGATACTTTCAGCACTGTACGAACTGTTTTGCCTGTGCTGGGACAAGGGAGCAGTACCAAAGGACATGCGTGATGCCAATATCATCACCCTCTATAAGAACAAGGGTGACCGCGGTGACTGCCGCAACTACCGTGGAATCTCCCTGCTCAGCATAGTGGGGAAAGTCTTCGCTCAAGTCGCTTTAAACAGGCTGCAGAAGCTGGCTGAGCGTGTCTACCCTGAGGCACAGTGTGCCTTTCGAGCAGAGAGATCCACCATTGACATGCTGTTCTCCCTTCGCCAGCAACAGGAGAAATGCTGCGAACAACAGATGCCCCTCTACATTGCTTTCATTGATCTCACCAAAGCCTTTGACCTCGTCAGCAGACGTGGTCTCTTCAGACTACTAGAAAAAGATCGGATGTCCACCAAAGCTACTAAATATCATCACCTCATTCCATGACAATATGAAAGGCAGAATTCAGCATAGCGGCTCCTCATCAGACCCCTTTCCTATCCTGAGTGGCGTGAAATAGGGCTGTGTTCTCGCACCTACACTGTTTTGGATCTTCTTCTCCCTGCTGCTGTCACATGCTTTCAAGTCTTCAGTAGAAGGAATTTTCCTCCATACAAGATTAGGTGGAAGGTTGTTCAACCTTGCCCGTCTAAGAGCGAAGACCAAAGTACGGAAAGTCCTCATCAGGGAACTCCTCTTTGCTGACGATGCTGCATTAACATCTCACACTGAAGAGTGTCTGCAGAGACTCATCGAAAGGATTGCGGCTGCCTGCAACAAATTTGGCCTAACCATCAGCCTCGAGAAAACGAACATCATGGGACAGGACGTCAGAAATGCTCCATCCATCAATATTGGCGACCACGCTCTGGAAATGGTTCAAGAGTTCACCTACCTAGGCTCAATGATCACCAGTAACCTGTCTCTTGATGCAGGAATCAACAAGCGCATGGGAAAGGCTTCCACTGCTATGTCCAGACTGGCCAAGAGAGTGTGGGAAAATGGCGCACTGACACGGAACACAAAAGTCCGAGTGTATCAAGCCTGTGTCCTCAGTACCTTGCTCGACAACAGCGTCGCCTGGACAACGTATGTCAGCCAAGACCGATGTCTCACTTCATTCCACCTTCACTGCCTCCGGAGAATCCTTGGCATCAGGTGGCAGGACCGTGTCTCCAACACAGAAGTCCTCGAGGCGGCCAACATCCCCAGCATATACACCCTACTGAGCCAGCGGCGCTTGAGATGGCTTGTCCATGTGAGCTGCATGGAAGATGGCAGGATCCCCAAGGACACATTGTACAGCGAGTGCGTCACTGGTATCAGACCCACCGGCCGTCCATGTCTCCGCTTTAAAGACGTCTGCAAACGTGACATGAAGTCCTGTGACATTGATCACAAGTCGTGGGAGTCAGTTGCCAGCGATCGCCAGAGCTGGCGGGCAGCCATAAAGGCGGGGCTAAAGTGTGGCGAGTCGAAGACACTTAGCAGTTGACAGGAAAAAAGACAGAAGCGCAAGGGGAGAGCCAGCTGTGTAACAGCCCCGACAACCAACATTATCTGCAGCACCTGTGGAAGAGTCTGTCACTCTAGAATTGGCCTCTATAGCCACTCCAGGTGTTGCTTCACAAACCACTGACCACCTCCAGGCGCTTACCCATTGTCTCTCGTGACAAGGAGGCCAAAGAAGAAGAGAGACAAGAGGATGCTTGCGATACCTCTGAATCTGGGCCAAAATTGTAAAAGTCACTGGACCCTCGGCAGGGTAGGCGGTGGCGTAGTGGTATTATCACTGGACTAGTAACCCAGAGACCCAGGGTATTTCTCTGGGGGCATGGGTTCGAATCCCACCACAACAGAAGGTGGAATTTGAATTTAATTAATAAATCTGGAATTAAAAGCTAGTCTAATGATGGCCATGAAACCATTGTCGATTGTTGTAAAAACCCATCTGGTTCACTAATGTCCTTTACGGAAGGAAATCTGCTGTCCTTACCTGGTCTGGCCTACAAGTGACTCCAGACTCACAGCAATGTGGTTAACTCTTACATGCCCTCTGAAATGGCCTAGCAAGCCACTCAGTTGTACCTAACTGCTACGAAGTCAATAAAAAGGAATGAAACCAGACGGACCACCCGTCATCGACCTAGGCACCAGAAACAACAACGGCAAACCCAGCCCTGTCGACCCTGCAAAGTCCTCCTTACGAACAGCTAGGGGCTTGTGCCAAAGTTGGGAGAGCTGTCCCTCAGACTAGTCAAGCAACAGCCTGACATAGTCATACTCACGGAATCATACCTTACAGACAATGTCCCAGACACTGCCATCACCATCCCCAGGTACCTCCTGTGCCACCGGCAGGACAGACCCACCAGAGGTGGCGGGACAGTGGTATACAGTAGGGAGGGAGTTGCCCTGGGAGTCCTCAACATCGACTCCAGACCCTATGAAGACTCATGGCATCAGGTCAAACATGGGCAAGGCAAACTCCTACTGATTACCACCTACTGCCCTCCCTCAGCTGATGACTCCGTTCTCCTCCATGTTGAACACCACTTGGAGGAAGCACTGAGGGTGGCGAGGGCACAAAATGTACTCTGGGTGGGGGACTTCAATGTCCATCACCAAGAGTGGCTCGGTAGCACCACTACTGACCGAGCTGGCCGAGTCCTAAAGGACATAGCTGCTAGATGGGTCTGCGGCAGGTGGTGGGGGAACCAACACGAGGGAAAAACATACTTGACCTCATCCTCACCAATCTGCCTGCCGCAGATGCTTCTGTCCATGACAGTATTGGTAGGAGTGACCACAGCACAGTCCTTGTGGAAACGAAGTCCCGCCTTCACATTGAGGATACCGTCCATCGTGTTGAGTGACACTATCACTGGGCTAAATGGGATAGATTTCGAACAGATCTGACAGTGCAAAACTGGGCATCAATGAGGCGCTGTGGGCCATCAGCAGCAGCAGAATTGTACTAAACCACAATCTGTAACTTCATGGCCCGGCATATCCCCCACTCTACCATTACCATCAAGCCAGGAGACCAACCCTGGTTCAATGAAGAGTGCAGGAGGGCATGCCAGGAGCAGCACCAGGCATAACTCAAAATGAGGTGTCAACCTGGTGAAGCCACAACACAGGACTATCTGCAGGCCAAACTGCATAAGCAGCATGCGATAGACAGAGCTAAGCGATCCCATAACTAACGGATCAGATTGAAGCTCTGCAGTCCTGCCACATCCAGCCGTGAATGGTGGTGGACAATTAAACAACTAACTGGAGGAGGTGGCTCCACAAATATCCCCATCCTCAATGATGGGGGAGCCCAGCACATCAGTGCGAAAGATAAGGCTGAAGAATTTGCAACAATCTTCAGCCAGAGATGCTGAGTTGATGATCCATCTCGGCCTCCTCCTGAAGTCCCCAGCATCACAGATGCCAGACTTCAGCCAATTTGATTCACTCCGCGTGATATCAAGAAATGACTGAAGGCATTGGATACTGCAAAAGCTATGGGCCCTGACAATACTCCGGCAATAGTACTGAAGACCTGTGCTCCAGAACTTGCCGCGCCCCTAGCCAAATTGTTCTAGTACAGCTACAACACAGGCATCTACCCTGCAAGGTGGAAAATTGCCCAGGTATGTCCTGTACACAAAAAGCAGGACAGGTCCAACCCGACCAATTACCGCCCCATCAGCCTCCTCTCAATCATCAGTAAAGTGATGGAAGGTGTCATCAACAGTACCATCAAGCGGCACTTGCTTAGCAATAACCTGCTCAGTGATGCTCAGTTTGGATTCCACCAGGGCCACTCAGCTCCTGACCTCATTACATCCTTGGTTCAAACATGGAGAAAAGAGCTGAACTCGAGGTGAGGTGAGAGTGACTGCCCTTGACATCAACGCAGCATTTGACCGAGTATGGCATCAAGGAGCCCTAGCAAAACTGAGGTCAGTGTCAATCAGGGGGAAAACCCTCCGTTAGCTGGAGTCATACCTAGCGCAAAGGAAGATGGTTGTGGTTGTTGGAGGTCAATCATCTGAGTTCCAGGACATCACTGCAGGAGTTCCTCAGGGTAGTGTCCTGAGCCCACCCATCTTTAGCTGCTTCATCAATGACCTTCCTTCAATCATAAGGTCAGACTGAAGTGGGGATGTTTGCTGATGATTGCACAATGTTCAGCACCATTCGTGACTCCTCAGATACTGAAGCAGTCCGTGTAGAAATGCAGCAAGACCTGGACAATATCCAGGCTTGGGCTGATAAGTGGCAAGTAACATTCGCGCCACACAAGTGCTAGGCAATGACCATATCCAACAAGGGAGAATCTAACCTTCTCCCCTTGACATTCAACAGCATTACCATCGTTGAATCTCCCACTATCAACATCCTCGGGGCTACCATTGACCAGAAGGTGAACTCGAGCAGCCATATAAATACCTTGGCTACAAGAGAAAGTCAGCGGCTAGGAATCCTGAGGCGAGTAACTCACCTCCTGACTCCCCAAAGCCTGTCCACCATCTACAAGGCACGTCAGGAGTGTGATGGAATACTCTCCACTTGCCTGGATGGGCGCAGCTCCAACAACACTCAAGAAGCTCAACACTCAAGTGGGCGGCACAGTGGCGCAGTGGTTAGCACCGCAGCCTCACAGCTCCAGCGACCCGGGTTCAATTCTGGGTACTGCCTGTGTGGAGTTTGCAAGTTCTCCCTGTGTCTGCGTGGGTTTCCTCCGGGTGCTCCGGTTTCCTCCCACAGCAAAAAAAAACTTGCAGGTTGATAGGTGAATTGGGCATTATAAATTGTCACTAGTATAGGTAGGTGGTAGGGGAATATAGGGACAGGTGAGGATGTGGTAGGAATATGGGATTAGTGTAGGATTAGTATAAATGGGTGGTTAATGGTCGGCACAGACTCGGTGGGCCGAAGGGCCTGTTTCAGTGCTGTATTTCTAAAAAAAAAGCTCGACACCATCCAGGACAAAGCAGCCCACTTGATTGGCACCCCATTTAGAAACATTCACTCCCTCCACCACCGACGCACAGTGGCAGCAGTGTGTACCATCTACAAAATGCACTGCAGCAATGCACCAAGGCTCCTTAAACAGCACCTTCCAAACCCGCGACCTCTACCAACTAGAAGGACAAGGACAGCAAATGCATGGGAACACCACCACCTGCAAGTTCCCCTCCAAGTCACACATCATCCTGACTTGGAATTATATTGCTGTTCCTTCACTGTCGCTGGGTCAAAATCCTGGAACTCCCTTCCTAACAGCACTGTGGGTATACATACCCCAAATGGGCTGCAGCGGTTCAAGAAGGCAGCTCACCACCACCTTCTCAATTAGGGATGGGCAATAAATGCTGGCCTGGCCAGCGTTGCCCACGTCCCATGAATGAATTAAAAAAAAGCCATCTTATTACAGCATTTTAATGTCCATTGTGGTTCATTTTAAAAAGAAAATTCAGTTCCAGAAGATTCTATGCTGACTACAGTTCCTGTTTAAAGTTATGACTCGGACGTGCCTTTACTGGGCATGACAGTAGTAAAACATCCCAATGCTCTTCACAGGAGCATTATCAGACCGGATTGACACAGCCATATAAGGAGATATTGGGACAGATGACTAAAAGCTTGGTCAAATAGGTAGGTTTTAAGGAGCATTTTATAGGAGGAGAGAGAGAGGGAGAGGCAGGAACGTTTCGGGAGGGATTTATCAAGCTTAAGGCCTAGGCTGCTGAAAGCACGGTCACCAATGGTGGAGGTATTAAAATCGGGGATGTGCAAGAGGCCAGAATTGAAGAAACGCACAAGATCTTGGAGGGTTGTGGGACTGGAGGAGGTTACTGAGATAGGGAGGAGCGAGGCCGTGGAGGAATTTGAAAATGATGATGGGAGTTTTTAAATTGGTTCTTGTCTGGCAACACCTCAATTTAGGTCAGTGAGCACATGGTTGCTGGGTGAACAGGACTTGATGAGTTCAAGTTTATGGTGGTTGGAAGATGGGAGGCTGGTTAGGAGAGTGATGGAATAATGAAGTCTAGAGGTGCCAAAGGCGTGGATGATGGTTTCAGAAGCAGATGAGCTAAGGCAAAGATAGAGTTAGGTCATGTTATGGAGGTGAAAGTAGGCGGATTTGGTGATGGCACAACTATGTGATTGGAAGCTCATCTTGGGATCAAATATGACACCAAGCTTGCAAACAGTCTCGTTCAGCCTCAGACAGTTGCCAGGGAGAGGGATGGAGTTGATGGCTAGGGAATGGATTTTGTGGCGGGGTCTGAAGATGATGGCATTCGTCTTCCAAATATTTAGTTGGAGGAAATTTCTCCTCATCCAGTACTAGATGTCAGGCAAGCTGTGTGACAAATTAGAGACAGTGTAGAGGTGGAGAGAGCTAGTAGTGAGATAGAGCTGGGTGTTTTGAGTGTACATGTGGAACAGGATATTGTGTTTTCAGATGATGCTGCTGGGGGGCAGCATGTAGATGAGAAATAAGAGGGGCCAAGGATAGATCCTTTGGGGCTCCAGAGGTAACAGTATGGGAGCAGGAGGAGAATCCATTGCTGGTAACTATCTGGCTACAGCTACATAGATAAGAATGGAACTAGGTGAGTGCGGTTTCACTCCTAGGGCTGGATTTTAAATGCCCGCCGTTGCTCCCGACGGCAGGAGAAAAAAATGGCGGCCCGTGCATGTGGGTTGCGCGCCGCCGATTAAATACCCGGGTCAGCCTGCAGCCCCCCTCCTCCCCAATCATGTGGAGCAGGACGGGCTGTCCGACACTGGCAATGACATTAGCTGCCTGTGTGCAGGCACTAGCACCAGTTTTAAAGGGCAGTCAGCCCTGCCGATAGATTTCAGTTTTTAAAGACACACCACCCCCGCCCCACCGCCCCAATTGTTGCAAACAAATTTCTAACGCCCCTTTCCCACTAATAACAATAAAGTTAAATATCTGCCCTCCCCCACCCCTCCCCCACCCCCCAACACACACCTGACAAGTATAACCTCCCCTCCCCAAGTTCACAATTCACCCTTTCGTACCATCCCCTACATTTATGATGATTATTTGACCCTGTTTCCCCACCTGCACTAAATATCTTAACTCTACACCGCCCCCCCCCCACTCCCCTCACCGCCACCCACCCCCAATGTCATGCCTGCTTTCCCCAGACAGGGAAGTGAAGGCATGGGAGTGTCGGCCGCCGCACTGACGATCGCAGCGGGCCCATAAGATGGGAGGTAAGTTTATTTAAATATATTCATGGTGCTCATTTCAATATGCAAAGCCGGGTCCTGTCGTCCAGCAGCGGGGTGGCTGCCATGGAGCCTCGCTGCCGCCGGGAAGATCAGGCCTGGCCCTCCCAGCGTCGGACTCCGTGACGGGCCTCTGCCGGAACGATCTTCTGCTACCTTGTGCCACAGAGCCCGATGTCGGGAGCCCAGTAAAATCCAGCCCTCGTGTCATACCTAGTGTGAGGCAATTTCAGTTTAATGAAGGCATTAGAAATTTATCTCACTATTAATCAAAACAGCAACAAATGTGCATTTTTGTGAAGATGCTTTAAATGAGAGGATTAATTTATTGACTTACTTGCTCATCACTATGTTGGTCATTGATTTAGTGAGATACCTGGCATTTTCTTTGCTTGCACAGCTAGTCAATGTTTGTCCACACACTTGTTTAGCGATACAGAGCATTCTGGATAGATGTCCATCTGTCAGGAGTGATCTTGATCACTCTCTTTCCCTCTCTCTGTCTCTCTCTCTCCCCCTGTGTTTTTCCCATTCTGTGTTGTACCCCTCCCTGCTGTTCCCCCCCTTTCTGTGTTGTTTCCCCACTCTCTGTGTCATCCTCGCTCTCTGTATCACTCCTCTTTCTGTTTCTGTCCCCTCTTTTCCTCTCTGCCCCCTCTCTCTCTGTCCCTCCACCCCCTCTCTGCCCTCTTCTCTCTCCCCCCTCTCTCTGTTCCGCCTCTCTCTCTTTTTCTCTGTTCTGCCTCTCTGTTCTTTCTCTCTGTTCCCTCTCTCTGTTCTCCCTCTCTCTGTTCTCCCTCTCTCTGTTCTCCCTCTCTCTGTGCCCCCTCTCTCTCTCTGCCCCTCTCTCTCTCTGCCCCTCTCTCTCTGCCCCCCTCTCTCTCAGCCCTCTCTTTATCTGTCATTCCCCCCCCCACTCTGTCTCTTTCCCCTCCCTCCCCGCCCCGACAGTTGCAGAGAGCGGGAGTGCTCCGCACAGCAGCTTTGTGGTTGGTCAGTTTTTTTTGTCACAAGTCAGTTCGCAGCTGACAGGTGCTGACATCAGGAACAGTGGTTTCCTAACTTAGGACAGATTTGTGGTTTTCCAGCAGGTTCCAACTTTTAAAAAAAGTGCCTGAATGAGGGACCCGGCATAAGGAATAGGGGGCCCACTGAGGGCTATCCCACTGCCCTTGCTGCCGTGCCCCTTCCAACCCCCTCCCCTGAGACCCCCACCCTGCGAGACCCCTCCTGCCCTGACTACCTGAGGCCTGGTTCCAGCGATGCTTCTCGGCCTTCGAAAAGTGCATCTGCAGCAGCAGCCTCCACTTCTGCGATGGTGCTGCAGCTGCCAGCTTCTGATTGGCTGGCAGCTGTTCAAGGACGGGACCTCTGGTGACAGGGCCCTTGATCCATGGAAGGCCCGCCGCTGTCCACTTAAGTGCCCAATTGGCAAGAAATTCAGCGGGCCTTCCGGAGAAGAGGCAACGTGGGGATCTTGGCCTTGGTTTCTCCAGACATCGCGTCCCCTGCTGCCATGATAAAATTCCCCTATTACCTCTGACAGAGTAGCACTCCCTCAATTCTGCATTGGAGTGTTAGCATTTATTTTTGTGCTCAAATTCTGGAGTGGGACTTGAACCCATAATCTTCTCATTCAAAGACAAGAGTGCTACCAACTGAGACACAGCTGCCACTAGTACATAATTGCGATTGAATTTGGTACTGACACCGTAGTGTTGAATTTCTGCATGGATGCTTCCGATTGCCAACTGTAAGTCAGGCAAAAAGCTGTGGATTCACTGGGCAGGACTTAACCGCAGGCTTTGAGACCCCAATGTCAGGATCAAATGGGGGTCCCAAGCCCATACTTAACAGCAGCAAGACCGGCTCGACAATATTCCCGGAGGCAGCCACCTGATTGGCCGCCTCTGTGCTCATCGTCCCATTAAGGACAGTGTACGGGATTTAAATTCTGCTAGCCCAATCAGAGGGCCAGAAGCGGCACAGTGGTGCAGTGGTTAGCAGCGCAGCCTTACAGCTCCAGCGACCCGGGTTTGGTTCAGGGTACTGCCTGTGTGGAGTTTGCAAGTTCTCGCTGTGACCGCGTGGGTTTCCTCCGGGTGCTCGGGTTTCCTCCCACATGCCAAAGACCTGCGGGTTGATAGGTAAATTGGCCATTCTAAAAAAAAAATTTGCCCCTAGTGTAGGTAGGTGGTAGAAGAATTTGAAGGAAGGTGGGGATGTGAGAGGGAAAAATTGGATTAATATAGGATTAGTATAAATGGGTGGTTGATGGTCAGCATGGACGCGGTGAGCCGAAGGGCTTGTTTCGGTGCTGTATGTCTCTGTGACTTTAAGCTCTGGAGCCGTGGCAGCTCTGATGGAAAATTGGAGACGCTCTCAGTGGGGTTAAATTAAGTTAATAAACCAGAGGGGCCAGGCCAGCAGGCCTCATGGATCAGAGGGGAAACCCCTCTGGATGGTCCATTGGGGCCGCAGAGTGATCTTCCCTGCCTGTGGCCCCCTCTTTGGGAGTAGGAGCCTCTGGTTCTGAGCACTCCCCCCGGACTGCTGCAGTGAGGCCATGTGAAGAATTGCTTGGGTCCTTAATGACTTCTGTTGGTTGCCTGTCTCCTTTGGGCGGACAGCCAATTCACTTGCTGGCCCATGCCTGGGAAATTTCCCCAGCGGTGGGAATGTGTCAGGGAGCCATCCCAACACAGCGAGTGCACACATAGAGGAAGCAGTCGTTGTAGTTGCAGACCATTTGGACGTAGAGGGAGCGGAAGCCCTTCCTTTTAATGGATCTAACTGGCTGGTCTCTGGGTATCTTGATGGCCATATGGGTGCAATCGGTGATGCCCTGCACCTGGGGGAATCCACCAATGGAGGCGAAAGCCAATTCCCTCTCTCCCTGCGAGGCCATGTCTGTCGTTAAATGAATGTGCTGTCCAGCTCTGACAAAGAGGGCATCAGTGACCAACGAGTTGCTGTGGTGTGCAGCCATTTTGAGATGCTGCGAAGGTCTGCAGCTGATTCTCGGAAGGGGCCAGAAGCGAAGAAACTCGAGGCCACAGTGACTTTGACAGCCACTGGCAGGGCATGGTGACCAATGCTGTGAGATGCGAGGTCTGCAGAGACGAGAGCACTGATGCCTGTTACCATCTGACTGGAGAATCACAGTTTCCTGTGGCACGTTCTCAGTCATCTCCAGATAGCTCCATCTTTGGTGGTCGATCCTGTGTTGAGGGTATGGCCTCTGTTGCCTTCCTGCACCTCTTTCCTCCCCTGTGCCCTCCTCTTGCCCGGGGCTCTGCCCTTTCTGCAGAGGGTATTACCCTTCATCACCACTGGGACAAGATCTGACAGTTGTGCCCCCATTGCCAGCTGCAGCCTTCCTTGTGGGACATGGCCACCCAATTGTCCTGTCAGCCTTGCCCCCTGCTCTTCTGCCCTATGATGCCTGGGAGGCGCTGACCTTGTTCAGTGCCTGGGTGCTCAGTACTCACTCTCCCTGCCATCTGTGCAGTGCCAAGGGCACCCCCTTTGCAAGAGCTGAGTTCCCCATTGTCCTGCTGACCTGATGGGGCTGGGGTGATGCTCTGGGGCAGCCATGACTGGCTCCCCACTGGAACTCACCTCTCTTAAGCTGATTTGTTACAGAAGGCACGGGTAACTCGTGTGCCTCTTTAAAAATTTGAACTTGAACTGCTAACCATTTATTTTCAAAAAATATACTTATTTCATATAATTCTGTAAAAAATGCATTACAAAACAGTACCAAGTTGACATTCCAAAAAGTGCAAAAGAAATCAGTTTTCTTCGATACATCAGTGAGTTGCCTCACAACCCTTCCATTCCATTTTACAAGCCATGTATATTTTACAGCAAACCCATATTTGGTGTATACAGCCCGAGGGGTTTCCCATGCGTCCAGCCTCTCAGTTCACTTTGTTGGGAGGACCTTACACAGTAATCTTTCCCCATTTGAGCCTTCGCAGCGGCTGACCCAAGCTTTAGTACGTCCGTCAGCATGTAGTCCTGGACCTTGGAATCTGCCAGTCTGCAACACTCGGTCATGGACAACACTTTGCACTAGAAGACCGACAAGTTTTGGGAAGACCAAAGAGCGTCTTCCACAGAGTTGATGGTCCTGCAGCAGCAGTTGATGTTTATTTATTTATTTTATTTTATTTAGAGATGCAGCACTGAAACAGGCCCTTCGGCCCACCGAGTCTGTGCCGACCATCAACCACCCATTTATACCAATCCTACACTAATCCCATATCCCTACCACATCCCCACCTGTCCCTACATTCCCCTACCATAATGGCCAATTTACCTATCAACCTGCAAGTCTTTGGCTGTGGGAGGAAACCGGAGCACCCGGCGAAAACCCACGCAGACACAGGGAGGACTTGCAAACTCCGCACAGGCAGTACCCAGAACTGAACCTGGGTCGCTGGAGCTGTGAGGCTGCGGTGCTAACCACTGCGCCACTGTGCCGGTATGTGTCCCTGGGAACAGCCCGTAGAGCACAGACTCCTGTGTTACAGAGCTGCTTGGGATGAACCTCGACAAAAACCACTGCATCTCTTTGCAAAGACACATTCCAGAAGGAGATGGGCAACTGTCTCTTCCCCACCGCAGCCAGCTCGAGGGCAGCGTGTGGAGGGGGCGAGACTCTGGGCGTGCAGGAAGGATCTGACTGGGAGGGCCCTTCTCACCACCAGCCGAGCTATGTCTTGGTGCTTGTTTGAAAGTTTTCGTGATGAGGCATTCTGCCAAGTGACTTTGGCAGTCTGCTCGGGGAACCATCTGACTGGATCCACCATTTCCTTTTCCCGTAGGGCCTTGAGGACATTCCATGCAGCCTGATGGATTGGTGGTCAAAGGTGTTCTCCCGCAGAAACTTCCCCACGAAGGATAGGTGGTATGGCATGGTCCAACTGGATGGAGCATTCCGCAGCAATGTGACCAGGCCCATCCTTTGTAACACCGGGGACAGATAAAACCTCAGCATGTAGTGACACTTGGTGTTTGTGTAATGGGGCTCTACGCACAGCTTGATGCAGCTGCACACGAAAGTGGTCCTCAGGATGCGGGCGACGTTGGGTACATTTTTCCCGCCCTTATTCAGAGGTTTGAACATAGTGTCCCTCCGGACCTGGTCCATTTTAGATCTCCAGATAAAGAGGATAATGGCTCGGGTGACCGCACGGCGCAGGAGTGTGCTATGGGCCAGACTTGCACCACATACAGCAACAACGTGAGCGCCTCGCACCTGATGACCAGGTTCTTACCCACAATGGAGAGAGATCACTGCTCCCACATGCTCAGTTTATGGTGTACCCTGGCTACTCGCTCCTTCCAGGTTTTGGCGCACGCTCCACTCTTCCAAACCATATCCCCGGCATCTTCAGGTAGTCTGACCTAACGGTGAAGGGAACAAAGGATCGGTCAGCCCAGTTCCCAAAGAACATGGCCTCACTCTTGCCGTGGTTGACTTTGGCTCCTGAGGCCAGTTCAAACTGGTCACAGATGCTCATCAGTCTGCGAACGGACAGCGGGTCCGAGCAGAAGACAGCGACATCGTCCATGTACAGGGAGGCTTTGACTTGAGTGCCTCAACTGCCTGGGATTGTCACCCACCTTATGCCCGCATCCTTCCTAATGGACTCAGCAAAAGGTTCGATACAGCAAACAAACAAGACAGGGAGAGAGGACAGCCCTGTCTGACTCCAGATTGGATCAGGAAACTTTCTGATTCCCACCCATTGATTGAGACTGTGCTACTGATGTTTGTGTAGAGCAGTTTGATCCAATTGCAGATTCCCTCCCCAAACCCCATTTTGGAGAGCATGTCCATCATGTAGGTGCGCGATATCCTGTTAAAAGCCTCCTCCTGATCCAAGCAAATGAGGCAGGTGTTCACCCTCCTGTCCCATACATAGGCGATCGTATCCCTGAGTAGCGCGAGACTATCAGAGATCTTCCTGCCTGGTACAGTGCATTTCGGGTCAGGGTGAATCACCAACTCCAGAGCAGACTTGACTCGACTGGCAATGAATTTGGACAGAATCTTGTAGTCAACATTAAGCAGTGAGATGGGCCGCCAATTTCTGATTTCTGCCCTTTCCCCCTTCCGCTTGTAGATGAGGGTGATGATGCCTTTCCTCATGGGTTCTGACATGCTGCTGGCCAGAAGCATACTTTTGTATGCTTCTTGCAGGTCTAGGATGACCCAGTCCCACAGAGCTGAATACAACTCAACCGGTAAGCCGTCGCTTCTGGGAGTTCTTCTCGTCTCAAAGGACCTGACGGCGTTTGTCAGCTCATCCAGAGTTGGCGGTTTGTCCATTCTCTCCCTCACTGGGAAGCCGTGCTGTCCGTGGGCTTCACTTCGTACAGCCCAACATAAAAGGATTTGCTGATCCTTCGTATGTCGGACTGCAAAGACGTTACCGAGCCATCCTCTTCCTTCAGGCTGCTGATAACAGAGCTCTCTCTGTGTACTTTTTGGAAGAAGTAACGCGATCGCGTCTCATCCTGCTCAACTGAGTGAACTCTGGACCGGAAGATGATCTTGGAGGCCTCCGTGGCAAAGAGCAAGGCCTGCTGGCTCTTCACTTCTTGGAGATCCTCCTTGACCTCGACCCCCATCGACTGCAGCCGGAGCAGATTTTACATTCTTTTCTCGAGTCGGGACATTTCCCTTTGTCTCTCTCTCGCCCTCTGAATACCTTTGAAGATAAAGAACCTCTTGCTGTTCTCCTTGATCGCCTCCCGCCAGTGAACTGGAGACTCAAAGAGGGGTTTCATGGTTCTCCAACCTTTGTAATCTCTTTTGAGTTCCTCAACGTTCTCTGGGGTTAGCAGTGTAGCATTGAGCTTTCATGTCCCCCTGCCAACCCGCTGGTTATCCTGTAAGTGACAGTCGGCCAGTAAGAGGCAATGGTCGGAGAAGAACACCGGCTTGACGTCAGTGAATCTGACCATGCAGCACGGGACACAAACAGGAAGTCAATCCTGGAAGGGGCAGACCCATGCAGTCTTGACCAGGTGTATCTATGCTGCGCTCCGTCTGCAGGTTTGCTGAAGACGTTGTGCAGCTTTGCATCTTTTACTGTTTCCATTAGGGATCTGGATGGAGCATCCAGTTTGCTGTCGTCTCTGCTGGATGTCCAGCTACCTCGATGATGCAGTTGAAGTCACCACCTAGAATGATTGGCCTGGACGTCGCCAGCAGCAGTGGGAGCTGCTGGAAGATGGTCAGCCGCTCGCTGCATTGAACCGGGGCGTACACACTGATTATCAGGAGCGGAGAATTGTTGTACATTACATCTGCTATGAGGAGGCACCCGCACACCACCTCTTTAACTTCGGAGATGGTGAAGTTACCTCGCCGCAGTAGAATACCCGGGCCAGGGGAACAGGAATCATTACTCCTGGTACCGTGGGACCACCATCGCAACCATTGCCTGTAGGTGCTGAGATGTGGTATTCCACACTCCTGCAGAAACAGTAGGTTGGCTTTGATCTTGGCGAGGTAGTCCAAGGTTGAGACACATCGTGTAGTGGATTTACTGCTATGCACATTAATTGAAGCAATCTTTATACCCATTTTTAAGTTAGTTGTTGCTTCCCATATCATTTGTCCTTGCTAGTCCCAGTTCTTCCATATGTTCCTGCATACCCATAGTGTACGTACACTGTTTCACATTCGTTGGGCTCAGAAACCCCTCCTGGTTTCTCATGCAGGGTTTGTTCTGCTTGGGCGACATCGGCGGGGTCTTGTAGGCAGCAAGGCTTGGGCTGTCTTCTGCTGTTGGTGTCTTTCCCCTCTGTTCCTTCTCGAAAACATCACTGTTCCCGGCTTCCCAGAGCTGGAGTGTGCCCGACGCTTCTTTGTTCTTGGTGTCCCGGAGCTGGGATGAACTGGGCATGTCGCTAGGTTCGGCGCTTTGGGTTTGGGGCGTGCTGGGCCCATCACAGCTTCCAGTGCCCTGGAGCTGGGGGGCTTTATGTTCCAGCTCCTTTGAGTTCTGCCACTTCTTTTGCAGGTGCCGTCGTTCCTGCCCTTCCTTGCCCAGTGGGGAGGAGCTGCCGTAGTCTGTATTAGACGGGTAGCCTCCTCTTGACATTGGTTTGGGTGGTGGCCTGTTCCGTTTTTGGAGGTTTTTTCTTTGTGGTTTTCCTTTGTACCACTTGCCACTGACCTGTTTGTCCATCTGCTGCCTCATCCTCCATTGATTCTGTCTGTAGAGGAGGGGTTTCCGGGCACGGGGTAGGTGTTGGGTCACTGGTTTCAGCTGCCTTCCCTTTCTTCTCCTTCTTGGGTAGACTTAGCTCGCTGCGGGGAGGGTTGCCTGTGTCCTTCCCAGCACCAGACGCATTCGCCGCTCCTTCTCCGGGCCTTTCCTTGGACCTTGTCGCCTGAGCATAATTGGGGCAGCATTTGGGGCAGAATTTGCAGAGGTGGCCTGCCTCACCGCACAAGTTGCAGCACTTACTCTGCATACAGTCCTTGGTCCGATAGCCTTCCTTCTTGCAGTTCTTGCAGACAACCGTGCTGCAGTTAGCTGCCACATAACCAGATTTGCCACAGGTGCGACTATCTCTGGGCTGCCCCGCATAGACCAAGAAGCCTCGACTTCCCCCAATAGCGAAGCTGGAGGCAGGATGGATGATGGCTCCATTGGCATCGACCTTCAAGGTCACCTTAACCTGTTGCAAATCCCAAATGGCTCCTTGACATCAGTGCTTCTGCCGGCCAGCTTAACGTACGTGGCGAGGAAGGTGAGTACATCCATGACAGGAACATGGGGGTTATAGAGGTGAATTGTCACCATCCGGTCACGTTGCCACGGCAGCTTGAAGAGTGGCTCCACTGTGAGGATGGACAGCGGCGTCTGGTTTTCCTTCTCCTTGAACACCTTCAGGAACTTGATGCATCCCGCCACGTTCTTGAAAGTCACGTCGAAATATCCACTTCTGGGGAAGTCCTGCAGGCAGAAGATGTCTTCAGCTTGAATCCACAGCAATCAATAAGGATTTTCTGAATGAAGAAGGTACGGGCAACAGGTGCACCTCCTTCCTTATCCTTCACCACCACCCGAACGGTGTTACACACTCCTTGGCCTGAAGCTCGAGAATTGGTTACAGCCATTTTACTCAAAACCTACCTGGAACAGGATCAAAGGCCACTGATCATGGTCTCTCCCCTGTCAGGTAAGTATGAACTGCTAACCAGCTTTTAATGAGCCTTTCAAGTGTCATAATTGGCCTCAATTGGGAGGAAAGTGGGATTCCTATCCCACCCTCACCCCATTCTAGTGATTATTGCCGGTGTTGGGATCGATGCCTTGAAATGGATGTACCAGTATTTTCGGGCTCCACTCCCCCCCCCCCCCACTCCCCCACCCCAGCCCTAATCCTGACTTTGAGGGCCCTGAAAATTCAGCCCCTTTTCATTATGTTGTTAGCAGCATAATGCAGTTTAAACTGAATCGCAGTACTGGGAAAATCTTGAATTATGATTTATGGTCGATCCCAAATGTAAAAAGGCTTAACTTTTAAAGACAGCTTTTGTAATATCTAAACTCTTTTAGGTAACCAGCAGTGACCTTTGCTGTACCAAATAGCAAGTTGCCATCTACTCATAAATTACTTGATAACTTACTCCGATTCTGGGCTGATGAGTGAAATACTGCAGCATGTAAACAAGCGTCTAAAACTGGCACATTGCACATTTTTCCATGTTATTTGCCAAAAAAAGCCCACACATATGCACACTACAAAAGACGTTTTCTTGAAAGTTATGCCTTAGAATTTAGGTGATGTGATTATTTTGTAATTGAAATTTCATTTCTCTGTGACAATTGGCAGGAAACGATAAATATCACGAGTGGTTTTTCAATGATTTCATGTTTAATCGCAGTGCTTCCATTACACCAGTTCTTATGCTATTAGTGAGAATTAAAAAAATAAATCAGCCAGTGAACTGTTAATGTCTTGATGTCTGTTTTTGAGAAGTAGAACCAGATGTCTTTTATTACAGTAAATTACCAAGCATTTCAGTAAAGAAATAATGTACAACATTTTAACAGAAGAAGTAACAGGCAAATGTAGCAGGAAATCCGGAACTCCCACAGTTTCAGACTGTATATTGCATTTTTATTCAGTTCGCAGGCTATAAATACTGCTTTATTAGGTACAAAAGTAGTATAGCTTGTCTGAACATTTTTTAAGGCTTTAACCATGGCAATGTAAATAGTGTGTAATGAATGGTTTAGATTTATTCAAAATGTATATGTAACTCCTTGTTAGTTGGGGGCCAGTATTCATCCATATAAGTCTAAATCTAGAAGGAGTATATCTACACAGATAAACAGTCCGTAACTAACAGTCGGAGGTTCAAAATATAATCCATTTATGGGAAGGTTGATAAATTGCAAGAAAATTGTAGAACCTGTTCTAATATTAGAATGCCAAAAATACAATGGCCCCAAAACTCCTGGACCTGGAAAGACGGTACCATGGCATATGCGAGATGAAGACATAGGAAAGCAGAAAGGAGTCCTCACCACTTTCTCCTTGTGAACCAAAATTGCAATGCTAGAGGGGTTAGGCATTCCTTGTGCCTGTGGCCCCTTCCATCCTGATGCTGATGGGGCTGGTTAGTTCTCCTTTTTGTGGCAAGGTGCTACTCTAATATTGCAGGTTCTCTATAGGATGCGCAACCAGGGAATATTATAAATGACATTGATGCCCACCTCCTTTACTTAAATAACTTAGTCGATGGAATTTGGGACACGGTCAATACTGGGTTAGACTCGTAGCTGGAAGTACCACACTGCTGCACTTTTGGTGGCAGAATGGGCTTCCGGTAATTTCTTGGTCAAGATTGTATGCTCTTCTCACCCTCTTACAAAAAGTACAGGATTGAACACCCAACATTTATTTGGTTGTTAAAAACTCCTGCGTATGCATATTAAAAAATGTTTGGTGTTTGAGTCATATCATTGGGAGTTTCTCATTGTATTTGACATTACTTTAATAAACCAAAAAGGAAAATGTAATGTGATAAATTAGTATCTAATCCCAACTGTTCTCCTCCCTTGTTCCTGTGTTCTGCATTTTCAAGTTCCAAGTCCATAAAGGAAGCCAGGAAATGGACAGTTTTTGTGAAGTTTCTTCTTCAGTATCTTGAACAGAAAACTCCCTCTGATTCCTGTTCATGATGTCACCTAAGAGGAGATTATACTCAGTGTTTACTGTTGATCAACAGTTTGAAAAGTCAAAACATGCACAAGGCAGGATTAAGAGATACCTGTAACAGTGAAAACAAATGTAGGTCCCTTACAGTCAGAAACAGGGGAATTTATTATGGAGAACAAAGAAATGGCTGACCAACTAATTGCATACTTTGGTTCTGTCTTCACAAAGGAGGACACAAATATCAGACCAGAAATGTTGGGGAACACAGGGTTTAGTGAGAGGGAGGAACTGAAAGAAATCAGTATCAGTAGAGTAATGGTGTTGGGGAAATTGTTGGGATTGAAGACCGATAGATCCCCTGGGCCTGATAATCTGCATCCCAGAGTACTTAAGGAAGTGGCCCTGGAAATAGTGGATGCATTGGTGGTCATCTTCCAAGATTCTACAGACTCTGGAACTGTTCCTACAGATTGGAGGGTAGCTAACGTAACCCCACTATTTAAAAAGGGAGGTAGAGAGAAAACAGGGAATTATAGACCAGTCAGCCTGACATCGGTAGTGGGGAAAATTCTAGAGTCCATTATAAAAGATTTTATATCAGAGCACTTGGAGAACAGTGGTAGAATCGGACAGAGTCAGCATGGATTTACGAAAGTGAAATCATGCTTGACAAATCTACTAGAATTTTTTGAGGATGTAACTAGTAGAGTTGATGAGGGGGAGCCAGTGGAACTGGTTTATTTGGACTTTCAGAAGGCTTTCGACAAAGTCCCACATAAGAGATTAGCATGTAAAATTAAAGGGCATGGGATTGGGGTTAGTGTATTGCGATGGATAGAAAATTGGTTGGCAGACAGGAAGCAAAGGGTAGGAATAAACGGGTCTTTTTCCGAATGGCAGACAGTGACTAGTGGGATACTGCAGGGATCAGTGCTAGGACCCCAGCTATTCACAATATATATTAATGATTTAGATGAGGGAACTAAATGTAATATCTCCAAATTTGCAGATGACACAAAACTGGGTGGGAGGGTGAGTTGTGAGGAGGATGCAGAGAGGCTTCAGGGTGACTTGGACAAGTTAATTGACTGGGCAAATGCATGGCAGATGCGGTATAATGTGGATAAATGTGAGATTATCCACTTTGGTAGCTAAAACAGGAAGGCAGATTATTATCTGAACAGCTAGAAACTGAGAGAGGGGAATAATGCAATGAAACCTCGGTGTTCTCGTACACCAGTCGCTGAAGGTAAGCATGCAGGTGCAACAGATGGTAAAAAAGGCAAATGGTATGTTGGCCTTCATAGCAAGAGGATTCGAGTACAGAAGCAGGGATGTCTTGCTGCAATTATACAGGGCCTTGGTGAGGTCGCACCTGGAATATTGTGTGCAGTTTTGGTCTCCTTATCTGAGGAAGGATGTTCATCCTATAGAGGGAGTGCAGTGAAGGTTCACCAGACTGATTCCTGGGATGGTATAAATGGAAGATGACCCGTTCCATCAGATCACTGCCCAGAAGGTGAAGGCAAAAATCTACACATTGGTTCTGGGGATTTACTTAATTTGCATTGCCTCCTTTACTCCTTGGGTACAACCTGAGGGATGCTGAGTGTTTGAACTTAACGCAAGCACATGCATTGAAATCCTATTCTACTAAGGTGGAAATGATAGCATCTGCTGTTTTCTAACCCTGGATCTATCCTAACTGAATGCTCATTCAAAAGTGTGGCAGCTGCAAGGCCTTGAGCACTGCACCCAACCCCACTCAGGTCAAAGCATCTTCATCTGAGAAATGGAAGGCAATAAGCATCTGAAACTGAAAGCAGAGAAGTGATCTTTTTAATTTCTGCACTCAAATGGAGACCTTTTGACTGATGGCGATCTGGAGCAGATCTCTTAGCCTGCAGTTACAGTTGACTTTCATCCCCTGCTTCCAGGTGCAAGGCCCAACTTGTGCTGAGAGCACATTGGGCCTACTAACATTCCCTGAACCTAGCAATACAGGCAATTAAAAGCAATTTGTGGTGCAGGACATTTTGAGTATGCTCTGTCTAACTCACGTCCAGAGGGTCAGGAGGGCAGGAAGAGAGAAATCGGCCCACCAGTGTCTGGCTTTATAATATTCATTATTCTGTTACAGTTTAGTAGAATACATAGAATCATGGACTCACAGAATGGTTATAGCACAGACGGAGGCCATTTGGCCCATCATGTATGTGCTAGCTCTCTGCAAGAGAAACTCACATAGTCCCACTGCCCTGCTTTTACCCTGTAGCTCTGCAGGTTTTTTCTCTTCAGATAATTATCCAATTTTCTGTTGAAGACTTCAATTGAAACTGCCTCCACCACACTCTCAGGCAGTGCATTCCAGATCCTAAGTGCTCACTGTGTAAAAATGTTTTTCCTCATGTCACCGTTGCTTCTTTTGCCAATCACCTTAAATCGGTGACCTCTGGTTCTGGATCCTTCTTCCAATGGGAACAGTTTCTCCCTATCTCCACAGATGCTGCCAGACTCTATGTCATGATTTTGAACACCTCTATCAAATCTCCTCTTAATCTCATCTCATCTCAATACTTTCCATTTGAAACCTAAAAATTTTATTCTGCCTTTATTTTGGAGAGAATCCGTCTCAAATTCTGTTTAGATTTGTTAATTATCCATGCTGCACATATCCATTGCCACATACAATAAGTATATCTAATTACAGTAGCTTGTTCTCTTAAATGTGCTTATGTTTTAATCTTACCTTTGTTCCCATTTTGATGCTGTCTGAGTGAGTCCAAGTATTTGTCAGAACTCAGCTGTATTTCAGACAAACAGTCCTGGTAATAACTGTTATCAAATAATATCATCTTAAATGCTAGTAAATTTATGTACGGTGTTGTTATGTGACTTCCGCTGCAACTTTGAGTGATCTCAAATTGTATTTTTTAGCAGGAAGAATGCCTCAGGCAAATTGTAATTCATTCCACTCTTTATAGCTATTTACCTTGGTCTGTTGCAACATCATTATGTAAATGAACTTGAAATGCTTAGACAACTTGTAATCCGCTCCTCCCAAAACATGGATGTGGACTTTCTTTTACACAGAGTTTATTTCTATGTAGAACAATAACAACCATTATTGTTGTCGTTTTTATTTAATTATAGTGATAGTCTAGTGGTTATGTTACTGGACTAATAATCCAGAAGTCTGGACTAGCAATATAGAGAATATGAGTTCACACCCTACCATGGTTTGTTGAGAATTTGAATTCAGTTCAAAAAAATGTGGCCCGCATCTCACACTAACATAAAAACAAGAAATGCTGGAAATACTCAGCAGGTCTGGCAGCATCTGTGGAGAGAGAAGCAGAGTTAACGTTTCGGGTCAGTGACCCTTCTTCGGAACAAGAAGGGTTCTGAAGAAGGGTCACTGACCCGAAACGTTAACTCTGCTTCTCTCTCCACAGATGCTGCCAGACCTGCTGAGTATTTCCAGCATTTCTCGTTTTTATTTCAGATTTCCAGCATCTGCAGTATTTTACTTTTATCTCACACTAACATAGTTGACTCTGAAGTGTCCTAGCAAGCCACTGAGTTGTATGAAACCGCTGCATTGAAGTGGTTCAAGTAGAAAGCCCCACGACCACTTGCAGAGGGCAACTAGTGATGGGCAATAACTGCCAGCCTTGCCAGTGGTTCCCACATCTTGAGAATAAATACCTTTATTAGAACTAAGAGTAAAATTTGAGCAGTAACTGATATAACTAGCAATCAGGTCAACGAGTAAATGAAATAGAAGTTTCTTTCAGGGCACGTAAATTGTAATGACCCCATTTATTAAAGCAATACTTCTGTTTTCAGTTAGTCTCCTTAAAATATTGGATATTTATCAAATAATCAAAAAGAAGTTTTGAAGAATTTTGGTTTTATAAGCTCAGTTAAATCCTTTAGAAATGTTGGTGTTGATTTGACTTAAAAATGGCTCAGCTTGTCAAACACTCCCTGCTGAAGGACATTTGATGGACAGTTGAGATGAAAATTCGAAGTCACACCTTCGAAATGATAATTCAAAGCATGATAATTTGAACTAACTGTATTGACTTGGTGCCAGCTTGATGCTAATGGAAGAATACTAATGAGGAAGAATGTGCAGAGTTACGGGGAGAAGGCGGGGGAGTGGCACTAGGTGAAATGCCCATTAGGAGAGCTGATGCAGACACAATGGGCTGAATGGCCTCCTTCTGTGATGTAACAATTCTGTGATTCTGAGTTTGAACTGATTGTAAGCAATCAATCCAATACTTAGTTGCTTTCTGTTCAAAGGAGAAAAATGCAGTGCAGTTGTCAGGTTGGTAATTTGATACCACCTGAGACTTTGAGCCTCATGAGTGTCAGAGATGAAGGATCCCATTTAATTTGGATCATTGAGATTTTAGCTGAGCACAACATCCCAAAGTAAATAAAAGCAAAATACTGCGGATGCTGGAAATCTGAAATAAAAACAAGAAATGCTGGAATCACTCAGCAGGTCTGGCAGCATCTGTGGAAAGAGAAGCAGAGTTAACGTTTCAGGTCAGTGACCCTTCTTCGGAACCGGGTTCCGAAGAAGGGTCACTGACCTGAAACGTTAACTCTGCTTCTCTTTCCACAGATGCTGCCAGACCTGCTGAGTGATTCCAGCATTTCTTGTTTTTATCCCAAAGTAAATGATGTTTAAGAAGAAAATTGACAGATAAATGGAAGATTCGAGGCACTTTTGTGTTGTGGAACTGTAACTGGTGGGAACTGGATTGAGACTGGCAAAACTAATTTAACTCCTGACCCACTTCTGACACTTAAAGGGACAATCGGGTAAAATTTCAGCTTGATCGCCTGGGTGGTGTGGATCACCTGTCCATTGTAGAACTTGCCTGATTTTCATTCAAATTCATTTTGCCACATCATAGCCCAGGCAGTGAAGATGAAGATTTACCTGCTGTCTCTTTTAGAAGTGTTCATCACTCATAGTGGAAAATACAAAGCTCAAAATAATGTTTAAGGTGCAGTATCACACAGTCCCTGACGAATAAATCGAAAGATACTCATTTGATATCTGGAATATGATTCTAATGCGCTGTCTCACAGAGCTTCTTGCAAATAAAAAACTCAATGGATAATTGGACTATCATTTTTAGCCTGCAGTTTGCTGATGAGTTATGGAGGCTTTTCTCAAATCCTATGATGCACTGCATGAGAGTGTGGTGGAGGCAGGTTCAATTGAGACATTCAAAAGGGAATTAGACTATTATATGAAAAGAACGAATGTGCAGGGTTATGGGGAGAAGGTGGGGGAATGTCATTGGGTGAATTGCTCATTCGAAGAGCTGGTGCAGTCATGATGGGCTGAATGGCCTCCTTCTGCACTGTAATAATTCTGTGATTCTATGATGATACCCCCCTACTTTCAAGCCAACCTCTGACCCCTACCCAAAAAAAACACTGCATAAGATGAAAATCCACATTAAGTATCAACTGGACTCAGTGGCAGCACTCTCACTTCTGAGTCAGATGTTTGTGGATTCAAATCCCACTGCAGAATCTTGAGCACATATTGTAGCCTGGCACTTCAATGGAATGCTGCACTTTTGAAGATCTCCTCTTTCAGATAATTTAAGTGAAGCCCCTTCTACCCTCTCAGGTGGATGTAAATGGTCATTAAGAATAGGGGAATTTTCCCAGTGTTTTCTGGCCAAAATTTATCCCTCAACCAACATCACTTAAAACAGATTATATTATCATTTATCACATTGCTTGTTCGTAGGACCAGACTCTTTGCAAATTGGCTGCCGTTTTTCCAACATTGCATCAGTGTTCACATTCTGTAAAGTGCTTTGGGATGTCCTGAGGTCATGAAAGATGCTATATAAATGCAAGTCAGTATGTCTGCTTGTCTGTCCTTCTCTCTTCTCATATTAGGTGACATAAGGAACCCTGTTTCTATTTGTGGCAAACTATTCTTCAATAGTTCGCTAACATTATGATGATGTCTTAAGGAACCACAAAAATGTCCCAGCTGCGTGCTGAGGCTCAGGTTCCCCACTTGTGCTCCTGAATAGTGTGTTGAACAATGATTGTCCATTAAAATTTAATTCCCTGCTCCTTCCTTAGCCACCCTATCAACCATCATGGCTCTCCAGTGAGCTGGGTTTGCTTTTATTCTGTGCTGTTGCATGCAGACACATTTTGCAGCTGGAAAACTGTAAACCTGAGAAAGGGAAGTGCAAGCTCAGTGACTTTATGGAGATGAATGGGAGACAAGTGCTACGCACCCCAGAATAAACACTTGAATGGAATCATGTTTGCTCCCATGGGACTCCGGCTACGGCCTCCTGATGCCAAATTTCCACTGGTCAGATAGTGGATCTGACTGAATCTCGGGTAAACTTGTATAAATGAGACCAAGCCATTAAGATTGGCCAGGCCTTAATGTACCTGAGCTCACCTCCCATTTTGGGGGTTGCACGCACCGTACCCGCCCATTCCTTTAAAATCTGGGCCATGCATGACAGTTGAAAATAAAGGTTACCAAAGAAGTATATGACTTAATTAAAAGCAAAATACTGCAGATGTTGGAAATCTGAAATAAAAACAAGAAATGCTGGTTATACTCAGCAGGTCTGGCAGCATCTGTGGAGCGAGAAGCAGAGTTAACGTTTCAGGTCAGTGACCCTTCTTCAGAACAAGAACAGTTCTGAAGAAGGGTCACTGACCTGAAACGTTAACTCTGCTTCTCTCTCCACAGATGCTGCCAGACCTGCTGAGTATTTCCAGCATTTCCTGTTTTCATTTTAAGTATATGACTTATGCTGGAATGGACAGCCCGTGGTTTTCAACCCCAAAATGAATGAATGCTTGGATATGGACTGATCAGAGTTCATGCATATGGCTTTATGAAAGGTGCGCCATGTTTGACTAACCTGATAGGTTTTTTGGAGAGAATAATGGAAAGTAAAGTTCATCATTATATGAACTTCCAGAAAGCATTTGATAAAGTAGCAGAGAAAATTAGGGACTATTGATTTGAAGGTAAATTTGTGGTATTGATAGTGATGACTGGATGGCAATGCAGATGATTTTTCTCAGCCTAGCAGGCAGTGAATAGTGTGCTCTTCCATTCATTGGACGTCGGACCTCTTTTGCTGTCAAGTAACTGAACTGGTCTGAGACATGAAGTGATGGATATCAGAGTTTGCCAATAATACCAGACTGGGAGGAGTAGTAAACTGTTAGGCTGAATGCAGGTGACTCTATATAAAATTGATGCTTCAGTCGGGTGTTCCTGATGAAAAGGGGTACTCGCAAGGAGAACTAGTTGGGAAAACACAGGCCCAAGCCCTGGTTTTCTGTCCATTTAAATTGATAGACAGAAATTTAGGGATTCCAGGTCCGTAATGTTTTGACAAGTTCTCCCTATGAAGAATGGCTCTTGCAGAAGGATATAAATAGGCTAGGAAAGTACAAAATGAGGGTTAAACTGCATCTGGAATACTGTACGCAGTTTTGGACTCCTCACTGCAGAAGGGATCTAATAGAGAACGTGTAACATAAATTTACCAGGATAACTTCAGGATGAGTTGTCTGAGTTAAAATGAAAGGCTAGAGCAACTAGAATTGCATTCTTTTAGCAGATCAAGGGGGATTTGTTTGAGGTGTTCAGCAATATAAGGAATAAACAAGATAAGTAAGGATTATTTCCAGCAGTAGGAAAATCAAAGACTGAAGAGGTCATGATCTCAAGATAAGCACTAGATACACGAAGAGGGGGATTAGTAGAAACTTCGACATGCAGAGTAATGAGAATGTGGAATGCTTTTCCATGAGTGGTGATCAATGCTAAATCAATCACAGCTTTCAGACATGTACTGAATGATTATGTAAATATGAAGGGTTTGGGTAATCAGGAAAATTAGACTGTGTAAAATTAGTCTCTGAAAGGGGCCTAAATTCACCACAGGCATGATAGCTTCTTTATATCCTTTATAATATTCAATGTTAAAAATTTGCAGAAAATTACATACAAATCTCACTCCACTAAACTTTGTCACAATGAACACCAAGGGCTGAATTTTTGCCCTCCCTCCCCCCCCACCACCCCATGCCCCCCCCCCCCTCCCAAAAGGCGTGAATGGAGATGGGGGAGCCTCATAAATGGTGGTGTCGGGCGGCGTATCAATTTCAAGGCATTGTTTTCAGGGTGGGGAAGGGCGAGAAGGAATCCTACTCACCTCCCAATTGAGGCCAATTAAGACCATTGAAAAGCTCATTAAGAGCTTTTCCGGTTTTGAGATTCAAATTTTTAAATGTTCCGACAGATTACCCGCACCTTCCGAAACATATCATTTGAGGGGAGGCGGGTACAGAGTGAGGAGCTAGCTATGGGCTGCCCCAGGGATTCACCACGGCCCCGTAAGAGGGTCAGTAGAGCAAAGGGGGACTGGACACATGATAAAAGGGTGCCTTTGCTGCTGCACAGGTGGCAGGGAGTGTGAGCGCTCAGCACCTGGGCATTAAACAGGGTTGGCAACCTCCCTGCCAAGGACAGTTGGGTGGCCACCTGCCCAGAAGCAAGGGTCCAGCTGGCAATGGCGGCAGGACTCTCAGATTTTGGGCCCTGTGGTGATGAGGGACAACACCCTCTGCAGAAAGGGCAGAACGCTGGGGAACAGGAGGGCACAGGAGAGGAATGAAGGGCAAGAAGGCAACAGAGGCCAAACCCTCAACACAGGATTGACCACCAAAGATGGAGCTACTTGGAGATGACTGAGTCCCAATGCCACAGGAGACTGCCACTCTCCAGGCAGATGGTCACAGACATTTGTGCCCTCGTCACTGAAGCCCACGCACCTTGAAGCACTGGTCACCATGCCGTGCCAGTTGCTGTCAAAGTCATTGTGACCTTGAACCTCTTTGCTTCTGGCTTCTTCCAAGGATCAGCTGCAGACCTCAGTGGCATCTAAAAATGGCTGCACACCACTGCATCTTGCTGGATATTGATGCCCTCTTTGCCAGAGCTGGACAGGACAATTTAATAACAAACACCGCCGAGCAGGGACAGAGGGCATTGGGTATCACGTCCGTTGCTGGATTCCCCCAGGTGCAGAGCATCATTGATTGCACCCTTGTGGCCATCAAGGCACCCAGTCGAGGAAGAGTTTCCACTCCCTCAACATCCAACTGGTCTGCAACCAGAACAAGAGCTTTCTCCATGTATGTGTGCGCTTTCGTGGCAGTTGCCGTGATTCCTTCATCCTCTGCCATTCCAGGTTGCCTTAGATCATCATTCCAACCCCCAAAGTACATGGATGGTTCGTAGGGGACAAGGGATATCCCTTGAAGACCTGGCTGCTGACCCCTCTGCGGGAGCCCCAGACAGAGGCACAGAGGCGATGCGACCAATGCCACCTGCTCAGTGGGACAACCATTGAGCATTCCATCGGGCTTCTGAAGATGCGATTCCGGTGACTGGACCAGTTGGGTGGTACCCTCCAATATCCTCCTTCAAGAGTCTCGGTCATTGTGGTGGTCTGCTGCGCTCTTCAAAACACAGCCCTCCAGAGATGTGTGGAAATGAGGACAATGAGGCCCTTCAAGGAGACAGCTCATTGGGGGAGGAGCAGGAGGTGGGAGAGGAAGAGGAGGCGGAGGGAGATGACGCTGAACAGAGAGGTGCCACTACTGCTCAATGAGGTGGCCTCCTCCTGCCAGCCTCCAGGAAGAGGACCTCCTCCTCTCCCTCATGGCCTCCGACATTAGATCCAGTTTAGCATCGATGAAGCAAGGAACTATTCTGTTCCAGTTTCCAGGCCTCCAGCAACCCTGTGACATCTCACTTCCCTCTGGTGAAATGGAAGGCTTTGGCACAAACTGCAGATCTCACCCTTAGGACAACCAGCAGCCTCAGTGATAGCTGCTTTGGGAGTCTAAATGAGTCCCTCATTTCATCTGATCCACCTCCATTGCCACCCCCACAGGCTTTAAGTGGACAGGAAACCCATCTCCATACCAATTCAGGGCTCACCCCTGTGAAAATCCGAATTTTAATCAGTGTCCCACCAGAGATGGGTTTCTGACCTGAAAACAAACCCAGCTTCTGTTGCCTGCCTCGGTGAAAAAATTCAACCCCAAGTTGTAAGCAATCAGTAGGCCCCACAATGCCATTTGTGTTGAATTTTACTCTTTTATAATTCTGTACACAACTGTAATTGTCTCAACATTTACAGGAAATGGATCATGCCATCAGAATTTGATGAATGTGATTTCACTGCATTTACAAGCAGCAAAAAGCAAGGGGGTAGGGAACAGTATCAATTTACTTCAACAGTCTTTAGTAAAAGATCAAAGTTCAAAAGCTACCCCAGCTTCAATAAAGCTCCTTCCTCTTCCCAGTGAGAGGAGGAGCTGCTTGATAGTTTTGCAGATTTGTAATAGCGCAGATTATGATTGAACCTTTTGCAAGAATCCTTTCATTATTCCCATGTTGATAAGATGACTGCCCCAGGAAGTTCCCACTAAATAAACAGGATTGCACAGGAAAGGACACTGCAGCACATTGCATAGAGGAACATAGAGATGGGAGCAAGCATTCAGATAACCAATTATATATCAAAGGCATCTTTGTTAATTACCACAGAAATATAAAGTCCAGAATTTTAAATGACCATCAGTGAAACTACTGAGCATGCAACGTCACTTTCTAAGGGGTGATACTTAATATGTTCTTAAAACATCTGTGTTTAACATTAGTAAAGATTAAATTACATAGAGAATAGCTTGCACCTGCAATAGTATTATTACTCATTTAATAATTTCCTTTTAAAATAAAAGCTAAGGGGAGTATGAAGTGTTCCTTTAATGTTTTGTAACACCAGAGACATCTGCCATCAGTATAAATTTCAAAAGCTTTTCTTTAAAGATGCCGAGCTTCCTTTTAGCATTCACCCTTAAGATTTTCAAAACTTATCCTTTCTCTGCAAGTTTAATTTCTACTTTTTAATGGCATTTTTAAAGAAAGCAAAGATTCAAGTCTGTGACATTCAGCGGATGTACATTTCATGTCCTTATAAAACAGATATCAATAAATTATATGTATTTTTATGTCCTGAATGGAGCAGTAGATACAAGTGTTTTTGACTATATTTGGACTCAACAGATATAGAAAGATGTTTGAAACTCACAGTTTTATGACTTGGCAGTGGTGGTGTAGTGAGAACCTGGATTATGACATGCTAGAATTTGTGTTTACCTTTTAACTGTGAGTAGGATTTATTCATACACATAGGATTTGTTCCTATTGAATATGGATAAGAAGGAGTAGGGAGGTTCACTGATAGTTCATTATGGAAGCCACATAGTATTTGTATGCATTTAACTAACAGAGAGAAATAAACCTTGAAATGTAGAAGGAAGAGAAATATCAGACAAATTAAAAATGGCTAATTGCACATTTTATATTAATTCTGTGAGCACCCGAACATGTATATTTTGCTAACTATAGCAAGCGATTTTCCTAAACTAAACTCAGTCAGAAGCAACTCAGAGTTGATTATTCAACAAGGTCAGATAAGTAAATGTAAATGGTTCCCTAAAGTAAAGAATGATAATAACACAGTACTACATTAACAGTAAGAAAATAACTCAGGAAAGAGTAGGGCCCATAAAAGAGCAAAAAGGTAACCTGTATATGGAGGCGGAAGATGTGGGTATGGTTCTTAATGAATACTTTGCGTCTGAAGGGAACGATGCAGACATTATAGTTAGGGAGAATTGTGAAGTATTTGATGTGATAAACATAGGGAGAGGGGAAGCATTAAGGGGATTATCATCCCTGAAATATATAAATCACCAGGGTCAAATGAAATGAACCCCAGGCTGTTAACAGAAGCCAAGGAGGAAATAGCAGAAGGTCTGACCTTCATTTTCCAGTCCTCACTGGATACAGATGTGGTGCCGGAGGATTGGAAGTCTGCTAACGTTTTATCTTTGTTTAAAAAGGGAGCGAGGGGTAGACCGAATAATTACAGGCCAGTCAGTCTAACCTCAGCAGTAGGCAAATTATTGGAATCAATTCTGAGAGACAGGATAAACTGTCACTTAGAAAGGCATGGATTAATCAAGGACAGTCAGCGTGGATTTGTTAAGGGAAGGTTGTGTCTGACTAATGTGAATTAATTTTTTGAGGCGGTAACAAGGAGGATTGATGAGGGTAGTGCAGTTGATGTGGTCTGCATGGATATTAGCAAGGTTTTTAACAAGGTCCCACGTAGCATATTGGTTAAAAAATAAAAGCCCATGGGATCCAGGGGAATGTAGCAAGCTGGATACAAAATTGGCTCAGTGGCAGGAAACCCAGAGAAGTGTGAGGTGATGCATTTGGGGAAGTCAAACAAGTGTTACGACCCGGTGAGAAAGGTGTCTAGGGGCCCCTCTCAGCCTTCACCTGATCTTACCATAACAGGGTTTAATTTTAAACACACCGCGTTTTAGCTCTCCCTTGGTTAATCCTTATTCACTGCTTTCCAATTATAAGGCAAAGAAACCAGCACCAACAGGTTTTCTTAGGTTTAAAGAAGAAAAGTTGAAATTTATTAAACTTGAATTTAAACTCTAATTTGGTTGATGCCGACGGATACACGATGCGCCCACACTAGCATGCATACATGATACACACATGCAAATAGAGGCAGAAAATAGCAGAAGAAAAATAAAGTGGAAAAGTTTGAGGCAATATCTGAAGAGTTTTTGTTACGGTTCTCTGAGCTCACTGCAGAGGCCTTGATTGTAAGTCGATCTTGCTTTTCGTTGGGGCCCAGTATTCTTATTAAACCTTGTTCGCTGTAGGAGACTTTTCTCTTTTGGGGTTCATGTGTCTTGAGTGGATTCAGAGGCTTGTGAAAGATGGGAGCAGACAGGAGAGATCTTCTCAGTCCAGGAGCAAACAGTCTTTCTCAGTGACCAGTTCAAAAGACCCTGTAACAGCCAGGTAGTCATGTGACCAGCTGGTCCAACCAGTCCTGAATTGTATCACCTTAGCAGTCTCTGGAATGCTCCTCTTACACACAATACCTGGTGATCAAGGTCCATTGTGGGTTGAATGTGTCAGGGAATGGTCCTTTGTCCTTCCAAGTGCTGTCTGTTAATAAGCAAATGTCTTTTCCAGCCATGGCTGATCTGTTTAACAAGTTATTTCCTCACTTCAGCAACAGTTTAAAATCAGTGTTCATGACAAAATTAATGTGCCTCATTCTTGGCAGGTGGAGGCCTAGCATGACACAAGGCAAAGGAATACACAATAAATGGGAGGATACTGTGGGGTGTAGAGGAAGTGAGGGACCTTGGAGTGTATGTCCACAGATCCCTGAAGGTAGCAGAACAGATTGATAAGGTGGTTGAGAAGGAATATGGAATCTTTTCCTTTATCAGCTGAGGTAGAGAATATAAGAGTATGGAAGTTATGTTGGAACTGCACAAAACATAAGTTAGGCCACAACTTGAGTACTGTGTGTAGTTCTGGTTACCTCAATACAGAAAGGATGTAATTCCTTTAGAGAGGGTACAGAGGAGATTTGGGAGGATATTGCCATGACTGGAAAGTTGCAGCGATGAGGAAATATTGGATATGATGGGGTTGTTCTCCTTGGAAAAATGAGGCTGAGGGGAGATTTGATTTGAGATGTACAAAATTGTGAGGAGCCTGCATAGAGTGGATGGGAAGGGCCTAATTACCAAAGCAAAGGAGTCAATGACTAGGGGGCATAGATTTAAAGCAATTGGAAGAAGGATTATAGGGGAGGTGAGGAAAAATGTTTTCACCCAGAGGGTGGTAGGGGTCTGGAACTCACCGCCTGAAAGGGTGGTAGCGGCAGAAAACCTCATCTCATTTAAAATGTGCCTGGATGTGCATCTGAAGTGTCATAACCTGCAGGGCTACAGACCAAATTCTGGAAAGTGGGATTAGGCTGTGTGGCTGTTTATTACTGGCTGGCGTGGACACGATGGGCCAAGTGGCCTTTTTCTGTGTCGTAAACTTCTACAGATCTGCATAAAAAAAAATATGCACACGCTACAGGGCTAATTTCATGAAATCGGAGAGCTGGTGAACACCCTCGCCCTTCAAGAACACGCATCAAAAATTTGTGTGCATGCGCCCCACAGTTTTCCATCCAGATGTATGGACTCTGACAAAGCAGAGACAGATACTGCAGAGCAAAATGGAAGAAGTAGTTTTGATACACAGTAACATAAAATCCTTTAAATACATAGACTTACATTTTGTCATTTTACAAATATTGTCTTATTCTTCAAACTGAATTTTCTAGCGATGGGTGTAAAATACTATGGATACTGATAATCTGAAATAAAAACAGAAAATGGCGAGAACATTCAGCATGTCAGGCAGTAATTGTGGAGAGAAAAACAGAGTTAACGTTTCAGTCCCCCCACACCCCCCTCCCCCCCCGAGTTATTTACAACCATAGTGAGATGGGAATTTCCCTGAAATCACAATTGTTACAAATTGATCTAATGTGTATGCATCTGTGCCTTAGTGGGAGTGATTTTTAAAAAAATTTATTCATGGGATGTAGGCGTCACTGGCCAGGCCAGCATTTATTGCCCATCCCTATTGCCCTTGAGAAGGTGGTGGTGAGCTGCCTTCTTGAAACCGCTGCAGTCCATTTGGGGTTGGTATACCCACAATGCTGTTAGGAAGGGAGTTCCAGGATTTTGACCCAGCGACAGTGAAGGAACGGCGATATAGTTCCAAGTCAAGATGGTGTGTGACTTGGAGGGGAACTTGCAGGTGGTGGTGTTCCCATGCATTTGCTACCCTTGTCCTTCCAGTTGGTAGAGGTCGCGGGTTTGGAAGGTGCTGTCTAAGGGGTCTTGGTGCATTGCTACAGTGCATCTTGTAGATGGTACACACTGCTGCCACTGTGTGTTGGTGGTGGAGGGAGTGAATGTTTGTGGATGGGGTGCCAATCAAGCGGCTGCTTTGTTCTGGATGGTGTCGAACTTCTTGAGTGTTGTTGGAGCTGCACCCATCCAGGCCTGCTAGGCCATTTCAGAGGGCATGTAAGAGTCAACCACATTGCTGTGGGTCTGGAGTCACTTGTAGGCCAGACCAGGTAAGGACAGCAGATTTCCTTCCCTAAAGGACATTAGATTGTTTTATGTGACAAGCCATAATCAGTGAAAGTGTTTATGGAATTGATCTTGTTCATGGGGTCTGAGAGGATTTGAGTGTCTAAAACATAACATGCGTGCATGGTTAAATTCCATGCGCAACAAGTTGATCGAAGGATGATACAGGCAATTAAAATGTAATTTTTGCCCTCTTTTCTATTAGATCATGTAAGGCACATCTCTGAATATTTTGAGCTCTCTTTTACAATTGGGTATGGTTACATCGCAGCACACAAACCATTTTGTGCCTGAGAACAGCCAAAAAACAGTTCTCGGCTACAATGGGTTGTGTGCCTTAGTGCAATAACTGAGCCATAAAACTTCTGTACTTGATTATATTTCAAAAATCTTTTGCTTCATAATGTCTCCAGGGAATGTACTTTTAAGCTTTGCTTGCCCTTAAAAGGACACACTATTAATCACTTTACTTGTTTTGTCGTAACGTGAGGAAAGATGTATTTATGGGTTTAATTAGCGAATGATGGTAGGGATATAATGCGCTGAGTATTTCTAATCTTCAGTGTTAGATTGTTTTATTCACCTACTTTTATGGTCAGTTTTTTTTAGTCTGTTTTCATATTATGTATATGTAACAATATCTTGAAATTTCTTGAAAAATATGTCAGCAGTTTTTTTATTGAAGAAGAAAAAATAAATTAAACCATTGCTGGAGACTTATCGAGATTAAGCAGAAAGGAAGCAAGACCATAGTTGACAAACCCATTTATTAGATTGTACTCGCCTTTAAAAGTAACGCAGTACCTGGAACCTTAGACCTATCATTCAACACTCAACAATCCCATACCAGTTCTATGATGGCCTTGATTTTTGGATAGCTGCAGCAATAGACATTGCAGCACAAAAAGGATAGCTTTTGAAGTTTTGTCACTGGAATTGTCATATTTGTGAAACTAATAAGTTTTCCACCACTCAATGATGCTGTGAAACGTCCAGTGTCTATTTTCTCACAGCTCAGACCCATCACAATTAACGCTGACCTTTCTGAACAAGTCAGTCCCTTTTTGATGTTTGTCTGTCGAATGTTAATGAGTTATTAACATCAAGAAAATAGGTTTTACCTTATTTCTTTAAAGTCAACAGATTTTTGAAGTCTTCTTGAGAATATTCAATTTTGAGGCATGATAAAACTATTTACCAGTTGGACAAAAAAAAGGGCCTGAGAAATCAGTGGTGAATTCAGTTTTATTTGAGACTTTGCTTCTGGTACATAATCTCAACAAAGCAATACATAGCTTTAAATAGGAGTCCTTAAAGGAATCATTGCTGGAGCCTATCCGTCTGTCTCTTTCTCCTCTCTCTGTCTGCCTGTTTGTCTCGCTCTCTCTCTCTTTCTCTCTCTCTCTCTCTCTCTCTCTCTATATATATATATATATATTCACTTATATTGGCACACACCTACATTAATTAAAAAAAGGTGCCTAATTGTTAGGCTACAGTTCTACAAAAATTCTATGTCATGTTACGACCACGTGGTGTGATGTGGGTGGTTCCCACTGTTCAACTCCCCACCTGACCGCAGCCAGGGCATTTGTATTAGAGTTTAGCTCCTTGATGTTTTATTTTCCAAATAAACAGACGGTGACAGGTTTTCTTGTAGGATTTAAAAACAGGAAGTCAAATGTTTATTGATTAATACTTCTTATCCTGAAATTGTTGCAACTGCATCTACTCATGCATTTGCACACACATACACATATGCACAAGAAGAAAAATATATAGAAGGCAAGGTGGCTTTTAGTGCGGGGAAAGGTTACAATAAATCCGTTGAATTTTTTTTAAAAATTCATTCATGGGATGCAGGCGTCAATGGCCAGGCCAGCATTTATTGCCCATCCCTAATTGCCCTTGAGAAGGTGGTGGTGAGCTGCCTTCTTGAACCGCTGCAGTCCATTTGGGGTAGGCATACCCACAGTGCTGTTAGGAAGGGAGTTCCAGGATTTTGACCCAGCGACAGTGAAGGAACAGCGATATAGTTCCAAGTCAAGTTCGTGTGTGACTTGGAGGGGAACTTGCAGGTGGTGGTGTTCCCATGCATTTGCTGCCCTTGTCCTTCTAGTTGGTAGAGGTCGCGGGTTTGGAAGGTGCTGTCTAAGGAGCCTTGGTGCATTGCTGCAGTGCATCTTGTAGATGGTACGCACTGCTGCCACTGTGCGTCGGTGGTGGAGGGAGTGAATATTCGTAGATGGGGTGCCAATCAAGCAGGCTGCTTTGCCCTGGATGGTGCCGAGCTTCTTGAGTGTTGTTGGAGCTGCACCCATCCAGGCAAGTGGAGAGTATTCCATCACACTCCTGACTTGTGCCTTGTAGATGGTGGACAGGCTTTGGGGAGTCAGGAGGTGAGTTATTCGCCTCAGCATTCCTAGCCTCTGACCTGCTCTTGTAGCCACGGTATTTATATGGCTACTCCAGTTCAGTTTCTGGTCAATGGTAGCCCCTAGGATGTTGATAGTGGGGGATTCAGCGATGGTAATGCCGTTGAATGTCAAGGGGAGATGGTTAGATTCTCTCTTGTTGGAGATGGTCATTGCCTGGCACTTGTGTGGCACGAATGTTACTTGCCACTGATCAGCCCAAGCCTGGATATTGTCCAGGTCTTGCTGCATTTCTACACGGACTGCTTCAGTATCTGAGGAGTCACGAATGGTACTGAACATTGTGCAATCATCAGCAAACATCCCCACTTCTGACCTTATGATTGAAAGAAGGTCATTGATGAAGCAGCTGAAGATGGTTGGGCCGAGGACACTACCCTGAGGAACTCCTGCAGCGAATTTGAATGCGGAATACAGGCTTAAAGACAGGATTCTTGGTAGTGTGGAGGAACAGAGGGATCTTGGGGTCCATGTCCATAGATCACTCAAAGTTGCCACCCAAGTTGATAGGGTTGTTAAGAAGGCGTATGGTGTGTTGGCTTTCATTAACAGGGGGATTGAGTTTAAGAGCCGCGAGGTTATGCTGCAGCTCTATAAGGCCCTGGTTCGACCACACTTGGAATATTGTGTTCAGTTCTGGTCGCCTCATTATAGGAAGGATGTGGAAGCTTTGAAAGGGTGCAGAGGAGATTTACCAGGATGCTGCCTGGACTGGAGGGCATGTCCTACGAAGAAAGATTGAGGGAGCTAGGGCTTTTCTCATTGGAGCGAAGAAGGATGAGAGGTGACTTGATAGAGGGGTATGAGATGATGAGTGGGTTTCCTCCGGGTGCTCCGGTTTCCTCCCACATGCCAAAGACTTGCTGGTTGATAGGTTAATTGGCCATTATAAATTGCCCCTAGTAGAGGTAGATGGTAGGGAAATATAGGGACGGTGGGGATGTGGAAGGAATATGGGATTAGTGTAGGATTAGTATAAATGGGTGGTTGATGGTCGGCACAGACTCAGTGGGTCGAAGGGCCTGTTTCAGTGCTGTATCTCTAAACTAAAAACTAAACAAGCATAGATAGAGTGGATAGTCAGAGACTTTTTCCCAGCGTGGACAGGGCTATCACCAGGGGGCATAATTTTAAGGTGATTGGAGGAAGGTTTCGGGGAGATGTCAGAGGTAGGTTCTTTACACAGAGAGTGGTGGGTGCGTGGAATGCGCTGCCAGCAGTGGTAGTAGAAGCAGATACATTAGGGGCATTTAAGCGACTCTTGGATAGGTACATGGATGATAGTAGAATGAAGGGTAGGTAGTTAGTTTGATCTTAGAGTAGGTTAAAGGTTCGGCACAACATCATAGGCCGAAGGGCCTGTACTGTGCTGTACTGTTCTATGTTCTATGTTCTATGTCCTGGAGCTCAGATGATTGACCTCCAACAACCACAACCATCTTCCTTTGCGCCAGGTATGACTCTAGCCAACGGAGGGTTTTCCCCCTGATTCCCATTGATGTCAGTTTTGCTCGGGCTCCTTGATGCCATACTCGGTCAAATGCTGCCTTGATGTCAAGGGCAGTCACTCTCACCTCACCTCTTGAGTTCAGCTCTTTTGTCCATGTTTGAACCAAGGCAGTAATGAGGTCAGGAGCTGAGTGGCCCTGGCGGAACCCAAACCTAGTGTCACCGAGCAGGTTATTGCTAAGCAAGTGCTGCTTGATGGCACTGTTGATGACACCTTCCGTCACTTTACTGATGATTGAGAGTAGGCTGATGGGGCGGTAATTGGCCGGGTTGGACTTGTCCTGCTTTTTGTGTACAGGACATACCTGGGCAATCCTCCACATTGCAGGGTAGATGCCAATGTTGAAGCTGTACTGGAACAGCTTTGCTAGGGGCATGCCAAGTTCTGGAGCACAGGTCTTCAGTACTATTGCCGAAATATTGTCAGCGCCCATAGCTTTTGCAGTATCCAGTGCCTTCAGTTGTTTGTTGATATCACGCGGAGTGAATCGAATTGGCTGAAGTCTGGCATCTGTGATGCTGGGGACTTCAGGAGGAGGCCTAGATGCATCATCAACTCGGCACTTCTGGCTGAAGATTGTTGCAAATGCTTTAGCCTTACCTTTCGCACTCATGTGCTGGGCTCCCCCATCATTGAGGATGGGGATATTTGTGGAGCCACCTCCTCCAGTTAGTTGTTTCATTGTCCATTCACGGCTGGATGTGGCAGGACTGCAGAGCTTAGATCTGATCCGTTGGTTATGGGATCGCTTAGCTCTGTCTATCGCATGCTGCTTACACAGTTTGGCATGCAAGTAGTCCTGGGTTGTAGCTTCACCAGGTTGACACCTCATTTTGAGATATGCCTGGTGCTGCTCCTGGCATGCCCTCCTGCACTCTTCATTGAACCAGGGTTGGTCTCCTGGCTTGATGGTAATGGTAGAGTGGGGGATATGCCGGGCCATGAGGTTACAGATTGTAGTTGAGTACAATTCTTCTGCTGCTGTTGATGGCCCACAGCGCCTCATGGATGCCCAGTTTTGCATTTTTAGATCTGTTCGAAATCTATCCCATTTTGCCCGGTGATAGTGTCACACAACACGATGGAGTGTATCCTCAATGTGAAGGCGGAACTTCGTCTCCAGAAGGACTGTGCCGTGGTCACTCCTACCAATACTGTCATGGACAGAAGCATCTGAGGCAGGCAGATTGGTGAGGACGAGGTCAAGTATGTTTTTCCCTCGTGTTGGTTCCCCCACCACCTGCCGCAGACCCAGTCTAGCAGCTATGTCCTTTCGGACTCGGCCAGCTCGGTCAGTAGTGATGCTACCGAGCCACTCTTGGTGATGGACATTGAAGTCCCCCACCCATAGTACATTTTGTGCCCTCGCCACCCACAGTGCTTCCTCCAAGTGGTGTTCAGCATGGCGGAGTACTGAGTCATCAGCTGAGGGAGGGAGGTAGGTGGTAATCAGTAGGAGGTTACCTTGCCCATGTTTGAACTGATGCCATGAGACTTCATGGGGTCCAGAGTCGATGTTGAGGACCCCCAGGGCAACTCCCTCCCTACTGTATACCACTGTGCCACCACCTCTGGTGGGTCTGACCTGCCGGTGGGACAGGACGTACCCGGGGATGGTGATGGCAGTCTGGGACATTGTCTGTAAGATATGATTCCGTGAGTATGACTATGTCAGGCTGTTGCTTGAATAGTCTGTGGGACAGCTCTCTCAACATGCTCTTGGAAGTCACGTTCTCGATGGATGCAGGCCTGACTTTCGTGTAGATTCCTCTCTTGATTGAAGGTTCAGTTGAAGACTTCTAGCGCTCTCTGCTATATAATGTGGATATCGGATTCTGTAGCAGAGCACGTGCTTTTTCTGGATTGGCCGGAACACAGCTATTAGGGTGTTGCTTCTTGCTCTCTCTTTCACTCCCTGGCTGTCTTTTTTTTAAGGTAAAGCTGTTATCTCTCACCTCCTGTTAGGAGACGCCCCATCTCTTCCGCATGGTGATTGCATAATGGCCCAGGACATGGCTAATTTACACCTTTTTGTTTCAAAAGAAGACATTCAATTCTGGAATGTTTTAGGATAGGTGTAGGATGGGTTCATTTGACACCTCTTAGCTTTGAAGATTTTTCCTTTGTCTTTGTCGGACAGTTTGAATACAAAAAAGGCCAATCCTTTTTCTTTAGTGGCCATTTTGGACCATTGTTCACTTTTTAAAATAAAGGTTCATTTTCTCAAGACAAAGTCCATTTTTCATAACTCTTCAGAGTAAGTCTATGATTGTTTTATGATTGCACTTTGTGTGAGTGACAACATAAATAATTTTTACCAGTGAAGTACAACATTATGCAATTCACTGTGCTCTGGTAGTGCTTGGACATTTACATTGGTTTCTTCTGAGCTTGCTTTGCTAAGTGTTTGGTATTTAGCATTCATTGTCATTGGTTCAAGGGTATCTCATCACATTCCATCTCCATGTGCTGTATTATAACAGATTTGTTTTTTTATCATAACCTTCTGTGCACACCACACGTGGCAGCATTTAAGTACCTATGTTTACCATCTCAGTCCTCTTGATATGTGAGCAGCATGTCTTGTCAGATAATATCAAGTTTATGAAAAACATTTTATTCCAATCACGAGATTGAGCACCTGGAAAATTTAATTTCATATTTCAATATTACTTTTACCTGGTACTGTTACTCACTTTGCAAATCAGATTTGAAATAGTGTTTTTCCTACCAAACAAAAGGATAGAATGTAAGAAATTAATCTCGTTGTAAAATAAGGTTACAGCAAAACAAGTGGGGAGCCACTAGAATTTATAAAATAACTTTCATGAAGATGCATGGGCTTGGGACATATTGATAGTAAAGAATAATTAACAAATCAATTAACAATAAGACCTAATTTTAAAAAAAATTATGGAGTCAAATATTATGAAATTATGGAACCATTCCAGTGCGTGCACACAACCACTCTGAATATGGAGGATACCGTCGGTGAGTTGTTGGAAAGGGTGAAACCTCCTCTTGCCATTTACAAATCCAAAGGTGTAGCAGGGACTTGGCTTGGCGACTCCCAGGATATGGAATTCTTGCATCTTAATCCCTCAGAGGAATCCAGTATAAGATTGGCAATGGTACACCAAGTGATATCAGGCTGCCAAAGGACGGAATTGGAGTTCATGGCCTGAACCCCTGCTGTTAAAGGCACCAATTTTTTTTATTTCTCATAATTGTATATGCCCTACTTACAACGGGAACTGCTGGTGCCCATTCCTTCTGTCATCTCCTCCTCAGCCAGTCACTGGTTTGCTATAATTTCCAGCTTCTCGGGCAGTGAGTATCATAATTGCACTGCTAATGCATCTGTGCCTCCCATTGGCATAGAAATCAAGAGGTCTCATCCTAACCCCATGAACCTTGGCGGGATCTCTTCCAGATGTCTCAGGTGGGGCCATCCTGGCATGTCAGGAACTTTAACAGCTGCCAGCCATGGTACTTTGTCAGAAATCGGGCTAATACATAGAAATTTTCTTCCAAGATGGGATGTGCTCCAGTGATGACACCCCTCTTGCCACTCCCCACAAGCAAAAGATTAATCGTTACAGATAGCAACAGTATAGAACTCATAAATGTTCTGTGTTCATACAGCACTTTTTTAACAACCATAAAAGGTAATTTAAAAGTGTAGAAGTGTAGATCAGATTAACAAATCCCTATATGACTGGGGAGGTAGCAATGAGAAGGCTGGAAATTATATGATTCAGTCATTATTTTGAGCAATAAGACAAAAGTATTGCTAGTTGGAATGCAGAGATAAAAGAACCAGTAATGCGTTGGAATTAAAAATGAGCAGAGATGTAAAACTGCTGACTCGCTATCACCATTTTACACTAACACAAAGTCAAAATCTACTTCAATGTTTCCTCTAAACAAAAGAGCAGAGCACAAGTCAGATCGTTAACAATGCGTGTGAGCTGTTAATGGATTAGTATTCTGGAAGTCCTGCTGCATTCAACCACTCCATCAAGCTAAGTACTTCTGAGCATTGTTGCCCCCACAAAATTGAACCATTACCCCTTCCCCACTATGAGCAAATTCAGGACTCCAACCCCACCACTAGACCCAGCACGTCCTTCCTTCTGAGGATCAAGCTGGCACACATCCACCACCCCACATCTGAGATGATATTCCAGGCTCCCCCCACCATGCTGGTTTTCTGGCATCAAGCCCTCCCCATCACACTCCCCACTTAGGTAGCTTCCTTGCCTTTGCCCTCCCTCCCCCTTCCCTCTTTACCTCATGTATTCCCTTGCCCTCTCTTTCCCTCTTTGTTCTCTCAATACCTCCCTTTCTCTTTTGGATACATTAATGATGAGACTGTAGATTTCAATGGAAAAATGAGAAAGGTGGACCAAATAGCCTCCTTCATCCATACTTAACTTTGTGAATCTACTGGTTGCCTGATAGGTTGCTGAATGCATCACTACTGCAGTCTGTTCTAGAATCCATCTATTAATTATGCTTCAGGCCATCACAACAAAGTTAATTTTGATTTTGGACAGTAATGTAAAATGGTCAATTTTGGATCAGCTGCAGTTTATACTTACCTCCCAATTTTTATTTCCATTGTCTGAAAATCTGGAGAGCTGTATAACAGGCAGCTAATCTGAAATTGCCTATCTTACACTATCGCCCAAATCAAAATCTCCTCTAATCAGTCTGAGATCATTCATTATGTTTGGAGGCCTATCCATTTGTGCACTGTGTGTACCCTTTCCTGGGACCATCCCAATCCATGTTGTAACTTGCTGTGCCTCTGAATTCTTCAAACAAATGTGGGAAGTGCAGGAATGCCTCCTGCGCAAGATTATCCAACTACAACTAACAGGTAAGCCTCATCACCACCTCCCCAATCATATAGGGATTTGTTAATCTGATCTACATTTCTACACTTTAAATAATTAGAATCATTATTAAGCAGATTAAAGAGGTTATAGCAGGACATTTCGAAAATCATCATGCGAACATGCAGAGTCAACAGGGTTTTGTGAAAGGGAAATTGTATTTGACTAATTTATTAGAGTTCCCTGAGGAAGTAAGAAGCAATGTGGATAAAGGGGAACCTGTAGATGTGGTGTACTTGTATTTCCAAAAAGCCATTTGGTAAGGTGCCACATCATAGGTTACTACACAAAATAAGAGTTCATGGTGCAGGGGGTAACATAGAAGCATGGATAGAGGATTGGTTAGCTTACAGGAAGCAGAGAGTAGGGATAAATGGGCCATTTTTGGGTTGGCAGGATGTAACTAGTGAACTGCCACAGGGATCAGTGCTGGGACCTCAACTATTTACAATCTACATCAATGACTTGGATGAAGGGACTGAATGTATGGTAGCTAAGTTTGCAGATGACACAAATATAGGTAGGAAGGTAAGTTGTCAAGAGGACATAAAGAGTCTAAAAAGGGGTATAGCTAGGTTAAGTGAGTGGAGAAAGATTTTACAGATGGAGTATAACGTGGGAAAATGTGAATTTGTCCACTCTCGCTGGCAGAAGGGAAAAGCAGAATATTATTTAAATGGAGAGAGACTGCAAAACTCTGCAGTACAAAGGGATCTGGGTTTCCTGGCACATGAATTACAAAAAGTTAGTATGCAGGTACAGCAAGTGATTAGGAAGGCAAATGGAATGTTGCCATTTATTGCAAGTGGGATAGAATGTAAAAGAAGGAAAGTTTTGCTACAGCTGGACAGCACCTTAGTGAGACCACATCTGGCATACAGTGTACAGTTTTGGTCTCCTTACTTAAGAAAGGATAAAATTGTATTAGAAGCAGTTCAGAGAAGGTTCACTCAGCTGATTCTAGGGATGAAGGGGTTGTCTTATGAGGAAAGGTTGAACAGGTTAGAGTCATAGAGTTATACAGCACAGAACACAGCACAGTGGCGCAGTGGTTAGCACCGTAGCCTCACAGCTCCAGCGACCCAGGTTCAGTTCTGGGTACTGCCTGTGCGAGTTTGCAAGTTTTCCCTGTGACCGCGTGGGTTTCCGCCGGGTGCTCTGGTTTCCTCCCACAGCCAAAGACTTGCAGGTTGATAGGTAAATTGGCCATTGTAAATTGCCCCTAGTGCAGGTAGGTGGTAGGAGAATTGTGGGGCTGTGGTAGGGAATATGGGATTAATGTAGGATTAGTATAAATGGGTGGTTGATGGTCGGTACAGACTCGGTGGGCCGAAGGGCCTGTTTCTGCATATAGATACATAGAGAGATACAGCACTGAAACAGGCCCTTCGGCCCCCCATATAGGTTGGACCTATACTCATTGGAGTTTAGATGAATGAGAGGTGATCCTATTGAAATATATACGATCCTGAGGGGACTTGACAGGGTGGATGCTGGAAGGATGTTTCCACTTATGGGCAAGACTAGAACTAGGGGACACATTTTAAAAATAAGGGGTTGCCCATTTAAGATGGAGATGTGAATTTTGTTCTCTCAGAGGGTCGTTAGTCTGTGGAATTCTCTTCCCCAGAGAGCAATGGAGACTAGATCATTGAATACATTCAAGGCTGAGTTAGATACATTCTTGATAGACAAGGGAGTCAAGCGTTATGGGAGGCAGACAGGAAAGAAGAGTTGCAGCCACATTCAGGTCAGCCATGATCTTATCAAATGGCCTACTCCTGCTCCTAATTTGTATGTTCATATAATGGGAATTGGCAGTAAATGCAGTTAGCGCATGGCTTTCAACCTTGTGTGCTGGGTGACCTTCCACTGAACTTCTGAAATAATGGAGACCCTTTATAATCACAAAGGTCATTTTTAAGTGCTCTCAATCTACCTTTTTTTAATGGTGCTTAATTATTGTTAACTTCACTTTACTTTGACAGTATTTTAAAACAGGTGCTGCCCCAAATGGCTGGTCACAGCATGCCTTCAGATTTGTTTTTCTTCTTGCCAAAAGAACATGGCAACATTTTTTTTGGAGTGGTAGAGTTTCAGTTGATTCAGACTGAATGGTTTAATATGAAGGTTAAAGTAGTTCACCGCAGTTGTAATTTATAGTTAACCCTCCATCTGTTGATATACATTGCTGTAAACTCAGTGGGTACATTGGGCTGTTCGTGTAATGCCATATTTATATCAATGAAAGCATTCTGTTGGAGAGTTGGTTCCCTTCATGCCAAATCTACTGTCGCTGCTGTGCTGTTCCTACATAATTGCATTGAGAACTTTTTCATCCTGGCCAAGGACGAAACTCAGTATTTGAGACAGTTTCTTACAGATCAACTTTTCTAATGGTTTGAGAACTGTTATCCCATTGCCAGAATCAAAATGTCAGACCGAATACCATTGCTTTTTTATCTTTGCCGCTGATAACATTTTGTCTCTGCAGCTACAAGCTAGAACTACTTTCTGAGGAGGGTTTGTTCTTTATTTGTTCTTGGGAAGTGTGTGGCATTGGAGAGGGTGCATATATTGGCTATCCATAGCTGCCCTGAGGGCATTAAGAGTTCACCATATGTGAAGGGAGTCTCATGTAGGTCAGATTGTGTAGAGGTGGCAGATTCCCTTCCCTGAAGGATATTAGTGAACCAATTGGAACAGTTTTCATGGTTATTTTTCTTGTGCTACCCACATTAGCAAATTTATTGAATTCAAACTTCATAACTTGCCATCTACAAGGTCCTGCTCATTTACCTACTTTCAAGACGGAAAGACCCATGATTATATGATCTCTGGGTTGCTAGTCTGGTATCATAACCACTGTAACCATATTTCTTCCAAACTCATCTGCACTGCATTGTTTACATTATTTTCAATTGTGACTTGATTGCTGTTGCAGGCAACTGTGTAATGTAAATGGGGTAGGAATTCAGTACTTAATGATGTACCTGGATAATTGTATAGGATCAATTTGTGAGGCAGTACTCCTTGTGCAGAGCTGTGCTCAGTGGGCACACTGAGGTGAAAGGGTTAGGTGCAGAGTCCAAATTTGTTGCACTCCCAGTTTTCCGGTTAACAAAAATTAATCATGGGACAGCTGAGAGCACCACACAACTGGGCATGGCCATCATCAGAACTGATTCGCCGATCCATATTCCTGTTGAAGGAGACTCCGTGCTGGAGCCCCTTCTTGCAAAATTTACTCTTGTATGTAAATTCTGAGAAATAACATTAAATGTACTTAATGTACTTAAACATTACAGACCTACCTAAAAATTATATCTTACAAGTCATATTTGCAGTAATGCAATCATTTAAATTTAATAGAAAATAGTACAAGTCAAAATTTATTAATACATATATTATTCAAGTACTCTTATGAGGTTTTTTTTATAACAAGTTGTAGGTTGTTCTTTTATCACTTTGATCATTTACAAGTGTTGAAATGATTTACTCCAATGTGGTTAAATAATCTCAGTGGTAGTGCCCTGGTGACCAACTATTGGAACATTAGAGCTAACTGTAGCTTTTTGTTACTGGGGTTGAAGATTGCAAGTATCGACACATCTGGTAATTTGACCAATAAGTTGAAAAGATTGTGTAAATTATTTTCTCCCACAAGGCAAGATTTTATAAAAATTGAACTATTATTACTAGACTGCAGGCAGAATTTTATGCTCTCTCCTGCGATGGGTTTGGAGGCGGAAAGAGCATAAAATTGGGTGGGATGGTGCCGGGGGCGGGGAACGGTTCCCACCACCATCCCGCCTCTGCCAAAATTTAGTCTGGGGCAGGAAGGTCTGTGAACGGCCTTCCCATCCCACCACCAATTGAGGCCATTAACTGGGCAATTAACCCCCAATTAAGGGCCTGTTCCTGCAGCAGCTGCAATTAGCCGTGCAGCAGGCAGCCCTGTTGCCACACTGGAAGCACGGCACAGAAAACAGTGCAGCTGCTTCCTGGCTCCGGGATAGGGTCCCTTGTTAAAAGGCACTTTTAGTGCCTGAATGAGCTACACAGCAGCCACCCCCCCTGCCCTTGCTGCCGACCCCCTCCTCCACCTGATCCGCACCCCGCGAGATCCCTCCCTCCCTGACCGACCTAAGGTCTGGTTCCAGCATTACTTCTCGTCTCCAGTAGATGCAGCTACAGCAACAACCAACGCCTCCGCAATGGAGCTGCAGCTGCCGGCCTCTGATTGGCAGGAAGCTCTGCAAGGGCAGGACTTTCAGCAATGGGGTTCTTGATCCTGTGGAAGATCCACCACTGTCCATTTAAGTGCCTAATTGGCAGTAAATTTGGAGGACCTTCCATAGAAGAGGCCACACGGGGATCTCAGCATCAGTTTCTCCACTGCCAGAATAAAATTCCCCCCTACATCACATAGCACTCCACAGGTGAAAAAGCTGCAAGACTACACTTCAGTTTTAAAGGGAATCGGTAGTAACACTAAACATTTCAGTTATAGGTATGGTACACTACCTAGTTTGCAGTGCAAACCTGTAGCAAAAAGGGTAAATCTTGTATAAACGCTGCAAAGTACACTATGGGGCTGGATTTTTGTAGTCTTTTGTGAAGCAATGGCATTTGCCACCGACTTCAAAGAGAGTGGCCCACAAAGTTCTCTGTGACCTGGTTTTCCCCTTACCCGCAGCAGTTTAAATCTGATGCCAAGTCGAGGGGATCTCCAGATGTGCAGCAGTCGTGATGTCAGCAAGCAGGTAAGCAGCCAATCACATTGAAATATTCACACACAGCAAACCAGGATGTTAAGAGCACTTATTATCCTTCACTTTAAATATTCAAATAGCAAAATAAATGATTATGATTGAATAGTCATTTAGTGGTACAGAACTTGAGTATTGCTGAAAATAGAGGCATGTTGTCGAAGCTTTTCATCTTGCACTCATCAGGACAATCTCAAGAATAACCAATGTAAGGGAAAACAACAACTTATACTGCATGAGAAGAGAGTGCTGATTGGTTGGCAAGTGAACTCTGATTGGATGCGGCGTTGCCATGGAGAATGCACCAGTTTACAGTGACTGACAGTTAACTGCCAAGTTTTGTTTGAAATTTAAACCAGGCAGCTTGACTCTGATTGGTCAAGGCATTGCCCTGAGGAATGAACCAGAGAACGGCTATCAGTTATTTTGTTCAGCTGAAACAGACGCAATGTTTGTACATATTCCTTCCGTCTGCAAAGAACAGGGCCTTATGTATTAATATATGTAGTTCCAGTACGCGCATATGTGCCACACTGCGAGCCCTACTGACAATCTTAAATTGGTTGTCAGCGTTGTTAGCGCACTGTGCATTATTTAGCAAATGTTGTCCAATTGCGGAATCACATCAAATGTTGGACACTGAAGACTGATGGATCATATCAAACAGCATGTCCCTTCTGCTGTTTGCAATGGGCAAGGTATGGGCCGTACCCAAACAGCCCGTGCTTGCAAAACTCACAACACTGATGCTCAGTTTGGGCTCCGCTAGGGCCTCAGCTCCTGACCTCATTACAGCCTTGGTTCAAACATGGGCTAAAGAGCTGAATTCCAGAGGTGAGGTGAGAGTGATTGCCCTTGACATCAAGGCAGCATTCGACCGAGTATGACATCAAGGAGCCCTTGCAAAACTGGAGTCAATGGAAATCAAGGGGAAAACTCTATGCTAGTTGGAGTCATACCTCGCGCTAAGGAAAATGGTTATGATTGTTGGAGGTCAATCATCGCAGCTCCAGGTCATCACTGCAGGAGTTCCTCAGGGTAGTGCCCTAGGCCCAACCATCTTCAGCTGCTTCATCACTGACCTTTCCTCCATCATAAGGTCAGAAGTGGGGATATTCACTGATGACTGCACAATGTTCAGCACCATTCACGACTTCTCAGATACTGAAGCAGTCCATGTCCATATGCAGCAAAACCTGGATAACATACAGGCTTGGGCTGATAAGTGGCAAATAACATTCGCACCACACAAGTGCCAGGCAGTGACCATCTCAAACAATAGAGAACCTAACCATCTCCCCTTAACATTCAACAGCATTACCATCACTGAATCCCCCACTATCAACATCTTGGGGATCACCATTGACCAGTAACTGAACTGGACCAGCCACATAAATCTGTGGCTACAAGAGCAGGTCAGAGGCTAGGAATTCTGCAGCGGGTAACTCACCTTCTGTCTCCCCAATGCGTGTCCACCATCTACAAGGCACAAGTCAGGAGTGTGATGGAATACTCTCCAATTGCCTGGATGGGTGCAGCTCCAACAACACTCAAGAAGCTCGACGCCATCCAGGACAAAACAGCCCACTTGATTGGCATCCCATCCACCAACTTAAGCATTCACTCCCTCCACCACCAAAGCACTGTGGCAGCAGTGTGTACTATCCACAACAGGGTCATCCAAGATATGGCCCGTGGGCCAGGATCTGGCCCGCCAAAGGTTTCCATCTGATGCGCGGGTGTAAACTGTACTCTGGGCCGTTCCTCATCCTCGCCAGGAGACTGTGACTGGAGATGGGAAATTTTGCTTTGTTTTCCTCTTGCAGACCGGCCTCTTTAAAAACATTGCGCTGTCAATTTCACAGCTGCTGAAGCAGGAACACGCTTCCCAACTTTGACAGATTCGGGGTTTTCCGACTTTTTTAAAAAGCCTGCTGGAAAACCCTGCATCTGTCCGAAGTTGGGGAGCACGTTCCTGCTTCAGCAGCTGTCAGCTCTGAAACTCTGAGCGATGTTTTTAAATAAACTGACCAACCACAAAGCTGCTGCGCTGGGCTCTCCCGCTCAGTGCAACTGTCAGAGAGAGGGTGGGGGAAACAGAGAGAGGGGGGCATCAGAGAGCGGGGGAACAGGGTGGGGGGAAACACAGAGCGAGGATGACACAGAGAGTGGGGGAGCAACACAGAGGAGGGAACACAGGGAGAGAGAGATCAAAAACACTCCTGACAGATGGATATCTATCCAGAATACTCTGCATTGGTACATCAAGTGTGCAGGCAGAGATTGATTACTTATGCAAGCAAGAACAATGTCAGGTATGTCACTAAATCAGTTCTCAATAGAGTGACGAGAAAGTAAGTCAGTAAATTAGTCTTCTCATTTAAAGCTTCTTCACAGAAATGCACATTTCTTGTTGTTTTTATGAGTAAGATAAATTTTTAATGCCTTTATCTTTTAAAATTTGCTCACCGGCCCCCGGGGTGAGCAAAAGTCATGATACGGCCCTCCGCCCAGAAAGGTTGGACAACCCTGGTCTACAAGGTGCATTGCAGCAACTCACCAAGGCTCCTTTGACAGCACCTTCCAAAGCCGCGACCTCTACCAACTAGAAGGACAAGGGCAGCAGATGCATGGGAACCCCACCACCTGCAAGTTGCCCTCCAAGCCACACACCATCTTGACTTGGAACTATATTGCCGTGCATTCACTGTTGCTGGGTCAAAATCCTGGAACTCCCTTCCTAACAGCACTGTTGGTGTACCTACCCCACAAGGACTGCAGCGGTTCAAGAAGGCAGTTCACCGCCACCTTCTCAAGGGCAATTAGGGATGGATAATAAATACTGGTGTAGCCAGTGGCACCCATATCCCATGAACGAATAAAAATAACTTGGTAAACAGCAGCCCTATTCCCAATCCAGAAATGCCCTGCTGTTGGGCATTCCCTTACCACGTCCATCGATCCGCATGGGATCAGACCTGTGGACAACAATGACAGCATTCTATCATTGTGGGATCAACTGCAGAAGAATGTGGAGTGTCATGCAGTCTGTGATTTACTGTGGTTCTAATGAACTGTCATGCACCACTGCAAAGATATAGGGGAAGATTTGTAGTGCCTGATGGAGGCAGGCACGGAGCTGGGTAGGTGTGGGATTTCATGCTGCCAGCCAGTGTGCCAGTTACCTGGCTCTACCCCGCCCCTGGGCAACTTTCCTAGAGGCAGGTTTTGTTTTGTGGGGGGGGCGTGGGGGACTGGTGGAGGTGGGGATGCGTGGTGGGCTGCAGGGCTACCTGATACAACAAGCAAGTAACTGATACAACGAGTTAAGGGCCTCAAGGCCTATTGTCAGAGGTGGCCTGGAATTTTTCATTTGGCCTCCAGGTCCCCAGAGACAATGAGGAGCAATGTAGCTGCCTGGAGGCGGCAGACCTGGGTTGGGGAGGTGGGAGAGTGCTCCAAGCAGGCTTACATAAGAACATAAGAAATAGGAGCAGGAGTAGCCATTTGGTTTCTCGAGCCTGCTCTGCCATTCAATAAGTTTATGGCTGATCTGATTGTGGCCTTAACTCCACCTTCCTGCCTGCCCATAACCCTTGACTTCCTTGTCAATCAAAAATCTGTCTAACTCAGTCTTGAATATATTCAATGACTGCGCCTCCATTGCTCGCTGGGGAAGAGAATTCCAATACTAACGACCGTCTGAGAGACCATTCGAGGCCCTGCCGTTCTAGTTTAGTTTCGAGATACAGCACTGAAACAGGCCCTTCGGCCCACCGAGTCTGTGCCGACCATCAACCACCCATTTATACTAATCCTACACTAATTCCATATTCCTACCACATCCCCACTTGTCCCTATATTTCCCTACCACCTACCTATACTAGGGGCAATTTATAATGACCAATTAACCTATCAACCAGCAAGTCTTTGGCATGTGGGAAGAAACCGGAGCACCCGGAGGAAACCTACGCAGACACAGGGAGAACTTGCAAACTCCACACAGGCAGTACCCAGAATTGAACTCAGGTCACTGGAGCTGTGAGGCTGCGGTGCTAACCACTGCGCCACTGTGCCGCCCCTTCTGCCTGGCTTCAGCTACTGCTGCAGTCTGCCCTGTGGAGGGGCTCCCCAAACAATGGTGACCTAGCTGCTGAGGTGATTTTTTATATTAATTTTGAGAAAGTTGGAGAGAGGGCACCTCCATCTTGGGGTGCCCTCTCCCCAACTTCTCTGCAAAGGTAGTTTTCTGCTGTTTCTGAGCTGAGGAGCCTCCGACTGGCCCTCCATCTTCAAGAGCCTGCCTGCAGTCCTTAATTAGATGTCAAGCTCACCCTCTGGCCACTAATTGGCCCATTCAGGGAAAATCACAGTGCGGGCTTCTGAACCTTTTTTGAGCTTGACGGGGGAGTCCTGAAGCCTGCAGGGAAAATCCTGCCCATGGTTAATGGACTTCTTGACATTCACTCTCAGAATTTACAGGGTATTTTGGGCAGTCTCAAATGTAGGCCCACTGAGGCCCAAATTCCTAAGCTTTACAGCTGAGGAAGGATGTGAGCAGCCCCCCTGTAAGCAGGATCCTATTCCCCTGCTGCCAACACCACATGTTCCTGATCACTTGAGTTCAATGAGTCATCCAATGCTCCCTCTTCATACTGACTATCTATGACCCTGGAGGTGGATAAATACGCATGTTATGTTCTCAAAAATAAACATCAACAGAAGATCCGCTGTCTGAAGATCCTTGCCTCCTTTATTAAGTCTACTTCAAGTACTGCTCCTTAATTATATACTGTGCATTTTAATACACTGATTGTAAACTTTCCATTGCAAACTAGAGGTCAATCAATAAAATAAAATATTGTGTTGTGAAGGTGTTTTAGCAGTCAGTTTCGAACAATGTAAGTATAACATTTTCAAGATTACTGAAGGAACCTCTTTTGACCTTGAAATATTATCTGGCCATGAGTGCAGGCATTTCAGTCATCTGTGGTTGCAATGGAGCCTTGCCAAGATTCAGCATAACTAGTCAGCTTAGGAGAATCACTGACAATTCTGTACACTGTTCCTCAGTTTGGCATTTGCTAAACCTTTATCCACCAGTTAGACAGAGCAGTTGGTTGCAGGGTGATACGACGTTTTGCCTGACATCAATGCAAAACTTGTTGTCTGATACTGACTATTTCACAGAAATCAGCAGTTTCTCATGGCACTAAGATTGTCCAGTAGATATTCACTAGATTGGTTCCTGGGATGAAGAGTTGTCCGATGATGAGAGGCTGAGTAAATTGGGCCTGTACTGTATGGAGTTTAGAAGAGTGAAAGGTGATCTCATTGAAACATACAAGATTCTGAAGGGACTTGACAGGATAGACACTGAGAGGTTGTTTCCCCTGGCTGGGGAATCTAGAACAAGGGGGCACAGTTTCAGGATAAGGGGTTGATTATTTAGGACTGAGATGAGGTGAAATTTAATCACACAGAGAGTTGTGAACCTTTGGAATTCTCTATCTGACAGGGTTTGATGCTCCATCGTTGTGTATATTTAAGGCTGAGATAGATAGATTTTTGATCTCTCAGGGCATCAAGGGAAATGGGGAATGAGTAGGAAAGCGGAGTTGAGGCAGAAGATCAACCATGATCGTATTGAATGGTGGAACAGGCTCAAGGGATCGTATGGTCTACTCCTGCCTCTATTTCTTTATGTTCTTACATATATTGAAATTATATATATATATATATATATATATATATATATTTAAAGTATAACTGTCAAGTAATTTATAATACTTGTTTATTAGCAATTTATAAAAGATGCTGAGATTGCATAGACTCACTGTTCAATTCATGGTGTGTATTAAACTGACCAATCTCAGCAGTCAGGACACTATAGTTAGCCTCAGTATCACAAGATGAAGGAGTGGAAATTCAGCTCAGTATCTGTTGATGACGATTATTCAGTAAGCTCTGCTGCAGACGAATGTGTGTGGACATTGGGTGAGGACAGAATTGGCTCAGCTATGATGCCCTCTGGAGGTGAACAATCTGACAACATTTACTGTCGATTGTTACACATAAATGACTAGGTCAGAATAACCATGGCCCCTAGAATCATATCTCAGTAAAGAGTCAATGCCATCAGGAGGAGAGAGAGTAAAAGATGGATATGAACAAATGGCACAGATATAGGAATAGTTTGCATGCACATTTAATTTTTTAAATTATAAATCTCATCACTCATCCCATCTGTTTTATGTTTAGTTTAGAGATACAGCACTGAAACAGGCCCTTCGGCCCACCGAGTCTGTGCCGACCATCAACCACCCATTTATACTAATCTTACACTAATCCCATGTTCTTACCACATCCCCACCTGTCCCTATATTTCCCTACCACCTACCTCTACTAGGGGCAATTTATAATGGCAAATAAACCTATCAACCTGCAAGTCTTTGGCATGTGGGAGGAAACCGGAGCACCTGGAGGAAACCCACGCAGACACAGGGAGAACTTGCAAACTCCACACAGGCAGTACCCAGAATTGAACCCGGGTCGCTAGAGCTGTGATGCTGCGGTGCTAACCACTGCGCCACTGTGCATTTATATTGTAATGTAAATCTGAGTACCAAATATTTTAAAGTCTGGATGTCCTTTTAATGTGATGTGAGAAATGGCATTGAAAGTGTTTAGTTCTACTGCTAATAGTTTGATCTACAATAATTCTGAAGAAAACAATCTGTTCATATCGGGGAATATTTCCTCTGTGCACTATGTGTAATGAAATAGTAACCCTTTTGTAAAGAATAGGTTAATTATTTCTCTACAAGAGGTCAGAGGAAATCTTCTCCATAATTATATCTCTTTGATTTAAACATTTCCAATTTATTAATGTTTTTCAATTTAACAGGCACCACTCTGCGTTGTAAACCATGGAGAGAGTGGACCAATTCGTTGCAACAGGTGTAAAGCTTACATGTGTCCATTGATGCAGTTCATCGAAGGTGGCCGAAGATACCAATGTGGATTCTGCAACTGTGTCAATGAAGGTTACTATTTCATTTTATTGTCTCTTGACATCACAAATCTTACAAAATGTTAACCTGTTCAGAAAGTTCAGACAGCGACATCTCTAATACAACAGATATTTTTGGCTCCCTTATGAATAAAGAAAATGAAACTTGCTTTCGATGACATGCCCCTTGTTAGGGCAAGCTTTGTACAGCTGTCAAAGGCATTATCATAGAGAGAGTGGCCTAAATTCTTGTTTAGGTCCATTTTTGGGTGCAGAATAGATGGTGCACTGGGAGCAGCACCTGGAGCGCAACCTCGAGCCTCATCAGAACATTTCCAGCAAGCTGCGAATGCCAATTGGATATCCAGGAGCAGCTCACCAGTTTGCCCAGGACCCATTTGGCCAGCTACCTCATCAACAGTGATCCTCAGGAAGGTCATAGGAAATGGGGAGAACAGGAATGCGGTAATCACGGGCCGTAAGTGACCCTCTAGAGGACTGTGGGGTCTGGAGGAGCACTTAAATCTCGCAGTTAAAATCTGATTAACCTCACCCTGTGTTTACTTAACAGCAATTAGGCTTTGTGTCCTTAAAAGGAACAGTTCATTCTTAGTAGTAGGATAATATATTGTAACTGCATGGCTTAATGCTTCAACCCTAATTAAATATTGCTTCATTTGACCTACTATGTGCAACGCTGCAGGAGATCTGTTATTTTTCTAAAAGATTGGTTTGTATATCCCGGGAGGCAAAGGCTTGTGTTCTAAAAACTTGCCATGAACCAGTAGGCAGTTCTTATTCTGGTATATTTAGAAACTAATTTTAAGTTATCTTTTCTTGAAAATAAGTTGCTTGAGTTGGTTTTCACAAACTGATCAGGTACATGGAACTGACTTTGTTAAGTTGCCTTGTTTGATTTGATAGCTAAATTGCCCATCAATTTCTTCACTAACGTTACTGCATTCCCGCAGATGAATTCAAACCATATTTGTTCAAGGAAAGATCAGCAGAGTGTGCAAGCTGGGATTAAGTGGTTTAAAGTGGTTGGCTATTTTCCGAATATGTTGCCAGAACTGTTTGACTGGAACATTTTACTTAAGTTGGATTTTATTCAGTTGGATCATAATAGCCCTTTCCCTTATAAAGTAAGCTTGTTAACCCTGAATCTTAAAATCTTTCTTCCTGCTGCCTCCCCACAAATTCTAGGGCAAATATACTGATCCATCAATGATAATCAGTAAAATTACTGGTATGTTTTTAAAATCATGGGATGTGAATTACAATATTAGGCAGCGCCAGGATGTAGAGGATTATTGCGGTTGACATTGTGATGTAACTATAGTTAATTACTGTATTTAACAGATATGCTATAATAGGATTAGCATGAGTTTTATTTTCTGTAAAATCACTATCCATGTATGAAAATATTTGATTTATGTTTAAGCTGCTTTTGTAGAAAGCTCCTCCTGATAAGCTGTTTTCAGCTGTTCACACAATTCTCTGCGGGTCCTTGGAGCACTCCAGTGAAATTTCAGGCCTGGTATATTTTGCAGTTTCAATGCTGAAGATATAGAACTGAAGCACAGCAAGCTTTGCATTTTCCAGTTTTCCAGGAACTCCCAACCTTGATCAAGTTGATCGCTTTATAGCGATCTGCCAGCTAGTGAAAGCTTCATGTAAGTGGACATTAGGAACTTGTGTGCAGCTGAAGCTCTTAAATGGTTGAAGCTGCTATTGAAAAGCTTTGGGACCATTTTCAGGGTGGTTTTTTTTTTGCCAATCTCTTGCAAAGGTTATGAAAAAATATTGATGGAGTTAAGCCCAGATGGCTGGAGAAAGTCATAGAACACCTCCCTTTGTAGATGTTTTGTTGGAGGTACTTCTCCAGGAAATCCAAGAAAGGAAGATTGTAGTTTTTGGGTCTCTAGGGCACTCTTCTCACAGGAGCATATCGGGCAATGGAGGAGCACAGTCTCATCTAGAGGACCTGGAAATAGAAAATCTGGCAATTTAAGCTAGCCAACACCTCCCTATATTATGTATAGCTCATGGTCTACAGGGCCGCAGTGTTACCTCCTGTATGCGTTGGAAACATGGACACTGTACAGCAGACATCTCAAAGCCCTGGAGAGATATCACCAGCAGTGCTTCCGCAAGATCCTGCAAATTCAGTGGCAGGACAGGTGCTCTAATATCTGTGTCCTCTCTCAGGCCAACATCCCCAGTATCGAGACACTGGTCATGGCTAGTCAGTTACACTGGGTGGGCCACATTGTCCGCCTGACACAAGACTCCCAAAACAAGGTTTCTACTCCGAGTTGCGTCATGGCAAGTGGCTACCAGGAGGGCAGTGGAAATGCTACAAGGATGTCCTGAAAGGCTCCCTGAAAAAATGTGACATTTCCACCGATTCGTGGGAATCTGTTGCCTGAGACCACCCAAAATGGAGAAGAAGCATCCACAATGGTGCCAGCCAGTTTGAACAACATCAATGTGCCCAGGCAGCGACCAAGCGCAAACAGCGGAAGGAGTGTTCGGAATTTTGAGCATCCTATTCACTCGCCTCATCAAACACCACCTGCCCCACCTGTGGCAGAGTTGTACAGATCCAGAATTAGACTTTTCAGTCACCTAAAGACCCACAACCCTGGAGTGGAAGAATGTCATCCTCATTCCCGAGGGACTGCCTAAGAAGAAGTTTTTACGTAGATAAGCAAAATTTATTAGCGACACTTAAGTTTCCTCTCAACCTGTTAGTTTGACAGGACTACACTCATACAACCTTACAGCTCTTTTGCAACTGCACTTGCATACCCATATGGAGCAGGGCACATCTATATGTAATTTAAAACTGGAACTATTGTCACTTGTGAAGGTGAGCCAACAGAGAAAACTTCCAACAAAACTTAGCTGCATGATGGATATTAATTTACTAACATAGATTCAGGAATCTAGGCATTTCTGTGTCACTTTATGTGCTCATTAAACTTCCAACAACTCAATGCTGTGGCCTTGGTTTTATCATGGGCAGGATCGGTGCATGGTGTGGCATGGGGGCTAGGCTGTACAACAAGCTTGCATGCTGAGGTCTGGAGAAATTTTAGCTGTTCGGCCTCACTTGCATATACAAATCAGACTCCCGCCCAAACCCGGTGGAAATTCCCATTCAGCCATCATGTTGCATCTCGATTGATGAATGTGGAAAAAAAAGCATAACTTATTTTTGTATTTGGGCAATGCAGCTTTACTGTAAACTTGCAAAAACTGTTAGTTAGTTGAAATCTTACAGTGTATGTGCAGCTTTGCCAAACTCATTCAGATCAGTGATAATTTTGTGTCACTGTGGTGTGATGCAGGCTTTCACCTATGATTTTATTTTATATATATGTATATGCAGCCAGGCGCTGCGCAAATGACTGCTGGCAACACCGATACAGTCATATTCAGCTGGCCTCCGACACCGGAAACATCAGAGGAATGTATGATGGCATTAAGAGAGCTTTTGGGCCAACCCTCAAATCTAAATGAGGGGACACAATCACTGACCAACGCAAGCAAATGTACCGCCGGGCGGAGCACTACCTAGAACTGTACTCCAGGGAAAATGGTGTCACTGAGGCCGCCTTCAATGCAGCCAAGTTTCTGCCAGTCATGGATGAGCTGGACGTACAGCCAACAAAATCGGAACTCAGTGATGCCATTGATTCTCTAGCCAGCGGAAAAGCCTCTGGGAAGGACGGCATTACCCCTGAAATAATCAAGAGTGCCAAGCCTGCTATACTTTCAGCACTCTACGAACTGCTTTGCCTGTGCTGGGATGAGGGAGCAGTACCACAGGACATACGCGATGCCAATATCATCACCCTCTATAAGAACAAGGGTGACCGCGGCGACTGCAACACCGACCGTGGAATCTCCCTACTCAGCATAGTGGGGAAAGTCTTCGCTCGAGTCACTTTAAACAGGCTCCAGAAGCTGGCTGAGCGTGTCTACCCGGAGGCACAGTGTGGCTTTCTAGCAGAAAGATCCATCATTGACATGCTGTTCTCCCTTCGCCAGCTACAGGAGAAATGCCGCGACAACAGATGCCCCTCTACGTTGCTTTCATTGATCTCACCAAAGCCTTTGACCTCGTCAGCAGACGTGGTCTCTTCAGACTACTAGAAAAGATCGGATGCCCACCAAAGCTACTAAGTATCATCACCTCATTCCATGACAATATAAAAGGCAGAATTCAGCATAGCGGCGCCTCATCAGACCCCTTTCCTATCCTGAGTGGCGTGAAACAGGGCTGTGTTCTTGCACCTACACTGTTTGGGATCTTCTTCTCCCTGTTGCTCTCACATGCGTTCAAGTCTTCAGTAGAAGGAATTTTCCTCCACACAAGATCAGATGGCAGGTTGTCCAACCTTGCCCGTCTAAGAGCAAAGACCAAAGTACGGAAAGTCCTCATCAGGGAACTCCTCTTTGCTGACGATGCTGCATTAACATCTCACACTGAAGTGTGTCTGCAGAGACTCATCGACAGGATTGCGGCTGCCTACAACGAATTTGGCCTAACCATCAGCCTCAAGAAAACGAACATCATGGGACAGGACGTCAGAAATGCTCCATCCATCAATAGCAGCGACCATGCTCTGGAAGTAGTTCAAGAGTTCATCTACCTAGGCTCAACTATCACCAGTAACCTGTCTCTCGGTGCAGAAATCAACAAGTGCATGGGAAAGGCTTCCACTGCTATGTCCAGACTGGCCAAGAGAGTGTGGGAAAATGGCGCACTGACACGCAACACAAAAGTCCGAGTGTATCACGCCTGTGTCCTCAGTACCTTGCTGTACGGCAACGAGGCCTGGTCAATGTATGTCAGCCAAGAGCGACGTCTCAATTCATTCCATCTTCGCTGCCTCCGGAGAATCCTTGGCATCAGCTGGCAGGACTCTATCTCCAACACAGAAGTCCTCGAGGCGGCCAACATCCCCAGCATATACACCCTACTGAGTCAGCGGCGCTTGAGGTGGCTTGGCCATGTGAGCCGCATGGAAAATGGCAGGATCCCCAAGGACACATTGTACAGTGAGCTCGTCACTGGTATCAGACCCACCGGCTGTCCATGTCTCCGCTTTAAAAACGTCTGCAAACGTGACATGAAGTCCTGTGACATTGATCACAAGTCGTGGGAGTCAGTTGCTCGTGATCGCCAGAGCTGGCGGGCAGCCATAAAGGCGGGGCTAAAGTGTGGTGAGTTGAAGAGACTTAGCAGTTGGCAGGAAAAAAGACAGGAGCGCAAGGGGAGAGCCCACTGTGTAACAGCCCCGACAAACAATTTTTTCTGCAGCACCTGTGGCCTTTATAGCCACTCCAGGTGCTGCTTCACAAACCACTGACCACCTCCAGGCGCTTCCCCATTGTCTCTCGAGACAAGGAGGCCAAAGAAGAAGATATGTATAGTATAAATATATATATACACTTTAAAATCACAACATGCAAAAAGAAGTTTGAATAAAGCACTGAAGTGGATTGAATTTTTTGTTGTGTTATTCCAACCATTCTTTAACCATCTGGTAGCAACTATCTAGATTTCCCAACAGATTTCCTTCATATGGCATTTAACTACCTCACTTTTCTACAATTTCTTCCTCATTGCAATTCTCACACTTATTGATATCTGCCAACTCACATTATTTTGATATTTCTCTCCCAGCTTCTGTACCCTCATCATATCTCTAATTATGCTACATCTTTATTCATAGTTCTGCCTGTTTCTAGCTCTCATTCTTGTTTTGCAATTTTTTTTGGCATTTATCATTATTCTTTAATTCTTATTTTCTCCTTTGCCTATGCCAAATGCCTTTCCTCACTGAGAGAATAGACTGGAGACCTATTTTTAGAGTACTGTTACCAGATGCATGATAATATAATTAGTTTTCAATTTTTTCTTCCCTTTATGGCCCCTGCATGATAATAGAGCTAAATCAGAAACTCACAATATGGATCCAAATATGTGGGTAACATGGAAGACGAATTTATAGAGTGCATCAGGGATTGTTTCTTAGAACAATACATTGCAGAACCTACCCGGGAACAGGCTGTTTTAGATTTGGTAATGTGTAATGAGGTAGGATTAATAAGAAATCTTGTAGTCAAGGATTCTCTAGGGGGAAGCGATCATAACATGGTAGAATTTCAAATTCAGTTTGAGGGTGAGCAACTCGAGTCGCAAACCAGCGTCCTCAACTTAAAATAGGGCAATTACAGAGGTATGAAGAAAGAGTTGCCTAAAGCGGGCTGAGAAAATAGATTAAAGGGAAAGTCAGTAGATGAGCAGTAGCAGACTTTAAGCAGATATTTCATAACACTCAGCAAACATTTATTCTGGTCAGAAAGAAGGACTTGATGAGAATGATGAACCAACCGTGGATAACAAAGGAAGTTAAGGAGAGTATCAAATCAAAAACAAAGGCGTAAAAAGCGGTGAAAGCTAGTGGTAGGCCAGAGGATTGGGAAGTTGTTAGAAACTAACAGTGGATGACTAAAAAACTAATAAAGAGGGAGAAAATTAATTATCAGAGTAAATTGGCAAGAAATATAAAAACAAACAGTAAGAGCTTCTACGAGTATATAAAAAGGAAGAGAGTAGCTAAAGTAAGTGTGGGATCCTTAGAGGATGAAACTGGGGAATTAATAACAGGGAACAGGGGAATGGCAGATCATTTAAATCAATATTTTGCATCGGTCTTCACGGTGGAGGACACTATAAACATCCCAACTATAATAGATGAGCAAGGTGTAAATGGGAGGGAGGAATTTGTAACAATCTCTATCACGAGGGAAAAGGTGCTTGACAAGCTGATGGGACTAAAGGCAAAAAAGTCACCAGGACCTGATGACCTGCATCCAAGGGTTTTAAAAGAAGTGGCTGCAGAGATAGGGGAGGCATTGGTCATAATATACCAAAACTCACTGGATTCCAGTAGGGTACCAGTGGATTGGAAAACCGTTAATGTGACGCCCATATTCAAGAAAGGAGGGAGACAGAAAGCAGGAAACTATAGACCAGTTAGCTGAACATCTGTCATTGGGAAAATGCTAGAATCCATTATTAAGGAAGAAATAGCAGGAAATATAGAAAAACATGTTGTTCAAGATGGCTCCTGGGCTGGAAGCTCCCTAGGAAGCTCCCTTGCTGTTCAACTCTATCCATGGCCATCTGCTCCCATCCCTAACGTTTTCTCCCCCAATCTGCCCTCTTAAACTGTTTACATTCCCCTGGCTCTTTAAATCAGTTCATTTTAGCCCTATCTAAAGGCTAACAGTTAGTTTAGTGTATGTTACCTGGGCCCACTGCCCTCCCCCAGCCACACCTGCTCTTTGTTTTCTCAATGAAATTGATCCGGATGAAACTGACGAGCACAGCTGCCGATACTTCAATCTCCGATCCTGCTGTCTTCACAGTCCAGAGTGTCTGCAGCCACGGCATGCGGTAAGTCCATTGAGGTGAAGAAGGAGCTGCGGGACCCGAGAGAAGTCCTGTGAAAAGGTGCCCCGAACACCCAAAACATCCACGAACGGCCCCCCCGGCCGCAACTTCAAAGCGCCCGCGGGAGATGGCTCGGAGAGCATCTGCAGCGCACTGTCGGCAATGCTGCATGCCTTTATTTAAACCACTGCAAAAAAAAAACCCTTAGCAAATGTAATCACCTCTAAGTCTGCCAAATGATGCTTCACCTCCCGAAGGACGTGGATGAGCTTTCCGGACGTCGATGGTGGGCACTGAGGAAATGGCTTATTACCTGCACCAGATTCCACCCCCCCTCCCCCCCCCTTTACCCCCCTTCCACCCCCCCCACTCCCGTCCCCTTCCCTGCTCCACCCTCTCAGCTCACCCCCTCACAACCCCGTCCCAGCCCGCCCCCCCTCGCACCATCTTCACCCCGCACCCCCTTCCCCTGCACCCCCCCCCACCCCCTCCCTCTACCCCTCCCCCTTGCATCCCCTCCTCCCACCGGCACCATCCTACACCTGTGTAGGGGCCCCAACAACCCCACTGCCTTGTAGGCGTCTCGGGAGAGACCAAGGCTAAGGGAGTAAACCCTAACAGAAAATCCGGAGCGGAACCCCGTAGGCGGTCATGTGTCACCTTTGGCATGTTTCCGGCAGTTCCTGCAGCCATACTGGTGCCAAACGTCGTGTCCTGCACTCCTTTGGACCCCACCAGAAAGGCCGAGAGGGGGGTTTTGACGACTGGGCAACTCTCAACCTCCATAAATTTGCCCAGGCATGCGCCATGGAGAGGTCACTCCATAGTTGCCTCACAGCGACTAAAACAACACGGAAGGCAGCAGTTACGGGTTATAAGTCCAGATAAATTGGCGTAGAAACTGGGCGCCACGGGTTGCCTTTGTCGGTGGGAGAGGTCATTGCACCTCACTGGACAGCTACCGCCCGCCTCAAACCGGGCAGCCCCCGGTCAATAAGGTTCTGTCCCGCCACAGTCTGCCTGCTTCAATGGGTGCTTGGAGCTCAGGGTCATTGCCCGAAAGGTGGACTGATACACCGCACCAAACAACATGAAAAAAGGAAAGAAGGTACCAGCCCTTCGCTTTGCAAGCTGGAACGTCAGAACTATGTGTCCTGGCCTGTCGGAAGACCTTACACAAATCAACGATTCTCGGAAGACCGCCATCATTAACAACGAGCTCAGTAGATTCAATGTGGACATTGCAGCACTTCAGGAGACTCGCTTCCCCGCGAGTGGCTCTCTAGCAGAGCAAGACTACACCTTCTTCTGGCAGGGCAGGGATCCTGAAGAACCAAGACAGCATGGAGTGGGCTTCGCCATCAGAAACTCCTTGCTCAGCATGATAGAGCCTCCCTCAAATGGCTCGGAACGCATACTGTCCATCCGACTGCTCACCACCTCTGGTCCAGTACACCTACTCAGCATCTATGCTCCAACACTCTGCTCCGCACCTGAAGCTAAAGACCAGTTCTATGAACAACTCCATAACATCATTAGCAGCATCCCCAACACCGAACACCTATTCCTGCTGGGGGACTTTAATGCCAGGGTTGGGGCCGACCATGACTCATGGCCCTCCTGCCTTGGGCGCTATGGCGTTGGAAGGATGAATGAGAACGGGCAGAGACTACTTGAGTTGTGTACCTATCATAACCTCTGCATCACCAACTCGTTCTTTCACACTAAACCCTGTCACCAGGTTTCATGGAGGCACCCAAGATCACGTCGTTGGCACCAGCTAGACCTCATTGTCACAAGGCGAGCCGCCTTAAACAGTGTTCAAATCACACGCAGCTTCCACAGTGCGGACTGCGACACCGACCACTCCCTGGTGTGCAGCACGGTTAGACTCAGACCAAAGAAGTTGCATCATTCCAAGCAGAAGGGCCACCCGCGCATCAACACGAGCAGAATTTCTCACCCACAGCTGTTACAAAAATTTCTAAATTCACTTGTAACAGCCCTTTAAAACACTCCCACAGGGGATGCTGAGACCAAGTGGGCCCACATCAGAGACGCCATCTATGAGTCAGCTTTGACCACCTACGGCAAAAGTGCGAAGAGAAATGCAGACTGGTTTCAATCTCATAATGAAGAGCTGGAACCTGTCATAGCCGCTAAGCGCATTGCACTTTTGAACTACAAGAAAGCCCCCAGCGATTTAACATCCGCAGCACTTAAAGCAGCCAGAAGTACTGCACAAAGAACAGCTAGGCGTTGCGCAAACGACTACTGGCAACACCTATGCAGTCATATTCAGCTGGCCTCAGACACCGGAAACATCAGAGGAATGTATGATGGCATGAAGAGAGCTCTTGGGCCAACCATCAAGAAGATTGCCCCCCTCAAATCTAAATCGGGGGACATAATCACTGACCAACGCAAACAGATGGACCGCTGGGTTGAGCACTACCTAGAACTGTACTCCAGGGAGAATGCTGTCACTGAGACTGCCCTCAATGCAGCCCAGCCTCTACCAGTCATGGATGAGCTGGACATACAGCCAACCAAATCGGAACTCAGTGATGCCATTGATTCCCTAGCCAGCGGAAAAGCCCCTGGGAAGGACAGCATTACCCCTGAAATAATCAAGAGTGCCAAGCCTGCTATACTCTCAGCACTGCATGAACTGCTATGCCTGTGCTGGGACGAGGGAGCAGTACCTCAGGACATGCGCGATGCCAACATCATCACCCTCTATAAAAACAAAGGTGACCGCGGTGACTGCAACAACTACCGTGGAATCTCCCTGCTCAGCATAGTGGGGAAAGTCTTTGCTTGAGTCGTTCTGAACAGGCTCCAGAAGCTGGCCGAGCGCGTCTACCCTGAGGCACAGTGGGGCTTTCGTGCAGAGAGATCGACTATTGACATGCTGTTCTCCCTTCGTCAGATACAGGAGAAATGCCGTGAACAACAGATGCCCCTCTACATTGCTTTCATTGATCTCACCAAAGCCTTTGACCTCGTCAGCAGACGTGGTCTCTTCAGACTACTAGAAAAGATCGGATGTCCACCAAAGCTACTAAGTATCATCACCTCATTCCATGACAATATGAAAGGCACAATTCAACATGGTGGCTCCTCATCAGAGCCCTTTCCTATCCTGAGTGGTGTGAAACAGGGCTGTGTTCTCGCACCCACACTTTTTGGGATTTTCTTCTCCCTGCTGCTTTCACATGCGTTCAAATCCTCTGAAGAAGGAATTTTCCTCCACACAAGATCAGGGGGCAGGTTGTTCAACCTTGCCCGTCTAAGAGCGAAGTCCAAAGTACGGAAAGTCCTCATCAGAGAACTCCTCTTTGCTGACGATGCTGCTTTAACATCTCACACTGAAGAATGCCTGCAGAGTCTCATTGACAGGTTTGCGTCTGCCTGCAATGAATTTGGCCTAACCATCAGCCTCAAGAAAACGAACATCATGGGGCAGGATGTCAGAAATGCTCCATCCATCAATATTGGCGACCACGCTCTGGAAGTGGTTCAAGAGTTCACCTGCCGAGGCTCAACTATCACCAGTAACCTGTCTCTAGATGCAGAAATCAACAAGCGCATGGGTAAGGCTTCCACTGCTATGTCCAGACTGGCCAAGAGAGTGTGGGAAAATGGCGCACTGACACGGAACACAAAAGTCCGAGTGTATCAGGCCTGTGTCCTCAGTACCTTGCTCTACGGCAGCGAGGCCTGGACAACGTATGCCAGCCAAGAGCGACGTCTCAATTCATTCCATCTTCGCTGCCTTCGGAGAATACTTGGCATCAGGTGGCAGGACTATATCTCCAACACAGAAGTCCTTGAAGCGGCCAACACCCCCAGCTTATACACACTACTGAGTCAGCGGCGCTTGAGATGGCTTGGCCATGTGAGCCGCATGGAAGATGGCAGGATCCCCAAAGACACATTGTACAGCGAGCTCGCCACTGGTATCAGACCCACCGGCCGTCCATGTCTCCGTTATAAAGACGTCTGCAAACGTGACATGAAATCGTGTGACATTGATCACAAGTCGTGGGAGTCAGTTGCCAGCATTCGCCAGAGCTGGCGGGCAGCCATAAAGACAGGGCTAAATTGTGGCGAGTCGAAGAGACTTAGTAGTTGGCAGGAAAAAAGACAGAGGCGCAAGGGGAGAGCCAACTGTGCAACAGCCCCAACAAACAAATTTCTCTGCAGCACCTGTGGAAGAGCCTGTCACTCCAGAATTGGCCTTTATAGCCACTCCAGGCGCTGCTTCACAAACCACTGACCACCTCCAGGCGCGTATCCATTGTCTCTCGAGATAAGGAGGCCCAAAGAAGAATGTGACGCCCATATTCAAGAAAGGAGGGAGACAGAAAGCAGGAAACTATAGACCAGTTAGCTGAACATCTGTCATTGGGAAAATGCTAGAATCCATTATTAAGGAAGAAATAGCAGGAAATATAGAAAAACATAATGCAATCAAACAGAGTCAACATGGTTTTATGAAAGGGAAATCATGTTTGACAAATTTGTTAGAGTTCTTTGAGGATATAACAAGCAGAGTGGATAAAGGAGAACCGGTAGATGTAGTGTATTTGGATTTTCAGAAGGCATTTGATAAGGTGCCACATAAAAGGTTGTTGCACAACATAAGAGCTCAGGGTATTGGGGGTAACGTGTTGGCATGGATTGAAGATTGGCTAACACACAGAAGGCAGAGAGTCGGGATTAATGGGTCTTTTTCAGGTTGGAAAGCCGTAACTAGTGGGGTCCCAGAAGGATCGGTCCTAGGGCCTCAACTATTTACTATCTATATTAATGACTTGGAGGAAGGGACACAGTGTAGTGTATCCAAATTTGCTGACGATACAAAAATAGGTGGGAAGGCATGTTATGATGAGGATGCAAAGAATCTACAAACGGATATAGATGGGTTAAGTGAGAGGGCAAAAACTTGGCAGATGGAGTTCAATGTGGTCAAGTGTGAGGTCATCCACTTTGGTAGGAAGAATAAAAAGGGAGATTATTATTTAGATGGAGAAAGACTACAAAATACTGCAGTATAGAGGGATCTGGGTGTTCATGTACATGAAACACAAAAAGTTAGCATGCAGGCACAGCAAGTAATTAGGAAGGCAAATGGAATTTTGACCTTTAATGCGAGGGGGTTAGAGTTTAAAAATAGGGAAGTCTTGTTACAAAAGTACAGGGTGTTGGTGAGGCCACACTTGGAGTACTGCGTACAGTTTTGGTCCCCGTATTTAAGGAAGGATAAACTTAGCATTGAAGGCAGTTCAGAAAAGGTTCATTAGGCTGATTCCTGAGGCGAAGGGGTTGACTTATCAAGAAAGGCTAAACAGGTTAGGTCTTTATTCATTGGATTTTAGAAGAATGAGAGGTGATCTTATTGAAACACATAAGATTCTAAAGGGGTTTGACAGGGTAGACATTGAAAATATGTTTCCACTGGTGCGGGAATCTCGAACTAGGAGACATAATTATAGAATAAGGAGTCACACATTTAAAACTGAGATGCAAAGGAATTTCTTTTCTCAGAGGGTGGTGAATCTATGGAATTCTCTACCTCAGAGAGTTGTGGAGGCTAGGTTACTAAATGTATTTAAGGAGGAGGTAGATAGATTTTTGAAAGCTCGGGGAGTCGAGGGTTATGCGGAGCAGACCCGAAAGAGGAGTTGAGGCCTGGGACAGATCAGCCATGATCTTATTTAATGGCGGGGCAGGCTTGAGGGGCTGAATGGCCTACTCCTGCTCCTATTTTTTATGTTCTTATGTGTTCTACAATTCTGTACCACATTGCTTTACATCTCTTCACATGGTGTGCATCATGGTTTCACTCACCAAAGAACTGTAGAGGTTTTTAACACAGGTGAAAGCCATTCAGACCATTATATTTGTGCTGTCTTGTGTTGGAGGAATCCAATACTAATCCCTCTACCCTGATCTTTCCCCTTGTATTTAACTGTGATTCAAATATTCAATCAATTTTCCGTTACAATTGCAGTAATTTCTGCTCTAGCCGCTCTTTGTTGCAAAGCTCCAGCAACACACTGCATAAAGAAATTTCTCCTAATATCTCTCCTCACTTTCTCAGTAATACATTGAAACTGATGACTAACTCCCCAACTGGAGGAAATAGTCATTAACAATTTACTGTAACAAAACTCTTCATTATTTTATAAACATCTATTAAATCTCCCTTTAGCCTTCTCTGCTGCAGCAGTTTTTGTGGAAAGGCAACAGCAGAATGATAGAGTGCTGCAATTTCTTTTCACTTGCTGGAATTCTTAAAGCCCCAGGGGATTATTGATTATATGCATGTGGCCAATTCAATAGCATTCATGAACTGCAAGAATTGCCACTCAATCAGTGTCTGGTTAGTGAGTGACCAGCAGTGCAGTATTTTAAAAGAAGGTGCTGTCCCAAATGACTGGTTACACCATGCCTTCAGGTTTCTTTTCTTCCAAAAAATCCAAAAGACCACAACAGCAATTGTTTGGAATAGTAAAGTTGAAGTTGATTTAGACTGAATGGTTGAATATTAAGATTAGAGTGGTTCACTACAGATGTAGTTTAGAGTTAAACCTCTACCTGGTGATATATCAATCAGCAATGCAAAGCAGGAGACTTGCATCAAAAATGGTATAAAATTGTTGCACGTTTGCGTTGTCATTTAGTGTTGCTGTAAATTCAGTGGGTATATTGGGTTGTCAGTGTAATGCCATATTTATCTCGATGAAAACATTCTGTTGGAGAGTCAGTTCCCTTAATGTTAAATCTGTTGTCGATGCAGCACAGGTACTACAACATTGCATTCACGACTTTTTCACCCTGATCAAGGATATACCCCAGTGTTGGTGGTTGTTGTTTTTACAGACTGGTGGCTTGAGAACTCAGTTGTCCCATTTCCAGAGTCATGATGGTAGCCCCAATGCCATTGCTGCCAGTAGTTGCAGGTCTTTATTTTTGCCACTGACCCCACAGCCGCAAGGCAAATTTACCTCCTGAGGAGGGTTTGTTTTTCGGCTGCGTTTGCTGACAATGCAACCACTAGGTGGTGCAGTACTGGCACATGCCCAAACCCCCTCAATGGCTGTAATTGCTGCCTCCATCCCACCCCCATCAGTATCCCTGTCCCTACTGCGAACACACTCCCTCCCGGGCCCATCTGCTTGCTGTTCATTCCCCGCCTCGCTGCTACCTCCCCTCAGCCATTCGCTCACCGCTTCCTCCCTCTCGGCTGCTCGCTCCCCACATCACCCATCGCCCACTCGCTGCACCCTCGGCAGTTCATTCCCCACTGCTTCTCTGAGTGACACGGTAGGGAACGATTGGCCAAGGGGGGCAGCATCAGGGTGTGAGTGCGGGGTAAGTGGTGGGGCGGGGATGGGTAGCAGCGAGTTCAGGAGCCAGTGGCTGAGGGGGGTGTGGAGAAGGAGCAATATGGGCAGCTGCGAGGCTGGGAGTCAGCAGCCGAGGGGGGTTGCGGGGAAGCAGCGAGGCCGGGAGCGAGCGGCCGGGGCGGGGAGCAGCTAGGCCGGGAGCCAGCGACTGGGGTTGAGGGTGGGCGGGGTGGGGTGGTGAGCAGCAAGGTGGGAAGTGAGTGGCTAAAACAGGGTACTGTTGGGGGGAAATGGAGGCAGCAATTGCAGCCGTTGAGGGAGGCAACGCTCAGACATTATTATGTCTGGCGTCATTGCAGGGTGGCGTCGGTGTGCGCAAGTACATATTCATACTGGCAAAGTGGCAAATGTTCGGACACACGGATGACATTGGTGATCACTCTGCACATGCTCTGTGTTGTCAGGAGACGCTCCATTGTTTTTATGTATTCTTGGGATATGTGTGACACTGGAGAGGGGGCATAAAGTGGCTATCCATGGTTGATCTGAAGCCATTAAGAGTCAACTACATGTTATGTTACAGGAGTCAATGTTTAGGTCAGACTAGGTAGGGTTGGCAGATTTTTTGTGGGGGACAGTGAGGAAGTGTATAAAAACCTGTCAAACACAGGTTCTCAAAGGATTGGAAATGTCAGAAGTGCCAAATTCTAAGAGTACCTAATAAACTCAGTGCTGGGTGCGTTGACCTTGCAATAAAGTCAGCTCATTGAGCTCATAAATTAACCAGCACCATTATATTTCAACAATTGCTCTTCACCATTGTGTATTTATTTGTCCCTGTTATAAATTCACAGAAAATACATTTTTCAGATGCAGAAAAAGTATATATTGAAAGCTATAGGTGCAATCTGACACCAGATATGTTAATTGCTTGCTCTTAATGTGCTTTTTTTTGAAGATATTTTTAATGTTTTCGATATCTTGTTTTCCCTCTTCAGTCCCTCCATTTTACTTTCAACATTTGGACCACATGGGTAGACGGTTGGATCACTATGACAAGCCAGAGTTGTCTCTTGGATCCTATGAATTTATGGCTACTTTAGATTACTGCAAAGTAAGTATTTCTGGTATGTGAGTCAACATCCCACATTGAATAACTCTCTGGAGCATGACACCCACTTCCAGCCAATATGTTCAGAAAGTTTTTTTTTCAAATGACCAACCAACTGCTTCTTCTGGGGGATTATATTATTGACTGAAAGTGTTGTTGTGGACAATTGACATGAATAAGTGCAGATCAACAATGATCTAATTGAAGAAGGGTCTGAAGAAGGGTCACTGACCCGAAACGTTAACTCTGCTTCTCTTTCCACAGATGCTGCTAGACCTGCTGAGTGATTCCAGCATTTCTTGTTTTTGTTCGTTATTTTTAATAGCCTTCTTTGGTCTTAGTTGTTTGGTACTGTTTTTGTTACTAAGCTGAACATATGCTGCTTTTAACCAACATTTCCTGCTTTTTCAGGTTAAACATTTTTTTTGTGGCGAGCATGCATCACATGTAAATTGCTAAGCACTTAATAATGGATTTATTTTGGCTTGATGTATTGTTTGCATTGGGTGATTATGAGGGACAACAAAAGCTTAATTTCCTCGGCTTGGCTTCCCCCCCATTCCCACATCCCACCTGCCTTCATCAACCCTCCTCTCCCTCTCGCCAATAGTTTACTAAGAACGTGTCACAAAACTGAACAGAAGCTCAGCCAGTGTCGAGACATCTTCTCACTCTCCTGCCCCCCACCCCAACAAATGGCAAGAATAAATGTTTAATTTCATTTACCTATTTTATAACAGTCTTTTTTTTTGTTTTCATTTCCAGTGAGCCTCAGACAGAGTTAAGTCTTTCTTTCCTACTTCAAGGAGTTCCATTTGTAAATTAGTCGATACATCCTAACTTGGGCTGTGCGTGCTAAGTAATATGAAGTCAAACGTTTAAAGATGGAACTTAGAACTGCTGGATTTAGGAGAAATTGTCTGTTGGTTCTTTTTAAGCAACAGAATATCTACTGGTGCAACAATGATATATTGAAGCTAAACATATCTACCAATGAAGGCAGATTTGTTCTGTGACATTTTTATTGTAATTATAGGTATATTAGCATTGCAGTTCATTAAAAATATAAAGTGTTACGACCAGGTGAGAAAGAGGTCTAGGGTTCCCTTTCAGCCTTCACCTGATCTTACTGTAATAGGTTTTAAGTTTAAACACACAGTTTTTAGCTCCCTCTTGGTGAATCCTTGTTCACTGCTTTCCAATTATAAGGCAAAGAAACCAGCACAAACAGGCTTTCTCAGGTTCAAAGAAGAAAAGTTGAAGTTTATTGACCTTAAACTCTAATTCGATTAATGCTTAAGCTGCGCCCTAAGCTAGCATGCATACGCGATATACGCATGCAAATAGAAACAGAAAAGAGCAGAAGAAAAATAAAGTGGAAAAGTTTGAGGCAATATCTGAAGAGTTGTTGTTATGGTTCTTCAAGCTCACTGTAGAGCCCTTGATTGTAGGTAGATCTTGCTTTTTGTTAGGGCCCAGTATTCTTCTTAAACCTTGTTCGCTGTAGGAGACTTTTCTCTCTTGGGGTTCATATGTCTTCAGTGGATTTGGAGTTCCATGAGAAAGAGATGGGAGCAGACAGGCAGACAGGAGGTCTTCTTCAGTCCAGGAGCATTCTGCTTTCTGCAGGGTCTGCACAATTCAGAAAAAACCCAGACTGCCAAGCAGGTTAGTCATGTAACTAACTGGTTTGACCACGTCTGTTTGTGGATTGTATTGGAGCAGGAGATAGCTCCTTTGTTCCAAGCACTGTCTGTCAATATGCAAAAATGTCTTTCCAGCCAGGGCCTGGCAACCCCTTGCCACAGGCTTCTCTTCTTCCCAGCAACAATTTGAAATTGAATGTCCATGTGGCAAAATTAATGTGCCTCATTCTTGGCAGGTGGAGGCCTGCATGACAAATGTCTTTATTTTCCTGCTGAATTAAACATTTTGGGGGCTAAGTTGGATAGCCCCCGAAAACAGGTGCAGGGATCGCAATACAGAATTACCCCGTACCCATTTGATGTCATGCAGGCAGCTCGGTATCTTTGTGTTGCCTGCTCATTGTAATGATTTCTGTATGCAGCCAGCACTAGCCCTGCTGTTGATTAGCTGCATGCATCAGCAGGGAACCAAGTATCTTTCGTGCTCAGCACTACTTACAGGGAAAGTACATTGTGGCTGGAGCAAGTACTGGGAGTCCTTTGTGAGTTGAAGATGACCTTTGAAAGAAAGAACAATAGCTGAACATGGAAGAGAGTGGGCAGCCTGGTTTTCCAACACCAATCTGGAGATCTTGGTGGAGGTGGTGAAAAGGAGGAGAGACATCCTGTATCTGTAAGGGAGGGAGGAGGCCCTGAGCCACAAGTTGAAAAGGCAATGGGAGCAGATAGCCGCAAAGGTCAATGCCAGGATTGCAGCCCTAAGGACCTAGATGCAGCACCACAAGATGTTTAATGCCCTCACGCAAGTTGTCAAGGTCAGTGAATGCATCTTCAAATGCAATCAACTGCACCACTGGCCTCAGCCACTGCTGAATTCACCACACCCTCATCACTGATCTACCAGCAATCTCTGAATCAAGTGTCATACCAAACATGCATATGCTTCATCTCACCCACTGAGCACTGCTGCAAACCTCACACCCACATCTCACAGCTTGCGCACACTACCAGCTAGTCAAACATGGCAGGTACATCACCAAATATATTGCAAGTACTTTGCTTGACACATTTTCCTCTCTCTTGCAGGAGAAGGTAGCATACAGCCTGAGGCAGCATGAGTAAACTGAATGGGGAGAAGTTTACCTACTTGCTCAAACTCCCATGGAGGAGACAATGTAGCCCATTATCAGAAGGGCCATCGCTGAGGCCCTGGCCAATGATGGGGCTGAATCCGTTGAAGATGATGCTATCCTACCTAATCCTCCCTCTTATGTCCCACTTTTCCGTCAGCCCACAATCTCTTCTGACTTCCAAAACTTCCAAGGTGCAAATGGCATAAGGATGAATCTCTTACTTTCCCCCCGCCCTTCATCACAACCTTATCCTGTGCCTTTTTCCCTTAAGGTACCCAAGAAGTGGCCTAGCAGTGGAGGAGGACCATGAAAAGAGTAATGATGAAGACACACCATCACTTGATTTCATACCTGCAGCCGCCAGCTTGGAACCTGACATTGTGGGCAATCTTAGAGCAACGGTGCTTAACCTTTCTGCTTCTGAGGCACCCTCCCATGTTACAAAAATTCCACTGACCCCCAACACACACATTGTTCTGTATAAAAATCCGTTATACAATTTTATATACATATATATATATATATATATATATATATAATTATTTTTGCTTTACTTGCCCAATGTGAAACTTGCTGCTGCTGAGCAACAGATCTAATTTCTTGCCCCAATATTTAAACCTAATGTCAGATGGCTTCCCTCCCAAATTAAAGTGCATTTTTAAAAAGTCTTCAATCGCACAAATACTAATGATGAAGTAACATTTCATAATCTGGCTCTGACTTTTACAGATCAGATATATAAAATTCTTCTCCCCAACACCACATACTGATCCCTAACCGAGCTCCCTCTCACACCTGACTGTCACCATGAGGCAGAGCCAGCTCCAGGAAACAACGTCAGGTGATTGACACCCTCATAGCCAGTACCTTCACCTCCCCTGCGCCATGGTTGATTGGTCGTGCAACAGTCTCCATCCGGTTGAACTCCTGTTGTGACACAAACATCATTAATGGTATTAAATGCCTTTTCACGTCGTCTAGATGTTTTAAAGCTCTTCACAGAGTGCAGTGACTCTAGGTGGGAAAATTCACTCAGACAAATGTACATATTTCTTTTACATAGTGAGCAATGAATTTATTGGTACAAGTTGCATTTTCTTCCACACTTTTTCTGGTTATTTTTGACAGACCCCTTGAGACCACCTTACAGACACTGAGAGGGCCAAGGAGCTGCAGTTGAGAACCCCTTTCTTAGAGGATATCATAGAAACAAGATCTGCATGTGATGAGACATGGGCAAGGTTGCATGAGTTCTGCTGCAGAAGACTCGGATGAGGATTTTAATGGACCAGACTACAGAAGAAGGCTGATGGGTGTACACAACAAAGTGCTCCGTGCAATGGGAAGCCTGACAAAACGTTTATAGTCAATGTCAAGGAGCATGGAGGAGTCTAACACTGATTTGGCACAAAGCTTTGCACAGAGCTTGGAGCCCATCCTTTCCAGCATGGTCAACTCCATCAACATACTTGTGCACCCAACCATGATGCAGCTTGATGGCCAATGTCTCAACTGCCATTGCAACATAAGTAGCTTCCACCAAAGGTCTGAGTGCTGCATTGGAAGCTCAGACTGAAGTCATGCAAGGTCAGCTAGCTGTTATGCAAGTTCAGAATGATCTCATGCAATTCTCAGACAGTTGCATCATGGCTGCAGATACCAGTCTTCAGAGGGGCTTGCAGGGTGGCGTAGCAGTACAGCAGTCTGTCCTATAACAAATCACTAGGATTACTGAGCCGCAAACCCACAGGACTGGCAGTGGCTCCATGGAGCAAGAGCTTGCTATGGTCTGTCAGGATGACTGCATTTATTCTCCCACCTCTACCACTTTACCAGTGCCCTTGCTGTGGCCTGTCAGCCAGCTAGCCCAGACTACTGCTACCCATGCTGAGATAGCACTGTCTTCAACAATCTAAAGCTGGGTCTTCAAGTTTAGTCACTGTTGTAATGTAGGAAACATGGCAGCCAATTTGCACACAGCAAACTCCCACAAACAGCATTGTGATAATGACTGGATAATCTGATTTTTGTGACGTTGACTGTGGGATAAATATTGGCCAAGACCCCAAGGAGAATGCCCCAGGCTCTTCTTTGATATCGTGCCATGGAATCTTTTACATTCACCTGAGCAGGCAGATGGAGCTTCAGTTAAACACCTCATCTGAAAGACAGCACCTCCAATAGTGTAGCACTCCCTCAGTACTGCACTGGAGTGTTAGCCCTGATTTTTGTGCTCAAGCCCTGGAGTGGGACTTGAATCCAGAACCTTGTGACTCAGAGGCAAGAGTGCTACCAATTGAGCCACGGCTGAAGTTATCTCTTGTTGATTAGAGAGCCTTTAATGGCTTTCCTAACGCAACAGTGGACGGCGCACTGTGAGATGTTGCAAATATCTACAGCTCCAGTCTAAAAGAAACCAGACGCATAAAGGTTCATCGCCACAGTCACCTTCACAGCCACTGGCAATGCGGTCCTTGCCCTGCTCTAAGATTGTTGTTGTGGTTGCAGCAGCTGGCACATTTCAATGAGGACCACTTGGCGAAGCATTGACATCTGAAGCATTACTTGTCACTGAGGTTCAGGTTGGAGAATTGCTACTGCTGAGAGCACCTTCTGCCTCCTCCTCCATCTTCTAGCTGCTTGTCCTGTTCTGGGTGAGCTCTGCTCATTCTCCCAGTCATGCTCGATTTCAGGAGCAAGGCCTACTAGTGCATACATGTTCGGCAGCAACTGGTTTGTGCAGAAGCTTTTAATTCAGCAAAATGTCCTTCAGCACCTACCACACTACTGACTGTAGACCTTTGCAACCTGAAACAACTATGGAAAGCACCAAAACCACGTAGAATTGTAGCAACAATCAGAAGAAATCAATGTGCAACTAGAAATATAGAATGCCGACAGCACAGAAGGAGGCCATTCGGCCTGTCAGGTCCACGCTGACTCTCTGCAAGAGCAATTCAGTTAGTCTCACTCACCTGCCTTTCTCCATAACCCTGCATTTTTCTTTTATGTTCAGGTGCTTATCCGATTTCCTTTTGAAGGCCACAATTGAATCTGCCTCCACCCCCCTTTCAGGCAGTGCATTCCAGATCCTAACCACTCGCTGCATTAAAAAAAGGTTTCTCATGTCGCCTTTGGTTCTTTTACCAATCACCTTAAATCTGTGTCCTCTGGTTCTCGAGCCTCTGCCAAAGAGAACATTTTCTCTCTCTCTACTCTGTCTAGACCCCTTAAGATTTTAAACACCTGCATAAAATCTCCTCTCAACCTTCTCTTTAGGAGAACAAACCAGCTTCCGCAATCTATCCACATAACTGAAGTCTTTTATCCCTGGAACCATTCTGGGAAATCTTTTCTGCACCCTCTCTAAAGCCTTCACATCCTTCCTAAAGTACGGTGCAGAGAACCAGTGTTTTATAAAGGTTCATCATAGCTTCCTTGCTTTGTACTCTGTGTCTTGACTTATAAGGCTGGAGATCCCTTATCCCTTTTTAACCACTTTCTCAACCAGCCCTGCCACCTTCAACAATTTGAGTGCATAAACCCCAGATCTCTCTGTTCCTGCGCCCAATTAAGAATTGTACTCTTTAGTTTATTTGCCTCTCCTCGGTCTTCCTACCAAAATGTTATCACTTCACATTTTTTTGCATTAAGTTTCATCTGCCTCTTGTCTGCCCATTCCACCAGCCTGTCTATGCCCTGTTGAAGTCGATCACTATCCTCTTCACAGTTTCACAGTTCACAATACTTCCAAGTTTTGTGTCATCTGCAAAATTTGAAATTGGGCTCTGTACAATATCTAAGTAATTAATATATATCAAGAAAAACAGTGGTCCCAGCACCGACCCCTGGAGAACCCTACTGTATACCTTCCTCTACTCCAAAAACAACCATTTACCACTGTTTTCTGTTTCCTGTCACTCAGCCAACCATTATGACTGAGGCTGGAGGAGTGCACTGTCTTTCTCTAGTTCCACTTCTCCACAGGTCACAACATATATTTAAATGTTTTACCCAATTACCGATATGGCCAATTATATACTCTATTTTTAGTTTCAGATTAAAATCCACCAACCAGGTTTCTTTAATAAACAACAAAATTATTAATTTATTATAAAGCAAGACTTATTCAAAAAAAGATGCAAAGCTTATGAACACATAGGTTCAAATATTAAAGATCCCTTCTAAATTAACCCAGCACAAATGCGCACAGAGAAAAAACAAAGAAGTTTTCTCTGCAGAGATTCACTCTACAAAAAAAGACAAAAAAAACTTTGACCAATTACTTGTTAATTCTTGAAGAAAAAAAGAGTAAGATATGGAATGATCTCCGTGGTCTCTTTAGTCTGGCATCCAGATAACACACTGGGATCTTTTTGGAGCAGTTCCTTTCAGGCGACGTCGAGGATTAGTCTGACAGGCTTTCCAGGAGAATCACTGCATCAGGGGTTTCAGCTATCACACTGGATTCTCAGGGTTTCTCAAAGAGGTGGAAAAAGTATTAGCTGGTGGCTTCTCTCTTAGCAGGCCTACCCCCAACTGACTCAAAACAATATCCAAGATCGAAACCAACTCTTGACCACCATTAATCTTGACATGTCACTTCTCTGTAAAAAACTCCTATAGACATCAAGGCTCCTGCTGTTTACGTAGATATATGACTTCCAGTAAGGATTTGTTTTTCAACAAAGTCCCAAGTCTTTCCAGTGACCATTTAAAAAAAAAACCAAACCCAGCATTTATGAAATCTCTTCAGTCTTTCAAAAGAATACATTTCCACCAATTTTAAACATGGGTCCTCAAAAAATATTTAAAAATTGAAGCACTTTTATAACACAGTTTTGTATCCATGGTGCCACTGTCCCTTTTATCCCATGGGCCTCAACTTTTCTGACAAGCCTATTATGTGGCATTTTATCAAATGCCTTTAGGAAGTCCATATACACCACATCAACAATGTTACACTCATCAGCCATCTTTGTTACCTTATCAAAAAACTAACTAAGTTAGTTAAACATGATTTACCTTCAACAAATCCATGCTGACTTTCTTTAATTAATCCACCCTTGTCTAAGTGACTGTTAATTTTGTCCTGGATTATCATTTCCAAAAGCTTTCCCACCACTGAGGTTAAACTGACTGGCCTGATGTTGCTGGGTTTATCCTTACACCCTTTTTTGAACAAAGGTGTAACATTTGCAATTCTCCTGTTCTCTGGCACATCCCCTATATCTAAGCAGGATTGGAAGATTATGCCCAGTACCTCTGCAACATCCATTCGTACTTCCCTCAGCATCCTCGGATGCGTCCTGTCTGGTCCTGGTGAATTATCAACTTTAAGTACAGCCAGCCTTTCTAATACCTCCTCTTTATTAATTTTTAGCCCATCAAGTGTGTCAATTACCTCCTCTTTCACGATGACTTTGGCAACATCTTCCTTTGTAAAGAGAGATGAAAAATACTCAGCTAGTGCCTCAGCCATGCCCTTCTGCCTCCATGCGTAGATCCCCTTTTGGTCCTCTAATCTGCCCCACCCCTCCTCTTCCTACGCTTTTACTATTTACATACCTATAGAAGTCTTTTGGATTCCCCCTCATGTTAGTTGCCAGTTTCTTCTCATAATCTCCCTTTGTCTCTCTTATTTCCTTTTTCACTGCCCTCTGAACTTTCTGTAGTTACTCTTGTTCTCACTTGCATTATCCACCTGACATGTGTAATATGCTTTTTGGGCTGAATTTGTGGAGCTGACAAGGGGGCCGACGCCAGGCCAAAAAGGGCATGGAGCCCACTTTGGCTCTTTGCAGCCGCCACCCACCCCCCCCACCCCCCACCGGCACAATTTAATGGTGCTCAGGAACTTAACTGCCGGCTCCAGGGTCCTCATCCCTTTAAAGACAAGGATCCCGCCTCCAAGAGCTGCCGGCCAATCAGACATGGGTTCAGGACCATCCCTGGAGCCCCAGACCCCAGGTAAGTGTGGCGGGGTTGCCAGGGCCAGTCTGGCAGGCCTCGTTGAGGTCAGGGGTGGGGAGAGTGGTTATTGAGAGTGGCAGGGGGTGGAGAGGGGGTCTTTGCGGAGGGGCAGCCTTTGCCACTGAGGGCCCTCTGTGGGCCACAGATTGCCCATGGAGGAGGCCTTCCCCCCGGCCGCCTGTGTAATTCCAGCAGCAGAGGGGTGGCCCTTAAGTGGCTATTAATTATCCACTTAAGAGTCTCAGTTGGCCTTTGGGTGGGAAGGCTGACTTTGGCCTTTCCCGCCCCTGACAACCACAGGGTGATGGTAAGGTGGACAGGCACTCTGTGCCCCTGCCTTCTGTCACTATTTTATGGGCCTGGCACTCCCCACCTCCCCCCTGCCACCCCCCACCCCCAGCCCTCCTGCTCTCATCCCATCTCCAGGGGGCCAATAAAATGTTGCCCTCTATCTCTTTCATCATCCAGAGACCTCTGCCTTTGGTTGCCCTACCTTTCCTCTTCAACGTGTAAATTGTTGTTGATCCTGTTGAATAGTGCTGGTGAGGGTTCCTTCCTGTTGCTCAATGCATATTCAGCCATGCAAGTTTAAGAGAAGGTAATGGCTAGTACATGGAGCTTCAAAATGACAGCATTGGCATTAAATAAGCTTGCGTGAGAAATCAGTATCCAAAAAACAGGCGCTACTGAGCCCAATTTCTCTCTCTTCCAGTATAGGATTTTTCAGGGGATCAGACTTTTCTAAAGCGGCACTTACACGCAATGTTAATTAGCTAATTTCAAAAGTGAACTAAACAATTAAGCCAAGGCGCTACAATCCTCCCTTCACCGGCCCTCCCACAAGGAACTCGGCTATCATGATCAGGTCCAGAACCGTCCTTTCCTCTTATGATCTCAATTGTAGCCTCTTCAAGAAAAATGCAAAAATCAGATGTGACTTTATGTTCTAGGTGCAAGGAACTACCTATTGTATAATAAATTGTATAGTCTTGTTGGCCTAATACTACTAACCTATAATCTGGCTAGAATTCTAATTATTTTCTGGCCCAATATGTCTAACTAGTAAGTCGATGAAAGTTTAGCCTGTATCTTATATTCATGTTTAGTGTAGAATAATTGTAATGGAAAATTACAGATTAAATACCTCTACAAAGCAAAACCCTGTAAGAAGCGCCTACTGTTGCTTTCATGCTGGCATTTTACATTTTTGCTGCAGGTTCCAGAGACCAGAATTCAGACGGAGGCCTGAAAACTCAATGCCACTTCCTCCTTTTTTAGCAGTAAGAATATACAATATTAACTGACAGACAAAGATCAGCTGGTTTATCAAGCCTTCCCCCACACACCATGATGGCTTGAGCATCATGATTAGACTAGTGTGTCCATTTGTCTGGTTTTCAGGTGGCCTGTCCCCTGTCTGGTAACCAATTTGAACTGGGCACCTTATTTTATTTTTATTTTTATTTTGAAGCACCCAGACTCTAAGGAAGCATTTAAAATCAAAATTATTGGTCTTGCCTGTGCCTGCGAAAGTCCAGCACAGCGGCACCGTAGCAGCCCTGCAGAGATCCTATCAGGCCTATCTGTGTGTGCATCCTTATAACGTCCTCCCACTACATTGTTTGTGTCATGATTAACGTAGACGTAGAGCCATACTGATGCACACTGCTGTTGAGTAGCTGCCATGAGGAGAGACACAACAACAGCCTGGTAGAAACTCTTCATGCCTGTCTGTGCTTTGCTGTGTTTCATGCATCACCCAGAAACTATATCTTTTTTTGTGCTAGATAATGAAAGAAATTGGATTCAGAGTTTGGATAAATTTGCCACCTTTTACATCCTGAGTCAGGTATGGTGCAGTATATGTTGCAGTTTATGCCAGTTTTACCAGACTTCCAATATAAAGGTATCGCAAAGATTAAATGAAGTCTTAGGTAAAGATTTATAAACGGATTATAATAGAACATTCAATAATATATTCACAGTTGTCTGAGTAATTGGATATTTCTTAATCTCTTTGTTTGGGGTCCATCACTTATTGTAGATAAATATGTGAACATATAAACTATTTCCAAAATTACATCCCAAGTAGATGAACACAAACAACTAAAAGTTATACCACATTACTGCAACAGTTAAGGGGAGAGCAAGTGAAAGGTCCCATTCAGGAGGAGCTGGTATTAAAGAGCAGACATGAAAATAATAGTCTGCATTATGAGATTTATTGTTGAAGAGGTTTTCATAAGCTGGTATCGAATGCAAGACCTTATGGAAAGGAAAGCCTTGCCTAAATAAAGTGGCTTATCACAGCCTCAGGATGTCCCAAACTGTTTCACAAGCAATTTGAAGTTAGATTATTGTTGTTGTTGTTGACAAACAAGACAGTTTTCACCCTGCAAGGTTGCACAAAAAAACAAGTGAGATGAATGACCAGTTAAACTTTTTTTTTAGTGTTTGATGAAAGAAGCTGTACTCCTTAATTAACATGAATGGTAGGAATACTAATCCTACATCCTTCCTCCATTGACTTCAGCAGAGATCCAAGAGTTCTTGTGGAATTTCAAGGTCGATATCTTTAAGGGCAACCTGCACACTATCATCTGGGGATCAGCTCATTAAAGAAAGATTGAATTTTTCTTCTTGTTCAAAAATCTGTTTTCATTTTCAGAATAGCAAGCCTCCCAATCCACCAGCCTTCATCTTCATGATTGATGTGTCATATAGCAATATCAAAATTGGCTGTGTCAAACTAATATGTGAGGAGCTTAAGATCCTGCTAGATAAACTACCACGGTAAGAATATAAAACAGATTTGAAAATCATGATACAATCAAAAAAAAAAGCAACAGATGTTTATCAATTAATGTATCTAACCATGTCAGCCAGCTGTGTATTTGAATGTGTTAGCTAGCACTTTCAATAGCATTTTTATGATTTACTTTAAAAGATCACTACTGTTTCATTGGAAGTTTTTCAGCTCATATAAGGTTACTGAAGTTCAGCCGTAGCTCAGATAACATTTGCTATTGTGGTGTACCCAGTTGGAAGTGCACTGTTATGCCATAGAATTACAAATTAATTGCAGCACAGAAACAGGCCATTCAACCCATTGGTCTATACTGGTGTTTATACTCCACAGGAGCCTGCTCCCACCCTACTTAATCTAACCCTATCTTTCTGTTAACTTTCTGTTGCTTTCTCCCTCATCTAGCTTCCCCTTAAATGCATCTATGCTATTTGCTTCAACTACTCCATGTGATGACAAGTTCCACATGCTCACCATTCCCTGAGTAAAAATAGTTTCTCCTGAATTCCTTATTGGATTTTAGTGACTATGTTATATTTATGGTCCCTAGTTTTGACCTCCGCACAAGTGGAAACATCTCTATGTTTATCCTATCAAACCCCTTCATAATTTTAAACATCACCTCTCAGCCTTCTCAGTTCTGGTATCATCCTTGTAACTTATTTTTGCATCTTCTGCAGTGCTTCTTTTAAAGACCTCCTTGCTGTTTGTTAAACCTCCCACTTTTGTGTTGTCAGAAACTCCTTTTGGGCCTCCTTATCTCGAGAGACAATGGATACGCGCCTGGAGGTGGTCAGTGGTTTGTGAAGCAGCGCCTGGAGTGGCTATAAAGGCCAATTCTGGAGTGACAGGCTCTTCCACAGGTGCTGCAGAGAAATTTGTTTGTCGGGGCTGTTGCACAGTTGGCTCTCCCCTTGCGCCTCTGTCTTTTTTCCTGCCAACTACTAAGTCTCTTCGACTCGCCACAATTTAGCCCTGTCTTTATGGCTGCCCGCCAGCTCTGGCGAATGCTGGCAACTGACTCCCACGACTTGTGATCAATGTCACACGATTTCATGTCACGTTTTCAGACGTCTTTATAGCGGAGACATGGACGGCCGGTGGGTCTGATACCAGTGGCGAGCTCGCTGTACAATGTGTCTTTGGGGATCCTGCCATCTTCCATGCGGCTCACATGGCCAAGCCATCTCAAGCGCCGCTGACTCAGTAGTGTGTATATGCTGGGGGTGTTGGCCGCTTCAAGGACTTCTGTGTTGGAGATATAGTCCTGCCACCTGATGCCAAGTATTCTCCGGAGGCAGCGAAGATGGAATGAATTGAGACGTCGCTCTTGGCTGGCATACGTTGTCCAGGCCTCGCTGCCATAGAGCAAGGTACTGAGGACACAGGCCTGATACACTCGGACTTTTGTGTTCCGTGTCAGTGAGCCATTTTCCCACACTCTCTTGGCCAGTCTGGACATAGCAGTGGAAGCCTTACCCATGCGCTTGTTGATTTCTGCATCTAGAGACAGGTTACTGGTGATAGTTGAGCCTAGGTAGGTGAACTCTTGAACCACTTCCAGAGCGTGGTCGCCAATATTGATGGATGGAGCATTTCTGACGTCCTGCCCCATGATGTTCGTTTTCTTGAGGCTGATGGTTAGGCCAAATTCATTGCAGGCAGCTGCAAACCTGTCGATGAGACTCTGCAGGCACTCTTCAGTGTGAGATGTTAAAGCAGCATCGTCAGCAAAGAGGAGTTCTCTGATGAGGACTTTCCGTACTTTGGACTTCGCTCTTAGACGGGCAAGGTTGAACAACCTGCCCCCTGATCTTGTGTGGAGGAAAATTCCTTCTTCAGAGGATTTGAACGCATGTGAAAGCAGCAGGGAGAAGAAAATCCCAAAAAGTGTGGGTGCGAGAACCCAGCCCTGTTTCACACCACTCAGGATAGGAAAGGGGTCTGATGAGGAGCCACCATGTTGAATTGTGCCTTTCATATTGTCATGGAATGAGGTGATGATACTTAGTAGCTTTGGTGGGCATCCGATCTTTTCTAGTAGTCTGAAGGGACCACGTCTGCTGACGAGGTCAAAGGCTTTGGTGAGATCAATAAAAGCAATGTAGAGGGGCATCTGTTGTTCACGGCATTTCTCCTGTATCTGACGAAGGGAGAACAGCATGTCAATGGTCGATCTCTCTGCACGAAAGCCACACTGTGCCTCAGGGTAGACGCGCTCGGCCAGCTTCTGGAGCCTGTTCAGAGCGACTCGAGCAAAGACTTTCCCCACTATGCTGAGCAGGGAGATTCCACGGTAGTTGTTGCAGTCACCGCGGTCACCTTTGTTTTTATAGAGGGTGATGATATTGGCATCGCGCATGTCCTGAGGTACTGCTCCCTCGTCCCAGCACAGGCATAGCAGTTCATGTAGTGCTGAGAGTATAGCAGGCTTGGCACTCTTGATTATTTCAGGGGTAATGCTGTCCTTCCCAGGGGCTTTTCCGCTGGCTAGAGAATCAGTGGCATCACTGAGTTCCGATTTGGTTGGCTGTATGTCCAGCTCATCCATGACTGGTAGAGGCTGGGCTGCATTGAGGGCAGTCTCAATGACAGCATTCTCCCTGGAGTACAGTTCTAGGTAGTGCTCAACCCAGCGGTCCATTTGTTTGCGTTGGTCAGTGATTATGTCCCCCGATTTAGATTTGAGGGGGGTGATCTTCTTGATGGTTGGCCCAAAAGCTCTCTTCATGCCATCATACATTCCTCTGATGTTTCCGGTGTCTGAGGCCCGCTGAATATGACTGCATAGGTGTTGCCAGTAGTCGTTTGCGCAACGCCTAGCTGTTCTTTGTGCAGTACTTCTGGCTGCTTTAAGTGCTGCGGATGTTAAATCGCTGGGGGCTTTCTTGTAGTTCAACAGTGCAATGTGCTTAGCGGCTATGACAGGTTCCAGCTCTTCATTATGAGATTGAAACCAGTCTGCATTTCTCTTCGCACTTTTGCCATAGGTGGTCAAAGCTGACTCATAGATGGCGTCTCTGATGTGGGCCCACTTGGTCTCAGCATCCCCTGTGGGAGTGTTTTGAAGGGCTGTTACAAGTGAATTTAGAAATTTTTGTAACAGCTGTGGGTGAGAAATTCTGCTCGTGTTGATGCGCGGGTGGCCCTTCTGCTTGGAATGATGCAACTTCTTTGGTCTGAGTCTAACCTTGCTGCACACCAGGGAGCGGTCGGTGTCGCAGTCCGCACTGTGGAAGCTGCGTGTGATTTGAACACTGTTTAAGGCGGCTCGCCTTGTCTAGCTGGTGCCAACGACGCGATCTTGGGTGCCTCCATGAAACCTGGTGGCAGGGTTTAGTGTGAAAGAACGAGTTGGTGATGCAGAGGTGATGCAACACTTTTATGTTGTCAGAAACTACTGACATTGTATTCCCTATGCCCAAATCATCTGTACGCACCCAAAATTAAAGTGAGCCCCTGAGGTTTGCCTCTTCCAATGCTTCTCCAATCCGAGCAAGATCCATTTATCCTACCTCTGCTACATCAGTCAACTTTCCATCCATGCTGTCACTTTTCCTGTCATACTATATGACTGAACTTTTCTAACAAGCTCTTGCAAGACACCTTATTAAAAGCCTTATGAGAATCCATACACACTGCATCGAATGCAATCAATCACCTATTGCACACTTGGCTGTCCGTGATGCTGTATTTGTTGTGGTACCAATACTCTATTACAACTTGCCTTTAAGAAATCCTTATTGACTGTCCTTGATTCGCCCATGCTTTTCGAAATGCTCACTAATATAACTTTGAATTTTGAACTCTTTAAGAGTTTGCCCACAACTGACTTTAGACCAACTGGTCTATAGTTACCAAGATTATCCATCTCTTCCTTCTTGAACAAAGGTGATACATTGGCTACATTGGAACTCCAGATCTTCGTTCTTGTCATTGCATTGGCCTCTCAGAGTAATTTGTCCTCTCAGCACTAGTATGGCGCCATCATATAGCATCAACAGGAGAAGGTGGTGGTGAGCTGCCTTCTGTGGTCGATGTACAGTAGGTACATCTACAGTGCTGTTGGGAAGGGAGTTCCAGGATTTTGACCCAACGACTGCGAAGGAACAGTGATATAGTTCCAAGTCAGGATGGTGTGTGGCTTGGAGGGGCTCTTGCAGGTGGTGGTGTTCCCATGTGACTGTGGGTTTGGAAGGTGCTGTCTAAGGAGCCTTGGTGTGTTGCTGCAGTGCAAAATTCGACTAGATCATGCTGATCTTCTAGCCTCCACAGTCCTCTGGGGTAGAGAATGCAAAAGGTTCACCACCCTCTGAGTGAAGAAATTCCTCCTCATCTCAGTCCTAAATGACCTACCTCTTATTCTGAGACTGTGTCCCCTGGTTCCAGACCTCTCAACCAGGGGAAACATTCTTGCATCTACACTTTCGAGCCTTGTAAGAATTTTGCATGCTTCAATGAAATCACCTCTCATTCTTCTAAATGCTAGAGAATACAGGCCCAATCTCCTCAATCTCTCCTCATAGGATAATCCTGCTATGCCAGGAATGAGTCTGTTGAACCTTTTTTGCACATCCTCTATGGCAGGTATATCCTTTCTCAGGTAAAAACAAAACTGTACACAACACTTCAGGTGCGGTCTCATCAAGGTTTTATACAATTGCAGCAAGACTTCTTTACTCCTGTACTCCTCTTGCAATAAAGGCCAACATACCATTTGCCTTCCAAATTGCTTACTTCACCTGCATGTTAACTTTCAGTGACTTATGAACAAGGACAGCCAGGTCCCTTTGGACATCAACACTTCCCAGTCTTTCACCATTTAGGAAATACTCTGCATTTCTCTTTTTCTTACTGAAGTGGATAACTTCACTTTTTTCCACATTATGCCATCTGCCATGGTCCTTGCCCACTCACTTAGCCTAACTCCCATTGAACTCTCTTTGCATCCTTCTCACAACTCATATTCCCACCTAGTTTTGTGGCATCAGCAAACTTTGAAATATTATATTTAGTCCCCACATCCAAATGATTGATATAGATTGTGAATAGCTGGGGCCCAAGCACTGATTCTTGCAGTTTCCCAATAGTCACAGCCCGCCAACCTGAAAATGACCCATTTATTCCCACTATCTGTTTTCTGTCTGTTAACCAATTCTCAACCTATGCCACTATATTACTCCCAATCCTATTTGTTCTGATTTTGCTCACTAACCTTGTCTGGGACCTTATCGAAAGCCTCCTGAAAATCCAAATCCACCACAGCCACTGGTTCCCCCTTATCTATTCTACTAGTTACATCCTCAAAAAAACTCCAACAGGTTTGTCAGACATGATTTCCCTTTCATAAGTCCATGTTGACTCTGCCCAATCCTATATTATTTTCTAAGTGTCCAGTTATCACATCCTTTCGAATAGATTCTAGCATTTTCCTGACTACTGATGTCAGGGTAACAGGTTTGTAGTTCCCCATTTTCTCTCGCCCTTCTTTCTTAAATAGTGGGGTTACATATGCTACCTTCCAATCTACAGGAATCACTCCAGAATCCATAGAATTTTGGAACATGATCACCAATGCATCACTATCTCTACAGTTAAACTAAAGAAGTTAAAGATAGTATCAAATAGAAAAAAAAGCATGCAATTCAGCAAAAAGTAGTGGTAGGTCAAAAGATTGGACAGAATATAAAAAACAAAAAATAATGAAGAAAAGAATAATGAGAGAGAAATTAGAGTATGAGAGAAAGCTAACTAGAAATATAAAAACAGATAGTAAGAGTTTCTACAAGTATTTAAAAAGGAAAAGAGTAAGTAAAGTGAGTGTTGGTCCTCCAGAGAGTGAGTCTGGTAAATAAGAAAATGGTGGAGGAATTGAACAGATGTTTTGCATCTGGCTTCACTCCAGAGGTTACAAATAACATCCCAGAAATAATTGTGAATCAAGAGTTGAAAAGGAGGGAGCGACTTAAAACAATTACCATCACCAGGGAAATGGTACTGAGAAAATTATTGGAACTAAAAGCTGGAAGTCCTAAGTCCTGATGATCTTCATCCTAGGATCTTAAAAGAAGTGGCTGCTGAGATAGTGAGTGCATTGGTTTTAATTTTCCAAAATTCCCTAGATTCTGGAAAGGTCCCATCAGATTGAAAAATAGTGAATTTAACTCTGCTATTCAAGAAAGGAGGAAGACAGAAAGCAGGAAACTACAGGTCAGTTAGCTTAACATCTGTCATAGGGAAAATGCTGGAATTAAGGAGGTTATAGCAGGTCATTTAGAAAATTTCAGTGCAACCAGGCAGAGTCAACATGGTTTTGTGAAAGGGAAATCATGTTTGACTAATTTATGAAAGTTCTTTGAGGAGGTAACAAGCAACGTGGATAAAGGGGAACTTGTAGATTTGGTGTACTTGGATTTCTAGAAGGCATTTGACAAGATGCCACATCAAAGATTACTAAACAAAATAAGAGCCCATGGTGTGGGCAGGGTTGTTCAACCTTTTCGCGTGGGGGACCACATTACAATTTTCGTCTAATGTAGGGGGCCGGTGAGACAATTTCAGAAAGATAATGGCATTAAAATTGATATTACCATTAATCAAAACAACAACAAATGTGCATTTTTGTGAAGAAGTTTTAAATGAGAAGATTAATTTATTGACTAACTTTCTCATCACTATGTTGGACACAGATTTAGTGAGATACCTGGCATTTTTTTGCTTGCACAAGTAGTCAATGTTTGCCCGCACATTTGTTGTAGCGATGCAGAGTATTCCAGATAGATGCCCATCTGTTAGGAATGATCTTGATCACATTCTTTCTCTTTCTTTGCCCCACTCTCTCTCTCTGTTCCCTCTTTCTCTGTCTGCCCCCTCCCTCTTTTTCTCCCCTCTGTCTCTGTTTTCCTCCTTCACCTGCCTCTCTGTCTCTCTCTGCCCCCTCTCTCTGTTCCCCCCCTCTCTCTCTGCCCTCTGTCTGTTCCTCTTTCTGTCTCTGTTCCCCTCCCTCTGTTCCCCCCCCCACTGCCCCCCGTCCCCCCTCTCCATTCTCCCCCCCCCCGTTTCCCCCTCTCTCTCGTGATCTCTCTCTCTCTTTCTGCTCCCCCCTCTCTCTGTTCCCCCACCCCCCCCCCCATTCCGCACCTCTCTCTGACTGACAGTTGCAGGGAGCGTGTGCTCATTTTTTTTTTAAATTGCGCTGTCAGCTTCATAGCTGACAAGTGCTGACATCTGGAACAGCGGTTTCCCAACTTCAAACAGATTTGGGGTATTCCAGCTGGCTTTTAAAAAAAGTCGGAACCCACCGGAAAACTCTGAATTGGTCTGAATTTGGGAAGCCGCTGTTCCCGATGTCAGCACCTGTCAGCTGTGAAACTGAGCGCAATTTTTTTAAAAAGCCGGTCTGAAAGAAGAAGACTATGTAATATTTCTCATGTCTGAATCATATCAGCGGGCCGGATGAAAACCTTTAGGGGCCCGGGTCCTGGCCTGTGGGCCATTTGTTGGACAACCCTGGTAAAGGCGGTATCAAATTAGCATGGCTGGAGGATAGGCTAGCTAACAGGGAACAGAGATTAGGTATAAATGGGTAGTTTACAGGTTGCCAAGCTGTAACTAGTGGAGTGCCACAGGGATCAGTGCTGGGGCCTCAACTATTTATGATCTATATCAATGACTGAGTGAAGGGACTGAATGAATGGTTGCTAAATTTGCTGTTGACACAAAGATAGGAGAATAAATTGTGAAGAGCACATAAGGAGCCTACAAAGGGATATAGATAGGTTAAGTGAGTGAGCAACGATTTGGCAGATGGAGTATAATGTGGGAAAGTGTGAACTTATCCATTTTGGCTGGAAGGACAGAACAGCAACATATTATTTAAATGGAGAGAGATTGCAGAACTCTGAGATGCAGAGGGATCTGGGTGTCCTAGTACACGAAACACAAAAAAGTTATGTTGCAGTTACAGCAAGTGATTAATAAGGCAAATGGAATGTTGTTGTTTAATCCAAGGGAAATGGAATATAAAAGTAGAGATGTTTTGTTACAGTTGTGCAGGGCATTGGTGAGACCACATATAAGGTATTGTGTACAGTTTTGATCTCCTTACTTAAGAAAGAATATAATTACATTGGAAGCATTTCAGAGAAAGTTCACTTGACTGATTCCTGGGATGAGAGGGTTATCTTACGAGGAAAGATTGGATAGGTTGGTCTGTATTCATTGGAGTTTAGAAGGATGAGAGATTATCTTATTGAATCATATAAGATTCTGAGGGGACTTGACAGGGTTGATGTTGAAAGGATGTTTCCCCTTGTAAGAGAGACCAAAACTAGGGGGCACAGTTTAAGAATAAGGGGTCTCCCATTTAAGACAGAGATGAAGAGATTTTTTTCTCTGAGGGTCAGGAGTCTGTGGGACTCTCTTTCCCGGAGAGTGGTGGAGGCAGGGTCATTGAATGTTTTTAAGGTAGCATTAGACAAATTCTTGATAAACAGGGAGAGTCAAAGAGTATTGGGGGTAGGCATGAAATTGGAGTGGAGTCCACAAACAGATCAGTCATGATCTCAAAGAATGGCAGAGCAGGCTCAAGGGGCCGAATAGCCTACTCCTGCTCCCAGTACGTATGTTCGTATTAGTTACCTTTTTCAACACTCTTCAAGGGCTTCAATGTCCAGTGCTGCTTGTTCATCTCCCTCCTCTGTGTCCTCCTCGTCGGTGGAGGAGTGCCGTTCAGTTATGTCATCGTCATACAAGGTCCCCCACCTCTGCAATGCTGGATTGTGCAGAGCACAGCAGACCACAACAGTACGTGAAACCCTCACTGGGGCATGCTACAGGGCTCCACCGAATTGATCTAGGCAACAGAATCTCATCTTCAACAGCTTGATGGTTGCTTGGGTGGAGCCATGGCAAGTTTTTTACCCCTCCTTCGCTGCATTGTGAGGCTTCCTCACAGGCATCAGTAGCCAAGTCTTCAATGGGTAACCTTTATCCTCAAGAATCCATCACTGAAGGCAAGCAGGGTTGGGGGGCCTGGCACCTGGGATTATCGACGTATGTAGGCGTTGTAGCTGCTTCCCGGAAGCAGTCACACACCTGCAGGAAATGCTTTTGATGGTCGTAGACCAGTTGAACGTTGATTGAATGAGGCCCTTCCTGTTCATGAAGGTGGCTGGCTGTCCTGTTAGAGCCTTGATGGTCACATTCATGCAATCTATCTCACCTTGCACGGGGGGAATCCAGCGATAGCCCCGAATCCGATGGCCCTCTCGACCGGATTGTCGGGCTCGATCCAGTACCTCACATTATCCCTGACCTTCCTGAATAGGACATTGGTCACTTCCTTGATGCAGCAATGGGCTGCTGCCTGGGAGATTCCACACATGTTCCCAGTGGATCCCTGGAAAGATCCAGGCGTGTAAAAGTTTAGTGCCACTGTGATCCTCAGAGCCATTGGCATAGGGTGACCCCCAAATCCCATAGGCCGCAACTCGTCCTGCAGCACATGCATAAATCAGTGATGGCCTCCCTGGAGAGGCGTGGTATTCGCTGACAATGCCGCTCGGACACTTGGAGTAAGTTGATTCAAGTCCGGCACACTGGTGCAGGTGGACCCTTCTTGGCATGGCCAGGTGCTGCTGCTCTCACTGTGGTGCTTCATGGGCAGGCACAGCTGCCTAAAGGCCTGCTCAGGTCTGCAAATGCAACCTGACCTGAGCCCGACAGAACCATATCCGACACGAGCCCGACCCGGCCCGAATCCTTTCATTTTTTCTCGCACTCAACCCGACCCGACCCAACCTGACCTGACCCAACCACGGGAATATAATCAACTTTATTGAAGAGGTTGTGCTCTACCTTGGATGGAATTTCTCATTGCAGACTAGTGCGAGTGTTTCCCGCCTTAACGTCCTGGCTGTCACTGTGTCCGACCCAAGCCGAGCCCGAATACCAGACCCGGAAGAGCGACCCGACCCAAAACCAACACATGTCGTCGGGCCCGTCGGGTTCAGGTCAGGTAGCCATGCTCTACAGCTGTCTCCCTCCGTCGGAGAGGCCACATCACTCCATAGGGGTCCAAAATGACAGGGTGTATGAGATCTATGACAAATGATCAGTGGGCCTCCAGAGCATTGTTGATGCAGAGACTACCCTGCCTTTGATGCTGTGCTTTTGCTACTTCTGGCAGACTGTCTGGTGGCCCTCAGTGCCCACACTTGGTGATAACCAACCCTCTCACCCAGCAGTATAGGCAGCCAAACATCTCATTCAATAGTTTGTTCGCCCAATACGGCCCCCCACTTTCAGACCACCTAAGACCCTGCTCAGCCAGCAATCCCACCCGATACCCCGACCCCACTTGCAGTGCACCCGAGACCCCAACCCCAGTTGCAGAGCACCCGAAACCCTGAGAACACCACTCCCCTTGCAGAGTGCACAACACTGTAGGCCCACAATGGCCTCCGCTCCTCCCTCTCCCCCAAGCAGTGTTGGTAATAGCTGCCTACCCGTCACAGCACTGAGGCTCCGCCTCGGTGTCACCAGCTTTTAATGGTCGGGAATCCAAAGGCATGTGAGGGCTTCCATCGTCCACTTAATCTCAAGCCCCTCCATTGAATCAAGATGAATTATATGCAGTGCCGAGGTAATATAAGCCTATGTAAAATGCATCCTGCAATCCTTGTTGTTAACTGACTCTTTTATTTAATAACAAATAGCAATCTCCCCTTTCACATCTAAATCATTTTACAGGGCAGATCAGGCAGAGGCTTCTGCCATTAGAGTTGGTTTTGTCACTTACAACAAGGTTCTCCATTTCTACAATCTGAAGAGCAGCCTTGCACAGCCACAGATGTTGGTAGTGTCAGACACTGGAGAAATGTTTGTTCCACTTCTGGATGGCTTCCTTGTCAATGTCCAAGAATCTCGACCTGTTATTAACAAGTAAGGAAAAAGCTGCAATAATTATTTGTACTCATTGAATGTGTCTTTTTGTTGTTGTTTAATTACATGTCTAATATCGTGTGTTGCTATTTGTTGAAAATGAATGTTGATGGAAAGTGCCAGAAAATCATGTCCTGATTTGGCTATGTGCTAAAACTATGTTTTGTGGCTCTGCAATTTAACAAACGAATCACATCCTTCCAAGAGCATAATAGTAGATGTATAATAATTGTCACTCAGTTCTGCTAGAAATTTGTATTTTGACTGGTAGAATTGACTCTACACTTTTTCCTTGTAAGGAAAATAAATGCCAAGATGAGTTGTGATTTATTTTCTAAAAGTATTCTAGTTTTCTGGAGTTCTGAAGGGTCTGCTGCTGTAACTTTGGAGAACAGCATAACTCTGCAAAAAAACCCCACATAAATCGGCATTTTCAGCCATTGTGTTGTTTTTCTAGGGGTTCCGCTGATCTCCTGGCAAAGTTACAGTGGGAGACGGGGAGAACCACTTTTGCATTTTGGGTCCATTATGTAAATACTTTGCCACAGAAAGGAATGGAGATTAGCTATCTCTTTAATTGGTCAAATGATTTCCATTTTCTTGAAGACTAAGTATGTGTGCATATTTACTCTTACTGTACAATTAGATTACTCCAGTGTTTTTGTATACATTTGAAACTTGTTCACTTTTTTCAAAAAACTCAGGTTGTTTTACATGAAATTAAGCCAAGTCATATAGCCAAGATCAAGAATAAAAACCTGTTTGATGATCAGTGATTTTTCTTTTTGTTTTGATTCTGCTAAGTTTAATGGCAAGTTGTTGCCTGTAAATACTGTTTTGTCAGTACTGTCTATAAACTTGTGAAATGATGCAACTTCAGAACCCTTTAACAATCCAAATAAATAGCTGAACTTGGTTAGAGAAAGACAAAAGGCAAATAAATTAATGAATAGGTGAGGTCCAACCCGCAACTACTTTAAAAATCAAGCCAAATTTTAGGAGGCCTCCTATCACATAGATTAGAAAATGAATGGTTGAAAAATCGCATACGAAGTGCTGGTTAATTTTCAGTATGTATTGGCTGCCTCACACATTCATCCTCTTTTGTCACCATTCTCAAACCACTGTGAGAAACATAACAATCTAGTCCTAGCTTGTTAGGAGCAGTTCTGCTGGATTCCTGCCTGAGTTACAGCAGGACTCTACTGGAACTGTCAACCTCATCATTTCCACGAGTGCTAAAATGTATGATTGTGAGATGAGAAGGGCCTATGTAAAATCCAATTAGGCAGGCCAAAGGATTTAAATTGTAAACCTCATCTTCAAATTTGCCAAGTGGAGACCATTCCCAAAGCAACAAATATGACATTATATGGCTGATTCCATGCTTTCAGTGGGGAGTGGCACTAACTCGCAGGGAGTGCATTACAGAAAATTGCAGGCACACAGCCTGTGACTTATCACCCATTAAAATGAACAGAAACCACAACTTCCCGCAGTGCGCCTCTGTGAGCATATAATTGGCCCTTTTGTTCTGGCTGCTGTATTTTAGCTGCATGCAAACTGCTTCCCAGATATACTACATAAAATGTTTTAAATGGGCAGCTGTGATTAGTTGCATGATTACACAACTCTTGGGCAGAAGTGTGTATAATTCTGAATGTCAGTTTGGCTCAGTTGGTGCAGATCTTACTTCTAATTCAGAAAGTTATGGGTTCAAACTTAACAGCGGGACTTGAACATGTAGGCCCTGGAATTCCTCTGAGGTTCTGCCAGTCTCCCACTGTAACTCTGGCAGTTACATAGGAACATAGGAGATAGGAGCAGGAGTGGGCCATTCAGTCCCTTGAGCCTGCTCCATCATTCAACAAGATCATGGCTGATCTTCTAGCTCAACGCTATTTTCCCGCACTATCCTCATATCCCTTAATATCTTTAATATCTAGAAATCTAACAACCTCTATCTTGAATTTACTCAATGACTGAACTGCCACAGCCCTCTGGGGTAGAGAACTCCACAGATTCATCACCTTCTGAGTGAAGAAATTCCTCCTCATCTTAGTCCTAAATGGCCTACCTCTTATTCTGAGACTGTGTCCCCTGGTTCTAGACACTCTCAGCCAGGGGAAACGTCCTTCCTGCCGAGCTCTGTAAAAATATTGTATGCCTCAATGAGATCGCCTCTCATTCTTCTAAACACTAGAGAATAAAGGCCCAGTCTCCTCAATCACACCTCATAGGACAATCCCTCCATCCCAGGGATCAGTCTGGTGAACCTTCATTGTACTTCCTCTATGGCAGGTATATCCTTCCTTAGGTAAAGAGACTAAAACTGTACACAATACTCTAGTCTCACAAATGCTCTATATAATTGCAGCAAGACTTCTTTACTTCTGTACTCAAATCCTCTTGCAATAAAAGACAACATACCATTTGCTTTCCTAGTTGCTTGCTGCACCTGCATGTTGGTTTTACAGTGACTTATGAACAAAGGCACCCAGGTCCCTTTGGACATTGAAGTCTGCCATTTTTGGGAGTTTCCTGATTGCCTAGTAAAAAGGGCAGGCAAACAGCGGAACCAGAGGCAGTGTCTTCCTACAGTTGGAATCCTTTGCTTGGGATCTGGTGTACTCTTGGAGGCCAGTACACCGAGTAAAGAAATGCATTCCAATCTACACAAAGGCAGATGTGGGCCCCACCAGGCCAGGCAAGCAAGCGCTGTGACAGAACTATGCCAGAGTAACCTAGGTATATTATGCAACCTTCTTGGTAGGGCAACATTGCAATAAGAATACTAAATTTTCAGAACAAGATGTATCTAATTCTTCCTGCAACTGAACCTGTCTGTAAGTTCCCCAGTGAGGTCATAGCCATATCATTGGGGTGGGGTTGGGGAGTGCGGAGTGGGGGGATGTCGATCAAAATGCTAAATATTAATTTTAAACCTGTTTTATTTCTAAAGCCTATTGGACCAGATTCCTGACATGTTTGCCGACACCAGTGAGAGTGAAACTGTCTTTGCCCCAGTTATCCAAGCTGGCCTAGAAGCTGTGAAGGTTCGATGTTTTTCTTAGTGATTCTGACAGTGTTTAATATGTATAGCTGATGTTGTATAAAAGAAATGAAACTCAAAGATTTACCTTGTTAGTTTTACTTCTGTTTGATGCTGTTTAAGAACTTCTAAATGAAGAAAGTCATAATTTAACAGTAATAATTAATCTAAACATAATTTAGATCATACCACTTTAAAATCCATTTATAGGGTAGGATTATCTTCTTCGATCCTGCCTGAAATTGAAATAATGGAAAATGCAAGTAGTGAGCACCAATCCCCCAACATTACTCAGCCTGCCACCCCCCACTGCTCACTTCATTGTCCTGACCAGGATTTACTTACATCCACCCCCACTGGGGTCACTGCTGGCTGCATCTTCCCAGTGTACCCCATACAAATGGCAGGTGGGTGGAGGCATGGGACCCAGGACCATGTTGGATTTCCTCTATGTCCATCCCAGTTATCACCACTTCCCAGGACCACCATGGAGAAGGTGGCAGTAGACCCCAGAAAGCAGCAATAACAACCCTGGATTGTTCCAGTGTAGGGAGAGGGTCCTGACCCCCTGCTCGGAAGAGAAGGTTAAAGATAACGGGATCCAGGGAGGATAGTCAGCGGGTAAGTCGCCTGGCTGATTTTAACTAATCTCTCACCCACCTAGCCTCAGGTTTCTGCCACACATGTAGGATTAAAATTGACCCTTCCGTTTTGGGGATGAGGCCAAACCCAGAATGTTCTGATTGACCTACCATATCACTAACTAGACTAGATCAATCTTTGCTATATAAAAATGAGTCAGACCAGGAATGCCTGGCACAGAATAAGTTATCTTGTTGCCTCATAGAGTCCAGTCGTTCCAGAGTCCAATCTCTGCTGGATGAGTTAAGACATCCACAGTGCAGGGAGGGATTATGCCAATTAATCTTGCAAAATATTAGAAATGTAAGTTGTAAGCCACAATTTTTGTAGGATTTTGATTTCTTGGCTCTGCTACATCAATTGTATATATATATATATATCTTTGAGGAAAAAATAGAATGTGTGTGATGTAAAATGCTGTGGGCAGACCACTTGCACACTGAATGAAATTCAGAATTACAAGTTTGTATAGCTATAACAGTAAGAGACCAATTTTTGCCCTAGGGTAAGTTTCTCCTACTTTTTACTCAATTAAAAGAGCAATTATTGTTTCAGCAGTCTAACCAGTCTGTAAAATCTACATTCATTTTTGCTTATTAAATAAAAACAGTCTTCTCTCGTATTCACATATTATCCAGCTAGGTGTTTTTGTGGAGGAAAAACTGATGTGAAGGCTTTTATGTGCACATACTCACACAAAAATCATGAATCTTATACTAATAGTCTCAATAGCTACTTCAGTTTTGTGGGAACTTTATCAGGTTTATTTTATGCCAGATTTCATCACTGCAGAGTCCAGTAGATTTCCGCATTATCAATCGTTCAATAAAGCAGATTATGGTAGCAAAAAAGATGCTGCTAATTACAAACATGTTGAGTTACCTCATTCTTTTTCTGTCAGCTTTGTAAACACAAGGAATGTCAGCTTATCTCTAAATGTTGTATCATATGAGCAAAGTGCTTGTTTATTTTTAGTTTCTCCCACAGAACTTATTGGATTTGAATAGCCCCATTTTATCGTTCTCCATGTGGAACAGAAACATCTGTCCTTAACCTCAAAATAAGGGCTTTGCTGTCAGGATTAAATGCAAAGAGAATATATTATGCTAGTACTCCCTCATACTTACACACTTTGTAATAACTATTCACAAGTGCCTTGTTAATGTAGACAATACTAACTTTCTGAAGGCAAATGTAAATTACATAACCTTTTAAGTAAGTGGATAGATCCAATTGCTATTTCTTTTGTTCCCAAAAGACAGACTTTCTTGTTCGTCACTGATTCTTGGTTTTTTTTAAATGACTCCAGCCAAGATTTTTTTCATGTTTTGGCTGAGGACTCAGATGCACAGCTGGAATTTGCAATGATAGGCCAAAACCACTTTCTTACTAGATTAGAATTAACCCTTTCTTTGGAATTTTCAGATCTGCACACAGTCAGTAGTTGACAGCTTTGAAATATTGCGGAAGTTAATGTGGGCAATTTTCGACTGCCACCTGCCCTGTTAATGCTGCAAAACAGGGTGGTCGACAGGCAGCTTTTTAAAATCGGCTGCCCAATGCAATTTTTTTTAGCTAAGAGTTCAAACAGGTGATCAGTCAGCATTCCCATCTGAAACATGTGGGTGCTGTCTGAAATATGCAAATCAGGGCCCTAGGTCAGTGGCATGACCCATTTGCAATTTTAAGACCAATAAACAGAGCCGGCCCATTGGTGCTAGGTCTTGAGTGGCATAACCAGTGGTTATTAAAGAGACCACTGAAGGATACACACAAAACAGTAACAAAATAGTTTTCCCTGTATTTTTAAGTGGCTGTGGCCCAAATTCAAAAATGGTTCAGCCCTCATAAAACTGGTACCAGGCAAGTAGCGCAATTCTTCTGCCCATCGCCCATCTGATGAGGAAGATTGTTGAAAACTGGCACACTGGTGCCGCTCATTGGTGTTCAGAGCTCTGTGTAACAAAGTGATAGGATCCATTTTCATATTCAAAATACATAGCTGACTTCATCTCACATAACATATACAAGTAACACATTATTAATCTTTGACGTGACATCAGAAGGAATTGTCAAATGGAGGCCAGATGCTAGTTTGCCGATTTGACCATGACCATTTCTATCAGACATTTTGGGACTGAATTAAGTTTGGGAGGTTATTCAGGGGGATCTAAAAAGGGGAGAAAATAACACTTATGTATTTGTGGAAGGAACATCATCACCGGCAAGGACCTGTTGGGCCAAATTACCCATTTCTGTGCTGTATATTCTATGTATTACTACGTAAACTGCAGGGCAAATCATAATAAAAGCAATTTAAAAATATGAAACTGGATTTAAGTCCATTAGTATACGCATAGGAAATAAATTGGAATAGTTCAGCTGTTCCTACAGAAGCAAAGTTATGACATCTAAGTCCTGAAATGAGGAGACTGCTTCTGGTGTGAAATCTCAGTTAGTTGGATCACATATTGGGCGCAGAGGTCAGCACAACTGATTCATGTTGCTTCTGGTTTTCTGGCCATTGATCTTAATGGAAAAGTAGGAGAGCCATTATGTGGCTGATGACCTCTGTACCTAGTTCTCCAGTTTACATATCCAGAAGGCGAGGCTCGATGCCAGGAGTGGAGTGAAATCCCACCATTTCTGGGATTACTGTATGTTTTATTCCTTTATGTGTTGATGCTGAGGCTCCAGAGGGAGCACATAGGAAAGCAACAAAGATTATGCCGAAACTTAAATCTCTTATTTATGAGGATAGGGTAGACAGTTGGGTTATTCTGTAATCTCCCAGTCCCACAACCCTCCAAGATATCTGTGCTCCTCTAATTCTGGTCTCTTGTGCATCCATGATTTTAATCGCTTCACATTTGGTGGCCATGCCTACAGGTGCCTAGGTCCCAACTCTGGAATACCCTCCTTACACCTCTCTTTCCTTCTTTAAGACACTCTTTAAAACTTACCTCTTTGACTAAGCTTTTGGTCATCTGACCTAATATCTCCTTTTGTGGCTTGGTGTCATACTTTGTTTTATAATGCTCCTGTAAAGCACCTTGGGATGTTTATTACATTAAAGGCGCTATATAAATATAAGCTGTTGTTGTATTCACTTTGTAGAAAAGTTGTCTTAAATGAGATATGATTATGTTTTTAAAAATTATGTAAGTATTGGATGTAGTAGATTCAAATAGATAGTTGTAATGGGTAGAAAATCCAGTGGCCAATTTCAGGATAAATTCAAGCATAAAAGCAAAATACTGCGGATGCTGGAAATCTGAAATAAAAACAAGAAATGCTGGAACCACTCAGCAGGTCTGGCAGCATCTGTGGAAAGAGAAGCAGAGTTAACGTTTCGGGTCAGTGACCCTTCATCGGAACCCAGTTCCATAGAATGACAACCCTTTGAAAAAAGAAATACTTTATGATATCTAACTTACTGGTAATTTTGATCCTCTTCTCATGCATGAATCATTTGATGCGACTTGCTGGAAGATAATAAAACAAATATATCATAAATTTGTATTTGAATCTTTCATAAAATAATTGTTTCCCTGCCAATTTTCTCCTTCTGGGGTACAGTTTCACAGGAAATGATTGTGCTTTGATACATCGTCCAAGTGGCAAATCTACATGTGTGAACATAGACAGTGAGTGTACACTTCCAGCTGGAGTTTATGAACAACACAAAAGCAACATACTGCAGATGCTGTAAACCTGAAATAAAAACAGAAGATGCTGGTAATACTCGGCAGGTCAGGCAGCATCTGTGGAGATGGAAATGGTTAACATTTCAGGTCAATGACCTTGTGCCAGAACTGGAAAAAATTAAAGATGTAACAGGTTTGAAACAAGTACAGAGGCAGGGAAAAGGGGGAGGGGCGGAAACAGCAAAAGGGAAGATCTGTGATAGGGTGGAAGGCAGGAGAGATTAACTATCATCCCTCTTTGTCATTTAATTTCCAACAAACACTTCAACAAACAGTTCCATGCCAGGTATAGTAAGTACTTTTATTTGTTTTCAACAGGCTGCAGAATGTTCTGGAAAGTTATTTATATTCCACTCATCATTGCCAACAGCTGAAGCACCAGGTAAACTGAAAAACAGAGATGACAGGAAGCTGGTGAATACAGACAAAGAAAAGGTACAGTAGCTGGAAATCTATGTGTTGATAGTTAATCAGCTTCTCTACACTGTGTTTCTGCTGGATCTTTTTCTCAGTTTCACAATTTAAGTTTACCTATATAGAAGATATGTAAACATCAGGCAATCGTTCCTATTAGCTACTCACCCACAAGATTGTCAGGAACATCCTAGAGGTAGCAGAGAAAGGGAGGAAGGAAGACTTGCAGTCATATAGCACTTTTCATGACCTCAGGATATGCCAAAGCACTTTACAGCCAATGAAGTACGTTTTGAAGTGTAGTCACTGTTGTAATGTAGGAAACGCAGCAGCACAGCAACATCCACAAACAGCAATGTGATTAGGGCCAGCTAATCTGTTTTATTGATGTCAGTTGATGGAGAAAGGTTGGCCAGGATATCAGGGCGATTTCGCCTACTCTTCTCCAAATAGTGCCTTGGGATCTTTTACATCCAACTATCTATTTCCGGTCACAGAGGGCACTGTTACAGCCTTAGGTAACACCATTGTGCATACAGATTGAAGACAGTGAGCAAACGCCCATAAAAGTAACGCACATAGACCACTTATAGGAGCGTGTGACACATTAAATCTGAACGGGTGGGTCAATTATAACAAATACAATTTTTTTAGACAGCAAACTTTCTAAATAATGTTGTGCTTTTGTAAAGAATGCAGTCAGATAACCTTATCATGGAGTAATCTTTAAACATTGAAGAAATTCTCTTCATTCATGAATATGAAGTTTTCCTTCCCCATCATCTAGCACACCATTAAATTATGTTGGCTGAATAAGTTATCTGCAATCTTTAGTTTATTTACCTTAGTCATGGACACACAAACCACCTGGCCTCAAAATAATGAGTATGTTGCTAGTATTAAAGGATAATTTGTTTTAATTCCCGACAGACACTTTTTCAACCACAGTCACATTTCTATGAGACTTTGGCAAAGGACTGTGTGGCCAATAGCTGCTGTGTGGATGTGTTTCTGTTTCCAAACCAGTTTGTGGATGTCACAACCATGGGGATTGTGCCAATGTCTACTGGTGGCAGTTTGTACAAGTACAGTAATTTTCAGGTAATATTTTGTTGCTTGTTCTTTATTTTTTTAAACATGCTTGTCCAATACTGTGCGTTTACTTTGGAGTGAGTGAGATAGACTGTATGTTGCCGATAGATGTCGAATCTCGGATAATACTGGTGTTAAAAAGGACACAATATTGATGTTTGTTAATAACTTCGCAATTTTTGCAGGAAAATTTCTCCATGCTAATTTACTTTTTAACATCTTTTCATAAAATAAACATACATATATGTATGTACATATGTACTTGTTCAGATTTCAGAGTTAAGCAGAAACCTACCAATTACTCTCTGATAGATTTTATTTTTGCATGGGATGTGGGTGTTGTTAGCAGGGCCAGCATTTATTGTCCATTCCTAATTGCTGTTGAGTGATGAGCCACCTTCTTGAACTGCTGCGGACTGTGTGGTGTAGGTAAACCCCCAGTGCTGTTAAGGAGGAAGTTCTAGGATTTTGACCCAGCAATAATGAAGGAACGGCAATACAGGAAGGTGTGAGACTTGGAGGGGAACTTGCAGGTGGTAGTGTTCCCATGCATTGGCTGCTCATGTCCGAGGCAGTAGAGGTCATGGGTTTTGCACTGGAGTACTGTCTTGGGGCTGCATTAGAGTGCCAAATTGGAAGTTTTGTGACTGAGGGTAATTAAGGGTTAGTTTTATCTAAAGTCTTGTCTTTTATTGAGCAAATTAACTTAACAGTTGCTGTTTGGGTTGGAGAAGGTGAGTTTTAGACCAGCTTTAAACAGAGTTCACTCAGGCTCTGCTTGCAGCTGCACCTTGTTAATTAGATAACTGGCTTAAACCAGTTTTCAGGGGCTAGAGTCAGACAGTATAAAAGTGGGCCATCTTACAGTGCTGACATCATTTGCACAGGAGTGCTGACTTAGGGCTGCATTAGAGTGCTAAAGTGGGAGTTTGGTGACTGAGGGAGTTCGGTGAGGAGGGAGCGAGGAGCTCCTTTCATTTCCTACCTGTCCTCAAAGAGCATGAGGGGAACCGAGAGTTTCCAAAGAGCACAGCTGACTGGTGAGTAAGTCCTGGTGGGTATTTTTCAAACTGGATTGAATTGTAAGTCATTATTTTAGCAAGACTCAGTTGATTTTTTTTTATTGTAACAGTCTTCTAAAGTTTTAAATTTAAAGGGTTTAGTCATGGCAGGAGAGCTTAAAGCCGTGGTTTGCTCCTCTTGCTGCATGTGGGAATCTGGGAACATTTCCAGTCCCTGGGACCAGCATTTGTGCAGGAAGTGTGTCCAGCTGCAGCTCCTGGAAGCTCAGGTTTCAGAGCTAGAACAGCGGCTGGAAACACTGTGGCGCATCCGCGAGTCTGAGAGCATCGTGGATAGCACGTTTAGAGAGATGGTCACACCGCAGCTGAAGGGACTTGAGGAAGGAAGGGAATGGGTGACCACCGGGCAGTCCAAGAGAAACAGGCAGGGAGTTCAGGAGTCCCCTGGGGTCCCGCTTGCAAATCGGTGTTCCATTTTGGAGGCTGATGAGGCTGGTTCCTCCAGGGAGTGCAACAGAGCCAAGCTTCTGGCACCACAAGCAGCCTGTCTGCACAGGAAGGGGGAAAGAGAGGAAGAGCAATAGTAATAGGGGATTCTATAGTCAGGGGAACAGATAGGCGCGACTGTGGCCGTCAACGTGACTCCAGGATGTTGTGTTGCCTCCCTGGTGCCAGGGTCCGGGATGTCACTGAAAGGCTGCAGGGCATCCTGAAGGGGGAGGGTGATAAGGCAGAGGTCATGGTACATGTTGGTACCAATGACATAGGTAGAAAGAGGGATGAGGTCTTGCATCAAGAATTCAGGGAGTTAGGCAATAGACTAAAAAGCAGGACCTTTCGGGTTGTAATCTCTGGATTATTCCCAGTGCCACGTGCTAGCGAGTATAGAAATAGGAGAATAGCACAGATGAATGTGTGGCTTAAGAGTTAGTGCAGGAGGGAGGGTTTTAGATTCCTGGACCACTGAGACCGTTTCTGGGGAAGGTGGGACCTGTACAAGCGGGACGGTCTACATCTGAACCAGAGGGGGACTAACATCCTTGCTGGCGGGTTTGCTAGTGCTGTTGGGAGGAGTTTAAACTAATTTGGCAGGAGGAGAGGACGCAGACTACTAGCAGAATAGGGACACAGCTAAACACAGGAAAGCAAACAAGTCAGAGGGAATACAGCGGAAGTACGTTTCAAGGGAGTAAGACCAGGATGGATGGCCTCTACTTTAATGCCAGGAGTATTACAGGTAAAACGGATGAGTTAAGGGCAAGGATTGACACGTGGAATTGTGATATAGAAGCCATCACGGAGACATGGTTGAGGGAGGGGCAGGATTGGCAGCTCAATATCCCGGGATATAGAATCTTCAGGCGAGACAGAGGAGGGGGTAAAAGAGGAGGGGGCATTGCAATATTAGTTAAGGAGTCAGTTACTGCAGTAAGGAGAGATTATATCTTGGAGGGGGCATCAAATGAAGCTTTATGGGTAGAGTTTAGGAATAAAAAAGGGACAGCCACATTGCTAGGTGTTTATTATAGACCCCCAGATAGTCAGCGGGAAATTGCGGAGCAAATATGTGCACAATTCGCAGAGGTGTGTAAAAATAATTATAGGGTAATTATATTAGATGATTTCAACTTTCCCAACATTAATTGGGATAGTCATCGTGTTAAGGGCTTAGATGGAGTGGAGTTTTTAAAATATATGCAGGAGAATATTTTAGCTCGATATGTAGAAGATCCAACAAGGGAGGGTGCAGTGCTAAACCTAATTCTGGCGAATGAAGCTGGGCAGGTGGTTGCTGTGTTGATGGGGGAGCATTGTGGTGATAGAGACCACAACATGGTACAATTTAAGCTTGTTATTGAGAAAGAAATAGAGAAGTTGCAAAAAAAGGTTTTGGATTGAGGGAGAGCGAATTTTAGTAAAATATGGCAGGATCTGGCCAAGGTAGACTGGAAAGAGTTACTTGTCGGGAAATCTACAGAAGAGCAGTGGGGGGTATTCAAGAAGGAAATGGGGATGGGACAGGCCCAACATGTTCCCTCTAGGGTATTAGGTAGGAGCAACAAGCCCAGAGAACCATGGATGACCAGAAACATTCAGGGTACGATGAGAAGGAAAAGAGAGGCTTTTAGCAAATACAAGGAGAGCAAATCAATGGAAGCATTAGTGGAGTACAGAAAGTGTAGGATGGAGCTCAAGAAAGCAATTAGGAGAGCAAAGAGGGGATATGAGAAAGCTCTGGCTGGTAAAAGTAGGGAAAATCCCAAGATATTCTATAAGTATATCAATGGGAAGAGGATAACCAGGGAAAGAGTAGGACCCATTAGGGACCAAGGGGAAAATCTCTGGGTGGAGCCAGAGGACATTGGTAGGGTTTTGAAGGAATACTTCACATCTGTCTTCACCCAAGAGAATGAGGATGTAGATATGGAACTTAGAGAGAGAGACTGTGAGGTTCTTGAGCAAATTGTCATAGGGAGTGACAAGGTACTGGAGGTTTTGGCAGGCTTAAAAGTGGACAAATCTCCAGGTCTGAACGATTTGTGTCCCAGGATGCTGTGGGAGGCGAGGGTGGAGATTGCAGGGGCTCTGACCCAAATTTTTAATTCCTCTCTGGCCACGGGGGAGGTGCCAGAGGAGTGGAGAACAGCTAATGTGGTCCCACTATTTAAGAAAGGTTGTAGAGATAAGCCAGGGAACTACAGACCAGTGAGTCTCACATCAGTGGTAGGGAAACTATTGGAGAAAATTCTGAAGGAGAGAATCTATCTCCACTTGGAGAGGCAAAATTTGATTAGGAAAAGTCAGCATGGCTTTGTCAGGGGGAGGTCATGCCTCACAAATTTGATTGAATTTTTTGAGCATGTGACCAGGTGTGTAGATGAGGGTAGTGCAGTTGATGTAGTTTACATGGATTTCAGCAAAGCCTTTGACAAGGTCCCACATGGGAGACTTATCAAGAAAGGAAATGCACATGGGATACAAGGTAACTTGATAAGGTGGATTCAAAATTGGCTTAGCTGTAGGAGACAGAGAGTGATGACAGACAGCTGTTTTAGTGACTGGAAGCCAGTGTCCAGTGGCGTACCACAGGGATCTGTGCTGGGTCCCCTATTGTTTGTCATTTATATAAACGACATAGATGACTATGTGGGGGGTAGGATCAGTAAGTTTGCGGATGACACAAAGATTGGCGAGTGGTTAACAGTGAGTTTCAGTGTCTTAGGTTACAGGAAGATATAGACGGGATGGTCAAATGGGCAGAAAAGTGGCAGATGGAATTTAACCCTGAAAGGTGTGAGATGATACACTTTGGAAGGAGTAATGTGACACGGAAGTATTCAATGAATGGTCTGACACTGGGAAGTTCCAAGGAACAAAGGGACCTTGGCGTGTTTGTCCATAGATCTCTGAAGGCATATGGGACACTTGCCTTTATCAATCGAGGCATAGATTACAGAAACAGGGAGGTCATGTTGGAGTTGTATAGAACTTTGGTAAGGCCACAGCTGGAGTACTGTGTGCAATTCTGATTGCCACATTATAGGAAGGATGTGATAGCACTGGAGGGGGTGTAGAGGCGATTCACCAGGATGTTGCCTGGGATGGAACATTTAAGCTATGAGAAGTTGGATAGGCTTGGGTTGTTTTCGCTGGAGCAGGGAAGACTGAGGGGTGACCTGATCGAGGTGTACAAGATTATGAGGGGCATGGACAGGCTGGATAGGGAGCAGCTGTTCCCCTTAGTTGAAGGGTCAGTTACGAGGGGACACAAGTTTAAGGTGAGGGGTAGGAAGTTTAAGGGGGATTTGAGTAAGAACTTTTTTACCCAGAGGGTGGTGACGGTCTGGAATGCACTGCCTGGGAGGGTGGTAGAGGCAGGTTGTCTCACATCCTTTAAAAAGTACCTGGATGAGCACTTGGCACGTCATAACATTCAAGGCTATGGGCCAAGTGCTGGCAAATGGGATTAGGTAGACAGGTCAGGTGTCTTTAATGCATCAGTGCAGACTCAATGGGCCGAAGGGCCTCTTCTGCGCTGTATTATTCTGTGATTCGGTGATTTGAAATGTGCTATTGAAGCAACCTTGGCAAGTTGCTGCAGTGCATCTTGTAAAGAGTACCTACTGTAGCCATAGTGCGACGTTGGTGAAAGGAAACAATGTTTAAGGTGGTGGATGGGGTGCCAGTCAAGTTGGGTGCTTTGTCCTGGATGGTGTCGAGCTTCTTGAGTGTTACTGGAGCTGCCTTCATCGAGGCAAATGGAGGGTATTCCATCACACTGCTAACTTGTGCTTTTAGGTGGTGGAAAGGTTTTGGGAAGTCAGGGGGTGAGGTACTCATCACAGAATACCCAGTCTCTCACCTGCTCTTGTAGCCACTGTATTTGGCCTCCTTCTGTGCCATAAATGACTTTAAATGGCTCTATGTAGCTGGTCCACTTAAGTTTTTGGTCAGTGGTGACCTACAGGATGTTGGTAGAGGAAGATTCAGTGATGGTAATGCCGTTGAATGTCAAGAGGAGATGATTAGACCCCCTCTTGTTGAAGATGGTCATTGCCTTCACTTGTGTGGCATGAATGTTACTTGTCTCTTATCAGCCTAAGCCTGAATGTTGTCCATGCCTTACTGCTTGTGGGCATGGACTGCTTCATTATCTGTGGAGTTGTGGATGGAACTGAACATTGTGTAGTTCTCAGTGAGCATTCCCAGTTCTGACCTTATGATGGAGGGAAGGTCACTGATGAAGCAACTGAAGATGTTTGGGCCTTGGACACTACCCGGGGAATTCCTGCCAAAGTGTCCTGGGGCTGAGATGATTGGCCTCCAATAACCACAACCATCTTCCTTTTGTGTTAGGTATGACTCCAACCAGTGGAGAATTTTCCCCGATTCCCATTAACTTCACTTTTACTAGGGCTCCTTGATGCTACACTAGGTCAAATGCTGCCTTGATATCAAGGGCAGTCACTCTCACCTCTCCTTTGGAATTCCATCCTTTTGTCCACGTTTGGACTAAGGCCCTGCCTTGTGTAATGAGGTCAGGAGCCGAGTGCTTCTTGCAGATCCCAAACTGAGCATTGCTGAGTAAGTGCCCCTTGACAGCATTGTTGACTATTCTCTCCATCACTTTGCTGATGATTGAAGTAGACTGATGGGACAGTAATTGGCTGGATTGGATATTCCTGCTTTTTGAGGACAGGGCACACCAGAGTAATTTTGTGCTTTGTTGGGTAGCTGTTAGTTTTTTAATGGCCCACAGCATCTCAGGGATACCCAGTTTTGAGCTTCTAGATTTGTTCTGACTCTATCCCATTTTCCATTTAACACGCTTATTATGCCACATTAACATGATAAAGAGTGAAGATATAACTACGTCTCCACATTTTGGATGAATTCCAAAATTAGGGATAAGCTTGTCATGCTAGGTCCCCACCTGCCAAGAATGAGGCACATCAATTTTGTCATGAACATTGATTTTCAACTGTTGTTGGAGCAAGGAAATGACTTGTTAAACGGATCAACTGTGGCTGGATAAAAACATTTACATACTAACAGACATCGAAGGTGAGGAAGTGCATTCCAGGGCCTGCGAAGGAGGATACAATCCACAAGTGCCAGGAATGGTTAGACAGCTGGTCAGACAGCTGGTCACATGACTACGTGGCTGTTACAGGATTTTCTTTTGAACTGGCCACAGAGAGTTTGAACTCAGACAGTCTGTTTGCTCCTGGACTGAGAGGATCTCTCCTGTCTGTTCCCATCTCTTTATCACAAGCCTCTGAATCTACCAAAGACACATGAACCCCAAGAGAGAATAGTCTCCTACAGTGAATAAGGTTTAAGAAGAATACTGGGCCCCAACAAAAAGCAAGATCGACCTACAATCAAGGTCTCGACAGTGAGCTTGAAGAACCGTAACAACAACTCTTCAGATATTGTCTTGAACTTTTCCACTTCATTTTTCTTCTGTTCTTTTCTTTCTCTATTTGCATGTGTGTATCATGTATGCATGCTAGCATGGGCGGGTCATGTATCCGTAGACATCAACCAAATTAGAGTTTAAGTTCAAGTTGAATAAATATCAACTTTTCTTGTTTAAACCTAAGAAAATCTGTTTGTGCTGGTTTCTTTACCTTATAATTGGAAAGCGGTAAACAGGGATTCACCAAGAGGGAGCTAAAAACACGATGTGTTTAAAACTAATCCCTATTACAGTAAGACCAGGTGAAGGCTGAGAGGGAACACTAGACCTCTTTCTCACCTGGTCGTAACAGAATTTTGGGTACTACCATCGGGAATTGACCCATGACAAACGAAAGAAATTGGAAGTGGGAAGCCAAATTGTTCCCAAGCAAAAAAGAGCAAGATTTCAATGCAGGTTTTCTTCTGGTTGTGTGTGATTGAATACTAACATGTCTGCAACTGAAGATAATAGCTCTTCAAGCCAGGGTGAAGTAACTTGGGATAAGTTAAAAGCACTGTCTAAGGAGGAGTTGAGGGAAATGGCTGAGCAGTGTGGGATGTGGCAAGGCTAGGAAGTCTGAACTCCTAAGGCTAGTAGCCAACCATCGGAATCGGAATCTGAAGAAGCAGAAGCAGTGTTAGAAGTAGACCCCGACAGGGTACTGCTAGCAAAGATACAATTGGAACAAAGGAAACTTGAATTAGAAGACAGGGAAAGAGAAAGAAAGAGACAGGAAAAAGAGAAAGAAAGAGCCTTCCAGAAGGAACGTGAAGAAACGGAAAGGCAGGAGAGGGAGAGAGAAAGATTATTCTGGACGGAATGTGAAGAAAGAGAGCTGAAGTGCTTAAGTTAACTAAGGGGCGACAGAGTAACCCCAATGAAAGCATGGCCAATATGGAGGGACGTAATTCAGGGCTGAGTATAAAATTGTTAAAACAAGCTCAATTAATTCCAAGATTCATTGAGGAAGATGTAGAACAATTTTTTGTGTCCTTTGAGAAACAAGCAAGGCAACTAAAATGGTCAGCTGAGACCTGGCCTCTTTTACTGCAAAGCAAGCTAACTGGAAAAGCCCATGAGGTCTATTCCCTGTTGCCAGTTTAGAGTTCATCAAATTATGAACTGATCAAAAATGCTATCCTCGGGGCACATGAATTAATACCTGAACCCTATCACCAAAAGGTTACAGCCCTCAAGAAGCAAGCTAATCAAACTTATCAGAAGTTTGAAAGAAATAAGCAGTGGCTTTTGACCAGTGGCTGAGGGCTCTTAAAATACAGCTCAGCTATGAGAATCTCAGAGAAGTAATTCTGTTACAGGAATTTAAACACTCTCTCCCACACTCCATAGAGATCCATGTAGATGTACAGCGGGTCCAGAGAGCCCGGCAAGCAGCTGATGAGTTTGCTTTAATTTATAAATCGGTTTCCCAGGGGAGAACCTTTCCTAGTCACCCCCACAAACCCGAAAGGGACAAAGGGTGGGAGGGTGATAGGAGCCCAAGCAGTCCTGGGATAGAAAGGAAAGCAGGAGATATGGGGGGTGGGTGGGGGGGGTGGTTGGGGGTTATCCTCTCGCCAAAAAGGAAGGTGCTGTGAGCAGTAAGAGTGAGACCCAGAGACCTGTGTGCTTTCAATGTAATAAAGCAGGGCATTTAAAAGCTGACTACTGGAAACTAAAAGGAAAACCTGTCTGGTTAATCAGAGCACACCTGTTCAGTGAAGAAGTGAACCTGATGGATAGCACAGCAGAACAAGCTGTGGCTTTAACTGCAATAAGAGTGAGACCCAGGAAGCTTACAGCTGCAAGTGCAGGAAAATTTAATAGGATTCCTGAAGGTTATCAAGGTTTTGTGTTTGAAGGGAAAGTAACCTCATACCCCTTGAGTGGGGCAAGCAAGACCATAGTAATTCTTAGGGACATAGGGGCCACCAGACCCCTTTTACTGGGAAAAGGCCTGACCTTTCCCCCCAGAGAGTGCAGTGAACACCAGAATGGTGGTGAATGGTATTGGAGGGTAGTGTATGCCTGTACCTGTACACCGGGTGCACCTGGAGTGCGACCTAGTTTTGGGACTGCTGACCGTAGGGATTGTCCCTAGTTTGCCTGTGGATGGGGTTGACCTGCTCCTAGGTAATCATCTGGTGGGGATGAAGGTGGTAGCACCCCCCCCCCCAGTAATGAAAGACAGACCGCAGGAGGTCAGAGAGACAGGGCCGTGGCAGGAGACAGGCCCCTGCAGTTTCCTTGAATGTGTAGTGGATCAGGCCATGATCAAACCAGCTCCCCCAGAGGAGTCTGAATTGGCACAGCAGGCAGATGACCAGGTCTGTCTGTCTGAGACTTTCTTTGTAAAGTTAGAAGACCCAGGGAATGGATCGTTCCTAGCTGAGGCTCAGCAAGCTGACCCAGTATTGCGAGAGTTAGCACAGGCTGCCCAGTCTGAAAGTGAAGCAGAGGGAGTCCCTGATTGCTACTATTTAAAGAATGAGGCACTGATGAGGAAATGGAGTTCTCCTCATAGACCTGAGAGCAAGGAGTGGACAGTAGTTCACCAGTTAGTGGTGCCACAGAGGTACCGGGGAGAAATATTAAGAAGGGTCCACGAGACTACAGTGGCTGTACATGCCGGTATACGAAAGACCAAAGCCCACATAAGACAGCAGTTTGACTGGTCAAATCTCCACAAAGATGTAGTGGAGTACTGCAGGAGTTGCCTCATGTGCCAGGTTGAGGGGAAACCCCAACCTACAGTGAAACCTGCACCCCTAAGTCCTGTACCAGTGTTAGGAGGACCCTCCAACAGAGGGCTGGTGAACTGTAAGGGACCCCTGCCGAGAACAAAAGGGGGCAGGCAGGCACAAGGCTGGCAAAAGAGTAGACAGGGAAGGGGAAAAAGTGACCAAGAGGGCAGGTTAAAAGAAGTCCAGGAGGAATCCCGGATGAAAACCCTTACTGTCCGGTCAGCCAAACCCGAAAAATGTGAAAAGTTAGACCCTACATCCTCCTACGGAAATGCAGACACTAGAAGCTCCTCACCAGAGTTGCTAACAGCATTTACAGGAACCTGCAGAGACAAAGAAAGACCTCTAGGGGGGCACAGAAACTGAGGGTGAGGCCTCACCTAGTCGAAGTGCCACAAGGGAGTGCACTAGAGTCTGCACAAATACCTTCAGGCAGGAGTGACCTCTGGGACAAAGGGGAGATTAGCAAAGAATCCTCCCTCACAGTCAGAACCAAAGAAAACCACCCATCCCCCAAAGTCAAAAGCCTTTGCATGACTCAGCAAAGCACTGAAAGAGAGTTCAGGATAGAGCTGCTCACTACTGAATCTCCTGAGAGAGAAAAACATTTCAGTTTTGGGCCAATTAAATCTAAACCCCCCTCCACCCTTCGGGAGTGGAGCGGAGAGGAGCGGAGCGGACCTGTGGGGAGAACGCCGAGAACGGAGACTATAAATCGAGCCTGAGGATCGAGGCCCAGTCTCTTACCTTCCCGGAGCGGAGCGGAGAGCAGCTCTTCCAGCGCGCCACAGTTTTGAAAAAAAAAGGCAGCAGTGATGTCAGAGGAGAGCTGTAAGATGATTGGTTGGGTGAGTCACTGCTGTTACTGCACTTAACTATCCTAACAAAAAGGGGAAAGTTTTTTTTGTTTTTGTTTGTTGAAAAAAAACCTCTGGTGATAAGGTGAGTACTACTGAAGTGTTTTTTTTTAATTCAGTGTAGCTTTTTAAGGACTTTAGATTGGAGTGGGTAGAACAAGGCCCCTAGTGTAATTAGTATTTTTTAATTAAGGGAGTAACTAATTAATCTAAGGGTAAGTCATGACAGGAGAACTCAGCCCAGTGATATGTTCCTCCTGCGCTATGTGGAAAATCAGGGATGCTTCCAGTGTCCCTGATGACTAATTGTGCAGGAAGTGTATCCATCTGCAGCTACTGACTACCCGCATTACAGAGCTGGAGCTGCGGGTGGATTCACTGTGGAGCATCCGCGATGCTGAGGACGTCGTGGTTAGCACGTTTAGTGAGGTGGTCACACCGCAGGTAATGGCTGCACAGGTAGAAAAGGGATGAGTGACCACCAGACAGAGTAGTAGGCGCAGGCAGGTAGTGCAGGAGTCCCCGTGGCCATCCCCCTCTCAAACGGATGTACCGCTTTGGATACTGTTGGGGGGGGATGACCTCCCAGGGGAAAGCAGCAACAGCCAGGTTTGTGACACCACGGAGGGCTCTGCTGCACAGCAGGGAAGGAAAAGGGTGGAAGAGCGATAGTGATAGGGGATTCTATCGTAAGGGGTGCAGCAAGGCATTTCTGTGGCCGCAAACGAGGCTGCAGGATGGTATGTTGCCTCCATGGTGCTAGGGTCAAGGATGTCTCGGAGCGGCTGCAGGACATTCTGAAAGGGGAGGGTGAGCAGCCAGAGGTCATGGTCCATATTGGTACTAACAACATAGGCAAGAAGAGAGATGAGGCCCTGCAAAGTGATTATAGGGAGATAGGCAGAAGGTTAAAAAGCAGGGCTTCCAGGGTTGTAATCTCAGAATTACTTCCTATACCACGTGCTAGTGAGGCTAGGAATAGGAGGATAAGGCAAATGAATGCGTAGCTGGAGCTGGTGTAGGTGGGAGGGCTTCAGCTACTTGGATCATTGGGATCTCTTCTGGTGCAGAGGTGACCTGTACAAGAGGGACGGGTTGCATCTGAACTGGAAGGGGACCAATATCCTTGCGGGGAGGTTTGCTAGAACCACTCGGGAGGGTTTAACCTAGTCTGGCAGGGCGATTGGACCCAAAGTAGTAGTCTCTCCGATGAGATAGTTGAGGCTAATGTAGAGGTGAAAGCAAGCAAATCCAGTAGGCAGGCCGGACAGGGGCAGGACAGGGAGCATGGAAGGTCTGGTAAGCTAAACTGCATTTACTTTAATGCAAGAAGCCTTACAGGTAAGGCAGATGAACTCAGAGCATGGATCGGTACATGGGATTGTGATATTATAGCTATTACGGAAACGTGGTTGAGGGATGGGCAGGACTGGCAGCTCAATGTTCCGGGGTACCGATGCTTCCGGCATGACAGAGGTGGAGGTAAGAGAGGAGGGGGAGTTGCACTATTGATTAGGGAGGACATCACGGCAGTACTTAGAGAGGATATCCCAGGGGGAGCGTCCAGCGAGGCCATATGGGTAGAACTTAGAAATAAGAAAGGGGTGATCACTTTGATGGGATTATACTATAGGCCCCCCAATATTCAGAGGGAATTGGAGGAGCATATATGTAGGGAAATCACAGATAGGTGTAAGAATTATAGGGTTGTAATAGTAGGTGATTTTAACTTCCCTAATATTGACTGGGACTGCCTTAGTGCTAAGGGTTCAGATGGGGAAGAATTTGTTAAGTGTGTCCAGGATAGTTTTCTGGAGCAGTATGTGGATGGCCCTACTAGAGAAGGGGCTACACTCGACCTCCTCTTAGGAAATGAGGCTGGGCAGGTGGTTGATGTGTCAGTGGGGGAGCACTTTGGGACCAGTGACCATAACTCTATTAGCTTCAAGATAGTTATGGAAAAGGATAGGACTGGTCCTCAGGTTGAAGTCCTAAATTGGGGGAAGGCTAATTTCGATGGCATCAGACAGGAACTCTCAAAAGTTGAATGGGAGAGGCTGTTTACAGGTAGAGGGAAGTCTGGCAAGTGGGAGGCTTTTAAAAGTGAGATAGGGAGAGTTCAGGGCTGGCATGTTCCTGTTAGATTGAAGGCCAAGGCTGGCAAGTTTAGGGAACCTTGGTTGACAAGGAATATTGAGGGTCTGATCAGGACAAAGAAGGAGGCATATGTCAGGTATAGGCAGCTGGGATCAAGATCATCCCTCGAGGAGTACAGGGGATGTAGGAGTACACTTAAGAAGGAAATTAGGAAGGCGAAAAGGGGCCATGAGATTTCCCTGGCAGATAAGATAAATGAGAGTCCTAAAAGATTCTATAAGTATATTAAGAGTAAAAGGGTAGTTCGGGAGAGAGTAGGTCCCCTTAAGGATCAGTGTGGTAATCTATGTGTGGAGCCACAGGAATTGGGTGAGGTCTTAAATGAATACTTCTCGTCTGTATTTACCGTGGAGAATGTCATGGAAGCGAGTGAGTTCAAGGGAGGGAACAGCGATATCCTGGAGCATATCAACATTACAAAGGAGGAGGTGTTGGAGGTTTTGAAGCGTATTAAGGTGGATAAATCCCCAGGGCCTGACCAGATGTATCCTGGGATGCTATGGGAAGCAAGGGAGGAGATTGCTGGGGCCCTGGCAGAGATTTTTGTATCATCGTTAGCCATGGGTGAGGTACCGGAAGACTGGAGGATAGCTAATGTTGTGCCTTTATTTAAGAAGGGCAGCAGGGATAAGCCAGGGAACTACAGGCCAGTGCACCTTACATCAGTGATGGGAAAGTTATTAGAAGTGATTCTGAGAGACCGGATTTATATGCATTTGGAAAGGCAAGGTCTGATTAGGGATAGTCAGCATGGCTTTGTGCATGGGAAATCATGTCTCATGAATTTGATTGAGTTTTTTGAGGAGGTGACCAAGAGGATTGACGAGGGCAGGGCGATGGACGTTGGCTACATGGACTTTAGCAAGGCCTTTGACAAGGTCCCGCATGGTAGGCTGGTCCAGAAGGTTCAAACACATGGGATCCAGGGTGAGCTAGCCAATTGGATACAAAATTGGTTTGGTGATAGGAGGCAGAGGGTGGTAGTGGAGGGTTGTTTTTCAGATTGGAGGCCAGTGACCAGTGGTGTGCTACAGGGATTGGTGCTGGGTTCTGTGTTGTTTATCATATATATTAATGACTTGGATGTGAATGTAAGGGGCATGATTTGTAAGTTTGCAGATGACACCAAAATTGGTGGTATAGTGGACAGTGAAGAAGGTTGTCTAAGGTTACAACAGGATATAGATCAACTGGGAAAGTGGGCAAGGGATTGCCAAGTGGAATTTCAGACAGACAAGTGTGAAGTGTTGCATTTTGGGAAGTTAAACCAGGGCAGGACATATACAGTGAATGGCAGGGCCCTGGGAAGTGTTATTGAGCAGAGAGACCTTGGGGTGCAAGTACATAGTTCCCTGAAAGTGGCAACACAGGTAGACAGGGTGGTGAAGAAGGCATATGGCATGCTTGCCTTCATCAGCCAAGACATTGAGTACAAGAGTTGGGACGTCATGTTACAGTTGTACATAACGTTGGTTAGGCCGCATTTGGAGTACTGTGTGCAGTTCTGGTCGCCGCACTACAGGAAAGATGTGATTAAGCTAGAGAGGGTGCAGAAAAGATTCACAAGGATGTTGCCTGGTTTGGAGGGCTTGAGTTATAAAGAGAGATTAGATAGGCTGGGTCTGTTTTCCCTGGAGCGAGGGAGGCTGAGAGGGGACATGATAGAGGGATATCAAATTATGAGAGGCATAGATAGGGTAGATAGCTAGAGTCTGTTTCCCATGGTAGGGGTGACTAAAACTAGAGGGCATAGATTTAAGGTGAGAGGGAGGAGGTTTAAAGGGTATCAAAGGGGTAAATTTTTCACACAAAGAATAGTGGGTATCTGGAATGAACTGCCAGAGGAGGTGGTGGAGGCAGGAACAGTAGCAACGTTTAAGAGGCATCTGGACAGATACTTGAATGAGCAAGGCATAGAAGGATATGGAATTAATGCAGGCAGGTGGGATTAGTATAGATAGGCATTATGGTCGGCATGGACGCGGTGGGCAAAAGGCCTGTTTCTATGCTGTACGTCTCTATGGCTCTATGACACCCCCATTTTTCAGACCTCAACAGGAATACAGACCCTAGACAGCCAGGGAAATAAGCAGGCACATCAATTTTGTCATGAACATTGATTTTCAACTGTTGTTGGAGTGAGGAAATGACTTATTAAACAGATCATGGCTGGAAAAAAGCATTTACATACTAACAGACATCAAAGGTGAGGAAATGCATTCCAGGGCCTGCTCAGGAGAATACAATCCAGGACTGGTTAGACCAGCTGGTCACATGACTACCTGGCTGTTCCAGAGTTTTCTTTTGAACTGGCCACAGAGAGTTTGAACTCAGAGTGTTTGTTTGCTCCTGGGCTGAGAAGATCTCTCCTGTCTGCTCCCATCGCTTTCTCACAAGCCTCTGAATCCACTGAAGCCATGAACCCCAAGAGAGAAAAGTCTCCTACAGTGAACAAAGTTTAAGAAGAATACTGGGCCCCATGGAAAAGCAAGATCTATCTACAATCAAGGACTCTACAGTGAGCTCAAAGAACCATAATAAAAACTCTTCACATGTTGCCTCAAACTTTTCCACTTTATTTTTCTTCTGCTCTTTTCTGTGTCTACTTGCATGTGTGAATCGTGTATGCTTGCTAGCGTGGGTATGTCATGTATGCATAGGCATCAACCGAATTAGAGTTTAAATTCAAATTTAATACATTTCAACTTTTCTTCTTTAAACCTAAGAAAGTCTGTTTGTGCTGGTTTCTTTGCCTTATAATTGGAAAATGGCGAACAAGGATTCACCAATGGGGAGCTAAAAACACGATGTGTTTAAAATTAAGCCCTGTTACAGTAAGACCAGGTGAAGGCTGAAAGGGAACCCTGGACCTCTTTCTCACCTGGTTGTAACAAACTCAATAAACTTATGGAAATGTCAACGTTGACGCACAGTAGTTATGGCATGCACATGCATCTGATCTTCCTATTTGGGGCACCCTACCTTCCAGCCATACTGATGGGCAGCATCTACATAGAGCATACCTTCAGTTTTCTGTGTCATATACGGTCAGCTGAACAAGTTTCCATGAAGGAGGGGTGCTCTGGATGCAGCTAATGATTCATGTCAACTCCTATTAGCATTATGCTTTATGAAGACAATTCTGAGCATTTATTAGTTATTTCAAGTATTTTGTTTGCCCTTCCAAAGCTGTTCCTCTGATAGAATCATATTAAACCTAAAATTTTCTGATTACAAACCAATATTTTACTTTGATTCAAAAAAATCTTACACTTATTGACTGATTTTATGGGGTTAATTTTAGTGTAGGTTTCACAGGGTCAGGGCACTCGTCGGCCTAAGTTTCAGGGCCTCATTTAAATGCCACCAGTCCACTTCTCAGCTGGAACAGCTGGGAAGAGGGTACAGAGCAGCTGCAAGAAACAAAAGATTGGGTAGTTCTTAGCCGCAGTCATGTTTCCAGTTAAGTAACAGGTTGGGGAAAGTGGAGTGCAGACCAGAGCAGGGTAGATCGTAACTTTCCTTGTTGGGTCTGAAGGAATACCTCAACCCCACAGAAAGGAAAGTTTTAGGACTCTTCATTCTGCCAACGAGCTGCTGACATGCTTCAGTCTGGTGGCCAAGCTGCGATGATTTCCCTGCTCAGGTCCCAGTTCAAATGCAGTTGGGGTTTAATTGATATCACAGGGACCCCAGATAGCATTTGTGCATGAGGATGCTGCCTGATTCTACCACATCCACCATCAAAAGCAGCAGCGTTAAGTTCCAAGATCAGTGGGAATGGTGTGTGAAATGCAGCTTCTCCATTTTAGATGCTCGTCTGCTTAATTCCCACCCAGAAGGGAGAGTTAGAGTGTCCCCACATTTTTTTTTAAAGAAATTTCTCATGAAAATTAGAAATCCTATATCTATATGCATAAGTTTACATTTTTCCATTAACACAGATTATATAAGAAAAATTAAAACAATTCCTTAGGTTCTGCTTCAAAATGCATGCATTTTTATTTGGCTGCATTTGCTGACAACACAACCACTAGGTGGCGCTGCAATGACACATGCGCAAATGCAGCCTGTGCCAGTAAAACGTCGCACTCCGCGACGTCAGGCAGTTGTCAGGATTAAAGATGGCGCTGCTCAAATAATCACAAGATGGCAACCTAAACACATGGCAGCACACAATGGCCGGAGAGGGGAGCAAGCGGGCCAGGGAGGGGAGGGAGCGAGCGGGCCGGGAAGGGGAGGGAGCGAGTGGGCCGGGGAGGGGAGGGGAGGGAGCGGGCGGGCGGGCAGTAAACAAGCGGGCGGGTGGGTGAGCCAGCAGTCGAGGGTGTGGCGAGCGGGTGGGGGGCAGTGAGCGAGCGAGCGGTCGGGGCTGTGAGCAAGGGGGCGGGGGTCGGGAGCTCACGGCGGGGTGAAGGAGGAGAGCACACCCGCCACCAGAAAGGTCTTCGGCAGCACGCTCCCTGCTCCGCCCACCCCCACTCTCTCCCCGCTCCCCAGATCCCCCCTCTCCCAACCCCTGATCTCTCCGGCCCGGATCCCCCACCATCTGCCCACGTTACGCGATGACGTCTTCTGCGCATGCGCAAATTCCATCTGCCTGCGTTACGCGATGACGTCATCTGCGCATGCGCCAACCAGTCCTAGCACTGTGGAACGCAGCACATGCGCAGAGGGCAGGAACCAATTTGCGCATGTGCGCATATTGACGCAGTCGAATGATGTCAGCTGCTGGCTGCGTGGTCAATAATCACTGTGTTTTTATTTCTACCCAAATCCACATCCATCTTTTCTGTCCTGAATCAGGATTCTGTTCCATTTTCTTTCGAGTGCTTGTACTGGATAAGTATTTTCTGTGCAGCTGATAGTCTGTTGCAAATCCAGGAATGAAGCAGTTACTTCTTATATTACATTTAGTCCATTATTTTGTTTGTTTTTCATTTGGTACCCCAATTCTCTTATTTTAGTTTCTGTAGAAAATAATATTCTACCTTCATTTCTAGAAACATATATCATGTTCCTCACTGAATCCTTTTTGCAAATGGGAATAGATTCAGCTTCCTTAGCTGTTTTTCATAGTGAACTGCAATAAAGTTCACTATTAGCTTTGTTTCCATGATCTGTTCATACATACACTCCCCTGATTTGGTGTGATTCTAGGTGAAATTGTATTCTATAAACTGGCAGTGCTTTATTTAACTAGCCCACAGTTTTGGCATCTATATTGGATTTCTTATATTGGAATGTCAACAAATATCCATTCTACAATTAAATAAAGCATGTGTTGTCATGGTTTATGCACTAATATGTTGCTAATTAAGTTAATTTCTAATAAACTAGGCAACATGATTTAACGGGATCACCCCTAAGATATTTTAGTATGAAATATAAAACAAAACTATTGATTTAAAGGTGATATAATATTGAAAACCCAGTATAATGATTCTTCATTATAGTTTTAAATTTGTTTATTACTAAGAAATCTGCTTGTTTTTTTTTGCTAAGTCTTGTGACGCCATGATTAGTATCTATGGTGCCATCAACTGGTGGCAACGGTGCAACTCAAATTTCTTCTCCTATCATTGTTCTTTGTATAGATACAGACTGATGCTGAACATTTCTTGAACAATCTAAGAAGGGACGTACAGAAACCAATAGGATTTGATGCGATTATGAGGATCAGGACAAACACAGGTGAGAGTGCATTGTATGAGAACATATGTTCGAGTAAGAATAAAGGGTGTGTTATAAGACTAGAGCACATTGAGCATTTTGGACACTGAGAGTGAAGTCTTATTGTTTAAGATGTAGTAGGCATAAAAAACACCTGTTTGTTTTTTTAGTTATATTTTTTCACAAACTTGGAGTAACTTAAGTCACCATTTTGTAAAATTAGTTTTGTGACGTATTATATGATTCAAACAGAAACGGGATTGGCCCAGATTTTGCGGCCAGCAGCAAAAGAACGGCAGCAACTATTTGTTACATTTACACTTACCCACAGACTTTCTGTGGGCTTTTGCGATGGAATTTGAAATGATTCGAAATCCATTTCAGAGCAGCACCCTCTACAGGGGATCTAGAACCCGTGTGAACCCGGCAAACAACTGTATATCTCCCTAACCAATCAGATTACAGAATTCTTACTGTGACAAGCTGAGTCTGAACCAGGAAGTGTAAGTTAGAATATTTAATTTAATGTCAAATCAAGTAGAAAAAGCAAAATATTGAGGGAAAGAAGGATGGGGTTAAGAAACTGAGAGATAGACAGAAAGAAAACATTTTTAAAAACATTTTATGTTTTTCTAAACCTCCATCACTAATTAAGGTCTAAAAGAATGAGACTCCACACTTGTAAAAGTTAGTTTTCAGTTCCAGAAAGGTTGTTTTGGTAGTAAGACTTATTACGCCATTAAAAATTTAGCTGCGTTTGCTGACAACGCTACCACTAGGTGGCGCTGCAATGGCACATGCACTGCTCAAATAATCACACGAAGGCAACCTGACCTAAACACATGGCAGCACACAATGGCAGGAGGGAGAAAACAAGCTAGCGGGCCGGGGACGGTGGGGAGTGGAGTGGGCCGGGGGGCTGGAGCGGAGCGGGCCTGTAATGGTGGGGGGGGGAGGACAGCGGACCGGGCCGGGGACTGGGGAGCGTACCGGACTGGTGAAAAGTGGGGGAGCGGAGCGGGCCGGAGACATGGGAGGAGCGGAGCGGGCCGGGGACGGGGGGGCGGGGGGGGAGCGGAGCGGCCGGAGAGAGCAGCGAGGGGGGGGGAGCGGAGAGAGCGTAGCGGCCGGAGAGAGCAGCGAGGGGCGGGGGGAGCGGAGAGAGCGTAGCGGCCGGAGAGAGCAGCGAGGGGGGGGGAGCGGAGAGAGCGTAGCGGCCGGAGAGAGCAGCGAGGGGGCGGGGGGGGGTGGGTAGCGGAGCGGCCGGAGAGAGCGGAGCGGCCAGAGAAAGCAGCGAGGGGGGGAGTGGAGCGTCCGGAGAGAGCAGCAAGGGGGGGGGAAGGGAGCGGCCGGAGAGAACAGTGAGGGGGGGAGCGGAGTGGCTGAAAGAGCTGAGCAGCCGGAGAGAACAGCGAGGGGGGGAGTGGAGCAGCCAAAAGAGCGGAGAGGCCAGTGAGAGCAGTGAGGGGCGGAGTGGAGCGGCCGGAGAGAGCAGCGAGGGGGGGAGTGGAGCGGCCGGAGAGAGCAGCGAGGGGGGGAGCGGAGCTTGACACATGGGTGAATACGTTAGCGTTGCATTGCTGTACGCGTAAAGCGCATGTGCAGAGGCTGACCAGGCGTGTTGCCCGAAGATGCACACGTCACGCGATGACGTCATCGGTGCATGCGCTAACCAGTCCTGGCAAGTCGGAACGCAGCGCACGCGCAGAGAGCAGGAGCCCGTCTGCGCAAGTGCACACCTTGGCGCAGCGTGATGACGTCACTGGCCGGCTACGTTGTCGGGAATCACTTTGTCAAAATTTACTTATAACGGAATAGACAAAACCCTAATTCTACTGGTAAGTTTAATGTGTATCTATCACGTAAATACCACAACTTCATACCCTACATGTATTTGAATGTCAAGTCTGTAAGCGAGATGCCCGTTTAGCAAAGTTTCTGGAGGAGCCAGGTAACTTTTCAGAAACCTGCTGATTTTTGCATTTAACTGCACATGTGCAGTCACCAGAAGATACTGTCCATTTACTCTTTAATAATGGTGACCATTATTTTTAGTGCAAGATGCACGCCATTGTGTTCATTAGCTTTAAACATTTTTTTATTTCTGATTGCAGTAACAGGGCATTTTACTATGTTAATAGTGCTGTATAAATGCAGGTTGTTGTTGAGTTACGTCAATATGGAAAGAAGTAGAGTGGAGGGTTACAGGGCTTGGTGTTGGGACCACAACTGTTTCGTTTTAACATAAATTGTCTTGATTCAGAAACTCAGTACAAAGCAAACAAATTTGCAGATGATGCCAAATTAGGAAGGCAGTGGAATCAAAGGAGGCAGCGCAGAAATGTACTACACAGAATGTCCCTCCTTTCCCATATTTTGTGGATGAGAATCTCTTGCACATGGTCATCAAATGGTGAGGGTTCTCACTCAGGTTGGCCTCCATTTTACAGGAATGTTACAGCAATATCTTTTGGCCTACTCCCTTCTGTAGAAATGAATTTTGTTTTTCATTCTTAGCTGAAACCATTTAAATGCTGTTACGTGACTAATTGGCCCCCATGCTCCATTTGCCAGACTGCTATATCACACAGCATCCACGTGCTGCTGAATCTGAGGGCTGAACTTTACTGATTGGGAGTATGTTGTGACGATGGGCAGAAATGCGGATCTGCAAAACGCACTTAGAGATTTTACCAGCAAGAGCCAATTAAGGGCCGGTAGGTGGGGGAGCTAGCCAATTAATGGTGGCAGGTGGGTCCTGGAGCCGGCAGTTCGTACAGAGGTGCCATTTTTCAAGGCGCATGTACAGCAGCCAGCCAGGCTGAAGACACAGGCAAAAAGGAGGCGGTCTACAGTAACCAAGGCAGCAGAGAAATGGCTTCAGAACGAGAAGGGTCACTCCACGATTTAGTGATGCTTGCCTGGAAGTGTTCCTGCAAGGAGTCAGAGAAAGGGAGATGTCCTATTTCCAGTAGACAGGAGGAGGAGGCTAGGAAGCCTGTCCATTAAGGCATGGCTGGAGGTGGCAGACATCATAAGCAGTTGATGGGCCTTTGCTAGAACCAGTGCAGAAAGAGATTTAATGACCTGCTGCAGTCTGGAAAGGTGAGTGGCATTTAGAATGACAAACTGGAAGCCCAGCATGAATTAAAAGGCACCCATGAAATGTGAGGCAAGGTGGTTGACCCATGCATGGGGCAACACCAGGCACCAACATCCACATTGAGGCGTCCAGTTCACACTCACCCAAACCCCATGGTCAGTGATGGATGATTACTGCATTGAGATGGCTTTCATGGGCACATCACCATGCCATCCCAGTAGCGTGGTGCTGCACAATTGCAGGTTTTTTTAATTCATTCATGGGATGTGGGCATCGTTGGCCAGGCCAGCATTTTATTGCCCATCCTAATTGCCCTTGAGAAGGTGGTGGTGAGCTGCCTTCTTGAACAGCTGCAGTCCATGTGGGGTAGGGACACTCACAGTGCTGTTAGGATTCCAGGATTTTGACCCAGCGACAGTGAAGGAACAGCGATATAGTTCCAAGTCAGGATGGTGAGTGGCTTGGAGGGGAACTTGCAGGTGGTGGTGTTCCCATGCATCTCTGCTCTTGTCTTTCTAGGTGGTAGAGGTCACGGGTTTGGAAGGTGCTGTCGAAGAAGTCTTGTGCATTGCTGCAGGGCATCTTGCAGATGGTACACACTGTTGCCACTGTGCATCGGTGGTGGGGAGAGTGAATGTTTGGAAATGGGGTGCCAATCAAGCAGCCTCCTTTGTCCGGGATGGCGTCAAGCTTCTTGAGTGTTGTTGGAGCTGCACCCATCCAGGCCAGTGGAGAGTATTCCATCACACTCCTGACTTGTGCCTTATCGATGGTGGACAGACTTTGGGGAGTCAGGAGGTGAGTTACTCGCCGCAGGATTCCTAGCCTCTGACCTGCTCTTGTAGCCACGGTACTTATATAGCTATTCCAGTTCAGTTTCTGGTTAATGGTAAGCCCCCCGGTTGTTGATAGTGGGGGATTCAGTGATGGTAATGCCATTGAATATCAAGGGGAGATGGTTAGATTCTGTCTTGTTGGAGATGGTCATTGCCTGGCACTTGTGTGGCACGAATGTTACTTGCCACTTATCATCCAAGCCTGGATATTGTCCAGATCTTGCTGCATTTCTACACAGACTGCTTCAGTATCTGAGGAGTTGAGAATGACGCTGAACATTGTGCAATCATCAGCGAGCATCCCCACTTCTGACTTTATGATTGAAGGAAAGTCATTGATGAAGCAGCTGAAGGTGATTGGACCTAGGACACTACCATGAGGAACTCCTGCAGTGATGTCCTGGAGCTGAGATGATTGACCTAACATCCAAAACCATCTTCCTTTGGGCTAGGTATGACTCCAACCTCTAGCAGGGAGTTTTCCCCCTGATTCCGATTGACTCCAGTTTTGCTAGAGCTCCTTGATGCCATACTTGGTCAAATGCTGCCTTGATGTCAAGGGCAGTCACTCTCACCTCACTTGTCCATGTTTGAACTAAGGCTGTAATGAGGTCAGGAGCTGAGTGACCCTGGCAGAACCCAAACTGAGCATCACTGAGCAGGTTATTGCTAAGCAGGTGCCATTTGATATCACTGTCGATGACACCTTCCATCACTTTACTGATAATCATTGATGGGGTGGTAATTGGCTGGGTTGGATTTGTCCTGCTTTTTGTGTACAGGACATACCGAGGCAATTTTCCACAATTTTCGGTCAGTAGTGGTGCTACCCAGCCACTCTTGGTGATGGACATTGAAGTCCCCACCCAGAGTACATTTTGCATCCTTGTCACCCTCAGTGCTTCCTCCATGTGGTGTTCAACATGGAGGAGTACTGATTCATCAGCTGAGGTGGGTGATAGGTGGTATTCTCAGGAGGTTTCCTTGCCCATGTTTGACCTGATGCTATGAGACTTCATGGGGTCCGGAGTTGATGTTGAGCACTCCCAGGGCGATTCTCTCCCAACTATATACCACTGTGCTGCCACCTCTGCTGGGTCTGTCCTGCTGGAGGGACAGGACATACCCGGGGATGGTGACGTCTGGAACATTGTAAGGTATGATTCCGTGAGTATGACTATGTCAGGCTGTTGCTTGACTAGTCTGTGAGACAGCTCTCCCACCTTTGGCACAAGCCCCCAGATGTTCGTAAGGAGGACTTTGCAGGGTCGACAGGGCTGGGTTTGCTGTTGTCGTTTCCGATGCCGTGTGGTCCGTTGATTTCATTCCCTACCAACGTTGTAGTGATTTCATACAACTGAGTGGCTTGCTCGGCCATTTCAGAGGCCATTTAAGGGTCAACCACATTGCCGTGGGTCTGGAGTCACATGTAGGCCAGACCAGGTAAGGACAGAAGATTTCCTTCCCTAAAGCACATTAGTGAACCAGATGGGTTTTTACAACAATCAACAATGTTTCATGGTCATCATTAGACTAGCTTTTAATTCCAGATTTATTAATTGAATTCACATTTCACCTTCTGCCGTGGTGGGATTCGAACCCATGTCCCCAGAGCAATACCCTGGGTCTCTGGGTTACTAGTCCAGTGACAATACCACTATGCCACCGCCGCAGTGACCAGATGAGCCATGGCACAGGAGTTACACTGCTTATGTCAATGCTTGCAGGGAAAGCATGCTCAGAATGCCAGACAGCCTTAAGGAACTGGAGGTGAAGTGCCTTCCATCACCGTGATGGCACTGATGAAGGAGGAGGCCGTGGAGACCGGATAAGATATGGCAGAACAGCATGTGGCCGAGGGTGAGGCAGGTGTGGAAGTTATGAGCGAGTAAAGCGATGGTTGCATCCAGCATTCCCTCGACCATGTGTGAGCTGTGGCAACTGCACGGGCCTGTAATGTCACTGGAAACTCCTCATCAAGTGGAGGCACCGGGGCTTGTTTGAAGGAACAGCTGTTTCACTTAAATCATGTCTCTTCACCGGGTCCAGCAGCAGATGAGAAACAGACCAGGGCTCCTGCAACACTGGAAAGCTCCAAGGATTCAATGCCATCTCAAGACACTGCATCACTTTCTTCCAGCACACCCTCCACCAATGTAGATACACTCAAATCGGTGGGCTTTGTTGTGCATGTAGAATGGGTGGCAAAATCTGGTGAACACTGCACAGACACGCAAGAGGAGGTAATGGAGGCAGCCACTTCCCCTCGGACGAGCGAGGAGAGGCCCAGTGATGCTCAGCTTCATGCAGATGACTAGCCTTGGGTGTCATAAGCAAAGCATCAGATGCTTAAGCAGCAGCGTCAAATGTGTGAACATCTGTCGGAGTTTCCAGAGACAGTGACGTCCCATGAGCAAATAACGGAGAAGTTCATCCACACAATGAGTGGCTCCAAATCTCTGGCATGTGAGCACATGGCGTCCTCCGTTAAGAGAGTGCAGAAGCTCATGGAAAAACACATGAAGCATAGCACTGAGTGGATGCAGGAGGTGCGCACAGACCTCCATAGCATGGCCTCATCCATGAGGTCTATGGAACGATTGTTGAGCAAGAGCCATACATCTCCCCGTTGCCAGGAGCTGAACCGCAGGAGTGCATGTGGGGCCTGAAAGGGCAGAGGAAAGGCAGGCTGAAGGCAATGAGGGCTCCTCTCAAGATGCTTTGATAGCTGAAGGCAGATCCTTGTCCCTTTTGTCAATGATACCAACACTGCATGCTGGTCTGATGACTGAGGTGACCCCTGCACGGATACAGGTGGCCCTGAATATATTGGGCTGAGGTAGGGCTCAGGCACCCAGAGGATGCCGGTTACGCCCATCTAATGTACTGGAACAAGAAAGTCTGTCTCGACATCAACAGCAGGTGCAGGGAACACCACTTAGAAGTGACCATACACGAGCACATAAATGTATGGACGAGCATTTGGGGTTTCTCTGGGTGATAAATTGTTAACTTCAGAAGCCTTTAATGTTTAGAGAGAGTTAAAGGTCTTGACATTCAATGTATTATGACTCATGTATTTATTTTTATGCAACAGTTGACAGTGGCCAGATGTAAAATCAAATAGTTGGATGGTATATAAAGTGAGGGCCTCATGAGCGCCTGTGCTGACAGAAGGCCTTGACAAATAGTGCTGACGGGTACAGAGAGATGCCAAGGGCCTCTCATGAAAGGGCAGCAAGGCTGCCTCTGGGAGAGAACTTCTTGGCTTGGTGTCCCCTTGCACGTCTTCATGAGAAGCAACTGCTAATTAGAGAGTCAGGAATCTCCCTGGCAGGCATGTCACTTCATGAGCTGGCACCTGTTTAGGCACATCATGCTCATCCTCCTCCTCTGAGGATGCCATTCACTCGGTATCTTCCTCTGGCTCCAGCGCTGCTCCCCTCTGGGACATCATGTTGTACAATCTACAGCAGATGCCAATGATGTGGGATACCCCTGAGTCTGCATATTGCAGGGCTCCCCCAGAGCTATTGAGGCATCTAAACCTCATCTTCAAAAGGACAATGACCTGCTCGATGGTGTCTCGTGTAGTCATTTGGCAGTAGTTGTACTTGTCCTCTGCCTATGTATTGGGGTTGCGTACTGGGGTCAGAAGCCATGACTTCAGTGGATACTCCTTGTCCCCGGGATTCATCCACCAAGGCGCTTGGGTGGCCTGAAGAGCTGACGCAATTGGAACTGTCCAAGGATGTAGGCGTTGTAGCAGTTTCCTGGAAACCCCACGCACCTGCATGATCTGTTTAAGGTGGCTGCAGATGACTTGAACAATGAGGGAGTGGAACCCCTTCTTGTTCACAAAGACACCTGGTTGCTCTGAAGGAGCTTTGATGGCCACATGAGCACAGTCAGTGACCCTCTGCATTTGGGGAAATCCAGCCATGGCTTCAAAGCCAACTGCCCTCTCGGCCTTACTGGCCTGATCAGTTGTGAACTTACTGACATATTGGCCAGCCTGACAGTATAGTGTCCGTGGCCTCCTTTATGCAGCAATTAGTCGCTGACTGAGAGATGCCACATCGATCTCCAGAATATCCCTGGAATGAACCATGGGCGCAAAAGTTGAGTGCCACTGTCGCCTTTAAGGTTACAGGCATTGGGCATCCACCACTTCCCATTGGCATCAACTCCAGCTCCAGCATACCACACAACTCCACCACCACCTCCCTGGGGAGACGCATTGTAGACATTGATGCTCAGACATCTTGATGAAACTTAGCCTCTGACGGTACACCCTTTGAGCTGGGTAGCACCTTCTGTGACCACGAGGCTGCCCTTTTGACCCCATGCACCCTCCTCGTCCACGTCCAATGGCTTCCTCGGGCTGCTGGAGCTCCCTGGCCGTTGCTCAGGCACTCCATGTGGCTGCATTCCCATCTCTGTGCCACTCTCCTCCTCACTCCCGAAGTCAAAGTCTGAGAGCATTGAGCCCATAGCCAGATGAAGCCTCCACTGTAATGAACCTCTCAAGAACTTTGTCCTGCCTCCAGTGGCTGCTGTACACCTGGGAGATCACCCTTCCACTAATAGCACTCAAGTTTGAACTCACCCTCTGCAGTGCCACCAAACTTGATAGCCTTGCTTCCTGAAGAGACAGCCTGCAGACAGCTTCACAGTATGACTGCAAGTTCCTTCCACAACTCGTTTGAGTAGGTGAGACTCTGCAACTCTGTGCTTCCTGTGCACCATTGGTAAAATCAGAAAAAGGTAGGAAAATACCTGACAATTGGCTGTTTAATGACCGTAATTACCTGCCTGCTGCTGATCTGTCGGCCACTGATCCTTCCTGCTGCCTGCACCTGGTAAAATGGGTCGGCCGCGGGAACATGGCCTGCTGTGGGCCCACACACCTCCAGCTCCATTCCTGCCTCCACAGGGTTGGCAAAATTCTGCCCTACGAATAAAAAAAAATTAATGTGAAGGCAGGAATTCTTCCAAAAACCTTTAGTAATCCACAGTTAACCCCAAATAATGCACCAAAAAAAGTTTCTAGGCTATAGTTTCATAATCATCTATGAAAATGTCACATTGTTCCCCAATTCCTCAGCAAGCACACAGCACTCCAAGTTTTTACATCACTCATTAATAGCATATCTGCCTGATTATATTTGGATGGCTTACAATTGGGCTTCATTACGCTGCTTAATATTTTAAAAAGAAGCCTGTCATTAAGAAGCCAGAAACATTTTATTAAACTTCGACAGTGACAAGCAGCATTTTATTTTTCTCCACAAAAGAGAATTGAATAATTATTTGATAAGGAAGAATATAAAAGTATACAGGAAAGGTCAGGGAAATGTATTTAATGTAGATATCTCCCCTGAAGAGTTAGTATCGAGTGCAATGGGCCAAATCCCTTTTTTTAAAGTAATTTCTATTATTTAAAGCTTTAGCACAATATTGCATATAAAGCCCTTCCAATGAAAAATGGGGTAGCCCAAAAACATAAATTTTATTTGAAAAATACATTGTGGAGACCTTTTGTTGTAAAAAATGACTTAGCTATGTAGTAGTTCCTGATTTTTATTTTATTGTACCGAGAAGTTTGACTACATTGATTATTCTTAATTTTAATAATAATAGATTATTATTCCATGACAGTGATTGAAAGCAAGCTCACCTCAGTTTCCAGACATTTTATAGATTACACAGCAAAATCGATTAAAATTGATATGCTTTAATTTCTGTGAAGTAAACAACTCACAGAACAGAAAAATGTTCCATAATATTGACTTCATGTGTCATGAAATCTTGATACCAGACAAAAATGGTAAAAATATGTCGTCATAAGGCTTTTTATAATGGTAACAAAATACCCAGGAAGAGTTTACAATGTGTTGAACTACTGCCCTCTACAGACGAGGAAACCAGTGAAACGTGTATGTTTCTTCGTGTGTTTTTTTGTGCTCTCTGTCCATTTTTTTAAAAATTTCTTTTTAACCAAGGTTTCAGAGCAACTGATTTCTTGGGTTCCATGTACATGAACAACACAACAGATGTGGAAGTGGCTGCCGTTGACTGTGATAAGGCGATCACAGTAGAATTCAAACACGATGATAAACTCAATGAAGAGAATGGAGCCTTAATCCAGGTATAGTGCATCAACATAACGACATTACCTGGACTCTCCACACAATACAAAAAAAGTTTCCAGAACTTAACATCTGTAGGACTATCATAAAAAATGACAGTCAACTCTGGTATGTTGTATTTAGATAAGTTGTTGAAAGTGGACAAAAATAGTACAATAAAATAGAGGCAGTGGCATAAAGTGGCAGGACATGATGAACAGCAGATACTCCTAGTGTCCTGTCCAACAATTAGCCTTCAACCAACACCACCAAAAGCAGTTTAATTGGTCACTTACCTTGCAGCTGTGTGTGGCACCTTACTTTACAGAAATTGATTGCCACATTTACCTACACTTCAAAAATAATTCTATGACTGTGATGGACTTTGGAACATCTTGATGTCAAGAAAGGCACTACAAAAAATGCAAGTTCTTTTTTTTTCTTTCTCTCTGTTTGTCTGTCTTTCTTTCTGGCTTTCTTCCCCATGATTCTGGATGGTAGGTTTCCAATATCGGCCATACTGTCATGGGTAGACAGTGATTGTGGCTGAGATGCTGCTCAAATGGAGAATGCTAGAAACTCTGAAATTTTCACCTTTAACTCTCTTAACATGTCCAATCATTTCCTGACTCCCCAAAGCCTGTCCACCATCAATAAGACACAAGTCAGGTTTGTGATGAAATACTCTCCACTTGCCTGGATGAGTGCAGCTTCACCAACATGGAAGAAGCTCGACCCTATCCAGCACAAAGTAGCCCACTGGATCAGCACCCCATCCACCACCTTAAACATTTACTCCCTCCACCATCAACGCACAGTGGCATCAATGTGTACCATCTACAAGATGCGCTGCAGCAACTCACCAAGACTCCTTTGATTGCACCTTCCAAAACCGTAACCTCTACCACCTACAAGGACAAGGACAGCAGATGCATGGGAACACCACCACCTTCAAGTTCCCCTCCAAGCCACACATCATTTTGACTTGGAACTAGATGCTGTTCCTTCACTGTGACTGGGTCAAAATCATGGAACTCCCTCCCTAACAGCACAATGGGAATACCTACTCCACATGGACTGCAGTGGCTCAAGAAGGCAGCTCACCACAACCTGCTCAAGAGCAATTAGGGAAGGGCAATAAATGCTGGCCTAGGCAGCGATGCTCACATCCCAATAATTATTTTTTTAAATTAATGGTAGAGGCTTGGGAGCAGGTGGCTTTCTCACAATCCTGTTGATTTGCCTTGGAGCACAGTGAAGCCAAAGGCAGGGAAGAAGAAAAAGAAAAAAAGTGCTTCCATTTATATAACAAATTTTATGACTTCATGACATCACAAAGCACTTTACAGCCAATTAATATTTTTGAAGTGTAGTCACCATTGAAGTGTCAGCTTTGATTATGTACTGATATCTCAGGAGTGGGACGTGAACCCACAATCTTCTGACTCAGAGCTGAGAGTGCTAACACTGAGGCGAGGCTGACACCTTAATAATAATACATTTAAAAAGTTAAGGCAAAATACATTGCCTATTTATCCATATTCCTCTGGAGTATTACAGATAGTATTACATACTATCAAAGGAATGTGAACAGACTACCCAACATCGCTGCTGGTCCTGTATAAACTGAACCCATCATTTTTGTATAAACTGAAACATTTCTGTCTTATTAATATTATGTTTCAGATACTACCATTACCCTTTAACTGCTAGAAGTGTGGAAGGTTGAAAACTTCAGAAAAAAAAGTTCTATGGAAAATTGAAAATAAAACTTTTGCTTTGGGCTAAATTGAAAATTTATCAAACAAAAGCAGGACAAGATTTAGAGCATGTTTGTATTAAATGTTTCTTTCAGATTTATGATTATTTATTTCTTATCATAACAGAAGGTTTTAGTTTAGGCAGGCATCAAGATCGGCGCAGGATTGGAGGGCCGAATGGCCTGTTCCTGTGCTGTACTGTTCTTTGTTCTTGGTTCTAAAACCTTCTAGTTTACCTAACGACCGATCAACCAGCTCAAGATGGAACTGATTGATAATATAAACAATGCATAAGTAAAACAAGTTACAGGAAATTAGTGCTAATAGAGAACAGAATAAAAGGAACATCACAGTGAATGTCCACTGAGTTAGTTATGGTTACAGGAATACTTTGTCAGTAAGTGACTATATATGGACTGTCATATTGCTGAGATAGATTGGTTGATGTTAATGGGGAGTGAATTCCATATATTTGCAGTGGGAAACTTTATCACGGCTGTATTGGATAGAAGGCAATTCAAGATACAGATTTGGCTACTAAAGAGTAGGCTGTACAAACTTGTGTTCCTGATACAGAGCTGCACGTGGCAGGACTGCCTATTGTGAATTGAATTTGCAGCAGACAGTAAGAATTTCTCCCCATTATCTTTAATGAATGAAAATTTTGCAGGGCATGGTGATTTCCTCCTTCGAGCTCCCAAACTTCACAGCCCGCCCATGAAACTCCATGTCAGGCATGCAAGTTCATCATTTTCACCCTTAAGAGCTTATTGGGTCATTTCTTTCTCAAATATCACTGTCAAAATTTCTTAATTATCATTGTTTATCTTTCTTAATTGTTAAACATTTCTTGCATTAATGCAGTATACTTTTCATATAGATAAGCGATTGAGATGCGATTAATGATTTTAAAGTTGTGGTTTATAACCAGAAACACGAGGGATAGTTATATATATTATGTGTTTTGTTTTATTTTTCCCAGTGTGCCTTGCTGTATACTAATGTTGCTGGTCATCGACGCCTGCGCATCCATAACCTGGCTCTGAACTGCACTTCTCAGCAGGCTGATTTGTACAAGAGCTGCGAGACAGATGCACTTATCAATTTCTTTGCCAAGTCAGGTAAACTTTTGTGTGGTTCTTGCAACTTGTCATTTGAAATAGTTTTAGTTTCCTCAGATTTTCTATATGTTTTCTTCCTCCCTCAGTTTTTGCCCTTCCTGCTTCCTATTTATGCTATTTGCCTCAATTGGCCAACAAGGGGTATACGTCAGGAATATGCAAAGGGACTGTCTAGACAAATTTTCCTCCTGTAATAGGAGAATTTGGCTTATGCTTCAGGCTGGCACAGACTGGTTTACGTAGCAAATGCTCACTGCTGCCTGTTTTGGGCACAAGTTGATTTTTCCCCTATCTGCTCCAGCTTGCAGTATCATGGTGTCGGCAGCAGCATTTATAATTTCTCTGTTAGTCTCTTGTATCCCATTCATCTGATACACATGACATGCAACTTCTATTGAGTTAGTGTTTGGTATACAGATATTAACGCTGTTTCTGACTTGCTGTGTATGCCCTATGGATTTCCAGCATCATTAATATTTTGTTAAAAAATTCACTTAAATCAACAAGAAGCTTTATTACTAATAGGCTGGATGCTTCTTTTGATAAAGACAGTAAAATATTTTAAAACTTTAATGTTGAATAATTAACAGTTGTTATCTTCATGTGTTTTAATTGTTATATCAACAAACTTTAAACTGCTTTATATCAATGGATTTGTACTGTATATCAAAGCTCTCCCAAACTTTGGAGCAGAGCCTGTACTAGTTCAATTAGCACCGGAATGTGTTTGCTTGACTGAGCTTTGTTCTGCAGCTATAATTACACAAAGTACTCTATCAGCTTGGGAACACTTTTTAAGTGCCACAGCTGACATTATGAAGAATAGTTACAGTTCTAACATTTGTGTTTATGAATACACAGAGAAGCCTTTGAACTGCAAGTGAACTGTAATTCCGTTAAGTTAGTCTTGGATTAGCTGCCCTGATTTTATCTACCTGAAAAATCCTTTTTAGTTCATAGTGTGAAGTTTGTGTCCAATAAATATAAATGGCTCATTTCCCAATGATTAATTTAGATAGAATTCAGGTCATATTGGATACCACACGTCACTAGACAGTCAAAGCAGTGGTTTCTTTGCAAACGGCTGTAATTATGGTACTATCGCCATGATCACAAAAAGTTACATTGCATCAACATTTTTTTTCTGAATACTGTATTTGTTCACTACAGATTGCATTTTAACTTGGTTTTATTAAGTCGGCAATTGTGTATTCACAGTCCATGATTTTAGCATTAGTACAAAGGTGAAATCAATTTGCTCCAATGCTAACTTGGAGCATAAATTGAGCTTATGACCCAACCTGATTCAGAAGCAAAACAGAGTGAGACTACCTTCTCCATGGTCCTTGTTCAAGATTTGTACTATAACTGCAACTTCATTGTAAAGTGAGACTGCTTTGCTCTTCCTGTAAATTAGTTGCATGAAGATTTTACCTTGTGTTCAAAAGCAAAATCTTCGCCCCAGCAGTAGAAGCAAGACATCGCCATTGAAGATACCCTCAATTGTGTTGTGTGGCACCACTACCATGCTAAATAGGTTAGACTTCGAACAGATCTAGTAATGCAAAACTGGGCATCCATGAGGCGCTGTGGGCCATCAGCAGCAGCAGAATTGTACTCAATCACAATCTGTAACCTCATGGCCCGGCATATCCCCCACTCTACCATTACCATCAAGCCACGTGACCAACCCTGGAAGAGTGCAGGAGGGCATGCCAGGAGCAGCACCAGGCATACCTCAAAATGAAGTGTAAACCTGGTGAAGCTACAACCCAGGACTGCTTGCATGACAAACAGCATAAGGAGCATGCAATAGACAGAGCTAAACGATCCCATAAACAACAGATCAGATCTAAGCTCTGCAGTCCTGCCACATCCAGTCGTGAATGGCGGTGGACAATTAAACAACTAACGGGAGGAGGTGGCTCCACAAATATCCCCATCCTCAATGATGGGGGAGCCTAGCGCATCAGTGCAAAAGATAAGGCTGAAGCATTTACAACAATCTTCAGCCAGAAGTGCTGAGTGTTGATCCACCTCAGCCTCCTCCTGAAGTCCACAGCATCACAGATGCCAGTCTTCAGCCAATTTGATTCACTCCGCTTGATATAAAGAAACAACTGAAAGCACTGGATACTGCAAAGGCTAAGGCTCTGACAACATTCTGGCAAAAGTACTGAAGAACTATGATCCAGAATTTTCCACGCCCCTAGCCAAGCTGTTCCAGTACAGCTACAACACTGGCATCTACCCAGCAATGTGGAAAATTGCCCAGGTATGTCCTGTACACAAAAAGCAGGACAAGTCCAACCCGGCCAATTACCGCTCCATCAGTCTACTCTCAATCATCAGGAAAGCGATGGAAGGTGTTGTCGACAGTGCCATCAAGCGACACTTGCTTAGCAATAACCTGCTCAGTGAAGCTAAGTTTGGGTTCCGTCAGGGCCACTCAGCTCCTGACCTCACTACAACCTTGGTTCAAACATGGACAAAAGAGCTGAACTCCAGAGTGAGAGTGACTGCTGTTGACATCAAGGAAGGATTTGACTGAGTATGGCATCAAGGTGCTCTAGCAAAACTGGAGTCAATGGGAATCGGGGGGAAAACTCTCCGCTGGTTGGAATTGTACCTAGCGCAAAGAAATATGGTTGTGGTTGTTGGAGGTCATTCACCTCAGCTCCAGGACATCACTGCAGGAGTTCCTCAGGGTAGTGTCCTAGGCCCAACCATCTTCAGCTGCTTCATCAATGACCTTCCTTCAATCATAAGGTCAGAAGTGGGGATGTTCGCTGATGATTGCACAATGTTCAGCACCATTTGCGACTCCTCAGATACTGAAACGGTCCGTGTAGAAATGCAGCAAGACCTGGACAATATCCAGGCTTGGGCTGATAAGTGGCAAGTAACATTCACGCCACACAAGTGCCAGGCAATGAGCATCTAAAACATGAGAGAATCCAACCATCTTTCATTGACATTCAATCGCATTACGATCGCTGAATCCCCCACTATCAACATCCTGGGGGTTACCATTGACCAGAAACTGAACTGGAGTAGCCATATAAATACCATGGCTACAAGAGCATGTCAGAGGCTAGGTATGCTGTGGTGAGTAACTCGTCTCCTGACTCCCCAAAGCCTATCCACAAGGCATAAGTCAGGAGTGTGATGGAATACTTTCCCTTTGCCTTGATGCTTGCAGCTCCACAACACTCAAGAAGCTCGACACCATCCAGGACAAAGCAGCCCGCTTGATTGGCGCCCCATCTGCAAACATTCACTCCCTCCGCCACCGATGCACAGTGGCAGTAGTGTGTACCATCTACAAGATGCCCGGCAGCAATGCACCAAGGCTCCTTATACGGCACCTTCCAAACCCACGACCTCTACCACCTAGAAGGACAAGGGCAGCAAATGCATGGGAACACCACCACCTGCAAGTTCCCCTCCAAGGCACACACCATCCTGACTTGGAAATATATTGCCGTTCCTTCACTGTCGCTGGGACAAAATCTGGAAACTCCCTTCCTAACAGCACTGTGGTTGTACCTACACCACATGGACCTCAGCGATTCAAGAAGGCAGCTCACCGCCATCTTCTCAAGAGCAACTAGGGATGGGCAATAAATGCTGGCCTAGCTAGCGACGCCCACATCCCATGAATAAATAGAAAAAATTTCCATTTCTGTAATATAATAATGCTTGTGTTTCTATATTTCCTGGCCATTTAGTGAGTCAGTGCGTCAGTGTTGGTTTACTTGTGCATTTGAACTTTGGTTGCTCGCTTCCATCTTTTGTGCAACTTGATATGTTGGTGGTATTCTGTGAGTAAAGACCACATGAGAGTTTAACATAACATCCCTAGTTTTGCGATTTTGGCAGAAATACAGCTGCATACACCTGTTTAGTGAGGAAGAGAGCTGCAGTTAATTTTGTAACATAAGGCTCACCCCTACTTTGACTGGGCCACAAAGGAAAAACTTGGTCGATAGCAAACTTGGATGGGGACCAAAGTCCCAACGAGTCAGCAATGCTTAAAGAGTTACATTTCAGCACGAAAGGGAAAGTTGTGAAGGTGGCAGAAAAGTGCACAAGTTGTTCGCAACGACACAGTGGAGACATGTGGGCATTTTGGCTAGCATTGATTTTGAGGGTTTGGAAGCCCTGCTTAGCAAGCGAGGATGGTTATCATTGGACCTGAAGGTCACCCTCCAATAAAAGTACAGTGGAGTGGTTGAAGTCACCAACCAAGTGAATGTAATCATAAAACTTTCTTGTACCTGGATCCAATTGAAAAAGGAGTTTGCTGGTACTTGGAGAAAGGTGAAAATAGGTACTAGATAGCTTACTTTTGCACTTTGCCATGGAGCCCATAAAGCATGACACAAACCTAAGTTGGGAATTATCTCACCCTCTGGAAGCTACCATCTGATGTATTGTGCCCAATTAGTGCCCTTTTATACAGACTTTTCCATTATACTTAAGCCGCATGGCACCCTTGAAGATGGAACTAGAAGGTGAGGAACACCAAAACATGCTGCAGCATCCTAGATGAAATTTCCTGTGTTGATGGGGGATTTTTGAGTGGGTGTGCGAGCAGCAGCAACAGATGCAAGTTTGCCCTACATTCCCTAAGAACATCTTCAAATAATCAAGGTACCGTGAAAGGAATCGTGACTACTTCCTGGATAACAGCCACTGACAGACATAATGACATTTCTGTGGCCAGTTATAAAACGAAGAAAAGAAAGAACTTACATTTGTATAGTGCCATTCATGTCCACATCCCAGAATGCTTCACAGTCAATTAATTTTTTTAGTGTATAGTCACTGTTGTTACTTAGGCAAATATGGCGTCCAATTTGCAAGCAACAATGTCCCTTAAGCAACTGAGATAAATGGTCAGCTATAATTAAAACAAAAAGTGCTGCAAATACTTAGCAGGTCTGGCAGCATTTGTGGAGAGAGAAGCAGAGTTAATGATTCAGGTCAGTGACCTTACATTTCTGAGAAATGATCAGCTAATCTGTTTTGTTGCTGAGTGGAAACACTTTATTTACATGAAGGACATAGGATTGATATGAAAAGTCCTTATGTCAATATGAGTGCCATGTGTGACTCATTGCACTCAAGGGAACCCTGCCACATATGTAACCTGTGCATCCTGCTCAGCTAATGCCTCTTTTCCACAGGAGAAGTGATGAAGGCCCTGCTCCTTGCAAACACTGATGCATATTTGTGCTACATATTGCCCAATGTCATCTCCTAGGATAGATCTGTTAGCATGAAAGCTTCATGCTGTGGTAACCTTGACCCATTGAAAAATCTATCCCTGATACTACTGTTGTCTCAAGGTCATTGTGCGGCAGATGGCATAATTCTATGGCAGCTTGTCTTTTGAAATAGAAGCAATAGAGATAGGGGTCCTCTAATTTTCCCAGGATGAGGCCCCAGATCAGTGACAGATGTAAACAAAATGTCACCGGAGTAGTTATGTCTGTATTTATTGGCTGCTCACAAACTGTTCTTCCTCATCTCAGTTTTGCAGTGCACTTGTATCATGACAGGGATACCTATTGTCACTACTTTGTATGGTGTGATTTGAATACCAGGAGCAACCAAGAATAATGAAGAAAAGTATTATAAAGGAAAACTCATGAGCCAAAAATCAAGGACTACCTAGCAAAAACAAAATACAAGGGGAAATGAAACCACACAGAAAAGTTCCTGCTTCATAAATCTACCTTTGCCTCACTTCGAGACATGGGGTCCAATTTTGATTCTGTGGGTTGAATTTCTGTCCCAATATGGGGGCAGGCGGGTACATAATTTCACGCTACCGGCTGGAGTGCTGGTTTGCCGGCACCATCCCACCCCCGAGCCATTTTCCTGGAGGAGGGATCGGGGCCGGAAGAGCTAACCGCCAGCAAGTAGCAGGTAGCCAATTAAGTTAAGCTATAGATCAATTATTAGAGACTGATTGGAATTTTCCAGTCGGCCTGAGGGCCCCCTGTAGCATCAGGAATAGGCCAACTGCCTGGAGGTGGTCTCCCTGTGGCAGACTGGGAGCCAGCGTTCCAGGAAGACTTTGAGTCCCTCCCCAATTACCTGGCCACAGCTCCTCAAGATGGAGGCCCCTTCTCTCTCCCCTACCGCCAACGGCAGGCTGCAGCTCCTTCGGTGCTGGAGGGCCTCCTATTGACACTCCATCTTCAAGAGCCTGTCCACTGTCCTGAATTGGATGGTGAGCGTGCTGTCTGGCCACTAATTGGCCAATTCAAGGAAAGTCACTACAATATGATTGCTCCCAACACAGTGTGTGCTCAGGAACCCCATTTGATCCCGACGTCAGGGTCTCAACCCAAAACCCAAAATTCTGCCCTGCGTACGTGGATGGGTTTTGAATGAGTTAAAATTTTGCCCATGAAATTAAGTTTGGAACTTTTAAAAGTACCTTTAAACAGCATATTTAATTGAGGCTATATATTTGGTAGACTGGTCTCTGTTTTCCCCTCAAAATTCCCTCTTACGAAATTTAGTGCACTGCTAATCAGGTACGTGGGACGGGACTCCTATTTTCCAAACTATGCCAGCTGCTTTTGAGTCGTGGCTTTGCAACATTCACCTTAACTTAATCATTAAAATTCAGTCAATTACAACAATAAGTAAAAGTAGACCTGGAACCAAAACATGACAACAGCAAAGTGTAAAACTGTATTAGAATCTATATCAGTGCAGAGTTACAGGCTTTTTTTATATTCTTCATATTGTATATTTCAGAATGATTATTGATACTGGATGAAATTAATTGTATTTGTCAATGTCCATTTGGTTCAGCTGGGAGCACTTTTGTCTCTGAGTCAGAAGGTTATGGGGTCAAGCCCCGCCTTTGGACTTGCATATATAAGCTTGACTGACATTTCTGTGCAGTGCTGAGTGGGTACTGCTTTTCAATGGAATGATAAACAGAAAGGTTCTGTAATGGACAGGCGATCTGCCACACCAGATTACCATCCATGTAGTAACAATGGCAGTTTACCCCACTGTCTTTTGGATGAGATGTTAAACCAAAGCCCACGTACCTAGTCAAGAAAACGTGAAAGATTTCACCAGTTGAAGAAGATCAAGGAGTTCTCCTAATGTAGTGACTAACATTTCTGTTTCAACCAAAAAGTGATGTATTAGTTATTCATCTAGTGAGATAGTTTATATCAATTTTGATAGAAATTTCTTAAATTTCTGCCATTGTTTACAAAACATACTAAATTGCCAGTTATTTTGAAACTAGCCTCTTCTCCTTCATTTCCATGCATTGGTGAAATTTGTACTTATCAAGGCGGAGAGTGCTGGGGGATGAAAATATTTCTTCACTTTTGATCTTACCCCCAATGAAAAATATAAAGGTACTGCTCAATGGAAGGACACAGTTCACCAAATTCTGTTGACACTTATTGTTAAGCTCTCTGTTGAAGTGAAGGAGTCCCAGGCTTGGAATCAAGTATTCCTACAGCATCACTTGCATCATTTGCAGTTACCCTCACCCTCTGAAAAGTAGTACACTCTCCACGTGATGATTGCAGCCATTTTGATAACCAAGTCCCTGTCAGAGGATCCATGAATTGAATCATTTCAGCATGTTGTAGGAAGACTCACAGGATGCAGTTTTTATTTTATTTATTTAGAGATACAGCACTGAAACAGGCCCTTCAGCCCACCGAGTCTGTGCCGACCAACAACCACCCATTTATACTAACCGTACTTCTTTGGCCTCCTTATCTCGAGAGACAATGGATACGCGCCTGGAGGTGGTCAGTGGTTTGTGAAGCAGCGCCTGGAGTGGCTATAAAGGCCAATTCTAGAGTGACAGGCTCTTCCACAGGTGCTGCAGAGAGATTTGTTTGTCGGGGCTGTTACACAGTTGGCTCTCCCCTTGCGCCTCTGTCTTTTTTCCTGCCAACTACTAAGTCTCTTCGACTCGCCACATTTTAGCCCCGTCTTTACGGCTGCCCGCCAGCTCTGGCGAACGCTGGCAACTGACTCCCACGACTTGTGATCAATGTCACAGGATTTCATGTCGCGTTTGCAGACGTCTTTAAAGCGGAGTCATGGACGGCTGGTGGGTCTGATACCAGTGGCGAGCTCGCTGTACAATGTGTCTTTGGGGATCCTGCCATCTTCCATGCGGCTCACATGGCCAAGCCATCTCAAGCGCTGCTGACTCAGTAGTGTGTACAAGCTGGGGATATTGGCCGCCTCGAGGACTTCTGTGTTGGAGATACGGTCCTGCCACCTGATGCCAAGTATTCTCCAGAGGCAGCGAAGATGGAATGAATTGAGACGTCGCTCTTGGCTGACATACGTTGTCCAGGCCTCGCTGCCATAGAGCAAGGTACTGAGGACACAGGCCTGATACACTCGGACTTTTGTGTTCCGTGTCAGTGCGCCATTTTCCCACACTCTCTTGGCCAGTCTGGACATAGCAGTGGAAGCCTTTCCCATGCACTTGTTGATTTCTGCATCTAGAGACAGGTTACTGGTGATAGTTGAGCCTAGGTAGGTGAACTCTTGAACCACTTCCAGAGCGTGGTCGCCAATATTGATGGATGGAGCATTTCTGACGTCCTGCCCTATGATGTACCCTACAGTAATCCCATATTCCCTACCACCACTAGGGGCAATTTACAATGGCCAATTTACCTATCACCTGCAAGTCTGTGGCTGTGGGAGGAAACCGGAGCACCCGGCGAAAACCCACGCGGTCACAGGGAGAACTTGCAAACTCCACACAGGCAGTACCTAGAATTGAACCCGGGTCCCTGGAGCTGTGAGGCTGCGGTGCTAACCACGACCTTCCTTACAGTGATCATTTAAAATTTACATAATAGTTATTAATGTATTTAAAATGTAATGACTGTTTTCCATAATGATTTTGTTCATATTACTTGACCACATGAAGCCAGGATTTCCTTGCATTGGAAACAAGTTTTAATTTCTTTGTTTTGATTATTTTAACCAGCATACAGAGCCATTCTGAGCCAACCTCTGAAGACTGTTAGAGAGATACTGGTTAACCAAACTGCCCACATATTGGCTTGTTACAGGAAGAATTGTGCCAGCCCCTCATCAGCTGGCCAGGTGAGTACATTAACCAACCTCAAACCAAATCAGTAGTGTGTAGTACAATAGATTTATTATCTAAGAAATGATGAATAGTGTTTTGATTGTTGCTAACTATCATTGCACTTTTCCTAAATTAAAATTGAACAATTTCATTGTTATTTGTTTCTTTAGTTTTCTTTAGTTGCTGTATAATTTGCAATGACTATTTATTTCTTCTGTTACACAAAACTATTAATTTAAACTATCACAAAAGCAGTACCTGCATTATAATATATCTAATTAGCTGAAAAAATGCACACTCTAATGGTATGGTTTGAAGCTCGACTATAGAAAATAGTTCTTAAAACATCATACCCCTTTTCAATCCCAATTTGGAGAAATGATTGTTTTATGCTTAGATCAAGGATGTTACCACAGGGAGTGGTTGAAGCGAATAGTATAAGATGCATTTAAGGGGAAGCTAGTCAAGCATGTGAGGAAGAAGGGAATAGAGGGTTACAATGATAGATTTAGATGAGGAAGGATAGGAAGAGGCTCAAAGTGAAGCATAAATGCTGGCATGGAATGGTTGAGCCAAATGGCCTGTTTCTGTGCCATATATCCTATGTAATTCCATGTAATATCAGTATAGAGAGTATGTACAAAGTCATGGTAGTTAATGAATGCTAAAGCATGCTGTTTTATTTATAATATATTTATATATAAATAAACTCATAGTGTATATTATACACAAAGATATATGTTAGAGACCTATATGCATCTTTTGCTCCTGCTTATGCACCTACCTATCGCGGTGGGTAAATGTCAATATCTAGTGTTCATGATTGGCTTGTTCAAATGGTGCAGTCAAGTTATGTACACCTGCAGGATTTGGTAGATTGTTAATGAAACAGATTAATAAAGAAGAGGACAATACTGTAATATTTGTACTATGATTGGGTCTGAATAATTAATATGTATGACAAAATTGCAGATACATTGTGAAGTAATGCCCACATTCAGTCAATATCCAGTGAAAGGGAAGGTTTCTTTTGATATTTATAGCCAAATCAAACATATAGTGCTTATGAATTCACTGCAAATAGCATGCATATAGTTTTATTACACCTTGACATGGTCATCAGATTAGCTATGTCTGAAACATGAGTTTTTTTTAAATGAAAGACTTAATTGGACCCTAGAAGGTCAAATCATTTTCATTTAGTTCGATTACCTGGAAAGCTTAAATATTATGGCCCTGAAACCCCATGGGTGTCCTCCCAGTCTCTTGCTATATCCTACCTCATCTTCATCCGTTCCATCAAGACTTCCAATGAGGTTATAGAGAGCCTGGGGCCTTGCTTCTGATTCAACTTGCATTTTATAGCAGTAAGAGTCAATAGTGTCAATAAACCTCCTTTTAAAAAGTGCATCTCTGCTTTAAGTAGGCCTCTAGAGGCCTGCCAGAAATTATGCCCAGAAAGTAGATAGGCTTCTCATTCTTGACATGATCAGGGAGCAGGGGAAAACCTACCAATCAAATTTATATGAAGCCTTGGCAGGGATATAGGCAGCACCATGTTGCACCACGGGCATTTGACAAAATTATTGACTCAGCCATGGACATGGGGGCAATAATCTGTATATAAAGTGGATAACCAATCTAATGCTATCAAAACACAGTCCAATTTAAAACACATTTCTCCCTTTTTAGTAAGAAACCTGACATTGATTTTGCTTTCACAAGTAGTCAATGTCTGCTGCACAATATCTGCTGATATAGTGATGCAGAGAATTCAGATAGATGTCCATCTGTCAGGAGAAATCGTTATCTCTCTCTCCCTCTCTCTGTGTCCATCTCCCTCTCCCCCATCTCTGTATCATCCCCTTCTCCCCTCTCTCTGTATCCATCCCCTTCCCCTCTCTGTGTCCATCTCTCGCTCCCCTCTCTTTGTCCAACCGCCTTCCCTGTCTCTGTGTCAATCCCCCTTTTCCCTCTTTCTCTGTCCATCCCCGTCCCCTTTCTCTGTCCGTCCCCCGTCCCCTTTCTCTGTCCGTCCCCCGTCCCCTTTCTCTGTCCAACCTCCTCCCCTTTCTCTGTCCATCCCCTTTTCCCCGTCTCTCTGTCCATCCCCCTTCCCCCTCTCTCTGTGTCCATCCATCTCTCCCCTCGCTCTGTCCATGTCCCTCTCCCTTCTCTGTGTGTTCATCCCTCTCTTGCTCCCCCACCCCCCCCCACTGCCACCAGGCTGATCTTTGTTTAAAGGGCTGTCTGACTCTCAGTGTGCTCCCTCAGCACTGCCTCTCTAGCTGTGTGCTGGCCCGCTTCCTGCTCTCCCCTCGGCCTCTCCCCCACAGCAGCCATTCATGCTTACTCCCTGAACCGTGCGAAAACATCAGGGGTGGCCAATCAACACTCATCCCGGCTGGGCAGCCTGCTCTCAGTCAGAGACAGTGACCAAACACAGACAGGCGTCCACCATCCATCAGATACAGTTCCTGCCTACCCCCTCCACCTGACATATGCTTTAATAGGAGAGCTGTCAATCAAAGCTGAACCAAGGGCAGCCCACTGTCAGTCAGAGGATTGGTGGGCCAAATGGAAACCATGGACCTCAATCTTTTACCACAGACACTGGTGTCCATGTACAGACACGTTGCTGACCCCGGGCATGAAACACCGGGCATGAAATCTAGAGCAGCGAATGCAATTTGCAATTGCCCCCGCTGGGTTAAAATCAACACCTCCATGTTTCTTTGAGTGTGAGAAATCCATAAACTTTATCCTCAAAATGATGATTACTTATCCATATCTATTCTGAATCCTAAAATATTGCATTCTTGCATGGGTGTGTCACTGTAACAGTAGATCAATGGGCTTCAACCTGAGCTTGAATGCCAAATTAAGTTTTTTGTGGAAACTTTACATATAGTCCTTCATTTCTTGCTTGGGATGGAACTTGTGTTAGCGGTTGTTCCAAATGCTTAAAAGATTTAATTTCTTCTGTAAATAAAAATGGATTTCATGCACCTGATTTGATGAAGGAAACATTGTGTATTCAATTTCGTTATTGTGCATCCTTACGCACACACTGCTGTTGTTGTAAAATTGGGATTTTTATAGTGTTATGGTCACGTGAAAAAGGTGTCTAGGGGTCCCTCTTAGCCTTCACCTGGTCTTACCGTAACTGCTTTCCAATTATAAGGCAAAGAAACCAGCCCAAACAGGTTTTCTTAGGTTTAAAGAAGAAAAGTTGAAATTTATTAAACTTAAACTCTAATTTGATTGCGGATGCACAATGCGCCCATGCTAGCATGCATACGCGATACACACACACAAATAGAGATAGCAAAGAGCAGAAGAAAAATAAAGTGGAGAAGTTTGAGGCAATATCTGAAGAGTTTTTGTTACGGTTCTTCAAGCTCACTGTACAGTCCTTGATTGTAGGTAGATCTTGGTTTTCATTGGGGCCCAGTATTCTTCTTAAACCTTGTTCGCTGTAGAAGACATTTCTCTCTTGGGGTTCATGTGTCTTCAGTGGTTTCAGAGGCTTGTGAGAAAGAGCTGGGAGCAGACAGGAGAGATCGCCTCAGTCCAGGAGCAAAAAGTCTTTGAGTTCAAACTCTCTGTGGCTAGTTCAAAAGACCCCTGGAACAGCCAGGTAGTCATGTGACCAGCTGGTCAAACCAGTCCTGGCCCCTGTGGATTGCATCACCCCAGCAGGCCCTGGAATGTGCTTCCCCACCCCCTCACTGTCCGTGGATCAACATCTATTGTGGGTTGAATGTGTCAAGGAATGGTGCTTTGTCTACACAAGCACCATCTGTTAATATGCAAATGTATTTTCCAGCCACAGCTGATCTGTTTAACAAGTCATTTCCTTGCTCCAGTAACAGTTTAAAATCAATGTTCATGACAAAATTAATATGCCTCATTCTTGGCAGATGGGGGCCTAGCATGACTTTAGAGTACATAAGGATAAAGTTGTCAGTGGCAGGAAGGTCTTTGCTATGCAACACAATGAGCAGTTAAAACAGACAGAGGTAGCAGAATTTTTAATAAATGATCCATGTACCAAAATGTTTTATCTTAGATCTTAGTATAAGATTTGCTTTGGATGCATTTACATTATGGAATACCAACAAGTGTGGTTCATGCTAAACTGCAATAATGGCAAATGTGAAGATGAGAAACAGCTGACAAATTGTAACTGCAACAAATGGCTGTAATTATTTTTGTTTGTAAAATAATACTGCAGTCTACCAAAGCAAACTTAACACATTTGTCACATTCTTGTTTTTCTGCCTCCTCTGTAGAAAAATGCTTTGATGATATTAGGTGAACTCTCATCAAGTTCTGTCCTTATAAGGTTACAGAATTGGTAACTTCTGCTGGGAGTTGGAACTGGAGTTATCCTGTTCCGTATACATAATGACTAGCTTAACCTTGGAAGGAAGTGGAATATGGACAGAAGAAACATAAACTTAAAACTAACATGCTTACTTCAGCTGAAATGATCAAAAGGGACTGTTTTGAGCATTTCACTGTTTGACAAACCATAGATTTAACAACATAATATGTTGGATTAATCTTTACTGATTGCTTAAAGCGTTTATAAGGACAAAACTTTGCAAAATAATATTTTTTAAAATCCTAATGAACAAGGCAGAATAAATGTCATCCAGCTTGCTTCCGGCAAATTTACTTTTCAAAGTAACATGTGATAAAACTAATTTTAATCAGTAGATAAGGTAATCTCATAAATAAACTCAGTGTTTAGCATTTGTATACTTTTAACAAATCAGATGATTCTGTATAGGCTCAAAAAGCTTTAATTATACTAACAGAAGCAATGACTCACATTTATACTGAAGTTCTATGTAACTTTTACAACAAAAAGTTAAATGTTCTACGTAAAAGCTTTTTATGATAATGAGAATAATGCTTAAATATAGTGGCAAAAATACTACTAACAGTTACAATATGGAATTTAATTGGACTTGGTCAATATTTTTGTCAATTAAAATTATATGTAAACTGTCAAGTATAATATTAAACTGAATCATCATTTCCATTTTTTCCAGGGAATTCAATTCATTTCAAAATTATAATGGTATCAATTAACTAATGTCCAGCTGTGACATTGTTAAGCGCCATGTGAACATATCCTCGAGTTTTCAATATGATGTATTTTTGTGGTTACATGTGAATTTGGAGGAACAATCAGTTAAAAGTAAAGAGAAAGAATAGCAGGGAATGTAAATATTTGCCAAGTTAAGCTCAGGACAGAAAACGCTAAAGCTATAAAAAGTTAAGCACAAACGAAGAAGGGTCACTGACCCGAAATGTTAACTCTGCTTCTCTTTCCACAGATGCTGCCAGACCTGCTGAGTGATTCCAGCATTTCTTGTTTTCATTTAAGCACAAACATATAGTCTGCTTCTTGGTACCATTCTGTAATGTGGCTGTATAAAGATAAGGATATTTTGTAATTGATAGTGCAGACTCACATTGCAATGCCAGTTAAAACGCTGTTCATAAGTGCTCAATCCAAAAACGCAGAAACACACCAACATTAGTTAGTATTGCTATTACAGATCAGCTCTATTGGAATTTATATATATTGTATTCAAGAATCTGTTTTTGTTGACTTAGAAAACTACCCAACTTATATGAGAGATGTTTTTGAGAGCTAGCAGGTAAAGGTGGTAAATAACCATTTCTTCATCTCTACTTAGCTTACTGTTTTTAAGAAGCGAATGACTCATTGGGGGGTTTTCTAGTTGTACTGATAAAGAAGTGTTTCAGGGAAACAATGGCCATATTTTTTTAGGTGTGTAGGAATGATAATTGAAGTCACAAACATAATTTATCACCAGGAATCCAAATTCATCTGAACCCTAGTCTTAGGCCTGAATTGGATTTGGGCCAACTAAATATCCTGGAAATGATTGTAAGTTTGGAATGTTCCAAACTGATGCCTGATTCAATAGACCTAGCAGCCAAATCCAGGGTTCATTTTTCACTTGAAACAGGGTACGACTGAATCTTGATAAAGACAGATGCATGCTGCTCTTCCCACTTTCAAAATGAGTTGCTTCTCATTCTTTTGTAACTCAAGCAGGCATAATAGATTAGTAATTTGAATCTTCCCATAGGTAGCTTGTTATCTTATACAGTTGGTTGATTAACAAATTTTAATGCATCTCAACAAGAGTATCAGAAATATTTCTACACCACTGAACATGCTAACTTATACTCCTACTTTAATGGATGTGTCCAGCACTCAGACCCCCATTGGAAGTTGTTCTGGTAAATTTTTAAAAAATGATGCCCATACTCCTCTTTGGGCGGGCTTTTGCCTGATGTCTCTAATGGCTGGATGCTGGTAGCAGCAATTAGAAACAGCAGCCAGCAGTGCCAATGGTCATAACTGCCAATTCTGGTTTAACTGGCTGACGTCACAGGTGATTTTGGCAATGTTCACCTCCAGAAATCTTCCTCCGATTTCAGAGATGATCCTGGCCAGATAGGCAAAATCATAAATGCAGCTTTATGCTAACTATGCATTCGTCAGTCTCACACATACATAGATATCCGTTGTTACTGAAATTAACATAGGAATATTAAAAAGAGTACGCCACTCAGAACTTCAAGCCTGCTCCATCATTTAATTAGATCATGGCTAATATGCTCAATAGTCCTTGATGCCTTACCTAACAAAGGATCTATCTTTCACTGTCTTGAAATCTACAGTTGTCCCAGCATCCACAGCTTTTTGGGGGAAGAGAGCTCTACACACTACTTTTTGTGAAGAAGTACTTCCTGGTTTCATTTCTGTGAACTAGCTTGATGTTAAGACTATGGGTGGAATTTTATGGACTGTGAAAAAGCCGATTTGGTGACCTGCGGGGTGATTTAATGAGATGGGAATAGATTTTTCGGATTCCCGATGGCGGGATATTTTGGAAAAATTAAATCAATGGCGTGTTTGCGGTGTTCCGTGGTTCCCAGCATGGCCGATTGCAGCTTTGCATTAATTTACATTCCATGAATACTCATTAACCTACGCTTAGTTACAATTCACGCCTACCTGCCAGATTAAGTGAACGTCGAGCACTATTTCTGCGCCACCTGGTTCACGGTTGTTTCCCCATGGCGTGCAACAGTCGGATTGGTGCAGTCGAGTCTCAGGTCTGTTCTGTTCTCTCTTTAACTCATCGGCAAAACAAATGCCAGTAAAAGAATGAAGGTTTAGCTCCTGGCTCTGCACCAGCAAGGTTGATTCTTCTCAGGGGAGGGCGGCGAACATATTGGGGGGGTCTACAAGGAGGAGCAGGGGAGGGTACTTGGGAAGAAAGAGTGGGGTGATCAGGTGCATGGAGGAGCAGGAGAGGGTGGAGCGGAATGTCCAGGGTGTGTAATGGTTGCTATTGCTGCTGGAGCTGGATGTGTGCAGTTGCAGGGGTGGTGGGTTGATTAAAGTATTAGTCAGAAGATCGTCGGCAATGGCCTAAAGGGAGGGATGAGTGCTGTCAACATCAGGGATCTGTGGGGCAAATTGAGGGTACTGGCTAGCAGAAGGAACAGTCACAGTCAGTGGGGCAAATGGATTCTATTGTGGGGGGTGAAGATCAACCCATACGAGCATACGAATTAGGAACAGGAGTAGGCCATTCGGCCCCTTTGAGCCTGCTCTGCCATTTAATAAGATCATGGCTGATCTGATGGTGGCCCCAGCTCCAATTTCCCGCCTACCCCCGATACCCTTTGACTTCCTTGTGAGTCAAGAATTTACCTACCTCCACCTTAAAAATATTCAATAACCCTGCCTCTACCACTCTCTGGGCAAGAGAGTTCCAAAGACAATCAACCCTCTAAGAGAAGAAATTTCTCCACATCTCAGTCTTAAATGGGCGACCCATTATTTTTAAACTGTATCCCCTAATTCTAGTCTCTCCCACAAGGGGAAACATCCATTCAGCATCCACCCTGTCAAGTCCCCTCAGGATCTTATATGTTTCAAAAAGATCACCTTTCATTCTTCTAAACTCCAATGGATACAGACCCAACCTGTCCAAACCTTCTTCATAAGGTAACGCCACCACCCCCCCCCCCCCCCCCACTCCCACCATCACAGGGATCAGTCGAGTGAACCTTCCCTGAACTGCCTCTAATGCATTTATATCGTTTCTTAAATAAAGAGACCAAAACTGTACACAGTACTCCAGATGTGGTCTCACCAATACCCGATACAACTGTAGCAAAACATCCCTACTTTTATATTCCATTCTCCATGCAAAAAAACAACATTCCATTTGCTTTCCTAATCACTTTCTGTATCTGCATACCAACCTTTTGTGATTCATGTACCAGAGCACCCAGATCCCTCTGTACCTCAGAGTTCTGCAGTCTCTCTCCATTTAAATAATATGCTGCTTTACTATTCTTTCTGCCAAAGAGGATAAGTTCACATTTTCCCACATTATACACCATTTGCCAAATTTTTGCCCACTCATTTAACCTATCTATATCCCTTTGCAGACTCCTTTATGTCCTCTTCACAACTTACTTTCCTACCTATCTTTGTGTCATCAGCAAATTTAGCAACCATACATTCAGTCCCTTCATTCAAGTCAGTGACATAAATTGTGAATAGTTGAGGTCCCAGCACTGATCCCTATGGCACTCCACTCGTCACATCTTGCTAACCCAAAAATGACCCATTTATGCCTACTCTCTGTTTCCTGTTAGCTAACCAATCCTCTGTCCATGCTAATATGTTACCCCCAGCACCATGAGCTTCTATTTTGCTTAGTAACCTTTGATGTGGCACCTTGTCAAATGCCTTCTGGAAATTGAAGTATAGCACATCCACAGGTTCCCCTTTATTCATGTTGTTTGTTACTTATGGTTGGTATACTGCAATGCCATAGGGAGGGGAATGGGACTCAGCAACAATGGTCAGGTCGATTTGAGGAGTATCAAGGGTCAGAGTCAGCTTTTCATTAGTAACAGGAGTAGGAACAGGGGATGAATACATGAATACATTGATGATTATACTGTGCACGATAATGGGGGGAGATTCAATGGTAATGGAGGGAAGGGTAACAGTAACATTGGGTGGGTTAAGGTGATGGGCTTAGGCTGGAAGGTTGCAGGAGGAGGTTGGAAGGTGGGGAGACTTGCCCTGAATTCCACGCGCACCATTTTCTTCAATGATATTGGAAATCACATGGCCACTCAAGGATCGCAAGGAGAGTGGGAGGAGACACACGATAGTGTATGTGTCTTCTACCTCGCTGCAATTTTAAGGCAGATATAATGGAACTGCTCATTGCCTCGATGATTTAGCTCACTGGCAACAGAGGGCTGGATTGCTACGCTCTCCTTATTTATTGTTCTGAAAAACCGCAGCGACATGGGTCTCATACACACAATTTGTCTAGTTCCACTGGAAGAAGAGCAAAGGGAGAGACTAAGGAGGGCTCTTTTCCCTCAATGCATGATGCCTGAATGCCAGTAACAGGCAGAACAGGAAGGTGAGGATGCTCCGAATGATAACATCCAGGAACGGCCTTATGGAAGATGGATATTGGCAGTCATCGCATCCTCAGGACAAGGAAAAATTACCTTCAAATGTCCAAGAGGCAATACCACAGACGCCAAAGGATGTCATGTGAAATGGTCACAGAAATTTGTAGGATAGGATTAGGAACATAGGACTTAGGAGCAGGAGTAGGCAATTCGGCTCTTAGAACCTGCTCCGCCATTTGATAAGATCATGGTTGATTTGATTGTGGTCTCAACTCCACTTTTCTGTCTGCCCCCATAACCCTTGACTCCTTTGTCTAACAAAAATCTAACTCAGCCTGAATAAATTCAATGCCCCAGCCTCCACTGTTTTCTGGGGAAGAGAACTCCACAGACTAACAATCCTTTGAGAAAAAAAAAATTCTCCTCATCTCTGCTTTAAAAGGGAGACCTCTTATTCTTTAACTTTGTCCCTAGTTCTAGCCTCCCCCGCAAGAGTATACTCTATCGAGCCCCTTCAGGATCTTATATGTTTCAATAAGATCACGTCTCATTCTTCTAAACTCCATTGGGTATAGGTCCAACCTGTTCAACTTTTCTTCATAACATAGACCCTTTATCACTGAAATTAGTCATGTGAACCTTCTCTGAATTGTTTCTAACACAATTATATCCTTTTTTGAAATAAGGAGACCAAAACTCTGCACAGTACTCCAAATGTGGTCTCCATCTGCCAATTTTTTGCCCACTCAGATAACCTATCTATATCCCTTTGTCGACTCTTTACCTCCTTGTGACAACTTACTTTCCTTCCTATCTTGATGTCTTCAGCAAATCTAGCTACCATACATTCGGTCTCTTCATCCAAGTCATTGATATAACTTGTAAATAGTTGAGGCCCCAGCACTGATCCCTGTGGCACTCCACTAGTTACAGCCTGCCAACCTGAAAAAGACTTAGATATCCCTACTCTCTGCTTCCTGTTAGCTAACCAGTCCTTTCTCCATACTAATATGTTACCCCATACAGCATGTGCTCCTATCTTGTGTAGTAACCTTTGATGTGGCACCTTATCAAATGCTCTTTGGAAATCCAAGTACACCACATCTACAGCTTCTCCTTTATCCACCTTGCTTGTTACTTCTTTGAAGAACTCTAATAAGTTAGTTAAATACTATTTCCCTTTCACAAAACCATGTTGACTGATCCCATTTTGATTTTCTAAGTATCCTGTTGTATCCTCCTTAATAATGGATTCTAGTAATTTCCCCACAACAGATGTTAGGTTAACTGGCTTATAGTTTCCTGCTTTTTGTGCCCTACCCTAACCCGCAAGAAACCTACAAGTACTTTTCCCTACCTTTTTGTGCAGGGAAAAAATAGACTATCAACCTAGTTGATAAAGGTGTTACATTTGCTATTTTCCAATCAATTGCTGGGACCCTTCCAGAATCTAAGGAATTTTGGAAGATTATAACCAAAGCCTCTACTATCTCTGTAGCCACTTCTTTTAAGACCCTAGGATGCAGGCCATCTGGTCCTGGGGACTTGTCAATCTTTAGGTCCAATAGTTTTCCAGCACCTTTTCTCTGGTGATGGTGACTATTTAAAGTTCCTACCTTCCTTTCATCTCTTGATTTTCAAGTATCTTTGGGAAGTTTCGTCAGTCTTCTACAGTGAAGACTGACACAAAATACCTGTTCAATGCCTCTGCCATTTCATTGTTTTCCATTATCAATTCCCCAGACTCACTCGCTACAGGACCAACACTAATTTTAGTTACTCTTTTCCTTTTTTAAATACATGTAGAAACTCTTACTTTTTTATATTACTAGCTAGTTTTCTCCCTCTTTTTTATGGCATTCTTTGCTGGTTCTTAAAAATCTGTCCAATCTTCTGACCTACCACTAATCTTTGCAGATGTGTGCAGTGTTTCTTTCAACTTAATTTCTTTATTTAGCCACAGATGATGCATCCTTCTCAAAGAATCTTTCTTTCTCACTGGGATAAATCTTTGCTGAGAGTTATTAAATTTCTCCTTAAATGTCTGCCACTGCATCTCTACAGTCATATATTTAAACTTCTCAGTTCACTTCAGCTAGTTCTGCCTTCATACCCTTGTAATTACCCATATTTAGGTTTAAAACACTAGTATTAGACCCACAATTCTCTTCAAACTGAAGGTGAAATTCTATCATTTTATGATTGCTGCTGTCTGGAGGCTCCTTTACCTGTCTCATTACACATTACCAGATCAAGAATAGCCTGCTCGCTGTTTGCCTGTAGATCGTACTGCTCTAAGTAATTGTCCCGAATACACTTTGTGAACTCATTTTCCAGGCTACCTTTGCCAATTTGATTTGCCCAATCTACATGTAGATTAAACTCACCCAAGACTATTCCAGTACCTTTCTTACACACCCCACTTATTTCTGCCTGTATACTATGTCCTACAGTGTAGCAACTGTTAGGGGGCCTATAGACTACTCCCACAAGTGACCTCCTACCTTTCCTATTTCTTATCTGTATCCGAACTGATTCTACATTTTGCTCTTCCAAGCCAAGTTCATCTATCGCTACCATACAAATGACATCCTTAATTAACAAAGCTACCCCACCACCTTTTCCTAGTTTTCTGTCTTTTCAAAATGTCAAATACCCATCAATATTCAGGTCCCAGCCTTGGTCACCTTGCAACCATGTCTCCGTAATGGCTGTCAGGTCAGAAATATTTATTTCTATCTGTGCTAATAATTCATCCATTTTGTTATGAATGCTACGCGCAGATACAGAGCCTTTAATTCTGACTTTTTACCATTTCAGCAATCTTTGGCCTTATCTGCTGGTGCAGTCTTAGGTTTGTATACTCTGTCTCTTCCTGCCACACTCTGGTTATCATAACCCAAATCGCTACCCTGCTCTATTACCTCATTGTTTCCCTTTGATTTACGATATCTCCTCTCGCATGATCCCTTCCCCCCACTATTTAGATTAAAGCCCTATCTACTGCCCTAGTTGTACAACTCGCTAAAACACTGGTCTCAGCACGGTTCTGGTGAAGATCGTCCCAATGGTACAGCTCCCATTTTCCCCAGTACTGGTGCCCATGCCCTATGAATTGAAGCCCATTTCTCCCACACCAATCTTACAGTCACGCGTTTAACTCCCTAATCTTACATCATGCCAATTTGCTTGTGGCTTCAGTAATAATATAGAGATTATTACCTCTGAGGTTCTGCATTTTAATTTAGCCCCTAGTTGCTCATACTCCCTATGCAGAAACTCTTTCCTAGTCCTATGTATGTCATTGGTACCCACATGGACCAGGACAGCTGGATCCTCCCCCTCCCACTACAAGTTCCTCTCCAGCCCTGGGCAGATGTCCCGAACCCTGGCAGGCAACACAGCCTTCTGGACTCGCGCTCTTGGCTGCAGAGAACTGACTATACTATCCCCTACTATCAATAAATTCTTATTTACTTCCCCTGCTTGAATGGCTTCCTGTACCATGGTGCCATGGTCAGTTTGCTCATCCACTCTGCAGCCCTCACTCTCATCCAGACAAGCTGAAAAAACATCAAACCTGTAGGACAATTGCAAGGGCTGAATTGCAACGGGTGAGGCTCTTCGACTTCTGCCTTCTCAATCCCCTTACCTGCCTCAGTCTCAGTTACACCTCCGTCCCTAACTACTGACCAAATCAGAAGATGCTATCCTATGGGTTGTAACGGCCTTCTGGAACAAAGTGTCCAGGTAACTTGCCCAGTCCCTGATGCATTGCAGTGTCTGTAGCTCTGCCTCCAGCTTATTGACTCTGAGCTGAAGCTCCTCAATCCATAGACACTTACTGACTGTAGACATGGTTGCCGTGGATCACATTGATGTCCATAAGCTCCCACATACTGCAGATGCAACACATCACCTGCCCTGCCATCCTTATTGCATTTTAGTTAACATTTTTTTAAATTAATGCCTCTCCTCACCACCACTTACTGTACTAATTTAAACTTTGGTAATACAATAAGCCTTAAAAATAACCTTTAAAAATAAAACAAAACAGTAAACTCACCAGCTTCTAACTTCCCTTCTGCTTGTGCATTTTAATTAATTATAAGCTAGCTGCTTAAAATTTAATTTATTTTACATTTTTCTAATTCCCAGCTATTAACACATGCATCCCAACAGCAGTGTACTAACCTAGCTATTTACAGAAACTCCTGAACAGCAGTTCCTTGCTATCCAATCACCTTACAGCTTTCTTGTGATGTCACTGATTCTTTTCTCAAACTCAGCGCATGCCAACTCCTGTAGCTCCTCTCCTGCTCTTAAATGCTCCCACACAGGCCCGGTTCCTCTCCATTCACTGAAGGTAGGTGAAGGCCCCGAGCCTCACTCTGTATTTATCTGCGCCTGCTGTTAGGTGCTCCCACGCAAGTCTGGTTCTCTCTGCTCCCTGAAGTTGAGTGAAGGCCTCGAGCCTCGCTTTGTATTTATCTGCTTCAGCTGTTAGGTGCTCCCACACAGGTCTGGAACCTCACTGCTCCTTGCTGCATGACCTGCAACTACCTGACTTTGCTGGGAATCCCATGCCAGTTGCCCTCAAGGTGACTGCTGCACTCAATTATTTTTTGCTAGTGGGTCCTTCCAGAGATCCACAGGCGACATATGTGACTTATCACAGTCTGTGATGCATAGGTGCATCTAAGAGGTGACCAACGGTCCTTTTGACGTGCCAATGATTTTATCCACTTATCCGTAGATGAGGACAGCCAGGCAGCAAGGTCTGCGGCCTTCAGCACTATCGCTGGGTTTCCTAGAGTGCACTGTACTGATGTGACCCATTAGAGCTCCCAGGAGCAGCCTGCTGTATTTGTGAATCGCAAAGGCTTCCACTCTTTAAACGTACAATTGGTGTGCAACCACAGGAGAAGAATAACACATGTTTCCACACGTTTCCCAGGGACTGACATCACTCATTCAGGATTGGCTTTCACACGACACATCCAAGCACATCAAAAATGCCAATCGTCAACTTTGCACAAAATCATTTCAATGTATGGCACCAAGGCTGCTCACATAATCCAATGCATGCTTTGTTTGCCCTCCATCTTAGAGACGGAGCCAGAGGGCAAACCAATGAAGCAGCTTCTCCAAGACCACTTACGCTCGCCGATCTGAGCCTGTTATTAATGCACTTGCAACACTGTACCTCCTCTGCTATCTCCATCCAGCCTTAGTCAGGTGGGAGGGTCTTTGCAGTTTATCTGCAGGAAACAGGAACTCCTACCCTTCCCTGATGGCCTAGAGGAGAACCTGCATGGAGGCATCACTGAACCGTGGGGCGGGACATTGCCTGCTGGCTGATATTTTCTTTTGTGTTGCTGCAGAAGTAAAGTAAATGATGTGAAGTCAGTGCTGGATTTCAAAAGTTAAGGGAGGCAAAAGCATTTGAGCCGGAATTTTACGCCACCCCAGCGAGCCGGATGGTGGCGCTGGTGGGGGGGGCGGGGGGTGGTGGCGTAAAATTGAGCGGGAGGCTCCGTGAGGCATTCCTGGTCCACTCCCACCTCTGCCCCACTTTACATGGGCCAGTGGGGGGCAAGAAACGGCCGCCTGCCCCAGGCCAATTAGGGCCCTTAAGTGGCCACTTAAGGGCCTTCATTTGCCTCCACGGGTATTTTATCCGTGACAAACGGGCATCCAGGAGACATGAAAGGCCGCCCAGTGAAACCTGGCAGCCTCTCAGTGCACTGTGGGGAGGGCGGGTGGGGGGGGGTCTGGACAAACAGGAACAGGGTGCCCGATTGAGGGAAGTTCCCCCCCCCCCTCCCCCCAAATGACCATACTTGCCTCGCCAAGGCCTGACTGATTAGCCCGGCGAGGCAACCCTAACTTACCTGGACTCCCGGCTCCAAGTCCTTGGCTGGTCTGCAGTCCCAGCAGTGGCCACCGCTCCCAGTAATGCTGCTAGGCCTAAGAGCTGCCAGCCCGATGATTGGCTGGCAGCTCAGTGAGGTGGAACTTCCTCCCTCAAGCTGGTGGAAGTCCCACCTCGGAACAGTTAAAACCCGGGGACCGTAAAATGCGGGTCGGATCCCCGGGCCGGGCAGAAGCGGGTTTGTCACCGACTTTTACATTGGTGACCAGCTCCCGTCCGCCCGACGTTATATCCAGCCCTTTGAATTGATTTCAAGCTTCATTTCAGGCTCCTATTCAGAGACTAACATGACAGGAAGGCTTCTGATCCTTGAGGCTGCAAGCACAGAATGCTTTATAGCTGCAGTGATCATAGTGCTTGGCCCAGTGACGGCGGGTTCCACCATTGAAAGGCTGTCCCTGCCGCATAATCCCACGTGTCCCCCAATGTCCATCACCGCACATTTAATTTACATACTAAATCATGTGGGAAATGAGAGAAATGGCGGAAGCAGAAATTACGCCGATTTCCAGTTCCACCATTGGGAATGCCACGGGACTCATAAAATTCTAACCTATGTCCTTTTGTTCTTGATACCCCCACCAGAGGAGATAATAGTAATATCGGATAGGCTAAAAATAAAGGAGGTTGCCTGGATGTTGCTAGCCACCTCTCACAAATCACCTCTTAACTGTCTCTGCTGTAAGAAAAACAACCCTAGTTTTTCCAGTCACTCCACATATACTGAAGTCTTTCATGCTTGGTCCTATTCTAGTAAATTTCTTATATATCCTCTCGTTCATAATAAGTGGTTACCGAAGGAAGTAAGGGTTCAAATTGTAGAGGCTCTTGCCACAATGTTTCAGTCCTCCTTAGATATGGGGGTGGTAGAAAAAGACTGGAGAATATCAAATGTTTCACTCATGTTTAAAAACAGGGACCCAGCAACTAGAGGCCGGTCAACTTAACATCAGTGTCGGAAAACTTTTAGAGACAATAATCTGGGACAATGTTAATTAGCATTTGGAAAAGTATGGGCTAATAAATTGAAGCAGAAGGGACTGAAAGCAGACAGTAGTGATTGTTCTTCAGACTGGAGGGAAATTTGGTATTGGATTTTACCAGCTCTCTGGAGTCATTCTGAGAGGCGAGTGGTCTTGGAAAATGGCGGTAGAAGACCTTGGGAGGGAAGGCCAGTGGTGGGAACCAAAGAGGCGTGGCCGCCCACCAACCGGAGGTGGACAGCCAATTAAACCAATTAATTGTCCAATTAGGGGCTACTTACAGACTCCACCCGCATTTTACCAGCATTGGGAGGGGTTGCTACAGTGTGGGGAGACCGCCATGTAAACAGTAGAGGCCTCCCAGCGGGTTCCTAGGGTTGGGGGGGTGCTATCATTTACGGCCGCTCCACAGAGGGCCTTCCGGCGGCAATGGCTGCCCCCTTGGCTAAGGTGCCACCGCTGGAAAGTGCATACAGCTCCCCCCCCCCCCCACCCCCACAATCACCGGGGCCTGTTTACATGGCCCCGCTTGGGTTAACAAATAACTTATCTTGTGTTCAAGGGCACCCTAGCATGAAGGTATGCTCTCCTTCCCCCTGCAGCTTTAGCAGCAGCCACCTCTATCGGTGGAAGGCGACATGAGGAGAAACTTTTATCTTTACACAATGAGTGATTAGGATCTGGAATGCACTGCCTGAAAGTGTGGTAGAGGCAGTTTCAATAGTGGTTATCAAAACGGAATTTGACAATTTTCTGAAGAAAATAATTTGCAGGGCTACGGGTAAAGGTTGGGTGAGTGGGACTAGTTGAGTTGCTTTTGCAGAGAGCGGGCAAGGACATGACAGGCAGAATGGCCGCCTCCTGTGTTGTCATTCTGTGATTCTAAGGACGAAACATGCAAAAAAGAGGAAACAAAATGGGGGCAGAGACTACAGTCGGAAATTGATGAATTCAGTGTTGATTCCAGAAGACTGTAAAGTGCATAACCAAAAGATGAGGTGCCGCTGCGCAAGCCTGCCTTACTTCCTTTTGAAAGCAAACAGGGTCATTTATTCTATTGGAGGTGGTTCTGTAATTTAGCCATTGTTAAAGCAGATCAGCATTGAGGTAATTGAAAATGAGTAACAAAATAGCATATCTGAAAAGTGTGTGGCCTTGTACCACTGTTAAATCTAAAACTTCTCTCCATCCAACAATTCATTCCATCAGCTGAATTATTGGTGAGTAGTGGGGACAAAGGATACATGTAGTACAACATTCTTCAGCTGGGAGGAGGGATAATCTGAGCTGTCAACATTTCTCTGACCAGCACCAGTGCCAACCTCAACTAATTAATAGGATGTGTGTCTCATGGACAAATTGAACAGTATCAATTGCCAGGGAAAGAATAACTTCCTTGGATTTATTTTCCCACCTACTAGACTGAATGAAAAGTGTCAAAATTCACCCAAATCTCAACTGTAGTGAGAGAGATTGAGTGAAAGAGACCCTAGAAATCTTATGTATAGGTAGTTGAGCATTAAGCCATTGAAGGTAAGAAGCTAACATCTGATGTGAGCAAATTGTTATGCCGCTCCTTTACATACTGTGAGAGACACTGGGGTGTGATGTTTAATAACTTCATAACATATCATCAGTTGTTTAAATTAGTGACATTTTTAAAACTATTATGAAGAGTTGCAAGACTATAATCTAAGTCAAGTGGTTCATATAATATCCTAAATCATGAAAAAGGCTCAAGTGGTTTAGAAACATTTTCGAAACAACTCAACCAAGAAGTCCAAAAAGTTTGGTAACTTTTTCTGAACAACCAGTTTGGACTCGATTCCTTTTCACATATGTTATTATTTGTAATAAAGTGTATACTGAGCCTATTTGAAGTGCACCATTTCAAATAGAGCTGGGCTGCTGCCAGTTCATTACATGCCATCGAGTTGAGTACAGCTGTGCATCATAGTATCACATGACAAGTCAAAGGGTATTATAACCCTTCAGAACAGTGCTGAAGGATTACACTGCTGCTTGACTGGCAGAACAGTATTACAGGTTGCTTTTCACCAAATTACTTGTATCACCATATATATTAGAAGTGTATTTACAACAGCAATTTTTTGCATTGGTTTTGTGATTGACTTTATTTCATAATTTGCTTCATCTGTTTCATAATGTTATTTTATTTACTTATGGGATGTCGATGTTGCTGGCAAGGCCAACATTTATTGCCCGTCACTGATTGCCCTTGAGAAGGTGATGGTGAGCCGCCTTCTTGAACTGCTGCAGTCCATGAGGTGTAGGTGCTCCCACAATGCAGTTAGGCAGGGAGTTCCAGGATTTTGACCCAGTGATGATGAAGTAACTATGACATACATTAGGATGCTGTGTGACTTGAAGGAGAACTTGGAGGTGGTGGTGTTCCCATCTCCTGCTGCCCTTGTCCTCCTAGGTGCTAGTGGTTGTGTGTTTATGAGGTACTGTCAAAGAAGCCTTGGCAAGTTGATACAGTGCATTTTCTAGATGATACACACTGACTGCAAATGTGTGCTGGTGATGGATGGGGTGCCAATCAAGCATGCTGCTTTGTCCTGGATTCTGTCAAGCTTCTAGAGTATTGTTGGAGCCGTGCTCATCCGGGCAAGTGGAGAGTATTCCATCGCACTCCTAACTTGTGCCTTGTAAATGGTGGACAGACTTTGGGGAGTCAGACAGTGAGTCGTTCACCATGGAATATCCAGCCTCTCATAGACACACTATTTATGGGGCTGGTCCAGTTAAGTTTCTGGTCAGTGGTAACCCCAAGGATGTTGATGTTGTGGTATCCAGTGATGGTAATACTGTTGAATATCAAGGGAGATGATTACACTCTCTTTTTGGAGACGGTCATTGCCTAGTACTTCAGTGGCACTAATGTTGCTTGCCTCTAATCAGTGCAAGTCTGAAAGTTGTCCATGTCTTGATCCATGCAGTAAACGGTATGGTATAGTTTAGCATTTATGAAGGAAAAAGATTTCAACATTGTGTTCTGGCTGATCCTTGGCATTTGAAGAAAATAAATCTATACTTTAGTAGCCTGAAGCTAACGTTGGTTTCTCTCCAGTTTCATTAAAATAATCTATCATCCCCATTAATGGACAGATAGATTGAAACCTTAAACTGGAATAGCCAGACATGAAGGCGCTTTTCAGATTTCCTGCCCTTGCTCCACAGTAAATCAGCAGACTTCTTTCAAATCATCTACTGGATTGTGTTGGACAAACTTCAAAACATTATCATTACTAATGCAGAACATTAACACAATTTGCAAGCAAGAATCACACTGTTTTTCATCTAGAATGTGCAGATATATTAATATCACGTTGTAATTTTAATTTGATTAAACAGAAATAAAAATCTGTCCTGTTGTGCGATGGTTGCTTGTTATTGAAGCATGTTTTTTTGTCTGTCAGCTCATCCTTCCAGAGGCCATGAAGTTGCTGCCAGTCTACATGAATTGTCTCTTGAAGAGTTATGTTTTACTGGGGAGCCCTGACCTTCCCACAGATGAGAGAGCTTTCCAACGGCTGCTGGTTACATCTATGGATGTGGTTGGCACACAATCCTTTTTCTACCCACGGCTTTTACCCATCGTAAGTGAAGAGTTTTAATGGACGGGAAGTTCTGCGCCTGATGCAGGTGCTGCCATTCTGTCCTCCATCAAGGGATCCCCAGAAAACTTCTGAACAATGTAGAGGGTGTAATAAATTTCCAGGCTTTTTTTCTCTGCCTTCCGCTGGAACTGAGTGTTCCCTAGGTGTGCATCTGTGCAATATTGTGCCTAAGAGGGCTTCAAGAAAACAGTTGTGAAATTGCTGCACATGAAGGCCAGAGAAATCTTACACCATTGTTGTGATGTTAGGAACTTCCTATTAGATCGATAGGGATAAAATAAAACTTTTTATGATTTCAGATGCTAAAGTAATGCTAGATCTTACTAAATCATGGCTGTTTTTCCTCCGCTTTTGTTATCTGACTACAAATAACAAGGTAGGAGCAGCTTAAACTGCAATAGTCATTTTTAATTCTAGGAGGATTTGAAGTAAGCCAGAAGACCTATCAAAATACACTTGCTTTTCATATTAGGTCATAAATAATTAATAATAGGAACTGTTTCTGTTTCAGTTCTTTCACATTCTCACTCTTTGTCTTGTTTAATAGCCAATAAAGTAATCCTTCAAAAGAGAAAGCAGTGAGTCTCATAGAGGAATCATAGATGCTGTTGGAAAAGCTGTTATGCTTCAGTTAATGATTTCTTGTATGAATTGCATCAGTATTGAAGTCACTGTTGTGTCTCATGTTGTGCGACAAGAAATGAAAAAGCTCACAGTGGTATATTGGACGAGGTATAGTGCAGACTCAGCAGAATGATACCTGGGCTAAAAGGATTAAATTATGAGGACAAGTTGCATAGGCTTGTATTCCTTTGAATTTAGAAGATTAAGGGATGATCTAAATGAGATGTTTAAGATGATTAAAGCAGATGATAGGGTAAATAGAGAGAAACTACTTCCCTGGTGGGGCAGTCCAGAACAAGAGGGCATAACCTTAAGATTAGACTGTTCAGGAATGATCATATAATTGTTACAGCAAAGAAGGCCATTCGACCCAGTGTGTCCATGCCAGCCCTCCGAAGGAGCAATTTACGTACTGCCATTCCTCTGCCCCCTCCCCACATCGCTGCACGTTCCTCCTTTTCAGATATTTAGACAATTTAGAAAATGTAGAAAAATTTACGACACAGAAGGAGGCCACTCTGCCCATCATGTCTGCGCTGGCTGAAAAATGAGCTACCCATCCTAATCTGATTTTCCAACACTTGGTCTGTATCCCTGGAGGTTACAGGACTTCAGGGTCCGTATCCCTGGAGGTTACAGGACTTCAGGGTCCGTATCCCTGGAGGTTATGGGACTTCAGGTGCATATTCAGACACCTTTTAAATGAATTGCGGTTTTCTGCCTCTACTACCCTTTCAGGCAGTGAGTTCCAGACCCCTACCACCCTCTGGGTGAAAACATTTTTCCTTGTCTCCCCACTAATCCTTATACCAATCACTTTAAATCTATGCCCCTTAGTCACTGACCCCTCTGCTAAGGGAAGTAGGTACCCCTCTATTCAGGCCCCTCACAACCTTATACACTTCAATCAAATCTCCCCTCAGCCTCCTCTGTTCCAAGGAGAACAACCCCAGCCTATCCAATCTTTCCTCATAGTTGCAATTTTCCAGTCCTGGCAACATCCTCATAAATTTCCTCTGTACCCTCGCTAGTGCAATTACATCCTTTCTGTAATGAGGTAACCTAACTAGTGTTTTCTACAGCTCCAACATAACCTCCTTGCTCTTATATTCTATGCCACGGCTAATAAAAGAAAGTATTCCATATGCCTTCTGAACCACCCTATCGACCTGTCCTGCTATCTTCAGGGATTTGTGGACATGCACTCCAAGGTCCCTCACTTCCTCGACACCTCTCAGTATCCTCCCATTTATTGTGTATTCCTTTGCCTTATTTGACCTTCCCAAATGCATTACCTCACACTTCTCTGTGTTGAATTCCATTTACCACTTTTCTGCCCACCTGACCAGTCCATTGATATCTTCCTGCAGTCTGTAGCTTCCGTCCTCGCTATCAACTATGCGGCCAAATTTTGTTTCATCTGCAAACTTCTTGAATCTGCCCCTACATTTACGTCCAAATCATTAATATATACCACAAAATTCAGGGGATCCAGTACTGAGCCCTGCAGAACACCACTGGAAACAGCCTTCCAGTCACAAAACCATGACCCTTTGTTTCCTGTCACTGAGCCAATTTTGTATCCAGCTTGCTATATTTGCCTGGCTCCCATAGGCTTTTATTTTTTAACCAGTCTGCCATGTGGGACCTTGTCAGAAGCCTTGCTAAAATTCCTGTAGACCACATCAATTGCAGTACCCTCATCAATCTTCCTTGTTACCTCCTCAAAAAATTCAATCAAGTTAGTCGGACATGATCTTCCCTCAACAAATCCATGCTGGCTGTCTTTGATTGATGTGTGCCTTTCTAAATGACAGTTTATCCTGTCTGTCAAAATTGATTCCAATAATTTGCGCACTACCGAGGTTAGACTGATTGGCCTGTAATTATTCGGTCTAACCCTCTCTCCCTTTTTAAACGAAGGTACAACGTCAGCAGACCTCCAATCCTCCGGCACCATACCTGTATACAGTGCGGATTAGAAAATGATGGTCAGAGTGATGTCAGAAAGCACTTCTTCACACAAAGGGTAGAGGAACTCTGGAACTCTCTCCTGAAGAAAGCTGTTGAGGCTGGGTCAAGTGAAAATTTCAAAGCTGAGATTTTTATTTTTTTTGTTAGAGAAGCTTATTATAGAATATGGAACTAAGGCATGTAAATAATGTTGAGATACAGATCAGCAATAACCTAATTGAATGGTCAAACAGGCTTGAGAGGCTAAATGGCCTGCTCCTGTTCCTGTACCTATGTTTCCGAGGTTAATGCACACCCTCCAACTACTGACACAGCTGAACACTTCTCTGTTTCATAAACAGCACAAGATGGATGTAAACAGTGAGGAGTTTCCTGCTGCTGTCCGTTGCTCAGAAGAACGTTTAGCTGATGGAGGAATATTTTTGTTGGAGAATGGGATAAATATGTTCCTGTGGCTGGGGCTGAACTCTCAACCTGAGCTAATTCAAGGCATCTTTAATGTACCGTCCTTTGCACATATCAACACAGATCTGGTAAGTAATATGTGAAAACTTCTTAACATTCAAATTTGAATTTCCTGAAAGTAATCATTCTCGCCTCCCTCACGTGATAAACCACATTATATTCTTGAGGAAAAGAGTGTTACAAGAGTGATTGTGTAAGAAGTGCAATAAATTTATTTGTAGCAATTGACCAAAATGTATGCATTCACTGACTAATTTATAATTTTATTCAGAGGACAAGATTTCCTCAAAGCTATCCTTGCCCCATTGCCAAATCCTCACCAGAAATGTGGCAGAAACCCCACATAAACAGGATTTTCTGACACACTTCCAGCAGTCTTATAGTGGGATGATACGAATTATGAGCAGGAGTAGACCACTCGGTCCCTCGGGCCTGCTGCACCATTCAATAAGTTCATGGCTCAACTGATTGTAACCTCAATTCCACATTCCTGCCTACCCCCGATAACCTTTCATCGCCTTTCTTATCAAGAATCTACCGACCTCTGCCTTAACAATATTCAAAGACTCTGCTTCCACCGCCTTTTGAGGAAGAGAGTTCCAAAGACTCACAGCCCTCTGAGAGAAAAAATTGTTCCTCACCTCTGGCTTAAATGGGCGAGCCCTTATTTATGAACAATGACCCATAGTTCTAGATTCACCCACAAGAGGAAACATCCTTTCCACATCCACCTGTCAAGACCCCTCACGATATAGGTTTCAATCAAGTTGCCTCTTACTCTTCTAAATTCCAGTGGATATAAGCCAAGCTTGTTCAACCTTTCCTCATAAGACAACCCACCCATTCCAGGTATTAGTCCAGTAATAAAAACAGAAAGTGCTGGAAATACTCAGCAGATCTGGCAGCATCTGTAGAGAGAGAAGCAGAGCTAACATTTCAGGTCAGTGACCTTTAATCAGAACTGGCAAAGGTTAGAAATATAATAGATTTTAAGCAAATAAAGCGGTGGTGGGGAAAAAAGAGAACAAAAGGGAAGGTGTGTGATAGGAAAGAAAGCCGGAGAGATTAACTGACAGGGAGGTCATGGGGCAAAGGCAAAGAGTGTGATAATGGTGTGGTGAAAGACAAAGCATTAGTCGCAGAGGGAGCATTAATGACAGAATAATGAGCAGCCCTAGCCAAAAGCACAAACATGAAAAAAACAGTAGGCAGGCACATAGTAAAAAAACAAAAAAATACGGAACAAAATAAAATAAAAATAAAAAAGGGCCAGTCACGCTCTGAAATTGTTGAACTCAATGTTCAGTCTGGTAGGCTGTAGTGTGCCTAATCGGAAGAAAAAGTGCTGTTCCTCGAGCTTGCATTTATGTTCACTGAACATTGCAGCAGGCCAAGGACAGAGATGTGGACATAGTCTAGTGGGCATTAGTCTGGTGAACCACCTCTGAACTTCTTCCAATGCATTTACATCCTTCCTTAAAGGAGACCAATACTGTACTCCAGATGTAGTCTCACCAATGCCCTGTATAGCTGAAGCATAACCTCCCTCTTTTGAAGCGTAATTACTCTCACAATAAACAATAACATTCTATTAGCTTTCCTACGTACATGTTGTACCTGCATACTAACAGTTTGCGATTCATGCCTAGGACACCCAGATCCCTCTGCATCTCAGAGCTCTGCAATCTCTCACCATTTAGATAATATGCTTCTTTTTTATTCTTACTGCCAAAATGGATAATTTCACACTTTCCCACATTATACTCCATTTGCCAGATCTTTTCCCACTCACATAACCTATCTATCTCCCTTCGTACCCTCTTTATATCCTCTTCACAACTTACGTTCTTACCTATCTTTGTGTCATCAGCAAATTTAGCAACCATACCTTCGGTCCCTTCATCTAAGTCATTTATAAATTGTAAAAAGTTGAGGCCCCAGCACAGATCCCTGTGGTACACAACTCATTACATCTTGCCAACCAGAAAATGACCCATTTATGCCTACTCTATGTTTCCTGTTAGCTAGCCAATCTTCTATCCATGCCAATATGTTACCCCCTACACCATGAGCTTTTATTTCTCGCAATAACCTCTGATGTGGCACCTTATCAAAATCCTTCTGGAAATCTAAGTACAATACATCCTCCAGTTTCCCTTCATCCACAGCACATGTAACTCCCTCAAAGTACTCCAATAAATTGGTTAAACATGATTTCCCTGTCACAAAACCATGTTGACTCTGCCTGATTACCTTGAATGTTTCTAAGTGCCCTGCTGTAACGTCTTTAATAATAGCTTCCAACATTTTCCATCAGACAGATGTTAAGCTAACTGGCCTGTAGTTTCCTTTCTGTCTTCCTCCCTTTTTGAAAACAGGATTTACATTCACTATTTTCCAATCTAATGGAACCTTCCTCGAATCTAGGGAATTTTGGAAAATTAAAACCAATGCATCAACTATCTCACTAGCCACTTCTTTTAAGACTCTAAGATGAAGTCCATAAGGACCCAAGGGCTTGTCAGCCTGCAGCTCCAACCATTTCCTCAGTACCACTTCCCTGGTGATAGTAATTTTCTTGAGTTTCTCCCTCCCTTCCATTTCCTGACTTACAGCGAATTCTGGGATGTTACTTGTATCCTCTGTAGTGAAGACCGATGCAAAATACCTGTTCAATTCATCTGCCATCTCCTTATTATCCATTATTAATTCCCCAGACTCACTTTCTATGGACCAACGCACACTTTGTTAACTCTTCGTTTATATATATATAGCACTTAGGAGCATGCAGGTGGCAGAGAGCGTCATAGACAGGAGTTTTAGAGAAGTGGTTACACCCAAGGTGCAGGCAGATAGATGGGTGACCGCTAGAAGGAGCAGGCAGTCAGTGCAGGAATCCCCTGTGGCTATCCCCCTCTCTAACAAGTATACCGTTTTGGATACTGTTGGGGGGGATGGCCTATCAGGGGAAAACAACAGCAGCCAGAGAATGGCACCACGGCTGGCACCGTTGTTCAGCAGGGAGGGACAAAATGCAGAAGAGCAATAGTTATAGGGGACTCTATAGCCAGGGGCACAGATAGGCGCTTCTGTGGACATGAAAGAGACTCCAGGATGGTATGTTGCCTCCCTGGTGCCAAGGTCAAGGATGTCTCTGAACGGACAGGGGGCATTCTGAAGGGGGAGGATGAACAGCCAGAGGTTGTGGTACACATCGGTACCAACGACATAAGCAGGAAGAGTGATGAGGTCCTGCAGGGGGAGTTTAGGGAGTTAGGTAGAAAGTTAAAAGACAGGACCTCTCGGGTTGTAATCTCGGGATTACTCCCTCTGCCATGTGCCAGTGAGGCTAGAAATAGGAAGATAGTGCAGCTAAACACGTGGCTGAACAGCTGGTGTAGGAGGGAGGATTTCAGATATCTGGACCATTGGGATCTCTTCAGGGACAGATGGGACCTGTACAAGAAGGACGGGTTGCATCTAAACTGGAGGGGCACAAATATCCTGGCTGCGAGGTTTGCTAGCCTCACTCGGGAGGGTTTAAACTAGTGTGGCAGGGGGGTGGGAACCAGAGCAGTAGGACAGCAACTGAAATAAATGAGGGGGAACTAGTAAATAAGGCCAGTAAGACTAAGAGGAAGAGCAGGCAGGGAGATGTTGCAGAGCACAGCGGGACTGGTGGTCTGAAGTGCATTTGTTTCAATGCGAGAAGTATAACAGGTAAGGCAGATGAACTTAGAGCTTGGATTAGTACTTGGAACTATGATGTTGTTGCTATTACAGAGACTTGGTTGAGGGAAGGACAGGATTGGCAGCTAAATGCTCCAGGATTTAGAAGCTTCAGGCGGGATAGAGGGGGATGTAAAAGGGGTGGGGGAGTTGCATTACTTGTTAAGGAGAATATCACAGCTGTACTGCGGGAGGTCACCTCGGAGGGGTCGTGCAGCGAGGCAATATGGGTGGAGCTCAGGAATAGGAAGGGTGCAGTCACGATGTTGGGGGTTTTCTACAGGCCTCCCAACAGCCAGCGGGAGGTAGAGGAGCAGATATGTAGACAGATTTTGGAAAGATGTAAAGGTAACAGGGTTGTAGTGGTGGGTGATTTTAACTTCCCCTATATTGACTGGGACTCACTTAGTGCTAAGGGCGTGGATGGGGCAGAATATGTAAGGAGCATCCAGCAGGGCTTCTTGAAACAATACATAGATAGTCCAACTAGGGATGGGGCCGTACTGGACCTGGTATTGGGGAATGAGCCCGGCCAGGTGGTCGAAGTTTCAGTGGGGGAGCATTTCGGGAACAGTGACCATAATTCCATATGTTTTAAGGTACTTGTGGATAAGGATAAGAGTAGTCCTCGGGTGAAGGTGCTAAATTGGGGGAAGGCTAATTATAACAATATTAGGCAGGAACTGAAGAATTTAGATTGGGGGCGGCTGTTTGAGGGTAAAGCAACATCTGACTTGTGGGAGTCTTTCTAATGTCAGTTGATTAGAATCCAGGACCAGCATGTTCCTGTGAGGAAGAAGGATAAGTTTGGCAAGTTTTGGGAACCTTGGATAACACGGGATATTGTGAGCCTAGTCAAAAAGAAAAAGGAAGCATTCGTAAGGGCTGGAAGGCTAGGAACAGATGAATCCCTTGAGGAATATAAAGACAGTAGAAAGGAACTTAAGCATGGAGTCAGGAGGGCTAAAAGGGGTCATGAAAAGTCATTGGCAAACAGGATTAAGGATAATCCCAAGGCTTTTTATACGTATATAAAGAGCAAGAGGGTAACTAGGGAAAGGGTTGGCCTGCTCAAAGACAGAGAAGGGAATCTATGTGTGGAGCCAGAGGAAATGGGCGAGGTACTAAATGAGTACTTTGCATCAGTATTCACCAAAGAGAAGGACTTGGTGGATGATGAGCCGAGGGAAGGGAGTGCAGATAGTCTCAGTCATCTCATTATCAGAAAGGAGGAGGTGTTGGGTGTCTTGCAAAGCATTAAGGTAGATAAGTCCCCAGGGCGTGATCGGATCTACCCCAGAATACTAAGGGAGGCAAGGGAAGAAATTGCTGGGGCCTTGACAGAAATCTTTGCATCCTCATTGGCTACAGGTGAGGTCCCAGAGGACTGGAGAATAGCCAATGTTGTTCTTTTGTTTAAGAAGGGTAGCAAGGATAATCCAGGAAATTATAGGCCGGTGAGCCTTACATTAGTGGTAGGGAAACTATTAGAGAGGATTCCTCAGGACAGGATATACTCCCATTTGGAAACAAACAAACTTATTAGCGAGAGGCAGCATGGTTTTGTGAAGGGGAGGTCGTGTCTCACTAATTTGATTGAGTTTTTTGAGGAAGTGACAAAGATGAAGGAAAGGCAGTGGATGTTATCGATATGGACTTCAGTAAAGGTCCCTCATGGCAGACTGGTACAAAAGGTGAAGTCACACGGGATCAGAGGTGAGCTGGTAAGATGGATACAGAACTGGCTCTGTCATAGAAGACAGAGGGTAGCAGTGGATGGGTGCTTTTCTGAATGGAGGGATGTGACTAGTGGTGTTCCGCAGGGATCAGTGCTGGGACCTTTGCTCTTTGTAATATATATAAATGATTTGGAGGAAAATGTAGCTGGTCTGATTAGTAAGTTTGCGGACGACACAAAGGTTGGTGGAGTTGCGGATAGTGATGAGGATTGTCGGAGGATACAGCAGGATATAGATCGGTTGGAGACTTGGGCAGAGAAATGGCAGATGGAGTTTAATCCGGACAAATGTGAGGTAATGCATTTTGGAAGATCTAATGCAGGTGGGAAGTATACAGTAAATGGCAGAACCCTTAGGAGTATTGACGGGCAGAGAGATCTGGGCGTACAGGTCCACAGGTCACTGAAAGTGGCAACGCAGGTGGATAAGGCAGTCAAGAAGGCATACGGCATGCTTGCCTTCATCGGTCGGGGCATAGAGTATAAAAATTGGCAAGTCATGCTGCAGCTGTACAGAACCTTAGTTAGGCCACACTTCGAATATTGCGTGCAGTTCTGGTCGCCACACTACCAGAAGGACGTGGAGGCTTTGGAGAGGGTACAGAAGAGGTTTACCAGGATGTTGCCTGGTCTGGAGGGCATTAGCTATGAGGAGAGGTTGGATAAACTCGGATTGTTTTCACTGGAAAGACGGATGTGGAGGGGTGACATGATAGAGATTTACAAAGTTATGAGCGGCATGGACAGAGTGGATAGTCAGAAGCTTTTTCCCAGGGTGGAAGAGTCAGTTACTAGGGGACATAGGTTTAAGGTTAGAGGGGATGTGCGAGGCAAGTCCTTTACACAGAAGGTGGTGAGTGCCTGGAACTTGCTGCCGGGGGAGATGGTGGAAGCAGGTACGATAGCGACGTTTAAGAGACATCTTGACAAATACATGAATAGGATGGGAATAGAGGGATACGGTTCCGGAAGTGCAGAAGGTTTTAGTTTAGGCAGGCATCAAGATCGGCGCAGGCTTGGAGGGCCGAATGGCCTGTTCCTGTGCTATATTGTTCTTTGTATAAATCTATAGAAACTCTTACTCTCTGTTTTTATATTTCTAGCTAACTTTCTCTCATACTCTTAATTCTTCTTTCCATATCATTTTAGTCATTCTTCGCTGTTTTTTATATTCTGTCCAATCTTCTGACCTGCCACCCATCTTTGTGTAATTACATGCTTTTTCTTTAAGTTTGATACTACCTTTAACTTTTTTAGTTAACCACGGATGGTGGGTCCTCCCCTTGAAATTTTTCTTTCTCGTTGGAATGTATCTATTCTGTGTATTCTGAAATTTCCCTTAAACGTCTGCCACTGCATCTCTATTGGCCTATCCCTTAACCTGATTTGCCAGTTCACTTTCGCTCACTCTCCTTTCATGCCCTCATAATTGCCCTTATTTAAGTTTAAAATACTAGTCTTGGACCCACTTTTCTCTCCCTCAAACTGAATGTAAAATTCAATCATATTATGATTGCTGCTGCCTAGCGGTGCCTTAACTATGAGGTCATTAATTAATCCTATCTCTTTGCACAATATCAAGTCTAGTATTAGCCTGCTCTCTGGTTGGCTCCCGAATATACTCTTCCAAGAAATTACCCCAAAAACATTCTATGAACTACTCATCTAGGCTACCTCTGCCCATCTGATTTTTCCAGTCTACATGTAGGTTAAAATCCCCCATAATTATCAATGTACCTTTATGACAAGCTGCCATTATTTCTTCCTTTATACCCCCTCCTACAGTGAGGTTACTGTTAGGGGGCCTATAAACCACTCCCACAAGTGACTTCTTGTCTTTATGATTTCTCATCTATGCAAACTGCTTCTACATCCTGATTTCCTGAATTTAGGTCATCCCTCTCTATTGCGCTAATACCATCATTAATTAACAGAGCCACCCCTCCATCTTTTCCTAGCTTCCTGTCCTTCCTAAATGTGATGTACAATTCAATATTCAGGTCCCAATCTATGTCATCCTGCAGCCTTGTCTCTGTAATGGCTATCAGATCATATTTATTTATTTCTATTTGTGCTCTAAGTTCATCTGTTTTGTTTCGAATGCTACCTGCATTCAGATACAGAGCCTTTAGTTTTGTCCTTTTTATTTTTTTAACCTCTAGCCTTATCTGTTGATTTACTCTTAGATTTGTACTCTCTGTCCCTTTCTGTCACAGTCTGTTTATCATTTCCCATATTAATACCTTTCTCTCTTGCCTTGCCTCTACTCTTTGATTTACTATATCTTCCCAAATTTGATCCCTTGCCCCCACTATTCAGTTTAAAACCCTCTCCACTTCCCTAGTTATGCAGCTCGCTAGAACACTGGCCCCAGCACAGTTCAGGTGGACCGTCCCAATGGTACAGCCACCACTTGCCCCAGTACTGGTGCCAGGGCCCCACGAGCCGGAACCCAGTTCTACCACACCAGTCTTTGAGCCACGCATTAATTTCTCTAATCTTATTTGCCCTATTTCGATTTGCGCGTGGCTCAGGTAATAATCCAGAGATTATTACCTTGAAGGTTCTGCTTCTTAATTTGGTGCCTAGCTCCTCATACTGACTATGCCGAACCTCTTTCCTTGTCCCACCTATGCCATTGATATCTACATGGACCACAACGACTGAATGGATCCTCCCCCTCCCACTGTAACTTCCCTTCCAACCCTGAGCAGATGTCCCGAACCCTGGCATCGGGCCGGCAACACAGCCGTCTGGACTTTCTCTCTTTACTGCAGAGAACAGTGTCAATCTCCCTAACTATACTGTCCCGTACTACCCCTACATTCCTTTTTGCTTCCCATACTTGAATGGCTTGCTGTACCATGGTGCCATGGTCAGGTTGCTCATCCACCCTGCAGCCCCCACTATCATCCAAACAAGCTGAAAGAACCTCAGACCTGTTGGATAATCGCAAAGGCTGAGGCTCCTGCACTTCTGCCCTCTGGATCCCCCTACCTGCCTCCGCTGCAGCCACACTCCCCTGTCCCTGACCACTGACCAAATCAGACGACCCTATCCCAAGGGGTGTGACATCCTGGTACAAAATGTCCACGTAACTTTCCCCCTCCCTGATGTGTATGTGTCTACAGCTCTGCCTCCAGCTCAGTGACTTTGAGCAGAAGCTCCTTGAGCTGCAAACACTTACTGCAGACGTATTTGCCTTGGATCACATTGGCATCCAGGAGCTCCCACATACTGCAGCCGTGACACATCACTTGTCCTGCCATCCTTAATGTGGGAGCAGTTCCGAGGAAATTGCATGCTAATATTACAAGTTCCCTTACTCATTTAAGTTGTTCAACTGGGCCCTCACTATTACATTGTATTGAGAATCTCCAGTCATCATTAGAATCATAGAAAGTTTAAGGCACAGAAAGAGGCCACTTGGCCCATCGTGTCTGTGCCAGCCAAAAAAGATCCACCTATTATCATCCCACTTTCCAGCATTTGGTCCATAGCCCTGCAGCTTATGGCACTTGAGGTGCATATCCAGACTCGTTCTGAATGAGTTGAGAGTCTCTGCCTCAACGACCCTTACTGGCAGTGAGTTCCAGACCATCACCACCATCTGGGTGAAAAAGTTTTTTCTCATCTCCCCTCTAATCCTTCTACCAATCACTTTAAATCTATGCCCCCTTGTCACTGACCTCTCTGCTAAGGTGAATAAACCCTTCACCTCCACTCTATCCAGGCCCTTCAAAAGTTTGTACATTTCAATCAGATCTCCCCTCAGCCTTCTCTGTTCCAAGGAGAACAACTCCAGCCTATCTAATCTTTCCTCATAGCTGCATTTTTCCAGTCCTGGTAATATCCTCGTAAATCTCCTCTAAACCCTCTCTAGTGTAATTACATCCTTACTGTAATGAGGTGACCAGAACTGCACACAGTACTCAAGTTGTGGCCTAACTAAAGAGTTATATAGTTCCAGCATAACCTCCCTGCTCTTGTATTCCATACCTCAGCTAATAAAGGAAAGGATTCCATATGCCTTCTTAACCACCTTATCAACCTGACCTGCTACCTTCAGGGATCTGTGGACATTCACTCCAAGGACCCTTACTTCCTCTACAGTTCTCAGTATCTTCCCATTAATCGTGTATTCCTTTGCCTTGTTTGACCTCCCCAAATGCATCACCTCACACTTCCCCAAGCTGAATTCCATTTGCCACTTTTCTGTCCATCTGACCAGCCCAGACCATCAATATTTTCCTGCAGCCTACAGCTATCCTCCTCGCTGTCCACCACATGGCCAATCTTTGTGTCATCCGCAAACTTTTTGATCATGCCCCCTACATTTACATCCAAATCATTAACATACACCAGATAAAGATAAACTCTTTCCACTGGTTGGAGATTCTAAAACTAGGGGGGATGGTCCAACGATTAGGACCAGACCATTCAGGAGAGATGTTAGGAAGCACTTCTTCACGCAAAGGGTGGTAGAGGTTTGGAAGAGAAGTTTCTGCCACAAACAGCAGTTGAAGCTAGAACAATTGTTAATTTTAAATCTGAGATAGATTGCTGTTTGTGGGATTTAGGCCACAGATCAGCCATGATCTCATTGAATGGCGGGACAGGCTTGAGGGGCTGAATGGCCTACTCCTGTTCCTATCTTCTTATGTCCTATGTCCTGTAAGTAAAAGTAGGGGACCCAGTACTGAGCCCTCCAGAACCCCACTGGAAACAGCCCTCCAGTCGCTAAAACAGCCGTCAACCATAACCCTTTGTTTCCTGCCACCTTACTGCATTTCCTGGATCCCATGGGATTTTATTTTTTTAACCAGTCTGCATGTGGGACCTTGTCAAAGCCTTGCAAAATCCATGTAGACCACATCAACTGCACTGCCCTCATCTATCTTCCTTGTTACTTCTTCAAAAAATTCGATCAAGCTGGTCAAACAAGACCTTCCCTTAACAAATCCTTGCTGACTATCCTTGATTAACCTGTGCCTTTCTAAGTGACAGTTTATCCTGTCTCTCAGAATAGATTCCAATAATTTGCCCACTGCTGAGGTTAGACTGACTGGCCAGTAATCATTCGGTCTATCCTTCGCTCCCTTTTTAAACAGAGGTACAACGTTAGCAATTCTCCAATCTCATCTGGCACCACACCTGTATCCAGTGAGGACTGGAAAATGATGGTCATTGTAGAGCTAATTGACATGTTTCAGTGTATGAAACTGCTCCCCTCAACTATTCCAGCACTGAAATGCAGTAGTGCTGATAATTCAACAACTTAAACATGCAAAATGACCCGAGGTGCTTGACTGTTGAGTAATGAGGAATGGAAACACTGAGCTAGGGAAGAGAAGTTAGGGCAAGTGATTGAAAGTTTGGGAGGAAAGGTAGGTTTTGGGAATGTTTTTTGAGGGGTAGAGTGGTGGAAAGAGTTCATCGGACAATATTTCACCTGCATTTCTGAATGGATTTCATTACACATATAACGTTGAAGGGTGAGTGCATTCTGGATAGGCAGGAAGACCGGAGCCTCTAGTGCCTGAAGAAACAAGCCAGGTGGCTCTGCTGGATATAAAGAAGAAAGACTTGCATTAATGTAGTGTTTTTGATGACCTCTCAAAGCACTTTGCAGCCAATGAAGTACTTTTGAAGTGTAGTCACTGTTGTAATGTAGGAAATGTGGCAGCCAATTTGTGTACTGCAAGCTTCCCACAAACAGCAATATAATAAGGACCAGATAATCTGTTCTTTAGTGATGTTGATTGAGGGATAAATATTGGCCAGGACACCAGGGAGAACTCCCCTGGTCGTCTTAGAAATAATGCCGTGGGATCTTTTACATCCACCTGAGAGGGCAGACAGGATCTCAGTTTAGCATCTTATCTGAAAGATGGCACTTCTGATGGTGCTCTCAGTCTGAACGATAGTGTCAGCCTACAATTTTGTGCTCAAGTCTCTGAAGTGGGACAAGGCAAGAGGTCTACATTTTGAGTCACAGGTGGTATTTGTAAATGTTTCATTTAAATATTTAATTTATTGACTCCAGTATTTAAATATATAACACGTAAAACAATGCACAATGCCAGTGTGGTAGGAAATCTGTGCAAGTAGCAACTTTCTATCACAGTGGGAAACCCATCCTATCTGTAAAGCACAAGAGCAGTTCCTTAAGATATACAAATGTTCAAAGGAATGCCATTGTCTGAAAAGAAAAGTCCAGCTATTTGAGATGCTGGAGGGGTTCGAGTTGCCCTTAACATAGCTTCTCATTTCAGATTGGAAAATTGGAAACCGCTGATAAATAATGAGAAGGCTGGCAATAATTATGTAAAATGTACATTGAAGTAGTGGTGGCATTAGCACTCTTTTGAGCGGGCAGGTGTGCATCACAAAATGTTATACTGGATTTAGGCCTAATTTGACCATCTGAACATGGGTGGTAATCACCTGAGAATGGTACTCAACACTTTGACCTTTGAACAAAGTCTAACTTTCACTTTGTTACAGACATCATTACCTGAACTGGACAATCCATATTCAAAGAAGATTAGGTCAATCATTGACAACATAAGAAACCAGAACCCTTATTCCATGAAGGTAGGCAGAGGTGTTAATGATTATTCGGGTTTCTTTTTGAGCGGTCTTATAATAGTTCATTCATTATTCTAATTTCTGGTTTAATTGTGGTGCAGTAACCACAGGTGCCATTTGAGATTTGTCAGTTCATTAACTGATGGTATGAAACATGAGCCCATTTGGCAACTTGTTAGTGTATGCTTGCACTGTGCCCCAGAAGCGTAAGATAGTAAAGTGTGGGTTTGCAGTTACAGTCTCCAATATCAGGTGGCTAGACTTCCCCTCCAAAACTAATGGTGTCCTCTTTAAATAAGGAGCTTGGAGTCCCATGACATCATTAGGCCCCAATCACAATTTAAATTTTTGCCTGAGCAGAGAAGTCGCTGCAACTTTCCCATCAGATTAACATCTGTCATAAGAGAATTGGAAGCAGAGGAGGCTATTCAGGGTAAGTTTTTTTTTTTACTTTCCTTTTTGGGGCCTTGAGGAGCAAGAGTACAAGAAAAGTTTAGATCTCCCCTGCCCTATACTTCCCCTCTTCCCTACTGAATGCCACCCCCAGAACTCCCACATTTGCCTAACTGCCAGCAGGCAAACAAGGGCTGCTTGATTTTTCACAAGCCAGCAGCTTCCTGCCCAATTCAACCTGTGGCTTGTTATTGAGGTGATTAAATTCCTGTGGTCTTATTCTGCTGCAAGGGAGTTGGAAATTAACAGCCTCCCTCAGTTTCTTGCTGGAAACCTGCTGAGTGGTAAAATCAGGCCCACAAAGATGGTAATGTCAACACATTTATTGCCTATTTTCCGTGAGTGAAATATGTTCCTACTCTATGGCCTCGATTTTTAACTGACACCAACTGACAGAAACCAGGTGGGGGAAGTTAAAATAAGGGGAGTCCTGTTTTAAATATGCAGATCAAATCCTGGGCCAAAAGAGGCCCAGAAGATAAATGAAATTTACTTTTCACGTTTTCTTGGGCTCCTCCCCGCCTTACAAGGAAGATTTGTGTCTCACTTGCAGTAGACTACCCCTGATTTTAATCAGTTGTCCCACTCCAATCACAGTTCATACCTCTCGGCCTCTTCTCCCATCCCCCCTTGTGGCATTGAACCTTTCTCCCTACTAACTGCCACGGGTCCCTGGCTGCAGTCTCCTGCCACGTTGTCAAGAAGGGAGGCTGCAGTAGGTTATTTAATGCTTCTGCCATTCCTCTGTAAAGTGATTCTTGACAACACAGCCGGCCGCTGATGTCATCAGACTGCGCCAAGCTACGCACATGCGCAAACGGGCTCCTGCTCTCTGCGTGTGCGCTGCGTTCCGCATTGCCAGGACTGGTTGGCGCATGCGCAGATGACCTCTTCGCCCTCTTAGGCAGATGCTGAGATAGCATTTGGCACTTCCCCATAGCAGAGGAGGGAAAATTGGTGGGAGTGTCATATTGTTTTTTTTTCTACAGTTCTTAACAATCTGTTTGAGGATCATTGGAGACTGCAATTGCTGTTGCCATACATCCTTGAGCCTTGGAGAGTGGGAGGGTTACATTCCATTTTCAATTTTTAAAAATATAGCTCATTGCAAACCCATATATCTTTTGATATTTACTTGCAAAAATATGTGAAAAACACTTGTAAGTATTTACAGTCTTTGTTTTTGGTATTTTTAATTGGGATTAAAGCAAATTGGAATTGGAAATACTCAGCATATATCATCCATATCTGCCTCAAATGCTGCATACTTCAAAACCTTGTTGAAATGCTAATTCTGTTGAAAATTCTTTGTAGTTCCCTGTCAGTTCTGAGTTATATGTTTTAAATTAAACGTTCTTGAGTTTGTAAAATGTAATGCGCAGTGGTTAGCACCGCAGCCTCACAGCTCCAGGGACCTGGGTTCGATTCTGGGTACTGCCTGTGTGGAGTTTGCAAGTTCTCCCTGTGTCTGCGTGGGTTTCCTCCGAGTGCTCCGGTTTCCTCCCACATGCCAAAGACTTGCAGGTTGATAGGTTAATTGGCCATTATAAATTGCACCTAGTATAGGTAGGTGGTAGGGAAATATATAGGGACAGGTGGGGATGTGGTAGGAATATGGGATTAGTGTAGGATTAGTATAAATGGGTGGTTGATGGTCGGCACAGACTCGGTGGGCCGAAGGGCCTGTTTCAGTGCTGTATCACTAAACTAAACTAATATAAGGGCATGAAAGGGTTAATGTTTGGGACAGTGAGAGTAAACCCCTCCCACCGTAGTGATGATGATGTAATAGTCACATGGATCTTAGGCTGGGAAGAAGCTAGAAGCAACACAAGGTGTGCTTGCTAGACAGGCTTCTGGAGAGTGTAAATAGTTACATCTGTATATAATAAATGAGTTATTCTTTAGCCCTATAAAGACTCTGAGACTGCTACTGACAGGACTCGATCTACGTTACAATACACAACATAAACAAAAGTAACATAGAATCCTTCCCTTTCAGAAAATAATGTGCCATTTAAAACTAGGAAAATGCTATTATATTAAAGTATTCAAGTGAGGTCACCAGGAATTATATCAAACTAAAGGAGTGTTTGCAACAAATTGTGTGCCCTGGAGTTTAAGTCTGATTTTCTTTTCTTTCCATCTGCAGTTGATAATATTAAAGCAAAAAGATAAATCAGAGGGGATCTTCAGGCAGTTCCTGGTGGAAGATAAAGGCTTGCATGGAGGAGCTTCTTATGTTGATTTCCTCTGCTATGTTCACAAAGAGATCCGCCAACTTCTCACCTAAAACCCTCCTCAACCCATTGCGAGGAATGTCTTTTTATTGAACTCCACAGGAAAAAGGGACAGTGTAAACTACAGATGTTTAAAATTATACATGCTTCAAGACTTTTGTTGACAGGACTTGAGTTTTCTTAAGAGGAAACCTGTTTTAAGCTTAACAGGAATCTAGTATATTTACTATTTTATAACAACTCAATTGTTAGAATCAAAATGTCACTGATAAAATAGTTGATACCGATACATATATGTATGATATATATATATATATATATATTTTATATATATGTGCAATTGACAGTATCAGTACTCTCATCTGTGTATGCAGTTATGCCTTGGTTGATTGATTTAAAACTGTTACAATGTGAGAACATTGTTAGTAACAAACCACCAAGCTTGCCACATGGCGATAAATCTATCAGGTAAATCTTTATTTTATAATGTTTCACCCTGCAACTGAGAGTTTGGTTCTGATCAACTGGATATGTGTGAAAAGAAAGAAGAGCAATTTGGTGAATCCCACCCCAAAGCAAAACTGCAATCTAGTAGAACAGTGTCATTCCAAAGTATTTATGAATCATGATGTCAGTTGCCGAAGGTGAGGCTAACACTTCTGCAGATGTTCCTCAATGTATGAAACTTCTAATAGTGTAGTCATAAGGCAGAGGATTTGGGAACAACCAAAAGAAACTGAAAACTAAGCATTACCAGTAAGTCTTAATTTTGATTTGGTTATTTTTGACAATAATTGTACCTGTCAATTCCCAGAATCAGCTCTTTAGCCATTCCTACAATTGACTAATAATAAATAGCCAAGTATGTGTGTTGTATTATTTCAGTCATTTATCCCTAACATCAAACTCCCTGAGGTTGTTACTGCAATTGGACAGTAAAAGGGTAAAGTACTAAAAAACCTTGTCATCTGTCAGGGTACGCGCATTTTCTATTATGTATCATCTGCAAAAATTATTTTCTGTAATTTTTTAATAATACCTATTTACAGGTAGAGTTAGAGCAATGTGCAAAACTATAAACTATTTCTTTCTTTCACAATTTTGGGTAAATCAAATAAAGTAATCTTGGATTTTTTTGTGCAAAGGGCCAACAGTCTTAGACTATCCTCTTACTTTACTGTGTGCATTTTTTTTGTCTTCCCAGTCTGCTTATGCTGCATTTCTTAAGCATCAATAATGGACAGTGTGCTTAGTTTACTTCATAGCAGTGCATGCTCTTGTCATTCACATTCACAGTCACATACGTTTTGCACAATGGATTTCCATTCCTGATGGTCATTGCTACTTTTTTTGTATGGGACGACACTATCTTGTTATGTAGCACTGTGTTTGACCTTTCCTAAGCACAGTATTAAGTGATAAGGAATGACATAAAAAATAACCTCTCATCAAAGTATAAAGTTAGCATTTGTCATGCTTGTATTGTCGTCTTGCAAGGCTGATGGAACTGCACAGCTGATTTTTGCAATCTGTGATTGCTGCAACTTTCAAACGTATAGTTAGTGGGGGGCCGGTGGGGGGAGGGGGTGATGGCAAAAAGCAGCCAGCTTAGAACTAAACATTAGCAAGCAGTGTGTCACAAGGGGACAATTAAAATACAGTTTGAAGATGGAGGTGGATAATTCACAGGTCATGATCCTAGCAGTTATGCTGGGATCATGTTTGCCAGTGCTGACCATCGGGTTATGTGGTCAGCAGAGAACACCTAATCTACATGGGACAGCAGGCACCTCTGTTAATATGGGCACATCTCTAGCTCCACGCAGACAGAAAATCTGGCACCTGACCACTAGGCTGTTTGCTTGAGAAATCTGACTGCATGCCATATTGGTTTGGATGCATGCTGCAGTTAGTCAGAATCCCAACATTGGAACGGTGCTTGAAGTAGGCATTAGAGCCCTGATCTGTAGAGGCAATAGACCCAACTCCCGTTTCAAGCTGGCATACTCTATGACTTCAGGGCACCCTAACAAATATGGTGTGCAGTGCATACTGGTGCGTGAAAAAAAAGCAAATGGCACACACCATATTAGCTTCAGCATCCATTTCTCACCCCAGACTGATGCTGCTTGATCCAATTTCCAGGCCTTGTCTTAGCCCCCTACTATAATTTGCCCTGTAGGAGGAGGATATAGGCAAACAGGAAACTCCCAGAAAAGGCAGAGATATGGCGTAATCGGGTTGCCACCATTTTCTGTGGAGCTTCACCAGTCTCTCTCTGGAGTTATGACAGGAGTTCAGTGGAACCCCAAAGGAATTTCATCACTAACTAATATTATACATGAAAATAGGTACTCACAGATTTCAATAAGTTATTACAAATGTTATGTATAAACAAGTAGGACAGAAAATGCAAGGCTCCAGTGCCAGCAAGGAACCTCACCAGATGTGAGTGCAGAGTGCAGAATTGAAGCTCATGTGCAGCCCCATCTCCAACCCATTCTTGGTTTTAATGATAGAGAGCCTTATAATTTATGTTATTATAATTTCACATACTTAATTTTGCACATTTTTCAAATTACATAGCAAGCATTAACTGAGTTAAATGTATGTAAACAAATACAAACTACAATGAAAAGTTGACACCTGAATTAAAGATACATTTCATATATTTTTCAGGTTTGGTACACAAAGGGGGATGTAATGATGGAATTTATTTTGGGGAGTGGTGGAGGAGACTAAACAGACATAAAAATGGTTGCCATGCCTGCAACTGAAAATCTGTCATCAGGTTCAGCAAGAGTTTGTGGTCTGTAGTTGGCGAGGAGGGAGAGGGAGGCGAATCGTTCATAACAGTCATTGACTGATGGTTTTATTTGTCCTTAAGTCATTGTTTCAATCAGGTTTATGCGGTTAAAGGCAATTTGTCCTGTGATGGTGCACAGCGCAGAAAATATGTGGAGTGATGTGGGTACTTGGTCATCATTTTTCATGTAATTTGTGAAAAGGTTAGGTACTCAAATGAAATATCAAGCTTGTAATTCTTAGCGACCACCATTAAGCACCCAATGATTTAAAATATTGTCATATAAAATGACAGGGGAAGCCTTTAATACATTTGATATATTCAATTGATGTATCATTTCGAATTATAATATGCATAAAACACTCAGTTATAAAATCCTGTGGTATTGAGATGTGAGCTTTTTTTTGCCAAAGTAACATTGTGCTGCAGTCTTAAGGTTTGCATTCCCATTTACATGCAAAAAGAAAATTATACATTTGAATTAAAGTCAATTTTTAGCTTTGTAAGTCAATTCATAAATAGTGGTTGCTCTTCATTATAGTTACTTGCAAATGTTAATTGTTAAAGAAACCCTTACTGATATTTATAGTCAGGGGTAAGATGAGGTATGCGTGAAAGAAAGTGCTTGTAATTAAGACCTGAACATGACTTTTCTGTCATGTCTTTAATTATGCAAATTTTTATCCTGTTATTAATTATGTTAATAGAAAAAATGCAAATAAAAGTGAGTGCCTTTTACTGAAATAGTGTTCATTTTGTCTTAAAAAACAAATAAGAAAATAACATATAATGCCTTCCACATCCTCAGGATGCCCCAAAGCAGTTTACAGACAATTAATTACTTTTGAAGTGTAGTTACTGTTGTAATTTAGGCAACCATGTCAGTCCATTTTCACACTGCAAGGTTCAATAGTGGCAATGAGATGAACGATTAGTAAATTCGTACACTGGATGAGCACCCCTGTGCCTTAACTAGTGCTGTGCAATCTTTTCTGTGTGCCCAAGAGGGTACATAGGGCTTCAGTTTTAATATCTCATCTGAAAAAACAGCACCTGCAACAGTTCAGCACTAAAGTGTCAGCCTGGATTACGTGCTCAAACCCCAGAGAGGGGCTTGAACCCATGACTTTATAATCCAAAGGCAAGCTGACTACCACTAAGCCAAAGCAAATACTAAATGTATAGAGCTGTCACTGCTGGAAACAAATCCAAAAGTAGTAGTACTTACAAGTTGGTTGCAAAAGATACACCGTGACATCATTGTACCTGAACAGCTAAGCGTGACAAAATCTACCCTCCAAAGTTCTTTATGACTTGCAATAATTGTGCAAGCACCACTTCATTGTAATGTTGGAAGCAAACTATCTGTTGGGGGTAGCAGCTATAAAATTCACATTATGTTGGGCTGAATTTTACCAGCCCCTCAATACCGTGGGTCGTGGTGGGAGGGCCCATAAAATTCTGCGGGGGAGGCCCGCCTCGACCCCCGGCATTGAGAAGGGCCCGCCGCATATTACCAGTGGCGGAGGGACCTCGGTGCAGCACCCGCCCCCCGCCCACCCCCCCCCGCCCCCCCAACGCTTGGCGGCGGGGCCTTCACCTAAATATTTAAATGAGCACTAATGAAATGCAAATGAAGTTACCAGCCACTGGCAGCTGCCCCACGCTGATTTTACCGCTGCCGATCATAACTGGCACTGGTGGGGAGGGGAGATGAGTAAAATTATCAGGACGGACGGGGGGCGGGGGGAAGCATGGAAAACCTTTTTTCATTGAGTGTGGGAATGGTGGGAAGGAGATTAGGGTCAAAGGGAATAAAGTTCGGTGGGGAAAGGTCGTTATTGCTAACTGATTTTTTTTGGGGGGGATAGGCCAAGAAAATGACTACGTGCGGGGTGGGGGGGGGAGGGTTTGGTAGGAGAGGGGATTGCAGATGTGGACAAAGCTTTATTTAAATTATTAAAGAACCGGTCCCTTTAATCATTTAAATGTCCTCTAAGGGCTGGAAGCCCTTTTAAAATGGTGCCTGCGCGGACGCTGTTGCCGACGACATGGTGGCCGTCCCTTCTAAGTCATCGGGGGTGGCCGCTCTTCCCCCTCTATTTAAATGAGCCCTTGCGCATAATATCGCGGGTGCTCAGCAGCGGCACATCCATGTTGGAAGGCTGCCGCTTTCACAGCGCAGCACACTGATAAAATTCAGCCCGTTATCTTTCTAAGTATTTATATTTACTCATTTACATTTGCTAACTTCCAATCCGCTGGGACCATTCTAGAATCTAGAGAATTTTGTGAAATCATAACCAGCATATCTACTATCTCTGTAACTACCTGTTAGAACGCAAGATGTAGGCCATCAGCTCCTGCAAATTTGATGGATTTTAGTCTCTTAGGTTTCTCCAGTACTTTTTCTCTGCTGATATCAAGTACCTTAATTTCCTCACTCTTATTAGCCCCTAGGTTACCCTTTATTTCTGGTAGGTAAATTGTTCCTTCTACTCTGGAGACAGGCACAAATTATTTGTTCAATGTCTCTACCATTTCCTCATTTCCCATGATAATTTCTCCTGCCTCTGCCTCTAAGGGACCATCATTTATATTAGCTACTCTCCTTTTTATATACCTCTAAAAGCTCTTCCAATCTGTTTTTATATTCATGGCTGAAATATTATGCTTGCCGGACGGGAGCCGTCCACCGACCGAAAACTTGGTGATGATCTCACCTCTGCTGGGCCTGGGGATCCAGACCAGATTTTATGGTCCCCAGGCCCTTAATTGGTCTTAGGAGAGTCTTCCCCCTCATTGAAGCAGAAAGTCCCTAATGGAGCTACCAGCCAATCAGCGGGCTGGCAGCTCTTAGTCTCAGCAGCGCCACTGGGAGAAGTGGCCACTGCTGGGACTACACCCAGCTTCAAGATGAAGAGGAAGGACAGCCCTGGAAAAGAGGTGAATTGGGGGAGGGGGGCAGAAGGTGTGTAGGGCTTTACGAGTGGTTGGGGCATCGGGGGCGGCCCTCCGTCGGGCACAGAGTGCCCGATCAGGAGGACCCTCCCCACCCCCCGTCCCCCCCCAAGCTGTCAGAAGGCCGCCAGCTTCTAACAGTTGGCTTTTCTTAGGCCTCGGCCACCCGCCTTCCAACAGTAAAATCCCCACGGTGGCAGGCAGAGGCCCTTAAGTGGCTTGATTTACATAAAATAGCGGTGGAGGCAGGAGCAGGTCAGGAAGGGCCCCTTGAGGCCTCCCACTCCATTTTATGCCCTCCTCCCTACTGCCCGCCACCAGCCTGCTCTTTGGGGGGGGGCGTAAAATTCCAGCCCATGGCTAGTTTACTCATCTATTTTTTCCCTTTTTATCAAGTTGTTGGTGGCCTTTGCTGATTTCCGAAAGACTTCCAATCCTCAGGCTTACCACTATTCTTTGCAACATTTTAATCCTCTTCTATTATTCTAATAATATCCTTAACTTACTTAGTAAGGCACGAATGGATCTTTCTTGCTGAGTTTTTGTTTTTTAATAGAATGTACTTTTGTTGAACATGTTGAATTGTTTCTTTAAATGTTTCCCACTGTTTACCTAACTCCATATCTTTTAGTCTAATTACCTAATCAACTTTAGCCAGCACTCCCCTTATACCTAAAAATTGGCTTTTTTAAGTTTAAGATTCGCATTTGGGACTGGAGTATGTCACTTTCAAACTAGATATTGAATTCAATTTTATTATAATCACTTTTTCCCAGTGAATCTTCTAGTATGACATTAATAATTAACCCTGCCTCATTGCACAATATTAGATCTAAAGTATCCCTAGATAGTTCCATAAATTATTGTTCCTGGAAACTCAGGAAAGCATTCTACAAAAATTCTTCTTCAAGACCATCTTTACCAAATTGATTGATCCAGTCTATGTGAAGATTTAAGTCACCACAATTATTGCATTGCCTTTGTTACAAGCTCCAATAATTTCTTGCTTAATGTTCTGTCCAACAGTATAACTACTGTTAGGATGCCTATAAACTACTCCCAACTTGCTATTCCTAATCTCCACCCATACTGATTGTACTTCCTGATCTACTGAGCCAAGATCCTTTCTCACTCCTTATGTCATTCTTTACTATCAGAGCTATTCTCCTTTTTCATTCTGTCTGTCTTTTTTAAATATTGTATACCCTGGAATATTTATTTCCCAACCTTGGTCACCTTGTAATCATGCCTCTGTAATGGCGATTAGGGCTAAACCATTTTGCTCTATTTGTGCCACTAGTTCATCCATCTTATTGCAAATGCTTCATGCATTCAGGTAAAGAGCCTTCAATTTTATTTTTTTTACTACTATTCTTTGCATGGACCTTATTCGCTGATGCATTATTACATTTAAACTCTCTGTCCCTTCCTGTCCCACTCTGACTTGTCTTTACCTACATTGCCACACTGTTCTATTGTCTGGACTTTTCTCTTTGGATTTCGAAATCACCTGCACCTGAGCCCTCCCCTTCCCACCCCCTGATTAGTTTAAAGCCCTATCCACATCCCTATTTATACAATTCGCCAGGGCACTGATCCCAGCCTGGTTTAAATGGAGCCCAGTCCAACAGAACAGCTCCCTTTTTCCCGAGTACTGGTGTCAGTGCCCCATAAATCAAAACCCCTTCTTCCAACACCACTCTTTAAGCTATGAACTTAATTTTCTAATCTTCTTAACCCTATACCAATTGGCTCATGGCTCAGGTAACAATCCAGAGATGATTACCTTTGAGGTTCTGCATTTTAATTTGGACACTAACTCCTCAAGCTCTCTCAGCAGCACATCATTCCTAGTTCTACCTATGTTGTTGGTTCCTATGTGGACCACAACAACTGCATCCTCCCCTCCCATTCCAAGTTCATCTCCAGCTGCAAGGAGATGTTCTTAACCCTGGCACCAGGCAGGCAACACAAACTTCAGAGCTCCCAGTTGTGGCAGCAAAGCACAGTATCTATCCCCTGATTATACTGTCCCCTATCACTACCACATTCCTTTTCGCTCCTCCCACTTGAATGACTTCCTGCACCATGGTGCCATGGTCAGTTCGCACATCCACCCTACAATCCTTGTTCTCATCCACACAGGTAGCAATCACCTCGTTTCTCTTGATCAAAGTCAAGGACTGAGGCTCCCCCATCACGACACGCTGGCTCCCCAGACCTGCCTGGCTCGCAGTCACATCCTCCTGTTCCTGACCTTAGACCATCTCTAAAGTTCTACGACCTAAAGGGTGTGAGTCTCTCCCACAACAAAGTGTCCAGGTAAGGGCCTGTTTCAGTGCTGTATCTCTAATCTAATCTAATCTAATCTAATCTAACTCTCCCCCTCCATGATGCACTGCAATGTCTGCAACTCAGACTCCAGCTCAGCAACTCTGAGCCGCAGTTGCTCCAGCTGCAGACACTGACTGCAGGTATGGTTGTTCGGGACTGCAATGCATTCCACAGATTCCCACATGTTGCAGTCACTGCACATCATGAACCCTGTCTTGTCTGTCTAACCTTAATTATTTATTTGATTAGTTAATTAATTACTAATTTAGCTAGCTGAAGTAATGTCTCTTAACTTGAAAACAAAGGAAGAATACTCACCAGCTACTGGAGATGCAACAAAGAGAATAAAAAGCAGCACCTACATCCCCCTCTGCACCAAATTCCCACTTGCACCAGATTTCCAACTTAGCACTCAGTCCACAAAGCTCCCAGCCATTCATAACTCTTTGTAGAATCAGGTCCTGCTTGTCAACTAAAAATGTTAGAATGATTTCAAATAAACATTGAATATAGATTGATTTCTCAGAGGGTTTCCGCTTCTACCAGATCTAATTATATGACTTTTGAGCTAGTTTGTAGGGTTTTTTATTACTGTTTTAGGAAGGATGTCAAGGCCATGGAGAGGTATAGAAGAGATTCGCAAAGATAATACTTGGCTGAGAGATTTTAGTTAGAGTCTCTAGGCTGTGTTCATTAGAATAAAAGATGTTAAAAAAGGAAATTTGGTTAGAGGTGTTCAAACTTTTTTTACTCATTCATGAGATGTGGGCTACGTCGGCATGGCTAGCATTTATTGCCCATCCCTAATTGCCCTTGAGAAGGTGAGCTGCCTTCTTGAACTGTTACAGTGTGTGTGGCCAAGGTACTTCCATAGTGCTGTTAGGTATGGAGTTGCAGGATTTTGATGAAGGAACGGCGATCTATTTCCAAGTCAGGGTGCTATGTGACTCAGAAGGGAACTCGGAGAGGTGGTGTTACCTTGATATAATAAATAGAGAAAACCATTTTCATTGATCAATCATTTGGCTACTAGACAAAATTAGTTTAAGAAAATCATCAAAAGAATCAAGGAAAAGGCCCACCACTGCATTCTCAGACAAACTATGACCCTGCACACCTCCCAAGAACAAGTACTAAAAAGTAACTCACATGCAATTATAGAGTAATATTTCAGTACCAAATACCTCACAACATTAGTACACTCCTGTATTTGATTCAGTTTATTGCCTTTTCTACAATTCCTTAGCAGTGAAATAACACCTCATCAATGCAATGTACCAAACTACTGAATCTCAGAAACCCGGAAACAGAACAAGGATGAAAGTAACAAAAATTTGTTTTCATTTTTAAAAAATCTTGCAATAGGAGGCTCAAATATTTAAAGAGATAAATGTGAAGGTTGTTACCCAGGTTAATAGGGCTGTTAAGAAGGCATATGGTGTGTTAGCTTTTATTAGTAGGGGGATCGAGTTTCGGAGCCACGATGTCATGCTGCAGCTGTACAAAACTCCGGTGAGACTGCACCTGGAGTATTGCGTGCAGTTCTGGTCACCGCATTATAGGAAGGATGTGGAAGCTTTGGAAAGGGTGCAGAGGAGATTTACTAGGATGTTGCCTGGTATGGAGGGAAGGTCTTACGAGGAAAGGCTGAGGGACTTGAGGTTGTTTTCGTTGGAGAGAAGGAGGAGGAGAGGTGACTTAATAGAGACATATAAGATAATCAGAGGGTTAGATAGGGTGGATAGTGAGAGTCTTTTTCCTCGGATGGTGATGGCAAACACGAGGGGACATAGCTTTAAGTTGAGGGGTGAAAGATATAGGACAGATGTCAGAGGTAGTTTCTTTACTCAGAGAGTAGTAGGGGCGTGGAACGCCCTGCCTGCAACAGTAGTAGACTCGCCAACTTTAAGGGCATTTAAGTGGCCATTGGATAGACATATGGATGAAAATGGAATAGTGTAGGTCAGATGGTTTCACAGGTCGGCGCAACATCGAGGGCCGAAGGGCCTGTACTGCGCTGTAATGTTCTAATTCTAATTCTATATAATTGAACTCACAAAAATTATTTCAAAATCCATTAAATTCATGTAAAGCAAACTTTTTGTTTAAACTGATTTATTAGTAAATATTTTGCACAAAATATTACCTTCAGAAGTCCAGCCATGATTTGTTACAAATGTGCCATCTATAGTATTGCTGCAAGCTCAGAAACATAATAATGAACTCCAATTGGATTCAGAAGTAAAAATTCCCCTTCAGAATAGTCTGCCACTGTGAGCCAGGAGATTCCTATCAAGCCAGTACAATAGTTTGCATAATAATAAAAGCAAAATACTGCAGAAGCTGGAAATCTGAAATAAAAACAGAAAGTGCTGGAAATACTCAGCAGGTCAGGCAGCATCTGTGGAGCGAGAAGCAGAGTTAACGTTTTAGGTCAGGTTCTGATGAAAGATCACAGACCTGGAACGTTAACTCTGCTTCTGTCTCCACAGATGCTGCCTGACCTGCTGAGTATTTCCAGCACTTTCTGTTTTTATTACGATAGCTCGCATGCTTTCTTCTGCCGATTTTCAGCTGTAAATCAAAGGTCAGCTTATGCATAATTTAATACCATCTGCTATGTGCATACACAGGACACCCTCAGTGTAAACTCTCCGGGGACTTCATTCAGCTCAGGCCACTTTGACCCAAGTTGAATGGAAATTGGCTTAAGTAGTGATTTATCACAGGAACTTCATCTAAAAATCATAAAGCAATTGCAGATAATATCATGAAATTCATGGTTAAAAGGACAGTGTTACTCCAACTGAAAGCTAAGTCATTGTTTGCTTAGCAAAAGAAAGCAGTAAAGTTGTTTGAAACATTTATTATTTCTGAAGGAGAGGTACTTGCTGATTCTCAACAGTACTCACTGCTATTGGGTCCTGAAAGGATTCCTGCAGTTGACTCGTTTACAGAAATGAACATTAAAGGCAACTTTCTCTCTCCTACAGCAAACCCACATGCCACTGTGGAGTGTAAAGGCCTGCAGCAGCTCAAAGGAACTACCACATGACAGCATTAGAAACATTCATAAATGTGGAGTGTTTTGACATAACAGCTATAATGGAGATGTGACTAAAGACTGAACAAGGCTAGCAACTTAATGGGCCAGATTTTCAAAGATGAGCCTGGTCTGGTTTTTGGTCTGAGATCTGCCACCTCTGGGAAGCTGAATCAGATTGCAATTTTCAAGGGGAAAGTCTTATTTGGTATGGAGATGGGTTTCCTGTCCTCTTAGAGCCAATGGGATTGAAAATGGCAGTGGATCAGATCAAGTCTGGGGTTCATTTAAACTTCCATGGCAGCCAGCACTGAGGCTGCAGGTTGTCTTGAGGGAGAGATCTTCCTTCCACAGCACCAGAGGGAAGGGAGCTGTCACAGGGGCAGATGTCACTTGCTCATCAATGCCAACCTGGATCTAATGTTAGGAACATAGGAGCAGGAGTACGCATTCAGCTCATCGAGCCTGCTCCGCCACTCAACTTGATCACAGCTGATCATCTATCCCAATGCCACTTTCCCACGCTAACCCCACATTCCTTGATGTCATTAGCATTCAGATATCTATCAATTTCTGTCTTGAACATGCTCAATGATTAAGCTTCCACAGCCCTCTGCGATAGAAAATTCCAAAGATTCACCACCCTCTGAGTGAATAAATTCCTTCTTATCTAAGTCTTAAATGGCCTATCCTTTATTCTGAGACTATGGCCGTTGTTCTAGATCCATCAGCCAGGGGAAAGATCCTATCTCCATGAACCCTGTCACAGCCTGTAAGAATTTTGTAAGTTTCAATGAAATTGCCTCTCATTCTTCAAAACTCTCGGGAATATAGGCCCAATTTCCTCAATCCTCATAAGGCAATCCCGACGTCCTAGGGATTAGTCTGGTGAACTACCATTGCACTCCCTCTATGGCAAGTATATCCTTCCTTAGATGAGGAGACCAAAACAGTACCCAATACTCCAGGTGTGGTCTCACCAAGGCTTTATACAATTGCAGCAAGACTTCTTTACCCTGTCCTCAAAGCTCCTTTCAATGAAGACCAACGTGCCATAAACGTTCTATGATTTCTAATATGAGCAACTGCTCCAGTAGTGACTAAAGTTAACAGAAACGTACAGAAGTCTTTAATAAAACACTTGTTAAATCTTTGTTGAAGTAAAAGCTGTGATTTAAAGTGTCATTCATTTCAGCCTGAGATGTGACATTGACGACGAGGAAATGATGAGATACAATACAGAAGTAAATTTGGAGATATTTAGGATTGTGTCTGTAGTCCAGGGAATTGAGCCGTTTGATCTGATGGATGATGACAGTTCCATCAGTGTGAAATGGAAAGCGTGGCTGGAGGAATTTGAATCGTGTGCTGACAGTCGCAATTTGTTTTTGGACGGGGCAACGGAAGTACAGAAAGCATAGCATGGGCCTTATTATTGTTCAATGTGGGTGCTTCAGTGAGGGAGACTTACAAGGCATTGCCTGACATGGAAGAAAAGGCAGATTATGAGCGTGCAGTGAAAGCTTTGAAGAACTATTATGTGGTGATGCCAAATGCAACATTCCAAAGGCATGTTTTCTGTCAAATGAGACAGAAAGAGAGCGAAACAGTAGCCTAATTTGTGATTCGTTTGAGGCAGGCGTCAGATGGATGCAATTATGTTGCGACGGCTTTGAATAACCAGATAGATAATGGATCAGGTGCTCCAACATCAGATAAGTTGAGGCGTAGGCTGCTGGAAAGAGGAGGTGATTTAACGTTGGATAACTCCTTGAAAATAGCAGCTGCTTTGGAAGTAGTGGATGGACAAGTTCACAGCATGAAACTTGGTCCCATTTCCGCCATCGGCACAACAAAATCTCAGGTTAGTCGAGCGACACAATGGAATTTAGGTATGTGTAAATGTAAACAGCAAAAGTTTGAGAGAGAATGTTTCAGATGTGGCAACTTGGGGTACTATGGAAGAGATGATTGCTGCCCTGCGAAGGGAAAGATATGCAGAAAATGTGGGGGCAGAGACCATTTTTCCAAGAACTACAGAAGCAAATCTGAACTGAGTGGGAAGCCTGGCAAACCATGTAAAGGAAAGAGAGATGGAAGTAGTATAACTGTGAGACGAGTTGAAGAAGATACAGTGAGTGAGGACACAAATAGCAATCGTAGATACATGTTTTCTGTCAATGGAAGCAACTTTGAGAAAGTTCCAGTGATTGTTGAGGGTGTTGAAGTGAGCATTATTGTAGATTCAGGCAGTGACAGTAATGTCATCAGCAGAGCACTGTGGGAGGAACTGAAGACAAAGAGAATCAAATGCACATCTCAAAAATGTGTCAAAAAGCTTTATCCCCATCTAAAACCCCACTCCAAACTGTTTGATGTTTCACAGCGAGTGTAAGAGCTGGAGATCAGAGCATGGAGGTAGAATTCATAGTGATTGAGGAGGATGGTGAGCCTCTTCTGAGGAGAGAAACTGGCCAAGCCTTGAGAGTGCTACACATTGGATTGAAAGTGAATTCTGTGAATTCCTATGCAGTGCTTCAAGAGGAGTTTGGAACAGTGTTTCAAGGAATTGGGATGTTGCGCAACCGCCAAGTGAGATTAACAATTGACAAGAACGTAGCTCAGCCTGTACCTAGAACACCTTTTGGCCTGAGAGGGAAAGTTGAGGCAAAGATCAAGGAACTGGTTGACCAAGACATCATAGAGCCAGGTGAAGGACAAACACACAGAACTTCACTAGAGAAGGAAGCTGAATCATTTGTGCAGTTTTTGGCAGCTCATGCTACACCCAGAGCAATAACAACTAGAGAGATTGAAAGAGAGTCAGGCAAAGATCCAGAATTGAATGACATCAGACAGAGAATCCAAGCTGGAAATTGGGAGAATTGCCCATTCAGAGCATACGCCGTTATATGAGATGAACTGTGCACAATTGGGAAGTGTATTCTCAGAGGTAACAGACTTGCTGTGCCACGAAAGTTTAGGACTGGACTGGTGATGTTAGCACATGAGGGTCACTTGGGAGAGGTTGGTACTAAGCAAAACGTACGAATCAAAGTATGGTGGCCAGGGATGGAGAAAGGTGTGGAACAGTTTGTCAAAACATGTCATGGATGTTACCTTGGCAGTAGACCCAATCCACCAGAACTAGTACACAGTACACTGTTACCGGCTGGATCTTGGGAGGATGTAGCAGTTGACTTCTTAGGTCCATTTCTATCAGGAGAGTCCATACTTGTGGTGATTGACTATTACAGCCGTTATTATGAGTATGCAGTAATGAAGTCTACAACGGCAGAGAAAACAGTGTTTGCATTGACTGAAATACTTGCAAGACATAGTCTACCAGTCACTTTGTATTCAGACATTGGGCCACAATTAATTTCACAGACCTTTGCCGATTACATGCAAGTCACGGGTATTCACCATCACAGAGTAACACCTAAATGGCCACAGCCAAATGGGGAAGTGGAAAGTAAAAAACAATCCTTAAAGAAATGGATGAGGATTGCTCAGAATAAGGGTAAAGGCTGGAAGGAGGTGTTGTTGTCATATGTGGCCATGTATAGAGCAGCTACCCACACTACGATGGGAAAGAGCCCAGCTGAGTTGTTATTTGGATGCAAAATACGCACCAAGCTACCAGAGCTGAGGGACATTGGAGTTGATCAGGAGGTTTGAGGTCATGATGCTGAGAAAAAGGGTGTTGCAAAGTTTTATGCAGACCACAGTAGTGGAGCTAGGCAGATGATGAAGTATTGCTGAGATGGGAGTGTCCGAATAAGATGGATACATCATATTATCCCAAGCCGTACACTGCTATTGCCAAGAAGGAAAACAGTGTGACTGTGCAGTCGCCAGAAGGAGTACTGTATGACAGAAATTCTTCATTGGTTAAAAAGTATCATGGTGACAAAGAGATAACAGTAGATGAACAAAATGTAGGAGTTGAGGCGAAGCTGACATCTAGCAATTCAGAAGTCCAAGCCAGTGATGCTGTTGACAGGCAGACAGCTTGCTATCTGGAGGGAGAAACATTGGTTCCAGAGGGGCCAATGATATTTCCTAATCCTGACATGGTGACCAGAGTTCCTGAGACAACAGGAAGACCACCAAAACGATATGAAGATTATGTGTCCTGATTATGTTCAAAAATCATGAACATGTTTTGGTCTGATAAAGGAGGAATGTCATGATTGTATGTGTGGGCTTCAGTATTAGAGAATATATGGTACTTGGAAGAGAAACTGAAAGTAGCTTTGTGCTTTGGGGAAAAAAATCTGACCTGGGGCTTGTTGTGTGGTCAGATAAGCATATGCTCCAGTAGTGAGCACCGTGAACAGAACTCTACCGAAGTCCTTCATAAAACACTTGTTAAATCTTTGTTAAAGTAAAAGCTGTGATTTCAAGTGTGATTCATTTCAGCCTGAGTTGTGACAGGTATGGTAGCTAAATTTGCTAATGACACAAAGATAGGTAGGAAAGTAAGTTGTGAAGAGGACATAAGGAGTCTGCAAAGGGAGATAGATAGGTTAAGTGAGTGGGCAAAGATCTGGCAAATGGAGTATAATGTGGAAAAATGTGAAATTGTCAATTTTGACAGGAAGAACAAAAAAGAAGCATATTATCTAAATGTTGAGAGATTGCAGAGCTCAGAGATGCAGAGGAATCTGGGTTTCCGAGTACATGAATCTTAAAAGGTTAGTATGCAGGTTCCGCAAGTAATTAGGAAAGCTAATAGAATGTTATTGTTTATTGTGAGGGAAATTGAATACAAAGGTAGGGAGGTTATGCTTCAGTTATATTCAGGGCATTGGTGAGACCACATCTGGAGTACTGTTTATAGTATTGGTTTCCTTATTTAAGGAAGGATGTAAATGCATTGGAAGCAGTTCAGAGAAGGTTTACTAGATTAATACCTTTCTTTATTCGTTCCTGGGATGTGGACATCACTGGCTGGGCGAGCAGTTATTGCCCAACCCTAACTGCTCTTGAGAAGGTGGTGGTGGGCTGCTTTCTTGAACCGCCGCAGTCCATGTGGGATTGGTACACCTACAGTGCTGTTAGGAAGGGAGTTCCGGAATTTTGACCCAGCAACAGTGAAGGAACGGCAATTAAGTTCCAAGTCAGGATGGTGTGTGACTTGGAGGGGAACTTGCAGCTGGTGGTGTTCCAATGCTTCTGCTGCCCTTGTCATTCTAGTTGGTAGAGGTCGCAGGTTTGGAAGGTGCTGTCTAAGGAGCCTTGGTGCATTGCTGCAGTGCATCTTGGAGATGGTACACACTGCTGTCACTGTGCGCCAGTGGAGGATGGAATGAATGTTTGTGGATGGGGTGCCAATCAAGCGGGCTGCTTTGTCCTGGATGGTGTTGAATTTCTTGAGTGTTGTTGGAGCTGCGCCCATCCAGGCAAGTGGAGAGTATTCCATCACACTCCTGACTTGTGCTTTATAGATGGTGGACAGGCTTTGGGGAGTCAGAAGGTGAGTTATTCTCCGCAGGATTCCTAGCCTCTGATCTGCTATGTAGCCACGGTATTTATATGGCTACTCCAGTTTAGTTTCTGGTCAATGGTAACCCCCAGGATGCTGATAGTGAGGGATTCAGCGATGGTAATGCCATTGAATGTCAAGGGAAGATGGCTATAGTCTCTCTTGTTGGAGATGGTCATTGCCTGGCACTTGTGTAGCGCGAATATTACTTGGAATGAGCGGGTTGTCTTATGAGGCAAGGTTAGATGGGCTCGGTTTGTATCCGTTGGAATTTAGAGCAGTAAGAGGCGACTTGATTGAAACATACAAGATCCTGAGGGGTCTTGACAGGGTGGATGCGGAAAGGATGTTTCCCCTTATGGGAGAATCTAGAACTAGGAATCATTATTCAAAAATAAGGGGTCGCCCATTTAAGACTGAGGTGAAGAGAATTCTTTTCCCTCAGAGGGTTGTGAGTCTTTGGAACTCTCTTCCTCAAAAGGCAGTGGAAGCAGAGTCTTTAAATATTTTTAAGGCGGAGGTAGATAGATTCTTGATAAGCAAAGGGATGAAAGGTTATCGGGGGTAAACGGGAATGTGGAGTCGACGTTACAATCAGATCAGCCATGATCTTATTGAATGGCGGAGCAGGCTCGAGGGGCCAAGTGGCCTGCTCCTGCTCCTAATTTATATGTTCTTGTGCATTCACTTATCCTGTCCAAGTCCCCTTGAAGCCTCCTGGCATCATCTTCACAACTTATATTCCCACCTAGTTTTATGTCATCAGCAAATGTGGAAATATTACATTTGGTCCCCACATCCAAATCATTTATATAGATTGTGAAAAGCTGTGGCCCCAGCACTGATCCTTGTGGTATCCCAATAGTAACAGCCTGCCATCCTGAGAATGACCTATTTATTCCTCCTCTCTGTTTTCTGTCTGTTAACTAATTGTGGGAGCAGTTTTGCTGAGCTTTTGCTTCTATAACTGTTATTTGAGTAAGTAGATTAGTATAATCCTAATGAATATACGTATACATATATACTCTCATATATGAGTTGAAAGTATAGCTACATATTGGTACAAAATGGAGTATTTGACCGAGGCATTGTGGGACAGATTAGTTAGCTCTTCTGACCTTCTCACAGTTGGAGCTTGGTACAGCATAGCACAGATACCAAAAGGGGGCCCCTCTTATCAGTGTAACTGCAGACTGCGCGAAACCCTCAGGAATGCAGGCCCAATTAAAAGTGACAGTTGGAAGACTCAAGGATAATTGATGGGGCCTGAGATCATCAATTGGTGATCAGGGGCTTGCATGAGCTGATCACGTTGCCACATGATGCCTAATCAGTAATCTAATTGGTACTATGTGTAATGTATGTAATCAATAACCGTTATGATTGGATTATGTCCAGCCAGGATGGGCTGAGTAACTGTTTATCCGTTGTGGATTTTCCTTTGTTCGGTGGAGTAGCACTGGACCGCTTTTAGGTAAGGTGGGCTCCCCATGATATCATGAATAAAGTGTTTATTCTCAAAGTCTGAGTCCGGAGAATTTGTTGAATAATTGGGCATAATCTGGATTTTTCTCCAACACTAATTTTCAATCCATACCAGTAAATTATCCCCAATCCCATGTGCTCTAATTTTGTTTACGATCCTCCTGTGTGGGACCTTATCAAAATCCTACTGAAAATCCAAATACACCACCACATCCACTGGTTCTCCTTTATCTCTGCTGCAAGTAACAACCTCAAAAAACTCCAACAGATTTGTCAAACATGATTTCCCTCTCAAAAATCCATGTTGACTCTGCCCAATTATATTATTTATCCTGATATCACATCCTTTATAATAGATCCTAACATTTTGCCTACTACTGAGATCAAACTAACAGGTCTGTAGTTCCCCGTTTTCTCTCTCCCTCCTTTCTTAAATAGTGGGGTTACATTTGCTACTTTCCAGTCTGCAGGAACCTTTCCAGAATCTATAGAATTTTGAAAGATAATCACCAATGCGTCCACTATCTCTATGGCCACCTCCTTCAACACTCTGGGATGTAGATCATCTGGTCCAGGGGATTTATCAACCTTCAATCCAGTTAATTTTTTGAGTACTACCTCTTTATTAATACTAATTTCTTTCAGTTCCTCATTTTCACAAGCCCCTTAGTTCCCTAATATTTCTGGGAGATTTTCTGTATCTTCTTTCGTGAAGACAGACACAAAGTAATTGTTTAGTTTCTCCGCCATTTCCCTAATCTCCATTACAAATTCCCCTGTCTCCGCCTGCAATGGACCCACATTTGTCCTTGCTAATCTTTTCCTTTTCACATATGTCAGGCAAACCCCCACCTATCAAGACTGAGGCACACATTATTTCGCCACATGAACAAAACTTAAAATTGCAAGCCCTGACTGGAAGGACATTTGCATAGTACCAGACAATGTTGAAACAATGGGGACCCAGTAGTTGCTTCCCCAATACACAGAAGTGGTCAGACCAATTTTAGTCACATGACTAACTGGCTGTTGCAGAGTTTTGAACTGAGAGTTTTAATTTGAAGAAAACAGGATTTGAAGAGACAAAGTTGTGTGCTCATGGAGTAAAGATGTCTCCTGGAACTGAAGCAAGAATTATAGCCTCTCCTGTCTGCCTGCTTCCATCTCTTTCCCATGGAACTGAATCTTGTGAAGACACGTAAACTGAGAGAGAGAAAATCTCCTGCGTGAACAAGGTTTATGAAGAATATTGGGCCCCAACGAAACGCAAGACCATATCTTCAATCAAGGACTACAGCGAGCTCGAGAAACAGTAACAAGATATTGCCTCAAACTGTTCTACTTATCTTTTCTTCTGCTCTTTTCTGTCCCTATTTGCATGTGTATCGCATGTGCATGCTAGCATGGCTGTGTCGTATATCCGTAGGCGTGAACCGTATTAGAATTTAAGTTTAAGTTTTAATAAATTTCATTTTTTTCTTTAAACCAAAGAAAGCTTGTTTGTGCTCATTTCTTTGCCTTATAATTGGAAAGTTGTGAACAAGGATTCACAAAGGGGGAGCTTAAAACACAGTGTGTTTAAAATAAAACCCTGTTACAATAAGACCAGGTGAAGATAGTAACAGTCTCCTAGACAACTTTCGCACCTGGTCGCAACACATAACTAAAGAGGCTTTTACAGTCTGCTTTTATGTTTCTTGCTAGCTTGCATTCATATTCTCTTTTCTCTTTCTTTATCAGTTTCTCGATCATCCTTTGCTGGATTCAAAGTTGCTCCCAATCCTCGGGCTTACCACTTTTACTGGCAAAATTATAAGTCACTTCCTTTGATCTAATGCAATCTTTAACTTCTTTTGTTAGCCACGGTTAATTCATCTTTCCTGTTGGGTTTTTGCATTTCGAGGAATGTATATTTGTTGTAGACCAGGGTGTCCAACCTTTTCGGGGGGTGGGTGCCACATTCCAAATTTTGTCTTGCATAGGCGGCCAATGAGACAATTTCTGTAAGGTAAAGGCATTAAAAAATGTATCTTATTATTAATCACAACAACAAATGTGCATTTTTTTGAAGAAGCTTTAAATAAGAAGACTAATTTATTGACTTACTTTTTCATCACTCTGATGGACACTGATTTAGCGAGATACCTGGCATTTATTTGCTTGCACAAGTAGTCAATGTTTGCCTGCACACTTGTAGCGATGTGGAGTAATCTGGATAGGTGGCCATCTGTTAGGAGTGGTCTTGATCAGTCTCTTCTTCCTCTCTGTCTCTCTCTGTCTCTATCTCTCCCTCTCCCTGTGTCCCCCTCACTGTGTTCTCCCCTTTTTGTGTTCCTCCTCTCTGTGTTGTTTTCTCCCCAGCTCTGTTCCTCCCCATCCCATTCTCTCTGTCTTCCCCTCTCTCTCTATCCCTTCTCCCTCTCTGTCCCCCTCTCTCGCTGTCTCTCCCTCGCTCTCTGTCTCGCTCTATTTCCCCCTCTCTCTCTCTCTCCCTGTCCCCCTCTGTCTCTCTCTGTCCCCTCTCTCTCTTGATCCCTTTGTCCCCCTCATTCTATCCCCCTATCTCTTTCTGCCCCTCTCTCTCCCTGACCCCCTCTCTCTGTTTCCCCTCTCTCTCTCTGCCTTCTGTCTCTCTCTCTCTCCCCTCTCTGCCACCCCTCACTCCCTGTTCCCTGCTCTCTTTCTGCCCCTCTCTCCTGCTCTGCTCCTCTCTCTTCCCCTCTCTATCTCTCTCTGTTTCCCCCTTTCTGTCTTTCTCTATGCTCCCCTCTCTCTCTGTCCCCCCCCTTTCTCTCTGTTCCCCTCTCTCTGTTTCCCCCTTTCTCTCTTTCTCTCTCTCGCTCTGTTCCTCCCTCTCTCTCTCTGTCCCCCCCCCCCGTTCCCCATCTCTCTCTGTTCCCCTCATTCTCTCTCAACTCTCTCTTTGTTCCCTCCGATTCTCTCTCTCTCTCTCTGTTCCCCCTCCCCTTCCCTCTCTCTCTGCCCCCTCTCTATCTCTCTGTTCCCCCTTTCTCTCTATTCCCCACTCTCTGCCCCTCTCTCTTTCTCTGTTCTCCTTTCTCGCTCTGTCTCTGCCCCTACACACCCACACCCCCCACCCCTCCACCCCCAACAGTTGCAGAGAGAAGGAATGCTCAGCAGAGCAGCTTTGTGGGTGGTCAGGTTTTTTAAAAAATCCCAATGTCAGTTTTATAGCTGACAGATGCTCAGAGCGGGAACAGTGATTTCTGAACTTCAGATAGATTCAGGGTTTTGCAGCTGGCTTTTAAAAAAATAGGCGGAACCTGCCGGAAACCCCAAATGTGTCCGAAGTTCAGAAACCACTGTTCCCGCTCCTAGCACCTGTCAGCTGTGAAACTGACATTGCAATTTTTTTTAAAGAGCCGATCTGGAAGAAGAAGCCTATGGGAAATTTCTCATCTTTGAAATTACCAGTCACGGACCGCAATTTTTTTTACCACGGACACGTTGCCAACCCCTGGGGTGAGGAATGGCCCAGTACAGTTTACATCTGCAGGCCAAATGGAAACCTTTGCTGGGCCAGATCCCGGCCCGCGGGCCATATGTTGGACAACCCTATTGTAGACCATGTAATACTTCTATAAATATTAGCCATTGCCTGTCAACTGTCAATTTTTTTTGTGTATTTTCCCAATCCACCATAGGCAACTTGCCCCTCATACCTTCATAGTTTCCTTTGTTCAGATTTCAGACCATAGTTTCAGAATGAACTATATCACTTTCAAACTTAAAGTAAAATTCTATCACATTATGGTCACTATTTTTCAAAGGCTCCTTTACAGCAAGATTATTAATTAGCCCTTTCTCATTACATAATACTAAATCTAAAATAGCCCAATCCTTAGTTGGTTCTTCAACTGATCCAGAAACCCATCTTGTACTCATCCAGGAATTTATCCTTCATAGCATTAGTGCTAATTAGAATTACCCAGTCTATATGTAAATTGAAGTAACCCATTATTACTGCATTACCCATGTTACGTGCACCTCCAATTTCCTGATTTATACCGTGTCCAACACTACCACTACTGTTCGGTGGCATATAAACAACTCCCACCAATGTTTGCTACCCCTTGCTGTTTCTTAGCTCCACCTAAATTGATTCTACATCCTGATCCTTTGATCTAAGATCCTCTCTCACTAATGTATTTATCTTGTCCCTTATTAAGAGCGCTACCCCACCTCCTTTTCCTTTTTGCATATCCTTGCTAAATGATGAATATCCTTGAATATTCAGTTCCCAGTCTTGGTCACTCTCTAACCATGTCTCTGTCATGGCAATTAAATCATCCCCATTTACCTCTATTTGTGCCTTCAAATCATCTACCTTGTTGTGAATGCTGCATGCATTCATATAGCGTGGCTTTAACTTTGTCTTTTTACCTTATTCTGCATTCTGATCCTATTTGATGATTGCCTTCACTTCGTGTGTCTTTGAATTTCACTTTCTACTTCCTGTTACCATTTTTGCTTCCTTACAATCTTCCCTTCCTGCCACACACAATTCAATTTTCCTTATTGCCATCTTGCTCTCTTGCCTTCTCCTCTCTCTCTAAAGTATCACATCTTCCCTCACTTGATCCCTCGCCCCCACTATTTAGTTTAAAGCCCTCTCTACTGACCTAGTCATGCCTCTCACTAGAACACTGGTCTCAGCATGGTTCAGGTGATGACCGTCTCAACGGTACAGCTCCCACTTTCCACAGTACTGGTGCCAGTGCCCCATGAATCAAAACCCAATTCTCCCACACCAATCTTTGAGCCACGCATTTAATTCTCTAATCTTATTTACCTTACTCCAAATTTGCTTGTGGCTCAGATAATAATCCAGAGATTATTACCTTTGAGGTTCTGCTTTTTAATTTAGTCCCGTGCTGCTCATATGCTCTATGCAGAACCTCTTTCCTAGTCCTATCTATGTCATTGGTACCCACGTGGATTATGACAACTGGATCCTTACCCTCCCACTGCAAATTCCTCTCCAGCCCTGAGCAGGTGCCCAAATCCTGGCACCAGGCAACACAGCTTTCTGGACTCTCGCTCTTGGCAGTAGAGAATTATGTCTATCCCCTGACTATACTCTCTCCTACTACCAATATATTCCTAGTTATTCCGCCTGCTTGAATGGCTTCCTGAACCACGATTCCATAGTCAGGTTGCTCATCCATCCTGCATCCCTCGCTGTCATCCATATAAGCTGAAAGAACTTCAAGCCTGTTGGACAATTGCAAGGGTTCAGGCTCCTCTACTTCTTCCTTTTGGATCCCCTTACCTGACTCACTCGCAGTCATGCCCTCCTGTCCCTGACCACTGACCAAATCGGAAGGCATTATCCTATGGGGTGTGCTTGCCTTCTGGAAAAAAGCATCCAGGTAACTTTCCTCCTCCCTGATGTCTGTAGCTTGGCCTCCAGCTCACTGACTCTCATCCGAAGCTCCTCGGGCCGCGGACACTTACTGCGGATGTGGTTGCTGTGGATCACACAGGTGTCCAACAACTCCCACATACTGCAACTGCAACAGATCACCTGCCCTGCCATCTTTATTGTGTTTTAATTCACTATTTGACTAATTATTTAATTATTTTAAAATAATTTTCAAATATTTTTTAAAGTAATGCCTCTACTCACCAATCATTTACATTACTAATTTAAACCTTAGTAATAGTGATAAATCTTACCACTTATATAGCTACTCGAGGGTTATTTTAAAAGAAAATTTTTTAATTTTTCTGATGGCCATGAGGAAGAGGAGGGAGATCCACTTCCTGGGGGGTGGCAGGAGGAGGCCACCTCGTAATGCAGCAGGGGCACCTCTCTGTTCAGTGTTATCCCTCACTGCCCCATCTTCATTCTCATCTCTTACCTCCTATTCCTTCCCGATGAGCTGTCTCGTTTCAGGACCTCACTGTCCTCAAGGTCCGCACCTCTCTGGAGGGCCATGTTATGCAGAGCGCAGCAGACCACTACAATGACTGAGAACCTTGCAAGGGGGTATTGGAGGGTGCCACCCGACTGGTCCAAATTCACATCCTTAGAAACTTAATGGCTTGCTCAATGGTTTGCCTGCTGAGCAGGTGGCACTGGCTGTTTTGTCTCTGTGCCTCTGTCTGGGACTCCTGTAGAGGGGTCAGAAGCCATCTCTTCAAGGGACTTCCCTTGTCCCCTTGGAGCCAGCTGTGCACCTTGGGCGATGGAGTGAAGGACTGAGGCAGCCTGGACTGATGGAGAATAAAGGAATTATGGCAGTTGCCAGGAAAGTGAATGCACACATGAAGGAAGGTCTTGTTGTGGTTGCAGACCACTTGGACATTGAGGGAGTGGAAGCCCTTCCTGTTGATGGATCTCACTGGCCGGTTACTGGGTGTCTTGATGGCCACCTTGGTACAATCAATGATGCTGACTGCGACATGCCATCAAGGTGCACAGCTGATCCCTGGAACAAGTCGGTTGTATAGAAGTTCAGGACACCTGAGGCCTTGATGATGCAGATAGGGAACTGCCATGGGGGCAGTGAGGCCTCAGGACATTGTGAATCAGAGCACACAGGACCGAGACCATCTTCCTGGATAGGCGCAGCCTCCTATGGCACTGGCGCTCTCTCATTTGCAGGTGGCTGCATCTTGGGCTGTGCACCCGATGTCTTGAATAGCACCTTCCTCCCCTTGCAGCCCCCTGCTGTGCTCCTCTGGCCTTCAACTGTCTAGGACCTTGCATCTGCTGAACCTCATCCTGGCTGCTCTGTCCAATGTCAGAGTCACCTGTTCCCATCTGACCTCCATCAGCTGGGCCTTGAATGCTCACCAGGCCTTCCTGTGCCAATCCTAGCTGCCACTGTGATTCTAGCAGGCTCACTTCCCTATCCGGTTTCATGACACTCTCCAACGTAACATTTTACTCTTCCAGCTTCAAGCATATCCACACTGAGACACATCTGAGGCAGCTTAACTTCAATTGCTGCCTCTGCTTTAAATTAATCAGCCCTTCCCATAGCCCTCATGTCCCTCCACAATGATCATGTCTTCACAACACTGTCATGTTTCCCCCATGGTGTCTTCCCCAGTCACAAACTTTAAAAATAGCTCCCTGTTGCTGACAAGCTTGTTAATGAGCTTTTTAATGACCTCAACAAACAATTAATTGGACACAGGCTCCTAATTTGTTCCCTCTCCACTGGCTGAAGTTTAAAAACAATATCATATTCTGGAGGTGGTGGGACCTAACGCTGACCTCCGAGAGTGCAATGTTCAAATCACCCTCACTGCCATCCCCGCTCTCAGCGCTGACTGAAAATCTGGCCCAATGTTCCTGCTGATGATATTTTCAGGAGAAATAGGAAGGGATAAAGAGCATGGATTGCATTGCCAGTAAAGGATTTTAGAACAACACTAGAATCTATGGCTGTTTTTGGGGTTGGAGTTAAGACAGAGTCCTTATAGATTGAACTAAGAAATATCAAAATTGTACAATTCTCATTGTGCATTGAAGGTGGAGATGAGTTACAGGTAGAGATCTGCAGACTGTTCAGAGAGACGTGTAAGAATATTGAGTGATTTTAATTATTCCTGAATAAACTGGAATAGAGGAAATGCATATGGACAAAACATGGAACATTTGTTGAAATATATCCAGGAGTGCTTCCTCAATCAATATATTTGTATTCCTTGGAAAGAAGCACTGTTTGATTTAACTCTGGAGAATGAAGTGGAGTTAATAACTGATGAGAGAGAACAATGAATAAATAGGGGACATTATAGTTAGGTTCAATGTAAGAACAGATAAGGATTAGGAAGAGTCAAAGATCAGGGTACTGGACTAGAAAGAAACACAGTTCACTGAGATAAGGAGAGATTTGGCCCACTTTGATAGTGCCATAAAATTAGCAAATGGGCCAACAGATTAGGAATGAGAAATCTGCAAATAGGAGGTGAATAGAGCAAAACATAAATATAAGGTAATAAAGAACAGAGTTCAATGGAGAGAGAGGTATAATGAAGTTAGTGCTAACAATACTAAAGCAAATCATGAGGAATATAGAAATTCTAGTGGGGAGGTGAAAAAGCGACATTAGAAGAGCTAAAAGAAGATATGAATATAAGAGCTTTTTGAAGCATATCAGTTAGAGAGTAGGACCACTCAAGGATAAAGGAGGTTTAATAGTGAAGGATGAGGATATGACAGAGTGTTAAATATTTTTCAGTTCTGATGAAAGGTCACAGACCTGAAACGTTAACTCTGTTTCTCTCTCCACAGATGCTGGCAGACCTGTTGAGTATTTCCAGCACTTTCTGTTTTTATTTCAGATTTCCAGCAACGGCAGTATTTTGCTTTTATTAAATATTTTCCATCTGGTTTTACAAATCACAAAGTGAGAATGTAGATTCACTAGAAAAGGATCTGAAATAATTGTTAAAAGGTAACTACAGGAAGGAATTGGTTCTAATTACAATTAGCAGAATTTAAGATGGATAAGCCATTGGCCAGAAAATTGAAAATTGTCAGCTTCCAACCTCATTTTCCCGCAACCCCGGACAGCCCGCTTCTACCTCCTTCCCAAAATCCATAAACAGGACTGCCTGGCAGACACATTGTTTCAGCCTGTTCCTGCCCCACTGAACTTATTTCTTCCGATCTTGACTCTATCTTTTCTCCCCTGGTCCAGTCTCTTCCCACCTACATCCATGACTCTTCTGTCGCCCTACGTAATTTTGACAATTTCCAGTTTCCTGGCCCCAACTGCTTCCTCTTCACTATGGACGTCCAATCTCTCTACACCTCCATCCCCCACCAAGACGGTTTGAGGGCTCTCCGCTTCTTCCTTGAACAAAGGTCCAACCAGTCCCCATCCACCACCACCCTCCTCCGCCTGGCTGAACTTGTTCTCACATTGAATAACTTCTCCTTCAACTCCACTCACTTCCTTCAAGTAAAAGGTGTTGCTATGGGTACCTGCATGGATCCTAGTTATGCCTGTCTTTTTGTGGGATATGTTGCATATTCCTTATTCCAGTCCTACTCAGGCCCCCTCCCCCAACTCTTTCTCCGGTACATTGATGACTGCATCGGTGCCGTTTCCTGCTCCCGCCCGGAACTGGAAAACTTTATCAACTTTGCTTCTAATTTCCACCCTTCTCTCATGTTCACATGATCCATCTCCGACACTTCCCTTCCTCGACTTTTCTGTCTCCATCTCTGGGGATAGCCTGTCTACGAATATTCATTATAAGCCCACCGATTCCTACAGCTATCTCGACTACACTTCTTCACACCCTGCCTCCTGTAAGAACTCCATTCCATTCTCCCAGTTTCTCCATCTCTGACTCATCTGCTCTGATGATGCAATCTTCCATGACAGTGCTTCTGATATGTCTTCCTTTTTCCTCAACTGAGGATTCCCCCCCACTGTGGTTGACAGGGCCTTCAACCATGTCCGGCCCATTTCCTGCACCTCTACCCTCACCCCTTCCCCTCTCTCCCAGAACCGCAAAAGGGTTCCCCTTGTCCTCACTTTCCACCTCACCAGCCTCCACATCCAAAGGATCATCCTCCACCATTTCTGCCACCTCCAGCGTGATGCCACTACCAAACGCATCTTCCCCTCCCTTGTCCTGTCAGCATTCCGAAGGGATTGTTCCCTCTGCAACACCCTGGTCCACTCCTTCATTACCCCTGCCATCTCGTCCCTCCACCACGGCACCTTCCCCTGCAATCACAGGAGGTGTAATACCTGCCCATTTACCTCCTCCCTCCTCACTATCCAAGGCCCCAAACACTCCTTTCGGGTGAAGCAGCGATTTACTTGCACTTCTTTCAATTTAGTATCCAGTATTCGCTGCTCACAATGTGGTCTCCTCTACACTGGGGAGACCAAACGCAGATTGGGTGACCACTTTGCAGAACACCTTTGCTCAGTCCGAAAGTATGACCCCGAGCTTCCGGTTGCTGGCCATTTCAACATCCCCCCCCACCCACCCCCGGCTCTCATACCCACATCTCCGTCCTGGGGTTGCTGCAGTGTTCCAGTGAACATCAACGCAAGCTCGAGGAACAGCATCTCATTTACCATTCAGGCTCGCTACAGCCTGCCGGACTGAACATTGAGTTCAATAATTATGGAGCATGACAGGCCCCCCCTTTTTATTTTTATTTTTGGTTATTTTTTTCTTTTTTCTTTTTTAATTTTTATTTTAGTTTGTTTCTACTGTGCCTACCCATTGTTTTTTTCATGTTTGTGCTTGGAGCCAGGCTATTCATTTTCCTGTCAATTAACACCCTCTCTGCACTAACGCTTTGTCTTTCACCACACCATTAACATATTGGTTGCCTTTGCTCCATGACCTGCTGGTCAGTTATTCTCTGTGGCCTTGTCCTATAGTTGACCTTCTCTTTGGTTATCTCTTGCCCCACCCCCGCTTTACTTGCTTAAAACCTATTACCTTTCTAATATTTGCCAGTTTTGTTGAAGGGTCACTGACCTAAAATGTTAACTCTGCTTCTCTCTCTACAGATGCTGCCAGAACCTGCTGAGTATTTCCAGCATTCCTTGTTTTTATTTCAGATTTCCAGCATTTGTAGTATTTTGTTTTTTATTAAGAAGCTAAATGTGCCTGGGGGCATAAAGCTGAATGTTATAGGGGAACTGACAATGACTTTAAGATACAAGAATAAAGAGATTCCCAAAATGCTGTATATTATTACGAACTAGAGATGTTCATTACTCAGCAGGAAGGCTTGCATTGGCCTACAACTGTTATGTAGGGTAGAAGAAATTAAGGGGCAAGAAAAGCAGCCAAGAGATTTTAGGGCTGAATTTCCGAAGCTATTTTGAGGATTGGGAAATTTGAAAACAGAATATCACATCACTCTGAGAAAAGAGGCAGAGCCCGTGTGTTTATTCACACCAAGAAAGGTCCCACACCCACTCCTGGAAAAGGTTAGAAGAGAAATAGAAGCAATGCAGAACTAACGAGTGACATCAGAAATAATTAAACCAACTAGATGGTGCTCTGGTATGGTTCCAGTAAATAAAACAAATAGGTCCATAAGAATTTGTGTAGACCTCACTCAACTTAACAAAGCATTGGAGAGACAACCACCCAATGGCATCCGTGGAAAAAAGTTTTGTAAAACCAGTGAAAAGCTCCATATTTACGAAATTAGATGCAAACAGTGGATTTTGGCAGTTACCTTTGGAAGAAGAGTCTAAATTGTTGACAACATTTATAACACTATTTGGAAAATTCTGTTTTAACTAGTTAGCATTCTGTTTTAACTGGTTAGATCTTTCAGAGAACGATGTCAAGGATCCTGAAAGGTTTAGAGGGGATAATCTGTCACATGGACAATGTCTTAATTCATGGAGCAAAGCAGTAATAACGCGGCACAAGGGTAAGAGCTGTATTACAAAGATTAGAAGAAGCAGGTCTCACGTTGAATGAAAAGTATGTATTTTCGCAGACAACAGTGAGGTTCCTTGGTCACATAATTGATGGATCAGGTATCAAGGCAGATCCAGAGAAGACAATGGCAATAAAAGATTTCCCAGAACCAAAAAAAATAAGATCGCAATTGTTGACAACGCGATCGGTAGGTGGCGCTGTTTCGGCACATGCGCAAATACAGCATGTGCCACGAAAACGTCACAGCTTGCGACTGTAGCAGCTGCCAGGACTAAAGATGGCGCTGCTCAAAGAATCACAGAGATGAAACCTAACAAACACGTGGCAGAATACAATGGCCGGAGTGAGAGAGTGGAGCGGGCCGGGGAGATCAGCGCGGGGGCCGGGGAGATAGCGCGGGGGCCGGGGAGAGCAGCGCGGGAAGACTAGCGGTAGCGGTGCCGGGGGGCGGGGGAGAAAGAGGGAGAGGGAGGGGGGGGGAGAAAGAGGGAGAGGGAGGGGGGGGAGAAAGAGGGAGAGGGAGAGAAAGAGGGGGAGGGGGGAGAAAGAGGGAGGGGGGGAGAAAGAGGGAGAGGGAGGGGGGGAGAAAGAGGGAGAGGGAGAGAAAGAGGGGGAGGGGGGAGAAAGAGGGAGAGGGAGGGGTAAGGAAGGGGGGAGGGGGAGAGCTGGGGGGAGAGGGAGGAAGGGGAGAGAGTGGGGGGGGAGCAGCGGAACGGAAGAGGAGTGCCTTTTTCTGTGCATGCGCCATAAACACAACAGCAAAAGACTTACTGGCCAGTCCCTGGACCCGGTGACACCAAGGTCTTCGCACGCTCGCTCCCCGCGGCTCTCTACGGCCCTCTCCATTCAGCCGTTCCCTCCAGCTGCGGATGCCCAATCCAGTTGCTTTCTCCCCTACCCAGTTGCTTTCTCTACTTCTCCACAGTACTTCAGGCATTGCAACTGTTTGGTCCCTGCATTTTGCATGCTCCCTCTCCCCACCCCTCCCCCTCTTCACCCACCCCTCCCTCTACTCCCCCCCCACCATAGTTGAATATCTGAAGTGCAGTTGCAAAGTCGGGGAAATAGCATGCAAAACAAAACCTCAACAATTCTGGGTTTAATTATTGAAAAGTTTTATTAAGTTCATTAAGTATCTGAGGAACTGTTGTGCATGGATACATGAGTGTTGTGTCCAGCATTCCCGTTAGACAGACAGGCCGAGTCTCTGCTATGCACAGCTAAAGAGGTTGTTCCTGGAGAGCCTTGTGGTGAATAAACGCTTGGCTCTCTATTCCACTACTGTATTGTCCATGTGAAGAAGGCAAAGTCACAAGAGTCTGAGCTCAGTCTATTCTTGGTGAATGTTCCCCAAGTGCATCCCAATGTGCATTCCCAATTCATCCATAAATGCAATGTTCCTTTCCACATCGTGATGAGCTCCGCAGCATGATCCAGTTGCCTTCGTTGCTTGAATGCTGACCTTAAGTCTCAAGGATTGTTTTCTCGACGGCATGTTTTACATGAAAAGAAATAAAGCAAATCAGAGTCAGAGCTTGCCTCCCTCCATCCACTTCGAGAGCCTGTGTATCCATGCACAGCAGTTCCTCGGATACTTAATGAACTTAATAAAACTTTTCAATAATTAAACCCAGAATTGTTGAGGTTTTGTTTTGCATGCTATTTCTCTGTTTGCATGCTGTTCCTCTGTAATCACAATGGCAGCAGCCATGCCTGTCGTCGTTGGTGTCTGAGATGCACGCCAGCGACAATTGGGGGCGAGCCTGTCCAAAGGCAGACCCAGATGCCTCTGCACAACAACAGCATGTTTGCAGGGCAACAAAGTCTGAATGGAGAAGATGCAGCTGCAGGTAGCCTGACCATCATGTATCTGCAGTGTGTACTGTTTGGCGCCAGAAATCACAGTCACTGTGCCTTCATCCTGCTACATGCGGTGGCCCAGACAATGGAAATGTTTTCAGAGCAACTTACAACAGGGACTGGAGAACATGCGGTGGCCCAGACAATGGAAATGTTTTCAGAGCAACTTACAAAGGCAGAGCAACTTACCTTGGAACAATCTCCTGTGTCAAATAAAAATGAAGCAAGTCTCCAAAACAAATAAATAATTCAGATAAAATGCAAGAAAATGCCCGACGAAACCTCTCCTCCTTCCACTTTCAAAAAGTCGCGCCGAAGCTTTGACGCATGCGCAGAGGCCAACCTGGCGCGTTGCCCGAGGAAGACGAAATAACGCGCTGACGTCATCTGCGCATGCGCACAACGGTCCTGGCATGTCGGACCGCAGCGCATGCGCAGAGATGAGGAGACTGTGTGCGCATGCGCGTACCGCGTCATCTGCGCATGCGCAAAGCGGTCCTGGTAAGCCAGACCGCTGCGCATGCGCAGGGGGCATGAGACCGTCTGCGCATGTGTGCACCACGGCGCATCCTGATGACGTGGGCGATGACATAGCGTTGTCATGAATTACTTTGAAAAAATAAAGGGACTACAAAGATTCATGGGAATGGTGAATCAGGTGGGAAATTCTTACCGAATTTAGCTATTATAAACAAGACTTTGTGACAACTGCTAAACAGCAGTAATATCTGATGCTCGGGAGAAAGCCAGAAAAATACTTTGAGAAAAATCAGAGATGTTAACTTCGACAGAGGTATTAGAGCAGTATGATCCAGAGCTAATGACCATAATTGCAGCGGATGCAACAGCAACAGGATTAGGTGCAGTCTTGTTTCAAGTCCAGAAGGATGGAAGACACAAATCTGTGTATTTTGCTTCTAGTTTGTTAACTGAAACCGAACAGAGCCATGCAGTCATTGAGAAGGAAGCGTTGGCAGCAACATGGGCATGCGGAAATTTTCAGACTACTTTTTGGGCCTTAAGTTTAAGATTGAAATCAACTACAAACCACTTGTGACATTGTTGAATGTGAAAGAACTAGCAAAGTTACCTCCAAGGGTACAAAGATTTCGACTAAGACTAATGAGGTATAACATGACAATTGAATATGTTTCAGGGAAACAGCAGATAACAGCATAATAATAAAAGCAAAACACTGCGGATGCTGGAAATCTGAAATAAAAACAGAAAGTGCTGGAAATACTCAGCAAGTATGGCAGCATCTGTGGAGAGAGAAACAGAGTTAACGTTTCAGGTTTGTGACCTTTCTTCAGAACTGGCAGATAAAAGCAGATGCATTATCACGAGCAACAATTGGAAGAGCTGAAGAAGATGTCTTACTTCTGGAGGAAGTAGAAGTCTTTGCTTTAACAATAACTGAGAATTTACTAGCAATAGCTCAGAAATTGAGTGAAATCAGAAGTTTGCAGAAAGCAGACGAAATTTGTGAAGGAATAAGAGAATATTGTTAAAAAGATTGGCCAGAATGTATGCCATGTAGCCCAGTTATAAGAAAATATCATGAGCAAAGGGGTCATCTAAGTATTGTTGATGATTTGCTAGTCTACGATGAAAGATTGGTCATCCCAAGAGCTTTAAGATTTGAGAAATTACACCAAGGTCATTTAGGAATCACCAAATGTACAGCAAGAGCGAGCAACTCAGTATCGTGGTCTCATATATCAAAAAAGATCGAAGAAATGATATCCAGATGCATCACATGTGCTACTACCAAACAAGAGATGAGACAGCCACTTGTGTCATCTTCGTTTCTGTCCAGATGATGGCAGCGTCTAGGAATGGATCTTTTTGAGTACAAAGGGAAGATGCTCCTTATTGTTGTTGACTATTACTCAAGATGGGTTGAACTTAAGCTACTACATGGCCAAAGTTCAGAAGTTGTGATCAAATCTTTGAGAGAAATGTTTGCTGCACATGGCATTCCAGATATTGTGATATCTGACAATGGGCTGCAATTTGCAAAACAAAAGTTTCAAAGAGTTTACTGAAATATGCAGATTTTTTCATGTCACCAGTTCACCGAGATACCATCAGGCCATTGGAGAAGCAGAGAGAGGTGTATGAACTGTGAAGATGTTATTAAAGAAAAACAAAGATTTTCAACTGGCACTGTTAAGCTAGCAATCTACATCACTCCGGAATGTATTAGCCCCATGTGAATTGTTAATGGGAAGAAGGTTAAAGACGCAACTTAATATACTCCCAAACACACTAAAGCCACGAATTAGTGCAGAAGACTTGGAAAAAGTGAGGGAGAGAGAATATAGCTAGCAGTCAATTCAAGCAGAGAATTATGACAGACACTACAGAGTGGGAAATCTGTCAGACATCCAACCTAGAAAATCAGTTTGCGGTAAAGATCAGAGTCGATATGGAGATGTGATAGAGTAATCACCACATCCACGATCATACATTGTCTAGACTGATCAGGGGATGATAAGAAGGAACAGAAGATCATTGGTACCAGCACGGCAGAAGAAACAAATGGAAGAAAGGCAAGAGAATCAGAGAGAGTTGATGAACTGGTGATGCTGCTGTCAACAGATAACCCAGAGGACAACAGAAATAGAGAACCTGAGTCATCGAATAGTTCCATTCAAATACAAGAAAGTGGGGAGGAAGAACTAGAAGACTCAAAACCTCAAACAACTTAGTAGCAGCAGAGCTGTGAAAATGCCACAGTGTTATTTAACTTGATAAATGAAGTTAGTGACTTGGGGGTGATGTAGTATAATGTGATATAGTTTGTTGATCGGTAGATTATGTAAATACACTGTAAGCATCATTACAGGATATGATGTCACAGATCATACAGAACCTCATGTAAGGAGTATTGTAATGGAAGCCATAGAAGCTAAATATTTCTAAATAAACTCCGGTTACCTTAACACACAGACCAATGTTACAATAATATTTAGTTTTAGTTTTAGAGATACAGCACTGAAACAGGCCCTTCGGCCCACCGAGTCTGTGCCGACCATCAACCACCCATTTATACTAATCCTGCACTAATCCCATATTCCTATCACATCCCCACCTGTCCCTATATATTTCCCTACCACCTACCTATACTAGGGGCAATTTATAATGGCCAATTAACCTATTAACCTGCAAGTCTTTGGCATGTGGGAGGAAACCGGAGCACCCGGAGGAAACCCACGCAGACACAGGGAGAACTTGCAAACTCCGCACAGGCAGTACCCAGAATCGAACCCGGGTCCCTGGAGCTGTGAGGCTGCGGTGCTAACCACTGCGCTACTGGGCGGCACAGTGGCGCAGTGGTTAGCACCGCAGCCTCACAGCTCCAGGGACCCGGGTTCGATTCTGGGTACTGCCTGTGCGGAGTTTGCAAGTTCTCCCTGTGTCTGCGTGGGTTTCCTCCGGGTGCTCCGGTTTCCTCCCACATGCCAAAGACTTGCAGGTTGATAGGTTAATTGGCCATTATAAATTGCCCCTAGTATAGATAGGTGGTAGGGAAATATATAGGGACAGGTAAAAAAAAAGGTGGGGATGTGGTAGGAATATGGGATTAGTATAAATGGGTGGCTGATGGTCGGCACAGACTCGGTGGGCCGAAGGGCCTGTTTCAGTGCTGCATCTCTAAACTAAACTAAACTAAACAAATATTTAAATGAGGCTATATGTCTCAGATTTTAGCAGCTACTTGAATTTAATGGCTGTGGGCCAAGCTTTGCAGGGCTCAGGAAACCCAGTAGCTAAAGGGAGGTGAGAATGGCCGAATCCAGCAGTTAAGTGTTTTTCCAGCACAGCTTGTGGGCCATGAAGAGCAGGACTGGGTCCTCCCAACAACCCCACCCCCAAGCTAACCTGCCGCAATCTCCCTGCATCTCTGCAATTGACTGACTCTTCCTCATGATCTGATGTCTCCCTCCTGTAATCTCCAGGTCCTCCCCAATATCCAATGTCTCACCCTCTCGATCTCCCACCCTCCCTGTGATCTCCTAACCCCCTCATCTGCCCCTCCGTGTCTCCCTGCTGAGATCAACCCCTGCCCCCTCTGAAAACTTTCCACCTCCTTCACCCTAAACAGATAGTCTCTCCATTCCTCCCTCATCTCCGGTCCCCAGCTGTAGCCTTGCATAATAGTCTTCCTGCCCAGTAGCCGGACAACCTGCCTGTCAATCTGGCTGGTTGCCGTGTGGGAAACTGAGTAAAAAAATTCAAATGAGGCTGTTAAATTCAGCAGAACCTCCACCTTTCCCATATTTACATGTTTCCCAGCTGCTGACAGTTGCCCCCACACACTCCCAACCTTCTTGTAAGTATCAGGGCCCATCTCTCAGAATAAGGGGAATACCTTTGAACTGCAGTGGGCTAAAGGGGGAAAGAGTGCCTCTGTGCAGAGAAGAGTGACTGTTAAACAATGGACTGCTGAAATAAAAACAGAAAATGCTGGAAACCATCAACAATAACCAACCTGTGGAGGGAGAAACAGAGTCAAATGGTCTGTGGATATATACAAATGCCACTTGGTTTTTGTACATGACTTTTAATCTTAACAATAAATTTTCACTGTGTTTAAAATTAACCAGGAAGTAAAGAATAAAAATTTTCTGGGAGTATGCCCCTAGACACCCAAGGACACCAAGGACACAGCGGTGGAAGGAGAGTGGGAACTATGTAAAGTGTGTGTACTATTTTAAATTTGCTGCCTATGGCCCTTGTTATGGATTCTGGAGACTGCCTGGCTACTTTCAGCTTTTGCTCAATTTTTTATCTGTGAAAACTGATGTTAAATTACTTTTTCACACCTGACATTGCCTGATCCTCTAGCACTTTGCTCAATTTATCCTCTATCCAGTCTTTAGCACACTGCTACTTCGATAGGTTAAAAAAGTCTTCCGATCCTTGCTGTTATCTACAATCCACTTTTCTATTTTCCTCTTATCTCCCAATACTCATTTTAGTCTCCTCAACAAGTATGGTTCAGTTGGTGTAACCATTTTTCTGAAATAAAGGTATTTAACGCTAGCTCCTTTTTCATAACCTGCCTCGAAAGAGGAGCATACAAATGAAACCCTCTAAAGATAAAGCTGTTTTTAATGGAGGACTTAGAACTTCAGCAACCACAAACAAAATGTCAGTGCTAGCAAGGAAGATCAGGGCCAACCCCAACCAGGTATTTTTCACCTCAAACGTTCCTCTGCTCACACACAAATAAAGCCCAGAAATGTTTGTGGGAGAATTTTTGTGGGGCCAGGAGCAGTAGGCTGTTCCTTCTAGCTCAACAAACATACTGTGGCCCACTACTGGCCTGTGCTCAAACCCCTCTGGGATCGGCTCTCCTCCCTGTAAGTCCAACCTTCTGGCCAGCTCAGCTGGGGAACCAGGCGATTTCCCACCCTCCCTCAACAAACAGTAATTAGCATCAGAGTTAAATGTCACACTAATAAAAACATGGTCCAGTAAATGTGCAGTACTATTACCTCACCTGACCCATTCCCTTCTTAAACATTGCTCCATAAAATTTTGTAGCAAGAAAAATTGCTTCTAAGGGTCTTCGATTGTGGGGGCAGGGGTGGTGTTGGATCTCCAAGTCAGAAATTTAATTCAGATGAGCTTTCAACATAGTTTCCTTTCAATTACTATAATGTATGGAGCTCATACTTTTGCTATGTCTGTAATTTTTAACATTATATACAGTATGGCACTTAGCCAATATCTGCATCTCTGTATAAATGTGGTGATAATGCGGAAATTATTTGAAGTCAGCCCATTTCTACATGTCATTTCTCTGATCAAATTGCTTCCAAATGCCCAAACCCTGGCTGAACAAGGTTCAGCCAAATGTCAGTGGACTGAAGATATGTGACAATATGCTAAAGAAATGTTGGAGGTAGTTTGTTGGCCGTTTGATGGTCGTTTGCTTTTCCCAGTGGTCTTCCAAACACATTTCCATGTGTCATGACAGAAGTGATTAACAAGCCATCTGCAAACCCATCAGGATGTTAGCAGAGTGGCACCCACATGGACAAAATAAACTGGTACACAGGGTTTTAGAAATGGCTTGACAGTTGCACGTACATGTTTACAAGAGTTTTTTGTATCAACCCTAATATACTACCTTAGCAGATTATAAAAGAGCTATATTTACAACGTAAAGGGTCTCTACCCCTATCTCAGCTCTCTGATGACCTTTGACTTGTTAGGTATAAACAGATGATTCGCCCCTTACAAGGCATGTCGGAACCTCACAGAAATGGCAGAGCCCCTGCCACTTTTGCCAACAGACCAACGGGATCCCTGGGGATTCTCCAGGCCTTATACCCCTCACAAGTACTACTTTTGTTTTAAATAAAACCTTTTATTCAAACGCCAGTATATTACAATGTTTCTAACATCAACCCCCACTCCCCCATCAAAATAACCAATTAATTGACCTCCTCACATTAAAATAAACTTTCCTTCAACTGTATACTATTCTGATCAGCAATAAAATCCAACATGGATAAAGGTCCACCAAATGGAATCAATGAGGTAATTAAATAAATGCATAAAATGGCACTTTGATTTAAAATTAAAATTCCTGCATGATATCCTCACTGATCTGTGTAATCCACTACTCTGGCAAAGCTGTCCTAACCTTAGCGGACAAAACAACTTAGGCATTCGCCTTTAACTCAGGTTATTCCAACAACAAGAAAAATGATACTATATTAGGGAAATCATAAGTACGATGCAGCATAAATTCAACAGTGCCGTCATGGTGCCTGCTGGCTCCCATCTCCCACCTCTTCCATCACCCTTCTATTATTGAAAACAGCTGTTCTCACTAAACTCCTATTCCTATCTTGCTGCCTCCTCCTTTTAAATACTGGCTTTAGCAACCCCGGGCAATTTTGATCTTTTCTCTATGTTTCTTTATAAACCCCTCTGAAATGGTCTTATTTTCATCCAGTTATTCAACTTTCGCATGTTCATGTTCTCCATAATCAGAGGGGCTAATTTTCCTGTGCCTTGTATCTTGGGAACACTAATTCCCAAGATGCAAAGTAAAAGACAAATGCTGTTTCCCTGAGATTTCCAGTGGCTCCCCCAAGGATGCCTATTTTGAGGGGCACACAGAAGAAGGGGGCCTCAGGCCTCTCTATTCAGAAATGGGCCAGCAGTAAAGATACTGAACCCAAAGTAAGTCCCTTTGTTTTCCAAGGATGAAGTTCTGCACTTGAGGCCTTCTCGCTGTTGGTTTTGGACAACAGCCAGAAAATCCTGATGTTAACAGCCATTTCTGCTGATTTTCTCCACCCCACTGGCTTCTAGGAGCTAAGTCCAACTGCGGGAAGGCCTTCACCATAAGCACACCTAGCCCATGTAAATTACCTGAACCTGGAAATACTTGTGGGTTCTGGTGGTTACAGGCAGAATGCACTTTGGGTGTGCTCAGATGAGCTGGTATCCAGACAGAGGCACACAGGAAATTTGGTCCCATTTATCAACAGCTTCCTTAAGGTCAGCCAGATTGGCATTAACATTTCATGTATTCATCTTCACTGTACTGGATTTTCATCTTGATTTTTCTCATGAAATATCCTCTCGAAATATTTTACAACTTATAGTCATCATTTCTAACTCCAGTGGTACAATGTTTTTTAAAAGCAAAATACTGTGGATGCTGGAAATCTGAAATAAAAACAAGAAATGCTGGAAATACTCAGCAAGTCTGGCAGCATCTGTGCAGAGACAAGCAGAGTTAACGTTTCAGGTCAGAGACCCTTCCTCAGAACTGACAAATATTAGAAATGTAAAAGGTTTTAAGCAAGTAAAGCGATGGTGGGGCAAGAGATAACAAAGGTGAAGGTGTTGATAGGACCGGGTCACAGAGAATAACTGACCAGAAAGTCATGAAACAAAGGCCAACGGTATGTTAATGTTGTGCTGAAAGACAGAGCGTTAGTACAGAGAGGGTGTGAATGACTGTAAAGCACAGAGCACTCCAAGCACAAACATAAAAAAACACATTAAAAAAAACAAAACAGTGAGTAAACACAGTGGAAACAAACTAAACAAACTGAAAAACCTAAAATAAAATTACCAAATAAAAAAGGGAAAAGAAAAAAAGAAAAAATAACTAAGCATAAAAAGGGGGACTCGTCATGCTCTGAAATTATTGAACTCAATGTTCAGTCCGGCAGGCTGTAGTGTGCCTAATTGGTAAATGAGGTGCTGTTCCTCGAGCTTGCGTTGATGTTCACTGGAACACTGAAACAATCCCAGGACAGAGATGTGAGCATGAGAGGGGGGGTGTGTTGAAATGGCCAGCAACTGGAAGCTCAGGGTCATGCTTACGGACTGAGCGGAGGTGTTCCGCAAAGCAGTCACCCAATCTGCGTTTGGTCTCCCCAATGTAGAGGTGGTCTCCCTTGTCCTATCAACACCTTCTCCTTTGTTATCTCTTGCCCCACCCCCGCTTTACTTGCTTAAAACCTTTCACATTTCTAATATCTGCTAGTTCTGAAGAATGGTCTATGACCTGAAACGTTAACTCTGCTTCTCTCTGCACAGATGCTGCCAGACCTGCTAAGTATTTCCAGCATTTCTTGTTTTTAGTACAATGTTTTTTCTTGCCCTTGTAATATTTCTTCTGACACTTGTAATGCCTGCTTCATGCTGTCTTCTTCCCTAATGCACTCACAATGGTCAGGGCCATTTCTGAAGGTACCACAGCCGCAGTCCTACAATTAGGAGGAAGATAGCTCGATTCCTCATTATGTTAGGAAGATAACACAGGGCAATCATTGGATACATGGGCACTGAATATTCTCCATTGTTTGAAAATTCATGCTGTTTGGCAATGATCTAAACCCTTCTGGAAATTGAACATTTATAAATCGGGTTTTATCTACCACCTTCCTTTCTGGATTGCACCTTCTTTGAAACAAAGAGTATGTTTTTATCCCCCACTACTCCAACAATTAGATAGTAATCTCAACTTCAATATAAGCAGGTAGATTAAAGATAGCTATAACCACATCTGAGTACAATAGGGATACTTATCATTAATTTCTGGCCCCAAGAACAATTGGTCGATATCTAATCGACCAGACATTGTTATTTCATTCTAATGTTTAATTTTGGTTTATAGACAAAGTAGCCCCCTCTCCATAGATCCTGTGCACAGTCTAAATTACATCAATGGTCTTCAGTTACTTAATATCTTCCACATGGACCATCATGATGTTTTCTTTCTCCTCCTTTTATCACAGCCTTCAATCTTTTGGCTCCTTCTCTCATTCTTAGAAAATGCTTTCCCTCGAAGCAACTCCTGCTGCAACAATCAGGAGAACGGTCTAAATGTCCACTATCCATTTGGAAAACCTAAACCTTTGCTCCAAACAGCTCCAAGACACTTCCAATCAGCTGACCCATTTTTAATTGTTAACTACTTTCTTACCTACTTCCATTTTCTCCTTTGAATTCCTGGGGTTTTTGATTTAATTGAAAGACTTTCATGTAAAACTTTGTTCAAAGCTTTATTATCCACAAATCTGCAGCATCTTCAAAGAGGTTATCAGGCTTGTCTGCCTCGTATAATTTGTATTGGCTGTTTCTTATTAATTTATCACTGTACCAAGTACTCCTCCAGCTTACCCTTCAGAATAGATTCAGCTATTAGAATTAGAATTAGAATTAGAACATTACAGCGCAGTACAGGTCCTTCGGCCCTCGACGTTGCGCCAACCTGTGAAACCATCTGACCTACACTATTCCATTTTCATCCATATGTCTATCCAATGACCACTTAAATGCCCTTAAAGTTGGCGAGTCTACTACTGTTGCAGGCAGGGCGTTCCACGCCCCTACTACTCTCTGAGTAAAGAAACTACCTCTCACATCTGTCCTATATCTATCACCCCTCAACTTAAAGCTATGTCCCCTCCTGTTTGCCATCACCATCCGAGGAAAAAGAGATTTGCTGCTGGTTGTTGGTCTGGAGCTTTGGTCCTGATTCCCTGCACACCAGCACACACAACATTCTAAGACTTGCTTCACCTGATGAATGGCCTCTGACTCACTTCAGACCTTCCATGGTGCTTTCTGTAACTTTTTGGCATTGCCTGGGATATACTTTACAACTCCTTTGAAGGAACCAAATATGCATCACTCTTGATTGCATTAACCATCCACACAATGACAAACCCAAAGAATGTTTGTTGATCAGGATAACCTGTTGTACTCTTTAAAGTTCCCATCTATGGTGCAGGATACCAACATCTATACAGGTAAATATCAAGGATGCTCAGGACAGAGCAACACTTCATCACTTTGCACTTAACAAACATTAGGACATAGAAACTACTTTTTGTTCCTTTGCGGCAGTTTGCATTGATGTGCATCATCCAGAGTGGGCCATTTCTTTAATGAAATTTGCTTTTAACCTTTTATATACTGTAACTGGAAGGAAAGAAGTATATAATATAATACATCACAGATAAAAATGTCACAACTAGGAAGTTGGACCTCCAGCTCCTTACCAAATCACAACTTGTCTCTCAAAGTTACATCTGCTAGCTTTTAGTGTGGGAAGGCCAATTATATTAGTGCCTTAGGGAACAGTATTGGTGGTGCACTACTCAGGCTCTGAATCTCAGCGAAAGATGATACAAAGAACAAAGAACAGTATAGCACAGGAACAGGCCATTCGGCCCTCCAAGCTTGCGCCAATCTTGATGCCTGTCTAAACTAAAACCCTCTGCACTTCCGGGGTCCATATCCCTCTATTCCCTTCCTATTCATGTATTTGTCAAGATGCCTCTTAAATGTCGCTATCGTACCTGCTTCCACCACCTCCCCCGACAGCAAGTTCCAGGCACTCACCACCCTCTGTGTAAAAAAAACTTGCCTCGCACATCCCCTCTAAACTTTGCCCCTCGCACCTTAAACCTACATCTCCTCGTAACTGGCTCTTCCACTCTAGCAAATAGGGCAGCACAGTGGCGCAGTGGTTAGCACTGCAGCCTCACAGCTCCAGGGACCCGGGTTCGATTCTGGGTACTGCCTGTGCGGCGTTTGCAAGTTCTCCCTGTGACCGCGTGGGTTTTCGCCGAGTGCTCCGGTTTCCTCCCACAGCCAAAGACCTGCAGGTTGACAGGCAAACTGGCCACTGCAAATTGCCCCCAAACCCCCCACCCGTGTAGGCAGGTGGTAGGGAATATGGGTGGTTGTTGGTCGGCACAGACTCAGTGGGCCGAAGGGCCTGTTCCAGTGCTGTATCTCTAAATAAATAAAAAGTTTCTGACTATCCACTCTGTCCATGCCACTCATAACTTTGTAAACCTCTATCATGTCGATTCTGGTCGGCACACTACCAGAAGGATGTGGAGGCTTTGGAGAGGGTACAGAAGAGGTTTACCAGGATGTTGCCTGGTCTGAAGGGTATTAGCTATGAGGAGAGGTTGGATAAACTCAGATTGTTTTCACTGGAACGACGGAGGTGGAGGGGCAAGAGGAAATTTGAAACAATAGAGATTTGTAAAGTCAGGAGCCATTACAAATTGCTGATATGCTTCTAAGGTTGAGAACAACAGAATCATATGGTTCTAAGTGATGGAGTTGCAGTTAAGCAGAGTGCGAAAGGTATTCAAAAGAAGGTGAGAATAATAAAGAAGAAAGAAAATCTAGACAAGTAAACAAACACAAAGCCAATCTAAGAGAAAAAAATAAAGATTACAATTAAGTGTTTATATTTGGGTATGACAAGTAGTCAGAATAAGATTGAGTTACTTAGCTATTTCGCGAGAAGTTATGTTTTGAGATCACAGAAGTTCACTCCAGAACACATTCCAACTGCAGTGGTGTAGGGTGATGTGGAACAATAGAAAATATAAGAGGAACTGTCATACGTTGTGTCTGAACAACTTTATTGAATTTTTTGAAGAGATAACAAGGAGGGTCAATGAGGGTCGTGCATTTGATGTAGTTTATATGGATTTTAGCAAGGCTTTTGATAAGGTCCCACATGGCAGATTGATCACAAAAGTAAAAGCCTGTGGATCCAAGGCAAAGTGGCAAGTTGGATCCAAAATTGACTCAGAGGCAGGAAACAAAGAGTAATGGTAGATGGGTGTTTTTGTGACTGGAAGGCCGTTTCCAGTGGGTTCCGCAGGTCTCAGTACTAGGTTTTGCGTTTTGTGGTGTATATCAATGATTTGGACTTAAATGTAGAGAGTATGATTAAGAAGTTTGCAGATGATACAAAAATTGGCCGTGTGATTGATAATGAAGAAGAAAGCTGTCTACTGCAGGAAGATATCAATGGACTAACTAGTCAGGAGGGCAGAACAACGACAAATGGAGTTCAATCCAGAAACGTGTGAGGTAATGCATTTGGGGAAGGCTAACAAGTCAGGGAATACACAATAAATGGTAGGATACTGAGAAGTGTAGAGGAACAGAGGGACCTTGGAGAGCATGTCAACAGATTGCTGGAGGTGACTGGACAGGTAGATAATGTGGTCAAGAAGGCATACAGGATATTTGCCTTTATTAGCTGAGGCATAATAGAGTCAAACTCACAACCTTCAGCGAGTTTTCGCAGCATTGTACAATACTGATCATATATTTCACCAGCATTCTGCATTGCCCTATTGAATTTAGCACCTAGCTCTTCCTCAGCACCACCTCTCTCGACTTATTAAACTGCTTATCCAATATCTAGTACTGGATAAGCAGAGGTTTGTTCCAATTAACCAAACCATTGTTTTCAATCCAAACTCTGTTCCCTAGCTACTGACGCCATCCCTCTCCCTGCCAAGTGTCTGAGATTAAACCAGACTGTTCTTACACTTGGTGTCACATTTGACCCTGAGATGAGCTTTTAACTATATATTTGCGCCATCGCTAAGACCACCTATTTCCACCTCCATACTATTGCCCAACTTTGCCCCTGTCTCAGCTCATCTGCTGCTGAAACTCTCATTCATGCCTTCGTTACCTCTAGACTTGACTGTTCCAATGCACTCCTGACTGGCCTCCCACATTCTACCCTCCGTAAGCTTGAGGTCATCCAAAGCTCGACTACTTGTGTCTTAACTCACACCGAGTCCCGTTCACCTATCACTCCTGTGCTCGTTGGCCTGCATTGGCTCCCTCCATGCCCTTGCCCCTCCCTCCCTCTGTAATCTCCTCCAGCCCCACAACCATCGGAGATATATATGCTCTTCTAATTCTGGCCTCGAGCATCTCCAATTTGAATCGCTTCACCATATGGCCACGCCTTCAGTTGCCTAGGCCCTAAGCTCTGGATTTCCCTCTCTACACCTCTCCGCCTCTCTACCTCACTTTCCTCCTTTCAGACACTCCTTAAAACCTATCTCTTTGATCAAGCTTTTGGTCATTCGACCTAATATCTCCTTATGTAGCTCGGTGTCATATTTTGTTTTATAATGTTCCTGTGAAGCATTTTGGAAAGTTTTATTGCATTGAAGGTGCAATATAAATATAAGTTGTTGTTGTAGTTAAATTTATATCTCTCAAAATGAAAATTCTTGCGTGGTTGGCAGTACTGAAAGAACGTTGTCAACAATGGCTCTATCTTGTTGCTGTCTCCATACACTGTCCAGTCCACTCATGTGCAGTAGACTTCACATGTCTCTTCCCCAGTTATTGTTATTAAGTGGACCGGATTTGTTGACAACGCGAACGGTAGGTGGCGCTGTTTTGGCACATGCGCAAATACAGCATGTGCCACTAAAACGTCACAGATTGCGACTGTAGCAGCTGCCAGGACTAAAGATGGCGCTGCTCAAAGAATCACACAGAGGAAACCTATCGAACACGTGGCAGTATACAATGGCCGGAGTGAGAGAGCAGCGCGGGGGCCGGGGAGAGCAGCGTTGACGGTGACGGCAGGCGGGGGGCGGGAAAGAGCGGGGGGGGGAAGAGCGGAAGGGGGGGGAAGAGCGGGAGGGGGGGAAAGAGAGGGGGGGAAGAGAGGGGGGGGAAGAGAGCGAGGGAGGGGGAAGAGAGGGAGGGAGGGGGAAAGAGAGGGAGGGAGGGGGAAAGAGAGGGAGGGGGAAAAAGAGAGGGGGGAAAGAGAGGGGGGGAAAGAGAGGGAGGGGGAAAGAGAGGGAGGGGGAAAGAGAGGTGGGGAAGAGAGGGGGGAAAGAGAGGGAGGGGGAGAGGGAGGGGGAGGTGGGAGAGGGAGTGGGAGGGGGGAAGAGATGGAGGGGGAGGGGGGTAGAGGGTGGTGGAGGGGGGAGGGGGGAAAAGGGAGGGGGGAGGGGGGAAGGGCGGGGGTGGGGGAGAGTGGTGGGGGGGCGAACAGCGGAGCATGCGCCAGAAACACAACAGCAAAAGACTTACCGGCCAGTCCCAGGACCCGGCGACACCAAGGTCTTCGCACACTCGCTCCCTGCAGCTCTCTACAGCCTCTCGCTTCCGGCCCTCTCCATTCAGCTGTTCCCTCCAGCTGCGGATGCCCAATCCAGTTACTTCTTCCCTACTTCTCCACAGTACTTCAGGCATTGCAACTGTCTGGTCCCTGCATTTTGCATGCTCCCTCTCCCCACCCCTCCCCCCTCTCCATCTTCACCTCCCCCTCTTCACCCACCCCTCCCTCCCCCTCTTCACCCACCCCTCCTTCCCCCTCCTCTATCCCCCGCTTCACCCACCCCTCTATCCCCCTCTTCACCCACCCCTCCTCTACTCCCCTACCTCCACCCCTCCACCACAGTTGAATATCTGAAGTGCAGTTGCAAAGTCGGGGAAATAGCATGCAAAACAAAGCCTCAACAATTCTGGGGTTAATTATTGAGAAGTTTTATTAAGTTCATAAAAGAATGACTAGAGTTAGATTAGGGCCAATCAAGGATAGTAGTGGGAAGTTGTGTGTGGAATCAGAGGAGATAGCGGAAGCGTTAAATGAATATTTTTCGTCAGTATTTACAGTAGAGAAAGAAAATGTTGTCGAGGAGAATACTGAGATTCAGACTACTAGGCTAGAGGTGTTAGCAATTTTGGAAAGTGTGAAAATAGATAAGTCCCCTGGGCCAGATGGGATTTATCCTAGGATTCTCTGGGAAGCCAGGGAGGAGATTGCAGAGCCTTTGTCCTTGATCTTTATGTCGTCATTGTCGACAGGAATAGAGCCGGAAGACTGGAGGATAGCAAATGTTGTCCCCTTGTTCAAGAAGGGGAGTAGAGACAGCCCTGGTAATTATAGACCTGTGAGCCTTACTTCAGTTGTGGGTAAAATGTTGGAAAAGGTTATAAGAGACAGGATTTATAATCATCTTGAAAAGAATAAGTTCATTAGCGATAGTCAGCACGGTTTTGTGAAGGGTAGGTCGTGCCTCACAAACCTTATTGAGTTTTTTGACAAGGTGACCAAACAGGTGGATGAGGGTAAAGCCGTGGATGTGGTCTATATGGATTTCAGTAAGGCGTTTGATAAAGTTCCCCACGGTAGGCTATTGCAGAAAATACGGAAGTATGGGGTTGAAGGTGATTTAGAGCTTTGGATCAGAAATTGGCTAGCTGAAAGAAGACAGAGGGTGGTGGTTGATGGCAAATGTTCATCCTGGAGTTTAGTTACTAGTGGTATACCGCAAGGATCTGTTTTGGGGCCACTGCTGTTTGTCATTTTTATAAATGACCTGGAAGAGGGTGTAGGTGGGTTAGTAAATTTGCGGATGACACAAAGGTCGGTGGAGTTGTGGATAGTGCTGAAGGACTTTGTAGGGTCCAGAGGGACATAGATAGGCTGCAGAGCTGGGCTGAGAGATGGCAAATGGAGTTTAATGCGGAAAAGTGTGAGGTGATTCACTTTGGAAGGAGTAACAGGAATGCAGAGTACTGGGCTAATGGGAAGATTCTTGGTAGTATAGATGAACAGAGAGGTCTTGGTGTCCAGGTACATAAATCCCTGAAAGTTGCTACCCAGGTTAATAGGGCTGTTAAGAAGGCATATGGTGTGTTAGCTTTTATTAGTAGGGGGATCGAGTTTCGGAGCCACAAGGTCATGCTGCAGCTGTACAAAACTCTGGTGAGACTGCACCTGGAGTATTGTGTGCAGTTCTGGTCACCGCATTATAGGAAGGATGTGGAAGCTTTGGAAAGGGTGCAGAGGAGATTTACTAGGATGTTGCCTGGTATGGAGGGAAGGTCTTACGAGGAAAGGCTGAGGGACGTGAGGTTGTTTTCGTTGGAGAGAAGGAGGAGGAGAGGTGACTTAATAGAGACATATAAGATAATCAGAGGGTTAGATAGGGTGGATAGTGAGAGTCTTTTTCCTCGGATGGTGATGGCAAACACGAGGGGACATAGCTTTAAGTTGAGGGGTGATAGATATAGGACAGATGTTAGAGGTAGTTTCTTTACTCAGAGAGTAGTAGGGGCGTGGAACGCCCTGCCTGCAACAGTAGTAGACTCGCCAACTTTAAGGGCATTTAAATGGTCATTGGATAGATATATGGATGAAAATAGAATAGTGTAGGTCAGATGGTTTCACAGGTCGGCGCAACATCGAGGGCTGAAGGGCCTGTACTGCGCTGTAATGTTCTAATTCTAATTCTAATTCATTAAGCATCCGAGGCACTGCTGTGCATGGATACATGAGTGTTGTGTTTCCAGCATTCCCGTTAGACAGACAGGCTGAGTCTCTGCTATGCACAGCTAAAGAGATTGTTCCTGGAGAGCCTTGTGGTGAATGAACGCTTGGCTCTCTATTCCACTACTGTATTGTCTATGTGACGAAGGCAAAGTCACAAGAGTCTGAGCTCAGTCTATTCTTGGTGAATGTTCCCCAAACGCATCCCAATGTGCATTCCCAATTCATCCATAAATGCAATGTTCCTTTCCACATCATGACGAGCTCCGCAGCATGATCCAGTTGCCTTCGTTGCTTGAATGCTGACCTTAAGTCTCAAGGATTTTCTCGACGGCATGTTTTACATGAAAAGAAATAAAGCAGATCAGAGTCAGAGCTTGCCTCCCTCCATCCACTGAAATTACTGTTGTGCACACCTTTTTAAGTTCTGCAGTGAAGGCACCAATTGATAACGTCGCCAATGAAGCACTTATTACCCACCTCAGATGCAGGAATCAGCACATCCTTGCGTCCTCTCCTGCACTGCCTCCTTTGCTTGAATGCCATCCTTAAGTGTCAAGGATTGTTTTCTCAAGGGCACGTTTTACATGAAAGGAAATAAGGAAAGAACATCAGTGTCAGAGCTTCCCTCCCTCCAATGAAATTACTGTTGAGCATGCTTTGATTTCTGCGGTAAAGGCATGTACTGATAACACCGCCAATGAATCACTTAGTACCCACCTCAGCTGTAGGAGTCAGGATGATGTTACTGCCCCTATCTCGTGATGGTTCAATGCTGCTTTCAGGGAAAACATGAATGATGTGAGGGTGCTGGAAAAAGAAGCACATTTCTTTTGGACTATGAACATAAAGCAGGCCATTTAGCCCAGCAATTCCCTGCTAGTGGTTATGTTACTCGTGCGTCTTCCCATCCATTCCCATTTAATCCTGCCTACTACTATCAGCATCACCTTCCATTTCTTTCACTCTTACCTACCTTTGCCTTAAAGCAACACTGAGGATGGAGAACGGTGTGGCTGCACTCCCACCTCACAAGTTGTGTACGCAGCAAGAGCATTCACATTTGTGCTACCACTGGACACGGCATGCTTGTTTCTTTCAGTGCTCAGTCTCTTCTTGCTGAATGTTCCCCAAGTGCTTGACCCCTTTGGACACCCTCTCTGCTTGATAGGCTGCAGCTGGCAATTGCGGAGTCTCACAAGGCTCTGCATGGTTGTTTCAAAGGCGGATGGGGAAGCAGGTGGCTGTGAGTCCATGTGCACTGCTATGATGGGTGTAGGAACAGGTAACTGTGTGTCCATGTGCACTGCTCTGATGGGTGCAGGAACAGGTGACTGTGTAACTGAGCAGCAAGGAGAGGGTACCGCAGGTCGGGGAAGTGGAGCTTTGAACAGGCAGGCATATGTATGGTCCATCAGATCATTAGGCCAGGGAGTGAGACGCTCAGGATCCATGGACTGTGGCACGTGACTGATGTCCAGCGCGTGGCCACCTCCATCCGAAGGTGCTTCTGGGCAATTGTTGGGCATAGTAATGCACTCCATTAAAACGTTCCAAAAACGAAAGTGACCATTAAGACGGTAGGTTGCAGCACATGTACTGCCTGCACACAGCAACTCACAACAGGGCCTGGAGAACATGCGGTGTCCCAGACAATGGAAATGTTTTCAAAGAAATTTACAAAGGCAGAGCAACTTACCTTGGAACAATCTCCTGTGTCTAATAAAAATGAAGCAAGTCTCCAAAACGAATAAATAATTCAGATAAAATGCGAGAAAATGCCCGACGAAACCTCTCCTCCTTCCACTTTCGAAAAGTCGCGCCGAAGCTTTGACGCATGCGTGAATATCCGAAGATTGACGCATGCGCAGAAGCCAACCTGGCGCGTTGCCCGAGGAAGAAGACGTAACGCGATGACGTCCTCTGCGCATGCGCAAAACGGTCCTGGCAGCCCGGACCGCAGCGCATGCGCAGAGGGCAGGAGACCGTCTGCGCATGTGCGCACCGCGGCGCATCCTGATGATGTCGGCGGTGACGAAGCGTTGTCATGAATCACAGTGTATTAAGTGTCACTATCTGCACTTGTTGCAGCTTCTGTTAAAGCTTCATCGCACAGGGGTTGTGTTTTCAGGCTCGGGCAAATCTTTTCCATTTCTATGCTGCATTTATATCATGGATTTCAAGAGCCTGAAGTCATGGTAGAGTACCTTCTGACATTGTTATGCAGATGCTTTCGTTTTTGCATAACTTTAAAAACTGTGCCAGCCACTCAGATGCCCATCAAAATAATGAAAGTCATTTAAAATAATAATTACTATCACTGGTGCCGCCATGTGTCGAGACCGGTTAAGATAGTATGCATAGTCATGAATTGTTCTAAAGTGTATCACCATTTTATTCAAGCATATAAAAAAAACAAGTTGACTTACAGCAGTTTCAGGACCTGCACAGGTCTGGTTGCTTACTGAATCAGACACAGAAGAGAGATCGAGAACAAAAGAATCACTTGACTCATTACTTGACAAGTCACATGCACCAGGATTTTCCGTGAATTGGCGAGGAAGGGAAGGCGAGACTGGAAGCAGGGCGGAATCTTGCAACGGCTGGCCAATTAATGGCTCGCAGGCAGGGTGGCCGACCATTCACTGGCTGGAGGTGGGACTGAGGCGAGAGCCGCATTGTCAGCTGAAATGGTTGGATGTGCCTGCACCACCTTCAAAGGGCCGCCAATGCCAGAACGCTGCTTCAGGCCTTCTTGTCCACCTGCTTCTGCCCTGTTCCACAGCTGTTTCAGGCCTACATATCCACCTGCTTCTGCCTGGCCTCAGACCTTCCCCCGCAAACCCTCCAGCCAGCAGTGCAGCCCTGCCATTGGGAAAAGGCCAAGAGGTCAGCGAGGCAGGCGTGGTGAAAACCTAAGGAAAGAGGCACTTGTCAGCAGCAGTTCAGTGACAACTCCCTGCATGTTCTCTTCCAGGCAACTTGGGCAAGGGACAGAAGAGGGAAAGCTCCCTGCTTCACCAAGCAAGCCTGGACAGAGATGGTGGAGGAGGTCAGCAGCCATGGGGTCGTACTGAGAACCTGGCTGCAGTGCCTCAAGCATGTCAATGACCTATTCTGCTCTGCAAGGGTGAGTACCACACCTCAATTCCCTTACTGGGTAAGTGTGAGGGTGCGGCTGCTGGGAACAGAGAGCTCACCTTGCCGGTGGCATTGGGATGAGGCTGCAGCATTTCCTGTGAAAGGAATGGATGCAACTATGTCAATCATAAGGTCAGAAGTGGGGATATTCGCTGATGATTGCACAATGTTCAGCACGATTCATGACTCCTCAGATACTGAAGCAGTCCGTGCAGAAATGCAGCAAGACCTGGACAATATCCAGCTTTGGGTCTATAAGTGGCAAGTAACATTCACGCTACACAAGTGTCAGGCAATGACCATCTCTAACAAGAGAGAATCTAACCATCTCCCTTTGACATTTGATGGCATTACCATCGCTGAATCTCCCACTATCAACATCCTCCTCTAACCAAAAAAAAAGGACTCTGGTGTGTTGATAAGGTAAGCTTTTTTATTTCTTCTGTATCGTGTGATTGGTTAATAATTTACTTTTTTTTTTACTTTCTTTTTTTGATTTATATATTAATTGGTTATTTGAAAAAGACCATAGCAGAGAAGTATCAGAAAGTATCTAACTCATAAATTTATATAAAGGAATAAAGTAATTAACTTAGTAGAGATGGCTGGGCAGGTGATGTGCTGTAGCTGTATGATGTGGGAGCTGGCTGACCCCATTGTGAACGGCAGGGACCACATCTGCAGCAAATGTTGGTTGCTGGAAGAGCTCCGGCTCAGAGTTGATGATCTGGAATCTGAGCTTCAAACACTGCGGCACATCCGGGAGGGGGAGAGTTACCTGGACATTTTGTTTCAGGAGGCAGTCACACCTGGTAGATTAAGTAATTCAAATTCAGTTAGTGATCAGGGACAACAGGGTGTGATTGCAAGTGAGGCAGGTAGGGGGATCCTGAGTTCAGGAGTGGAGGAGCCTCAGCCGTTGACCTTATCCAACAGGTACGAGATACTTGCTCCCTGTGTGGATGAGGAAAAGGGCTGCGGGGAGGATGAGCCAACTGACCATGGCACCATGGTGCAGAAGGCCATTCAAGAGGGGGGAGCAAAAAGACAAGTGGTAGTTATAGGGGATTCTATAATTAGGGGGATAGATAGTATCCTTTGCAATCCGGATCGGGAGTCCTGCATGGTGTGTTGCCTGCCCGGTGCCAGGGTGCAGGACATCTCTGACCGGCTTGAAAGGATATTGGAGCGGGAGGGGGAGGATCCAGTTGTTGTGCTCCACGTTGGGACTAACAACATAGGCAAGGCTAGGATGGAGGACCTGTTTGGGGATTATAAAGCACTAGGAACGAAATTAAGGAACAGGTCCTCGAGGGTCATAATCTCCGGATTACTGCCCGAGCCACGTGCAAATTGGCTTAGGGATAAGAATATTAGGGAAGTAAACACTAAGGGAGTGGTGTGGGAAAGAGGAGTTCCATTTCATGGGGCATTGGCATCAGTTTTGGAACTGGGGGGATCTGTACCGATGGGACGGTCTCCACCTGAAACGATCTGGAACCAGTGTTCTAGCGAAATGGATAAATTGGGAGGTCTCTAGGACTTTAAACTAGTGAGTCGGGGGGAAGGGAAAGGGAAAACGACAGGGAGTATGATGGTAAATAAAAAGGTAAGCAGCAGGTTAACATGTGTGCAGGAGGGTTTAAGTTCAAGACAGACTATGAAAGAAGCAGAAAGGAAGGATAACTCAGGAGTTATTATTAGAGACGTTGGAAATTATGAGGGTAAGAAAGCTAGCATAAAGGCACTTTACCTGAATGCTCGTAGCATTCATAACAAGGTTGATGAGTTAACGGCACAAATCATCGCGAATGAATATGATTTGGTAGCCATTACGGAGACATGGTTACAGGTTGGTCACGACTGGGAGTTAAATATCCAGGGGTACCAGACTATTCGGAAGGACAGACAGGAAGGTAAGGGAGGTGGTGTAGCTCTGATATTCAAGGAAGACATCAGGGCGGTGCTGAGAGATGATATAGGTTCTATAGAGAATGAGGTTGAATCCATTTGGGTGGAAATTAGAAACTCTAAGAAGAAAAAGTCATTGATAGGCGTAGTCTATAGGCCACCAAATAATAACATCACATTGGGGCGGGCAATAAACAAAGAAATAACTAATACCTGTAAAAATGTTACGCCAATTATCATGGGGGATTTTAATCTACATGTAGATCTACAGGGCGGCACAGTGGCGCAGTGGTTAGCACCGCAGCCTCACAGCTCCAGGGACCCGGGTTCAATTCTGGGTACTGCCTGTGTGGAGCTTGCAAGTTCTCCCTGTGACTGCGTGGGTTTTCGCCGGGTGCTCCGGTTTCCTCCCACAGCCAAAGACTTGCAGGTGATAGGTAAATTGGCCATTGTAAATTGCCCCTAGTGTAGGTAGGTGGTAGTGAATATGGGATTACTGTAGGGTTAGTATAAATGGGTGGTTGTTGGTCGGCACAGACTTGGTGGGCCGAAGGGCCTGTTTCAGTGCTGTATCTCTAAACAAGATTGGTCGAACCAACTCAGTCAGGATAGCCTTGAGGAGGAGTTCATTGAGTGTATCCGTGATAGTTTTCTTGAACAGTATGTAATGGAACCGACGAGGGAGCAAGCTATCCTAGATCTAGTCCTGTGTAATGAGACAGGAATAATTAATGACCTCATAGTTAGGGATCCTCTTGGAAGGAGTGATCACAGTATGGTTGAATTTAGAATACAGATGGAGAGTGTGAAGATAAAATCCAATACCAGGGTCCTGCACTTGAACAAGAGGGACTACAATAGAATGAGGGAGGACTTGGCTAAAGCAGACTGGAAACAAAGATTTTATGGTGGGACAGTTGACGAGCAGTGGAGGACTTTCAAAGCAATTTTTCAAAGTGCTCAGCAAAAGTATATTCCAGTGAAAAGGAAGGACTGGAAGAAAAGGGGTAATCTGCCATGGGTGTCTAAGGAAATAAGGGAGGCTATCAAATTGAAAAAGAAGGCATACAAAGTGGCCAAAAGCAGCATGAAACTAGAAGATTGGGAAAACTTTAATGGTCAACAGAAAGCCACAAAAAGAGCTATAAAGAAAAGTAAGAAGGGGAATTTAGTTATGGCATATGATGAAATGGCCGAGGCATTGAACAGGTATTTTGTATCGGTCTTCACAGTGGAAGACACTAATAACATGCCAGTAATTGACAAAGAGACGAACGTAGGTGAGGACCTGGAAACAATCATTATTACGGAAGAGGTAGTGTTGGGCAAGCTAATGGAGCTAAGGATTGATAAGTCTCCTGGCCCTGATGGAATGCATCCCAGGGTACTAAAAGAGATGGCGGGAGAAATAGCAGGTGCACTGCGGTAATTTTCCAAAATTCACTGGACTCTGGAGTAGTCCCAGCAGATTGGAAAACAGCAGATGTGACGCCACTGTTTAAAAAGGGACGTAGACAAAAGATGGGGAATTATAGACCGGTTAGCTTAACCTCTGTAGTGGGGAAGATGCTTGAGTCTATTATCAAGGAAGAAATAGCAGGGCATCTCGATAGAAATTGTCCCGTTGGGCAGACGCAGCATGGGTTCATGAAGGGCAGGTTATGCTTGACAAATCTTTTGGAATTCTATGATGACATTACGAGCAAGGTGGACAGTGGGGACCCAGTGGATGTGGTGTACCTGGATTTCCAAAAGGCCTTCGACAAGGTGCCGCACAAGAGGCTGCTGCATAAGATAAGGATGCATGGCGTTAGGGGTAAAGTATTAGCATGGATAGAGGATTGGTTGACTAACAGGAAGCAGAGAGTGGGGATAAATGAGTGCTATTCTGGTTGGCAATCAGTCACTAGTGGGGTGCCTCAGGGATCGGTGTTGGGACCGCAATTATTTACAATTTATATAGATGATTTGGAGTTGGGGACCACGTGTAGGTTGTCAAAGTTTGCAGATGACACTAAGATGAGTGGCAGAGCAAAGTGTGCAGATGACTGTGAAACTTTGCAGAGGAACATAGATACATTGAGTGAGTGGGCAAAGGTCTGGCAGATGGAATACAATGTTGATAAATGTGAAGTCATTCATTTCGGTAGGAGTAACAATAAAAAGGATTATTACTTGAATGGTAAAAAGTTGCAGCATGCTGCTATGCAGAAGGACCTGGGTGTCCTTGTGCATGAATCGCAGAAGGTTGGTCTGCAGGTACAGCAAGTAATTAGGAAGGCAAATGGAATTTTGTCCTTCATTGCTAAAGGGATTGAGTTTAAAAGCAGAGAGGTTATGTTGCAGCTGTATAAGGTACTCGTGAGGCCGCACCTGGAGTACTGTGTGCAGTTTTGGTCTCCTTACTTGAGAAAGGATATACTGGCACTGGAGAGGGTGCAGAGGAGGTTCACTAGGTTGATTCCGGAGTTGAGGGGGTTGGCTTATGAGGAGAGACTGAGTAGATTGGGATTATATTCATTGGAATTCAGAAGAATGAGGGGGGATCTTATAGAAACATATAAAATTATGAAGGGAATAGATAAGATACAAGTAGAGAGGATGTTTCCACTGGCAGGTGAAGCTAGGACAAGAGGGCATAGCCTCAAGATTAGAGAGAGCAGATTTAGGACTGAATTAAGAAGGAACTTCTTCACCCAGAGGCTTGTTAATCTATGGAATTCCTGGACCAGTGAAGTAGTTGACGCTTCTTCAGTAAACGTTTTTAAAGCTAAGTTAGATATCTTTTTGAACAATAAAGGAATTAAGGGATACGGTGAGAGCGCGGGTAAGTGGATCTGAGTCCATGAAAAGATCAGCCATGATCTTATTGAATGGCGGAGCAGGCTCGAGGGGCCGGACAGCCTACTCCTGCTCCTAGTTCTTATGATCTTATGATCCTAGGGGCTACCATTGACCAGAAACTGAACTTGAGTAGCCATATAAATACCATGGCTACAAGAGCAGGTCAGAGGCTAGGAATCCTGCAGCGAGTAACTCACCTCCTGACTCCCCAAAGCCTGTCCACCATCTACAAGGCACAAGTCAGGAATGTGATGGAAGACCCTCCACTTGCCTGGATGGGTTCAATTCCAACAACACTCAAGAAGCTCGACACCAACCAGGACAAAGCAGCTCGCTTGATTGGCACCCCATCTACAAACATTCATTCCCTCCACCACCAATGCACAGTGGCAGCAGTGTGTACCATCAACAAGATGCACTGCAGCAACTCACCAAGGCTCCTTCGACAGCACCTTCCAAACCGGCGACCTCTACCAACTAGAAGACAAGGGCAGCAAATGCATGGGAACACCACCAGCCTCAAATTCCCCTCCAAGTCACACACCATCCTGACTTGGAACTTTTACTGGACTTTTTTGAGAATGTAACTAGTAGAATAGATAAGGGAGAACCAGTCGATGTGATGTATTTGGATTTTCAGAAAGCTTTTGATAAGGTCCCACATAAGAGGTTAGTGTGCAAAATTAAAGCACATGGGATTGGGGGTAATATATTCGCATGGATTGAGAATTGTTTGACAGACAGGAAACAGCGAGTAGGAATAAACGGGTCTTTTTCTGGGTGGCAGGCAGTGACTAGTGGGATACCGCAGGGATCAGTGCTTGGGCCCCAGCTATTTAAGGGTGGCGCAGTGGTTAGCACCGCAGCCTCACAGCTCCAGTGACCCGGGTTCACTTCTGGGTACAGCCTGTGCGGAGTTTGCAAGGTCTCCCTGTGTCTGCGTGGGTTTCCGCCAGGTGCTCTGGTTTCCTCCCACCGCCAAAGACTTGCAGGTTGATAGGTAAATTGGCCATTGTAAAAATTGCCCCTAGTGTAGGTAGGTGGTAGGAGAATGGTGGGGATGTGGTAGAGAATATGGGGTTAATGTAGGATTATTATAAATGGGTGGTTGTTGGTCGGCACAGACTCGGTGGGCTGAAGATCCTAACAGCACTGTGGGTGTACTTACCTCACATGGAGTGCAGCGGTTCAAGAAGACAGCTCACCACCATCTTCTCAAGGGCAATTAGGGATCGGAAAAAATACTGGCCTAGCCAGTGACACCCACATCCCAGGAACGAATAAAAAAAAGGGACATGAGCTTAACAGGGCGATCTTCGCAAAGTGGCTCAAGATCGACCCAATCCCACATGCATGGCAGTGGCCCCAAAGTCAGCAGCTAGGGTGCCAGCCACATAGGTCTTGTGCCTGTTCTTATGGGGTGACTAACATTCCTCTTCCATATTCTTGTAGGTGAAGAGGGTCCACAATGCCAAGGAAAGGGCCCAGACCAGTGGCGAGGTCCAACTTCTAGTCATCCGAATGGAAGAGGAAGCTCCTGAACTGGCAGGGCAGCATGGCAGTTGCTCCACTGTGGTAGGCGTGCAGTCGCAAGAGGGTGAGAAGCCTCATGACTGGGCACGAGGGAACCTTTGGCAAGTATGCATACATTGATCTGAACACCGGCCCATTTTGGAGGTTCGTGTTTGGAAAGGCGAAACCTTTTGATCTTTCTGTTCTCTCACGCAGGTCAACCACAAGAACAGAGAGCTGCCATCTCCAGGGGATCATTCGTCCACCCCTGAGGAGGTGGAGTGTGCTTCAGAGGGTGCAGTTTTGCATCATTCCTCTCGCACCCTCCACCATCACAGATCCTATCACGTCGGTGGGAATTCATTCGCGAATAGATTCGGGGTCACAACTTGGTGAAAGCACCACACAAATGCTTGACCAGCTGTTGGAGGCTGTGACAGCTACGGCCAGTGACAGTCGGAGGAGTGTGGGATGCCAGACCCATGCTGAGTCCCAGACTGATGACATGTCTCTGGACTTATCAGTAAGGCAGCAGATGCTGGAGTTTCAGCATGAAGTGCATGAAGATCTGGTGGGGATTCCAAAGGGTATGTGCACCTTAGCTCGGATAGTGGAGGAGTCCATCCAGGCCATGAGTGCTGCCATTTCCCTCTCCTTCATGGAGAGCTTGGCGACTCTCCTGGAATGCCACATCCAGCAGACTAGTCAGTAGATGCCGGAGATGCGCGCAGAACTGCATGCCATTGCCTTGCTCATGTGCTCAGAAAGCAGTGGCAAGGCGAGAGGGGACGAGGCCCCTGGAGCCTGCCCCAGCAACTCATCCATTTCAGTTTACCACAGAGGTACAAGTATGCCTTGCAATGGAGGAGGAGTGGCTGCGACGCCCCTCAGCATGCTGGGCCCGCCAGGCCTCTGGCAGCCAGAGGACGGCCGCCAAGGTCATTCCAGGCCACAGAGCAGCAAGGTCAGCAGCCTGCCTCCACAGCAGCTGGCAGCAAAGTGGGAACACCACGAAGGAGCACTTGTAAAAGAATGAAAAAAAATACACTAGGTGTACTTGGGCTTCATGGGTGAATAGATAATTAAGGTGTTACTTCTTGTGTCTGATTCTGTTTGTAAGAAACACTTCAATATGCCCCAGCAAGGGTCTCCTGGATCTTGGTGATCTGTTGCACTTTGCACAACCTGGTGCTGTAGTGTGGGAAGCCCTGGCCAATGAGGACGGTGGAGCACGAGGCATCCTCAGATGAGGAGGATGATGAGGAAGCTAATGATCAGCTGCAGCATCCAGAAAGACATGCAGGGCCCGCATGGAGTGCACCATGACATATGTGCGTGGGAGGCTCGGAAGGTGCTTATACATACATGATTCAGATGACCTTTCCCACATCATCCTTCCAGCTAAATAAAGGTCCAACTTCACCCTCCACTGTTTTATTAATTTTGTCGACATCTCCATCTATTGTTGGAGGCCCTCTGGAAGTCCTGGAGTACCCTGGCCCACCCATAGGGCTGTTTGGGAAGGAATATAGTGTGTGTGAGCATCACTGGGACTGTCTGGAAGGCCCAGGTGACACTGGGCGCAGGAGCCTGGGCTTGCAACTGAGGTGAATGGCAACAGGGTGCACAGGCCCCCCACTGATTGCAAAGCCTGGCTGTTGCCTGGAGGCAGCCTCCCGCAGCAGGCTGGGGGGCCAGCAAGGCCCCAATTCAATGCCCCCACCCTGGTACCGCAGGGATCAGAGAGCCACAGGCCTGGCCACCAGCCATCCTGTGGAGGGATTCCCCTCCATACTGATAGCCTGGCAGCTGTGGCGTCACTTATTGTTAAAGGTTTTAGAAATCTTGGGAAGGTGGCTCCATTTGAAGGCAACCTCTCATCCCTACTTGCATCGACAGGGCCCACATCTCTTGATAGGGCTCCCAGCTACCCACAGCGACAGGCTCTCCAATTGGCCCTCTCACCCAGGCAGCCTGCCTGCCATCCCCTATTGGACATGGCCTGTTATTTGGCCGCCTCTGGGAAAATCGGCAGGTGGGCGGGACTCGGACACCATAGAGATTGGGATCCACATATGGTCCCAATGTTGAGGTCCGAACACCGGGGAAAATGCAGCCCAATATATCCAGTAAGCTGAATATCCTGATGGGGCATCTCATAGAGTCATAGAGTTATACAGCACAGAAACAGGACATTCGGCCCATCATGTCTGTGCTGGCCATCAAGCACCTATCTATTCTAAACCCATTTTCCAGCACTTGGCCTGTAGGCTTGTATGCTATGGCATTTCAAGTGCTCATCTAAATACTTCTTAAATGTTGTGAGGGTTCCTGCCTCTACCACCCCTTCAGGCAGTGCGTTCCAGATTCCAACCACCCTGTGGGTGAAATTTATTTCCCTCAAATCCCCTGTAAGCCTCCTGCCCCTTACCTTAAATCTATGCCCCCTGGTTATTGATCCCTCTGCTAAGGGAAAAAGTTTCTTCCTATCTATCCTATCAATGTCCCTCATAATTTTGTATACCTCAATCAGGTCCCGCCTCAGCCTTCTCTGCTCGAAGGAAAACAACCCGAGCCTAACCAGTCTCTCTTCATAGCTGAAATGCTCCAGCCCAGGCAACATCCTGGTGAATCTCCTCTGCACCCTCTCCAGTGCAATCACATCCTTCCATTAGTGCAGTGACTGAACTGTACACAGCACTCCAGCTGTGGCCTAACTAGCATGTTATACAGCTCCATCATAACCTCACTGCTCTTATATTCTATGCCTCGGCTAATAAAGACAAGTATCCCAAATGCCTTCCTAAACACCTTGTCTACCTGTGCTGCTGCCTTCAGTGATCTATGGTGATCCCACCCTTGGGATGCTACAGATACTGAGGTATTGGGAGGATGTGAGGGCTCACTTACATAAGTGATTGTTCACATTGAATACAAGCAAAGTATCTGAGTAAAACTCTAAAGCATTACCTTACTATTGCAGATGGCTGGCATTTTCCCTTCACAGGTCCAGCAGTGTGTCCCAGCAAAATAGCGTCAAACACCACATAAGCATATAGCTTCTTTCTTCCTACCTTTAACCAAGTAACGGTACACTGTACCTACAAGAGCAGGGCAGAGGCTGTCTGTTCCAATTCATCTCCTTGGCTCTCAAAGCCTGTCTATCATCTACAAGGCCAAGGCAGGAGTGTGGTGAATCCACAGCAATATCAAAGAAGGTCAACACCATCTAGGACAGAGCAATTCATTTGATCAGTGCTCAATATTTACACCCTCCACCACTGGTGCACTGGGGCTCCAGGATGTTCTTTTGCAATTCTCCAATGGTACCTTGACAGAACTTCCCTCTCCTGTGAAGTCTGCCACTGAAAAAGACAAGAACATAAATGTCACCTCTAAGTTCCCCTCCAAGTCACACAGCACCCTGATTTAAGCATATATTGCAATTCCTACATCATCACTGGGCCAGAATCCTAGAATTCTCGACTTAACATTGTTGTTGGAGCACCATCACCACATGGACTGCAGTGGTTCAAGGAAAAGGCCCACACCCACCTTCTCAGGGCAGGTAGGAATGGACAATAACAATGGTCTTGCCAGCATAACTCACATCCAAAAACTAAATGAAGAAAGATGATTCCCCTACCTGTGAATGAAGAGGTTATCACCAGTTCAGAAGTAGTCCCATGGTTCTGCAGGGTATGCATGCTCTTCGTGGCTGGATCTTGGTCTTCCCAAAAGGAATTTTAAGTAAACAGGAGCCCTAGCCACTAGAGTGAAGAACTGGAGTAAAGCTACCAGTCAGTTAAACCCAGAATACTCTGAAAGCTGAAGAGTATGCAGCTGAGTCTTGAATCAGCTAGAAGCTTTACAAGGCAGAGGAAGGCCATGGTAGATTTTTGAAAGTGCCTGCAGGCACTATGCAGTACAGGAAATCAATTAATATAAACAGTCTCTGGATGATAGACATTCCTGGAGATGATTGGACTTACTGCAAACTGTGGCTTGAATAGTTTGCTCATGCCTAACTGACTGGCAAAGAGATCTGTTGGGTTGATGGGTTAAAAATTGAGTTTTGTATTTATTTTATTGTTGATATTTATAAAACATAATGAGCAGCTAATTATGGAAAAAAAGCCAAGTAAGTTAAACCAGACAGTGTACTGTAAGGATGAAAAGGAATCATGATGGATTCAATCATCTGCTAATAATTGATGAGACTTTGCTTTTGGAATACTGACAGGAGAGAAAAGACTTGGATGTGTTTGCATGTTCTCCTGATAACTCAATCGATAAATGTACTACTCAGTATGGTCTTGAGCCATATAGATCAAGAAGGTTTAATGCATGGCTTTTTTGGTAACCTTTCAAGGGTGATGGGACAGGCGCTCAGCTCTGAGATTAGCGAAGGGGGGGTGCGGGGGAGGAGGGGGGTGCAAAATCAGCAAGGTTCCAATTTCCTGTCTAGATCCCCCTCCGGAAAGTTTGCTTGCATTGGATAAGAAAGGAATTATGACCTGATTGTCCATCGCTAGCCTTTGTTCCTGGAGTAAGTGCCAGGACTGGCCCACCAGCAACATCTGTCCCTCACCCTATCAGAGTACAAAGGGTTGGGATGGGGGTCCAAATTTAAGCATTCCAAGAAGGTGCTCACACCATGATGGTCACATTTAGGTACCTTCCATAGCAAGGGAGTAGCAGGGGTGGAAGGTGGTGCTGCGGTGTGCAAGAGGTGAGGGGATGGTGCAGCTTCTGTGGTTGGAGACTTGCTTCTCCAAAATGCCTTGGTATCCCTAGAACCCATCAGCCAAGTATTAATTTCTTAACAATGCTGGCTCATGTTTTTCGGTATCTAGGTCCAGAACTTGGCTTGGAACTCAAGTTGGCTTTTTACCATCTAAGAAGCCAGCTTTCACTTGTTGTACCAGTTGTATGATGAATCTCAGATGGGGGTTGAGGAACCTTCCAAGCTGGGAAGCTCCTCACTGTAGCCACACTCCTTCTGGTACACAGAACCATGTTTGGAGTGGATTGTGTTTCACAAAAAAAGCCCCGTAGAAATCAATAGTGGAAGCTGGGACTGGAGCAAGTATAGATGTCTACAAGACTATTGGCAGGAGGAACTTAACTCATGTATTATTATAGATGCTGACAACACATAAATATATCTGAACAACCTCCTCGTTACACCTCAGCCTCCCCTCCAGCAACAACGCATCAGGGATTTCAGCCAACACTCAAGACATAAACTTAACTACACTGAAATGGAGGATAGCTTCTTCTCAGGGGATCTCTCCATGCATATATAGGGGTTCAATCCCTTCACAGAGTCAGGGACGTGCTGCAACCAGGTGAGAAAGGTGTCTGGAGGCCCCTCTCAGCCTTCATCTGGTCTTATTGTAACAAGGTTTTATTTTTCAACACAATGTTTTTAGCTCCCCCTTGGTGAATCCTTGATCACCACTTTCCAATTATAAGGCAAAGAAACCAGCACAAACAGGTTTTCTTCGTTTTAAAGAAGAAAAGTTGAAATTTATTAAATTTAAACTTAAACTCTAATTCGGTTAGCACCTACGGATACACGACGTGTCCACGTTAGCATGCATATGCGATACACACATGCAGATAGAGACAGAAAAGAGCAGAAGAAAAATAAAGTGGAAAAGTTTGAGGAATATTTGGAGTTTTTGTTATGTTTCTTCGAGCTCACTGTAGAGTCCTTGATTGTGGGTAGATCTTGCTTTTTGTTGGGGCACAGTATTCTGCTTAAACCTTGTCACTGTAGGAGACTTTTCTCTCTTGAGGTTCATGTGTCTTCAGTGGATTTGCAGTTCTGTGCGAAAGAGATGGGAGCAGACATTAGAGATCTTCTCAGTCCAGGAGCAAACAGACATTCCCAGTTCAAACTGTTTGTACAATTCAGAAAAACCCAGGTTGCCAAGCAGGTTAGTCATGTGACTACCTGCTCTGACCACGTATTGGATTGTATCACCTTAACAGTCTTTGGAATGGTCCTCTTACACACAATACCTGGTGATCAAGGTCCATTGTGGGTTGAATTTGTCAGGGAATGGTGCTTTGTCCTTCCAAGCACCATCTGTTAATATGCAAATGTCTTTTCCAGCCACGGCAGATCTGTTTAACAACTCCAGTAACAGTTTAAAATCAATGTTTATGACAAAATTAATGTGCCTCATTCTTGGCAGGTGGGGGCCTAGCATGACTCACTGGATTCAGGTACCTGGATATAAGAGCAATCTTAAAACTCACTACTCTATACAAATCAAATACCCTCCCCCAGCCACATATATGCTAAATGATACAGTTGGAATAGTCTCCTCTTGTCACCAATTGGAAAAGCAAGAACAATAAGATGAATGTGTTTTTCTGGCTTCTCTATCAATTCTAGATGCTGCCTGTCAAAGAGTTAGCTTTGTAATCCTGAAACCTCAACAATCATATCTCCAGATTTATTTAGGTTAGCAGGCAAATACTAATACTCCTCAAATGCTACAGGCTAACAATTGAAAAATGAGAGTCAAACAAACCTCCCAAACTTCAAACATCACCACCACTCAGCAGCTCGACTCTGGAGGATTGCGGCCTGGTTTCTGGCTTCTCTGTAAAATATAGGATTTTCGACTGCACAACCTACTCCCAGAAAAGACCTGAAAGCCACAGTAATCATATTAACTGGAGGAAGGCTATAGATCTCCCTGCGTCCATTGGGCTTTTCTTCAAATTATTGCAAGTAGGAAAATCCAGAGGAAGCTTTAATAAGACTAGGTCCACAAGGATCTTTGCAATATCCAGCTAACAAGTTCCACTTCAGTAAGGCTTTTGATAAGGTTCCGCATGGGAGATTGGTCAAGAAAGTAAGAGCCCATGGGATCCAGGGCAATTTGGCAAATTGGATCCAAAATTGGCTTTGTGGCAGGAGGCAGAGGGTGATGGTCGAGGGTTGTTTTGGTGAGTGGAAGCCTGTGCCCAGGGGTGTACCATAGGGATCGGTGCTGGGACCCTTGCTGTTTGTAGTGTACATTAATGATTTAGACATGAATATAGGAGGTATGATCAGTAAGTTCACAGATGACACAAAAATTGGTGGTGTCGTAAATAGTGAGGAGGAAAGTCTTAGATTATAGGACGATATGGATGGGCGGGTAAGATGGGAAGAGCTGTGGCAAATGGAATTTAATCCTGAGCAGTGTGAAGTGATGCATTTTGGGAGGACTAACAAGGCAAGGGAACATACAATGGGTGATAGGGACCCTAGGAAGTAGAAAAGGGTCAGAGAGACCTTGGCGTACTTGTCCATTGAAGGCAACAGCACAGGTAGTTAAGGTGGTGTGGAAGGCAAATGGGATGCTTGCCTTTATTAGCCGAGGCATAGAATATAAGAGAAGGGAGGTTATGATGGAGCTATAGAAAATGCTAGCTAGGCCACAGCTGGAGTACTGTGTACAGTTCTGGTCACCACACTATAGGAGGGATGTGATTGCACTGGAGAGGGTACAGAGGAGATTCACCAGGATGTTGCCTGGGCTGGACCATTTCAGCTATGAAGAGAGACTGGATAGGCTAGGGTTGTTTGCCTTAGAGCAGAGGAGGCTGAGAGGGGACCTGATTGAGGTATAGAAAATTATGAGGGGCATTGATAGGGTAGATAGAAAGAAACTTTTTCCCTTAACGGAGGTGTCAATAACCAAGGGGGCATAGATTTAAGGTAAAAGGTAGGAAGTTTAGAGGGGATTTGAAGAAACATTTTTTCACCCAGAGTGTGGTTGGAATCTGGAACACACTGCCTGAAGGGGTGGTAGAGACAGGAACCCTCACAACATTTAAGAAGTATTTAGATGAGCACTTGAAATGCCATAGCATACAAGGCTACAGGCCAAGTGCTGGAAAATGGGATTAGAATAGATAGGCTTAATGGCCGGCATGGACACGATGGGCTGAAGGGCCTGTTTCTGTGCTGTATAACTCTATGACTCTATGACAACATACAGTAATGCTAATACCTTCAAACTGGACAATAAGTTGCTAAATTCAGACGTGAACCAACCTCTTTTGTCTCCCATTCTCTCTCCTCCCCCTGCACTATATCATCATTCCTTGATAAATCTCCACAGATACCACACCAATCTATGACAATGTTGAACTCCATAACAAAAAGCCCAACACAGAACCTGTGTTCTGGGATTGAGTCCCATTTTGCCACGTAAGTGAGGAAGAATGCACATGAGTTGGAGAAAGATCCTTAGCACTACCACATGCAACAACATTTTGGGGGAACAGGTGAAGATTATACATGGACTGTATGAGCCCCATAGAGGCTCTAAAATGTAAGACCTTCTGTCGCATTTATGACAAGTGCAATGATGAAAAATTAGGGACTAAAACTGAAGAGTTATAAAAATTGACTGCCTTTTCAAGAAAATGGACAGTGCTGCAAAAGATGGCCTCATGTGTATTTAAATATTGCTACACTGTCTGTTTAGCACAAATAATACCTTCAAAGCTAAGAGGTGTCAATTGTACCCATCCTGAAACATTCCTGAATTGAATTGGTTCTACTGAAACAAAGAAGGTATGAAGTGAAAACATCATAATCAGTTATTCTCATCCTGGGCCATTGTGTGATCACTATGGGGGAGAGAGCAAAGCGTTTCCTATCTGAAGATGATGTGACAAACTTTTTACCTTAAAAAGATAGCCCTCAAACAGAGAGAGAGAGACAGCCAGAAAAGAAGCATCACCAAATAGATTGTCCACTTATAGATTGGGAGAAAAATCCAGCAATTCAGAAGAGAGGCACCCTGCTGTTTCGCCTTATGCAACAGTGAATTTGGAAGTGATCCTCTGTCTTCAAAAAGAACTTTCAACCAAGAGAGAGATCTATCAGGCCTGCAACCAATGAGAACCTGACTGCCTAGAGAATTTAACAGGTTTACTGTGAACCCCTAAACTCTACCTCACCTGAAAACCACTTACCCTTTCTCCTCTCTATCTGTCTCTTCTTGTGTGTGTGTACGAGTGAATGCATGAGTGGATGCGATTGCGACATTTTCGGGATAAGGCATATTACTCAATAAATAATTGATCGTCAAGTGGAAGTTGAACAATAGGAACCACACACACCCCGCACCACGTGACCAAAACACCTTCCCATCAGATGACTGCTGATTGGATGATAGCTATACCCTGTGGGGTAGATCTTGGCTTTGTGCAATAATGTAAAACAGGTGATAACAAGTTGGCAGCCTACTTTTCATCACTCTTGATGAAACAAAAATCAAAAGGGATATGAAACGGGGGTGCCAGCTTGCCATCATCGCACGGTCAAGGTCTATCCCAATGGATCATATCCCTATTTAGAACCATTCTCTACATTCTTAAGGGAAGTAATAAAGACTGTGAAAGCAACAAGACAATTTACAATACCCAGTGCTCTGATGTATGTTGGAATGGGTGTTTCTCTCCATATTATTGGACATGGAAGCCTAAGGCCAACTTGGCTTGGCATTCTTAGATATTGCACACAAAGTTTGCACAAGGCTCATTAAGACCTCAGAAGTTACTTAAATTAGGAAAGCTCCATATAATGAAATGAGAACACTTTAGTGACACTCCGGTCATTTGTTTGGCATGAATAATTCATAGGACTTTACAGTACAGAAACAGGCCATTCCACCCAAATGGTCTCGGCTAATGATTCTGTTCCATTTGAGCCTTCTCCCTACTTCATCTCACAGTAACAATATATCCTTCTATTCCTTTCTCCTTCATGTACTTATCTAGCTTCCCTTTAAATGCATCTATGCTACTCACCTCAACTATGCCATGTGGCGTAAAGATGTTTTTTCTGAATTCTTTATTAGATTTATTAATTAATTTATTAGAGACTTAGATTTGGTAGAGGTGTTCAAAATCATGAGGGGTCTGGACAGAGTAGATAGGGAGTAACTGTTCCCATTAGCAGAAAGGTTGAGAACCAGGGGACACTGATTTAAGGTGAATGGCAAAAGAACCAAAGGCGACATGAAGAAAACCTTTTTTGCGTAGCATGTGGTTAGGATCTGAAATGTAGTGGAGGCAGTTTGAATCATGGCTTTCAAAAGGGAATTGGATAATTATCTGAAGAAAAAAGATTTGTAAAACTATGGAAAAAGGACAGGGGAGTGGGACTAGCTGGGTTGTTATTGCAGGAAGCTGGCATGGCTATGACAGGACGAATGGCCTCCTTCTGTGCTGTAGTCATTCTATGATTCTGTGATTCTATCTTACATTTATGGCCCCTAGTTTTCAACTCACTTACAAGTGGAAACATCTTATCTGTATCTAACCTAACAAAGCCCCCACATAATTTTAGATACCTTTATCAGGTCATCTCTCAGCCTTCTCTTTTCTAGAGAAATGATCCCCAGCTTGTTCAAACTTTCCTAACAGACATACCCTTTCAATTCGGAAATCATCCTTGTAAATCTTCTTAGCACTTTCGCCAGTGCCTCTATATTTTACTACATTTTATGTTATGGAGGCCAGAACTGTGCACAATACTCCAAGTGTAGTATAACCAACACTCTATATAAGTTTAACAACCATGATTATGCGACATCAGCTCCGCTAGTCTGGACACTGCATCCATTTGCCAAATATTCAGCTTCCGAAGTAGATCCTCTTCTCACAATTTAAGGATGGCATCCGATCTCAAGAAGGACAAAGAAAACATTTTAAGGACACTCTGAAGGCCTCATTGAAAAGGGGACAACTTGCCATCTGTGCATGGGAGGACCTTGCCAGAAACTGTACAGCTGCAACACAATCAGAAACTGACAGCATACACTCTGCTGTGGAGAAGCGACAAAAGTGGAAGGAGAGAGAGCAGAACCCTGGCTTGAGACCCCACCCACACCGCCCCCCCCCCTTTCCTCAAGGCAACTACTATCCTCTCTGCCCAAAGATCTGCAGCTCCAGGATTGACCTGTTGAATCACTTGAGGACACACAAATCATGAATGCCTGGCAGACATCATCCTTGTTTCGAGGGCCTGACAACAACAATAACATAACTTCTCTGCTTTTGAATTCTATGTCTCTAGAAGTGAACCCCAGTTCTTTGTTAACCAATGTCACTACTTTGAATGTTTTATGAATCTGTACTTGTGGATCTATTGGGAATGAGAGGCTTTGCCCCCTTGCTTCTTAATGTAGGACCACCCATGCTTTGTCCTCACCTTTCTGTGGCCTCTAATAGCCAGTTCTTCAATGAGGACTTTATGCCAGCCTGTACATCTCTTGGCCCTGCTAACAGTCAAAGAATTGTGACATTTTGAGGTGAGTTCAGCTTATTGGGCACAGGCTCCCAGCAATCCCTGTGGACCCATAGCAAAGTAATTCTCCCCATCACCCCTCACTCCATATAAAACATGGTTCAGTACATCTCACTGCCAGTCCGAAAATATCTGGCACCCACCTACTTATGGTGCACCCAATGCTCCCCACAGTGAAAATATGTTGGACATGTAAATTCTTGAAAATTGAATTTAAAAATAAATTGCCAAGAGGAAATCTTACTATATTGACCCTACTTTCCTATTACTGCTAGAACTATTGATGTAATTTAACAGTATGCTGCAGGAGGGCCCACCGAATCTGTGAGAATGGTCCAGTTCTCCTAATATCATTCTTCTCTTAAAGTACAATAATATATAGGTACAGCCATCATATGTATATATATGCAGAAGATTAAATGGTCAATTCCTGAATAAACTCATTTTAATAGAGTAATTTTACTTTTCAATTATTTCATCAACAGTTTCATCTTGTAAAAATAAAACCTGCGCTGCTTTTTTCATGTATGGTTGAAATTTCATGTTGTATTCCTTCTTTTTGCCACCAGGAGATAGTATTGCTCTGTAAATCCAAAATAACTGCTTTCTCACTTCATATTCAACAAATTATCTCCTCTTTTTTCTTAAAAGCTTGACACCTTGAAAACTGCACAAAGTTAAATAAAAGAAAAAAATCCTTAATTATGAAAAAGACTGATCAACCCCATAAAATAGTAAATGTAAAATGTGAAAAAAAAATCACAGGAAACCAAAAAGAGAACCCCTAGAACATTAAAAAAAAATTTTAAACATACAATTTGTTTTTCTACCTGAAACAGATTATTTCATCACACAATAGAAGTCAAATCTGTTATAAAAACAGAAAATGCTGGAAATACTCAGCAAGTCTAGCAGCATCTGTGAAGAGAGAAACATTCTGGGCTAAATTTTACCAGCCCTTTGGCGACAGGCTAGGAGACAGAATGATTGGCAAAATGGCATGGGATGGTGTTAGGTGGCATGCACGCCATCTTCCTGCCACCCATCACTTTGCCAGCTGTGGGAAAGGCGGCAGATGGCCTGCCTGCCCGGAGCCCAATTGAGCCATTCAAGTGTCCAATTAAGGGCCTTTTCTTGTCTCTGCTGGCATTTTTACCAGCTGCCAAAAGGCCCATAACCGCATAGGGTAACTGTTAGGTAAATCCTGGTGATCTACCAATGGGCTCCAGAGTGGGGGGCTCCTTTGTGGGCACTCTTTGACCCATGGAGATGCCCTGTGAAAAAGGCACCGCATGCCCTCAGCAACCCCACTTTTCCAGAGCCTGCCTGATTGGCCCTGGCACCCCCAGAGCCCATATACCTGACTTTGAGAGCACACGGCCAACAGCGTGTTCTCAACCACTGGCAAAATGCAGCCCCGGTCCCGCTGCCTGCCGAAGCAGGATTGTCCCCACTTCCAGCCCCAGCGGCGGGACCCCTGCCACCTATGTAAGGTCCAGTGCAGAATTAATGGTTCAGATCATTGACCTTTCATCAAAGCTGGAAAAAGTTAGAGACGTAACATGTTTTGAGCAATTACAGAGGCAAAGAAAGGGGGAAGGGAGGAAAGAAAAAAAGGGAAAGTCTATGATAATGTGGAAGGCTAGAGTGATTAAATGACAAAAGGGATGATGGTGCAAGGCAAAAGAAGATGGTAATGAGATAAGTAAAGAAACAACAGATGGCTCCAGGGGATGGGCAAATGGAAATAGCAAAATCATTACCAGCAGCTGCTGTCCAACAAAAGTATTGGAGCAGTGTTTACGACCTAAAATTGTTGAACTAAATGTTTTGGGAGAAATTTGTTCACAAATTGCTGCTGCTGATGTTGAATCAATGAGGCAGGCTGCACCATGGGCTGCTATCTACATGGCCTGTGTGGTGTTCTCCAATAATATCAATGCTAGAAGTCGGGCTATGTGAATGTGAATGAATTTCTCCCTTGTTGAGTCTGGAAGTGCCTAATCAAAAGATGAGGTGTTATTCCTTGAGTTTCTGTTGAGTTTCATTAGAACAGTATAGGAGACCGAGGAGAGAGAGGTCAGAGTGGCAGTGGAACCTGTTAATTGTTGAGGTGAAAAACTGCAAACTTTAAAAGAAAACTCTCAGAAAAAAATGAAATATATTAAAAAATCAAACAAAATTATTGATAACCTCCGGGAAACTTATGCAAAATAATTCACATATGCAAATTTGCACATTTATTTTTTTAGAAAGATGCCTACTATAAAATTGACTGCACAGATTACACCTCTATACTAGTCTTTCACTAAATTATAGGGGATTAGTCAAAATAGTTAGTCTTGTGTCAGTAAAATTAAAAGTATGGCAAATATATTTGCAAAGATAGTGCTACATTCACTCATACTTGAATATTTCCACATGACGCACACTAGTAACCAAAATAGGGTACAGGCAGGCATCCTCTATTAAGGTCACATTGAACTTAATTTTAAAGGCAGGTCAGAAATGACTCTTTCACTAATGTTTCATGTCTCTTATGAGGAAACATCTCTGTGCTATGTCTAATGACATTTTAAGTCCTTTTTTAATTAAATGTTTATGATTTAGTTATGCACTAAGGAAATCTATCCGATTCGGTGCTCCCTATGTCAGTATAGGTAAGACTAGCAACTAAGTGGATTGCAGAAGCAAGCCCAAGGATCCAAATCCCATCATTGCATGGTACTGTGCATAACTGTTCCAAAATGCTACATGACAACACAAATATTTTTAAGTGTATTTTTTTAAAGCCATTATTAATGCTCAAATCATCCAGCAACTTGTGGTGAGGAAGAGATATCCCATGAATTGCAAATTACCACAAGTTGCTGGATGACTTTACACCGTTCTACTCTTGGTTTTGCAAAACACAGCATCTCATGCTTAACCTCCCTGTGAGTTCCATGAGGTTGCTGCATTTGTATGTTAATTGCCCACTAAACTTGACACAGAAAGATAATCCAATAATTAATAACTTAAATATCATTTTAACAACATGATCATTGTTAATGACTGTCAATCATCCTCTCTGGTCCAGACAGTGAACAACTAAAGGTGCAGAGTTTTATTCTTTCAGGTAGTGAAATGTTGTTGGCAATTCTAAAAATATCAACTTTAAAATTTAATTTTTTTCTTTCTTTTCCTTTCTGTCTTTTTTTCTCTCTCTTAATCCAATCTTTCTTTCCCTATCTTTATTTCTCTTTCTGTACCTGATTTGACATTGACGTCATCCATTCTAATTCACCTTCTTCCTCAGTCTCTGTTTATTTTTCAATCCTCTAATCTCATTGGTTAAGGAGAAATACTGTTGGTCCCTTTGTTTGCCTAGGTCCCAGATGCCCTGTTGCCCTTATTGTGCCATTACCAGCTTGCACTTCCAGCAATTTATAGGCCAGAAAATTTAAATTTGAAGGATGCAGGAAAAAGCCTAATTAACCAGGCAACCCCCACTCCAGCCAATTCCGACCCAATATGCTTTGTGGTTTTTTTTATTTGTTTCATGAGATGTGGGCATCGCTGGCTAGGCCAGTATTTGTTACCCATCCCTAACTGCCCTTGAGAGGGTGATGTGAGCCACCTTCTTGAACTGCTGCAGTTTATCTGGTGCAGGTACACCCTCAGTGCTATTTAGGGAGGGAGTTCCAGGATTTTGATCCAGCAACAGTGAAGGAACAGTGATATATTTCCAAGTCAGGATGGTGTGTGGCTTGGAGGGGAAATGCAGGTGGTGGTGTTCCCACACGTTTGCTGCCCTTGTCCTTCTAGGTGGAAGAGGTTACAGGTTTGGAAGGTACTGTCAAAGGAGGCGTGGTGAGTTACAGCAAGTGCATATTGTAGATGTTACATACTACTGCCACTGTACATCTGTTGTGGAGGGAGTGAATGTTTAATGTGGCGGATGGGGTGCCGATCAAAAGGCTTTGTCCTGGATGGTGTCAAGCTTCCTGAGTGTTATTGGAGCTGCGTCCATCCAGGCAAATGAAGAGTATTCCATCACACTCCTGACTTGTGCCTTGTAGATGGTGGACAGGCACTGGGGAGTCAGGAGGTGGGTTACTCGCCACAACATTTCCAGTCTTTGACCTGCTCTTTTGATAACTATTACACTAACAACAACTTGAATTTATATATAATGCAATATAATATAATAAAATGTCCCAAGGTGCTTCACAGGAACATTATAAAGCAAAATTAGACACTAAACCACATAAGGCTTGGTCAAAGAGTTAGATTTTAAGGAACATCTTAAAAGAAGAAAGAGAGGTTTCTTCTTTCTCTGGGAGGTTTCGGGATGGAATTCCAGAGCTTAGGGCTTAGGTAGCTGAAGGCATGGCCACCAATAGTAGAGTAATTAAAATCGGGGATGCTCAAGAGGCCAAAATTAGAGGAGCACAGAGATATTGGAGGGTCATATGGCTGGAGGAGATAGGGAGAGATGAGGACATAGAGGGATTTGAAAACAAGTATGCAAATTTTAAAATCAAGGTGATGTTGCTTCTTTGGCTGGAAAGTGCCTTGTGAGTCCTGAGGTTGTGAAAGGCATTATATAAATGCAAGTCTTTCTTTCTTTTGCAAAGGTCAGTCTTCATATTCCATTAATGTTTCAAAAGCATTGACAAATACAGCAACTTAGAATGTTTATTTAAATGCGTGTCAGGGTAATGCATTGGTTTAGCGTTCCAGATTAGCAGATATAAATGATTCTCCACAGAGCAACGTCAAGTTTTAGATTTGCCTTCAGGGAGAAGTACTAAGTGGATAATTGGCAGGTCCCCATAGAATTGGGTGGAAACCTGAAAATCAATCACTCTGAGGACACTCTTGCACAGTTGACGGATCTGTTGCAGTACTGTCAGTAACACATAGTCATATTGATAACTCACCTTCTCCACCAAGTATGTATGAAGGGAGGGGAGAGCGTAATAGAGAGAAAAAGACAAGGATAAGGTGTATACATCAAAAAGAACATAACATTAAATAAAAAGAGAAAATACTGGAAATGCACAGCAGGTCAGGCAACATCTGTAGAGAGTGAAACATAGTTAATGGGTAGAATTTTAACATAGAGGAGCGCGTGGGTGGGGGTGGGTGGTGGGAGGGGCAGCTAAAACTGGTTAAATTGACAGCAGGTTGGGAAGCCAGCTCCAACCTGCCAACTTTCAGGTTTCACTCCAGCACATTAGGCTGCAGATGAGCAACCCCTCAGGAGAGGCTGGATGACAATTAACATATGTTAATCACTTAACTAGAGTGATATTGACACTGATTTTTAAGTTTAACATTGGAGCCACGGTTTCCTGGACTTTCTGAAACTCGCCAGTGAAAGGAACGTCAGAACACAGTGGAAATTGAAGGGGGCTGAATTAATCTCAGGGAAAGTTGGCACTGCATGCTCAGTACTCACAGCTGCTTTCTTACCTGCTTGTGGGAAAGGGTTTGTTCACAGTATCTTGGCTGAGAGACTACTTTCTACACTTTGGAAGTTTCTTCAACACTTTGAAGGTTTATTCTATTACATCAGTATGGGTGCTGCTTATGCTGCATTATATTGGACCTCAGATGAGGAGCAAGATGACCAACAATGGCACCAGCACAGTAGCAGCCTGCTGGTCACAGTCCCATAGCCACACAGCAGAGAAGGAAGCAGCAAAGAGGGGCAGCTCACAGGAGGCCATAACCACAAAACAGGGTCTGCAGGTAAAGGATATTCATCAATGTGTCAGAACACAACTTTCTCAAGAGGCTCAGGGTTTCATGTCACACGGTAGCATACATCTGCAGCCTCTTGGACGAAGACCTGATGCCAGCTGGACCTGGTGGCCATGCTTTACCAGTGGCTGTTAAAGTCACTACCACCTTCAACGTTTTTTGCCCCTTGATCCTTCCTGAGCTTTGCTGGAGACATTTGTAGTATTTTCCAGTCAGTGACACACAAATGCTGAAGACCAGGGCAAGCAATGATGTCACCTTTGCCTGTGATGATGCCAGTCAGAATGAATGGGCTCTAGTGTTTGTGTTTTCTGTCGGCTTTCCACAGTTGCAGGGTGTCATCAGCTGCAAACAAGGCAATCCAGGCACCCCCAGAGCAAGGGCTTCCATTCCATCAATATGAAGCTGGTGTGCAACCACAGAATGATCTTTATGCAGGGATGCGCAAGATTTCAGGGCATCTGCCATGATGCTTTTGTCCTGCATCAGGTCCCTGACTTCTTCACACCTGGAAGCTGAGTTACCAGCTGGTTGCTCAAGAGACATGGGATACCTACCTAAAATGTGGCTGATCACACCTCTCAGAAAGCCAAGGAATGACACCTAAGAACATTACAATCAATGATATATCACCACCTGATGTGTCACCAAATAACCCATCAGCATGCTGTAGATGCGCTTTAAAGTGCCTCGATGCATCTGGAGGCACCCTTCAAAACACACAAACCAGAATGTTCAGAACGGTCCTGGCATGCTGTGGTCTGTACCACAATGCACAGCAGTGAGGTTTGTCTTGCAACAGGGACAAGGCACAGAGCACAGTGCCTTCTGAAGGAGAAAGACGAGGAGGAAAATGACAAAAAGGAGGAGGGTGATGAGGACAATGTACCATCAGCTGTATACTTTGCTGCCCAAGATGCCAGAAATACCCCAATTATTGTGAGGTTCACTCCCAATTTCACCCAATCCCAGTGAAGCAACTCACAACCACATACTGCAGTCACTTTTCTGACCACACCTTCCATTCCACGAATACAAAGCAATCCTACAAACAAACAACCTTCCCTTTCACACCCCCCCCCCCCCATTGGACGCTGTCAAATCACGTCTTCTTATTCATCATTAAACAACTTAAAAGGCCACTTGCTGCCCAGCAACCAAAAATGGGCAAGATGGGAAGGTAGTGCAAAAAAAAAAATGTATGGGCTTCAAGAAAAGAACAGAAATCTAAGAATATAACAATGTTTAAAAACCCATGTGCATTCCCTTGCCCAACTACAATTCCTTACTCTCCCTTTTTCTACTACTTTTACATGTCTAACCCCTGTGGCTTTAGCAGAGGTAGAGTCAAGCTGCTCAGATCCCTGCTCTAACAGGTGAGATTCTCTTGCTCAATGTCCTCTGGGTTTTGGAGCCTGTTAGGATCCTGCCAAAGACTGCTCCACCTGTGCAGGGGCAGACTCAGCCATCAGGACAGGAGGCAGCATATGGGGCACAGACTGGGGGGGATGGGATAGTTGAGAAGTGGAAGCGTTTTGAGCAGAGTCCCCACTTCCAAGTCCCCTTTTGCCATCATCCCTCTCATGGCCCAGCTGCACTCCACTACTACCACTGTGCTGGAGATCACTTTGCTGAAGATCATTAGGGCACTGCAAAGCTAGAGCATCTGTTTTCCTATTTAATATGACATCCAGAGTCTGCAAGCCCTTGCTCAAGGCCTGCCTGGACTCATGTGTTAGCCATGTTTCATTTACCATACAGTTGGCTAGTCTATCCATGCAAGAAGACATCATCGCGTTGCCGTGCAACATGAACCCACTCGTGCTTGAGGTGGACTCCTCCAATCTCTCTGCAATTGTGGACAGTGTGCTTGGAAGGCCTGTAAGTGCATCACACATTCTCTGCTGCTGCTCAATGATTATCCTCTTCATTGACAGTCTCCAGATGCAGCATCTGTATGCAGCTGGGCAGAGCTTGGAGGGGCCTGTGCCCGCTGACGTAGACTCTCCACTACTGTCCCTGACTCCACCATCTGCTCTTGCTTATTTGTGAAATATGAGTCTATCTGTCACGCTGCTCCCACTGAAATATGAGTACCTGAGCTGCTGCATGGTATTGATGAGTCGTGTGATGGTGCACCCACAGAAGGATTCAGAATTATCATCCATGATCTCCAGCAACCTGTGAAGACACTGTAGGAGATAAAAGACATAAATGAGTCCTAGCAAGGTAAGAATGTTGCAAGTTATCAATATGAATATGATCATCTTTCATTTACTGTTGAAATCAACATGACTAAGTGCAGTATGACATGTGGGTGGCTTATATTTAATTGTATCACCAAGTTGTTAGGAGGTACATATCTCGCCAGGCAAGCTGAGACTCCGTCACGTTTCAGTGTCTCTTCCTCTGCGCTTGTACGTTGGGAAATGTATGGAGGGCCACCTCCAGTTCTCTGCCTCTCCCTGCTGTTCTGTGCTCTCTTCTTTTACAAGGTAAAGAAGAGACATTTGAGTGAGTGCAATGGCACGTGTTCATCCAATGGATGGGGTGCATTTGGTAAGGGTGACTATGAGGGAGAGGCATAAGGATGAGAGTGAGTGGGAGTGGTGAATGGATAGATGGGAATGTGAGGAAGTGCAAAGAAAAAGAAGGAGGGATGGACATGCAAGATAAGTGGGTGGGAGAAGTGGTGAGATGGAGTTGATTTGAGAAGGCAAAGCGAGAGGTTGGGAAGAAGTGCACAGCAGGATTTCGGTGAATGTGCAATTGGACTCACCTTTCCTGACTTGGTTAAATCATTAAAATGTTTCCTGCACTAAATCTATGAGCATGACACGACCCTCCTGCTGCTGAGCTCCTGTTCCACCTCCAGCCATGGTGTCAGTTTCAGGTTTCCTCCTCCCATTGCTGGGGAATACCACCTCTCTCTGACTCCTCACTGTCCTGAGCAGCATATCAAAGGAGGCATCATTAAAGCAGGGCACAGTCTTTGAGTGTCCTGATTCCATACTGAGGGGTCTTCCTCTGTTGCTTCCAAATCCAAGATCCCCCAGATTGCACTTTTGGAATGTCCCTTTAAATACTGGAGCTGAGATTGTGGTATACAGTTCTCACCATGTCCGCTGCCACTGGATGGAAACCCAGAAGTACAATGATAATTAAGTGGCTGCATTAAAAGGTCACTGACAGATGGGCTGAACTTACTTCCAGGTTTCCCATGCAATATCAGAAACATCCTCCCACCCCGCCCCACTACCAGTGTGTCACCTAATTAATATCAGGTTCGTGCTTCAGATTGATGAGCACAATGCTAAATGATTTATGTTAGATTTTTACATGTATTCTTGCTTCCACCCAGATGTGCCTACCAACGATCATTCTAAATTTTCTTTGTTATGCACAGCCTTTTTTTTCAATGCATAGTACCTTTAATTTTTTTTTTTGCTTGGCTGCTCCCATGCGATATCCCAAAGGGAGCAACTTGTGACTGGCCTGCGCAGTAATTTCATGATTGCTGTCTGTCCGCGCACATAGCTTAGAGGAAACATTGGTGCCTGCCTCTGTGTCATTTGCCATTAGAATACGCAAGATGTTGCCATGTTGCAGTCCCAGGCCTCAAGCAGGTCATGTATAATCAGCATCAGTGTAGCTGTGTGCCAAATTCAATTATACGCCAGTGAAGATGATTAATAGGATGAAAAAGGGAGGGTGTAATTGAATCTGAAGGAAAGAGCCTAAGAATCATTTAAATCATTTGTGTATCACAATGACATCGCACACAAGTGATCTAAAGGTTCTGTTGTGATATCATGACGCTTTGGAATGGAAATCCTGATGTGACTTTTCATATTTACAAACACTATAGGAAAGCTGTGCCACTCAATTTCTAATAGTTATGATACCCCTTTAAGAGAGCTACATGTTGCAGTTCTCCCAATAATTAATCTGCGCTTATTCCTTAAACTATGTTGGTGTGGATTGTGGAATAAGTCTTGGAAAAGAACAAAACAAAGAACAAAGAAAATTACAGCACAGGAACAGGCCCTTCGGCCCTCCAAGCCTGCGCCAATCCAGATCCTCTATCTAAACCTGTAGCCTATTTTCTAAGGGTCTGTATCTCTTTGCTTCCTGCGCATTCATGTATCTGTCTAGATACATCTTAAAAGACGCTATCGTGCCCGCGTCTACCACCTCCGCTGGCAACGCGTTCCAGGCACCCACCACCCTCTGCGTAAAGAACTTTTCACGCATATCCCCCCTAAACTTTTCCCTTCTCACTTTGAACTCGTGACCCCTAGTAATTGAATCCCCCACTCTGGGAAAAAGCTTCTTGCTATCCACCCTGTCTACACCTCTCATGATTTTGTACACCTCAATCAGGTCCCCCCTCAACCTCCGTCTTTCTAATGAAAATAATCCTAATCTACTCAACCTCTCTTCATAGCTAGCGCCCTCCATACCAGGCAACATCCTGGTGAACCTCCTCTGCACCCTCTCCAAAGCATCTACATCCTTTTGGTAATGTGGCGACCAGAACTGCACGCAGTATTCCAAATGTGGCCGAACCAAAATCTTATACAACTGTAACATGACCTGCCAACTCTTGTACTCAATACCCCGTCCGATGAAGGAAAGCATGCCGTATGCCTTCTTGACCACTCTATTGACCTGCGTTGCCACCTTCAGGGAACAATGGACCTGAACACCCAAATCTCTCTGTACATCAATTTTCCCCAGGACTTTTCCGCTTACTGTATAGTTCACTCTTGAATTGGATCTTCCAAAATGCATCACCTCGCATTTGCCCTGATTGAACTCCATCTGCCATTTCTCTGCCCAACTCTCCAATCTATCTATATTCTGCTGTATTCTCTGACAGTCCCCTTCACTATCTGCCACTCCACCAATCTTAGTGTCGTCTGCAAACTTGCTGATCAGACCACCTATATTTTCCTCCAAATCATTTATGTATATCACAAACAACAGTGGTCCCAGCACGGATCCCTGTGGAACACCACACGTCTCCATTTTGAGAAACTCCCTTCCACTACTACTCCCTGTCTCCTGTTGCCCAGCCAGTTCTTTATCCACCTAGCTAGTACACCCTGGACCCCATGCGACTTCACTTTCTCCACCAGCCTACCATGGGGAACCTTATCAAACGCCTTACTGAAGTCCATGTATATGACATCTACAGCCCTTCCCTCATCAATCAACTTTGTCACTTCCTCAAAGAATTCTATTAAGTTGGTAAGACATGACCTTCCCTGCACAAAACCATGTTGCCTATCACTGATAAACCCATTTTCTTCCAAATGGGAATAGATCCTATCCCTCAGTATCTTCTCCAGCAGCTTCCCTACCACTGACGTCAGGCTCACCGGTCTATAATTACCTGGATTTTCCCTGCTACCCTTCTTAAACAAGGGGACAACATTAGCAATTCTCCAGTCTTCCGGGACCTCACCCGTGTTTAAGGATGCTGCAAAGATATCTGTTAAGGCCCCAGCTATTTCCTCTCTCGCTTCCCTCAGTAACCTGGGATAGATCCCATCTGGACCTGGGGACTTGTCCACCTTAATGCCTTTTAGAATACCCAACACTTCCTCCCTCCTTATGCCGACTTGACCTAGAGTAATCAAACATCTGTCCCTAACCTCAACATCCGTCATGTCCCTCTCCTCGGTGAATACCGATGCAAAGTACTCGTTTAGAATCTCACCCATTTTCTCTGACTCCACGCATAACTTTCCTCCTTTGTCCTTGAGTGGGCCAATCCTTTCTCTAGTTACCCTCTTGCTCCTTATATATGAATAAAAGGCTTTGGGATTTTCCTTAACCCTGTTTGCTAAAGATATTTCATGACCCCTTTTAGCCCTCTTGATTCCTCGTTTTAGATTGGTCCTGCATTCCCGATATTCTTTCAAAGCTTCGTCTTTCTTCAGCCTCCTAGACCTTATGTATGCTTCCTTTTTCCTCTTAGCTAGTCTCACAATTTCACCTGTCATCCATGGTTCCCTAATCTTGCCATTTCTATCCCTCATTTTCACAGGAACATGTCTCTCTTGCACGCTAATCAACCTCTCTTTAAAAGCCTCCCACATATCAAATGTGGATTTATCTTCAAACAGCTGCTCCCAATCTACATTCCCCAGCTCCTGACGAATTTTGGTATAGTTGGCCTTCCCCCAATTTAGCACTCTTCCTTTAGGACCACTCTCGTTTTTGTCCATGAGTATTCTAAAACTTACGGAATTGTGATCACTATTCCCAAAGTAGTCCCCTACTGAAACTTCAACCACCTGGCCGGGCTCATTCCCCAACACCAGGTCCAGTATGGCCCCTTCCCGAGTTGGACTATTTACATACTGCTCGAGAAAACCCTCCTGGATGCTCCTTACAAATTCTGCTCCATCTAGACCTCTAACACTAAGTGAATCCCAGTCAATGTTGGGAAAATTAAAATCTATCACCACCATCCTGTTGCTCCTACATCTTTCCATAATCTGTTTACATATTTGTACCTCTATCTCACGCTTGCTGTTGGGAGGCCTGTAGTACAGCCCCAACATTGTTACCGCACCCTTCCTATTTCTGAGTTCTGCCCATATTGCCTCACTGCTCGAGTCCTCCATAGTGCCCTCCTTCAGCACATCTGTGATATCCTCTTTGACCAGTAATGCAACTCCTCCACCCCTTTTACCTCCCTCTCTATCCTGCCTGAAGCATCGATATCCTGGGATATTTAGTTGCCAATCGTGCCCTTCCCTCAACCAAGTCTCAGTAATAGCAATAACATCATACTCCCAGGTACTAATTCAAGCCCCAAGTTCATCTGCCTTACCTACTACACTCCTTGCATTAAAACAAATGCACCTCAGACCACCAGTCCCTTTGCGTACATCATCTGCTCCCTGCCTACTCTTCCCTTAGTCACGCTGACTTCATTATCTTGTCACCTGCTTCAGAGACAAGATTCCACACAAGTGGAAAGGTCACTCTTATGAGAAATGTTTACATTCTACCATTGAACTAATATGTTTTCAGGTCTAAGGTTATCAGGGACAAACCAAAACCACCAATTAGGATTGTGTTGTTTTGCTGCAGGCATGACCTCTGACCTTTCAGTGCTATACATGTGATTGCCTTTAGAATTATTGTAGACTTTAGCTTCAAGTAGAGGTCTGCAGTACTCAACAATATCTATTGGTTAAAGCTGGCTACACAAGCAATTTAGACTTCTTCAGGTACATGCCACCAATCAGGTTAAATTGCAATGTATTATCAGATGTAAAGTAGTAAATAACAAAGAACAAAGAACAGTACAGCACAGGAACAGGCCATTCGGCCCTCCAAGCCTGCGCCGATCTTGATACTTGCCTAAACTAAAACCTTGTGCACTTCCGGGGTCCATATCCCACTATTCCCATCCTATTCATGTATTTGTCAGGATGCCTCTTAAACGTTTCTATGGTACCTGCTTCCACCACCTCCCCCGGCACCAAGTTCCAGGCACTCACCACCCTCTGTGTAAAGAACTTGCCTCACACATCCCCTCTAAACTTTGCCCCTTGCACCTTAAGCCTATGCCCCCTAGTAACTGACTCTTCCACCCTGGGAAAAAGCTTCTGACTATCCACTCTGTCCATGTCGCTCATAACTTTGTAAACCTCTATCATGTCGCCCCACCACCTCCATCATTCCAGTGAAAACAATCCGAGTTTATCCAACCTCTCCTCATAGCTAATGCCTTCCAGACCAGGCAACATCCTGGTAAACCTCTTCTATACCCTCTCCAAAGCCTCCACGTCCTTCTGGTAGTGTGGCGACCAGAATTGCACGCAATATTCTAAGTGTGGCCTAACTAAAGTTCTGTACAGCTGCAGCATGACTTGCCAATTTTTATACTCTATGCCCCGACCGATGAAGGCAAGCATGCCGTATGCCTTCTTGACTACCTTATCCACCTGCGTTGCCACTTTCAGTGACCTGTGGACCTGTACGCCCAGATCTCTCTGCCAGTCAATACTCCTAAGGGTTCTGCCATTTATTGTATACTTCCCACCTGCATTAGACCTTCCAAAATGCATTATCTCACATTTGTCCGGATTAAACTCCATCTGCCATTTCTCCGCCCAAGTCTCCAACCGATCTATATCCTGCTGTATCCTCTGACAATCCTCATCACTGTCCGCAACTCCACCAACCTTTGTGTCGTCCGCAAACTTACTAATCAGACCAGCTATATTTTTGTCCAAATCATTTATATATACTACAAAGAGCAAAGGTCCCAGCACTGATCCCTGCGGAACACCACTAGTCACATCCCTCCATTCAGAAAAGCACCCTTCCACTGCTACCCTCTGTCTTCTATGACTGAGCCAGTTCTGTATCCATCTTGCCAGCTCACCTCTGATCCCGTGTGACTTCACCTTTTGTACCAGTCTGCCATGAGGGACCTTGTCAAAGGCTTTACTGAAGTCCATATAGATAACATCCACTGCCTTTCCTTCATCAATCATCTTTGTCACTTCCTCAAAAAACTCAATCAAATTAGTGAGACACGACTTCCCCTTCACAAAACCATGCTGCCTCTCACTAATAAGTTTGTTTGTTTCCAAATGGGAGTAAATCCTGTCCCGAAGAATCCTCTCTAATAATTTCCCTCCCACTGACGTAAGGCTCACCGGCCTATAATTTCCTGAATTATCCTTGCTACCCTTCTTAAACAAAGGAACAACATTGGCTATTCTCCAGTCCTCTGGGACCTCACCTGTAGCCAATGAGGATGCAAAGATTTCTGTCAAGGCCCCAGCAATTTCTTCCCTTGCCTCCCTCAGCATTCTGGGGTAGATCCCATCAGGCCCTGGGGACTTATCTACTTTAATGCTTTGCAAGACACCCAACACCTCCTCCTTTTTGATAATGAGATGACTGAGACTATCTACACTCCCTTCCCTAGACTTGGACTGAATTTTATCAGCCCTCTAGGAATGGGCAGGGTGATGGGGGGACCATAAAATTGTGAGGAAAAGTGGCAGGTGGTGTGCCTGTTGCTTTCCCGATGCCATTCCATTTAGTCAGGGGCGGGGAAGGCATCATTCTGCCGCTGCTGCCATTTTACTAGCGGCAGAGGGAGCCTCCGCCACGTGAGGATTTTGCCCAGTAACACCAGGCACCCTCCATGTGAGCAGGTTGGTGAGGGGGGGAGGGTGCCTTCCTGCTTGGGCAATCTGTAGCCCACTGAGGGCCACCTGAGTTAAAGGCTGCCCCTGTGCCAACACCACACACCACCTGCCCCATCCCACCCTCACAACCTACCCTTGCTAGAGCCTGCTTGACTGGCCCCGGCGGGCTCGTCCCCACTTACCTGTAGTACCGAGGATGCACGGCTGCTTCTGGACCCTGGCCTACTGCAGCTCCAGCAGTGGCTTCCACTTACGGTGGCACTGCTAGGACTATTGAGCTGCCGTCCCTTTGATTAACCAGCAGCTCAGAGAGCCGGGATCCTCATCCTTAAAGGGCGGGAACCCTGGCACCAGCAAGTTAATTGCCTGTGTGCTGTTCAATGCAGCCGGTGGTCCCCAAAACGGCCAAGGCGCGGTTGCCCTTGCCTTTCTGGCCCATCGGGACCCCAGCGGCTGCATAAAATTCAGCTCTTGACCCATAAGTCACATCAGTAATGAAATGATTTAAAAACTTGCTTACTTTCTTATTATACTAAACATTAAAAACTACAAGTTGCTCCTAAATATTAAACTGTAATGATATGGTGTTTCTTGATATCGCTACAGAAAGTGCATATTGAATTACGAGTGCTCAAAGTTTAAGTAATGTATAGGAATCCCTCATGAATGAGTCCATGGTCTCATTCTCTACCTCCTTCGGCATTCTCCATCTTGTAAGTGTGGCCCTCTCACTTTCTTTAAGATTGGCAACCCCAATTCCTTGTCCACTAGTGTCACTGGTCATCCTGTCCAATGTGCAATCATCATCTATCTATGTAATTCTCACCAAAATGTTTGATCATTCACAAAGACATTCATGACTCAGTGATCATTATATTGACATTTTGGCATTAATAAAAACAAGACTCAAAAGCAGTAGTTCATTCACCCTTCCAGAAGCTTCCCCATTTAGCTATACTTTTCACTATCTGCACCTCCAAATCACCACGGCAACAACAGGACTCTCATCTCTACTCCTCCAGTACCTTCTCCTCCTGTGAGCACCTAACCCTGTTCCATGCATCCAATGTTTCATTTAAAAATCTTCAGCTCCATGCAGACTTCCTTTCTGAATGGACATCGACGCCAGCAGGGCCCAGCCCAATCTTTCCGGCAGTGGCGAGGCACCATGGCGACCTCCCTGCCGCTGGGCAACGGGACCACAATTTGAATATTTAAATCAATTAAAATAATTCATTTAAATAAACTTGCATCGCCTCCTGATGTCCCGCTGCGATCTTCGGCCTGGCGGCAGGCCTATTAGAGATAATGAGAATGAGAGGGCAGCCCAGGATAAAAGCAGGAGAATTTATATGGAGGGAGAGATTAAGAAAGGACAGGAGGGAAGTGAATTCAAAGGGAATAGGGCTAGAGGAATTGAGGAGAAGATTGAAATTGTTAAGGATGAGGAGTAGCTTGGTATGGATGTAAAGAGATAAGTAGAGGGACAATGGGCTGGATTCAAAACTGGTGGCCCTCCCAGGCGGGCTGCACGCCAATGAGCCACCGTCAGTCTAAGCGCGGCAGCTCACTTAAATAGCCAAGGCAGACCACACCCCACCAACACCCTCCCCTTCCCAATCATGTGGAGGGGGTAGGCTGTCCATCTCCGGCATTTTTAAAGGGCTGTTAGCCCTACTAGCTAATTTAAATATTTAAAGATAGAATGAATTAAATTAAGCAAAAACATTTCTTTTGTCCTCTCCCAGAACAACGAAATTAATTATTTGCCCTTCACCCCCAAAAACACTTACCTTTACCATCTGACCTTTCCTCCCCAAACTGCATAAACTTTAAACAACAACCCTTCTCACCATGCCCTACACCCATGACATAAATTTGACCCCGTTCCCCACACCACCCCCCCCCCACCACACTGATAAATTTACCTCCTCCCCCCTCCCTACTAGTGTTGTGCCTCGTTTCCCCGGATGGGGATGCGAAGGCACAGGAATGCCTGCCGCCGGGTCGAAGATGGGTGAGCACGTCACGTATCCCTAGACGTTAACCAAATTAGAGTTTAAGTTTAAGTGTAATAAATTTAAATCTTTGTTCTTTAAACCTAAGAAAACCTGTTTGTGCTGGTTTCTTTGCCTTATAATTGGAAAACAGTGAACAAGGATTCACCAAGGGGGAGCTAAAAACATAGTGAGTTTAAAATTAAATCCTGTTACTGTAAGATCAAGCAAAGGCTGAGGGGGACCCATAGACATCATTCTCACCTGGTCGTAACACTCTCTCTGAACTAATGCTTTGTCTTTCACCACAAGCATTAACACTCTCTTACCTTTGACCCATGACAGCTTTTGTTATTTAATCTCTCCTGCCCTCTGCCCTATCACACACCTTGCCTTTTGTTCTCTTCCCCACCAAACACCAACCCCCTTTACTTGCTTAAAACCTTATTATTTTCTAACCATTGCCAGTTCTGATGAAAGGTCACAGACCTGAAACACTGGGCTGAATTTTATAAGCTCGCCACCGTTCTTGGCTTGGAAGAAGGCACAGCGCATGGGCGACTTGTGCGTCACTGAGCCCCAGCGATATTTCGCATGAGGTCTCATTTAAATGGAAGGGGTGGAATGGCTGCACCCAATGATGGGGTGACCACCCCATCTCCGGCAGCACCAGGCATGGCGCCATTTTTAAAGGGCTAATATCAGACTTAAAATTTTAAAAAGACCTGCACATTAAATTTCAATAAAAACAGTAAATTGAACACCAAAGAACTTCTTCCACTGTCCCCCCCCCAATAATCAAATGATATATTTATTTCCCTCTCCCCCCAAAAAAACATTTTTGCTGGTCCTGACCTTTCAACCCCACACTTTGCACTCTTTGCCCTTCAACCACTTCCCACCATCCCCTAAGCCAATTGAATCAGTTTTCACTGCTCCCACCACCCCCCACCCACCCCCCCCCCCCATCTCCCGCCTTGAGAATTTCACTGCTTCCCCCCTCCTCACCAGTGTCATGCCTCGGATGTCCGTGCGTATATCTGAAGACACGATTGTTTTGGCCAGCAGCCGGAATATCGGCGTAGGACGGTCGTTGGGACGAGGTAAGTTTATTTGCATACATTAGCCTTTATTAACATATCGGAATGAAGGGCCCGCTGCCTCGCCGCTGCCAGCAAAATGCCGCGAGGCCTTCTTGGCGTCGGGGGTTATGGCGGGCCTCTACTGGAAGAATTTTCCAGGTCCCCCTGTCACAATCCCCAATGTCAGAGGGATAGTAAAATTCAGCCCATTAACTCTGGGTGCCACTGCCATTTCAGAGGCAGGGAGATCAGGGAGGGCTGATGGCATGACTGGCTGCAGGTATGAATCATGTCTCCCTCGTTAGTACCTCACAGCACGTCAGACCAAGCATCCCCTAGATGCTGATGAAGGGCCCATGTTAGTACAACCATGATGTTGACGTTTGCCAATGTTCAATATCAGCATCCTTGCTCTTCCAGGCGAAGAGGGCCCACAACAGCAGGGAGGTGTCCAGAAGCTGCCAAAAGTGGCCATTTAAGGGCCGCAATTGGCCTGGGGCATGAAGCCCATCCTTGGCCTTCCCCACCCCAACCAAAATGCCATGGTGCCAGAACAGTATCGGGCATGCAACCCAATGCCACCCCTTGCCATTTTGTGTGCCACCCTGTTTCCTTCTTCATTTTGTAAAGAATAGGAGGGGAAAACTTACATTATAATACATGGCCTATCACGAGGCCTCCACATTGTTTTGTTTCTTGGCATTTGATTTTTTAGGCATGTATTCATATATTAAGTAACAAGTTAGCGAGATTAGAAAGTAAATGAGAAAATGCTGATGAAGGTTGTAATCTTAAAAGAGTTGGAGGTTTTCGAACTTGTCATCTCTTATCATCCTAGCTAAAACTGAGTAGTTATATGGTTAATTTTGATTGAACACCTTCTTAAGCATATGTACTTTATTAATTCTTCACTGTATCTAGGCTCACAAAAATGAGCCTGCACATTTCTTAAATGGTTTGGTTGTGCTGTTACTATAATCTTCTGCCATCAAAGGGCTCAGTGTGAAAACTGAAATGACTCGGTAGATTAAAGAAATCAGAAAAAAGGAAACCAGGCCTTAACATAGAACATAGAACAGTACAGCACAGTACAGGCCCTTCGGCCCACGATGTTGTGCCGAACCCTTATCCTACTCTAAGATCAAACTAACTACCTACCCTTCATTCTACTATCATCCATGTACCTATCCAAGAGTCGCTTAAATGCCCCTAATGTATCTGCTTCTACTACCACCGCTGGCAGCGCATTCCACGCACCCACCACTCTCTGTGTAAAGAACCTACCTCTGACATCTCCCCGAAACCTTCCTCCAATCACCTTAAAATTATGCCCCCTGGTGATAGCCCTTTCCACCCTGGGAAAAAGTCTCTGACTATCCACTCTATCTATGCCTCTCATCATCTTGTACCCCTCTATCAAGTCACCTCTCATCCTTCTTCGCTCCAATGAGAAAAGCCCTAGCTCCCTCAATCTTTCTTCGTAGGACATGCCCTCCAGTCCAGGCAGCATCCTGGTAAATCTCCTCTGCACCCTCTCTAAAGCTTCCACATCCTTCCTATAATGAGGCGACCAGAACTGAACACAATATTCCAAGTGTGGTCGAACCAGGGCCTTATAGAGCTGCAGCATAACCTCGCGGCTCTTAAACTCAATCCCCCTGTTAATGAAAGCCAACACACCATACGCCTTCTTAACAACCCTATCAACTTGGGTGGCAACTTTGAGCGATCTATGGACATGGACCCCAAGATCCCTCTGTTCCTGCACACTACCAAGAATCCTGTCTTTAAGCCTGTATTCCGCATTCAAATTCGACCTTCCAAAATGAATCACTTCACACTTTTCCAGGTTGAACTCCATCTGCCATTTCTCAGCCCAGCTCTGCATCCTGTCAATGTCCCGTTGCAACCTACAACAGCCTTCCACACTATCCACAACTCCAGCAACCTTCGTGTCATCGGCAAACTTGCTAACCCAGCCTTCCACTTCCTCATCCAAGTTATTTATAAAAATCACAAAGAGCAGAGGTCCCAGAACAGATCCTTGTGGAACACCACTGGTCACCGAGCTCCATGCTGAATACTTTCCATCTACTACCACCCTCTGACTTCTATGGGCCAACCAATTTTGTATCCAGACAGCCAACTTCCCCTGTATCCCATGCCTCCTCACTTTCTGAATGAGCCTACCATGGGGAACCTTATCAAACGCCTTGCTAAAATCCATAGACACCACATCCACTGCTCTTCCTTCATCAATGTGTTTTGTCACATCTTCAAAGAATTCAATAAGGCTTGTGAGGCATGACCTGCCCCTCACAAAGCCATGCTGACTGTCTCTAATCAAACCATGCCTTTCTAAATAATCATAAATCCTGTCTCTCAGAATCCTCTCCAATAATTTGCCCACTACCGACGTAAGACTGACTGGTCTATAATTCCCAGGGTTATCCCTATTCCCTTTCTTGAACAAGGGAAGAACATTTGCCACCCTCCAATCATCCGGTACTACTCCGGTGGACAGTGAAGACGCAAAGATCATCGCCAAAGGCGCAGCAATCTCTTCCCTCGCTTCCCGTAATATCCTTGGGTATATCCCGTCAGGCCCCGGGGACTTATCTGTCCTCATATCATTCAAAATTTCCAGCACATCCTCCCTCTTAGCCTCAACCTGTTCGAGCATATCAACCTGTTCCACGCTGTCCTCACAAACGACCAGTTCCCTCTCACTAGTGAATACGGAAGCAAAGTATTCATTTAGGACCTCCCCTACCTCCTCCGACTCCAGGCACAAGTTCCCTCCACTATCCCTGATCAGCCCTACCCTTACTCTGGCCATCCTCTTGTTCCTCACATAAGTGTAGAACGCCTTGGGATTTTCCTTAATCCTACCCGCCAAGACTTTTTCATGTCCCCTTCTAGCTCTCCTAAGTCCATTCTTCAGTTCCTTCCTGGCTACCTTGTAACCCTCTAGAGCCCTGTCTGATCCTTGCTTCCTCAACCTTAAGTAAGCTTCCTTCTTCCTCTTGACTAGCTGTTACACATCTCTTGTCATCCAAGAGATTTGGATCCAAGAGATCCAAGCCTTTTTGCTACAAAGCCTATAGGATCAAACTGCAAAACCAATAAAGCAAAGTTCTGGTCTGCACATCATGGGTTTTGTGATTTATGTGTAAGTTGGTGACAGCTGGGTCTCTTTGTAGAAGTGAGGGTGGTAGTCAGTGATCCATAAATTGCAATAAAAGATATACAGGGCTGCAAATACTGACGACTGAGGATAGGATACAGGTTGTTTGGCAAGGAAGACAATTAATGGGTAAACCAAAGAATAAAAGTCTGTTATATTGAAAACAATACCAGTTGTATTTGACTAGCATATCTAGAAACCCATGAAAAGTACTAGAGGAATAGAGGCTACACAATAGTGAGCTCTGGGAAACAGAATGTATCAATGCGACAAATAAGCAAGTTATCATGTGTGGAATAAATTCTGTATTATATCCTCATTGAGTACTCTAACAGGGATCAATTAAGTTGAAAAATATAGTTAATTAAAATAATATCCAGCTATAATTATGGAAATTAGAAACATAAAGGGTTTTAATATTTCTCTGCAGATTATGTGAGCTGCATCACACATCATGTGTCTCAATTCTCTTCAAAACTAAGTGACTGCCATCTGGAAAAAGACATTCACCAGGGATGGAATATTAAATTTATGGAAATGTCCATATGGAAATGGCTTAATATAGAACATATCACAACAGTGAGTCTTAGAGCTCGATGAGTGCTTATCTGAGAGAGTCAATATCGAATATTTAAACATCATCTTGGCTCCATGACTTATTGCCATATGGCATTCTATTTTAGGCTGAGGTAGTATTGTGAAATTTCATTCTTAATCCCTCCCAGGGAGATTTTTCAAGAAAAATATCTTGTGTATATGTTGGAAAAGGTTCATAGAGAGCTCATGTTGTGGTGATGTTCCACGTGCATTAGGTTAAAGCATATGGAGTAAATCAATAGAATGAAAATCGGTGTTTGGGGTCGGCAGGGGGCATTCAATAAGTAAGAACTTATACTTATAGAGTCACAGAGTTATACAGCACAGAAACAGGCCCTTCGGCCCATCATGTCTGCACCAGCCATCAAGCCTATCTATTCTAATCCCATCTTCCAGCACTTGGCCCATAGCCTTGTATGCTATGACGTTTCAAGTGCTCATCTAAATACTTCTTAAGTGTTGTGAGGTTTCCTGCCTCTACCACCCCTTCAGGCAGTGCGTTCCAGATTCCAATCACCCTCTGGGTGAAAAGGTTTTTTCTCAAATTCTCGCGAAACCTCCAGCCCCTTACCTAAATCTATGCCCCCTGGTTATTGACACTTCCACTAAGGCAAAAAGTTTCTTCCTGTCTACCTTATCAATGCCCCTCATAATTTTGTATACCTCACCAGGTCCCCCCTCAGCCTTCTCTGCTCTAAGGAAAACAACCCCAGCCTATCCATTCTCTCTTCATAGCTGAAATGCTCCAGCCCAGGCAACATCCTGGTGCATCTCCTCTGCACCCTCTCCAGGGCAATCACATCCTTCCTATAGTGTGGCAACCAGAACAGTACACAGTGCTCCAGCTCTGGCCTAACTAATTAACGTTTTATGCAGCTCCATTATAACCTCCCCGATCTTATATTCTATGCCTCAGCTAATAAAGGCAGTATCCCATATGCCTTTCTAACCACCTTATCTACCTGTGCTGCTGCCTTCAGTGATCTATGGACAAGTACACTAACGTCGTTCTGAAGCTCTGTACTTCCTAGGGTCCTACCATCCATTGTATATTCACTTGCCTTGTTAGTCTGCCCAAAATGCATCACCTCACACTTCTCAGGATTAAATTCCATTTGCCACTCCTTGTCCATCTTACCAGCCCATCTATATCGTCCTGTAATCTAAGGCTTTCCTCCTCACTATTTACGACACCACCAATTTTCGTGTCATCTGCGAACTTACTGATCATATCTCCTGTGTTCACGTCTAAATCATTAATGTACACTACAAACAGAAAAGGTCCCAGCACCAATCCCTGCAGTACACCACTGGTCACAGGCTTCCAATCAATAAAATAACCCTTGACTATCACCCTCTGTATCCTGCCACAAAGCCAATTTTGGATCCAATTTGCCAAATTGCCCTGGATCCCATGGGCTTTTACCTTCTTAACCAATCTCCCATGCGGGATCTTATCAAAAGCCTTACTAAAGTCCATGTATACTAAATCTACTGCTTTACCCTCATCGACACATCTGGTCACCTCCTCGAAAAATTCAATCAAGTTAGTTAGACACGATGTCCCCCTGACAAAGCCGTGTTGACTATTCTTGATTAATCCCTGCCTCTCCAAGTGGAGATTAATCCTGTCCCTCAGAATTCTTTCCAATAGTTTCCCTACCACTGATGTTAAACTCACTGGCCTGTAATTACTTGGTTTATCCCTATTACCTTTCTTGAATAATGGTACCACGTTCGCTGTCCTCCAGTCCCTTGACACTTCACTAGTGCTTTTACTGAAGTAACTATCCCAAGGTACTCCACAGAGGTGTAATCCAATAAAAAAAACTGGATGCTGATTCAAAGAGAGAGAGATATCAGCAGGAGTGACGAAAAGCCTGGTGAAAGAAATTGGTTTTAAGGAGGCTCCAAAAGGAGCAGAGGGATCTGGGAAGGCAGAGATGATAGGGAGAAAATTCCAAAACATAGGGCCTTGATGCCTGAAGGCACAGCTGCCAATGGTAGGGCAAAAAGAGGGGGTGTAGGTCACATCTCATCTTTGGGCATAATTTCAAAGATGAGGGTGGAAAGAGAATCCCAAAATACACAGCCTTTAAAAGTAGGATCTAAAACTGCATTATTATGTCAATTTATCAATAATTTGGGGACGGGTGGTGTATTAAGTGCCTAAGAGTGTAAAGTTTCAATGGTTTTAAGGCTGAGTTATTACCATTTTGATCAGAAGACTTCAAATTTGTTTTTTGCAACTGAAAAAGTTATCAAATATAAGCAATCCTATTTCAGTACACTAGGGTTTGTGCCCTGATTTACCCAGTGCCAGTATTTATGTGTCGGCATTATAGCACTATTGTCTCTAACTCAGAAGATTGTGAGTTTTAATCCTACTCCAGGACTTGAGCACATAATTAATTGCCTGCAGTCATGGCGTCTGCTCCTCTGAGGTAGAATGTCCCACCTCCAAGAGCTGCTGGCTAATCAGCAGGCCGGCAGCTCTTCAGTCCCAGCAGCATCACTGGGAGTGGTGGCCACTGCTGGGACTGCACCGAGAGAAGAGGCACAATGGACACCAGCCTCGGAACAAATAAGTGGGGCCAGAGCTCACTAGGACCAATCAGCCAGGCCCCGGCAAGGGGGTGCGGAAGGCAGGGGTCGATGTAGAGGGTGGGGGGTGTTCCAGCAGGGGCAGCCTATGCTGCGGGAAGGATCCTCTATGGGGCACAGGCTGCCCATCAGGAAGGCACACCCTGCACCCCCCCAGCCTGCAAAGAGGCTGGCAGGTATTACTGGGTGGCCTCCTCAGATAGCAAAGTGCCCATCCGCCACTGGTAAAATACCAGTGCTGTGGGAAAAGGCCATCTGCCTCCCAGCCACTCTGCAGGGGGTGGGGTAGGGGAAAGCAGGGGGTTGGGGGGGGGGGCGCATTAAATTCTGGCCTTTAGTGCAGAACTGAGGAACTGTTAATTTTTATTCATTTCCACAGTTTGGGCATCACTGGCAAAGCCAGCAAATATTGGCTATCCCCTGTTGCCCGAAGAAGGAGGTGGTGGTACAACATCTAACAGTTTATAACAACAGAATGGCTGCTTGTCTATTTCAGAGGGAAGTTTAGAATCAAGCATTTTCAGCTGGAGTCACACATTGGCCAGACCAGGTGATGATGGCAGGTGTTGTTCCATAAAGGATATTAATGAACCAGTTGAGTTTTTCTGACAATCTAAAAGTTTCATGGTTGCTTTTTTAACTGATACCTGAAGAGAAAAACTAATTCAAATAAAGTGGGACAATGAATTTGCAGTCTCTGGATTATTAGTCATGCCTCTGGATGACTGATTCCATATCATAAACAGTACACTACCATATCCACTGGTTGTCATTGGTGATGTTCTTTGCCTGACACAATTAAAGCTGTGTCTGTTCAGATGGACGTTAAAGATTAAGTGGCACTATTTGAAGAGCAGTGGAGTTCATCTCTCAACCAATGCCTTTAAACCAGATTAAATGGTCATTTATTCCTTGCTATTAGTGGAAATTGGCTGCTATATTTGCATCACAACAATGTAGTGACTACAGTTCAAAAGCAAATTTAGTGTGAAGTACTTGATGAGGCTTTCAATAAATTGATTGATTGTTGAAATCTACGAGAGCTGTTAGTTGAATTTTAAAAATGAATCAGGTGTACATTTTTGTATTGCTGGCGCTTGGTAGCTGTAAAGAACATGATAAGCAATACAAGCTGTCTTTTTCTCACAGCTAAATCTAGAAAGAAACACCCCAGATACCTTTCAACTTGCGATGTTAAAAGGGTGCAACAGTAGTTTTTAATATTTTATTTTCTACATTACAACAGTAAAAACTCTTCAAAAGCATTATTTTCTTTCTCATGTTTTGTCAGGGGGTGATGATGCGAAAGCAAGCCTCAAGTCAAATCCAGTAAATTAGGTATATTTACATTTGGTTGTTAATGTGAATGAGAATATTGTTCTGATTATGAAATGGGGAGATCAGTTTTATAATCACACTAATTTTTTCACACTTATCAGCAATCAGGGGAAAATAGAACACAAACATCTGTTTGCTGAGCAACATAACAAATCACAGAATCGTTACAGTGCAGAAGGAGGCCATTCGGCCCATCGTGTCTGCACCAGCTCTCTGAAAGAGCAACTCCCTCAGTGCCATTCCCCCACCTTCTCCCCATAACCCTGCACATTCTTCCTTTTCATATAACTGTCTAATTCACTTTTGAATGCTTCAATTGAATCTGCCTCCACCACATTCTCAGGCAACGCATTCCAGACATTAACCACTTGCTGCATGAAAAAGTTTTTCCTCATATCACTTTTGCTTCTCTTACCAATTACTTTAAATCTGTGCCCTCTCATTCTCGATCCTTTCACGAGTGGGAACAGTTTCTCTCCATCTAATCTGTCCAGACCCCTCATGATTTTGAATACCTCTATCAAATCACCTCTCAGCCTTCTCTTCTCCAAGGAAAACAGTCCTAACTTCTCAAATCTATCTTCATAACTGAAATTCCTCATCCCTGGAACCATTCTCATGAATCTTTTCTGTAATCTCTCCAATGCCCTCACATCTTTCCTCCAGTGCGGCGCCCAGAATTGGACGCAATACTCCAGCTGAGGCCGAACTAGTGTCTTATACAAGTTCAACATAATTTCCTTGCTCTTGTATTCTATGCCCCTATTAATAAAGCCCAGGACACTGTATGCTTTATTAACCGCCCTCTCAACCTGTCCTGTCACCTTCAATGACTTATGCATATATACACCCAGGTCCATCTGCTCCTGCACCCCCTTTTAGAATTGTATCCTTTATTGTATATTGTCTCTCCATGTTCTTCCTACCAAAATGAATCACTTCACATTTCTCTGCATTGAATTTCATCTGCCACCTGTCTGCCCATTCCACAACTTGTCTATGTCCTTCTGAAGTTCTACACTATCCTCCTCACAGTTCACAATGCTTTCTAGATACGTATTATCTGCAAACTTTGAAATTGTGCCCTGTACACCAAGGTCTAAGTCGTTAATATATATCAGGAAAAGCAAGGGTCCCAACACTAATCCCTGGGGAACCCCACCACAAACCTTCCTCCAGCCCGAAAAACATCCATTAACCACCAATTTTGATTCCATGTTGCTACCGTCCCTTTTATTCCATGAGCTACAAGTAGGCCCACAAGTCTGTTGTTTGGCACTGTATCAAATGCCTTTTGAAAGTCCATGTACACCACATTAACAGCATTGCCCTCATCAACCCTCTCTGTTACCTTCTCAAAAAACTCCAGCAAGTTAGTTAAACATGATTTTCCCTTAGGAAATCTATGCTGGTTTTCCTTAATTAACTCGTATTTGCCCATCTGACTATTGATTTTGTCCCGAATCATTTTTTCTAGAAGTTTTCCCACCACCCAGGTTAAACTGACTGGCCTGTTGTTGCTTGGCTTATCTTTACACCCTTCTTTGAACAAGGGTGTAACATTTGCAATTCTCCAGGCCTCTGGCACCACCCCCGAGTCTAAGGAAGACTGAAAAATTATGGCCAGTGCCTCTGCACTTTAAGTACAGTCAGCCTATCTAATAATTCCTCTTTATAAATTTTAAACCCTTCTAGTGTCTGACTTACCTCCTTTTTCAACATTGCCTGGGTTGTATCTTCTTCCTTGGTAAAGACAGATGCAAAGTATTCATGTAATACCTCAGCTATGCCCTCTGCCTCCATGTGTAAATCCCCTTTTTCGTCCATAATCGGCCCCACTCCTTCTTTTGCCACCCTTTTACTATTTATATGCCTACAGAAAACTTTGGGATTTCCTTTAATGCTAGCTGCCAGTCTCTTTTCATGCTCTCTCTTTGCTTCTCTTATCTGCTTTTTCACTTCCCCTCTGGACCTTCTATATTCAACGTGATTCTCAATAGTATTTTCTACCTGGCCTCTGTCATAAGCACACTTTTTCTTCTTTATCTTAATCTCTACCTCTTTTGTCATCCAGGGAGCTCTGGATTTGTTTGCCCTAATTTTCCCCTTCGAGGGAGCATACCTCTACTATGCCCGAACTATCTCTTCTTTGAAGCCCATAGTTCATCTATTAGTTTTCCTGCCAGCTTTTGACTCCAATTTATTCACCCCAGCTCCATTCTTACCCCATTGAAGTTGGCTTTCCCCCAGTTAATTCTTACCCTGGATTGCTCTTTGTCCTTTTCTATTGTCAGCCGAAACCTTATGATACAATGATCACTATCCCCTAAATACAGTCCTACTGATACTTGATCCACTTGGCCCACCTCATTCCCAAGAACCAGGTCTAGCAGTGCCTCCTTTCTCGTTGGACTAGCAACATACAGTTGTAGAAAATTTTCCTGAACACACTCCAGGAACTCTTGCCCCTCACTGCTCTTTACACTACTATTATCCCAGTCTATGTTTGGATAATTAAAGTCCCCCATTATAACTACCCTATAATATTTGCAGCTTTCTGTAATTTCCTTGAAAATTTGTTCCTCCACAGCTTTGCCACTAGATGGTCGCCTATAGACAACACCGAACAATGTAACTGCACCTTTTTTGTTCAGTAGCTCTAGCTAAATTGATTCTGTCCTGAACCCCTAGGGACATCCCTTTTCTCCAGCACTGCAATGCTCTCCTTAATCAATACCGCCATCAGTCCCTCCTTTTTCCCTTTCCTATCTTTCCTCAACACCTTGTATCCAGGAATATTTAGCACCCAGTCCTGCCCTTCTTTGAGCCAGGTGAGGGTGGGGGAAATTGGAGGGAAATAAATGATTTTCATAAACCTATCTTCATGTACTTTTTAAATTATTTTAAATATGTAGGCCAAACTTGGTGGTATGGCAGGTTTCCTTCTGTGCTGCATGTTGGTGAACTACCTCAGTTTGATGACAGTCTGGCGGCTTTTAGGATTTTTCCTAATGGTGCCAGATTTATTGAATTGGCATGGTGGGATGTGAACGCATGACCTTTCAGTTTACTAGTTCTTTATAATATCCATGTATCAATTTTAGATGTTTGGCCATCAAGTTAGGACAGGAGTGGGCTCTTCTGTGATGCGACAATGGTTGAATAGACAGTTGGCACTCAGCATCCAGGCTTCTCCATGAAAATTTTGTCCGATTAGTGCACCAATAATGAAGTAGTGCAAATAGCACTCCAGTGTAGTATCCTTTAAGCACATTTTAAACTGAGAAACCAATATATTCCTTGTAAGTAACCTACCAATCTAGAAGTGAAGTAAAAAGCCTGCTTTTAAAAAAATCTTTTCCTTCATATTTTTAACCTTTCTTTTCTAGTGTTGTTCTAATGAATCATGATGTCACTCTAGGGTACCCTTTCCATGGCTCCTGATATTCTTTCCATAAGGGGCTTCCCAGAACTGCATTGGACACTAACTCTGGCCTAATCAATGTTTTGTACATTACTTCTTACCATTCTATTCTATATAAAACCTGGAATCCTATGTACCATTTTTATAGTTTTTGCTAGTTGTCATGCAGGCCCCCACCTGCCAAGAATGAGACACATATTTCACCACATGAGCATTAAAACTTAAAATTGTTGCTGGGAAGAAAAGAGGACCTATCACAAGGAATTGCCAGGCCCCTCGCCGGAAAGACCTTTTTTGCATATTTCAGCCAGTGTTGGAACAACAGGGACCAGTCCCTGCTCCCCCAACACAGAGAAGACGTGGTCAGACCAGTTTAGTCACATGACTAACTGGCACAGTGTTTTAAAACTCCTGGACTGGAAAAGACCTCTCGTGGCTGGCTTGTTGCCACTTCTCTCCTGTCTGCCCATTTGTTTCTCACCAGCTTTGGAATCCATTGAAGACACAGGAACCCCAAGAGAGAAAAGTCTCCTACAGTGAACAAGGTTTAAGAAGAATACTGGGCCCCAAGGAAAAGCAAGAATTACCTACAAGCAAGAACCACCTACAAAAGGACTACAGCGAGCTCGAAGCACAGTAACGAGAAACTCTTCTGATATTGCCTCAAACCACTCTACTTGATTTTTTCTTCTGCTCTTTTCTGTCTCTATTTGTATGTGTGTATCACATATGCATGCTAGCATGGCGTGTGGTGTGTATTCATAGTTTTAATAAATTTCACTTTTCTTCTTTAAATCTAAGAAGGCCTGTTTGCGCTCATTTCTTTGCCTTATAATTGGAAATTGGTGAACAAGGATTCACCAAGGGGAAGCTCAAACGCAGTGTGTTTAAAATTAAGCCCTGTTAAAATAAGACCAGGTGAAGGGTAAGAAAGACTCCTAGACAGCTTTCCCACCTGGTCGTAACAGTAGTTGTACACCCATCTTTACAGATCTGAGACAGAGGGGGATTTGAGGTGTTCAATGTTGATGTTCCCACAATGACTAAGGACAGTAATCGATTTGTTATTTCGTCTCAGAAGGCATAGCAAAATATCCATGCCTGTTTTGGTAGTGATGCATCCATTCACAAACCAATGAATTGGGCCCATGATGGCAGACTTGGAGGTCGGGGAGCCAGGTCAGGACAGTTCCCTGACAGATTCCTGCCACCAGGGATCTTTTCCAGGGGTGGGCTGAGAATCGGATCAGCTGCCCACTTCATGGAGGTGAGCAGTTAATTATGCTAGTTAAGGCCACAATTAGGGGCAATTTTGTGGCCTTGCCAGCATTTTGATGTCGGCAAAGCGGACCCTACTACATGCAGAGGCAACCTCCCTGCAGCAGACCGGGGGCCATCAGAGCAGGAGGCTCCATGCCCCATTGCTGAGGACTCGAGCATGAAAGTCCACAATCTCAGCCAAGCTCCATCCAGCAGAGGGGTTACTCCTCCATCCCGCTGGATCTGCCAACCTAGATCTTCTTTATTTCTTCACTGCTGAGGAGGCCAGCGAGGGTGCTTCCATGCCTCAGCAGTGCCCATCTCTCCTAGTGGGATGTGGTAGGAATATGGGATTAATGTAGGATTAGTATAAATGGGTGGTTAATGGTCGGCACAGACTCGGTCGGCCGAAGGGCCTGTTTTAGTGCTGTATCTCTGAATTAAATAAATAAATAAAATGGAACCTATGAATTCAGAGGCAGGCCTTGCATTACTGTAGATGATTATGCCAAATTAAAAAATGATTCAAAGCCTGTCAGATGTTTATGTGTTCTTTGAAAAACTACTGTTTTGAATTGAAAGATACTGCACCAACTGTTTATTAATAATTCTAGTGTACCAACTGATTTAGTGTAGATAGATGTTATAACCATTGTGATGTCAAAGGCAGTTTCTATACGGTCTGGGGTTTATAGCCCATGGCATGATAAGTACACATAAATTTTAAAGTTATTTGAACAAATTATGAAGGTTAATGTATTTTTGTAATTGAGATATAAAACATCTGTTTAATCTTAAATTATAATGAAATTGCTCATTGACCTCAAACAGCACAAGAGTTTAAGGAAATTCATAAACTTCTTCAATAAATGATTACAAGACTGGGTACTCATTGAAGCCTGTAAACAATTCTATCATTTATTTAGTAAGTGAAGTTCTCTTCCAGATTTATTGTGCCAAAATATATAGGGAAGAAACTAAAATGAAATAAAATCCAGAGTAATTTTGATTTTTAAACTTGTCTACAACCCACTAGCTTTTCAACTAATAAAATTTACTGTAGTTCGTTCCATTAAAATGGGATCTGTTTGCCTCACTGGGAAATGTTTTTAACACTTAGAGAACACATCATTTAATGGGAAATCTGTGAACTTGACCGCAGTTAATACATTCTGCAATAGTCTTCCTAATGTTAAGTGCTACTGTATTTTCTAGAAATATGAAATTAACTACAACTCATTACAACAGTATTTACTAAATTAGATATATGCTGCAGGTTACAAGTTTAGCAAGTGGACTATAAACTAGTAAGTGAGGGGTGGGGTTGTGGGCTGGGGGCTCAAGTGAAAGAGTATACATAATAGTTTGAAAATAACAAAGAAGAGAGCAGATTAGCAATCAGAAATTGTGCTTTAGGCACCACTGGCAAAGGGAAAACTAAAAGATGTAAAGAAATTAAACCAGGAGGGAGAAATGAGAAGTGTTATCGAGTCCATGCCGACTTTCCACGGAGCTATACTGTCAGTCCCACATCCCGGCTATAGAGTCATAAAGTCATTTACGATAGACGTGTCCTTCTGATCTAATGATTTACTGAAATGGACTCAATTGGCCGAGTGGCCTCCTTCTGTGTTGTAAATGACTCTATGACTCTATGTCCTGGCCAACATTTATTCCTCAACCAACATCCCTAAAACATATTACTTGGTCATTTATCTCACTGCTGTTTGTAGGATCTTGTGCACAAATTGGGTATTGTGTTTCCCTATATGACAACACTTCATATGTATGTCATTGCTTGTAAAGCACTTTGGGACAACTCGAGGTTGTTAAAGGTACAATGTCATGCATACCACAAGTGCGATGATACAACTATCATGGACTAACTCTGAAGAGTTATGAAAAAAGTACTTTATCTTTAAAAATGAACTTTTACTTTTCAAAGTGAATGTCATGAAAATGTGCTATGCTGAATGATGATTTTTAATAGGTTGGAATCCTATATTAAACTTTTAATAAACTGGCAGCTAAGATGGCCACCACAATTTGCATTGAAATACTTCACATTCCAAGGCATCGAAGTGGAGACACATGTCAAAATAGCTTGCATCCAGAAAAATGGCTGTAAGTGTTGAGTAAATTATCCATTATCACTCTCATTAGCAAGATATTCAAAGCCATTTTGGAGTATTCACACTAGTGGAGACATAACTGCAGGGGGTAAACATTGAAACAACAAGACCTGAGAGGGATTTGGGATTCTTAGACTTTGGATCTCATTAAAGTGAACAAAAGAATACATTGAAAGAATCATGTGACAGTCTCCCCAGTCTGTGTGAAAACTTGGAGTTTCTGTCACACACAGCAGACCAGCTTTGAGAGCTAATCAGTGCAGGACCCCAGTGGGACTCTCTCTATACACTGCAAGTTATGAACCATGTCTGTGACTGCGGAGCATCCAAGTCTATCAATGCTACAGACAGAGACCCCAGGGGAAAAAGCCACCTATATCACTGTCTCCAAGTAAACCCTGAACCAAGGGAGCCACTTCTACCAGCCAGGAACTTAAGGATCACAACTTCAGCCAGAAAACAACTGAATTACCAGACCCTACAGACAGTATATTATTTTTATTTGGGCTCTAATCCAACCAAACTATTCTTCATCACTCTGTAACCTATTTTTGTGTGTGTGATTCTTGTGGGTGTGTGAACGTTGGAGCATAGTTTATTATTGTTTATTATTTAAACTTGATGTGGTCAGCTGGGGAGTTGAACAGTGGGAACCACCCACATGACACTACGCAGTCGTAACAACTATATAAATGCAATTTCTTTCTTTCTAACACAATGATAATTTACAAATTCCTCACAGTTTTGTCCTACCCAATCTTTGAATCTCCCTCTTTAAAGCTCATAGCTTTGCTACTTCCCAACTAGCTATTAAAAAACTACTTTTTTTGATCGTGTCTTCAGCTAACTCTTCTAAATTCAGTATCATCCCCTACATGAAGTGTCTTAGAATGTTTATTATGTTAACAGTCATATTCAAGTTCAAATTGTCGTTGAACATTTCACTCAAAATAAAACCTTAAATATTATATATTCACACTGTCACGACCCAGTGAGAAAGAGGTCTAGGGGTCTGTTTCAGCCTTCACCTGGTCTTATTGTAGCAGGGTTTAATTTTAAACACACCATGTTCTTTTAGTTTCCCCTTGGTGAATCCTTGTTCACCACTTTCCAATTATAAGGCAAAAAAATCAACACAAACAGGCTTTCTCCATCTTAAAGAAGAAATGTATTAAACTTAAACCTAAACTCTAATTCGGTTAACGCCTACGGATACATGGCATGCCCATGCTAGCATGCATACGCGATACACACATGCAAATAGAGACAGAAAAGAGCAGAAGAAAAATAAAGTGGAAAAGTTTGAGGCAATATCTGAAGAGTTGTTGTCGTGGTTCTTCAAGCTCACTGTAGAGTCCTTGATTGTAGGTAGATCTTGCTTTTCATTGGGGCCCAGTATTCTTCTTAAACCTTGTTCACTGTAGGAGACTTTTCTCTCTTGGGGTTCATGTATCTTCAGTGGATTCAGAGGCTTGTGAGAAAGAGATGGGAGCAGACAGGAGAGAGATCTTCTCCGTCCAGAAGCAAACAGACTTTCTGCCCAAATTGTTTGCACAAATTCAAAAACTCAGGTTGCCCAGCAGGTTAGTCATGTGACTAGCTGGTTTGACCATGTCCGTTTGTGTATTCCGCCATCTTAGCAGTCAACCTGGAAGGCAAGCTCCCCCACCTTCGACGTCTGGTGATCAAAGTCCATTGTGGGTTGAATTTCAGGGAATGGCTGCTTTGTCCTTCCAAGCACCATCTGTTAATATGCAAATGTCTTTTTTCCAGCCAAGGTCTGGCAGTCTTTGCAATAGGCCTTCTCTTCTTCCCAGCAACAATTTGAAATTTAATGTCCACGTGGTGAAATTAATATACCTCATTCTTGGCAGGTGGAGGCCTGCATGACAACATGCATCTGTATTTTGGAAAATAAATTAATTCATAATATTACTCAACAGAGATTATTTCTATGTTGATATTTTATATTAATTGTGTGGTCGCCCACCAAGTTTGAATACCATATTTTTTATGATACTGAGGGAAAGGAACAATTTGGGATTCTGGGAATATGTTAATACTAAGCAAACACTAGCAGAAAAAAATGAAAACTGATCATTGATTAATCAGCACAGAACAAACAATATTTAATTTGTTTTTTAATGATTTTTTTAATTAAAAAAGTTAAAGGAAGAAACAGTGTTAAAAAAACACAACTTCCCAGCAAGTGTAACAGCATCATTTTTATTTTGCCTGGGTCAGGCAAAAGGTTAAGTGGCTATGCTCCTGGGTTTACTGAGGTCTCTTAGCATGAGTAACGTCCGGTCAGGTTGAGGTCCTCAATGTCTTGCCATTTCTATTTCTCAATATTCTTTGTACTTAACACAATATGTATAAATATAGACACGCAGCCCAAGCATATGTGACCTCTTACTCCTCAGAGGAAATTTTGCACTTAAAATCTTAAGAAATATCTCCTCTGTAGAGATTTATTATAAGAATACATTCCCTCCAGCAACCCTATAAGAGCTGCTTTCAATATATAAAAGTTTTTAAAAAAAATATTAAGAAAAGTATGGAATAGTTTAACTTCTCAAAAATGATTCAATTTGTACTCAATATTGGTAAAATAAGCAGTATTCATCAACTTAGTCCATGAATAAACTATATCTATAATCCCTTGAGTTTCTGGGAGCAATTTGGTTGAATAAGGCTCTCTCTTCTCTTTGGCCTCCTTATCTCGAGAGACAATGGGTAAGTGCCTGGAGGTGGTCAGTGGTGTGTGGAGCAACGCCTGGAGTGGCTATAAAGGCCAATTCTAGAGTGACAGGCTCTTCCACAGGTGCTGCAGAAAAATTTGATTGTCGGGGCTGTTACACAGTTGGCTCTTCCCTTGCGCCTCTCTTTTTTCCTGCCAACTGCTAAGTCTCTTCGACTCGCCACACTTTAGCCCCACCTTTATGGCTGTCCGCCAGTTATGGCGAACGTTGGCAACTGATTCCCACGACTTGTGATCAATGTCACAGGATTTCATGTCGCGTTTGCTTGAATAAGGCTATATACAGTTGTATAGGTTGCACTGGTAGATTATTTTGACCATAATTTTCTCACATATTGTGAGTTGTGCTACAATTCTCCCTCTCACCAATATCAAATAATAAAACTACTTGTACAAATTAAAAACAAACAGCAAGTGCTAGCATCATAAAACAATAGATTCTTTATTTCTCCACTAGTATCTGGCTTCAATTCATATGTCTTAGCTATTTTGGAATAAATTATATGATTTAAGATTTAGAAGTCTCAACTCAATTTTTTTAAATGAGAAAGCAAAGGGCCCAGAACCTGTTACTTAGACAGCTTGAGGAAAATTCATTCTATGTCAGTAAGTCAATAGACAATCAAAGTGAATCCTCCAAATAAGGTGAAATACTTACTTAAATTAAGTGAACCTGATTCCGGGAAATGAGGTCTAGCAAGTATGCACCATTTTGGCAGTGTCAGAGGATAGCCTGCTCACCTTAAGTCAGATGGTTGTGGGTTCAAGGCCCACTGCAGAGAATTGAACATAAATCCTAGGCCTACAGTCTCAGTGCCAGCACTGAGGAAGTGCTTTCAGATGACATGTTAAATTAAGGTACCATCTGCCCTCTCAGGTGGATGTAAAAGACCCTATGATACTATTTGGAAGAAGAGCAGAGAAGTTATCCCTGGTGTTCTGACTAATATTTATACAACATTTTGAGCTCAAACTTCCATGATCAAATCTAAGGTCCTGTCACAATTTACCATTTTTCATTCAATTCTAATCTACAAATCATTTATCTAAATACCTGTATAAGGCATGCAACAATAGTAGGACCAATGGGTAAATTAATACTATTGATTGACATTGGTGAGATGATTTTATCTCATAATGCTATTTCTCTTCACTTAGCTTCCTCACTCAAGGTTACAGGGCCCACTATATTAAGCCTTTCACGGTACATGTATGGGTTCTTTCATACTGGACAAGATAAGCATGCAGGTGGTTATTTTTTCTTGGAGTCCAGAATTTGCAGTCCAGTAGGAATAGGAAAAGCAAAAGCATGGGATCCTGTGTTCAACTTTTGAAAATACATTTTAACCCTTTTTCTGCTCGTTGCCAAAGAAGCTCATAATACAGACCATCAACAAAACAAACGAAGAAACACTAGGAAGTAGTACTTGTGGTCCAGTGTTTAGAGTAAAATGAATGGATAAAAAATTGCTGGTGTCAGTCAGTGATTTCATGAGATGTGCCCTCTGTGGGTGCTGCTTCCTGCTGAAATGTTTGTTTTATTTGTTTATGGGATGTGAGTTTTGCTGGCAAGGCCAGCATTTATTGCCCATCCTTAATTGCCCTCGAGAAGGTGCTGGTGAGCCACCCTCTTGAACCAGTGCAGTCCGTGTGGTGTAGGTTCACCCACAATGCTGTTAGAAAGGGAGTTCCAGGTTATTTGACCCAGTGACAGTAAAGGAATGGTGATCTAGTTCCAAGTCAAGACGGTGCATGATTTGGAAGGGAGCTTGCAGCTTGCGGTGATCCCTTGCATCTACTGTCCTTGTTCTTTCAGGTAGTAGAGGTCGCAGGTTTGGAAGGTGCTGTTGAAGGAGCCTTGGTGAGTTGCTGCAGTGCATCTTGTATATGGTACACACTGCTGCCACTGTGCACTGGGTGGTGGAGGCAGTGAACGATTAAGGTGGTAAATGGGGTGCCAATCAAGGCAGTTGCTTTACCTTGGATGGTGTCGAGCTTCTTGAGTGTTGTTAGAGCTCCACTCATCCAGACAACTGGTGAGTATTCTATCACACTCCTGACTTGTGCCTTGTAGATGATGGACAGACTTTGGGGAGTCAGGAGATGAGTTACTCACTGCAGAATTCCCAGCCTCTGACCAGCTCTTGTAACCACAGTATTTATGTGGGTGGTCCAGTTTCTGGTCAATGGTGACCTGCAGGATGTTGATGGTGGGGGATTCAACAACAGTAATACTATCAAATTTGCTCATAGAAGTACCCCAAGTAATTACTGTTAATAAGCCTTGGAATAAAATTGTGCAAAATTAATAAGCTCTGTTAGAAAGGCCAGAAGGATGGCCAATACAAACAGTGAAAATGTCTCGGTGGTACACTAAAATGTACTCTTTTAAAGTTAGACCTAATTGTTGCAGCTCAATAGAAGGAGTTTTACATTAACTGTGCCACATCTGACCCAGGATATTTGATCTGATAATTTGTTCTGAAATAGGAAAGATACTCTATTCTGAAGTATTAGTATCTTTTTCCTCAGTGTTAAGCATAAAAGTACTCCAAAAACCATTAAAATAAAAATCTACTTTTGGTTGGCTGAAAACTAATTTGAAAGTCTTTTTTCAATCAATCAGAACACACATTTGTAAACTCTAAATCTGACTATGATTTTCAAGCAAGCATGGGGATCAGAAACTCAGGACAAGTTAAGTCAATGGAGTAATAAATTATCTCAGAGATGTTCTGGCGGGTTGCAGTGCGGGGGCTGGTAAAATTCTGCAGGGAGAGGCCCACCTCGACCCGCGACGTTGAGAAGGGCCTGCTGCAAATTACTGCCGGTGAGGGGACCTCGGTGCGGCCCCACTGCCGCATGGCGGCGGCACCCCAATTACAATAGGTTACATGGTACTTACATCTGCAGATTATGCAGCCTGCCGCCTCAACATTGACACTTCCTGATTTTTCGCTGAATGGGTGGCCGTCATATGCCGTCCCGTTCACGATTTGAAAAGCCGACAGGTCCACAGAGGCAGAAGGTTTAGCGGCAGAAGGTAAGTTCCTTTTCAGGTGTCTCACTCTGCATTCTTAAAGGGAGGAGGGAGGGAGGATACACAGGGGCCCACTCTGCATACTGAAAGGAAGGGGGGGGGGATTACAGGGGTCCCACTCTCCATACTGGAAGGAAGGAGGGGGAGGGGATTACAGGGGTCCCACTCTCCATACTGGAAGGGAGGAGGGGGGATAAACAGGGGTCTCACTCTGCATTCTTAAAGGGAAGGGGTCTGGGATTACTGGAGGGAAAGCTCTGCTGGCATAAAGGGAGGTACTGTGTACCCTCCCTCCATTAACAGTGTACGCTCTGTGTTTGTGAGGGAGCAATGGCACAATAGGCACCCTGTGTGTGGGGAGGAGCATTAAGGTTATATGGATGGCGGGGGCAATCGATTCAGCTGGTTGGATCTTGATGTGGTCATGCTGTGCCACTCTGAGTGTTGGCCAAGATGGGCAATGCCATGGCACGCCACATAGGTTGATCCAGGAAAGCAGCTGATGGACCCGTCAACACCAATTCCTGCCCTGTTAGGAACCTTCCAATACATGAAGGGTTCAACTTCATTTATCACATGGAAATAAGTATGGCTCATCCTACATTGTGTGATCCTCCGCTCCTGAGGATCTATATGCACCAGAGGCAATAGCAACAGGCAGGTGCGATCCGCGTAGAGGCTCCCGGACATGAGCAGTAGTCCCCAAGGGGAGCTCGCCATTACTTTTGCTGTGCATCTACAGGCCCCACATGACATGCCATCCGATGCCAGAGCACCAGTGTCAGAGGAGAATGCGCATGTAGAGAGGGTGGTGACACGTCTCTGTGCCCTGTTCAAGGATGATCTGCGGCCCATGGGCTCCGGTGGACGTCCCATGCCTTTGTTCCTCATAGTGGCAGCGGTTCTCAAGCCTGACACCTCTGCAGCTTTTTAGATGCCCACCAGAGACCTTTGTGGGGTCACACAGTCAGCAGTGCACTGCTGCATCAGGGAGGTCACCAATGCCCTGCACCAGAGGGCCAGTGAGTATGTCTGCTTCAGGACAAACTCTCACAGCCAGGCCCAGAGGGCCATTGTTTCTGGCACCATTTCCGGAGAACATAGGTTTTAATGTTCATAGACTGCACTCATGTGGCCATCAGGCCTACTACCAGGCTACCACCTGCAGACGTCACCATTAAAGAAGTCCTCTCAATCTAGGTGAAGCTGGTATGTGATCACCGCAGATGCTTGCTGCGAATGTGTAACCGCTTCTCAGGCAGCTGGCATGACACCTGAGTCTTGCACCAGTCCCGGCTGCCACCACTATTCACTGAACTGGCTCAGATGGAGGGGTGGCTTCTTGGAGATAAGGGCTATCCTTTGCAGACATGGCTCCCAACACCAGTGAGAGACCCCACCACTGCTGCAGAGGAGAGATATAACGCCAGCCACTGAGCTACATGAGCCACCATTGAGCAGGAGATCGGCGTGCTGAAAGACTGCCTCCAGTGCCTGTATGGATAGGGTGATGCCCTGTACTATGGACTGAAAAGGCCAGCTCCTTTCTTTGATGCACTGCACAACTATGCACCCAATAGGGGCCAGGTCTGCCATGATGAGAAGAGACGTCAACAGGATTCCTCCTCAGACTATGAGGATGCTGAGGACCTACAACATGAAAGAAGCAAGGGAGGGCAAATGGCACCCAGGCTCTGCATGCAGGGCTAGCAGTGAGTTAGGGATGAACGGCAGTGGCTTATCAGACAAAGGCTGTCTGCTCCATAGGAACTGACATGAGCTCTGCAGGCCCCACATCACCTTCGCTCACCTGCTGTGCACCAGACCACCATCTGCAGCATCCCTGTGTAAACCATTAGAGGCAGCAGCTGACTGAGCCAATGTCCATGTCACTGCATCCATGGAGACACTCATGAGTAACGGTGACATGGCAATGATGTTATTGCATACATTGGCTGCCCTGAAGGGCCAACGGTGCAAAGGGATGTGACATCGGCACTACATGCTGGCACCACATCATTCACACAGAGAAAAGATCACACATGTTGGTGAGGAACATTTAGTGAAAGATGTATTTACATTGCTGTGACATCCGTCCATTCCCATTTGTGTCAGTGTGTTCTCTGTAAACCTCTGTAATACCTTTTATGGTCCATTTCAGTCCCATGTCCTGGAATGTGCAAAATTAAGATTATTCACCCAGGTGCATCACGCCTACAAGAAGGAATGTTACACTTAAGTGGAAGAAGAGGATCGCAACTTCACAGGACACTGGCACACAGCGGGGTAAGTATGTGGCAGCAAAGCGGAAAGTGCTGGGGTAACTCAGCAGGTCAGGCAGCATCTGTGGAGAGAGAAGCAGAGTTAACTTTCAGGTCTGTGAACTTGGACAAGTTAACTCTGCTTCTTCTCTCCACAGATGCTGGCTGACCTGCTGGATTTCTGCAGCACTTTCTGCTTTGCTGCCAGATTGACAGCAGCCCCACTCTTTAGCATTCAGTTATTTCTTTCTCAGCTGTCAGGAAGCAGGTGCTGGGGTGCTTTAAATGGGGCCCCAGCACCTGCTGCACTGCTGTCAAAGGGTTCCTCACTGCGCTGAATGTCCCACCTCTCCCCATTTAATATGCGGGGGGTGGGGGGGGGAGGCTCGGCGCAGTGATGCTCATGAGCTTCCACGCGCAGTATCGCAGAAGCTCTGTGGTGGCTGCTAAATGCGGGCACCCCGCTGAGTTTAAAGGGCACCACCGTGGAGAGCGCGCCCGGATAAAATTCAGCAGCTGGTGTGGGGTGGGGGTCATGAGCGGGAATGTGAGGATGGGTGTTCAATGTTACCAAATCTCCGTTGTAGAAAGCATGGGAATTCTGAATTAACCAAACAGTACCTGTACAATTAAAGAATGTATTTAAAAAAAAAGAGTGCCATCTTGCTTCAAATAACATTGAACACTGCTGAAGAAAAATAAACATGTGAAAACCAACAAAATAAATGCACAAAATTAATAGTAGTGAAATAGTACAAGACAGCATAAACAAAAGCAAAATACTACAAATACTAGAAATCTGAAACAAAAATGGAAAATTCATGAAACGCTCTGCAGGTCAGGCAGCATTATTCGAGAGAACAAATTAGTTAATACATTGAGTATGTGAACTTTTGTGTTCTGACAAAGAGTATGCACACTCAGAACATTAACTTGTTTATTCTTCCCACAGATGTTGCCTGCCCCACAGGGGGGTTTTGAGCATTTTCTGTTTTTATTAGGAAATAGTAATCTGACTTAGGGGCATCAATCACAAGAGATAGACTCCAGAGATTTGTAACTTATCTGAGCTCAAAAATGAAATAATAAATTTTAAGTCACTTCAGATAAAAGCACATCTTTCCCAACTGACAAAACAGGTATAAAATTAAGGTAACCAATCAGAAAATGGGCAGGTATCCACCTATGTAATACCATGTCTAGTATTACTGTAGCACCAGAAGTACTTCCTACTTCACTGGTAAATCCATACAAGTACATAGTTTAATCATGTACACAATATGGGCTGAATTTTACTGACCCTCGATGCTGCGGGTCGCGGCGTGGGGGCCGGTAAAATTCTGCAGGAGGAGGCCCACCCCAACCCACAATGTCGAGAAGGGCCCGCTGCATATTACCGGCGGTGGGGTGACCCTGGTGCGGCCCCGCCGCCGCTTAGCGGCGGGCCCTTCATCTCCATATGCAGATTGCCAATTAATGTATGTAAAATAACTTACCTGCCGTTCGGCCTTCGCCTGGAGTTCCGAGGTGAGAACCTGGTGGGCAGGAGGGAGGAATAAACATTTCAGGGCAGGAGGGGTGGGAGAGCAGGACAAATTTTATTGGATGTGGGGATGGTGGGAAGGGGTTGAAGGGCAAATGATTGAAGGTTGGGGGGAAAGTTCGGGTATTTGAAAAATCAATGGATGGGTCATTTCAGGCAATGAAGCGTTGGGGAAGGGCCTCCATCAACATATTTTTATATTTAATAAAAATCAATTATATTTTCCCTTTAAAAATTATAATTATTTGTCAGGGCTTAAAGCCCTTTAAAAATGGCGCCAGCGCCGACGCGGTAGTGCCGGACGCCGTTGCCGCCCCCATACGTCATCGGGGGGGCGGGCGCTCCACCCCCACTATTTAAATGAGCCCTCGCGGGGGCTCCTCGGCGGCTGCTGAATGTGGGCACCCTCCTGAGTTTAAAGGGTGCCGCTGCATAGAATAAAATTCAGCCCCGTGTTTATGTTAGCACAGCACTGATTTATCCACCCATCCGGAAAAATAAGTATAGAGGCTGTGCTGTTAAGGGAAATGGACTTAAAGTTTCATGTAATGATTGTAGCAGTATTTTGAGCTTCCTCTCAACTGTTTCTCGAGGTTTTTTAAAAAAAGTTTCCACGTCAGAGCCTATACGTAAATTGTGACACTTTTTTTTTTGCAACACTATATTGCTTTTCCGCCTTGGAATGCCCCACATACTATCTGGATGAAGAGGAGCAGCTACAAAGGGATGCCAGGCAGGTGAGGTTACAAGTAAAAGAGGACTGGGCATACCTGCATTGTCCATCCATGTTCAACCATAGATCAGAGTATATTTATTTGGAGCTTTGTATGCATAAGCTCCAACTTACTGGGGAGTCAGTGACAAGTGTGTCACATATTGCAATCGAACCAGCAACCAAGCCCAACCACAGGCACGGCATTTCCAGTGGCTCTGAACGTTACTTCAGCCTTTATCATTTATACCTCATGTTTATTCCAGGCATGATACATGGCTTGGACAGGTACCATGCATTCTAAAATTGGTCAAACTTCCTTGCATTTATTTCATGCATCATTACATCTATTTCTCTAGCTATCAATCAGTGGTTGAGTAATTGGCTGGGGGTGCTACATCATTTGTTCACAGATTGAATGTCATGCTTCCATATTAAGTTTTCTTTCACTTCATTTTTGTCTGGAGCTTACTTTCCTTCTACCCTATAGCTTCGGCAAAGGTGGACAATAGGTTGAAGTGTCTTTTGAGCTTTTCCAAAGCCTCTGAGCACTTTTGCCCTAACATTCACCAGTTATATGTAAGTGGCTGCATTCCTTTAAATTTCAACTGGCACATGATTTTCCAGCCTCCTGCCCTACATTGGGTGAGCATTCTGCTTAAGAGCTGACTATTGAAGACAATGAGCTTGCTCCACTTCAGGCAAATTTAGTTTAAATTTTCAATTGACCCAGTCACTGCTTTTGGAGAGAGAGAAAATTCCAGATTTCCACTACTTTTGTTGTGGAAAAGTGCTTCCTGATTTCACTCCTAAATGATTTAGCTCTAATTTTAAGATTGTGTCTCCTTGTTTGGGATTCTCCCACCAGAGGAAGTAGTTTCTTTGTGAAATCCTTTATCATTTTAAACGCCTCAGTTAAATCACCTCTGAACCATTGAAACTCAAGAGAATATAAGCTAAGTGTATGCAGCATGTCTTAATACAAACTTCTACCTCTAGAGAGGGTGCAATGCTGATTCACAGAGTTGCTGGCTGGTATGTGGAAATGCAAATACAAGGTAGGATGAAAATTGGGGCATTTTTCATCAGCATAACAGAATATAGGGTGACATAATGGACGTTTTTAAAGTAACCAAATTAAAGGACAGGGTAGACAGAAGCAAATAGTTTACACTTGTTGAGGGGTATTGAACAACTTAAGATGGTTGTGGTTGTTGGAGGCAAAACATCTCAGCCCCCGGGACATCGCTGCAGGAGTTCCTCAGAGTAGTGTCCTAGGCACAACCATCTTCAGCTGCTTCATCAATGACATTCCTCCATCATAAGGACAGAAGTGGGGATGTTTACTGCTGATTGCAGTGTTCCATAGCATTTACGACTCCTCAGATACTGAAGGAGTCTGTGTCCACCTGCAGCAAGACCTGAACAACGTTTAGGCATAGGCTGATAAGTGGCAAGTAACATTCGCACTACACAAGTGCCAGGCAATAACTATCTCCAACAAGAAAGAATCTAATCATCTCCCCTTGACATTCAATGGCATTACCATTGCTGAATCCCCTGCCATCAACATCCTGAGGGTTACCATTGACCAGAAACTTAACTGGACCAGCCATATAAATACTGTGGCTACAAGAGCAAGTCAGAGGCTGGGAATTCTGCAGCGAGTAACTCATCTCCTGAGTCTGCAAAGCCTGTCCACCATCTACAAGGCACAAGTCAGGAGCGTGATGGAATACTCTCCACTTGCCTGGATGAGTGCAGCTCCAACAACACTCAAGAAGCTCAACACCATCTAGCCCAAAGCAGCCCACTTGATCGGCACCCCATCCACCACCTTAAACATTCAATTCCTCCACCACTGGTGCACAGTGGCAGCAATGTGTACCATCTACAAGATGCACTGCAGCAAGGCACCAAGCCTCCTTTGACAGCACCTTCCAAACCCGCAACTTCTATCACCAAGGAGAACAAGGGTAGCAGATGCATGGGAATACCTCCACCTGCAAGTTTCCCTCCAAGTCACACATCATCTTGACTTAGACCTCTCTTGCCATTCTTTCATTGTCACTGGGTCAAAAACCTGGAACTCCCTTCTTACAACATTGTGGGTGTACCTACACCAGACGGACTGCAGCGGTTCAAGAGGGTGGCTCACCACCAGCTTCTCAAGGGAAATTACGGATGGGCAACAAATGCTGGCCAAGAAAGAATAAATTTTAAAAAGGCCATATGCAAGATTAAATATCAGGGTTAGGCTATGGGATTCACTTCCAGGATTAATGGTTGAGGGAGAAACTATGTCAACATTCAAAATTAGATTGGATGGGTGGACGAAAGAAAAGGACATGAAGAGATATGGGAACAATGTAACTCGGACTTTTTGCTTGCATGGAGGATAAATGCAGACATGGACTTGGCTGAATGACTTGTTTCTGTCTTGTGACTTCTATGTATTTCTATATAAGTAATTGATAACCACATCCATGCAGAGTAAGAGAATATTGAGTGTGATCCTTATTACTTATTGTGACACTTTTCTTTACCTTCTTCCACAGGTTGTTGAATCTTCATTGATCTCCTATGCCTATTGGACTCTGTGTTGTGATGAATTACCCATCAACCCTTTAGAGGGCATTCCTCCATTTCTTCACACCATGTACAATAAGGCATCAATAAAGCAGGTTTTTCTACATCTTAGTGCCTCATGAGCACTTCAACATATGCACTCTACAGCTGGATTGGTACACTAAGTGTCATTTATACTGCTTATTTGCCTGTTAAATGGATGAATGGCTCATTCAGCAATATCACAGCAGGTTTTCTCTGACTGGCTGCATATATTTGCATTAGCTGGAATGCATCCTAGGTCTAACAATGTGCAATGAGTAAGCCCGCATGTTTCTGCTTGTACTTAAATAAAAAAAAGAATACTGTTTAGCCCATAGTTGCTGCTAATAGTAAAGTAAATCCAACGGCCCTGAAATTCTTAAGGGGTAGAAGGTTCTATCGCTCACCTTCCATAACTCTGGTTGCAGTTCACTGGAAGGACCAGATGTTAGGGCAGGATCCAGATAGGCTGGGTCCTGGCCTTGCAAGCGGATTCCACTAGGCAGCAGCTGATGGGGACGAATGCTCCTCCAGATTCTCCTTCTGCTTCACTTCCCTCTGACCCCGCCCCTTCTGATCTGACCCCTTGCTGTGTATTCACTATACCCTCTGACCTCCCCCTCTCTGATGCTGAACGCTCTGTACTCAGCAAAGGTCTCAGTTTTATCCCCTTACGTCCCCACCTCAATTAATTTTGCGCTCGGCATGACGTTGAACTCTTCTTCAGTCACCTCCGTCTCCGGGCTCATTTCTTTGACCAGGAGTCCTCCCCCCGACCAGCAGACCCATTCACCCGCCTCCTGCATTCTCCTTCTACCTGGACCCCTCCCTCGGGCCTCTTGCCCGCTCTTGATCTCTTCATTGAAAACTGTCGGCGAGACATTGGTCATCTCAATTTCTCTGCCCCCCTCACTCACTCTAACCTGTCCCCCTCTGAACTTGAGGCACTCTGTTCTCTCAGGTCTAACCCCGACATGGTCATCAAACCTGCAGACAAGGGTGGTGCTGTTGTCGTATGGCGTACTGACCTCTACCTTGCAGAAGCTCAACGCCAACTCACAGACACTTCTTCCTACCTCCCTCTGGACCATGACCCCACCACCGAACATCAAGCCACCGTCCAAAGGACTGTCACTGACCTCATCTCCTCTGGAGATCTTCCGTCTGCAGCTTCCAACCTCATAGTCCCGCAACCCCGGACAGCCCGCTTCTACCTCCTTCCCAAAATCCACAAATGGGACTGTCCCGGCAGACCCATTGTGTCAGCCTGCTCCTGCCCCACTGAACTTATTTCTTCCTATCTTGACTCTGTCTTTTCTCCGCTGGTCCAGTCTCTTCCCACCTACATCCGTGACTCTTCTGACGCCCTATGTCATTTTGACAATTTCCAGTTTCCCGGTCTCAACCACCTCCTCTTCACTATGGACGTCCAATCGCTCTGCACCTCCATCCCCCACCAGGATGGTTTGAGGGCTCTCCGCTTCTTCCTTGAACAGAGGCCCAACCAGTCCCCATCCACCACCACCCTCCTCCGCCTGGCTGAACTTGTTCTCACATTGAACAACTTCTCCTTCAACTCCGCTCACTTCCTTCAAGTAAAAGGTGCTGCTATGGGTACCCACATGGGTCCTAGTTATGTCTGTCTTTTTGTGGGATATGTCGAGCATTCTTTGTTCCAGTCCTACTCAGGCCCCCTCACCCAACTTTTTTTCCGGTACATTGATGACTGTTTCGGTGCCGTTTCCTGCTCCCATCCTGAACTGGAAAACTTTATCAACTTTGATTCCAATTTCCACCCTTCTCTCACCGTTACATGGTCCATCTCTGACACTTCCCTTCCCTTCCTCGACTTCTCTGTCTCCATCTCTGCGGATACGTTGTCTACTAATATCCATTATAAGCCCACCGATTCCCACAACTACCTGGACTACACTTCTTCACACCCTACCTCCTGTAAGGACTCCACTCCATTCTCCCAGTTTCTCCGTCTCCGACGCATCTGCTCTGATGATGCCACCTTCCATGACGGCGCTTCTGATATGACCTCCATTTTCCTCAACCGAGGATTCCCCCCCACTGTTGTTGACAGGGCCCTCAACCGTGTCTGGCCCATTTCCCGCACCTCTACCCTCAGCCCTTCCCCTCCCTACCAGAACCGCAAAAGGGTTCCCCTTGTCCTCACTTTCCACCCCATCAGCCTCCATATCCAAAGGATCATCCTCCGCCATTTCCGCCACCTCCAGTGTGATGCCACTACCAAACGCATCTTCCCCTCCCTTGACCTGTCAGCATTCCAAAGGGATCGTTCCCTCCGCGACACCCTGGTCCACTCCTCCATTACCTCCACCACCTCGTCCCTGTCCCACGGCACCTTCCCCTGCAATCGCAGGAGGTGTAATACCTGCCCATTTACCTCCTCTCTCCTCACTATCCCAGGCCCCAAACACTCCTTTCAGGTGAAGCAGTGATTTACTTGTACTTCTTTCAATGTAGTATACTGTATTCGCTGATCACAATGTGGTCTCCTCTACATTGGGGAGACCAAACGCAGACTGGGTGACCACTTTGCAGAACACCTCCGCTCAGTCCGCAAGCAGGACCCTGAGCTTCCGGTTGCTTGCCATTTCAACACTCCCCCCTGCTCTCATGCTCACATCTCTATCCTGGGCTTGCTGCAGTGTTCCACTGAACATCAACACAAGCTCGAGGAACAGCATGTCATTTTCCGATTAGGCACACCACAGCCTGCCGGACTGAACATTGAGTTCAATAATTTCAGAGCATGACGGGCCCCCCATTTTACTTTTATTTTTAGTTACTTTTTCTTTTTTCTTTTTTATATTTTTTACAATTTTTTTTTCTTTTGTTTGTTCAGTTTGCTTACCCACTGGTTTTTTTTCATGTTTGTACTTGCTGCTATTCAATTGTCAGTTCGTTAACACCCTATCTGTACTAATGCTTTGTCTTTCAACACACCATTAACATATTGTTTGCCTTTGCTCCCTGACCTCTTGGTCAGCTGTGTGGCCTTGTCCAATCTACACCTTCTCCTTTGTTATCTCCTGCCCCACCCCCGTCTCACTTGCTTATAACCTTTGACATTTCTAATATTTGCTAGTTCCGAAGAAGGGTCACTGACCCGAAACGTTAATTCTGCTTCTCTTTCCACAGATGCTGCCAGACCTGCTGAGTGGTTCCAGCATTTCTTGTTTTTATTCCACTAGGCCTCTGCTTGCCCCCTCGCAAATCCAATGGCATCAGAGGGAGTCGGGCTGGGGTCTCCCTCCCATATTCTCTTGACTTCAGGGACTGGTGTCCAGAATGGGTGAACGTAGACCACAATCAAAAATGCATACCAGTGTGCCTTTCTGTCCACAGCCCTTCAAGAGAATTCTCAGCAGTCGGAGTTCTGGAATTTGTAGAGTGTGTTAAGCTGGCTCTCATGTATTCTGTTGCAGGTGGTAATTGTGAAGATTTAATTCCTAACTTGCCTCCATTCCTCCCCCGTTCTCCCCCCAGCCCACCACCCCAACTCTCCACCAGGTTTTCAGTGCAGCCTGGAAAAACATGGATTAAAAGAATGTAAAATAAAAAAAGAGAAAACTCTGGAAATACTCAGTGGGTCAGGCTGCAAAAGATGACCTTTTGTCAGAACACTTTTTGCTTTTGAACCAGAAGAATTTTGATGTAATTATGGAATATGGAGCTAAACTTCTAAAGAAGTCTGTTAATTTGGAGTTTTTGAAGCATAGCTGAGTCCTGGAGGAAGCTTTTAATTTTGACAGTTTCAAATAAGGGAGCTATTTCATTCTCTTTATGAATATAGGTCCTGAAGGCTCAAATTTGCATTTTTTCTCTCTATTCTCTTTTCTTGCCCTCTTGAGGACACTAAGGGGATCATTTTGACATTGATAATGCAAATAAAAATTGGGAGAGATTTATGATCGCTATCACCCCTTTACATTTTTGCCTGAAGTCCAAATTACCTCCAACTCTAGCTGACTAAGGTTCTTTGAGAGCAAAGACACTCAACCACATGAAACCCAATTTTCACAAGGTAAATCCAATAACATTTGTAAATGGTGTTCAATTGTCATGTGATCAATCAACACATGATCAAACTTCCAACAATAGGTCCAATGACATTTAGCAACCCTATTCAGAATCTACCAATAGTGAAATAAAAACAATAAATACTGGAACCACTCAGCAGGTCTTGCAGCATCTGTGGAAAGAGAAGCAGAGTTAACGTTTCGGGTCAGTGACCCTTCTTCGGAACCAATAATGAGTCTTCTACAAATAGTGAGTCCATCTTGGAGCTTTCTAATGCACCAGACTGGGAAGAGGGTTGACGGACCCCATGGAACTTTTAGAGAGCGCTGGCTTCTTTTCCAGCATTTGGCATCAATACTATAATAGGGTGTTTTGGGGCCTCTGTCAGCTTTCTCTGGGGATTTATGAAGGGCGGGTTATTTATATGGTTCTTAACCATTAAAACAAAAAACCTTATCTACTGTTGTCAACAATGGCAAATAAAAAAAAACAACTGTTAAAATAATGCAAGTCAGTGGAGGCGTGTTAATCTCCTTATTGGAAGATTACACTTAAGGCAATAACACTAACATTGAATCTATAACATTAAAGTTGTGGGACATTGCTGTGTGCAAACTGGTTGCCAAGTTTCCTATATTGTAGTAGTAATGACACTTCAAAAGTACTTCATTAGTTGTAATGCATTTTGGGACATTCTGAGGTTATGAAAGGTGCTATATCAATGCAAGTTAATAAGTGTGTCTGTCTTTCTTTTCAATTGTAATAATACAGAAAATATTTATAACGGTAATGAATAGAAATGGAGAATGCTTGGCCTTTGGTGTTTGAAGTTATGTGACATTACAAACTGGGAGATAAATGTAGTGCAAAATTTAACATGAAAAATATTTTGAATATTATACATAAATAACTGAGAGTGAAGCAGTTTGGTTTTAAAATAAAATATTTTGCATCAAGGCACCCTTTGTAAGCTCTAATTATTTCACAGAATTGGATATGGCTAGTCACACAATGCAGTTGCTGCTAATTGCAGCAGATGTTAACAGGATATTAGAAATAATTTAGCAAAGCATAATTTACTTAACTTCATCAACTTAGTATATCATTGCTTTCAAAAATAGGCTTGAATCAAATTTGATTGCTTCACACTTTTATCCTATTTTTTTTTAACAGCAAGGAGCAGAATTATATTTCCACATTGAACACTTCATACATTGGGTTCTCAGAGATGAGAATGTTGGAGAAAGAAACAACAATAACGTTTTATTTAGAATTAACATCAGCATCTTTTAAACAGCAGCATGATTAGAATAGACTTGTTGTAAAATATAAAGTAACATTTATCTCCACCCCACCCTTATTAAAGGTTCTTTATTTAGAAGGTCCTGGACCTTGACTCCAGACACTTGCATGTCCATTTTTATGCCATGCTAGGTAGCACTTATTATAGCAACCAACTTACAGTGCAGTACAAAATTCTCCAAATTATGAGTGTGACAGCATCTTAGGCTGGAATTTTCTGCCCCCTGCAGGAGCAGGGGGGTGGGAGGGAGGGTGCGCATAAAATTGAGTGGGAGGCAGAGGAGTGCCGTTCCCATCGCCTTCCCACCCTTGCTGCAATTTTACATGCAGTGGGGGAGGTGACAAACAGCCCACCTACTGCAGGCCAATTAAGGTATATTGCCAGCAGTAGGCGGGCCACTCAGCACCTCAGGAGGCTGCCCTGTAAAACCTGGTGATCTCCTTGCAGGCTGGAGTTAGGGGCGGGGGCCCTCCTGGTCGGGCACCCTGTGCCCCACGGAAGGCCCCCACAACACGTTACCTCTACTGGAGCATATTCCTTCCCCCACTCAAACAACCCGCCCCCCCACCCACCTTTCTGATTGACCCCGGCAAGGTACCCACACACGTACCTTAATTCCGGGGTCTCGACAATGTTGCTCCTCTCACCGGGTGTAGTCCCAGCAGTGGCCATCCCTCCTGGTGGCATTGCTGGGACTGAGAGCAGCTGGCCCACTGATTGGCTGGCAGCTCTTGGAGGTGGGACATCCTGTCTCGAGAGGCAGAAGTCCCGTCCAAGGTCAATTAAGGGCCTGGGCCATGTAAAATCACTCCGTGGCTTCCAGGCCCAACAGAGGTGGGCTTGCCACCAACGTTTATGCTGGCGGGCAGGGCCTCCACCCCCGAGGTAAAATTCCAGCCTTAGTGGTATTTGAAATGGAGTTTTAAGGAAGACAGGGTCTGATTGATACTGTAAAAAAAACAAGCTCATTCAGGGGCCCGTGGGGTTGGATCTTTTGAGTGGGAATAGGTTCACGAAAGCTTCAAAAATATGTTAGCATGGAGACTAAATGAAAGAAACAATTCCCTGGGGCTGTGTGATTTCCTTACAGCCCCTGTTATTAACAGTGGCAACTCTCTAGTTACACTTGAGAGGTTTATTAAAGGAAAAGGTAAAATAAACAGTATTTTCTGTATCAAATATATCTGCTTCTTTCCTTTGATTTAATTTTTGTGCTGCATATTTCCTTCTCTGAGAGATCCACTATGTCCGGTACCTATTCACTTTTTTCTGATGACATTGGCTACAGAAGTGGCCAACCTGTCTCATGGAGAGCTGCCTTGGGTCTTCCAATCTAGGGTCTAAACTGGAGATATCAACTGCTCCCCGGTAGTTGTATTAACCCTGTGAAACACTGATTCTTGTACTGACACCTCATCATACAAAGATAATCAGTAATGAAAATAATAGTTAATCTTTATTTTCTTTCTATGCAAAAGTGACATAATTTGACCTTTTCATTGCAAAATTTAATTTTTTTCATCACTTTTATAATCAGGGCAATGAGGGTTGTGCATTTGATGTCGTTTATATGGATTTTAGCAAGGCTTTTGGTATGGCCTTATGTGGCAGACTGTGACAAGGGTAAAAGTCCATGGGATCCAAGGCAAAGTGGCAAGTTGGATTCAAATAAAAACAAGAAATGCTGGAAATACTCAGCAGGTCTGGCAGTATCTGTGGAGAGAGAAGCTGAGTTAACGTTTCAGGTCAGTGACCCTTCTTCAGAACTGAATTCTGAAGAAGGGTCACTGACCTGAAACGTTAACTCTGCTTCTCTCTCCACAGATACTGCCAGACCTGCTGAGTATTTCCAGCATTTCTTGTTTTTATTTCAGATTTCCAGCATCCGCAGTATTTTGCTTTCATTAAGTTGGATTCAAAACTGGCTCAGAGGCAGAAAGCAAAGAGTATTCATTGATGGGTGTTTTTGTGACTGGAAGGCTGTTTCCAGTGGGGTTCTGCAGGGCTCAGTAATAGGTCCCTTGCTTTTTGTTTTATCTATCAATGATTTAGACTTGAATGTAGGAGGTATGATTAAGAAGTTTGCAGACGATACAAATATTGGGTGTATGGTTGATAATGAAGAAGAAAGCTGTAGACTGCAGGAAGATATCAATGGACTAGTCAGGTGGGTGGAACAGTGGCAAATGGAGTTCAATATGGAGAAGTGTGAGGTAATGCATTTGGGGAAGGCTAACAAGTCAAGGGAATACACAATTGATGGTAGGATATTGAGCAGTGTAAAGGACAGAGGGACAGAGTGCATATCCACAAATCACTGAAGGACAGGTAGAAGGCATACAAGATACTTGCCTTTATTAGCTGAGGCAGAAAATATAAGAATTGGGAGGTTATGCTGGAACTGTATAATACACTAGTTAGGCTACAGCTGGAGTACTGTGTGCAGTTCTGGTCACCATGCTATAGGAAAGATGTCATTGCACTAGAGAGGGTTCAGAGGAGATTTATGAAGATGTTGGTTGGACTGGAGAATTTTAGTTTTGAGGAAAGATTGGATAGGCTAGGGTTGTCTTCTTTGGAACAGAGGTGGCTGAGGGGAGACCTAACTGAAGTGTATAAAATTATGAAGGATCTAGATAGAGTGGATAGGAAGGCCCTATTCCCCTTGGTTGAGGCATCCATAACCAGGGGCATAGACTTAGGGTAAGAGGTAGGAAGTTTGGAGGGGATTCAAGGGAAATCTTTTCACCCAGAGGGTGGTGGGAATCTGGAACTCACTGCCTGTAAGGGTGAAAGAGGCAGCAATCCTCATAACATTTAAAAAGTACCTGGATATGCACTTGAAGTGCCATAAACTACAAGGCTACGGACCAAGAGCTGGAAAGTGGGATTAGACTGGATGTCTCCTTGTCAGCTGGTGTGGATACGATGGGCCAAATGGCCTCCTTCCGTTCTGTAAATTTCTATGATTCTTTGGTACTGGGAGACAGATTGTATTTTTGTTATTTTTTAAATGGTAGAGCTACAAGATGGTCCAGTGCCCATTTTTAATTTTGCAAATGCTTTGGGCCCTTTTTCGACACTTTCATTTTTGGATTCTTACAGTATGCAGGCAAAAATTAGTGTGGCATGTGGCTGGTAATTCTTAAATGTAGTTACGCAGCATTCAATCTTAATTTACTACTAATTTGTTACTACCCCTTTTAAGAACATGAGAATTTTTAAGGACAGGAATATGCCATTAGTTGCAAACATGCCTGTGTGTTTCTTAACTCACTCCTTTTTACACTCATTTTCTTCTTGCTGGAATATAGTTCATTGGCACTGGGCACCCTCTGGCACATCACTTAAGTGTGTATTGACATGTGAGTATAGACAATAACCTTGGCAGGATAGGCTTTGGATACTGTTGGAGGGAATGGCCTCTCAGGGGAAAGTAGCAACAGCCCAATTCGTTGCACCATGGCTGGCCCTACTGCACAGGGCAGGGGTAAAAAGTGTGGGAATGCAATAGTTATAGAGGATTCAATTGTAAGAGAAAGAGATAGGCTTTTCTGTGGCCGCAAACGAGACTCCAGGATAGTATGTTGCCTCCCTGGTGCTAGGGTCAAGGTTGTCTCAGAGCAGTTACAGGGGGAAGGGGGAAGGTGAACAGCCAGTGTCGTGATACACATTGGTACAAACGACGTAGGTAAAAAAAAGGATGAGGTCCTAGAAGCAGAATATAGGGAGTTAGGAAGTAAGTTGAAAAGTAGGACCTCAAAGGTAGTGATCGCAGGATTACTACCAGTGCCACGTGCTAGTCAGAGTAGAAATAGCAGGATATAGCGGATGAATACGTGGTTGAAGAGATGGTGTGAGGGAGAGGGTTTTAGATTCCTGGGACATTGGGACCGGTTCTGGGGAAGGTGAGACCAGTACAAACTGGACGGGTTACACCTGGGGAGGACCGGACTGATGTCTGAGGGGGAGTATTTGCTAGAGTGGGTGGGTAGGGCTTAAACTAAAATGGCAGGGAGATGGAAACCTTTGCAAGGAGTCAGAGGAGGGGCGATCAAGGACAAGTACAAAAGACAGGAAGGGGAATAAGAAAAGTGATAGGCAGAGAAATCAAGGGCCAGAATCAAACAGGACCACAGTGAAAAATAGTGTGAAGGGAACAGGTAATGTTAAAAAGGCAAGCCTTAAGGCTTTGTGCCTTAACGCGTGGAGCACTCGCAATAAAGTGAATGAATTAATCGTGCAAGTAGATGTAAACGGGTATGATATAGTCGGGATTACGGAGACGTGGCTGCAGGGTGACCAGGGATGGGAAATGAACATCCAGAGGTATTCAGTATTTAGGAAGGACAGACAAAAAGTAAAAGGCGGTGGAGTTGCATTGCTGGTTAAAGAGGAAATTAACACAATAGTGAGGAAGGATATTGCTCTGATGATGTGGAATCTGTATGGGTAGAGCTGAGAAACACTAAAGGGCAAAAAATGTTAGTGGCGGTTGTATATAGACCCCAAAACTGTAGTGGTGAATTTGGGAATGGCATTAAACAGGAAATTAGAGACGCATGCAATGAAGGAACATCTGTAATTATGGGTGACATTAATCTGCATATAGATTGGGCAAATCAAATTAATCACAATACCGTAGAGGAGGAATTCATGGAGTGTATACCAGAAATGTTGGGGAACACAGGACTTAGTGAGAGAGAGGAACTGAAGGAAATCAGTATTAGTAGAGAAATAGTGTTGGGGAAATTGATGGAATTGAAGGTCGATAAATCCCCAGAGCCTGATGGTATGCATCCCAGAGTACTTAAGGAAGTGACCCTAGAAATAGTGGTTGCATTGGTGGTCATCTTCCAAGATTCTATAGACTCTGGAACAATTCCTACAGATTGGAGAGTAGCTAATGTAACCCCACTATTTAAAAAGGGAGGTAGAGAGAAAACAGGGAATTATAGACCAGTCAGCCTGACGTCGGTAGTGGGGAAAATTCTAGAGTCCATTATCAAAGAGTTTATAGCAGAGCACTTGGAGAACAGTGGTAGAATCGGGCAGAGTCAGCATGGATTTACAAAAGGGAAATCATGCTTGACAAATCTACGAGAATTCTTCGAGGATGTAACTAGTAGAATTGATGAGGGGGAGCCAGTGTATGTGGTTTATTTGGACTTTCAGAAGGCTTTCAACAAAGTCCCACATAAGAGATTAGAATGTAAAATTAAAGCGCATGGGATTGGGGGTAGGGTATTGCGATGGATAGAAAATTGGTTGGCGGACAGGAAACAAAGAGTAGGGATAAATGGGTCTTTTTCCGAATGACAGGCAGTGACTAGTGGGGAACCGCAGGGATCGGTGTTGGACCCCAGCTATTCACAACATGCATCAATGATTTAGATGAGGGAACTAAATGTCATATCTCCAAATTTGCAGATGACACAAAACTGGGTGGGAGGGTGAGTTGTGAAGAGGATGCAGAGAGGCTTCAGGGTGATTTGGACAAGTTGAGTGAGTGGGCTAATGCATGACAGATGCAGTATAATGTGGATAAATGTGAAGGTTATCCACTTTGGTAGCAAAAACAGGAAGGCAGATTATATCTGAATGGCTATAAACTGAGAGAGGGGAATATGCAGTGAGACCTGGATGTTCTCATACAGCAGTCGCTGAAGGTAAGCATGCAGGTGCAACAGACGGTAAAAAAGGCAAATGGTATGTTGGCCTTCATAGCGAGAGGATTCGAGTACAGGAGCAGGGATGTCTTGCTGCAATTATACAGGGCCTTGGTGAGGCCACACCTGGAATATTCTGTGCAGTTTTGGTCTCCTTATCTGAGGAAGGATGTTCTTGCTCTAGAGGGAGTGCAGCAAAGGTTTACCAGACTGATTCCTGGGATGGTGGGACTGACGTATGAGGAGAGATTGAGTCGGTTAGGATTATATTTGCTGGAGTTCAGAAGAGTGAGGGGGATCTCATAGAAACCTATAAAACTCTACCAGGACTTGACAGGGTAGATGCAGGGAAGGATGTTCCCGATGGTGGGGGAGTCCAGAACCAGGGGTCATAGTATAAGGATACGGGGTAAACCTTTCAGGACTGAGATGAGGAGAAATTTCTTCACCCAGTGAGTGGTGAGCCTGTGGAATTCACTACCACAGAATGCAGTTGAGGCCAAAACATTGTATGTTTTCAAGAAGGAGCTCTTGGGGCGAAAGGGATCAAAGGATAGGGGGGGAAAGCGGGAACAGGTTACTGAGTTGGGTGATCAGCCATGATCATAATGAATGGTGGAGCAGGCTCGAAGGGCCGAATGGCCTATTACTGCTCCTATTTTCTATGTTTCTATGTTGCTATGCAGAAGCATCTCAACCAATCCCACACTTGTTTTCACCAGTGTCCATACATGCACTTCCAGCAGGCTTTTTCTTCCATAGCCCAGAGCATTATGCTCAACCATTGTACCCCCTTCCACCACCTAGGTTAAAATCAGTTAACTCAGCGCAGACCACTATTGGAACCTGCGACCTTCCTGTCGTATATGGATGAGCTACTGACTGTCTTAACTAGCTGAAAAAGAAATTTCTCTATTAACTCATCCTATCTGCCTTCTCAATCTCTTTCACCTCCAGAAGTGCTTCCAATTGACTCTTGAACGCTTTAGTACTAGACTTCAATGGCCTACCCTGGCAACTTATTCCATAAGTACATTACCCTTCAGGTGAAAATGTTTCACCTGACTTGCCTTCTTGTTTCAAACATTTTTCCTTGTGACCCTTCTATTTGAAGACTTTAATATAGTGAACAATTTTGCTTGGATGAATGTTATCAAAGCCTATTCATATTCTTTGCAAGCTCTGCTCAAAGGATCTTCTATTCTTAAAGAAAACAAGCCCTTAACCTATCCTCATATCTTAAATTTCTGACACAAAATTATCTCTGTTGCTTCCCACTGTATCATCTCAAAGACAATAATATGTTTTCTATGATTAAGTGATTGCAACTCCAGAGGAAATCAGATCAAAAAACAGCAGCAAAACAAACAATACTGACTTACACTGAGTCCCTCTATACCAGAGTAAATGATTTGTCTGTATGTAAGCACAGTGGCACTCTTTCATAGATGCATCCACTGTAACCCTTACATACCTTTCATGATTGGCACAATATACCACTTGGCTCCTTGTACACTGGGTAAGTTACAGTTATCCATATTTAACTACATCTAGCACCTACTGGCTCAATTACCTAAAAGATCTAAATCCTTCCATAAGTAGTTGCATTGTTTGCTGAACAAAGATGAGTAAATGGAGTTGAGGTACAGATCAGCCATTATCAAACTGATTGGAGAAACAGGCTTGAGGGACTGAATTGCTTCCATTTATTCTTACGTTATTTTGTTTCTCATTATTTGTTCTGTCTTCTAATTAAATATTTCTCAACTTCGAGAGTTTGCTAACTGTATCCATGTCCAAGTCATTAATCTGTCTGTATAATTATTTTTTTAAAATCTGATTATGGGTAGAATCTTCCTGGTCCTGCGGGGGTGGGCTTGAAGGCAGGACTGGGAGGAAAATTTGAAAGGAGGGCGTCAGGTCGGTTGGCTGATGCATTCCCACCTCCAGCCAATCTTGCTAAGGTGGGGTGGAAGAGGTGACGGCTATCTACCAAGCAGCGTTGGCTCGCCACTTTGCATATTTAAGTGCCCAATAGTGGGCAGAATGGAGACACCACTGGGATCTTCCGGCAGTGGACAGGTCCCCTCGCTGAGGCCAAAACGTGGCAGGTGCCTGGAGGCAGCCTGTTGGTTAGGGAGCCCGTGAAGCCTTCTATACTAACCCCCCACTGGAGCTGCAGCCATCAGTGGGCCATGGCTGCAGCCACAGGCCATCCTGTGGAAGGGTTTCCCCTCTACCGTGGTAGCCTGGCAGCTGTGGCCACCGTTTACTTTACAAAAGTAAATACGTCTTCAGAGGGTGCCCCAAGATGGAGGTGCCCTCGCAGTTCCTCTCTGCTGGTGGGGCTGTTGCCGTTCCAAGGCTGCAGGCCCTCTGATTGGGCCTGTAACCTCAGGTATCCTCTTAATTGCCACCTCCAGGAAGATCTCTCAGGTAGGCATGCTGATAGCAAGCGGGGGTTTAGTTTAGTTTTTTTAGTTTAGAGATACAGCACTGAAACAGGCCCTTCGGCCCACCGAGTCTGTGCCGACCATCAACCACCCATTTATACTAATCCTACACTAATCCCATATTCCTACCACATCCCCACCTGTCCCTATATTTCCCTACCTATACTAGGGGCAATTTATAATGGCCAATTTACCTACCAACCTGCAAGTCTTTTGGCTTGTGGGAGGAAACCGGAGCACCCGGAGAAAACCCACGCAGACACAGGGAGAACTTGCAAACTCCACACAGGCAGTACCCAGAATTGAACACGGGTCACTGGAGCTGTGAGGTTGTGGTGCTAACCACTGCGCCATTGTGCCGGTTGGGACCCTGAAATGGTCCTGCCCCTCAATTATTTTTAAAGGGGATGAGATTCGCCTGCATGTCCATGGGGTAGGATGTGTCCAGAGGAGCTGGGAAAATCCATATGGATGAAACATGCTGATGGGAACAAATTAAAAGCCACCAACTGTTAAGCAAAGCGTGCTGATTGCCTGAGCCAACCAATCAAAAACCACTATCTCTTAAAAAAAAACACAGAATTTCTTTATAAAATATTGCATTAATTAAAAAATTAAAGAAACCAGAAACAGTACAAATACAACTAATGAAATGCCTGAAAAATCTCTTTCAACTCATCCACACTGTCTCACTGCATCAACAAATGTGCAGTCTATGGATGCATTACCCCCTTTTAACACATATTACCACTCCTCCAATTGCTTTTCTATACTTGTCCATTTTGTGGGTTTTCTATCTTCACATTAGAATTTCTTTAAAACCTGGTATTTTAACTTAAAGTACACTTAAAGTTTGATTGAAATGCTGGAATTCTTCTATAATTGCATTGTGGCAAAGGATAATACATCCCAAACCACTGCATTTTTCCCTTCATGTTCTATAAATTGGACGCTGAACAAACTATGGGGGAACACAATTTTCTTTCCAGGATAGTTTTTATGATAAAATAAAAACAAAAATTGCTGTAAATATGCGTCTGTAAAGTGAAAACACGGATTACTGATAAGAACTGAAAACTGAAAGATTCACAATCTTTTTGTAGATGGATGGAAGTAGAAACAAAGGGAGGTGGGAAAGGAAAACAAATAATATGTATTCTAATCACCAGGCGAAAATTAATGTTTTAAATGGCCTGCAATATACTTAATAGAGTAGCAGAAAACTGTTAAATGATGTAAGAATCATCTCAGTGAAGAGGACAGGAAGGCATGCCAGGAGCACACCTGGCATACCTAAAAATGAGTTGTCAGCCTGGTGAAGCTACAACACAGGACTACTTACATGTCAAACAACAGAAGCAATATGCGATAGGGCTATGCGATCCCACAACCAACGGAATAGGGATCTAAGCTCTGCAGTCTTGCCACATCCAGTTGTGGAGGAGGAGGCTCAACAAATATCCCCATCCTAAACGATGGAGGAGCCCAGCACATCAGTGCAAAAGACAAGGCTGAAGCATTTGCATCCATCTTCAGCCAGAAGTGCTGAGTGGATGACCCATCTTGGCCTCCTCCTGAGGTCCTCAGCATCACAGATGGCAGTCTTCAGCTAATCTGATTCACTCCACGTGATAACAAGAAATCTCTGAAGGCACTGGATACTGCAAAGGCTATGGGCGCTCACAACATTCAGGCGATAGTACTGAAGACTTGTGCATCAGAACTAGCTGCTCCCTTAGCCAAACTGTTCCAGTACAGCTACAACACTGGCATCTACCCAACAATGCGGAAAATTGTCCAGGTACGTCCAGTTCACAAAAAGCAGACAAATCCAATCCAATTACTTCTCTATCAGTCTACTCCCGATCATCAGCAAAGTGATGGAAGGTGTCACTGACAGTGCTATAAAGCGGCACTTGCTCAGCAATAACCTGCTCACTGATGCTCAGTTTGGGTTCCGCCAGGGACACTCAGCTCCTGACCTCATTACAGCCTTAGCCCAAACATGGACAAAAGAGCTGAACTCCAGAGGTGAGGTGAGAGTGACTGTAATTGAATTCAAGGCAGTATTTGACTGAGTATGGCATCAAGGAGCCCGAGCAAAACTGGAGTCAATGGGAATAAGGGGAGAAACTCTCTGCTGGTTAGAGTCATACCTAGCACAAAGGAAGATGGTTGTGGTTGTTGGAGGTCAATCATTCTCAGTCCTAGGACATCACTGCAGGACTTCCTGAGGGTAGTGTCCTCAGCCTAACTATCTTCAGCTGCTTCATCAATGACCTTCCCTCCATCATAACATCAGAAGTGGGGATGTTCGCTGATGATTGCACAATGTTCAGCACCATTTGTGACTCCTCAGATACTGAAGCAGTCCACGTCCATATGCAGCAAGACCTGGACAACATCCAGGCTTGGGCTGACAAGTGGCAAGTAACAGTCACATCACACAAGTGCCAGGCAATGACCATCTCCACCAAGAAAATCTAACCATCTCCCCTGAATGTTCAATGGCATTTCCATTGCTGAAGGTCAAAGGCTGGGAATTCTGCAGCGAGTAATTCATCTCCTGTCTCTCCAACTGTCCACCATCTACAAGGCACAAGTCAGGAGTGTTATGGAATACTCTCCACTTGCCTGGATGGATGCAGCTCCAAAAACACATGCAGGAGGCTCAACACCATTCAGGACAAAGCAGTCTACTTAATTGGCACCCCATCCAACATCTTCAACATTCACTTCCTCCACCACCAATGCACAGTGGCAGCAGTGTGTATCATCTACAAGATGCACTGCCATAACTCACCACACCTCCTTCGACAGCACCTTCCAAACCTGCGATCTCTAACACTTAGAAGGACAATGGCAGCAGATGCATGGGAACACCACCACCTGCAAGCTCCCCTCCAAGCCACACACCATCCTGACTTGGGACTATATCACCATTCCTTCACAGTCGCTTGGTTAAAATCCTGAAACTCTATTCCTAACAGCACTGTGGGTGTACCAGCACCCCAAGGACTGCAGCGATTCAAGAAGGCAGCTCACTGACGGGTAATTAGGGATGGGCAATAAATTCTGGCCCAGCCGGCGACACCCACATCCCATGTACGAATATAAAAAAAAGTCAGGTTATGAAAAGTCATTAAAAGAACAAAAGAATGAGTAAGTAGCTAAAATGGTGAAAACATGAGACATGTCTGAAATTCAAACAGGAATGCTGGATACAAACAATGGGTCTTCTATTCTTAAACAGACCAATATCCTGGGCACAGAACCTTGTCCAAAGAACTTGTTCTGATGTAGAGAACATGGAGGAGATAACGATCAATTAAAGTTACTAAGGTCTGTTTTGAAATCAGAGTTACAAGGTGCCTAGGGGAAAGATGAGACATATCATTGAAGCCAGCATTGAGCTTGATTGGAGCTGCCAGAGAGAACGGGAGAGGGAGATTAGGTGATGAACCAAACTGAGATTGGATCACAATTGCAGACAAAATGGAGCTGTTCATCAAAGTGATAATCTGTGTCTGATCTCCCCCATTACAGCACCAGTAAGAGCAGCAGATACAGCATACTAGATTGTAAAGTGCTGCTTCACATGAAAGGTATGTCTGGGGCTCTGGACAGTGGAGTGGGCAAATGTAAATAAACAGGTGTTTTACCTGCTGCTGTTAGCTGGGGAAGTGCCACAGTATAGCAGTTGGAAGCTGGGCTGATGGAAGTATGAACAAGGCTGTCCTGGAGGAGGTAGCCGTTCCCACCAAGGAGCGGGGGGGGGGGGGAAGCATGAGCTGGCAGTGGGCCACAGTAGTTTTTGTGGATTCAACTGTTTGGCTTTTAGTATCTAATGAAAAAAGGTATTCTATGTCCAAAGATTCTTCAGTGCTAATTTTTCACCAAAATAAAATCTCAAGATAGCCCAATGATCAGTTAGCCAGTGACAACTGAATTTTCCAGCATGTTTCAATTCTAAAATATTAACAGTGTGTATGTAGAAAAAAAAAGGACATTGTTACACTACAGCTCAGAGGCTGAAATAATAAATATCAAACGGCAGCTCTGTAATAGTTTATTCCATTCAAACACTCCTACAGAGTTGAAAATGCAGATTGAAAGCAGCTGCAGCTTTCACTATAAAGATTGGAATATTCACAGTCAAATCATGTACATTTCTTTGTATAATTTAACACAGCACAACAGTCTGTTTAAAGCAAAAATGAAAGAGGATTATCCTGTACTTTATCAGGTCTAACAAATCGTTTCTTGTCCCACTGAGTTGGATATGATGACAATAGTCCCTCTCAGTGTGCTTCAGTTTCTGAGCCATTTGTGTCTGCTGCCTTGATAGTACAGCTGTGTCTAACACATGCAAACAATTATCCTTCAAAATATTTATTCTAAGCTATATTTAACTCTTAAAGCACCATTTATATCCATGTTAGACTTTACCCTCCTGCCACCCCTCGTGAATTTTGTTCAAAAATATTGCCAAATTGATTGTACTGCACTTTCTTTAAAATCAAATGCTAAGACGTTTTTGACAAGTGGAGTATTAGTCATGGAACAAAGCCTGCCTTGTTTTACTCAGATTTTTCTAGCAAAATATGGTTAAATGCGGTAGGCACATAAATCCTAGGATAGGCTGGAGAAGGCACACATTGTAATCGGTCTGTTTACTAAAGGTGTAAGTAGTTAAAAATATTTAATAAAATAATATTTAATAATAAATAATTAAAAGAATCATCCATACATTTTTCTCTATATACGTACTCTAGAGATATTTATGACATAAGCTAAATGCACATTAAATTAACTCAAGGGCCAATTCCCTAATGTGGGGAAAATAGGCCCAAAGTCATGATGTTCAACACCATGTACTCCCAATCTAATTTAGAGCTTTAGTTGCATAGGAACATAGGAGCAAGAGAAGACCATTCAACCTGTCGAGCCTGCTCTACTATTCAACTGGATCATGGCTGATCATCTACCTCAACGCTACTTTCCCGTGCTAGCCCCATATCCCTGATTTCATTATTAACCAGATATCTATCGATTTCTGTCTTGAACGTGCTCAACATGCCCTCTGGGGTAGAGAATTCCAAAAATTCACCATCCTCTGAGTGACAAAATTTCTCCTCACCTCAGTCCTAAATGGCCTACCTCTTATTCTGAGACTATGTCCCCTGGTTCTAGACTCACCAGCCAGGCGAAACATCCTATCTAAATCCACCCTGTCACACCCTGTAAGAATTTTGTAAGTTTCAATGAGATCACCTCTCATTCTTCGAAACTCAGAGGATGCAGGCCCAGATTCCTCAATCTGTCTTCATAAGACATCCCAGGGATTAGTCTGATGAACTTCCTTTGCACTCTCTCTATGGCAAGTATATCCTTCCTTAGATGAGGAGACCAAAACTGTACACAATACTCCAGGTGCGAGTTACAAAGTGAGTTACAAAGCATAGGTTTTACTTGCTGTTGCATGGATTGTTATCAAGTCCATTACACGCTCTATAGCCATTCCTTCACAAAGTGGAAAGTAGTCTCACCATTTGGGGCTAAATCGTAAAACTGTTTTTAACCAGTTTGCTCACAACAGCCTGAGGAAGCCATAAAGTGCTTGTTTTATTAGGTTAGGTAGCACTACAGGAAGGCCTCTAACTCTGGCTCCTTTTCCCCACCATTGGCAGCTGCATTGTCAGTTTTCTGGGCGCCACACTCTGGAATTCCCTCCCTATAACTCTCTGCATCCTTCCATCTCTTTCTCCTCCTTTTCAGGCTCTCATTAAAGCTCACCTATTTAATCAAGCTTTAGAGACAACTTTGAGTATTTCCTTCTTTGGCTCAAAAACCATTTTTGTTTCATTACACCTCTGTGATGCACCATGGGACTTTTTCGACATCAAAGGTATATCTGCAAGGAAGGAACCATGATGAAATAAACAATGAAATGGAAGAATTATAAATGTAAGAAGTCAACTGTTAAACAAACCCACAAGAACATGGACACTTGGACCACAGTCAAAGTGGAGTCACCGTCACGTGACCCCTCCTGTAATGGAAATCAACAAACCTGTCTTAAAAAAAGGAACTCATTAACCTCATCTGAAATAGCTCTAGGGAGAACCCCTTTAAAATTGAAAAGAACAGTATTGTACATTAATGACTCTTATCAACATGAATGTACTAACAAAGGAATCTAGAGACAGACGGTCTCACATCCCCAAACCAAAATTGAATAAGTGTGAAATAGCATTGTGTTAATAGAATGATCCCCATTCAGATGTCAATTGATAGCCATAGTCTCCACATCCTGGTCGATTGTGTAGTCACACCAGGGGAGAGGGCCATGTGCCTCCTAACAGAAACTCTAATGTGATGGATGTTTACCTTAAAATGGTAGCTTTCTGGGGAGAGAGGGGAGATCAAGTCAACACCTTCAGAAAGCAGTCAAGCCAGAGGCTGTAAAAGAGATCCAGCCAAACAAGGAAGAAGCCCTGCTGCTAATTCTACACTTCAACTTGCTGCAGAAAAGAACTTAAAGTGACCACCACCTCCAGTCTCAAGTCTTAACCACCAGGAATCTACAATACCTCAACAACTTCAAGACTACAAACACCCAGGCCCACACACTTAAAGGAGATTTTCTGCCTTAGAAGATTCAACAGGTTTTCATGTGAACCACGAACACTTCCCTCACTTTAAACTACTTACCCTTTTCTCTTCATCTATCTATTCTTGTATATGTGTGCATGAGTGAATGTGTGTATGGGTGAGGTTGTGATCATTTCAGGAACTGTGTAAAAGTAAATAGGTTTTCTCATAGGTTAAACAAGTAAAACTATCATTTGTCTGTTTATTTGACCTGAAAGACACTCAGGGGCTAACACAACATTTTAATGAAACTAGATTGCGGTCAGTTGGGAGGTGAAGAGTAGGAACTACCCACACCCTTTTCCACCTATCCATAACAGGTGATATATAAGTGCAAGCTGTTGCTGTCATTTTAGAGGCCTGAAAACAAAAGTCTTGGTCATGGGTTTGTTTTAAGTGATTTGCATAAAATTCATGATAAAATGAGGTTAACACACATTCTCAGCATGCCCTACAAAAACTAACACAATTTTCATGTTGAGGAATTTACAGCAGAGTGATGCCAGAATTCCAGCTGATTGATTCGGTGAAGAGTGCACGCATACATGGAATGCTTGGGAGCATTCCCTCAACACACCATCACAGAATTGGCCCCGAGTTGAAGAATAATTGGCATTTTGTGTACTGGTACAATATATTTGCAGTGAGCCTTTAGTTTAGTAGTAACATTCCTGCATCTGAATCAGTAAGTGAAGAGTTCAAAACCACTCCAGACAGCCTTGGTGAGTGGAGACTAATATGGTCTCTAAATACTGGGTTGACATCCGGTGAGGTGCTTGTACCCAGACAGAGTTACCACTGGCTCAGTTGGATTATTCCTGCCTCAGAGTCAGATTGGTTGGGTTTGAGTCCCATGCCAGACAGCTCCAGTGAATGAGGCTTTTTCACCTTGGTTGGAGCCCATCTAGGAGAAAGGTACTCCAAAGTTAAAAACTGTGAGGAAGGCAACAGGAAACCACTTAGGCTACTTTTCTCTAGTAAGTGGCTCAAAACTTTTAACTCCGGAACTTGCGTCCTGACCTACTCTGGGGCAGAACACAACAGACAGAAAAAATACTTTTAATTCAACGACGATATTTTGGGTAGAGGAATAAATTGATGTAAATTTAAGATAATCTTTCTACATATTGACATTGGGCTGTCCAAGTATTCATCTGAAACTAACCATTGGGTTCATGGCTTCCCTAAAAATGTGGAACTAGGGTGTGTATGGTCTTCTGAACAAAATGGGCGATAATGAAACAAAAGTCGCAAAATCAACTGATGATTCACTATTGTCCGTCTTACACTATTCCATTCACTCCAGTTTTCTGACATAGCAATGAGTCTCTAATAATGCTTTCAGTGAATATTTTCACTTGGACATGTTAGGTTTAAGGAAACTCCTGTCTTCCTGGGTGTACTGGCTTTTGTTTTGTTTTCACTGTTAGTACTGTGCCACTGAAATATTTCAATTATAACTCACGTATTAGGGATAACTCATGGAACAATAATATCAAAGTATTAAATTAAATATCTAAAGCATTATTTTATTTCAATAAAAATTGCAAACATTGCCTGTGCTGACTCTGCTTTACTCTTTATTTCTTTTACTCTTCTTACTTCTCTTTACTTCGCTATTTTCTCTGTCCTTTTTCATATTTCAATGTTATTTGTTCTCTACTTTTTTCCAAGTTTAAAATATCTACCTTTATTCTTCCACTTCCCTCGTCCAACAGTGCATTTTAGAGGGGGTGGGGGATCAACTTTTTAAAGCTAAAGGATTTTAGTTGACTAAAAACTAGGTTAACGCCTAGTTTCTGGAGAATAACATCATTACATCATTGTAACATGTAAAGCAGCAAGTCTTGTGTGGCTGCAAACAAGCTATGAATTATTCTTCTTTGGCCTCCTTGTCTCGAGAGACAATGGGTAAGTGCCTGGAGGTGGTCAGTGGTTTGTGAAGCAGCGCCTGGAGCGGCTATAAAGGCCAATTCTAGAGTCACAGACTCTTCCACAGGTGCTGCAGATTAAATTAGTTGTCGGGGCTGTTACACAGTTGGCTCTCCCCTTGGGCTTCTGTCTTTTTTCCTGCCAACAGCTAAGTTTCTTCGACTCACCACTCTTTAGCCCCGCCTTCATGGCTGTCTGCCAGCTCTGGCGATCACTGGCAACTGACTCCCATGACTTGTGATCAATGTCACAGGACTTCATGTCGCGTTTGCAGACATCTTTAAAGCGGAGACATGGACGGCCGGTGGGTCTGATGCCAGTGACGAGCTTGCTGTACAATGTGTCCTTGGGGATCCTGCCATCTTCCATGCGGCTCACATGGCCAAGCCATCTCAAGCTCCACTGGCTCAGTAGGGTGTATATGCTGGGGATGTTGGCCGCCTCGAGGACTTCTGCGTTGGAAATACGGTACTGCCACCTGATGCCAAGGATTCTCCAGAGGTAGCGAAGATGGAATGATTGAGATGTCGCTCTTGGCTGACATACGTTGTCCAGGCCTCGCTGCCATAAAGCAAGGTACTGAGGACACAGGCTTGATACACACGGACTTTTGTGTTCCGTTTCAGTGCGCCATTTTCCCACACTCTCTTGGCCAGTCTGGACATAGCAGTGGAAGCCTTTCCCATGCGCTTGTTGATTTCTGCATCGAGAGACAGGTTATTGGTGATAGTTGAGCCTAGGTAGGTGAACTCTTGAACCACTTCCAGAGCATGGTCACCGATATTGATGGATGGAGCATTTCTGACGTCCTGTCCCATGATGTTCGTTTTCTTGAGGCTGATGGTTAGGCCAAATTTGTTGCAGGCTGCCGCAATCCTGTTGATGAGTCTCTGCAGACACTCTTCTGTGTGGGATGTTACTGCAGCATCGTCAGCAAAGAGGAGTTCCCTGATGAGGACCTTCCGTACTTTGGTCTTCTCTCTAAGACGGGCAAGGTTGAACAACCTGCCACCTGATCTTGTGTGGAGGAAAATTCCTTCTTCTGAAGACTTGAATCCATGTGAGAGCAGCAGGGAGAAGAAGTTCCCAAACAGTGTAGGTGCGAGAACACATCCCTGTTTCACGCCACCTAGTAGCTTTGGTGGACATACGATCTTTGCTAGTAGTTTGAAGAAACCATGTCGGCTGACGAGGTCAAAGGCTTTGGTGAGATATATGAAAGCAACGTAGAGGGGCATCTGTTGTTCGCGGCATTTCTCCTGTAGCTGGTGAAGGCAGAACTGCATGTCAATGGTGGATCTCTCTGCTCGAAAGCCACACTCTGCCTCAGGGTAGACACATTCAGCCAGCTTCTGGAGCCTGTTTAAAACGACCCAAAATTTTTAAACCCTATGAATAATCAGAAACAATTATTATGACTGCACAAGATGGGCTTGTGCAGGTCTTATGATCTTTCTGAGGTACATATTGTGCTTACTTTGAAGAAGGCAAAAGCTGAAACCTGCTTTCCTTTTTCCTTTCTCAACATAAAGGGCATTGAAGCTTTTTAATATAGATGGTTCCAATGGGAAATTATCATTCCATTTTCTTCAGAGCATGGAAATGTTATTTGTTAAATCAACCAGACAGGTAAATCAATCTACATGATACCTTGGAGCTATTGCTTGACAAACTTTAGGATGCAGAGAGAAATTTCAGAGCTTTTTTCCTTCTTTGACATTTACCTGTAGTTTCACCTCCTTCACAAGGACACACACTAGTCAGGGTAAATACATTTTACGAATTGTAGATTGTTCAGTGGAAGATGAGAGCTCCATGGTTGAATGGCTTAATCTCGTGTACTTAATAGGGGTAATTTGATGGCTCTGCCCTACCCACTGAAGCACAAATTCATGATATTACCCCTTAAGTTTTAAAATCCATAACAAATTTCAAAGGACACAAATTCATGGCTCCTCAGGAGACAGCAGAGAAATTCAGAAAGGGTAGCAATCCAGGATAATACTTGCTATAACTTGCGTTGCTTCTGAGCAAGTAAGGGCATAAAGTGGAAAAAAGACTGCTTCCAACATTACTCCCTGGAATTTTTGAAAACCTTGTTACATGTAGTAACTGCAATAATTTTGCTGTGCTCGGTCTCTCCGAAGTGGAACAACACAAATATTCACTTTTTTTAATATTAATTTTCTTGTTTCTGAAATGTTATTTTATTATAATGATAAATAATTTCACAGCAACAAAAAATCAATACAACATTTGACTGGAGCAGAGATTTAGTATAAACATTTGATGCACTGTGTAAATGCATTTCTAGATTGACAAAAGCTTTCACTTTGTGGGGGTGGGGGTTGAAAGGGGCTCTTTTTATTCTCAGATTCTTTTTATTCCAAAAAAAAATAATCGAACTACACAAAAATTAATAAATAAATATAAAGGCAAAAGTTCAGTTACTGCTGCCTTTCCACAAAGCTGATTTGTTAAAATGTATTTGTGACCTGCTTGGTAAGCTGACTTTTCAGACTTGCACAATGCTTTCTTTTTATTGAAGGTCACATCTGCTTTAAATCTCTTCAACAATACAGTCTGGCTGCCAGATTCATCCTGACTTAATTTTTACCTTATTTCACCTCAACACATATATAACTTTTCAAAAGGCTATATATAGATTAAGGCTTAGCTGAGCATTGAAAGACCTAGTCACGGCAGAATAAATATTTTTCTATTTCTCCATATATTTTCTTCTTACCTCCTTATTTATCTTATGGGGTGGATAAACATGTTATTGGGACAAGTATAGATTGATAATGATTGCATAGGACACAGTGCACAATGATTCCTGTGCTATTGTGGTGGGGAAGGGGAAGGGATATTTATCTACTGGACATCAAGGCTATGACTGAACATTGCAAATGGGGGAATGGATGAATATTCTGTACTTTTCTTCGTAAAAAGTCCAAGTCAATTCAAGGTTTAAAGATTTCTCAACTCCAATCTAATCTCTTGATCATACTCTCTATTTTAACAATATTGCTATGGGTCATTGCTTCTCTAAACCTCCTTCTTGTTCCTGGAAAATTCCAATTATGACATACACTACATCTTCACTGCATGGAATTCTTCTTCCTCCTTTTCTTTGTTCACCATCTTCCTTTTCCTCTTCATTGGTTTCTTTAGAAAAGATAAGGAAAGAGTGTTTCTTATTCTGTAAATTAGCTATTTGTCTTGGTCAACCTAGTCGAAACCATAGGCTCCTTCACCTTTAGCCAAGCTAAAATAACCTTGGTATCAATTGAATAGTCCAGAATTAAGGCAATATGGGACACTGAGGATAAGGGATGTGTGCAGATTCCATCTTAATAAATGAATTCTTATACTTAGTGGTGGAAGACTGACAAGTAGGCATCTGATCAAATACCTGGGAAGTAACTGTGGCACTCAACAAAATTTTAAAATCAGGAACAGGTGCCGGCCAACAGTAGGATTGGTCAAATTTAGTTAAATTAGGGCAGACTTCAGTGGGCCACTATTCAAGGCAGCATTGATAGCAAAAGAGAAAGTACAATAACTTTACAAACTTAAAACTACAAATAGAATTCTTAGATGGTGGTTGGAGAAGGAAACAGAGGGTTAAAAATTTGTTATGGCCTGTTTTCAGATGTGGGGATCACAGTTCACGACCTGTCTGTGCCCACTGCCATTGTGCCAGGCAGCACGCAAACTTGGTATGGTCTCTTCATTTACCTGATTAGAGTGTAGGTCCAAGCAGGTCCACTGCTGGCTGCGTGAGTGCTTGGCAGGGGGCCGAGCAGCGTGAGCTGATGTCATGTGGTGCAGCCAGCCTGTCCCTCTTAGTGGGGAGCTGCACTCAGTGGAAGGGAGCTGCTGCTAGCTGTCTATACTGACATTGGTTGCCTGTAGGAGCTGCACAAATGGAGCACAAGGTAAGAGAAAGAGGGCTAATAAAAAAGCAATATACAGTGGATGCTGGAAATCTGAAACAAAAACAGAAAATGCTGGAAATACGCAGCAGGTCAGGCAGCATCTGTGGAGAGAAAAACAGAATTAACATTTCAGGTCGATGAGTGGGGTCCTAGGTTCACAGAATTGATGCTGGAGGCTTTAGTCATGGAGGTGGATAGGAGTAGAGAGGTCATGTTTCCACAGGGACCCAGAAGACCTCAAGGGGTGCTCTTCGAAGGGAATGGGAGCAGGTGGCCAGGGAGGTCACTGCAAGGAGTCTGGCCCCGACGACCTGGAAGCACTGCCACAAGATGTTTAATGACCTCATCCAGGTGGTCAGTGAATGCATCTTTAAAGGAGCTTATAGCCACCACACCAGCAGCCTGTCATGCTGCTCAATGCACCAGACAACCATCATTCACCTGCAGCATTACCTGGCACTCAGGACTCACGCCCAAAATCCAGGTACTTCACCTCACCCTCACACACATGCTGCCAGTCTCACACCCAGCTCCCACTGCTTCCAAATACATCCAGCTATTCAGCTGTGGCAGGCACATTTCCCAAACAGAGTGCAACACAATCACTGACATTCTGTCCTCGCTATTGCAGGGCAAGGTCACCCATGATCTCTGGGAGCAATGCAGAACTGATGGGAGACAAGAATGTCTTCATCTCCTGAGCCCGACAGAGGAGATGATTCTCTGCATCAAGGGACTGGAAGCGAAAGAGCCCATGGCATCCAACATTGCTGAGAACATTCAGGATGATGATATGTTCCTGCCTTTTGCCCCTTCTCAACTCCCAGCACACTCTTAGCCTGCTATCTGGCATGATGTACAAATTGCTTATGGTGTAATCAGGAATCTGTTGCTTTTCTCCCCACTCTCCTCCCCTCACTTAAACCTTTCCCTTTCTGATTTTCTACTTTCAGGCACTCAACAGCTGTTGCCTACCCGGCCACAGCAAACCCAGGAGGAAGAGAGTGAACAAGAGAACAGCACTTGATCTGAAACAAAAACAGAAAGTGCTGGAAATATTCAGCAGGTCTGGCAGCATCTGTGGAGAGAGAATCAGAGTTAATATTTTATGTCAGTGACCTTTCATCAGCACTTGATCTGATACTGACAGTCATCAGCTTAGATAGTGGCACTGCAAGTACCTTGGAAGGTAACAGTGAGTTGAGTTCTACAAGAGAGAGTCACCGGGCATGACAGGGCTGCAGCCAGGCTGGGGGAAAGGATAATTTGTGTGCCAGCTCACCAGAGGATGTGATCACAGACAAGTTTTGCAACAGGGGACTCAGATGAAGACCTCAATGGGCAGCATAGAGGAGAACGCTGATGGGTGCTGGGTGCATTGGCTGGCCTGCCAAAGAGCTTGCTGTCAATGTCAAGGAGCATGGAGGTGAGGTAAGAGTGACTGCAACTGACATCAAGGCAGCATTTGACTGAGTATAGCATCAAGGAGCCCGAGCAAAACTGGAGTCAATGGGAATCAGGGGCAATCAGAGATGGGCAGTAAATGCTGGGCAAGCAAGCGACGCATGCATCCCATGAACGAATAATAAAAAGAAAGTCCAGCTCCAAATTGGCACAGAGCTTGCCCTCTCCACAGCGCCTGCTCCATCTCCTTGTTGTGGTGCAGACTCAGAGGCGCTGCAAGTGTAGCTCCCATACCTATGGCAGCCTTTGTGTGGACAGATCACCAAATCCTCTGTTCTCCCTGTGAGGATGCAGCAACACTCTGCCAAATCCAGGAACTCACCACAACACCTCCAAAAGCACCCCACAGTACTACCAGAAACGTTGCGATAGGATAGGTTAGTGTTCAGACAGGTGAACGATGATAGGAATATTTCCCCCTTTTCCACCTCTCGACTGACTGAAGACAGCGTTTTTTAAACAAAAGTTGTTTTTTAACCCTCAGGGGTTTAATTGTCAAGAACAGACAAATGAGTAAGTTTAAAAGAAAGATAAATGTTTCTATACAACACCCGAAATATACACAACACCCACTCTCACACTCATACAGATACACACACACTCAAAAATAGAGATTATAAAAATAACATGCATTAGGTCTGATGATTTTAAAGAGTTCTCTATTAAACTTGCTTTTCCCTAGGGTGAAGACTTGAAACAGTGCAGACCTGAAACCTTTTCCCTTGATCACTGAAGAAAGACTTGGGAGGTTCAGGAAGACAGAAGCACTGTTGCAGACAGTTCTTGTTATATTCCAGCCAAAGGTCAATGGTCCTGGTACAATTTCTCAGGTACGGAGTTCAAGGCCAAACTCCAGTCATTGCCTAAATGTAGTTCAAAGCTGGTAATCTTAGGCAGGGTCCCTTCTCTTCGATGACATAGATGGATCTCCTTTTGTCTGTCCAGAACATACGTTTATTAAAGCTCCTTATCAGAAACCTGATTTCTGTCATGTGACCATAATTTCTCTTTCCAGTGTCCATTTCGGGTTTACTTCACAAGTTTAGTTTATAGTTCACAACTTCGGATTGTGTCGGCGTGACACCTTGCCGCAAAAAGGAAAAAAATTGAAATTTCTTGACATTTCATTTTGTTTTTAGAGGAAAAGTAAAGCGCACAATACTAAACATTCACACACATTAATTCACATGCATTCCTCAGTCATTGTCACTGAGCCATCCCAGCTTGCTGGTGGCACATGGTCTGTTTAAATTCTGGACAGAACATCTGCAATTACGTTATTTTTTTCCAGAAAGGTTGGCGATTTTTAAGTTAAACAGCTGTAGGAGTAAACTCCATCTGAGCAGCCTGGCGTTGCTGGCTTTGAATTTCTCTCGGAAAGTTAGTGGAATGTAATCAGTGTATATTAATATTTCCCTGTGTTCATAATTGACATAAACCGCAAAATGTTGAAGGGTTAACGGAAGTCCCAAAGCCTCCTTTACTATGGTGGAATAGTTCTGCTGATGTTTATTTAATTTTTTAAGAAAAATAGCCAATTGGTCTTTCGATACCTGAGTCACCTTCCTGGGGTAAGATGGCTCCTACTCAGACATCACTCACGTCAATAGCCACCTTGAATGATTTGTTAAAGTTTAGGACTGCTAACACATTTGTTCGAATAGCCTTCAATTTCTCGGAAGCCATCTGGCACAGCTCTGACCACATTACTTAATATTTTTCTTTAGTAAATCGGTCAATGGTGCAACTAGGGTGCTGAAATTAGGGACAAATTTTCTATTGAATCCGTACATCCCCAGGAATTGCATTATCTCGCTCATAGAATGGGTAAATCTATCAGGTCTTGTACTTTTTCTGCCCTTGGCAACACCTGATCTCGACCCACAACGTGTCTCAAGTAGGTCACTTTGGCCTTAGTGAACTCGATTTTGGCGAAATTTTCCACTAGGTTCGCACTTTGTAGACCTTTGAAGAATGATTTGGATGGTCTTCCCAGGTGTCGTTATAGACCAGCAGGTCGTCAAGGTACACGACACAATTGCTTAAACTGGCCACCACTTGATTCATCGGTCTTTGAAAAGTTGCTGGGATGTTCTTTATACTGAATGGCATGACTTTGCACCAGAATAGGCTATCAGGCATTATAAAAGCTGAGATTTCCTTAGCTTGGTTGGTCACGGGGATTTGCCAGTAACCTTTTAATAAATCAATTTTGTGATGTAAGCAGAGTTGCCTACCCAGTCAGTACAATCTTCAATGCGAAGAATCGGGTACAAATCAGTTCGAGATACTGCATTAACTTTCTGATAGTCAATGCAGAGTTTCTTGGAATCATCTGGCTTAGGAACTAATACAATAGAAGAACTCCAGCTGTTTTAACTAACCTCGATTATGTCATTGTCCAGCATGCATTAAGTTTCCTCTTGGACTTGAGCCAAATTATTGGTGCTCAGTCGGTATGGGTTATGTTTAGAAACATAGAACATACATAGAAAAATAGGAGCAGGAGTAGGCCATTCGGCCCTTCAAGCCTGCACCGCCATTCAATACGATCATGGCTGATCATCCAAACTCAATAACCTGCTCCCGTTTTCTCCCCGTATCCCTTGATCCCATTAGCCCTAAGAACAATATCAAACTCTTTCTTGAATCTATTTAATGATTTGGCCTCAACTGCTTTCCGTGGTAGAGAATTCCACAGGTTCATCACTCTCTGGGTGAAGAAATAGATGGGGTCTCCCCGACACCCACATCATGGGCTGGATTTTGTATTCCCCGGTGCAAAACATGATGACTGACCCCCACGGGATCCACGCTGTTGTGCCGACGCGATTACACGGTGGGCGGCCAGCCATTTTACATATTCATAGCAGCCTCCCCCGCTCCCCAAGCATGGCCTCGGCGACACCATTCACATGATCACCTATTGAAGGAGCAGGTGCTGGCGTCATTTTTAAAAGGCTGCCAGCCCTGCAAACAGTAGAGTTCACCCCTTCACCACCCCCCCACCCATAAGAGTGCAGAGTTCACCCCTTCATTCCCCCACCCATCAGAGTGCAGAGTTCACCCCTTCACCCCCCCACCCATAAGAGTGCAGAGTTCATCCCATCACCCCCCCACAACCATCAGAGTGCAGAGTTCAAGCCTTCACTCCCCCCACCAGAGTGCAGAGTTCACACCTTCACCAGCCCCCCACCCATAAGAGTGCAGAGTTCACCCCTTCATGCCCCAACCCATCAGAGTGCAGAGTTCACCCCTTCATTCCCCCACCCATCAGAGTGCAGAATTCACCCCTTCACCCCCCCACCCATAAGAGTGCAGAGTTCACCCCTTCACCGCCCCCCACCCATCAGAGTGCAGAGTTCACCCCTTCACCCCGCTCCCCCCATCCATCAGTGCAGAATTCACCCCTTCACTCCCCCCCACCCATCAGAGTGCAGAGTTCACCCCTTCACCCCCCCACACATAAGAGTGCAGAATTCACCCATTCACTCCCCCCCACCCATCAGAGTGCAGAGTTCACCCCTTCACTCCCCCCACCCATCAGAGTGCAGAATTCACTCCTTCACTCCCCCAAACCCATCAGAGTGCAGAGTTCACCCCTTCACTCCCCTCCCCACCCATCAGAGTGCAGAGTTCACCCCTTCAGCCCCCCACCACCCATAAGAGTGCAGAGTTCACCCCTTCAACCCCCCCACCCATAAGAGTGCAAAGTTCACCCCTTCACTCCCTCCAACCCATAAGAGTGCAGAGTTCACCCCTTCAACCCCCCACCCATAAAAATGCAGAGTTCACCCCTTCACCCACCTCCCCCCCACCCCCATCGGAGTGCAGAATTCACCCCTTCACATCATCCCCATCAGAGACCAGAATTCACCCCTTCACCACGACCCCGACCCTTCAAAGTGCAGTTAACCCTTCATCCGCCCACCCATCAGAAAGCAGAATTTACCCCTTCACCACCCCCACCCATCAGAGTACAGAGTTCACCCCTTCACCCACACACCACCCCCCATCCATCAGAGTGCAGAGTTCAAACCGCCCCCCACATCCATCAGAGTACAGAGTTCACCCCTTCACCCACACACCACCCCCCATCCATCAGAGTGCAGAGTTCAAACCGCCCCCCACATCCATCAGAGTACAGAGTTCACGCGCCCACCCATCCATCAGAGTGCAGAGTTCAACCCTTCCCCCCCATCAGAGTACAGAGTTCACCCCGACCCCCAATCCATCAGAGTGCAGAGTTCAACCCGCCCCCCACATCCATCAGAGTGCAAAGTTCACCCCGCGCACCTATCCATCAGAGTGCAGAGTTCACCCCGCCCACCCCCCACCCATAAGAGTGCAGAGTTCACCCCTTCACCCGCCCCCCCATCCATCAGAGTGCAGAGTTCACTCCTTCCTCCACCATCAGAGTGCATATTTCACCCATTCAGCCCCCACCCATCAGAGTGCAGAGTTCACCCCTTCACCAGCCCCCCACCCATAAGAGTGCAGCATTCACCCCTTCATTCCCCCATCCATCAGAGTGCAGAGTTCACCCCTTCACCCCCCCACCCATAAAAGTGCAGAGTTCACCCCTTCACCACCCCCCACCCATCAGAGTGCAGAGTTCACCCCTTCACCCTCCCCACCCATCAGAGTGCAGAGTTCACCCCTTCACCCTCCCCACCCATCAGAGTGCAGAGTTCACACCTTCACCAGCTCCCCACCCAGAAGAGTGCAGAGTCCGACCCTTCATCCCCCCACTCATCAGAGTGCAGTGTTCACCCCTTCACCCCCCCACCCATAAGAGTGCAGAGTTCACCCCTTCACCCACCCACCCATAAGAGTGCAGAGTTCACCACTTCACCCACCCAACCATCAGAGAGCAGAATTCACCCCTTCACCCCGTTCCCCCCACCCATCAGTGCAGAATTCACCCCTTCACCACCACCACCCCACCCATCAGAGTGCAGAGTTCACACCTTCACCAGCCCCCCACCCATAAGAGTGCAGAGTTCACCCCTTCATCCCCCAACCCACCCGAGTACAGAGTTCACCCCTTCACCCCCCCACCCATCAGAGTGCAGAATTCACCCCTTCACCACCCCCCCACCCATCAGAGTGCGGAGTTCACCCCTTCACTCCCACTCACCCATCAGAGTGCAGAGTTCACCCCTTCACCACCCCCACCCATCAGAGTGCAGAATTCACCCCTTCACCACCCCCACCCATCAGAGTGCAGAATTCACCCCTTCACCAGCTCCCCACCCATAAGAGTGCAGAGTTCACCCCTTCACTCCCCCCAACCCATCAGAGTGCAGAGTTCACCCCTTCACTCCCCTCCCCACCCATCAGAGTGCAGAGTTCACCCCTTCAGCCCCCCACCACCCATAAGAGTGCAGAGTTCACCCCTTCAACCCCACACCCATAAGAGTGCAGAGTTCACCCCTTCACCACCCCCACCACCCATAAAAGTGCAGAGTTCACCCCTTCACCACCCCCACCACCCATAAGAGTGCAGAGATCACCCCTTCACCCCCACCCCCCACCCATCGGAGTGCAGAGTTCACCCTTCACCTCCCCCCCCAATCAGAGACCAGAATTCACCCCTTCACCAGCTCCCCACCCATAAGAGTGCAGAGTTCACCCCTTCACTCCCCCCAACCCATCAGAGTGCAGAGTTCACCCCTTCACTCCCCTCCCCACCCATCAGAGTGCAGAGTTCACCCCTTCAGCCCCCCACCACCCATAAGAGTGCAGAGTTCACCCCTTCAACCCCACACCCATAAGAGTGCAGAGTTCACCCCTTCACCACCCCCACCACCCATAAGAGTGCAGAGATCACCCCTTCACCCCCCCTCCCACCCATCGGAGTGCAGAGTTCACCCCTTCACCACGACCCCTACCCATCAAAGTGCGGAGTTAACCCTTCATCCGCCCACCCATCAGAAAGCAGAATTTACCCCTTCACCAACCCCACCCATCAGAGTGCAGAGTTCACCCCTTCACCCCCACCCCCACCCCCCACATCCATCAGAGTGCAGAGTTCAACCTGCCCCCCACATCCATCAGAGTGCAGAGTTCACCCTTCCCCCCCATCAGAGTGCAGGGTTCACCCCGCCCACCCATCCATCAGAGTGCAGAGTTCACCCTTCCCCCCCCCATCAGAGTGCAGAGTTCACCCCGCACCCCCCATCCATCAGAGTGCAGAGTTCACCCTTCCCCCCCATCAGAGTGCAGAGTTCACCCCGCACCCCCCATCCATCAGACTGCAGAGTTCAACCCGCCCCCCCCATCCTTCCGAGTGCAAAGTTCACCCCGCGCCCCCATCCATCAGAGTGCAGAGTTCACCCCGCCCACCCCCCCACATCCATCAGAGTGAAGAGTTCACCCCTTCACCCCCCACCCATCAGTGCAGGGATCACCCCGCCCCCCACATCCATCAGAGTGCAGACTTCACCCCTTCACCCCCCCCACTCATAAGAGTGCAGAGTTCACCCCTTCACACGCCCCCCCCATCCATCAGAGTGCAGAGATCACTCCTTCCCGTACCATCAGAGTGCATAGTTCACCCATTCAGCCCCCACCCATCAGAGTGCAGAGTTCACCCCTTCACCAGCCCCCAACCCATAAGAGTGCAGCATTCACCCCTTCATTCCCCCACCCATCAGAGTGCAGAGTTCACCCCTTCACCACCCCCCACCCATCAGAGTGCAGAGTTCACCCCTTCATCCCCCCACCCATCAGAGTGCAGAGTTCACCCCTTCACCCCCCCCCACCCATAAGAGTGCAGAGTTCACCCCTTCAGCCACCCACCCATAAGAGTGCAGAGTTCACCACTTCACCCTCCCCCCAACCATCAGGGAGCAGAATTCACCCCTTCACCCTGCTCCCCCCCACCCATCAGTGCAGAATTCACCCCTTCATGCCCCCCACCCATCAGTGTGCAGAGTTCACCCCTTCACTCCCCCAACCCATCAGAGTGCAGGGTTCACCCCTTCACCCCACCCCACCAATCAGAGTGCAGAGTTCACCCCATCACTCCCCCCACCCGTCAGAGAGCAGAATTCACCCCTTCACTCCCCCCCGAACCCATCAGTGCAGAATTTACCCCTTCATCCCCCCAACCCATCAGAGTGCAGAGTTCACCCCTTCAACCCCCCCACCCATAAGAGTGCAGAGTTCACCCCTTCACCACCCCCCCACCCATAAGAGTGCAGAGTTCACCCCTCAACGCGCCACCCATCAGAGTGCAGAGTTCACCCTTTCACCACCGCCACCCATCAGAGTGCAGAGTTCACCCCTTCACCCCGCTCCCCCCACCCATCAGTGCAGAATTCACCCCTTCACCACCTCCCACCCATCAGAGTGCAGAGTTCACCACTTCAACCCCCCACCCGTCAGAGTGCAGAGTTCACCCCTTCATCCCCCCACCCACCCGAGAACAGAGTTCACCCCTTCACCCCCCCCCACCCATCAGAGAGCAGAATTCACCCCTTCACCGCACCCCCACTCATCAGAGTGCAAAATTCACCCCTTCACACCCCCACACATCAGAGTGCAGAGTTCAGCCCTTCACCCTACACCCCACCCATCAGAGTGTAGAGTTCACCCCGCCCACCCCCCCACATCCATCAGAGTGCAGAGTTCACCCCTTCACCCTCCACCCATCAGAGTGCAGCGTTCACCCCGCCCCCCACATCCATCAGAGTGCAGAGTTCACCCCTTCACCCGCCCCCCATCCATCAGAGTGCAGAGTTCACTCCTTCCCCCTCCATCAGAGTGCATAGTTCACCCCTTCACCACCCCCACCCATCAGAGTGCAGAGTTCACCCCTTCACCAGCCCCACACCCATAAGAGTGCAGCATTCACCCCTTCATTCCCCCACCCATCAGAGTGCAGAGTTCACCCCTTCACCCCCCCACCCATCAGTGCAGAATTCACCCCTTCACCACCCCCCCACCCATCAGAGTGCGGAGTTCACCCCTTCACTCCCACTCACCCATCAGAGTGCAGAGTTCACCCCTTCACCACCCCCACCCATCAGAGTGCAGAATTCACCCCTTCACCACCCCCACCCATCAGAGTGCAGAATTCACCCCTTCACCAGCTCCCCACCCATAAGAGTGCAGAGTTCACCCCTTCACTCCCCCCAACCCATCAGAGTGCAGAGTTCACCCCTTCACTCCCCTCCCCACCCATAAGAGTGCAGAGTTCACCCCTTCACTCCCCCCAACCCATAAGAGTGCAGAGTTCACCCCTTCACTCCCCTCCCCATCCATCAGAGTGCAGAGTTCACCCCTTCAGCCCCCCACCACCCATAAGAGTGCAGAGATCACCCCTTCACCGCACCCCCCTCACCCATCGGAGTGCAGAGTTCACCCCTTCACTTCCCCCCCCATCAGAGACCAGAATTCACCCCTTCACCACGACCCCTACCCATCAAAGTGCGGAGTTAACCCTTCATCCGCCCACCCATCAGAAAGCAGAATTTACCCCTTCACCACCCCCACCCATCAGAGTGCAGAGTTCAACCCGCCCCCCACATCCATCAGATTGCAGAGTTCACCCCGCCCACCCATCCATCAGAGTGCAGAGTTCACCCTTCCCCCCCATCAGAGTGCAGGGTTCACCCCGCCCACCCATCCATCAGAGTGCAGAGTTCGCCCCGCACCCCCCATCCATCAGACTGCAGAGTTCAACCCGCGCCCCCATCCATCAGAGTACAAAGTTCACCCCGCGCCCCTATCCATCAGAGTGCAGAGTTCACCCCTTCACCCCCCACCCATCAGTGCAGCGATCACCCCGCCCCCCACATCCATCAGAGTGCAGACTTCACCCCTTCACCCCCCCACTCATAAGAGTGCAGAGTTCACCTCTTCACCCGCACCCCCATCCATCAGAGTGCAGAGTTCACCCTTCCCCACCATCAGAGTGCAGGGTTCACCCCGCCCACCCATCCATCAGAGTGCAGAGTTCGCCCCGCACCCCCCATCCATCAGACTGCAGAGTTCAACCCGCCCCCCCATCCATCAGAGTGCAAAGTTCACCCCGCGCCCCCATTCCATCAGAGTGCAGAGTTCACCCCTTCACCCCTGACCCATCAGTGCAGCGATCACCCCGCCCCCCACATCCATCAGAGTGCAGACTTCACCCCTTCACCCCCCCACTCATAAGAGTGCAGAGTTCACCCCTTCACCCGCCCCCCCATCCATCAGAGTGCAGAGTTCACCCCTTCACCAGCCCCCAACCCATCAGTGCAGAATTTACCCCTTTATCCCCCCAACCCATCAGAGTGCAGAGTTTACCCCTTCAGCCCCCCACCCATAAGAGTGCAGAGTTCACCCCTTCACCACCGCCCCCCCACCCATAAGAGTGCAGAGTTCACCCCTCAACCCACCACCCATCAGAGTGCAGAGTTCACCCCTTCACCACCCCCACCCATCAGAGTGCAGAGTTCACCCCTTCACCCCTTCATCCCCCCACCCATCAGTGCAGAATTCACACCTTCACCACCCCCCACCCATCAGAGTGCAGAGTTCACCCCTTCACCCCTTCATCCCCCCACCCATCAGTGCAGAATTCACCCCTTCACCACCCCCCACGCATCAGAGTGCAGAGTTCACCCCTTCACCCCCCCCACCCATAAGAGTGCAGAGTTCACCCCTTCACCCCCCAACCCATCAGAGTGCAGAATTCACCCCTTCACCACCCCCCCACCCATCAGAGTGCAGAATTCACCCCTTCACCACCACCACCCCACCCATCAGAGTGCAGAGTTCACACCTTCACCAGCCCCCCACCCATAAGAGTGCAGAGTTCACCCCTTCATCCCCCAACCCACCCGAGTACAGAGTTCACCCCATCACCCCCCCACCCATCAGAGTGCAGAATTCACCCCTTCACCACCCCCCCACCCATCAGAGTGCAGAATTCACCCCTTCACCACCACCACCCCACCCATCAGAGTGCAGAGTTCACACCTTCACCAGCCCCCCACCCATAAGAGTGCAGAGTTCACCCCTTCATCCCCCAACCCACCCGAGTACAGAGTTCACCCCTTCACCCCCCCACCCATCAGAGTGCATAGTTCACCCCTTCACCACCCCCACCCATCAGAGTGCAGAGTTCACCCCTTCACCACCCCCACCCATCAGAGTGCAGAATTCACCCCTTCACCAGCTCCCCACCCATAAGAGTGCAGAGTTCACCCCGCCCACCCCCCCAACCCATCAGAGTGCAGAGTTCACCCCTTCACTCCCCTCCCCACCCATCAGAGTGCAGAGTTCACCCCTTCACCACCCCCACCCATCAGAGTGCAGAATTCACCCCTTCACCAGCTCCCCACCCATAAGAGTGCAGAGTTCACCCCTTCACTCCCCTCCCCACCCATCAGAGTGCAGAGTTCACCCCTTCAGCCCCCCACCACCCATAAGAGTGCAGAGATCACCCCTTCACCGCCCCCCCCCCACCCATCGGAGTGCAGAGTTCACCCCTTCACCTCCCCCCCCATCAGAGACCAGAATTCACCCCTTCACCACGACCCCTACCCATCAAAGTGCGGAGTTAACCCTTCATCCGCCCACCCATCAGAAAGCAGAATTTACCCCTTCACCACCCCCACCCATCAGAGTGCAGAGTTCAACCCGCCCCCCACATCCATCAGATTGCAGAGTTCACCCCGCCCACCCATCCGTCAGAGTGCAGAGTTCACCCTTCCCCCCCATCAGAGTGCAGGGTTCACCCCGCCCACCCGTCCATCAGAGTGCAGAGTTCGCCCCGCACCCCCCATCCATCAGACTGCAGAGTTCAACCCGTCCCCCCATCCATCAGAGTGCAAAGTTCACCCCGCGCCCCTATCCATCAGAGTGCAGACTTCACCCCTTCACCCCCCCACTCATAAGAGTGCAGAGTTCACCCCTTCACCCGCACCCCCATCCATCAGAGAGCAGAGTTCACTCTTCCCCCCCATCAGAGTGCAGGGTTCACCCCGCCCACCCATCCATCAGAGTGCAGAGTTCGCCCCGCACCCCCCATCCATCAGACTGCAGAGTTCAACCCGCCCCCCCATCCATCAGACTGCAGAGTTTAACCCGCACCCCCATCCATCAGAGTGCAGACTTCACCCCTTCACCCCCCACTCATAAGAGTGCAGAGTTCACCCCTTCACCCGCCCCCCCATCCATCAGAGTGCAGAGATCACTCCTTCCCCCACCATCAGAGTGCATAGTTGACCCATTCAGCCCCCACCCATCAGAGTGCAGAGTTCACCCCTTCACCAGCCCCCAACCCATCAGTGCAGAATTTACCCCTTCACCCCACCCCACCAATCAGAGTGCAGAGTTCACCCCTTCACTCCCCCCACCCATCAGAGAGCAGAATTCACCCCTTCACTCCCCCCCCAACCCATCAGTGCAGAATTTACCCCTTCATCCCCCCAACCCATCAGAGTGCAGAGTTCACCCCTTCAACCCCCCCACCCATTAGAGTGCAGAGTTCACCCCTTCACCACCCCCCCACCCATAAGAGTGCAGAGTTCACCCCTCAACGCACCACCCATCAGAGTGCAGAGTTCACCCTTTCACCACCCCCACCCATCAGAGTGCAGAGTTCACCCCTTCACCCCGCTCCCCCCACCCATCAGTGCAGAATTCACCCCTTCACCACCCCCCACCCATCAGAGTGCAGAGTTCACCACTTCAACCCCCCACCCGTCAGAGTGCGGAGTTCACCCCTTCATCCCCCCACCCACCCGAGTACAGAGTTCACCCCTTCACCCCCCCCCACCCATCAGAGAGCAGAATTCACCCCTTCACCGCCCCCCCACCCATCAGAGTGCAAAATTCACCCCTTCACACCCCCACACATCAGAGTGCAGAGTTCAGCCCTTCACCCTGCACCCCACCCATCAGAGTGCAGAGTTCACCCCTTCACTCCCCCCACCCATCAGAGAGCAGAATTCACCCCTTCACTCCCCCCCCAACCCATCAGTGCAGAATTTACCCCTTCATCCCCCCAACCCATCAGAGTGCAGAGTTCACCCCTTCAACCCCCCCACCCATTAGAGTGCAGAGTTCACCCCTTCACCACCCCCCCACCCATAAGAGTGCAGAGTTCACCCCTCAACGCACCACCCATCAGAGTGCAGAGTTCACCCTTTCACCACCCCCACCCATCAGAGTGCAGAGTTCACCCCTTCACCCCGCTCCCCCCACCCATCAGTGCAGAATTCACCCCTTCACCACCCCCCACCCATCAGAGTGCAGAGTTCACCACTTCAACCCCCCACCCGTCAGAGTGCGGAGTTCACCCCTTCATCCCCCCACCCACCCGAGTACAGAGTTCACCCCTTCACCCCCCCCCACCCATCAGAGAGCAGAATTCACCCCTTCACCGCCCCCCCACCCATCAGAGTGCAAAATTCACCCCTTCACACCCCCACACATCAGAGTGCAGAGTTCAGCCCTTCACCCTGCACCCCACCCATCAGAGTGCAGAGTTCACCCCGCCCACCCCCCCAACCCATCAGAGTGCAGAGTTCACCCCTTCACTCCCCTCCCCACCCATCAGAGTGCAGAGTTCACCCCTTCAGCCCCCCACCACCCATAAGAGTGCAGAGATCACCCCTTCACCGCCCCCCCCACCCATCGGAGTGCAGAGTTCACCCCTTCACCTTCCCCCCCATCAGAGACCAGAATTCACCCCTTCACCACGACCCCTACCCATCAAAGTGCGGAGTTAACCCTTCATCCGCCCACCCATCAGAAAGCAGAATTTACCCCTTCACCACCCCCACCCATCAGAGTGCAGAGTTCAACCCGCCCCCCACATCCATCAGATTGCAGAGTTCACCCCGCCCACCCATCCATCAGAGTGCAGAGTTCACCCTTCCCCACCCATAAGAGTGCAGAGTTCACCCCGCCCACCCCCCCAACCCATCAGAGTGCAGAGTTCACCCCTTCACTCCCCTCCCCACCCGTCAGAGTGCAGAGTTCACCCCTTCACCACCCCCACCCATCAGAGTGCAGAATTCACCCCTTCACCAGCTCCCCACCCATAAGAGTGCAGAGTTCACCCCTTCACTCCCCCCAACCCATCAGAGTGCAGAGTTCACCCCTTCACTCCCCTCCCCACCCATCAGAGTGCAGAGTTCACCCCTTCAGCCCCCCACCACCCATAAGAGTGCAGAGATCACCCCTTCACCGCGCCCCCCCCACCCATCGGAGTGCAGAGTTCACCCCTTCACCTCCCCCCCATCAGAGACCAGAATTCACCCCTTCACCACGACCCCTACCCATCAAAGTGCGGAGTTAACCCTTCATCCGCCCACCCATCAGAAAGCAGAATTTACCCCTTCACCACCCCCACCCATCAGAGTGCAGAGTTCAACCCGCCCCCCACATCCATCAGATTGCAGAGTTCACCCCGCCCACCCATCCGTCAGAGTGCAGAGTTCACCCTTCCCCCCCATCAGAGTGCAGGGTTCACCCCGCCCACCCGTCCATCAGAGTGCAGAGTTCGCCCCGCACCCCCCATCCATCAGACTGCAGAGTTCAACCCGCCCCCCCATTCATCAGAGTGCAAAGTTCACCCCGCGCCCCTATCCATCAGAGTGCAGAGTTCACCCCTTCACCCCCCACCCATCAGTGCAGCGATCACCCCGCCCCCCCACCTCCATCAGAGTGCAGACTTCACCCCTTCACCCCCCCACTCATAAGAGTGCAGAGTTCACCCCTTCACCCGCCCCCCCATCCATCAGAGAGCAGAGTTCACCCTTCCCCCCCATCAGAGTGCAGGGTTCACCCCGCCCACCCATCCATCAGAGTGCAGAGTTCGCCCCGCACCCCCCATCCATCAGACTGCAGAGTTCAACCTGCCCCCCCATCCATCAGACTACAGAGTTCAACCCGCCCCCCCATCCATCAGAGTGCAAAGTTCACCCCGCGCCCCTATCCATCAGAATGCAGAGTTCACCCCTTCACCCCCCCACTCATAAGAGTGCAGAGTTCACCCCTTCACCCGCCCCCCCATCCATCAGAGTGCAGAGATCACTCCTTCCCCCACCATCAGAGTGCATGGTTCACCCATTCAGCCCCCACCCATCTGAGTGCAGAGTTCACCCCTTCACCAGCCCCCAACCCATCAGTGCAGAATTTACCCCTTCACCCCACCCCACCAATCAGAGTGCAGAGTTCACCCCTTCACTCCCCCCACCCATCAGAGAGCAGAATTCACCCCTTCACTCCCCCCCCAACCCATCAGTGCAGAATTTACCCCTTCATCCCCCCAACCCATCAGAGTGCAGAGTTCACCCCTTCAACCCCCCCACCCATAAGAGTGCAGAGTTCACCCCTTCACCACCCCCCCACCCATAAGAGTGCAGAGTTCACCCCTCAACGCACCACCCATCAGAGTGCAGAGTTCACCCTTTCACCACCCCCACCCATCAGAGTGCAGAGTTCACCCCTTCACCCCGCTCCCCCCACCCATCAGTGCAGAATTCACCCCTTCACCACCCCCCACCCATCAGAGTGCAGAGTTCACCACTTCAACCCCCCACCCGTCAGAATGCGGAGTTCACCCCTTCATCCCCCCACCCACCCGAGTACAGAGTTCACCCCTTCACCCCCCCCCCACCCATCAGAGAGCGGAATTCACCCCTTCACCGCCCCCCCACCCATCAGAGTGCAAAATTCACCCCTTCACACCCCCACACATCAGAGTGCAGAGTTCAGCCCTTCACCCTGCACCCCACCCATCAGAGTGCAGAGTTCACCCCGCCCACCCCCCCAACCCATCAGAGTGCAGAGTTCACCCCTTCACTCCCCTCCCCACCCATCAGAGTGCAGAGTTCACCCCTTCAGCCCCCCACCACCCATAAGAGTGCAGAGATCACCCCTTCACCGCCCCCCCCACCCATCGGAGTGCAGAGTTCACCCCTTCACCTCCCCCCCATCAGAGACCAGAATTCACCCCTTCACCACGACCCCGACCCATCAAAGTGCGGAGTTAACCCTTCATCCGCCCACCCATCAGAAAGCAGAATTTACCCCTTCACCACCCCCACCCATCAGAGTGCAGAGTTCAACCCGCCCCCCACATCCATCAGATTGCAGAGTTCACCCCGCCCACCCATCCATCAGAGTGCAGAGTTCACCCTTCCCCACCCATAAGAGTGCAGAGTTCACCCCGCCCACCCCCCCAACCCATCAGAGTGCAGAGTTCACCACTTCACTCCCCTCCCCACCCATCAGAGTGCAGAGTTCACCCCTTCACAACCCCCACCCATCAGAGTGCAGAATTCACCCCTTCACCAGCTCCCCACCCATAAGAGTGCAGAGTTCACCCCTTCACTCCCCCCAACCCATCAGAGTGCAGAGTTCACCCCTTCACTCCCCTCCCCACCCATCAGAGTGCAGAGTTCACCCCTTCAGCCCCCCACCACTCATAAGAGTGCAGAGATCACCCCTTCACCGCCCCCCCCCCCCACCCATCGGAGTGCAGAGTTCACCCCTTCACCTCCCCCCCCATCAGAGACCAGAATTCACCCCTTCACCACGACCCCTACCCATCAAAGTGCGGAGTTAACCCTTCATCCGCCCACCCATCAGAAAGCAGAATTTACCCCTTCACCACCCCCACCCATCAGAGTGCAGAGTTCAACCCGCCCCCCACATCCATCAGATTGCAAAGTTCACCCCGCCCACCCATCCGTCAGAGTGCAGAGTTCACCCTTCCCCCCCATCAGAGTGCAGGGTTCACCCCGCCCACCCGTCCATCAGAGTGCAGAGTTCGCCCCGCACCCCCCATCCATCAGACTGCAGAGTTCAACCCGCCCCCCCCATCCATCAGAGTGCAAAGTTCACCCCGCGCCCCTATCCATCAGAGTTCAGAGTTCACCCCTTCACCCCCCACCCATCAGTGCAGCGATCACCCCGCCCCCCACCTCCATCAGAGTGCAGACTTCACCCCTTCACCCCCCCACTCATAAGAGTGCAGAGTTCACCCCTTCACCCGCCCCCCCATCCATCAGAGAGCAGAGTTCACCCTTCCCCCCCATCAGAGTGCAGGGTTCACCCCGCCCACCCATCCATCAGAGTGCAGAGTTCGCCCCGCACCCCCCATCCATCAGACTGCAGAGTTCAACCCGCCCCCCCATCCATCAGACTGCAGAGTTCAACCCGCTCCCCCATCCATCAGAGTGCAAAGTTCACCCCGCGCCCCTATCCATCAGAGTGCAGAGTTCACCCCTTCACCCCCCCACTCATAAGAGTGCAGAGTTCACCCCTTCACCCGCCCCCCCATCCATCAGAGTGCATAGTTCACCCATTCAGCCCCCACCCATCAGAGTGCAGAGTTCACCCCTTCACCAGCCCCCAACCCATCAGTGCAGAATTTACCCCTTCATCCCCGCAACCTATCAGAGTGCAGAGTTCACCCCTTCAGCCCCCCACCAATCAGAGTGCAGAGTTCACCCCTTCACCACCCCCACCCATCAGAGTGCAGAGTTCACCCCTTCACCCCTTCATCCCGCCACACATCAGTGCAGAGTTCACCCCTTCACCACCCCCCACCCATCAGAGTGCAGAGTTCACCCCTTCACCCCTTCATCCCCCCACCCATCAGTGCAGAATTCACCCCTTCACCACGCCCCACGCATCAGAGTGCAGAGTTCACCCCTTCACCCCCCCCACGCATAAGAGTGCAGAGTTCACCCCTTCACCCCCCCACCCATCAGAGTGCAGAATTCACCCCTTCACCACCCCCCCACCCATCAGAGTGCAAAATTCACCCCTTCACCACCACCACCCCACCCATCAGAGTGCAGAGTTCACACCTTCACCAGCCCCCCACCCATAAGAGTGCAGAGTTCACCCCTTCATCCCCCAACCCACCCGAGTACAGAGTTCACCCCTTCACCCCCCCACCCATCAGAGTGCAGAATTCACCCCTTCACCACCCCGCCACCCATCAGAGTGCGGAGTTCACCCCTTCACTCCCACTCACCCATCAGAGTGCAGAGTTCACCCCTTCACCACCCCCACCCATCAGAGTGCAGAATTCACCCCTTCACCACCCCCACCCATCAGAGTGCAGAATTCACCCCTTCACCAGCCCCCCACCCATAAGAGTGCAGAGTTCACCCCTTCACTCCCCCCAACCCATCAGAGTGCAGAGTTCACCCCTTCACTCCCCTCCCCACCCATCAGAGTGCAGAGTTCACCCCTTCACTCCCCCCAACCCATAAGAGTGCAGAGTTCACCCCTTCACTCCCCTCCCCATCCATCAGAGTGCAGAGTTCACCCCTTCAGCCCCCCACCACCCATAAGAGTGCAGAGATCACCCCTTCACCAGCCCCCAACCCATCAGTGCAGAATTTACCCCTTCATCCCCGCAACCTATCAGAGTGCAGAGTTCACCCCTTCAGCCCCCCACCAATCAGAGTGCAGAGTTCACCCCTTCACCACCCCCACCCATCAGAGTGCAGAGTTCACCCCTTCACCCCTTCATCCCCCCACACATCAGTGCAGAGTTCACCCCTTCACCACCCCCCACCCATCAGAGTGCAGAGTTCACCCCTTCACCCCTTCATCCCCCCACCCATCAGTGCAGAATTCACCCCTTCACCACGCCTCACGCATCAGAGTGCAGAGTTCACCCCTTCACCCCCCCCACCCATAAGAGTGCAGAGTTCACCCCTTCACCCCCCCACCCATCAGAGTGCAGAATTCACCCCTTCACCACCCCCCCACCCATCAGAGTGCAAAATTCACCCCTTCACCACCACCACCCCACCCATCAGAGTGCAGAGTTCACACCTTCACCAGCCCCCCACCCATAAGAGTGCAGAGTTCACCCCTTCATCCCCCAACCCACCCGAGTACAGAGTTCACCCCTTCACCCCCCCACCCATCAGAGTGCAGAATTCACCCCTTCACCACCCCGCCACCCATCAGAGTGCGGAGTTCACCCCTTCACTCCCACTCACCCATCAGAGTGCAGAGTTCACCCCTTCACCACCCCCACCCATCAGAGTGCAGAATTCACCCCTTCACCACCCCCACCCATCAGAGTGCAGAATTCACCCCTTCACCAGCCCCCCACCCATAAGAGTGCAGAGTTCACCCCTTCACTCCCCCCAACCCATCAGAGTGCAGAGTTCACCCCTTCACTCCCCTCCCCACCCATCAGAGTGCAGAGTTCACCCCTTCAGCCCCCCACCACCCATAAGAGTGCAGAGTTCACCCCTTCAACCCCACACCCATAAGAGTGCAGAGTTCACCCCTTTACCACCCCCACCACCCATAAGAGTGCAGAGTTCACCCCTTCACCACCCCCACCACCCATAAGAGTGCAGAGATCACCCCTTCACCCCCACCCCCCATCCATCGGAGTGCAGAGTTCACCCCTTCACCTCCCCCCCCCATCAGAGACCAGAATTCACCCCTTCACCAGCTCCCCACCCATAAGAGTGCAGAGTTCACCCCTTCACTCCCCCCAACCCATCAGAGTGCAGAGTTCACCCCTTCACTCCCCTCCCCACCCATCAGAGTGCAGAGTTCACCCCTTCAGCCCCCCACCACCCATAAGAGTGCAGAGTTCACCCCTTCACCACCCCCACCACCCATAAGAGTGCAGAGATCAACCCTTCACCCCCCCCCACCCATCGGAGTGCAGAGTTCACCCCTTCACCTCCCCCCCCATCAGAGACCAGAGTTCACCCCTTCACCACCCCCACCACCCATAAGAGTGCAGAGATCAACCCTTCACCCCCCCCCCACCCATCAGAGTGCAGAGTTCACCCCTTCACCCCCACCCCCACCCCCCACATCCATCAGAGTGCAGAGTTCAACCCGCCCCCCACATCCATCAGAGTGCAAAGTTCACCCTTCCCCCCCCCATCAGAGTGCAGGGTTCACCCCGCCCACCCATCCATCAGAGTGCAGAGTTCACCCTTCCACCCCATCAGAGTGCAAAGTTCACCCCGCACCCCCCATCCATCAGAGTGCAGAGTTCAACCCGCACCCCCCATCCATCCGAGTGCAAAGTTCACCCCGCGCCCCCATCCATCAGAGTGCAGAGTTCACCCCGCCCACCCCCCCACATCTATCAGAGTGCAGACTTCACCCCTTCACCCCCCCACTCAGAAGAGTGCAGAGATCACTCCTTCCCCCACCATCAGAGTGCATAGTTCACCCATTCAGCCCCCACCCATCAGAGTGCAGAGTTCACCCCTTCACCAGCCCCCAACCCATCAGTGCAGAATTTACCCCTTCATCCCCCCAACCCATCAGAGTGCAGAGTTCACCCCTTCAGCCCCCCACCCATAAGAGTGCAGAGTTCACCCCTTCACCACCGCCCCCCACCCATAAGAGTGCAGAGTTCACCCCTCAACCCACCACACATCAGAGTGCAGAGTTCAGCCCTTCACCCTGCACCCCACCCATCAGAGTGCAGAGTTCACCCCGCCCACCCCCCCAACCCATCAGTGCAGAGTTCACCCCTTCACTCCCCCCAACCCATCAGAGTGCAGAGTTCACCCCTTCACTCCCCTCCCCACCCATCAGAGTGCAGAGTTCACCCCTTCAGCCCCCCACCACCCATAAGAGTGCAGAGATCACCCCTTCACCGCCCTCCCCACCCATTGGAGTGCATAGTTCACCCCTTCACCTCCCCCCCCATCAGAGACCAGAATTCACCCCTTCACCACGACCCCTACCCATCAAAGTGCGGAGTTAACCCTTCATCCGCCCACCCATCAGAAAGCAGAATTTACCCCTTCACCACCCCCACCCATCAGAGTGCAGAGTTCAACCCGCCCCCCACATCCATCAGATTGCAGAGTTCACCCCGCCCACCCATCCATCAGAGTGCAGAGTTCACCCTTCCCCCCCATCAGAGTGCAGGGTTCACCCCGCCCACCCATCCATCAGAGTGCAGAGTTCGCCCCGCACCCCCCATCCATCAGACTGCAGAGTTCAACCCGCCCCCCCATCCATCAGTGCAAAGTTCACCCCGCGCCCCTATCCATCAGAGTGCAGAGTTCACCCCTTCACCCCCCACCCATCAGTGCAGCGATCACCCCGCCCCCCACATCCATCAGAGTGCAGACTTCACCCCTTCACCCCCCCACTCATAAGAGTGCAGAGTTCACCCCTTCACCCGCCCCCCCATCCATCAGAGTGCAGAGTTCACCCTTCCCCCCCATCAGAGTGCAGGGTTCACCCCGCCCACCCATCCATCAGAGTGCAGAGTTCGCCCCGCATCCCCCATCCATCAGACTGCAGAGTTCAACCCACGCCCCCATCCATCAGAGTGCAAAGTTCACCCCGCGCCCCTATCCATCAGAGTGCAGAGTTCACCCCTTCACCCCCCACCCATCAGTGCAGCGATCACCCCGCCCCCCACATCCATCAGAGTGCAGACTTCACCCCTTCACCCCCCCACTCATAAGAGTGCAGAGTTCACCCCTTCACCCGCCCCCCCATCCAGCAGAGTGCAGAGATCACTCCTTCCCCCACCATCAGAGTGCAGAGTTCACCCCTTCACCAGCCCCCAACCCATCAGTGCAGAATTTACCCCTTCATCCCCGCAACCCATCAGAGTGCAGAGTTCACCCCTTCAGCCCCCCACCCATAAGAGTGCAGAGATCACCCCTTCACCACCGCCCCCCCACCCATAAGAGTGGAGAGTTCACCCCTTCACCACCCCCACCCATCAGAGTGCAGAGTTCACCCCTTCACCCCTTCATCCCCCAACACATCAGTGCAGAATTCACCCCTTCACCACCCCCCACCCATCAGAGTGCAGAGTTCACCCCTTCACCCCTTCATCCCCCCACCCATCAGTGCAGAATTCACCCCTTCACTACCCCCCACGCATCAGAGTGCAGAGTTCACCCCTTCACCCCCCCCCCCCACCCATAAGAGTGCAGAGTTCACCCCTTCACCCCCCCACCCATCAGAGTGCAGAATTCACCCCTTCACCACCCCCCCACCCATCAGAGTGCAGAATTCACCCCTTCACCACCACCACCCCACCCATCAGAGTGCAGAGTTCACACCTTCACCAGCCCCCCACCCATAAGAGTGCAGAGTTCACCCCTTCATCCCCCAACCCACCCGAGTACAGAGTTCACCCCTTCACCCCCCCACCCATCAGAGTGCAGAATTCACCCCTTCACCACCCCGCCACCCATCAGAGTGCGGAGTTCACCCCTTCACTCCCACTCACCCATCAGAGTGCAGAGTTCACCCCTTCACCACCTCCACCCATCAGAGTGCAGAATTCACCCCTTCACCACCCCCACCCATCAGAGTGCAGAATTCACCCCTTCACCAGCCCCCCACCCATAAGAGTGCAGAGTTCACCCCTTCACTCCCCCCAACCCATCAGAGTGCAGAGTTCACCCCTTCACTCCCCTCCCCACCCATCAGAGTGCAGAGTTCACCCCTTCACTCCCACTCACCCATCAGAGTGCAGAGTTCACCCCTTCACTCCCCCCAACCCATAAGAGTGCAGAGTTCACCCCTTCACTCCCCTCCCCATCCATCAGAGTGCAGAGTTCACCCCTTCAGCCCCCCACCACCCATAAGAGTGCAGAGATCACCCCTTCACCAGCCCCCAACCCATCAGTGCAGAATTTACCCCTTCATCCCCGCAACCTATCAGAGTGCAGAGTTCACCCCTTCAGCCCCCCACCAATCAGAGTGCAGAGTTCACCCCTTCACCACCCCCACCCATCAGAGTGCAGAGTTCACCCCTTCACCCCTTCATCCCCCCACACATCAGTGCAGAGTTCACCCCTTCACCACCCCCCACCCATCAGAGTGCAGAGTTCACCCCTTCACCCCTTCATCCCCCCACCCATCAGTGCAGAATTCACCCCTTCACCACGCCCCACGCATCAGAGTGCAGAGTTCACCCCTTCACCCCCCCCACCCATAAGAGTGCAGAGTTCACCCCTTCACCCCCCCACCCATCAGAGTGCAGAATTCACCCCTTCACCACCCCCCCACCCATCAGAGTGCAAAATTCACCCCTTCACCACCACCACCCCACCCATCAGAGTGCAGAGTTCACACCTTCACCAGCCCCCCACCCATAAGAGTGCAGAGTTCACCCCTTCATCCCCCAACCCACCCGAGTACAGAGTTCACCCCTTCACCCCCCCACCCATCAGAGTGCAGAATTCACCCCTTCACCACCCCGCCACCCATCAGAGTGCGGAGTTCACCCCTTCACTCCCACTCACCCATCAGAGTGCAGAGTTCACCCCTTCACCACCCCCACCCATCAGAGTGCAGAATTCACCCCTTCACCACCCCCACCCATCAGAGTGCAGAATTCACCCCTTCACCAGCCCCCCACCCATAAGAGTGCAGAGTTCACCCCTTCACTCCCCCCAACCCATCAGAGTGCAGAGTTCACCCCTTCACTCCCCTCCCCACCCATCAGAGTGCAGAGTTCACCCCTTCAGCCCCCCACCACCCATAAGAGTGCAGAGTTCACCTCTTCAACCCCACACCCATAAGAGTGCAGAGTTCACCCCTTTACCACCCCCACCACCCATAAGAGTGCAGAGTTCACCCCTTCACCACCCCCACCACCCATAAGAGTGCAGAGATCACCCCTTCACCCCCACCCCCCATCCATCGGAGTGCAGAGTTCACCCCTTCACCTCCCCCCCCCCATCAGAGACCAGAATTCACCCCTTCACCAGCTCCCCACCCATAAGAGTGCAGAGTTCACCCCTTCACTCCCCCCAACCCATCAGAGTGCAGAGTTCACCCCTTCACTCCCCTCCCCACCCATCAGAGTGCAGAGTTCACCCCTTCAGCCCCCCACCACCCATAAGAGTGCAGAGTTCGCCCCTTCACCACCCCCACCACCCATAAGAGTGCAGAGATCAACCCTTCACCCCCCCCCACCCATCGGAGTGCAGAGTTCACCCCTTCACCTCCCCCCCCATCAGAGACCAGAGTTCACCCCTTCACCACCCCCACCACCCATAAGAGTGCAGAGATCAACCCTTCACCCCCCCCCCACCCATCAGAGTGCAGAGTTCACCCCTTCACCCCCACCCCCACCCCCCACATCCATCAGAGTGCAGAGTTCAACCCGCCCCCCACATCCATCAGAGTGCAAAGTTCACCCTTCCCCCCCCCATCAGAGTGCAGGGTTCACCCCGCCCACCCATCCATCAGAGTGCAGAGTTCACCCTTCCACCCCATCAGAGTGCAAAGTTCACCCCGCACCCCCCATCCATCAGAGTGCAGAGTTCAACCCGCACCCCCCATCCATCCGAGTGCAAAGTTCACCCCGCGCCCCCATCCATCAGAGTGCAGAGTTCACCCCGCCCACCCCCCCACATCTATCAGAGTGCAGACTTCACCCCTTCACCCCCCCACTCAGAAGAGTGCAGAGATCACTCCTTCCCCCACCATCAGAGTGCATAGTTCACCCATTCAGCCCCCACCCATCAGAGTGCAGAGTTCACCCCTTCACCAGCCCGCAACCCATCAGTGCAGAATTTACCCCTTCATCCCCCCACCCACCCGAGTACAGAGTTCACCCCTTCACTCCCCCCACCCATCAGAGAGCAGAATTCACCTCTCCACCGCCCCCCACCCATCAGAGTGCAGAATTCACCCCTTCACACCCCCACACATCAGAGTGCAGAGTTCAGCCCTTCACCGTGCACCCCACCCATCAGAGTGCAGAGTTCACCCCGCCCACCCCCCCAACCCATCAGAGTGCAGAGTTCACCCCTTCACTCCCCCCAACCCATCAGAGTGCAGAGTTCACCCCTTCACTCCCCTCCCCACCCATCAGAGTGCAGAGTTCACCCCTTCAGCCCCCCACCACCCATAAGAGTGCAGAGATCACCCCTTCACCGCCCCCCCCCCACCCATCGGAGTGCAGAGTTCACCCCTTCACCTCCCCCCCCATCAGAGACCAGAATTCACCCCTTCACCACGACCCCTACCCATCAAAGTGCGGAGTTAACCCTTCATCCGCCCACCCATCAGAAAGCAGAATTTACCCCTTCACCACCCCCACCCATCAGAGTGCAGAGTTCAACCCGCCCCCCACATCCATCAGATTGCAGAGTTCACCCCGCCCACCCATCCATCAGAGTGCAGAGTTCACCCTTCCCCCCCATCAGAGTGCAGGGTTCACCCCGCCCACCCATCCATCAGAGTGCAGAGTTCGCCCCGCACCCCCCATCCATCAGACTGCAGAGTTCAACCCGCCCCCCCATCCATCAGAGTGCAAAGTTCACCCCGCGCCCCTATCCATCAGAGTGCAGAGTTCACCCCTTCACCCCCCACCCATCAGTGCAGCGATCACCCCGCCCCCCACATCCATCAGAGTGCAGACTTCACCCCTTCACCCCCCCACTCATAAGAGTGCAGAGTTCACCCCTTCACCCGCCCCCCCCATCCATCAGAGTGCAGAGTTCACCCTTCCCCCCCATCAGAGTGCAGGGTTCACCCCGCCCACCCATCCATCAGAGTGCAGTGTTCGCCCCTTCACCACCCCCACCCATCAGAGTGCAGAGTTCACCCCTTCATCCCCCCACCCATCAGTGCAGAATTCACCCCTTCACCACCCCCCACCCATCAGAGTGCAGAGTTCACCCCTTCACCCCCCCACCCATCAGTGCAGAATTCACCCCTTCACCACCCCCCACGCATCAGAGTGCAGAGTTCACCCCTTCACCCCCCCCACCCATAAGAGTGCAGAGTTCACCCCTTCAACCCCCCACCCATCAGAGTGCAGAATTCACCCCTTCACCACCCCCCCCACCCATCAGAGTGCAGAATTCACCCCTTCACCACCACCACCCCACCCATCAGAGTGCAGAGTTCACACCTTCACCAGCCCCCCACCCATAAGAGTGCAGAGTTCACCCCTTCATCCCCCAACCCACCCGAGTACAGAGTTCACCCCTTCACCCCCCCACCCATCAGAGTGCAGAATTCACCCCTTCACCACCCCCCACCCATCAGAGTGCGGAGTTCACCCCTTCACTCCCACTCACCCATCAGAGTGCAGAGTTCACCCCTTCACCACCCCCACCCATCAGAGTGCAGAATTCACCCCTTCACCACCCCCACCCATCAGAGTGCAGCATTCACCCCTTCACCAGCTCCCCACCCATAAGAGTGCAGAGTTCACCCCTTCACTCCCCCCAACCCATCAGAGTGCAGAGTTCACCCCTTCACTCCCCTCCCCACCCATCAGAGTGCAGAGTTCACCCCTTCAGCCCCCCACCACCCATAAGAGTGCAGAGTTCACCCCTTCAACCCCACACCCATAAGAGTGCAGAGTTCACCCCTTCACCACCCCCACCACCCATAAGAGTGCAGAGTTCACCCCTTCACCACCCCCACCACCCATAAGAGTGCAGAGATCACCCCTTCACCCCCCCCCCCCACCCATCGGAGTGCAGAGTTCACCCCTTCACCTCCCCCCCCCATCAGAGTGCAGAGTTCACCCCTTCATCCCCCCACCCATCAGAGTGCACAGTTCACCCCTTCACACCCCCCCCCACCCATAAGAGTGCAGAGTTCACCCCTTCAGCCACCCACCCATAAGAGTGCAGAGTTCACCACTTCACCCTCCCCCCAACCATCAGGGAGCAGAATTCACCCCTTCACCCTGCTCCCCCCCACCCATCAGTGCAGAATTCACACCTTCATGCCCCCCACCAATCAGAGTGCAGAGTTCACCCCTTCACTCCCCCCACCCATCAGAGAGCAGAATTCACCCCTTCACTCCCCCCCCAACCCATCAGTGCAGAATTTACCCCTTCATCCCCCCAACCCATCAGAGTGCAGAGTTCACCCCTTCAACCCCCCCACCCATAAGAGTGCAGAGTTCACCCCTTCACCACCCCCCCACCCGTAAGAGTGCAGAGTTCACCCCTCAACGCACCACCCATCAGAGTGCAGAGTTCACCCTTTCACCACCCCCACCCATCAGAGTGCAGAGTTCACCCCTTCACCCCGCTCCCCCCCACCCATCAGTGCAGAATTCACCCCTTCACCACCCCCCACCCATCAGAGTGCAGAGTTCACCACTTCAACCCCCCACCCGTCAGAGTGCGGAGTTCACCCCTTCATCCCCCCACCCACCCGAGTACAGAGTTCACCCCTTCACCCCCCCCACCCATCAGAGAGCAGAATTCACCCCTTCACCGCCCCCCCCACCCATCAGAGTGCAAAATTCACCCCTTCACACCCCCACACATCAGAGTGCAGAGTTCAGCCCTTCACCCTGCACCCCACCCATCAGAGTGCAGAGTTCACCCCGCCCACCCCCCCAACCCATCAGAGTGCAGAGTTCACCCCTTCACTCCCCTCCCCACCCATCAGTGCAGAGTTCACCCCTTCAGCCCCCCACCACCCATAAGAGTGCAAAGATCACCCCTTCACCGCCCCCCCCCGACCCATCGCAGTGCAGAGTTCACCCCTTCACCTCCCCCCCCATCAGAGACCAGATTTCACCCCTTCACCACGACCCCTACCCATCAAAGTGCGGAGTTAACCCTTCATCCGCCCACCCATCAGAAAGCAGAATTTACCCCTTCACCACCCCCACCCATCAGAGTGCAGAGTTCAACCCGCCCCCCCACATCCATCAGATTGCAGAGTTCACCCCGCCCACCCATCCATCAGAGTGCAGAGTTCACCCTTCCCCCCCATCAGAGTGCAGGGTTCACCCCGCCCACCCATCCATCAGAGTGCAGAGTTCGCCCCGCACCCCCCATCCATCAGACTGCAGAGTTCAACCCGCCCTCTCATCCATCAGAGTGCAAAGTTCACCCCGCGCCCCTATCCATCAGAGTGCAGAGTTCACCCCTTCACCCCCCACCCATCAGTGCAGCGATCACCCCGCCCCCCACATCCATCAGAGTGCAGACTTCACCCCTTCACCCCCCCACTCATAAGAGTGCAGAGTTCACCCCTTCACCCGCCCCCCCATCCATCAGAGTGCAGAGTTCACCCTTCCCCCCATCAGAGTGCAGGGTTCACCCCGCCCACCCATCCATCAGAGTGCAGAGTTCGCCCCGCACCCCCCATCCATCAGACTGCAGAGTTCAACCCGCCCCCCCATCCATCAGAGTGCAAAGTTCACCCCGCGCCCCTATCCATCAGAGTGCAGAGTTCACCCCTTCACCCCCCACCCATCAGTGCAGCGATCACCCCGCCCCCCACATCCATCAGAGTGCAGACTTCACCCCTTCACCCCCCCACTCATAAGAGTGCAGAGTTCACCCCTTCACCCGCCATCAGAGTGCAGAGTTCACCCCTTCACCAGCCCCCAACCCATCAGTGCAGAATTTACCCCTTCATCCCCCCAACCCATCAGAGTGCAGAGTTCACCCCTTCAGCCCCCCACCCATAAGAGTGCAGAGTTCACCCCTTCACCACCGCCCCCCCACCCATAAGAGTGCAGAGTTCACCCCTCAACCCACCACCCATCAGAGTGCAGAGTTCACCCCTTCACCCTGCACCCCACCCATCAGAGTGCAAAATTCACCCCTTCACACCCCCACCCATCAGAGTGCAGAGTTCACACCTTCACCACCCGCCCACCCATCAGAGAGCAGAATTCACCCCTTCACCCACCCCCCACACATCAGAGTGCAGAGTTCAGCCCTTCACCCTGCACCCCACCCATCAGAGTGCAGAGTTCACGCCGCACTCCCCATCCATCAGAGTGCAGAGTTCAACCCGCCCCCCACATCCATCAGAGTGCAAAGTTCACCCAGCGCCCCCATCCATCAGAGTGCAGAGTTCACCCCTTCACCCCCCACCCATCAGGGTGCAGCATTCACCACGCCCCCCACATCCATCAGAGTGCATAGTTCACCCATTCAGCCCCCAACCCATCAGAGTGCAGAGTTCACCCCTTCACTCCCCATCCATCAGAGTGCAGAGTTCACCCCTTCACCAGACCCCCACCCATAAGAGTGCAGCATTCACCCCTTCACCCCCCAACCCATCAGAGTGCAGAGTTCACCCCTTCACCAGCCCCCCACCCATAAGAGTGCAGCATTCACCCCTTCATTCCCCCACCCATCAGAGTGCAAAGTTCACCCCTTCACCCCCCCCACCCATCAGAGTGCAGAGTTCACACCTTCGCCAGCCCCCACCCATAAGAGTGCAGAGTTCACCCCTTCATCCCCCCACCCATCAGAGTGCAGCGTTCACCCCTTCACCCCCCCACCCATAAGAGTGCAGAGTTCACCCCTTCACCCACCCACCCATAAGAGTGCAGCATTCACCCCTTCATTCCCCCACCCATCAGAGTGCAGAGTTCACCCCTTCACCCCCCCACCCATAAGAGTGCAGAGTTCACCACTTCACCCCCCCAACCCATCAGAGTGCAGAGTTCACACCTTCACCAGCCCCCACCCATAAGAGTGCAGAGTTCACACCTTCACCAGCCCCCACCCATAAGAGTGCAGAGTTCACCACTTCACCTCCCCCAACCCATCAGAGTGCAGAGTTCACACCTTCACCAGCCCCCACCCATAAGAGTGCAGAGTTCACCACTTCACCCCCCCCAACCCATCAGTGTGCAGAGTTCACACCTTCACCAGCCCCCATCCATAAGAGTGCAGAGTTCACCACTTCACCCCCCCCCAAGCCATCAGAGAGCAGAATTCACCCCTTCACCCTGCTCCCCCCACCCATCAGTGCAGAATTCACCCCTTCACTCCCCCAACCCATCAGAGAGCAGAGTTCATCCCTTCACCACCCCCACCCATCAGAGTGCAGAGTTCACCCCTTCACCCCGCTCACCCCACCCATCAGTGCAGAATTCACCCCTTCACCACCCCCCACCCATCAGAGTGCAGAGTTCACCCCTTCACCCCCCCACCCGTCAGAGTGCAGAGTTCACACCTTCACCAGCCCCCCACCCATAAGAGTGCAGAGTTCACCCCTTCATCCCCCCACCCACCCGAGTACAGAGTTCACCCCTTCACCCCCCCACCCATCAGAGAGCAGAATTCACCCCTTCACCGCCCCCCCAACCATCAGAGTGCAAAATCCACCCCTTCACACCCCCGCCCATCAGAGTGCAGAGTTCACACCTTCACCACCCGCCCACCCATCAGAGAGCAGAATTCACCCCTTCACCCCCCACTCATAAGAGTGCAGAGTTCACCCCTTCACCCGCCTCCCCATCCATCAGAGTGCAGAGTTCACGCCTTCACCTCCCACCCATCAGAGTGCAGCTTTCACCCCTTCACCCGCCTCCCCATCCATCAGAGTGCAGAGTTCACTCCTTCACCCCCCACTCATAAGAGTGCAGAGTTCACCCCTTCACCCGCCTCCCCATCCATCAGAGTGCAGAGTTCACCCCTTCCCCCCCATCAGAGTGCAAAGTTCACCCCGCGCCCCCATCCATCAGAGTGCAGAGTTCACCCCGCCCCCCCCCCACATCCATCAGAGTGCAGAGTTCACCCCTTCACCCCCCACCCATCAGAGTGCATAGTTCACCCATTCAGCCCCCACCCATCAGAGTGCAGAGTTCACCCCTTCACCAGCCACCCACCCATCAGAGTGCAGCGTTCACCCCGCCCCCCACATCCATCAGAGTGCATAGTTCACTCCTTCACCCCCCACTCATAAGAGTGCAGAGTTCACCCCTTCACCCGCCTCCCCATCCATCAGAGTGCAGAGTTCACCCCTTCCCCCCCATCAGAGTGCAAAGTTCACCCCGCGCCCCCATCCATCAGAGTGCAGAGTTCACCCCGCCCCCCCCCCCCCACATCCATCAGAGTGCAGAGTTCACCCCTTCACCCCCCACCCATCAGAGTGCATAGTTCACCCATTCAGCCCCCACCCATCAGAGTGCAGAGTTCACCCCTTCACCAGCCACCCACCCATAAGAGTGCAGCATTCACCCCTTAATTCCCCCACCCATCAGAGTGCAGAGTTCACCCCTTCATCCCCCCACCCATCAGAGTGCAGAGTTCACCCCTTCACCCCCCCGACCCATAAGAGTGCAGAGTTCACCACTTCACCTCCCCCAACCATCAGAGAGCAGAATTCACCCCTTCACCCTGCTCCCCCCTCCCATCAGTGCAGAGTTCACACCTTCACTCCCCCAACCAATCAGAGTGCAGAGTTCACCCCTTCACTCCCCTCACCCATCAGAGAGCAGAATTCACCCCTTCACTCCCCCCCCCTCCAACCCATCAGTGCAGAATTTACCCCTTCATCCCCCACAACCCATCAGAGTGCAGAGTTCACCCCTTCAGCCGCCCACCCATAAGAGTGCAGAGTTCACCCCTCAACCCACCACCCATCAGAGTGCAGAGTTCACCCCTTCTCCGCCCCCCCCCCACCCATAAGTGCAGAGTTCACCCCTGAAACCCCCCAACCCATCAGAGTGCAGAGTTCACCCCTTCAGCAACCCCCCACCCATAAGAGTACAGCGTTCACCCCTTCACCCCCCCACCCATAAGAGTGCAGAGTTCACCCCTTCAGCCCCACCCCACCCATGAGTGCAGAATTCACCCCTTCACAACCCCCCGTCACCCATAAGAGTGCAGAGTTCACCCCTTCACTCCCCCCACCCGAGTGCAGAATGCACCCCTTCACCACCCCCCCCACCCATCAGAGTGCAGAATTCACCCCTGCATCCCCCCACCCATCAGAGTGCAGAGTTCACCCCTTCACCCCCAACCCATAAGAGTGCAGAGTTCACCCCTTCGCCCCCCCACCCATAAGAGTGCGGAGTTCACCCCTTCGCTCCCCCACCCATAAGAGTGCAGAGTTCACCCCTTCGCCCCCCCCACCCATAAGAGTGCAGAGTTGACCCCTTCACCCCCGCCACCCATCAGAGTGCAGAGTTCACCCCTTCACCACCCTCCCCCCCACCCAGCAGAGAGCAGAATTTACCCCTTCACCCCACCACCCATCAGAGTGCAGAGTACAACCCATCACCCCCCCACCCATAACAGTGCCGAGTTCACCCCTTCGCCACCCCCCCCACCCATCAGAGTGCAGAGTTCACCCCATCAATACCCCACCCATCAGAGAGCAGAATTTACCCCTTCACCCCACCACCCATCAGAGTGCAGAGTACAACCCATCACCACCCCACCCATAACAGTGCAGAGTTCACCCCTTCACCGCCCCCCCCACCCATAAGAGTGCAGAGATCACCCCTGAAACCCACCCACCCATCTGAGTGCAGAGTTCACCCCTTCACCCCCCCCGCACCCATATGAGTGCAGAATTCACCCCGTCACCACCACCCACCCATCAGAGTGCAGAGTTCACCCCTTCACCCACCCCACCCATCAGAGTGCAGAGTTCACCCCGTCACCACCACACACCCATCAGAGTGCAGAGTTCACCCCTTCACCCACCCCACCCATCAGAGTGCAGAGTTCACCCCTTCACCCTCCCCACCCATCAGAGTGCAGAGTTCACCCCTTCAGCACCCCCCCACCCATAAGAGTGCAGAGTTCACCCCTGAAACCCCCCCACCCATCAGAGTGCAGAGTTCACCCCTTCAGCACCTCCCCACCCATAAGAGAGCAGAGTTCACCCCTTCACCGCCCCCCCACCCATAAGAGTGCAGAGCTCTCCCCTGAAACCCCCCCACCCATCAGTGCAGAGTTCACCCTTTCAGCACCACCCCCACCCATAAGAGTGCAGAGTTCACCCCTTCACCCCCCCCCACCCATAAGAGTGCAGAATTCACCCCGTCACCAACCCCCCCCCACCTATTAGAGTGCAGAGTTCACCCCTTCACTCCCCCCACCCATAAGAGTGCAGAGTTCACCCCTTCTCCCCCCCCCACCCATAAGAGTGCAGAATTCACCCCGTCACCACCCCCCCCACCCAGAAGAGTGCAGAGTTCACCCCTTCACTCCCCCCGCCCATAAGAGTGCAGAGTTCACCCCTTCACCCCCACACCCGTCAGTGCAGAGTTCACACCTTCACCAGCCCCCCACCCATAAGAGTGCAGAGTTCACCCCTTCATCCCCCCACCCACCCGTGTACAGAGTTCACCCCTTCACCCCCCCACCCATCAGAGAGCAGAATTCACCCCTTCACCGCCCCCCCACCCATCAGAGTGCAAAATTCACCCCATCACACCCCCACCCATCAGAGTGCAGAGTTCACACCTTCACCACCCGCCCACCCATCAGAGCAGAGTTCACCCCTTCACCCCCCACTCATAAGAGTGCAGAGTTCACCCCTTCACCCGCCTCCCCATCCATCAGAGTGCAGAGTTCACCCCTTCACCACCCACCCATCAGAGTGCAGCGTTCACCCCGCCCCCCACATCCATCAGAGTGCAGAGTTCACACCTTCACCCCCCACCCATCAGAGTGCAGCGTTCACCCCGCCCCCCACATCCATCAGAGTGCAGAGTTCACCCCTTCACCCGCCTCCCCATCCATCAGAGTGCAGAGTTCACTCCTTCCCCCACCATCAGAGTGCAGAGTTCACCCCGCCCACCCCCCCAAATCCATCAGTGCAGAGTTCACCCCTTCACCCCCCACCCATCAGAGTGCAGCGTTCACCCCTTCACGCCCCCACCCAGAAGAGTGCAGAGTTCACCCCTTCACCACCCCCCCACCCATCAGAGTGCAGAGTTCACCCCTTGACCCCCCCACCCATCAGAGTGCAGAGTTCACACCTTCAACAGCCCCCCACCCAGAAGAGTGCAGAGTTCACCCCTTCAGCTCCCACCCATCAGAGTGCAGAGTTCACCCCTTCACCAGCCCCCAACCCATAAGAGTGCAGAGTTCACCCCTTCACCACCCCCCACCCATCAGAGTGCAGAGTTCACCCCTTCACCCCCCCACCCATAAGAGTGCAGAGTTCACCCCTTCACCACCCCCCACCCATCAGAGTGCAGAGTTCATCCCTTCACCCCCCCACCCATCAGAGTGCAGAGTTCACACCTTCAACAGCCCCCCACCCATAAGAGTGCAGAGTTCACCCCTTCATCCCCCCACCCATCAGAGTACAGAGTTCACCCCTTCACCCCCCCACCCATAAGAGTGCAGAGTTTACCACTTCACCACCCCTCAACCCTCAGAGAGCAGAATTCACCCCTTCACCCTGCTCCCCCCACCCATCAGTGCAGAGTTCACCCCTTCACTCCCCCAACCCATCAGAGTGCAGAGTTCACCCCTTCACCACCCCCACCAATCAGAGTGCGGAGTTCACCCCTTCATCCCCCCACCCATCAGTGCAGAGTTCACCCCTCAACCCCCCCCCCCACCCATAAGAGTGCAGAGTTCACCACTTCACCTCCCCCAACCATCAGAGAGCAGAATTCACCCCTTCACCCTGCTCCCCCCACCCATCAGTGCAGAGTTCACCCCTTCACTCCCCCAACCAATCAGAGTGCAGAGTTCACCCCTTCACTCCCCCCACCCATCAGAGAGCAGAATTCACCCCTTCACTCCCCCCCCCCTCCAACCCATCAGTGCAGAATTTACCCCTTCATCCCCCCCAACCCATCAGTGCAGAGTTCACCCCTTCAGCCGCCCACCCATAAGAGTGCAGAGTTCACCCCTTCACCACCACCCCCACCCATAAGAATGCAGAGTTCACCCCTCAACCCACCACCCATCAGAGTGCAGAGTTCACCCCTTCTCCGCCCCCCCCACCCATAACAGTGCAGAGTTCACCCCTTCACCGCCTCCCCCCCCCACCCATAAGAGTGCAGAGATCACCCCTGAAACCCCCCCACCCATCAGTGCAGAGTTCACCCCTTCTCCCCCCCCCACCCATAAGAGTGCAGAATTCACCCCGTCACCACCCCCCCCACCCATAAGAGTGCAGAGTTCACCCCTTCACTCCCCCCGCCCATAAGAGTGCAGAGTTCACCCCTTCACCCCCACACCCGTCAGTGCAGAGTTCACACCTTCACCAGCCCCCCACCCATAAGAGTGCAGAGTTCACCCCTTCATCCCCCCACCCACCCGAGTACAGAGTTCACCCCTTCACCCCCCCACCCATCAGAGAGCAGAATTCACCCCTTCACCGCCCCCCCACCCATCAGAGTGCAAAATTCACCCCATCACACCCCCACCCATCAGAGTGCAGAGTTCACACCTTCACCACCCGCCCACCCATCAGAGCAGAGTTCACCCCTTCACCCCCCACTCATAAGAGTGCAGAGTTCACCCCTTCACCCGCCTCCCCATCCATCAGAGTGCAGAGTTCACCCCTTCACCACCCACCCATCAGAGTGCAGCGTTCACCCCGCCCCCCACATCCATCAGAGTGCAGAGTTCACACCTTCACCCCCCACCCATCAGAGTGCAGCGTTCACCCCGCCCCCCACATCCATCAGAGTGCAGAGTTCACCCCTTCACCCGCCTCCCCATCCATCAGAGTGCAGAGTTCACTCCTTCCCCCACCATCAGAGTGCAGAGTTCACCCCGCCCACCCCCCCAAATCCATCAGTGCAGAGTTCACCCCTTCACCCCCCACCCATCAGAGTGCAGCGTTCACCCCTTCACGCCCCCACCCAGAAGAGTGCAGAGTTCACCCCTTCACCACCCCCCACCCATCAGAGTGCAGAGTTCACCCCTTGACCCCCCCACCCATCAGAGTGCAGAGTTCACACCTTCAACAGCCCCCCACCCAGAAGAGTGCAGAGTTCACCCCTTCAGCTCCCACCCATCAGAGTGCAGAGTTCACCCCTTCACCAGCCCCCAACCCATAAGAGTGCAGAGTTCACCCCTTCACCACCCCCCACCCATCAGAGTGCAGAGTTCACCCCTTCACCCCCCCACCCATAAGAGTGCAGAGTTCACCCCTTCACCACCCCCCACCCATCAGAGTGCAGAGTTCACCCCTTCACCCCCCCACCCATCAGAGTGCAGAGTTCACACCTTCAACAGCCCCCCACCCATAAGAGTGCAGAGTTCACCCCTTCATCCCCCCACCCATCAGAGTACAGAGTTCACCCCTTCACCCCCCCACCCATAAGAGTGCAGAGTTTACCACTTCACCACCCCTCAACCCTCAGAGAGCAGAATTCACCCCTTCACCCTGCTCCCCCCACCCATCAGTGCAGAGTTCACCCCTTCACTCCCCCAACCCATCAGAGTGCAGAGTTCACCCCTTCACCACCCCCACCAATCAGAGTGCGGAGTTCACCCCTTCATCCCCCCACCCATCAGTGCAGAGTTCACCCCTCAACCCCCCCCCACCCATAAGAGTGCAGAGTTCACCACTTCACCTCCCCCAACCATCAGAGAGCAGAATTCACCCCTTCACCCTGCTCCCCCCACCCATCAGTGCAGAGTTCACCCCTTCACTCCCCCAACCAATCAGAGTGCAGAGTTCACCCCTTCACTCCCCCCACCCATCAGAGAGCAGAATTCACCCCTTCACTCCCCCCCCCTCCAACCCATCAGTGCAGAATTTACCCCTTCATCCCCCCCAACCCATCAGTGCAGAGTTCACCCCTTCAGCCGCCCACCCATAAGAGTGCAGAGTTCACCCCTTCACCACCACCCCCACCCATAAGAATGCAGAGTTCACCCCTCAACCCACCACCCATCAGAGTGCAGAGTTCACCCCTTCTCCGCCCCCCCACCCATAACAGTGCAGAGTTCACCCCTTCACCGCCCCCCCCCCCACCCATAAGAGTGCAGAGATCACCCCTGAAACCCCCCCACCCATCAGTGCAGAGTTCACCCCTTCAGCACCCCCCCACCCATAAGAGTGCAGAGTTCACCCCTTCACCACCCCCACCCATAAGAGTGCAAAATTCACCCCGTCACCACCCCCCCCCCACCTATTAGAGTGCAGGGTTCACCCCTTCACTCCCCCCACCCATAAGAGTGCAGAGTTCACCCCTTCATCCCCCCACCCACCCGAGTACAGAGTTCACCCCTTCACCCCCCCACCCATCAGAGAGCAGAATTCACCCCTTCACCGCCCCCCCACCCATCAGAGTGCAAAATTCACCCCATCACACCCCCACCCATCAGAGTGCAGAGTTCACACCTTCACCACCCGCCCACCCATCAGAGCAGAGTTCACCCCTTCACCCCCCACTCATAAGAGTGCAGAGTTCACCCCTTCACCCGCCTCCCCATCCATCAGAGTGCAGAGTTCACCCCTTCACCACCCACCCATCAGAGTGCAGCGTTCACCCCGCCCCCCACATCCATCAGAGTGCAGAGTTCACACCTTCACCCCCCACCCATCAGAGTGCAGCGTTCACCCCGCCCCCCACATCCATCAGAGTGCAGAGTTCACCCCTTCACCCGCCTCCCCATCCATCAGAGTGCAGAGTTCACTCCTTCCCCCACCATCAGAGTGCAGAGTTCACCCCGCCCACCCCCCCAAATCCATCAGTGCAGAGTTCACCCCTTCACCCCCCACCCATCAGAGTGCAGCGTTCACCCCTTCACGCCCCCACCCAGAAGAGTGCAGAGTTCACCCCTTCACCACCCCCCACCCATCAGAGTGCAGAGTTCACCCCTTGACCCCCCCACCCATCAGAGTGCAGAGTTCACACCTTCAACAGCCCCCCACCCAGAAGAGTGCAGAGTTCACCCCTTCAGCTCCCACCCATCAGAGTGCAGAGTTCACCCCTTCACCAGCCCCCAACCCATAAGAGTGCAGAGTTCACCCCTTCACCACCCCCCACCCATCAGAGTGCAGAGTTCACCCCTTCACCCCCCCACCCATAAGAGTGCAGAGTTCACCCCTTCACCACCCCCCACCCATCAGAGTGCAGAGTTCACCCCTTCACCCCCCCACCCATCAGAGTGCAGAGTTCACAACTTCAACAGCCCCCCACCCATAAGAGTGCAGAGTTCACCCCTTCATCCCCCCACCCATCAGAGTACAGAGTTCACCCCTTCACCCCCCCACCCATAAGAGTGCAGAGTTTACCACTTCACCACCCCTCAACCCTCAGAGAGCAGAATTCACCCCTTCACCCTGCTCCCCCCACCCATCAGTGCAGAGTTCACCCCTTCACTCCCCCAACCCATCAGAGTGCAGAGTTCACCCCTTCACCACCCCCACCAATCAGAGTGCGGAGTTCACCCCTTCATCCCCCCACCCATCAGTGCAGAGTTCACCCCTCAACCCCCCCCCACCCATAAGAGTGCAGAGTTCACCACTTCACCTCCCCCAACCATCAGAGAGCAGAATTCACCCCTTCACCCTGCTCCCCCCACCCATCAGTGCAGAGTTCACCCCTTCACTCCCCCAACCAATCAGAGTGCAGAGTTCACCCCTTCACTCCCCCCACCCATCAGAGAGCAGAATTCACCCCTTCACTCCCCCCCCCTCCAACCCATCAGTGCAGAATTTACCCCTTCATCCCCCCCAACCCATCAGTGCAGAGTTCACCCCTTCAGCCGCCCACCCATAAGAGTGCAGAGTTCACCCCTTCACCACCACCCCCACCCATAAGAATGCAGAGTTCACCCCTCAACCCACCACCCATCAGAGTGCAGAGTTCACCCCTTCTCCGCCCCCCCACCCATAACAGTGCAGAGTTCACCCCTTCACCGCCCCCCCCCCCACCCATAAGAGTGCAGAGATCACCCCTGAAACCCCCCCACCCATCAGTGCAGAGTTCACCCCTTCAGCACCCCCCCACCCATAAGAGTGCAGAGTTCACCCCTTCACCACCCCCACCCATAAGAGTGCAGAATTCACCCCGTCACCACCCCCCCCCACCTATTAGAGTGCAGGGTTCACCCCTTCACTCCCCCCACCCATAAGAGTGCAGAGTTCACCCCTTCTCCCCCCCCCACCCATAAGAGTGCAGAATTCACCCCGTCACCACCCCCCCCCACCCATAAGAGTGCAGAGTTCACCCCTTCACTCCCCCCACCCATAAGAGTGCAGAGTTCACCCCTTCAACCCCACATCCGTCAGTGCAGAGTTCACACCTTCACCAGCCCCCCACCCATAAGAGTGCAGAGTTCACCCCTTCACCCCCCACTCATAAGAGTGCAGAGTTCACCCCTTCACCCGCCTCCCCATCCATCAGAGTGCAGAGTTCACCCCGCCCACCCTCCCACATCCATCAGAATGCAGAGTTCACCCCTTCACCCCCCACCCATCAGAGTGCCGCGTTCAGCCCGCCCCCCACATCCATCAGAGTGCAGAGTTCACCCCTTCACCCCCCACTCATAAGAGTGCAGAGTTCACCCCTTCACCCGCCTCCCCATCCATCAGAGTGCAGAGTTCACTCCTTCCCCCACCATCAGAGTGCAGAGTTCACCCCGCCCACCCCCCCACATCCATCAGAGTGCAGAATTCACCCCTTCACCAGCCCCCAACCCATAAGAGTGCAGCATTCACCCCTTAATTCCCCCACCCATCAGAGTGCAGAGTTCACCCCTTCACCACCCCCCACCCATAAGAGTGCTGAGTTCACCCCTTCACCACCCCCCACCCATCAGAGTGCAGAGTTCACCCCTTCATCCCCCCACCCATCAGAGTGCAGAGTTCACCCCTTCACCCCCCCACCCATAAGAGTGCAGAGCTCACCACTTCACCACCCCCCACCCATAAGAGTGCAGAATTCACCCCGTCACCACCCCCCCCACCCATAAGAGTGCAGAGTTCACCCCTTCACCCCCCACCCATCAGAGTGCAGCGTTCACCCCGCCCCCCACATCCATCAGAGTGCAGAGTTCACCCCTTCACCAGCCCCCAACCCATAAGAGTGCAGCATTCACCCCTTAATTCCCCCACCCATCAGAGTGCAGAGTTCACCCCTTCACCCCCCCACCCATAAGAGTGCAGAGTTCACCCCTTCACCACCCCCCACCCATCAGAGTGCAGAGTTCACCCCTTCATCCCCCCACCCATCAAAGTGCAGAGGTCACCACTTCACCACCCCTCAACCCTCAGAGAGCAGAATTCACCCCTTCACCCTGCTCCCCCCACCCATCAGTGCAGAGTTCACCCCTTCACCACCCCCCACCAATCAGAGTGCAGAGTTCACCCCTTCACTCGCCCCACCCATCAGAGTGCAGAGTTCACCCCTTCAGCCCCCCACCCATCAGAGAGCAGAATTCACCCCTTCTCTCCCCCACCAACCCATCAGTGCAGAATTTACCCCTTCAGCCCCCCACCCATAAGAGTGCAGAGTTCACCCCTTCACCAAACCCCCCACCCATAAGAGTGCAGAGTTCACCCCTCAACCCACCACCCATCAGAGTGCAGAGTTCACCCCTTCACCACCCCATCCATCAGAGTGCAGAGTTCACCCCTTCACCCCGCTCCCCCCACCCATCAGTGCAGAATTCACCCCTTCACCACCCCCCACCCATCAGAGTGCAGAGTTCACACCTTCACCAGCCCCCCACCCATAAGAGTGCAGAGTTCACCCCTTCATCCGCCCACCCACCCGAGTACAGAGTTCACCCCTTCACCCCCCCACCCATCAGAGTGCAGAGTTCACCCCGCCCACCCCCCCACATCCATCAGAGTGCAGAGTTCACCCCTTCACCCCCCACCCATCAGAGTGCAGCGTTCACCCTGCCCCCCACATCCATCAGAGTGCAGAGTTCACCCCTTCACCCCCCACTCATAAGAGTGCAGAGTTCACCCCTTCACCCGCCTCCCCATCCATCAGAGTGCAGAGTTCACTCCTTCCCCCACCATCAGAGTGCATAGTTCACCCCGCGCCCCCATCCATCAGAGTGCAGAGTTCACCCCTTCCCCCCCATCAGAGTGCAAAGTTCACCCCGCGCCCCCATCCATCAGAGTGCAGAGTTCACCCCGCCCACCCCCCCACATCCATCAGAGTGCAGAGTTCACCCCTTCACCCCTCACCCATCAGAGTGCATAGTTCACCCATTCAGCCCCCACCCATCAGAGTGCAGAGTTCACCCCTTCACCAGCCACCCACCCATAAGAGTGCAGCATTCACCCCTTAATTCCCCCACCCATCAGAGTGCAGAGTTCACCCCTTCACTCCCCCACCCATCAGAGTGCAGAGCTCACACCTTCACCAGCCCCCACCCATAAGAGTGCAGAGTTCTCCCCTTCATCCCCCCACCCATCAGAGTGCAGAGTTCACCCCTTCACCCCCCCCACCCATAAGAGTGCAGAGTTCACCACTTCACCTCCCCCAACCATCAGAGAGCAGAATTCACCCCTTCACCCTGCTCCCCCCTCCCATCAGTGCAGAGTTCACCCCCTTCACTCCCCCAACCAATCAGAGTGCAGAGTTCACCCCTTCACTCCCCTCACCCATCAGAGAGCAGAATTCACCCCTTCACTCCCCCCCCTCCAACCCATCAGTGCAGAATTTACCCCTTCATCCGCCACAACCCATCAGAGTGCAGAGTTCACCCCTTCAGCCGCCCACCCATAAGAGTGCAGAGTTCACCCCTTCAACACCCCACCACCCATAAGAATGCAGAGTTCACCCCTCAACCCACCACCCATCAGAGTGCAGAGTTCACCCCTTCTCCGCCCCCCCCACCCATAAGTGCAGAGTTCACCCCTGAAACCCCCCAACCCATCAGAGTGCAGAGTTCACCCCTTCAGCAACCCCCCACCCATAAGAGTACAGCGTTCACCCCCCCCACCCATAAGAGTGCAGAGTTCACCCCTTCACTCCCCCCACCCGAGTGCAGAATGCACCCCTTCACCACCCCCCCCCCACCCATCAGAGTGCAGAATTCACCCCTGCATCCCCCCACCCATCAGAGTGCAGAGTTCACCCCTTCACCCCCCAACCCATAAGAGTGCAGAGTTCACCCCTTCGCCCCCCCCACCCATAAGAGTGCAGAGTTCACCCCTTCGCTCCCCCACCCATAAGAGTGCAGAGTTCACCCCTTCGCCCCCCCCCACCCATAAGAGTGCAGAGTTGACCCCTTCACCCCCGCCACCCATCAGAGTGCAGAGTTCACCCCTTTACCACCCTCCCCCCCACCCAGCAGAGAGCAGAATTTACCCCTTCACCCCACCACCCATCAGAGTGCAGAGTACAACCCATCACCACCCCACCCATAACAGTGCAGAGTTCACCCCTTCACCGCCCCCCCCCACCCATAAGAGTGCAGAGATCACCCCTGAAACCCACCCACCCATCTGAGTGCAGAGTTCACCCCTTCACCCCCCCCGCACCCATATGAGTGCAGAATTCACCCCGTCACCACCACCCACCCATCAGAGTGCAGAGTTCACCCCTTCACCCACCCCACCCATCAGAGTGCAGAGTTCACCCCGTCACCACCACACACCCATCAGAGTGCAGAGTTCACCCCTTCACCCACCCCACCCATCAGAGTGCAGAGTTCACCCCTTCACCCTCCCACCCATCAGAGTGCAGAGTTCACCCCTTCACCCTGCTCCCCCCGCCCATCAGTGCAGAATTCACCCCTTCACAACCCCCCTCCCATCAGAGTGCAGAGTTCACCCCTTCACCTCCCCACACATCAGAGTGCACAGGTCACCCCTTCACCCCCCCACCCATAAGAGTGCAGAGTTAACCCCTTCACCCCCCCCCACCCATGAGGGCAGAATTCACCCCTTCATCACCCCCCACCCATAAGAGTGCAGAGTTCACCCTTTCACCCCCCCCACCCATAAGAGTGCAGAGTTCACCCCTTCACCGCGCTCCCCCCACACATCAGTGCAGAATTCACCCATTCACCACCCCCCACCCATCAGATTGCAGAGTTCACCCCTTCAGCAACACCCCCCCACCCATCAGAGTGCAGAGTTCACACCTTCACCACCCCCCCACCCATAAGAGTGCAGAGTTCAACCCGTCACCCTCCGCTTCACCAGAGTGCAGAGTTCACCCCTTCACCACCCCCCCACCAATCAGTGCAGAGTTCACCCCTTCACCCACCCCACCCATCAGTGCAGAGTTCACCCCTTCACACCCCCCCACACATCAGAGTGCAGAGTTCACCCCTTCACCCCCAACCCATAAGAGTGCAGAGTTCACCCCTTCGCCCCCCCACCCATAAGAGTGCAGAGTTCACCCCTTCGCTCCCCCACCCATAAGAGTGCAGAGTTCACCCCTTCGCCCCCCCCCACCCATAAGAGTGCAGAGTTCAACCCGTCACCCTCCGCTTCCACCAGAGTGCAGAGTTCACCCCTTCACCACCCCCCCACCAATCAGTGCAGAGTTCACCCCTTCACCCACCCCACCCATCAGTGCAGAGTTCACCCCTTCACACCCCCCCACACATCAGAGTGCAGAGTTCACCCCTTCACCCCCAACCCATAAGAGTGCAGAGTACAACCCATCACCCCCCCACCCATAACAGTGCCGAGTTCACCCCTTCGCCACCCCCCCCACCCATCAGAGTGCAGAGTTCACCCCATCAATACCCCACCCATCAGAGAGCAGAATTTACCCCTTCACCCCACCACCCATCAGAGTGCAGAGTACAACCCATCACCACCCCACCCATAACAGTGCAGAGTTCACCCCTTCACCGCCCCCCCCACCCATAAGAGTGCAGAGATCACCCCTGAAACCCACCCACCCATCTGAGTGCAGAGTTCACCCCTTCACCCCCCCCGCACCCATATGAGTGCAGAATTCACCCCGTCACCACCACCCACCCATCAGAGTGCAGAGTTCACCCCTTCACCCACCCCACCCATCAGAGTGCAGAGTTCACCCCGTCACCACCACACACCCATCAGAGTGCAGAGTTCACCCCTTCACCCACCCCACCCATCAGAGTGCAGAGTTCACCCCTTCACCCTCCCCACCCATCAGAGTGCAGAGTTCACCCCTTCAGCACCCCCCCACCCATAAGAGTGCAGAGTTCACCCCTGAAACCCCCCCACCCATCAGAGTGCAGAGTTCACCCCTTCAGCACCTCCCCACCCATAAGAGAGCAGAGTTCACCCCTTCACCGCCCCCCCACCCATAAGAGTGCAGAGTTCTCCCCTGAAACCCCCCCACCCATCAGTGCAGAGTTCACCCTTTCAGCACCACCCCCACCCATAAGAGTGCAGAGTTCACCCCTTCACCCCCCCCCCACCCATAAGAGTGCAGAATTCACCCCGTCACCACACCCCCCACCTACTAGAGTGCAGAGTTCACCCCTTCACTCCCCCCACCCATAAGAGTGCAGAGTTCACCCCTTCTCCCCCCCCCACCCATAAGAGTGCAGAATTCACCCCGTCACCACCCCCCCCCCACCCATAAGAGTGCAGAGTTCACCCCTTCACTCCCCCCACCCATAAGAGTGCAGAGTTCACCCCTTCACCCCCACACCCGTCAGTGCAGAGTTCACACCTTCACCAGCCCCCCACCCATAAGAGTGCAGAGTTCACCCCTTCATCCCCCCACCCACCCGAGTACAGAGTTCACCCCTTCACCCCCCCACCCATCAGAGAGCAGAATTCACCCCTTCACCGCCCCCCCACCCATCAGAGTGCAAAATTCACCCCATCACACCCCCACCCATCAGAGTGCAGAGTTCACACCTTCACCACCCGCCCACCCATCAGAGCAGAGTTCACCCCTTCACCCCCCACTCATAAGAGTGCAGAGTTCACCCCTTCACCCGCCTCCCCATCCATCAGAGTGCAGAGTTCACCCCTTCACCACCCACCCATCAGAGTGCAGCGTTCACCCCGCCCCCCACATCCATCAGAGTGCAGAGTTCACACCTTCACCCCCCACCCATCAGAGTGCAGCGTTCACCCCGCCCCCCACATCCATCAGAGTGCAGAGTTCACCCCTTCACCCCCCACTCATAAGAGTGCAGAGTTCACCCCTTCACCCGCCTCCCCATCCATCAGAGTGCAGAGTTCACTCCTTCCCCCACCATCAGAGTGCATAGTTCACCCATTCAGCTCCCACCCATCAGAGTGCAGAATTCACCCCTTCACCAGCCCCCCACTCATAAGAGTGCAGAGTTCACCCCTTCACCCGCCTCCCCATCCATCAGAGTGCAGAGTTCACTCCTTCCCCCACCATCAGAGTGCAGAGTTCACCCCGCCCACCCCCCCAAATCCATCAGTGCAGAGTTCACCCCTTCACCCCCCACCCATCAGAGTGCAGCGTTCACCCCTTCACGCCCCCACCCAGAAGAGTGCAGAGTACACCCCTTCACCACCCCCCACCCATCAGAGTGCAGAGTTCACCCCTTGACCCCCCCACCCATCAGAGTGCAGAGTTCACACCTTCAACAGCCCCCCACCCAGAAGAGTGCAGAGTTCACCCCTTCAGCTCCCACCCATCAGAGTGCAGAGTTCACCCCTTCACCAGCCCCCAACCCATAAGAGTGCAGAGTTCACCCCTTCACCACCCCCCACCCATCAGAGTGCAGAGTTCACCCCTTCACCCCCCACCCATAAGAGTGCAGAGTTCACCCCTTCACCACCCCCCACCCATCAGAGTGCAGAGTTCACCCCTTCACCCCCCCACCCATCAGAGTGCAGAGTTCACACCTTCAACAGCCCCCCACCCATAAGAGTGCAGAATTCACCCCTTCATCCCCCCACCCATCAGAGTACAGAGTTCACCCCTTCACCCCCCCACCCATAAGAGTGCAGAGTTTACCACTTCACCACCCCTCAACCCTCAGAGTGCAGAATTCACCCCTTCACCCTGCTCCCCCCACCCATCAGTGCAGAGTTCACCCCTTCACCCCCCCCCACCCATAAGAGTGCAGAGTTCACCACTTCACCTCCCCCAACCATCAGAGAGCAGAATTCACCCCTTCACCCTGCTCCCCCCACCCATCAGTGCAGAGTTCACCCCTTCACTCCCCCAACCAATCAGAGTGCAGAGTTCACCCCTTCACTCCCCCCACCCATCAGAGAGCAGAATTCACCCCTTCACTCCCCCCCCCCTCCAACCCATCAGTGCAGAATTTACCCCTTCATCCCCCCCAACCCATCAGTGCAGAGTTCACCCCTTCAGCCGCCCACCCATAAGAGTGCAGAGTTCACCCCTTCACCACCACCCCCACCCATAAGAATGCAGAGTTCACCCCTCAACCCACCACCCATCAGAGTGCAGAGTTCACCCCTTCTCCGCCCCCCCCACCCATAACAGTGCAGAGTTCACCCCTTCACCGCCCCCCCCCCACCCATAAGAGTGCAGAGATCACCCCTGAAACCCACCCACCCATCTGAGTGCAGAGTTCACCCCTTCACCCCCCCCCGCACCCATATGAGTGCAGAATTCACCCCGTCACCACCACCCACCCATCAGAGTGCAGAGTTCACCCCTTCACCCACCCCACCCATCAGAGTGCAGAGTTCACCCCTTCACCCTCCCCACCCATCAGAGTGCAGAGTTCACCCCTTCAGCACCCCCCCACCCATAAGAGTGCAGAGTTCACCCCTGAAACCCCCCCACCCATCAGAGTGCAGAATTCACCCCTTCAGCACCTCCCCACCCATAAGAGTGCAGAGTTCACCCCTTCACCGCCCCCCCACCCATAAGAGTGCAGAGTTCTCCCCTGAAACCCCCCCACCCATCAGTGCAGAGTTCACCCCTTCAGCACCCCCCCACCCATAAGAGTGCAGAGTTCACCCCTTCACCACCCCCACCCATAAGAGTGCAGAATTCACACCGTCACCACCCCCCCCCCCCACCTATTAGAGTGCAGAGTTCACCCTTCACTCCCCCCACCCATAAGAGTGCAGAGTTCACCCCTTCTCCCCCCCCCCACCCTTAAGAGTGCAGAATTCACCCCGTCACCACCCCCCCCCACCCATAAGAGTGCAGAGTTCACCCCATCAATACCCCACCCATAAGAGTGCAGAGTTCACCCCTTCAACCCCACATCCGTCAGTGCAGAGTTCACACCTTCACCAGCCCCCCACCCATAAGAGTGCAGAGTTCACCCCTTCACCCCCCACTCATAAGAGTGCAGAGTTCACCCCTTCACCCGCCTCCCCATCCATCAGAGTGCAGAGTTCACCCCGCCCACCCTCCCACATCCATCAGAATGCAGAGTTCACCCCTTCACCCCCCACCCATCAGAGTGCCGCGTTCAGCCCGCCCCCCACATCCATCAGAGTGCAGAGTTCACCCCTTCACCCCCCACTCATAAGAGTGCAGAGTTCACCCCTTCACCCGCCTCCCCATCCATCAGAGTGCAGAGTTCACTCCTTCCCCCACCATCAGAGTGCAGAGTTCACCCCGCCCACCCCCCCACATCCATCAGAGTGCAGAATTCACCCCTTCACCAGCCCCCAACCCATAAGAGTGCAGCATTCACCCCTTAATTCCCCCACCCATCAGAGTGCAGAGTTCACCCCTTCACCCCCCCACCCATAAGAGTGCAGAGTTCACCCCTTCACCACCCCCCACCCATCAGAGTGCAGAGTTCACCCCTTCATCCCCCCACCCATCAGAGTGCAGAGTTCACCCCTTCACCCCCCCACCCATAAGAGTGCAGAGCTCACCACTTCACCACCCCCCACCCATAAGAGTGCAGAATTCACCCCCGTCACCACCCCCCCCACCCATAAGAGTGCAGAGTTCACCCCTTCACCCCCCACCCATCAGAGTGCAGCGTTCACCCCGCCCCCCACATCCATCAGAGTGCAGAGTTCACCCCTTCACCAACCCCCAACCCATAAGAGTGCAGCATTCACCCCTTAATTCCCCCACCCATCAGAGTGCAGAGTTCACCCCTTCACCCCCCCACCCATAAGAGTGCAGAGTTCACCCCTTCACCACCCCCCACCCATCAGAGTGCAGAGTTCACCCCTTCATCCCCCCACCCATCAGAGTGCAGAGTTCACCCCTTCACCCCCCCACCCATAAGAGTGCAGAGGTCACCACTTCACCACCCCTCAACCCTCAGAGAGCAGAATTCACCCCTTCACCCTGCTCCCCCCACCCATCAGTGCAGAGTTCACCCCTTCACTCCCCCAACCCATCAGAGTGCAGAGTTCACCCCTTCACCACCCCCCACCAATCAGAGTGCAGAGTTCACCCCTTCATCA